>NC_138883.1:96309294-97756294 GCF_965194825.1 Balaenoptera physalus | reverse complement strand
CCACGATAACCAAAGATAGATATATGTTCCCCTACAATCACCTAAGGTCGAGTCTCTGGGGGCCCCAGTATCACCGAAGTCAAGTTTCCAGCACCTCCACGAGCTCCACGAGCTCCAGAGCTCGAGCTTCCAGGGTCCCCACAGTCACCAAGAAGGAGTTTTCTGGGCCTCCACAATCTCCTAGTGTCGAGGTTCTTGGGCCACCATCGTCTCGTAAGGTAGCGTTTCCCTGGCTCACAATCACCTGAGGTCAAGTTTTGGGGGACCCCACAAACACATAAGAGAGAGTTTTTCTGGCCAACAATCTCCTCAGTAGAGATTTCTGGATTCCCACAATCACCTAACTTCCAATTTTCAGCGTCCCCACAATCACCATGGAAGAGCTTCCTGGGACCCCACTGCCACCTCAGGTTGAGTTTATGGGTCCCACAATCACTTAAGGTTGAATCTCCCAGGTGCCCACAATCACTTAAGGTATAGTTTCCTAGGCCCCCATCATCAAATAAGGTAGATTTTCCCAGGCCCCCACTATCCTCTGAGGGTGATTTCATGGACCCCCACAATCACTTAAGCTAGTGTCCTCACAAATAACAGGGTAGAATTTCCTAGCCCCTCCATGATCCAGTCAACTAAGGTAAACCATTCTGGCCCCCCACAATCACCTAAGGTTGAATTTTCTGGGCCCACACAATCACCAAAGGTAGAGATTCCTAGCCTCACCACCACCCACCCCCCAAGATCACCTAAGGCTGAGTTTCCAGGTGAGTTGGGACACATCACGTAAGGTTGATATTCATAGGGCCTTCCAATCTCCTAAGGGGGAGTTCCCTAAGCCCCCACAATCACCTAAGGCAAGTTTCCTGGGGGTCCTCGTCCACTAAGGTAGACAATCCAGGCCCCACACGACCGACTATCGTAGATTATCGTGGCTCCCAAAGTCACTTCAGGATGAGGTGATTAACTAAGGGTGAACTTCCTGTACCCCACATTCACATAAGGTAGAGATTCCTGGGCCCCCGTAATCACCTATGGTAGATTGTCCTGGCCCCCTCAAAATTAACTGAGGCGGACGTCCTGGCCTCACACAATCACCTAAGGTCCATATGCATGGTTCCCCACAAACACCTAAGGTAGAGTTTCCTGAGCCCTCACAGTCACCTAACATGGACTTTCCTAAGGCCCCTGGGATCACCTGAGGTAGAACACCTCAGGTCCAAAAATACCTAAGGTTCAATAATCTGGGCGCCCACAGTCAAGTAAGGTCAAGTTTCTTGGGTCTCACAGTCACCTACAGTCCAGTTTCCTGGGCCACTTCAATCACCTAAGGTCTAGTTTCCTGGGGACCCACAGTCAACTAATAGGCAGAGGTCCCTGGCCCACATCAACTAACGTACAGTTTCCTGGGACCCCACAACCACCTAAGGTAGAGTTTACGGGGCAACCACAATCACTGACATAGCGGATCCTGGCCTCACAATCACCTAAGCTAGTTCCCTGGGCCCCTAGAAGCAGTAAGGTATAGTTTCTTGGGCACCCACAGGCATGCAAGATAGCGTTCCCTGGCCCCCGTAATCACCTAAGGTAGTTTCATGGACCTTCACAAACAACTCACCTAGAGTTCTCTGGGACCCCATAATCACCTGAGGGTCGATTCCTGACCCCCTACAATCACCTAAGCTAGAGCATCCCGGGACCCAACATTCGCCTAAGGTAGAGTGTACTGGAGCCACAATCACCTAAGCTAGAGGTTTCTAGGCCCCCACAATCACCTCAGCCAGCATTTCATGGGTCCCCAAATCCCCTAAGGCAGAGTGTTCTGCGACCCCACAATCATCTAAACTAGAGACTCCTAGGCCCCCAAAATCAACTAAGATCATTTCCTGAGCCTCTACAAACACATAAGGTAGAACGTCCAGGCCCCCTCATAATTACCTAAGGTATAGTTTCTTGGGCACCCACAATCACCTAGGATTTCTTTCCTGGGCCTCCAAAATCCCCTAAGTTAGAGATAAGGGTCTCGAAAAATCACCTAATGGAGAGTTTCCTGGCCCCCCACAAACACATACTAGTTTCCTGGGCTCTGACCATCACCTAAGGTATTATTTCCCGGCTCCCCTCAGTGACCTAAGATCGAGTTTCTGACTCCCCATATCACCTAAGTTAGAGTTTCCTGGGCTCCCACCATTACCTAATATAGAGTTCCTTGGGACCACACAATCCCCTAAGGCTGGGTTTCCTGAAACCCCACAATCACCTCAGGTAGACTTTAGGCCATGTTCACCCACTAGAGAACTTCTGAAGCCCACAACACCTCAGGTAGCGTTTTCCAAGCCCCCGCAATCACCTAGGGTGGAGTATCCTGTCCCCATAATCAACTCAGCTCGACTTTCCTTGTGCACCCACAGTCACCTACATAGAATTGCCTCAGCTACCGTCATCACGTAAGGTAGAGTCTCCTGAACGCCCCAACACCTAGGTCGAGTTTCCAGGGCCTCATAATGCCTTAAAGGTAGATTTGATTAGGCCCCCACCATTGCTTGCACAGAAGTTCCAGGCACCCACATCACCTAGGTAGAGCTTCCTGGGCCCCCACCATCACCATAGTTAGATTTTCCTGATGTCACAATCACCTAACGTAATAAGCTTTCAACCCCACAGAATTACTTAAGGAAGACTATCCTGGTCCCCCACAATCACTTAACACACAATTTCCTGGCCCTCCACACTCCCATAGGGTAGAGTTTCTTGGGCACCAACAATCACCTAAGCTAGAGTTTTCTGGCCCTACAATCACCTAAGTTAGACCTTTCTTGGTACACCCCCCCCAATCAACTAAGGTAAATTCCCTGTTCCCCTCAGTTGACTCAGATAGGGTTCCTGGGCCACCAAAATAACCTAAGTTAGAGTTACCCAAACCACCATGATCACCTATGGTCGAGTTTTTAGGGCCCACATAATCACGTACACTAGAGCTTCCTGGGCACCACAATCACAGTAGATTTTCTAGGGTCCCCACAGTCACCTAAGGTACAATTACCTTTGGCCAAACGATCACCCAAGGTAGAATTTCCTTGGTCCACAACCACCGATCACCGGAACTAGAGTTTCTTAGGCCCACACTCACTGAAGGTAAATATTCCTAGTCCCACCAAAATCACCTAAGGTAAGAGTCTCCTGAGCCCACAATCACCTAAGGTCAAGTTTCCTGGGACCACTTCCACCCGAGGTAGAGTTGCCCGGGCCCCCAACACCTAAGGGAGAGTTTCCCGGGCCCTCACTATCACCTGTGGTACTTACCTGGCCCAATTGCCTAGCTAGAGATTCCTTTCAGTTAGACATTCCTAGGCTCACAGGCACCTAAGCTAGACGTTTTGGCCCACCACGTCCTCCTCGGTAAAGTTAGGGCCACAATCACCTACTTTAGAGTTTCCTTGGCTCCCATAATCCCCTACGGCAGAATGTTCTGCACTCCCTACCATCAATTCTAAGGTAGAATTTTGGGACCCCCACAATGAACTAAAATAGATTTTTCCGGAGTACCCACAATCACCTAAACTAGAATTTTCTGGTGCCCCCGCCAACGGAGAGTTCCTGGGCCCCCATAATCAAGAAAGGGAAGCATCACTTAAGTCAGATTTTATCTGGACCCTCAAAATCACCTAAGGTGGAGTTTCCTGGGTCCCCACCATCAATTATGGTATAGTTTGCTTGGACTACACTCACCTAAGGTACCACCCCCTGGAGCCCCACACTCACCTAAAGCCGTCTTTCCTGGGCCCACAGTCCCCTAACTAATAGTTTTGGGCCCCACAATTACCTAAGGGAGAGACTCCTCGGCCCACAATCACTTATGGTAGAAGTTCCCGGGCCATCAAAATCACTTAAGCTAGACTTTCCTGGTGCCCCACAATCACATAAGCTACGACCTTTGCCTCCACAATCACCAAAGCTAGACGTGCCTGAGACCGAAAGCACCGAACATAGAGACTCCTGGGCCCCCCGAATCACCTAAGATGGAGTTTCCAGGGTGCCACAGTCACATCCACAAGGATTTTCTGAGCCCCCACCATCACCTAAGGTACAATTCCAGAGACCCCCAAAATCACCTAACGTAGGGTATCACGAGCCCCCAAGAATCACATAAGCTAGGTTTCTGGGACTCCTAAATAACGTAAAGTAAGATTTCCTAGGGCACAAAATCACTCTTATACTTCCAATGCTCCCACGGGGAACTAAGGTAGAATGTCCTGCTCCTTTAATCACCTAAGCTCGAGTTTCCTGGGCCCACAATAACCTAAGATACTTTCCTGGGTGTCCACACCCTGCTACGCTCAACTGTTTAAGACCCCCAAATCACCTAAGGCAGGGTATCCTAGGGATACAATCACCTAAGGAAGAGATTTATGGCCCACTACAATCACACAACGTACAGTTTGGGGCCACTAGTATAGCCTTTCCTGGGTAGAATTTCTTGTAACAATCATCTAAGGTAGCCTTCCTGGGCCCACACAGTCACATAAGCAGAGTTTCAAGAGGCCACAATCACCTAAGATGGGTATTCTTGGGTTTACTATCACCTAAATAATTGGTTTTTGCCCCCACAATCACATAGGGAACAATTTCGAGGCACCCCACAATGAATGAAGACAGGGCAAGCTAAGAAGCACAATCACCTGAGCTAGTGTTTCTTGGGCCCCCACAATAACTTCAGAGTTTTCTGGGCTCCCAAACACCTAGAGTTTCCTGGGCCCCCAAAGTCGACTAAGGTAGAATTTGATGCCCTCCCAAAATCAACTATGTTACACCCTCCTGGTCCCCCCAATCATCTAAGGTCGAGTGTCCTGGGCCCCAACAATGTCTAAGGTCAAGATTCATGGATCCCAGTATCACCTTTGGCAGAATTTTCCTGTCCTTTGGCCCCACAATCAACTAAGATCAAGTTTCCTGTCCTGCCACGATAACCAAAGATAGATATATGTTCCCCTACAATCACCTAAGGTCGAGTCTCTGGGGGCCCCAGTATCACCGAAGTCAAGTTTCCAGCACCTCCACGAGCTCCACGAGCTCCAGAGCTCGAGCTTCCAGGGTCCCCACAGTCACCAAGAAGGAGTTTTCTGGGCCTCCACAATCTCCTAGTGTCGAGGTTCTTGGGCCACCATCGTCTCGTAAGGTAGCGTTTCCCTGGCTCACAATCACCTGAGGTCAAGTTTTGGGGGACCCCACAAACACATAAGAGAGAGTTTTTCTGGCCAACAATCTCCTCAGTAGAGATTTCTGGATTCCCACAATCACCTAACTTCCAATTTTCAGCGTCCCCACAATCACCATGGAAGAGCTTCCTGGGACCCCACTGCCACCTCAGGTTGAGTTTATGGGTCCCACAATCACTTAAGGTTGAATCTCCCAGGTGCCCACAATCACTTAAGGTATAGTTTCCTAGGCCCCCATCATCAAATAAGGTAGATTTTCCCAGGCCCCCACTATCCTCTGAGGGTGATTTCATGGACCCCCACAATCACTTAAGCTAGTGTCCTCACAAATAACAGGGTAGAATTTCCTAGCCCCTCCATGATCCAGTCAACTAAGGTAAACCATTCTGGCCCCCCACAATCACCTAAGGTTGAATTTTCTGGGCCCACACAATCACCAAAGGTAGAGATTCCTAGCCTCACCACCACCCACCCCCCAAGATCACCTAAGGCTGAGTTTCCAGGTGAGTTGGGACACATCACGTAAGGTTGATATTCATAGGGCCTTCCAATCTCCTAAGGGGGAGTTCCCTAAGCCCCCACAATCACCTAAGGCAAGTTTCCTGGGGGTCCTCGTCCACTAAGGTAGACAATCCAGGCCCCACACGACCGACTATCGTAGATTATCGTGGCTCCCAAAGTCACTTCAGGATGAGGTGATTAACTAAGGGTGAACTTCCTGTACCCCACATTCACATAAGGTAGAGATTCCTGGGCCCCCGTAATCACCTATGGTAGATTGTCCTGGCCCCCTCAAAATTAACTGAGGCGGACGTCCTGGCCTCACACAATCACCTAAGGTCCATATGCATGGTTCCCCACAAACACCTAAGGTAGAGTTTCCTGAGCCCTCACAGTCACCTAACATGGACTTTCCTAAGGCCCCTGGGATCACCTGAGGTAGAACACCTCAGGTCCAAAAATACCTAAGGTTCAATAATCTGGGCGCCCACAGTCAAGTAAGGTCAAGTTTCTTGGGTCTCACAGTCACCTACAGTCCAGTTTCCTGGGCCACTTCAATCACCTAAGGTCTAGTTTCCTGGGGACCCACAGTCAACTAATAGGCAGAGGTCCCTGGCCCACATCAACTAACGTACAGTTTCCTGGGACCCCACAACCACCTAAGGTAGAGTTTACGGGGCAACCACAATCACTGACATAGCGGATCCTGGCCTCACAATCACCTAAGCTAGTTCCCTGGGCCCCTAGAAGCAGTAAGGTATAGTTTCTTGGGCACCCACAGGCATGCAAGATAGCGTTCCCTGGCCCCCGTAATCACCTAAGGTAGTTTCATGGACCTTCACAAACAACTCACCTAGAGTTCTCTGGGACCCCATAATCACCTGAGGGTCGATTCCTGACCCCCTACAATCACCTAAGCTAGAGCATCCCGGGACCCAACATTCGCCTAAGGTAGAGTGTACTGGAGCCACAATCACCTAAGCTAGAGGTTTCTAGGCCCCCACAATCACCTCAGCCAGCATTTCATGGGTCCCCAAATCCCCTAAGGCAGAGTGTTCTGCGACCCCACAATCATCTAAACTAGAGACTCCTAGGCCCCCAAAATCAACTAAGATCATTTCCTGAGCCTCTACAAACACATAAGGTAGAACGTCCAGGCCCCCTCATAATTACCTAAGGTATAGTTTCTTGGGCACCCACAATCACCTAGGATTTCTTTCCTGGGCCTCCAAAATCCCCTAAGTTAGAGATAAGGGTCTCGAAAAATCACCTAATGGAGAGTTTCCTGGCCCCCCACAAACACATACTAGTTTCCTGGGCTCCGACCATCACCTAAGGTATTATTTCCCGGCTCCCCTCAGTGACCTAAGATCGAGTTTCTGACTCCCCATATCACCTAAGTTAGAGTTTCCTGGGCTCCCACCATTACCTAATATAGAGTTCCTTGGGACCACACAATCCCCTAAGGCTGGGTTTCCTGAAACCCCACAATCACCTCAGGTAGACTTTAGGCCATGTTCACCCACTAGAGAACTTCTGAAGCCCACAACACCTCAGGTAGCGTTTTCCAAGCCCCCGCAATCACCTAGGGTGGAGTATCCTGTCCCCATAATCAACTCAGCTCGACTTTCCTTGTGCACCCACAGTCACCTACATAGAATTGCCTCAGCTACCGTCATCACGTAAGGTAGAGTCTCCTGAACGCCCCAACACCTAGGTCGAGTTTCCAGGGCCTCATAATGCCTTAAAGGTAGATTTGATTAGGCCCCCACCATTGCTTGCACAGAAGTTCCAGGCACCCACATCACCTAGGTAGAGCTTCCTGGGCCCCCACCATCACCATAGTTAGATTTTCCTGATGTCACAATCACCTAACGTAATAAGCTTTCAACCCCACAGAATTACTTAAGGAAGACTATCCTGGTCCCCCACAATCACTTAACACAGAATTTCCTGGCCCTCCACACTCCCATAGGGTAGAGTTTCTTGGGCACCAACAATCACCTAAGCTAGAGTTTTCTGGCCCTACAATCACCTAAGTTAGACCTTTCTTGGTACACCCCCCCCAATCAACTAAGGTAAATTCCCTGTTCCCCTCAGTTGACTCAGATAGGGTTCCTGGGCCACCAAAATAACCTAAGTTAGAGTTACCCAAACCACCATGATCACCTATGGTCGAGTTTTTAGGGCCCACATAATCACGTACACTAGAGCTTCCTGGGCACCACAATCACAGTAGATTTTCTAGGGTCCCCACAGTCACCTAAGGTACAATTACCTTTGGCCAAACGATCACCCAAGGTAGAATTTCCTTGGTCCACAACCACCGATCACCGGAACTAGAGTTTCTTAGGCCCACACTCACTGAAGGTAAATATTCCTAGTCCCACCAAAATCACCTAAGGTAAGAGTCTCCTGAGCCCACAATCACCTAAGGTCAAGTTTCCTGGGACCACTTCCACCCGAGGTAGAGTTGCCCGGGCCCCCAACACCTAAGGGAGAGTTTCCCGGGCCCTCACTATCACCTGTGGTACTTACCTGGCCCAATTGCCTAGCTAGAGATTCCTTTCAGTTAGACATTCCTAGGCTCACAGGCACCTAAGCTAGACGTTTTGGCCCACCACGTCCTCCTCGGTAAAGTTAGGGCCACAATCACCTACTTTAGAGTTTCCTTGGCTCCCATAATACCCTACGGCAGAATGTTCTGCACTCCCTACCATCAATTCTAAGGTAGAATTTTGGGACCCCCACAATGAACTAAAATAGATTTTTCCGGAGTACCCACAATCACCTAAACTAGAATTTTCTGGTGCCCCCGCCAACGGAGAGTTCCTGGGCCCCCATAATCAAGAAAGGGAAGCATCACTTAAGTCAGATTTTATCTGGACCCTCAAAATCACCTAAGGTGGAGTTTCCTGGGTCCCCACCATCAATTATGGTATAGTTTGCTTGGACTACACTCACCTAAGGTACCACCCCCTGGAGCCCCACACTCACCTAAAGCCGTCTTTCCTGGGCCCACAGTCCCCTAACTAATAGTTTTGGGCCCCACAATTACCTAAGGGAGAGACTCCTCGGCCCACAATCACTTATGGTAGAAGTTCCCGGGCCATCAAAATCACTTAAGCTAGACTTTCCTGGTGCCCCACAATCACATAAGCTACGACCTTTGCCTCCACAATCACCAAAGCTAGACGTGCCTGAGACCGAAAGCACCGAACATAGAGACTCCTGGGCCCCCCGAATCACCTAAGATGGAGTTTCCAGGGTGCCACAGTCACATCCACAAGGATTTTCTGAGCCCCCACCATCACCTAAGGTACAATTCCAGAGACCCCCAAAATCACCTAACGTAGGGTATCACGAGCCCCCAAGAATCACATAAGCTAGGTTTCTGGGACTCCTAAATAACGTAAAGTAAGATTTCCTAGGGCACAAAATCACTCTTATACTTCCAATGCTCCCACGGGGAACTAAGGTAGAATGTCCTGCTCCTTTAATCACCTAAGCTCGAGTTTCCTGGGCCCACAATAACCTAAGATACTTTCCTGGGTGTCCACACCCTGCTACGCTCAACTGTTTAAGACCCCCAAATCACCTAAGGCAGGGTATCCTAGGGATACAATCACCTAAGGAAGAGATTTATGGCCCACTACAATCACACAACGTACAGTTTGGGGCCACTAGTATAGCCTTTCCTGGGTAGAATTTCTTGTAACAATCATCTAAGGTAGCCTTCCTGGGCCCACACAGTCACATAAGCAGAGTTTCAAGAGGCCACAATCACCTAAGATGGGTATTCTTGGGTTTACTATCACCTAAATAATTGGTTTTTGCCCCCACAATCACATAGGGAACAATTTCGAGGCACCCCACAATGAATGAAGACAGGGCAAGCTAAGAAGCACAATCACCTGAGCTAGTGTTTCTTGGGCCCCCACAATAACTTCAGAGTTTTCTGGGCTCCCAAACACCTAGAGTTTCCTGGGCCCCCAAAGTCGACTAAGGTAGAATTTGATGCCCTCCCAAAATCAACTATGTTACACCCTCCTGGTCCCCCCAATCATCTAAGGTCGAGTGTCCTGGGCCCCAACAATGTCTAAGGTCAAGATTCATGGATCCCAGTATCACCTTTGGCAGAATTTTCCTGTCCTTTGGCCCCACAATCAACTAAGATCAAGTTTCCTGTCCTGCCACGATAACCAAAGATAGATATATGTTCCCCTACAATCACCTAAGGTCGAGTCTCTGGGGGCCCCAGTATCACCGAAGTCAAGTTTCCAGCACCTCCACGAGCTCCACGAGCTCCAGAGCTCGAGCTTCCAGGGTCCCCACAGTCACCAAGAAGGAGTTTTCTGGGCCTCCACAATCTCCTAGTGTCGAGGTTCTTGGGCCACCATCGTCTCGTAAGGTAGCGTTTCCCTGGCTCACAATCACCTGAGGTCAAGTTTTGGGGGACCCCACAAACACATAAGAGAGAGTTTTTCTGGCCAACAATCTCCTCAGTAGAGATTTCTGGATTCCCACAATCACCTAACTTCCAATTTTCAGCGTCCCCACAATCACCATGGAAGAGCTTCCTGGGACCCCACTGCCACCTCAGGTTGAGTTTATGGGTCCCACAATCACTTAAGGTTGAATCTCCCAGGTGCCCACAATCACTTAAGGTATAGTTTCCTAGGCCCCCATCATCAAATAAGGTAGATTTTCCCAGGCCCCCACTATCCTCTGAGGGTGATTTCATGGACCCCCACAATCACTTAAGCTAGTGTCCTCACAAATAACAGGGTAGAATTTCCTAGCCCCTCCATGATCCAGTCAACTAAGGTAAACCATTCTGGCCCCCCACAATCACCTAAGGTTGAATTTTCTGGGCCCACACAATCACCAAAGGTAGAGATTCCTAGCCTCACCACCACCCACCCGCCAAGATCACCTAAGGCTGAGTTTCCAGGTGAGTTGGGACACATCACGTAAGGTTGATATTCATAGGGCCTTCCAATCTCCTAAGGGGGAGTTCCCTAAGCCCCCACAATCACCTAAGGCAAGTTTCCTGGGGGTCCTCGTCCACTAAGGTAGACAATCCAGGCCCCACACGACCGACTATCGTAGATTATCGTGGCTCCCAAAGTCACTTCAGGATGAGGTGATTAACTAAGGGTGAACTTCCTGTACCCCACATTCACATAAGGTAGAGATTCCTGGGCCCCCGTAATCACCTATGGTAGATTGTCCTGGCCCCCTCAAAATTAACTGAGGCGGACGTCCTGGCCTCACACAATCACCTAAGGTCCATATGCATGGTTCCCCACAAACACCTAAGGTAGAGTTTCCTGAGCCCTCACAGTCACCTAACATGGACTTTCCTAAGGCCCCTGGGATCACCTGAGGTAGAACACCTCAGGTCCAAAAATACCTAAGGTTCAATAATCTGGGCGCCCACAGTCAAGTAAGGTCAAGTTTCTTGGGTCTCACAGTCACCTACAGTCCAGTTTCCTGGGCCACTTCAATCACCTAAGGTCTAGTTTCCTGGGGACCCACAGTCAACTAATAGGCAGAGGTCCCTGGCCCACATCAACTAACGTACAGTTTCCTGGGACCCCACAACCACCTAAGGTAGAGTTTACGGGGCAACCACAATCACTGACATAGCGGATCCTGGCCTCACAATCACCTAAGCTAGTTCCCTGGGCCCCTAGAAGCAGTAAGGTATAGTTTCTTGGGCACCCACAGGCATGCAAGATAGCGTTCCCTGGCCCCCGTAATCACCTAAGGTAGTTTCATGGACCTTCACAAACAACTCACCTAGAGTTCTCTGGGACCCCATAATCACCTGAGGGTCGATTCCTGACCCCCTACAATCACCTAAGCTAGAGCATCCCGGGACCCAACATTCGCCTAAGGTAGAGTGTACTGGAGCCACAATCACCTAAGCTAGAGGTTTCTAGGCCCCCACAATCACCTCAGCCAGCATTTCATGGGTCCCCAAATCCCCTAAGGCAGAGTGTTCTGCGACCCCACAATCATCTAAACTAGAGACTCCTAGGCCCCCAAAATCAACTAAGATCATTTCCTGAGCCTCTACAAACACATAAGGTAGAACGTCCAGGCCCCCTCATAATTACCTAAGGTATAGTTTCTTGGGCACCCACAATCACCTAGGATTTCTTTCCTGGGCCTCCAAAATCCCCTAAGTTAGAGATAAGGGTCTCGAAAAATCACCTAATGGAGAGTTTCCTGGCCCCCCACAAACACATACTAGTTTCCTGGGCTCCGACCATCACCTAAGGTATTATTTCCCGGCTCCCCTCAGTGACCTAAGATCGAGTTTCTGACTCCCCATATCACCTAAGTTAGAGTTTCCTGGGCTCCCACCATTACCTAATATAGAGTTCCTTGGGACCACACAATCCCCTAAGGCTGGGTTTCCTGAAACCCCACAATCACCTCAGGTAGACTTTAGGCCATGTTCACCCACTAGAGAACTTCTGAAGCCCACAACACCTCAGGTAGCGTTTTCCAAGCCCCCGCAATCACCTAGGGTGGAGTATCCTGTCCCCATAATCAACTCAGCTCGACTTTCCTTGTGCACCCACAGTCACCTACATAGAATTGCCTCAGCTACCGTCATCACGTAAGGTAGAGTCTCCTGAACGCCCCAACACCTAGGTCGAGTTTCCAGGGCCTCATAATGCCTTAAAGGTAGATTTGATTAGGCCCCCACCATTGCTTGCACAGAAGTTCCAGGCACCCACATCACCTAGGTAGAGCTTCCTGGGCCCCCACCATCACCATAGTTAGATTTTCCTGATGTCACAATCACCTAACGTAATAAGCTTTCAACCCCACAGAATTACTTAAGGAAGACTATCCTGGTCCCCCACAATCACTTAACACACAATTTCCTGGCCCTCCACACTCCCATAGGGTAGAGTTTCTTGGGCACCAACAATCACCTAAGCTAGAGTTTTCTGGCCCTACAATCACCTAAGTTAGACCTTTCTTGGTACACCCCCCCCAATCAACTAAGGTAAATTCCCTGTTCCCCTCAGTTGACTCAGATAGGGTTCCCGGGCCACCAAAATAACCTAAGTTAGAGTTACCCAAACCACCATGATCACCTATGGTCGAGTTTTTAGGGCCCACATAATCACGTACACTAGAGCTTCCTGGGCACCACAATCACAGTAGATTTTCTAGGGTCCCCACAGTCACCTAAGGTACAATTACCTTTGGCCAAACGATCACCCAAGGTAGAATTTCCTTGGTCCACAACCACCGATCACCGGAACTAGAGTTTCTTAGGCCCACACTCACTGAAGGTAAATATTCCTAGTCCCACCAAAATCACCTAAGGTAAGAGTCTCCTGAGCCCACAATCACCTAAGGTCAAGTTTCCTGGGACCACTTCCACCCGAGGTAGAGTTTCCCGGGCCCCCAACACCTAAGGGAGAGTTTCCCGGGCCCTCACTATCACCTGTGGTACTTACCTGGCCCAATTGCCTAGCTAGAGATTCCTTTCAGTTAGACATTCCTAGGCTCACAGGCACCTAAGCTAGACGTTTTGGCCCACCACGTCCTCCTCGGTAAAGTTAGGGCCACAATCACCTACTTTAGAGTTTCCTTGGCTCCCACAATCCCCTACGGCAGAATGTTCTGCACTCCCTACCATCAATTCTAAGGTAGAATTTTGGGACCCCCACAATGAACTAAAATAGATTTTTCCGGAGTACCCACAATCACCTAAACTAGAATTTTCTGGTGCCCCCGCCAACGGAGAGTTCCTGGGCCCCCATAATCAAGAAAGGGAAGCATCACTTAAGTCAGATTTTATCTGGACCCTCAAAATCACCTAAGGTGGAGTTTCCTGGGTCCCCACCATCAATTATGGTATAGTTTGCTTGGACTACACTCACCTAAGGTACCACCCCCTGGAGCCCCACACTCACCTAAAGCCGTCTTTCCTGGGCCCACAGTCCCCTAACTAATAGTTTTGGGCCCCACAATTACCTAAGGGAGAGACTCCTCGGCCCACAATCACTTATGGTAGAAGTTCCCGGGCCATCAAAATCACTTAAGCTAGACTTTCCTGGTGCCCCACAATCACATAAGCTACGACCTTTGCCTCCACAATCACCAAAGCTAGACGTGCCTGAGACCGAAAGCACCGAACATAGAGACTCCTGGGCCCCCCGAATCACCTAAGATGGAGTTTCCAGGGTGCCACAGTCACATCCACAAGGATTTTCTGAGCCCCCACCATCACCTAAGGTACAATTCCAGAGACCCCCAAAATCACCTAACGTAGGGTATCACGAGCCCCCAAGAATCACATAAGCTAGGTTTCTGGGACTCCTAAATAACGTAAAGTAAGATTTCCTAGGGCACAAAATCACTCTTATACTTCCAATGCCCCCACGGGGAACTAAGGTAGAATGTCCTGCTCCTTTAATCACCTAAGCTCGAGTTTCCTGGGCCCACAATAACCTAAGATACTTTCCTGGGTGTCCACACCCTGCTACGCTCAACTGTTTAAGACCCCCAAATCACCTAAGGCAGGGTATCCTAGGGATACAATCACCTAAGGAAGAGATTTATGGCCCACTACAATCACACAACGTACAGTTTGGGGCCACTAGTATAGCCTTTCCTGGGTAGAATTTCTTGTAACAATCATCTAAGGTAGCCTTCCTGGGCCCACACAGTCACATAAGCAGAGTTTCAAGAGGCCACAATCACCTAAGATGGGTATTCTTGGGTTTACTATCACCTAAATAATTGGTTTTTGCCCCCACAATCACATAGGGAACAATTTCGAGGCACCCCACAATGAATGAAGACAGGGCAAGCTAAGAAGCACAATCACCTGAGCTAGTGTTTCTTGGGCCCCCACAATAACTTCAGAGTTTTCTGGGCTCCCAAACACCTAGAGTTTCCTGGGCCCCCAAAGTCGACTAAGGTAGAATTTGATGCCCTCCCAAAATCAACTATGTTACACCCTCCTGGTCCCCCCAATCATCTAAGGTCGAGTGTCCTGGGCCCCAACAATGTCTAAGGTCAAGATTCATGGATCCCAGTATCACCTTTGGCAGAATTTTCCTGTCCTTTGGCCCCACAATCAACTAAGATCAAGTTTCCTGTCCTGCCACGATAACCAAAGATAGATATATGTTCCCCTACAATCACCTAAGGTCGAGTCTCTGGGGCCCCCAGTATCACCGAAGTCAAGTTTCCAGCACCTCCACGAGCTCCACGAGCTCCAGAGCTCGAACTTCCAGAGTCCCCACAGTCACCAAGAAGGAGTTTTCTGGGCCTCCACAATCTCCTAGTGTCGAGGTTCTTGGGCCACCATCGTCTCGTAAGGTAGCGTTTCCCTGGCTCACAATCACCTGAGGTCAAGTTTTGGGGGACCCCACAAACACATAAGAGAGAGTTTTTCTGGCCAACAATCTCCTCAGTAGAGATTTCTGGATTCCCACAATCACCTAACTTCCAATTTTCAGCGTCCCCACAATCACCATGGAAGAGCTTCCTGGGACCCCACTGCCACCTCAGGTTGAGTTTATGGGTCCCACAATCACTTAAGGTTGAATCTCCCAGGTGCCCACAATCACTTAAGGTATAGTTTCCTAGGCCCCCATCATCAAATAAGGTAGATTTTCCCAGGCCCCCACTATCCTCTGAGGGTGATTTCATGGACCCCCACAATCACTTAAGCTAGTGTCCTCACAAATAACAGGGTAGAATTTCCTAGCCCCTCCATGATCCAGTCAACTAAGGTAAACCATTCTGGCCCCCCACAATCACCTAAGGTTGAATTTTCTGGGCCCACACAATCACCAAAGGTAGAGATTCCTAGCCTCACCACCACCCACCCCCCAAGATCACCTAAGGCTGAGTTTCCAGGTGAGTTGGGACACATCACGTAAGGTTGATATTCATAGGGCCTTCCAATCTCCTAAGGGGGAGTTCCCTAAGCCCCCACAATCACCTAAGGCAAGTTTCCTGGGGGTCCTCGTCCACTAAGGTAGACAATCCAGGCCCCACACGACCGACTATCGTAGATTATCGTGGCTCCCAAAGTCACTTCAGGATGAGGTGATTAACTAAGGGTGAACTTCCTGTACCCCACATTCACATAAGGTAGAGATTCCTGGGCCCCCGTAATCACCTATGGTAGATTGTCCTGGCCCCCTCAAAATTAACTGAGGCGGACGTCCTGGCCTCACACAATCACCTAAGGTCCATATGCATGGTTCCCCACAAACACCTAAGGTAGAGTTTCCTGAGCCCTCACAGTCACCTAACATGGACTTTCCTAAGGCCCCTGGGATCACCTGAGGTAGAACACCTCAGGTCCAAAAATACCTAAGGTTCAATAATCTGGGCGCCCACAGTCAAGTAAGGTCAAGTTTCTTGGGTCTCACAGTCACCTACAGTCCAGTTTCCTGGGCCACTTCAATCACCTAAGGTCTAGTTTCCTGGGGACCCACAGTCAACTAATAGGCAGAGGTCCCTGGCCCACATCAACTAACGTACAGTTTCCTGGGACCCCACAACCACCTAAGGTAGAGTTTACGGGGCAACCACAATCACTGACATAGCGGATCCTGGCCTCACAATCACCTAAGCTAGTTCCCTGGGCCCCTAGAAGCAGTAAGGTATAGTTTCTTGGGCACCCACAGGCATGCAAGATAGCGTTCCCTGGCCCCCGTAATCACCTAAGGTAGTTTCATGGACCTTCACAAACAACTCACCTAGAGTTCTCTGGGACCCCATAATCACCTGAGGGTCGATTCCTGACCCCCTACAATCACCTAAGCTAGAGCATCCCGGGACCCAACATTCGCCTAAGGTAGAGTGTACTGGAGCCACAATCACCTAAGCTAGAGGTTTCTAGGCCCCCACAATCACCTCAGCCAGCATTTCATGGGTCCCCAAATCCCCTAAGGCAGAGTGTTCTGCGACCCCACAATCATCTAAACTAGAGACTCCTAGGCCCCCAAAATCAACTAAGATCATTTCCTGAGCCTCTACAAACACATAAGGTAGAACGTCCAGGCCCCCTCATAATTACCTAAGGTATAGTTTCTTGGGCACCCACAATCACCTAGGATTTGTTTCCTGGGCCTCCAAAATCCCCTAAGTTAGAGATAAGGGTCTCGAAAAATCACCTAATGGAGAGTTTCCTGGCCCCCCACAAACACATACTAGTTTCCTGGGCTCCGACCATCACCTAAGGTATTATTTCCCGGCTCCCCTCAGTGACCTAAGATCGAGTTTCTGACTCCCCATATCACCTAAGTTAGAGTTTCCTGGGCTCCCACCATTACCTAATATAGAGTTCCTTGGGACCACACAATCCCCTAAGGCTGGGTTTCCTGAAACCCCACAATCACCTCAGGTAGACTTTAGGCCATGTTCACCCACTAGAGAACTTCTGAAGCCCACAACACCTCAGGTAGCGTTTTCCAAGCCCCCGCAATCACCTAGGGTGGAGTATCCTGTCCCCATAATCAACTCAGCTCGACTTTCCTTGTGCACCCACAGTCACCTACATAGAATTGCCTCAGCTACCGTCATCACGTAAGGTAGAGTCTCCTGAACGCCCCAACACCTAGGTCGAGTTTCCAGGGCCTCATAATGCCTTAAAGGTAGATTTGATTAGGCCCCCACCATTGCTTGCACAGAAGTTCCAGGCACCCACATCACCTAGGTAGAGCTTCCTGGGCCCCCACCATCACCATAGTTAGATTTTCCTGATGTCACAATCACCTAACGTAATAAGCTTTCAACCCCACAGAATTACTTAAGGAAGACTATCCTGGTCCCCCACAATCACTTAACACAGAATTTCCTGGCCCTCCACACTCCCATAGGGTAGAGTTTCTTGGGCACCAACAATCACCTAAGCTAGAGTTTTCTGGCCCTACAATCACCTAAGTTAGACCTTTCTTGGTACACCCCCCCCAATCAACTAAGGTAAATTCCCTGTTCCCCTCAGTTGACTCAGATAGGGTTCCTGGGCCACCAAAATAACCTAAGTTAGAGTTACCCAAACCACCATGATCACCTATGGTCGAGTTTTTAGGGCCCACATAATCACGTACACTAGAGCTTCCTGGGCACCACAATCACAGTAGATTTTCTAGGGTCCCCACAGTCACCTAAGGTACAATTACCTTTGGCCAAACGATCACCCAAGGTAGAATTTCCTTGGTCCACAACCACCGATCACCGGAACTAGAGTTTCTTAGGCCCACACTCACTGAAGGTAAATATTCCTAGTCCCACCAAAATCACCTAAGGTAAGAGTCTCCTGAGCCCACAATCACCTAAGGTCAAGTTTCCTGGGACCACTTCCACCCGAGGTAGAGTTGCCCGGGCCCCCAACACCTAAGGGAGAGTTTCCCGGGCCCTCACTATCACCTGTGGTACTTACCTGGCCCAATTGCCTAGCTAGAGATTCCTTTCAGTTAGACATTCCTAGGCTCACAGGCACCTAAGCTAGACGTTTTGGCCCACCACGTCCTCCTCGGTAAAGTTAGGGCCACAATCACCTACTTTAGAGTTTCCTTGGCTCCCACAATCCCCTACGGCAGAATGTTCTGCACTCCCTACCATCAATTCTAAGGTAGAATTTTGGGACCCCCACAATGAACTAAAATAGATTTTTCCGGAGTACCCACAATCACCTAAACTAGAATTTTCTGGTGCCCCCGCCAACGGAGAGTTCCTGGGCCCCCATAATCAAGAAAGGGAAGCATCACTTAAGTCAGATTTTATCTGGACCCTCAAAATCACCTAAGGTGGAGTTTCCTGGGTCCCCACCATCAATTATGGTATAGTTTGCTTGGACTACACTCACCTAAGGTACCACCCCCTGGAGCCCCACACTCACCTAAAGCCGTCTTTCCTGGGCCCACAGTCCCCTAACTAATAGTTTTGGGCCCCACAATTACCTAAGGGAGAGACTCCTCGGCCCACAATCACTTATGGTAGAAGTTCCCGGGCCATCAAAATCACTTAAGCTAGACTTTCCTGGTCCCCCACAATCACATAAGCTACGACCTTTGCCTCCACAATCACCAAAGCTAGACGTGCCTGAGACCGAAAGCACCGAACATAGAGACTCCTGGGCCCCCCGAATCACCTAAGATGGAGTTTCCAGGGTGCCACAGTCACATCCACAAGGATTTTCTGAGCCCCCACCATCACCTAAGGTACAATTCCAGAGACCCCCAAAATCACCTAACGTAGGGTATCACGAGCCCCCAAGAATCACATAAGCTAGGTTTCTGGGACTCCTAAATAACGTAAAGTAAGATTTCCTAGGGCACAAAATCACTCTTATACTTCCAATGCCCCCACGGGGAACTAAGGTAGAATGTCCTGCTCCTTTAATCACCTAAGCTCGAGTTTCCTGGGCCCACAATAACCTAAGATACTTTCCTGGGTGTCCACACCCTGCTACGCTCAACTGTTTAAGACCCCCAAATCACCTAAGGCAGGGTATCCTAGGGATACAATCACCTAAGGAAGAGATTTATGGCCCACTACAATCACACAACGTACAGTTTGGGGCCACTAGTATAGCCTTTCCTGGGTAGAATTTCTTGTAACAATCATCTAAGGTAGCCTTCCTGGGCCCACACAGTCACATAAGCAGAGTTTCAAGAGGCCACAATCACCTAAGATGGGTATTCTTGGGTTTACTATCACCTAAATAATTGGTTTTTGCCCCCACAATCACATAGGGAACAATTTCGAGGCACCCCACAATGAATGAAGACAGGGCAAGCTAAGAAGCACAATCACCTGAGCTAGTGTTTCTTGGGCCCCCACAATAACTTCAGAGTTTTCTGGGCTCCCAAACACCTAGAGTTTCCTGGGCCCCCAAAGTCGACTAAGGTAGAATTTGATGCCCTCCCAAAATCAACTATGTTACACCCTCCTGGTCCCCCCAATCATCTAAGGTCGAGTGTCCTGGGCCCCAACAATGTCTAAGGTCAAGATTCATGGATCCCAGTATCACCTTTGGCAGAATTTTCCTGTCCTTTGGCCCCACAATCAACTAAGATCAAGTTTCCTGTCCTGCCACGATAACCAAAGATAGATATATGTTCCCCTACAATCACCTAAGGTCGAGTCTCTGGGGGCCCCAGTATCACCGAAGTCAAGTTTCCAGCACCTCCACGAGCTCCACGAGCTCCAGAGCTCGAGCTTCCAGGGTCCCCACAGTCACCAAGAAGGAGTTTTCTGGGCCTCCACAATCTCCTAGTGTCGAGGTTCTTGGGCCACCATCGTCTCGTAAGGTAGCGTTTCCCTGGCTCACAATCACCTGAGGTCAAGTTTTGGGGGACCCCACAAACACATAAGAGAGAGTTTTTCTGGCCAACAATCTCCTCAGTAGAGATTTCTGGATTCCCACAATCACCTAACTTCCAATTTTCAGCGTCCCCACAATCACCATGGAAGAGCTTCCTGGGACCCCACTGCCACCTCAGGTTGAGTTTATGGGTCCCACAATCACTTAAGGTTGAATCTCCCAGGTGCCCACAATCACTTAAGGTATAGTTTCCTAGGCCCCCATCATCAAATAAGGTAGATTTTCCCAGGCCCCCACTATCCTCTGAGGGTGATTTCATGGACCCCCACAATCACTTAAGCTAGTGTCCTCACAAATAACAGGGTAGAATTTCCTAGCCCCTCCGTGATCCAGTCAACTAAGGTAAACCATTCTGGCCCCCCACAATCACCTAAGGTTGAATTTTCTGGGCCCACACAATCACCAAAGGTAGAGATTCCTAGCCTCACCACCACCCCCCGCCCAAGATCACCTAAGGCTGAGTTTCCAGGTGAGTTGGGACACATCACGTAAGGTTGATATTCATAGGGCCTTCCAATCTCCTAAGGGGGAGTTCCCTAAGCCCCCACAATCACCTAAGGCAAGTTTCCTGGGGGTCCTCGTCCACTAAGGTACACAATCCAGGCCCCACACGACCGACTATCGTAGATTATCGTGGCTCCCAAAGTCACTTCAGGATGAGGTGATTAACTAAGGGTGAACTTCCTGTACCCCACATTCACATAAGGTAGAGATTCCTGGGCCCCCGTAATCACCTATGGTAGATTGTCCTGGCCCCCTCAAAATTAACTGAGGCGGACGTCCTGGCCTCACACAATCACCTAAGGTCCATATGCATGGTTCCCCACAAACACCTAAGGTAGAGTTTCCTGAGCCCTCACAGTCACCTAACATGGACTTTCCTAAGGCCCCTGGGATCACCTGAGGTAGAACACCTCAGGTCCAAAAATACCTAAGGTTCAATAATCTGGGCGCCCACAGTCAAGTAAGGTCAAGTTTCTTGGGTCTCACACTCACCTACACTCCAGTTTCCTGGGCCACCTCAATCACCTAAGGTCTAGTTTCCTGGGGCCCCACAGTCAACTAATAGGCAGAGGTCCCTGGCCCACATCAACTAACGTACAGTTTCCTGGGACCCCACAACCACCTAAGGTAGAGTTTACGGGGCAACCACAATCACTGACATAGCGGATCCTGGCCTCACAATCACCTAAGCTAGTTCCCTGGGCCCCTAGAAGCAGTAAGGTATAGTTTCTTGGGCACCCACAGGCATGCAAGATAGCGTTCCCTAGCCCCCGTAATCACCTAAGGTAGTTTCATGGACCTTCACAGACAACTCACCTAGAGTTCTCTGGGACCCCATAATCACCTGAGGGTCGATTCCTGACCCCCTACAATCACCTAAGCTAGAGCATCCCGGGACCCAACATTCGCCTAAGGTAGAGTGTACTGGAGCCACAATCACCTAAGCTAGAGGTTTCTAGGCCCCCACAATCACCTCAGCCAGCATTTCATGGGTCCCCAAATCCCCTAAGGCAGAGTGTTCTGCGACCCCACAATCATCTAAACTAGAGACTCCTAGGCCCCCAAAATCAACTAAGATCATTTCCTGAGCCTCTACAAACACATAAGGTAGAACGTCCAGGCCCCCTCATAATTACCTAAGGTATAGTTTCTTGGGCACCCACAATCACCTAGGATTTCTTTCCTGGGCCTCCAAAATCCCCTAAGTTAGAGATAAGGGTCTCGAAAAATCACCTAATGGAGAGTTTCCTGGCCCCCCACAAACACATACTAGTTTCCTGGGCTCCGACCATCACCTAAGGTATTATTTCCCGGCTCCCCTCAGTGACCTAAGATCGAGTTTCTGACTCCCCAGATCACCTAAGTTAGAGTTTCCTGGGCTCCCACCATTACCTAATATAGAGTTCCTTGGGACCACACAATCCCCTAAGGCTGGGTTTCCTGAAACCCCACAATCACCTCAGGTAGACTTTAGGCCATGTTCACCCACTAGAGAACTTCTGAAGCCCACAACACCTCAGGTAGCGTTTTCCAAGCCCCCGCAATCACCTAGGGTGGAGTATCCTGTCCCCATAATCAACTCAGCTCGACTTTCCTTGTGCACCCACAGTCACCTACATAGAATTGCCTCAGCTACCGTCATCACGTAAGGTAGAGTCTCCTGAACGCCCCAACACCTAGGTCGAGTTTCCAGGGCCTCATAATGCCTTAAAGGTAGATTTGATTAGGCCCCCACCATTGCTTGCACAGAAGTTCCAGGCACCCACATCACCTAGGTAGAGCTTCCTGGGCCCCCACCATCACCATAGTTAGATTTTCCTGATGTCACAATCACCTAACGTAATAAGCTTTCAACCCCACAGAATTACTTAAGGAAGACTATCCTGGTCCCCCACAATCACTTAACACACAATTTCCTGGCCCTCCACACTCCCATAGGGTAGAGTTTCTTGGGCACCAACAATCACCTAAGCTAGAGTTTTCTGGCCCTACAATCACCTAAGTTAGACCTTTCTTGGTACACCCCCCCCAATCAACTAAGGTAAATTCCCTGTTCCCCTCAGTTGACTCAGATAGGGTTCCTGGGCCACCAAAATAACCTAAGTTAGAGTTACCCAAACCACCATGATCACCTATGGTCGAGTTTTTAGGGCCCACATAATCACGTACACTAGAGCTTCCTGGGCACCACAATCACAGTAGATTTTCTAGGGTCCCCACAGTCACCTAAGGTACAATTACCTTTGGCCAAACGATCACCCAAGGTAGAATTTCCTTGGTCCACAACCACCGATCACCGGAACTAGAGTTTCTTAGGCCCACACTCACTGAAGGTAAATATTCCTAGTCCCACCAAAATCACCTAAGGTAAGAGTCTCCTGAGCCCACAATCACCTAAGGTCAAGTTTCCTGGGACCACTTCCACCCGAGGTAGAGTTTCCCGGGCCCCCAACACCTAAGGGAGAGTTTCCCGGGCCCTCACTATCACCTGTGGTACTTACCTGGCCCAATTGCCTAGCTAGAGATTCCTTTCAGTTAGACATTCCTAGGCTCACAGGCACCTAAGCTAGACGTTTTGGCCCACCACGTCCTCCTCGGTAAAGTTAGGGCCACAATCACCTACTTTAGAGTTTCCTTGGCTCCCACAATCCCCTACGGCAGAATGTTCTGCACTCCCTACCATCAATTCTAAGGTAGAATTTTGGGACCCCCACAATGAACTAAAATAGATTTTTCCGGAGTACCCACAATCACCTAAACTAGAATTTTCTGGTGCCCCCGCCAACGGAGAGTTCCTGGGCCCCCACAATCAAGAAAGGGAAGCATCACTTAAGTCAGATTTTATCTGGACCCTCAAAATCACCTAAGGTGGAGTTTCCTGGGTCCCCACCATCAATTATGGTATAGTTTGCTTGGACTACACTCACCTAAGGTACCACCCCCTGGAGCCCCACACTCACCTAAAGCCGTCTTTCCTGGGCCCACAGTCCCCTAACTAATAGTTTTGGGCCCCACAATTACCTAAGGGAGAGACTCCTCGGCCCACAATCACTTATGGTAGAAGTTCCCGGGCCATCAAAATCACTTAAGCTAGACTTTCCTGGTCCCCCACAATCACATAAGCTACGACCTTTGCCTCCACAATCACCAAAGCTAGACGTGCCTGAGACCGAAAGCACCGAACATAGAGACTCCTGGGCCCCCCGAATCACCTAAGATGGAGTTTCCAGGGTGCCACAGTCACATCCACAAGGATTTTCTGAGCCCCCACCATCACCTAAGGTACAATTCCAGAGACCCCCAAAATCACCTAACGTAGGGTATCACGAGCCCCCAAGAATCACATAAGCTAGGTTTCTGGGACTCCTAAATAACGTAAAGTAAGATTTCCTAGGGCACAAAATCACTCTTATACTTCCAATGCCCCCACGGGGAACTAAGGTAGAATGTCCTGCTCCTTTAATCACCTAAGCTCGAGTTTCCTGGGCCCACAATAACCTAAGATACTTTCCTGGGTGTCCACACCCTGCTACGCTCAACTGTTTAAGACCCCCAAATCACCTAAGGCAGGGTATCCTAGGGATACAATCACCTAAGGAAGAGATTTATGGCCCACTACAATCACACAACGTACAGTTTGGGGCCACTAGTATAGCCTTTCCTGGGTAGAATTTCTTGTAACAATCATCTAAGGTAGCCTTCCTGGGCCCACACAGTCACATAAGCAGAGTTTCAAGAGGCCACAATCACCTAAGATGGGTATTCTTGGGTTTACTATCACCTAAATAATTGGTTTTTGCCCCCACAATCACATAGGGAACAATTTCGAGGCACCCCACAATGAATGAAGACAGGGCAAGCTAAGAAGCACAATCACCTGAGCTAGTGTTTCTTGGGCCCCCACAATAACTTCAGAGTTTTCTGGGCTCCCAAACACCTAGAGTTTCCTGGGCCCCCAAAGTCGACTAAGGTAGAATTTGATGCCCTCCCAAAATCAACTATGTTACACCCTCCTGGTCCCCCCAATCATCTAAGGTCGAGTGTCCTGGGCCCCAACAATGTCTAAGGTCAAGATTCATGGATCCCAGTATCACCTTTGGCAGAATTTTCCTGTCCTTTGGCCCCACAATCAACTAAGATCAAGTTTCCTGTCCTGCCACGATAACCAAAGATAGATATATGTTCCCCTACAATCACCTAAGGTCGAGTCTCTGGGGGCCCCAGTATCACCGAAGTCAAGTTTCCAGCACCTCCACGAGCTCCACGAGCTCCAGAGCTCGAGCTTCCAGGGTCCCCACAGTCACCAAGAAGGAGTTTTCTGGGCCTCCACAATCTCCTAGTGTCGAGGTTCTTGGGCCACCATCGTCTCGTAAGGTAGCGTTTCCCTGGCTCACAATCACCTGAGGTCAAGTTTTGGGGGACCCCACAAACACATAAGAGAGAGTTTTTCTGGCCAACAATCTCCTCAGTAGAGATTTCTGGATTCCCACAATCACCTAACTTCCAATTTTCAGCGTCCCCACAATCACCATGGAAGAGCTTCCTGGGACCCCACTGCCACCTCAGGTTGAGTTTATGGGTCCCACAATCACTTAAGGTTGAATCTCCCAGGTGCCCACAATCACTTAAGGTATAGTTTCCTAGGCCCCCATCATCAAATAAGGTAGATTTTCCCAGGCCCCCACTATCCTCTGAGGGTGATTTCATGGACCCCCACAATCACTTAAGCTAGTGTCCTCACAAATAACAGGGTAGAATTTCCTAGCCCCTCCGTGATCCAGTCAACTAAGGTAAACCATTCTGGCCCCCCACAATCACCTAAGGTTGAATTTTCTGGGCCCACACAATCACCAAAGGTAGAGATTCCTAGCCTCACCACCACCCCCCGCCCAAGATCACCTAAGGCTGAGTTTCCAGGTGAGTTGGGACACATCACGTAAGGTTGATATTCATAGGGCCTTCCAATCTCCTAAGGGGGAGTTCCCTAAGCCCCCACAATCACCTAAGGCAAGTTTCCTGGGGGTCCTCGTCCACTAAGGTACACAATCCAGGCCCCACACGACCGACTATCGTAGATTATCGTGGCTCCCAAAGTCACTTCAGGATGAGGTGATTAACTAAGGGTGAACTTCCTGTACCCCACATTCACATAAGGTAGAGATTCCTGGGCCCCCGTAATCACCTATGGTAGATTGTCCTGGCCCCCTCAAAATTAACTGAGGCGGACGTCCTGGCCTCACACAATCACCTAAGGTCCATATGCATGGTTCCCCACAAACACCTAAGGTAGAGTTTCCTGAGCCCTCACAGTCACCTAACATGGACTTTCCTAAGGCCCCTGGGATCACCTGAGGTAGAACACCTCAGGTCCAAAAATACCTAAGGTTCAATAATCTGGGCGCCCACAGTCAAGTAAGGTCAAGTTTCTTGGGTCTCACACTCACCTACACTCCAGTTTCCTGGGCCACCTCAATCACCTAAGGTCTAGTTTCCTGGGGCCCCACAGTCAACTAATAGGCAGAGGTCCCTGGCCCACATCAACTAACGTACAGTTTCCTGGGACCCCACAACCACCTAAGGTAGAGTTTACGGGGCAACCACAATCACTGACATAGCGGATCCTGGCCTCACAATCACCTAAGCTAGTTCCCTGGGCCCCTAGAAGCAGTAAGGTATAGTTTCTTGGGCACCCACAGGCATGCAAGATAGCGTTCCCTAGCCCCCGTAATCACCTAAGGTAGTTTCATGGACCTTCACAGACAACTCACCTAGAGTTCTCTGGGACCCCATAATCACCTGAGGGTCGATTCCTGACCCCCTACAATCACCTAAGCTAGAGCATCCCGGGACCCAACATTCGCCTAAGGTAGAGTGTACTGGAGCCACAATCACCTAAGCTAGAGGTTTCTAGGCCCCCACAATCACCTCAGCCAGCATTTCATGGGTCCCCAAATCCCCTAAGGCAGAGTGTTCTGCGACCCCACAATCATCTAAACTAGAGACTCCTAGGCCCCCAAAATCAACTAAGATCATTTCCTGAGCCTCTACAAACACATAAGGTAGAACGTCCAGGCCCCCTCATAATTACCTAAGGTATAGTTTCTTGGGCACCCACAATCACCTAGGATTTCTTTCCTGGGCCTCCAAAATCCCCTAAGTTAGAGATAAGGGTCTCGAAAAATCACCTAATGGAGAGTTTCCTGGCCCCCCACAAACACATACTAGTTTCCTGGGCTCCGACCATCACCTAAGGTATTATTTCCCGGCTCCCCTCAGTGACCTAAGATCGAGTTTCTGACTCCCCAGATCACCTAAGTTAGAGTTTCCTGGGCTCCCACCATTACCTAATATAGAGTTCCTTGGGACCACACAATCCCCTAAGGCTGGGTTTCCTGAAACCCCACAATCACCTCAGGTAGACTTTAGGCCATGTTCACCCACTAGAGAACTTCTGAAGCCCACAACACCTCAGGTAGCGTTTTCCAAGCCCCCGCAATCACCTAGGGTGGAGTATCCTGTCCCCATAATCAACTCAGCTCGACTTTCCTTGTGCACCCACAGTCACCTACATAGAATTGCCTCAGCTACCGTCATCACGTAAGGTAGAGTCTCCTGAACGCCCCAACACCTAGGTCGAGTTTCCAGGGCCTCATAATGCCTTAAAGGTAGATTTGATTAGGCCCCCACCATTGCTTGCACAGAAGTTCCAGGCACCCACATCACCTAGGTAGAGCTTCCTGGGCCCCCACCATCACCATAGTTAGATTTTCCTGATGTCACAATCACCTAACGTAATAAGCTTTCAACCCCACAGAATTACTTAAGGAAGACTATCCTGGTCCCCCACAATCACTTAACACACAATTTCCTGGCCCTCCACACTCCCATAGGGTAGAGTTTCTTGGGCACCAACAATCACCTAAGCTAGAGTTTTCTGGCCCTACAATCACCTAAGTTAGACCTTTCTTGGTACACCCCCCCCAATCAACTAAGGTAAATTCCCTGTTCCCCTCAGTTGACTCAGATAGGGTTCCTGGGCCACCAAAATAACCTAAGTTAGAGTTACCCAAACCACCATGATCACCTATGGTCGAGTTTTTAGGGCCCACATAATCACGTACACTAGAGCTTCCTGGGCACCACAATCACAGTAGATTTTCTAGGGTCCCCACAGTCACCTAAGGTACAATTACCTTTGGCCAAACGATCACCCAAGGTAGAATTTCCTTGGTCCACAACCACCGATCACCGGAACTAGAGTTTCTTAGGCCCACACTCACTGAAGGTAAATATTCCTAGTCCCACCAAAATCACCTAAGGTAAGAGTCTCCTGAGCCCACAATCACCTAAGGTCAAGTTTCCTGGGACCACTTCCACCCGAGGTAGAGTTTCCCGGGCCCCCAACACCTAAGGGAGAGTTTCCCGGGCCCTCACTATCACCTGTGGTACTTACCTGGCCCAATTGCCTAGCTAGAGATTCCTTTCAGTTAGACATTCCTAGGCTCACAGGCACCTAAGCTAGACGTTTTGGCCCACCACGTCCTCCTCGGTAAAGTTAGGGCCACAATCACCTACTTTAGAGTTTCCTTGGCTCCCACAATCCCCTACGGCAGAATGTTCTGCACTCCCTACCATCAATTCTAAGGTAGAATTTTGGGACCCCCACAATGAACTAAAATAGATTTTTCCGGAGTACCCACAATCACCTAAACTAGAATTTTCTGGTGCCCCCGCCAACGGAGAGTTCCTGGGCCCCCACAATCAAGAAAGGGAAGCATCACTTAAGTCAGATTTTATCTGGACCCTCAAAATCACCTAAGGTGGAGTTTCCTGGGTCCCCACCATCAATTATGGTATAGTTTGCTTGGACTACACTCACCTAAGGTACCACCCCCTGGAGCCCCACACTCACCTAAAGCCGTCTTTCCTGGGCCCACAGTCCCCTAACTAATAGTTTTGGGCCCCACAATTACCTAAGGGAGAGACTCCTCGGCCCACAATCACTTATGGTAGAAGTTCCCGGGCCATCAAAATCACTTAAGCTAGACTTTCCTGGTCCCCCACAATCACATAAGCTACGACCTTTGCCTCCACAATCACCAAAGCTAGACGTGCCTGAGACTGAAAGCACCGAACATAGAGACTCCTGGGCCCCCCGAATCACCTAAGATGGAGTTTCCAGGGTGCCACAGTCACATCCACAAGGATTTTCTGAGCCCCCACCATCACCTAAGGTACAATTCCAGAGACCCCCAAAATCACCTAACGTAGGGTATCACGAGCCCCCAAGAATCACATAAGCTAGGTTTCTGGGACTCCTAAATAACGTAAAGTAAGATTTCCTAGGGCACAAAATCACTCTTATACTTCCAATGCCCCCACGGGGAACTAAGGTAGAATGTCCTGCTCCTTTAATCACCTAAGCTCGAGTTTCCTGGGCCCACAATAACCTAAGATACTTTCCTGGGTGTCCACACCCTGCTACGCTCAACTGTTTAAGACCCCCAAATCACCTAAGGCAGGGTATCCTAGGGATACAATCACCTAAGGAAGAGATTTATGGCCCACTACAATCACACAACGTACAGTTTGGGGCCACTAGTATAGCCTTTCCTGGGTAGAATTTCTTGTAACAATCATCTAAGGTAGCCTTCCTGGGCCCACACAGTCACATAAGCAGAGTTTCAAGAGGCCACAATCACCTAAGATGGGTATTCTTGGGTTTACTATCACCTAAATAATTGGTTTTTGCCCCCACAATCACATAGGGAACAATTTCGAGGCACCCCACAATGAATGAAGACAGGGCAAGCTAAGAAGCACAATCACCTGAGCTAGTGTTTCTTGGGCCCCCACAATAACTTCAGAGTTTTCTGGGCTCCCAAACACCTAGAGTTTCCTGGGCCCCCAAAGTCGACTAAGGTAGAATTTGATGCCCTCCCAAAATCAACTATGTTACACCCTCCTGGTCCCCCCAATCATCTAAGGTCGAGTGTCCTGGGCCCCAACAATGTCTAAGGTCAAGATTCATGGATCCCAGTATCACCTTTGGCAGAATTTTCCTGTCCTTTGGCCCCACAATCAACTAAGATCAAGTTTCCTGTCCTGCCACGATAACCAAAGATAGATATATGTTCCCCTACAATCACCTAAGGTCGAGTCTCTGGGGGCCCCAGTATCACCGAAGTCAAGTTTCCAGCACCTCCACGAGCTCCACGAGCTCCAGAGCTCGAGCTTCCAGGGTCCCCACAGTCACCAAGAAGGAGTTTTCTGGGCCTCCACAATCTCCTAGTGTCGAGGTTCTTGGGCCACCATCGTCTCGTAAGGTAGCGTTTCCCTGGCTCACAATCACCTGAGGTCAAGTTTTGGGGGACCCCACAAACACATAAGAGAGAGTTTTTCTGGCCAACAATCTCCTCAGTAGAGATTTCTGGATTCCCACAATCACCTAACTTCCAATTTTCAGCGTCCCCACAATCACCATGGAAGAGCTTCCTGGGACCCCACTGCCACCTCAGGTTGAGTTTATGGGTCCCACAATCACTTAAGGTTGAATCTCCCAGGTGCCCACAATCACTTAAGGTATAGTTTCCTAGGCCCCCATCATCAAATAAGGTAGATTTTCCCAGGCCCCCACTATCCTCTGAGGGTGATTTCATGGACCCCCACAATCACTTAAGCTAGTGTCCTCACAAATAACAGGGTAGAATTTCCTAGCCCCTCCATGATCCAGTCAACTAAGGTAAACCATTCTGGCCCCCCACAATCACCTAAGGTTGAATTTTCTGGGCCCACACAATCACCAAAGGTAGAGATTCCTAGCCTCACCACCACCCACCCCCCAAGATCACCTAAGGCTGAGTTTCCAGGTGAGTTGGGACACATCACGTAAGGTTGATATTCATAGGGCCTTCCAATCTCCTAAGGGGGAGTTCCCTAAGCCCCCACAATCACCTAAGGCAAGTTTCCTGGGGGTCCTCGTCCACTAAGGTACACAATCCAGGCCCCACACGACCGACTATCGTAGATTATCGTGGCTCCCAAAGTCACTTCAGGATGAGGTGATTAACTAAGGGTGAACTTCCTGTACCCCACATTCACATAAGGTAGAGATTCCTGGGCCCCCGTAATCACCTATGGTAGATTGTCCTGGCCCCCTCAAAATTAACTGAGGCGGACGTCCTGGCCTCACACAGTCACCTAAGGTCCATATGCATGGTTCCCCACAAACACCTAAGGTAGAGTTTCCTGAGCCCTCACAATCACCTAACATGGACTTTCCTAAGGCCCCTGGGATCACCTGAGGTAGAACACCTCAGGTCCAAAAATACCTAAGGTTCAATAATCTGGGCGCCCACAGTCAAGTAAGGTCAAGTTTCTTGGGTCTCACACTCACCTACACTCCAGTTTCCTGGGCCACCTCAATCACCTAAGGTCTAGTTTCCTGGGACCCCACAGTCAACTAATAGGCAGAGGTCCCTGGCCCACATCAACTAACGTACAGTTTCCTGGGACCCCACAACCACCTAAGGTAGAGTTTACGGGGCAACCACAATCACCGACATAGCGGATCCTGGCCTCACAATCACCTAAGCTAGTTCCCTGGGCCCCTAGAAGCAGTAAGGTATAGTTTCTTGGGCACCCACAGGCATGCAAGATAGCGTTCCCTGGCCCCCGTAATCACCTAAGGTAGTTTCATGGACCTTCACAAACAACTCACCTAGAGTTCTCTGGGACCCCATAATCACCTGAGGGTCGATTCCTGACCCCCTACAATCACCTAAGCTAGAGCATCCCGGGACCCAACATTCGCCTAAGGTAGAGTGTACTGGAGCCACAATCACCTAAGCTAGAGGTTTCTAGGCCCCCACAATCACCTCAGCCAGCATTTCATGGGTCCCCAAATCCCCTAAGGCAGAGTGTTCTGCGACCCCACAATCATCTAAACTAGAGACTCCTAGGCCCCCAAAATCAACTAAGATCATTTCCTGAGCCTCTACAAACACATAAGGTAGAACGTCCAGGCCCCCTCATAATTACCTAAGGTATAGTTTCTTGGGCACCCACAATCACCTAGGATTTCTTTCCTGGGCCTCCAAAATCCCCTAAGTTAGAGATAAGGGTCTCGAAAAATCACCTAATGGAGAGTTTCCTGGCCCCCCACAAACACATACTAGTTTCCTGGGCTCCGACCATCACCTAAGGTATTATTTCCCGGCTCCCCTCAGTGACCTAAGATCGAGTTTCTGACTCCCCAGATCACCTAAGTTAGAGTTTCCTGGGCTCCCACCATTACCTAATATAGAGTTCCTTGGGACCACACAATCCCCTAAGGCTGGGTTTCCTGAAACCCCACAATCACCTCAGGTAGACTTTAGGCCATGTTCACCCACTAGAGAACTTCTGAAGCCCACAACACCTCAGGTAGGGTTTTCCAAGCCCCCGCAATCACCTAGGGTTGAGTATCCTGTCCCCATAATCAACTCAGCTCGACTTTCCTTGTGCACCCACAGTCACCTACATAGAATTGCCTCAGCTACCGTCATCACGTAAGGTAGAGTCTCCTGAACGCCCCAACACCTAGGTCGAGTTTCCAGGGCCTCATAATGCCTTAAAGGTAGATTTGATTAGGCCCCCACCATTGCTTGCACAGAAGTTCCAGGCACCCACATCACCTAGGTAGAGCTTCCTGGGCCCCCACCATCACCATAGTTAGATTTTCCTGATGTCACAATCACCTAACGTAATAAGCTTTCAACCCCACAGAATTACTTAAGGAAGACTATCCTGGTCCCCCACAATCACTTAACACACAATTTCCTGGCCCTCCACACTCCCATAGGGTAGAGTTTCTTGGGCACCAACAATCACCTAAGCTAGAGTTTTCTGGCCCTACAATCACCTAAGTTAGACCTTTCTTGGTACACCCCCTCCCCCAATCAACTAAGGTAAATTCCCAGTTCCCCTCAGTCGACTCAGATAGGGTTCCTGGGACACCAAAATAACCTAAGTTAGAGTTACCCAAACCACCATGATCACCTATGGTCGAGTTTTTAGGGCCCACATAATCACGTACACTAGAGCTTCCTGGGCACCACAATCACAGTAGATTTTCTAGGGTCTCCACAGTCACCTAAGGTACAATTACCTTTGGCCATACGATCACCCAAGGTAGAATTTCCTTGGTCCACAACCACCGATCACCGGAACTAGAGTTTTTTAGGCCCACACTCACTGAAGGTAAATATTCCTAGTCCCACCAAAATCACCTAAGGTAAGAATCTCCTGAGCCCACAATCACCTAAGGTCAAGTTTCCTGGGACCACTTCCACCCGAGGTAGAGTTTCCCGGGCCCCCAACACCTAAGAGAGAGTTTCCTGGGCCGTCACTATCACCTGTGGTACTTACCTGGCCCAATTGGCTAGCTAGAGATTCCTTTCAGTTAGACATTCCTAGGCTCACAGGCACCTACGCTAGACTTTTTGGCCCACCACGTCCACCTCGGTAAAGTTTGGGCCACAATCACCTACTTTAGAGTTTCCTTGGCTCCCACAATGCCCTAGGGCAGAATGTTCTGCACTCCCTACCATCAATCCTAAGGTCGAATTTTGGGACCCCAAAATGAACTAAAATAGATTTTTCGGTGTACCCACAATCACCTAAACTAGAATTTCCTGGTACCCCCGCCAACGGAGAGTTCCTGGGCACCCACAATCAAGAAAGGGAAGCATCACTTAAGTTAGATTTTATCTGGACCCTCAAAATCACCTAAGGTGGAGTTTCCTGGGTCCCCACCATCAATTATGGTATAGTTTGCTTGGACTACACTCACCTAAGGTACCACCCCCTGGAGCCCCACACTCACCTAAAGCCGTCTTTCCTGGGCCCACAGTCCCCTAACTAATAGTTTTGGGCCCCACAATTACCTAAGGGAGAGACTTCTCGGCCCACAATCACTTATGGTAGAAGTTCCCGGGCCATCAAAATCACTTAAGCTAGACTTTCCTGGTCCCCCACAATCACATAAGCTACTACCTTTGCCTCCACAATCACCAAAGCTAGACTTGCCTGAGACCGACAGCACCGAACATAGAGACTCCTGGGTCCCCCGAATCACCTAAGATAGAGTTTCCAGGGTGCCACAGTCGCATCCACAAGGATTTTCTGATCCCCCACCATCACCTAAGGTACAATTCCAGAGACCCCCAAAATCACCTAACGTAGGGTATCACGAGCCCCCAAGAATCACATAAGCTAGGTTTCTGGGACTCCTAAATAACGTAAAGTAAGATTTCCTAGGGCACAAAATCACTCTTATACTTCCAATGCCCCCACGGGGAACTAAGGTAGAATGTCCTGCTCCTTTAATCACCTAAGCTCGAGTTTCCTGGGCCCACAATAACCTAAGATACTTTCCTGGGTGTCCACACCCTGCTACGCTCAACTGTTTAAGACCCCCAAATCACCTAAGGCAGGGTATCCTAGGGATACAATCACCTAAGGAAGAGATTTATGGCCCACTTCAATCACACAACGTACAGTTTGGGGCCACTAGTATAGCCTTTCCTGGGTAGAATTTCTTGTAACAATCATCTAAGGTAGCCTTCCTTGGCCCACACAGTCTCATAAGGCAGAGTTTCAAGAGGCCACAATCACCTAAGATGGGTATTCTTGGGTTTACTATCACCTAAATAATTGGTTTTTGCCCCCACAATCACATAGGGAACAATTTCGAGGCACCCCACAATGAATGAAGACAGGGCAAGCTAAGAAGCACAATCACCTGAGCTAGTGTTTCTTGGGCCCCCACAATAACTTAAGAGTTTTCTGGGCTCCCAAACACCTAGAGTTTCCTGGGCCCCCAAAGTCGACTAAGGTAGAATTTGATGCCCTCCCAAAATCAACTATGTTACAACCTCCCAGTCCCCCCAGTCATCTAAGGTCGAGTGTCCTGGGCCCCAACAATGTCTAAGGTCAAGATTCATGGATCCCAGTATCACCTTTGGCAGAATTTTCCTGTCCTTTGGCCCCACAATCAACTAAGGTCAAGTTTCCTGTCCTGCCACAATAACCAAAGATAGATATATGCTCCCCTACAATCACCTAAGGTCAAGTCTCTGGGGGCCCCAGTATCACCGAAGTCAAGTTTCCAGCACCTCCACGAGCTCCACGAGCTCCAGAGCTCGAGCTTCCAGGGTCCCCACAGTCACCAAGAAGGAGTTTTCTGGGCCTCCACAATCTCCTAGTGTCGCGGTTCTTGGGCCACCATCGTCTCGTAAGGTAGAGTTTCCCTGGCTCACAATCACCTGAGGTCAAGTTTTGGTCGACTCCACAAACAAATAAGATAGAGTTTCTCTGGCCAACAATCTCTTCAGTAGAGATTCGTTGGCACCACAGTCACAGTAGATTTTCTATGGTCCCCACAGTCACCTAAGGTACAATTACCTCTGGCCAACCGATCACCCAAGGTAGAATTTCCTTGGTCCACAACCACTGATCACCGGAACTAGAGTTTCTTAGGCCCACACTCACTGAAGGTAAATATTCCTAGTCCCACCAAAATCACCTAAGGTAAGAGTCTCCTGAGCCCACAATCACCGAAGGTCAAGTTTCCTGGGACCACTTCCACCCGAGGTAGAGTTTCCCGGGCCCCCAACACCTAAGGGAGAATTTCCTGCGCCCTCACTATTACCTGTGGTACTTACCTGGCCCAATTGGCTAGCTAAAGATTCCTTTCAGTTAGACATTCCTAGGCTCACAGACACCTAAGTTAGCCTTTTTGGCCCACCACGTCCTCCTCGGTAAAGTTTGGGCCACAATCACCTACTTTAGAGTTTCCTGGGCTCCCACAATCCCCTACGGCAGAATGTTCTGCACTCCCTACCATCAATTCTAAGGTAGAAATTTGGGACCCCCACAATGAACTAAAATAGATTTTCCGGAGTACCCACAATCACTTAAACTAGAATTTCCTGGCCCCCCCACCAACGGAGAGTTCCTGGGCACCCACAATCAAGGAAGGTAAGCATCACTTAAGTTAGATTTTATCTGGACCCTCAAAATCACCTAAGGTGGCGTTTCCTGGGTCCCCACCATCAATTATGGTATAATTTGGTTGGACTACACTCACCTAAGGTACCACCCCCTGGAGCCCCACACTCACCTAAAGCTGTCTTTCCTGGGCCCACAGTCCCCTAATAGTTTTGGGCCCCACAATTACCTAAGGGAGAGACTTCTCGGCCCACAATCACTTATGGTAGAAGTTCCCGGGCCATCAAAATCACTTAAGCTAGACTTTCCTGGTCCCCCACAATCACATAAACTACTACCTTTGCCTCCACAATCACCAAAGCTAGACTTGCCTGAGACCAAAAGCACCGAACATAGAGACTCCTCGGACCCCCAAATCACCTAAGGTAGCGATTGCTGGTCCTTCACAAACACCTGAAGTAGATTTTCCTTGGCCCAAATCAACTAAGGTAGATATCCTTTCCCCACAATTGCTTAAGGTAGACCTTCCAGGCAGTTAACCCACAATCACCTAAGGTAGAATTTACAGGGTCCCACAATCACCTGTGCTAGGGTTTCTGAGCCCCACAATCAACTAAGGTAGAAATCCTAGCCCTCCCAATCACCCTATTTAGGGTAACCTGAGCCCCCAAGATTCACAAATGCTAGGTTTCTGGGCCTCTTAACTCACCTACGGTTAGAGATTGTTGTTCCCTCACAATCACCTTAAGTAGATTTTCCTGGGCCCAAATCAACTAAGGTAGATGTGCTTTCCCCACAATCACTTAAGGTAGACCTTCCAGGCAGTTCACCCACAATCACCTAAGGTAGAATTTACAGGGTCCCACAATCACCTGTGCTAGGGTTTCTGAGCCCCAAAATCAACTAAGGTAGAAATCCTAGCCCTCCTAATCACCCAATTTAGGGTAACCTGAGCCCCCAAGATTCACAAAAGCTAGGTTTCTGGGCCTCTTAACTCACCTACGGTTAGAGATTGTTGTTCCCTCACAATCACCTTAAGTAGATTTTCCTGGGCCCAAATCAACTAAGGTAGATATGTTTTCCCCCCAATCACTTAAGGTAGACCTTCCAGGCAGTTCACCCACAATCACCTAAGCTAGAATTTCCAGGGTCCCAGAATCACCTGTGCTAGGGTTTCTGAGCCCCACAATCAACTAAGGTAGAAATCCTAGCCCTCCTAATCACCCAATTTAGGGTAACCTGAGCCCCCAAGATCCACATAAGCTAGGTTTCTGGGCCTCTTAACTCACCTAAGTTTAGGCTTCCTAGGGCACAAAGTCACCTGTATACTTCCATGGCCCCCACGGGGAACTAAGGTAGAATGTCCTGCTCCTATAATCCCCTAAGGTCGAGTTTCCTGGGCCCACAATTACCTAAGGTAGTTTACTGGGTGTCCACAACCTCCTAAGCTCGAGTGTTTAAGACCCCCTAATCACCTAACGCAGCATTTCCTGGACTTACAATCGCCTAAGTTTGAGATTTATGGCCCACTACAATCACATAACATAGAGTTTAGGGCCATGATCACCTACTGTAGGGTTTCCTGTGTAGAATTCTCGTAGCCCCCCAAAATGACTAAGGTTTAGGGTTTCCTTTTCTCGAAAAATCATATAAGGCCGTTTCTGGGGCCCCCAGACCACTAGCATATACTTTTCTGGCCTATACAGTGCACTAAGGTATAGTGTCCTGGCCCCCCGAAATCCCTTAGAGTTTCTTGGCTTCCCCAAATCACCTAAGATTCCTGAGTCCCAAATCACCTAAGGTAGAGTTTTCAGGGTCATCAATATTACCTAAGGTAGAATTTCCTGGGGCCCCCTAATCTCTAAAGTTTAGTATCTTCTCCCCCACAATGAACTAAGGTAGATTCCTGGGTGCCCACAATCTCCTAACTTCAAGTTTTCTGGTTACACAATCACTCAAGACAGAGGTTCCTAGAATCAAATCACCTAAGGTAGATTTTCCTTGCCTGCATAATAACATAAGCTACATTTTCCTGTCCGCCTACAATTGCTTAACGTAGAATTTCCTGGGCCCCAACAATGGCCTAAGCTAGAGATTCCACAGTCCCTTTAGGTAGACTTTCCTGGGCCCCCAAAATATTCTGAGGGAGGTGTTCTGGATATCAAAATCACCTGAGGTAGAGGTCACAGGCCCCAAATCACCTAAGGCAGGGTTTCCTGGGCCCACAATCACTTAAGGTTGAGTTTCATGAGCCCCCAGCAATCATCTAAGGTAGAGTCCATGGCCCACCACATCCATCTAGGTAGACTTTGGGCCACAATCACCTACTTCAGGGTTTCCTGGGCCCCTGCAATAACCTAACATACAATTTTTCTGGACCCCTGCCATCACTAAAATAGAATTATTGGCCCCTACAGCAAATTAAGTAGATTTTCCTAAGCACCCACAGTCATTTAAGGTACAGTCCCCCAGAGCCCCACAATCACCTAAAGTAGAGATTCCTGGGCACCCCACAATCACTTATGGTAGATTTCCTAGGGCACCCACAATCACCTAAGGTACAATTAGCTAAGGTAGAGTTTCCTGGGACCATAATCACCTAAAGTAGAATTTCCCGGGCCCTCACAATCACCTATCTAGAGTTACCTAACCTCACAATCATCTAGACAGATTCCCAGCCCCCTACAATCACCTAAATTAGGGATTCCTGGGCACACAATCACCTATAGCAGAGTTCCCTGGGCCCTCACTATCACCTAAGCTAAAAGTTCCTACCAGGAAACGGGATCAGAGTTGGACGGAGCCGGCACATCAGTTAATCTAGATTAGTAGCTCTCAACTCCAGGCACACATAGAAGCACCGGGGGGAGCTTTACACCAATGCCCAGGGCCTCTCCCACCTCCCCCAAAATTCTGACGTAGTTGCTCTACATGCCAACTACAGCATTCCCAAGTGATTCTAATCAGCAGTCAGAATTAGATGAGATCTAGACCTTCATCGTTAACTATTACTTAACCCCCAAGATTCACCAAACGTTGAAAGAAAACTCCAACAGCACAGCAGAGGTAACAAACATGGAAGAAAGAATATTTCCAAGGGAGAAGGAGTAGTAAAGAAGAAACCAGAATACAACATTAATGCCTCAATTTGGAAGCCATATAAAAATCTTCCTAGGATAAACTTCTTGGAAATTAAAAATATTACTGAAATGAATTTGCTGGGCATTTCTTCCACTAATTTTTGCAATTTTTATATAAAATTCACCATTTTAACCACTGTAAAGTACACAATTCAGTGTATTTACAATGTTATGCAACCATCACCATTATCCAATTCCAGACATTTCCATCTCCTCAAAAAGAAACCCCACATCCGTTAGGCAGTCACTCCCAATTCTCCCTCCGCCAGCCCCTGGCAACTAGTAGTCTAATTTCTATCTCTGGATTTGCCTATTCTGCACATTTCATATAAATGGAATTATACAAGTGGCTTTTAGAGTCTGACTTCTTTCATTCAGCCTGCTATTTTCAAGGTTTATCCATGTTGTAGCATGTATCAGTACTTCATTCCTGTTTATGGCTGAGTAATACCCCATTGTATGGCTATACTACACTTTGTTTATCCATTCATCTGTTGATGGACATTTGGGTTGTTTGCAGTTCTTGGATATTATGAATAATGTTGCTATGAAGATTCTTTTGCAAGGTGTTTGTGTGGACATATATTTTCAAGGTATATTCCTAGGTGTGGAATTACTGGGTCATATGGTAGTTCTACATTTAATATTTTGAGGAACTGCCAAACTGTTTTCCAAAGCAATCGTACTATTTAACATTCCCATCAGCAGCATAGGAGAGTTTCAACTTCTTCAGCTTTTAAACCTCAGGGTTTTGAAGGGGAAAGGGAAAGAGCTGCCTGGGAACAATCTGAGGAAACTACACCCTGTGCCTTTAAAATGCAGAGAGGACCCCGATGACTCGTGCCCCCTGCCCCCGACTTTTCCAACGCCACACGGCCACCCATCCTGACTTACCGACCCCACAGCTGACGGGCAGGGCACCTCTCCTAGACAAGGTCGGAGGTCAGCCGCTGGATCCTCCCCGTGCCCCGTACAGAGCCAAAGGTGCTTCTGTTAACCCACAACGCTCCGCCACTTCTGCCCCAAGGCCTCCATGCTGGTTTGTCTGCCATTCAGCTGCTGTTACAAGTTCTGCTCACGGAGCTAACAAAGTGTGTCAGTTTACATTTCTCAGCCAAACCTCTTCTAATATCATTTAAAATTCAAAGGAATTGACAATTCAGGTGACCACAGTTAATAAAAACCCTGAGACAACGCACTGCTGTCCCCATTTGGTTAGGCACACCCTCGGGGTTATGCTTATGACTTACCTGCTACAGCTCTCCGAGTTTGGTCGCCAATTTAATAAGGCACCCCGAGTTTGAACACACAGATCCAGGCAGCGCCTTCCTCTGCAACGCTCACCCATTTCAACGTCCTTCCCAAGCTCCCACAGAGGCCCAAGGCTCCGTAAAGCAGCCACCGAGAGCGCACCTCTCACGCAAGCGCTTTGCACGCCACCCAGGTGCGCTCCTTTTCCCAGTTGGCTGCCTCGTGGACCTCGGGGCCAGGTGGGAAGCCAGGTGCCTCCCACTACACACTGAGACAGGCATACGCTTCAGGCCAGAGGTGTGTGCTAACGCTGGAGTACTGCAGGCCTTACCTGGCCCCCCGTGTTTTTTCCAAGGTGAGGATGAGGGGGCGAGCAGCAAAGATGAGCTGGGATGGGAGGGTTGAATGAGGAGGAAAGAGAAGCCATGAAGGAGGGGCCACCTCCACCTTCTGCCGCCTCCCAGCAGCCCTCCTGGCTTCTTTTCTGGAGTCCCATTTGCCCTGTGGATATTGAACCCAGTCCTGTCCCAAACTTGTGCCTTCTACCTTGAATTCTGACTCTTATTTGTAACTACCAGAAGCCCTTCATACAAACACCTCAGTGATGACAGTACACACAAAGCACTTAGAGCATTGCTATTACATCTCCATTCCTGATCCCAGGGCCAGCCTCAGAGAGATCTAGCAAAGCCTAGAGGGAAGGGCGGGGTTGGGGGGGAGGTTATGTTTCAGGGGGGTGGGACTCTCCATTTTGCTTACAAGCCAGTTTCCACCCTATGCCTCAGATAAGGGGACCCCATAACTGCCGAAACTATATCCTAAGAGGTAAGACACAATGAGGCCATTGCTCTTGACTTAGATTATAATGATAGTGACCTTGATTTCCTGATAGGGTCCTGGATATCCTGGCACAGTCTTGCCTCCAAGTGTTTTCTACATTCAATTTATGAAGAATGCCAAGTGGGGAGGACATTTCTGCTGACCTAATGCTTGTCCATAAAACGTGTTTTTAAAAATAGGATGCAGACCTAATGAATCATGAAGTCATCCTGCCTCAAGACTAATAAAACATGGTCTGGCAGCCTAAAGGGAGGTACAGGATCATAAAGGGGTCATCATTTTGCACTAATCATCTGCTAAACATAATCATTTTGAGAGCTTGATTTTATGTGTTTTGTGTTTGCAGGGGTCACTGGCTAGCTTGTGCTCTGATCACCTGATGAAGAGGAAACCTCCCAGCTGGTGGAAATTCTCCACCAGTTGTTTAAATCTCTTGGCTTTCAGGAACTGAAAATGCAAAAAGAAAGGAAAAAGTAAAGAAATCTGTGATCTTCACCCTGCACCCTTATCCTGTGTTGAGACCATGGAGGCCACTGGTCTCCTGACCTTAGGACTGTAGTGACACTGACCTTGACTTCTCCATACAGCCTAGATACCCTGGCTTGGGCCCGCCTCCATGCTGGGTCTGCACATCAGCCTTCACTTATATCTTCCACCTCACCTCCTTCTTCTGGAAATGGGGTCACTGATCAAGTATCCTATGAGCTGCATTTAAAGGAAATAGGGTAAATTTTAAAATATGTTTCTCAGGTTGTCATTAGACTGGTGGGTCTCAATCTTGATACACATCAGAATCACCTCAAGTACTTTTAAAACTAGGGGTGCCTCTGCCAGTCTGGAGACTCAATTTGATTGGCTTAGGTGAGGCACAGCATGAGCAGTTTCTAAGTTTCCCAGGTGATTCTAATGTGCAGCCAGAGTTGTGCAACCAGAGTTGAGAACCGATACATTAAGTGAGTGAGTACCTGATAGTTAACCTTTCATGATAATACAGTTCCATTTGAGCTCAATCAAGTTAATTGATCCAGTTATGATTTCAATTAAATCTTAAGATACTTAAAGATGTCCATTTGAATCTGATGAGTGTCAAATTTCTTTTTTTCTTTTTTTACTTCTTTTGAAGTTATATATAATCATAATTTAAAGAGTCTAATAGTTCAGTAAGTTCTGTTCGGAAAAACAACAGTTCCTAGTTCCCCTCCTGCCATTTCCCAGCCCCAGAGACAACTCCTTTTAACTCTTTTAACTGGTTCTTTTGGTATTTGCCTCTATATCTTTAAGCAGAATGCTTGGATTGCTATTTCTTGATTTTCAGTTTGGGATATTATCTATTGTCTTCACACCATGATAGTGAAGATTTATCTCTTTCATCCCCCCCATCTCCTGCCACACATAGATTTCTGTCCCCCTACCCCCACCCAATATAATTATATCATAATTTTGCTTAAATAAATATTCATTTTTTACATTTTTATGATTTTGTATGCCATTCAGAGCTGAGCCATGTAACAAACTATGATTACTTCTCCTTTCTTGTACATTTCTTTTATTTCCTTGAGTTAATATTCATCTCAATTTTTCACTTGATTAGTTTTTTATTAGCTTTCTATGAACTTTTCATTAATCCATCCTTAAATTCTCCACCAGTTGTTTAAATCTCTTCTCAAGACATTTATTCACATCAGGTATTTTATAAATTTCATCTTCCTGAAGAATTGTCTCCCAGAGCTTTCTGACCTGCTCAAATCTGGTCTGGTTGCCCTCTGTACCTGGTATACAATTGTCATCCTGCAGTATCCCTTCAGTATCATCATCCTGGGATTCCCTTAGCTTTTATTGCCTGTTAGATCCCCTGTTTCTGTAGCCCTCTCTGCCTTTTTTCTTCCTTGGTTTACTTCCTCATTTTGCTGAAGTACATCCTCCAGTAACTTCTTGAGAAAGAGTATGTGGGAAGTAAAAAATTTGAAGCCTTTCATGTCTGAAAATGTCTTAGTTCCACCCTCACAGTTGATTAATAGTTTGGGTATAAAATTCTAGATTGTAAATTATTTTCCTTCAGAATTTTAGAGGCATTTCTCCATTTTCTTCTAGCTCCCAGTGTTAAAGGCAATCTTCCATGTTCTTTTAGCTTGCAGTGTTGATTCCTGATCCTTTTTTGGTGGCCCATTTTCTTCTCTCCAGAAACCTGAAGGATCTTCTCTATGACCCTAGGGTCCTGAAATTTCACAATGATATATGGGTATATTTTCATCCATTGTACTGGGCACTTAGATGAGTCCTTTCAATCTGGAAACATGTGTCCTCCAGTTGTGGAAGTTGCTTTCCCAGCTGCCTTTGCAGCTAGAAGTGTCTATGTGACATGGTCTGGCCAAGGAAGTGTTAGCAAAAGTCTGTCGGGAGTTCTGGGAAATCTTTTGCTTCCCTAACAGACAGTACTAGCATGGCCCCTTCTTCTTTCTCCTTGCCTTGAATATGGATTCATATGGATAAAAATGGAGCTGTAGGGAACTCCTGGCGGTCCAGTGGTTAGGACTTGGTGCTTTCACTGCCATGGCCCAGGTTCAGTTCCTGGTCAGGGAACTAAAATCCTACAAGCCATGCAGTGCAGCCAATAAAAAAAAAGGATCTGTAGCAGTTATCTTGAACCCATGAGGGAAAGGCAAAATATATCTCTGATATTTTTTTATCGCTGAACCAATACCAGAAGCTGCATGTCTCCTGAATTTTTTTAATATGGGAAAAATGAATCTCTATTTTTTAAAAACTCTGTAGGTTGGTTTTTCTGTTACATGCAGCCAAATTTATTCCTAACTGATAGGTTCCTGCTGACAGTAGATTTTTGATAAACATTTGTTTGGCTGAATTCTACATAGGGGATGAAAGATTTGAGCTCATAGATGTCATATGTGAAACTGTGTCTTCTCCAAGGGAGAAAACTGAGAAAGAAAAGTGCCCAGGTCTCTCTTGGTGTCTTCAAAACCTCTGTAAAAAAGAGGAACTCAATCAAAGTAGGCAGAGATACAAAAGGTGCTTGGGGGAAGTGAGAAGAGATCAGTGTCATGGCTCTGAGAAAGCATGTAAAACTCCACTGCACACACTTTACAAGCTTAGAGAATTATAGTATTTGGACAGTAGGGTGGCATTTCTTAAAGTAGCAAGAGAGGAAAAAGACCTAAAAGCTCTGGCAGAGGAACACTTGGTTTTATCTAAAATACTGGCATATCCATTTGTGCTTCTTGCCTGTGATATATATTGAACCCAAATAATAATTACACCGTAATCTGTGCTCCCAAGGTAGACCATCCTTGAATCAGAGTTTTAACAGGGAGCAAAAGAATGGCATAAGAAATAAAGCTTGTTTCATTCTAAAAACCAGACATTGAAGCTTTCTAGAAACAAATGCATTTTGACATGATTGTAATTGTATGTTTGCATCACCCTAAAAAAATCAAGCAGCTAAAGCAAGAGTAAATTTTATTTAAAAGACATGTATTAAGCACCAATTGTACATCCAGAAAAGGCTCAATTTGGCTATGAAATTGATTTCCTGCTGTAAAATCAGGCAGGGTCAGATAAAGGGGGTTCAGGGCCATCATCCACCACAGGATCTTCTGTACCTTTGGGAACTGAAGTTTCTCCCACAGCTGGAGACCACAGTATCTATTCAATGGGAGAAGACTATTTCTCAGAAATCAGTTTTCAGGAAAGAGAAGTTGGGTTTACTGTGGTTTGACAGCTCTGACCGGTCTTTACTGCAGCTATTTATATTTTTAAAGCTGCTTTCCAGTAACTGTGAGCAGCCCTCAAGGTTGGCAGCTGTCCTAGTGACCAGGGCCTGCTCCATAAAGAGATGGGGGGGTGGGGGTGGGGGTCAAGGGGTGTGGGGACTGAATAAAAGAAGGGGCCAAAAGACAGTGAGTGGCACTGTAGTGAAGTAGGGAGAAGGCACCTGGTGGGCTAAGGGCAGCGGGTGACCTCGTGCTGACTGCCCCACTGTGTGGGGTGAGCTGGCATCTATGCTGCCTGAGCAGGGCACGCGGATACAGCCCTGCTCTCTGCTGGTCTCCCAACATGACCTCCTTTCACGGGCACTGAGGAGATGAGAAGAGGCTCTCGGACAGTAATTCTTAGTAATCCTGGCTCTCTCTTCGTGGGGGGTTTCTGAGGGTCCCCTGGTGGTGAGGCAGAGGGAGGTGGGCCCTGGGTGTGCCGAGGCAGGAAGGTTGCCTTCGCCTGTAGGCTCATGGGGAAGGCTTGGGTCTTCTGGGGACCCAAGGTACTAGGTTTGCCTCTTTTCTGCTCCCAGAGGAGAGAATAAATGAGCACAGAGGAACATGCATCCCAGAATTGCCAGTGTGGTTCATTTGGCTTATCTTCTTTTGAAGAGAATTGAAATTCTCTTTCAACCTTAGCTGTTTACCTGCTGAAGCTAGATTTTTAAATTACTTATTCAATTTTATGTACAATTAAATCCCTGCAATTTTTTTTTACAACTTGGTCCTTTTTATGTGGCACAGCCGCTTTTTATTATTTTTAAATTTCTATTATGGACAATTTCAAAAATACAAATTTAGAGGAAATGACATAATGAGTCTTCACATACCCCAAATCCAGCTTGAACTATTATCAGCTCACAACCAATCCTTTTTCATTTATACCTTCCCTTACAATCTATCGCTTCAAAAAGCAAATCCCAGCCACTCCATTGCAAGCTTCTGAGTTCTCTGACCTGCACATAGTGGTCTTCAAGTGGTCCTGCTTTCTGGTGTGATAAGCTGCTCCAGGTTCATCCTGTACTTTTGCTGTCCCAGTGGAAACAGCCATTTCCTTTAAATAAATAGTATTTTGAGACCACAGTCTGGGTCCTCAGGGTACTGTTGCATCTGAGCTGATCATTCTTTCTAGGATACAATGCCCACTTTGGCGTTCTTTTCAGACTCACATAACAGTAAACATTTATACTCACATCACTGCAACAGGCCACACTTGGCATTGACTTCACTTAGAATAAGGATACAGGACAAGAAACATAGCCCACCAGCAGGGCAGTGGCAGGCATTTCTCTAGGTACTGCCAGCCCCTGGCCCTTCGAGGACGTCATCGAAAGAACATGACTGCCAGTTGACCCTTGAGCCGGACCCAGGCAATCAGAGGTTCCTCACTGCCTCCCCTGTCCTTAGAATGTATGTTTTGCCAACCGTTTCCACAGTGGGAGCTGTTCCAAGGATGCAGCCTTGAGAGAGTAAGGTGTTGTTGAGACCAGCTGAACTGTATACATGACTGAACCCAGTTAAGGCAGTCAGCCCTCTGTATCCACAGGTTCCACATCCTTGGATTCAATCAACCTCAGATTGAAAATAGTCAGAAAAAAAAATTCTAGAAAGTTCCAAAAAGCAAAACTTGAATTTGCCAGTGGACTGGTAACTATTTATTGAATACATAGCATTTACATTGTATTCATAACTAATTACATAGCGTTTACATTATATTAGGTATTATAAGTAATCTAAAGCTGATTTAAAGATAAGGGAGGATATGCACATACATTATATGCAAATACTATGCCATTTTATATAAGGGACTTGAGCATCCATGGATTTTGGTATCCACGCAGGTCCTGGAACCAATCCCCTGAGGATACCGAGGAAAAACTGTATGAACTTTTAAATTTCTGGCAGGCAGGTGCAGAGATCTACTCATCTTTCAGCATCCTAAGACAAGCCTGGTATGTAAGTTATCTTTTTTATTAAAACCTGCCACCTACCAATCTGGAGTAGTCTGCCTCTTTCTTCTGTCTCTCCTGGCCTTCCATGTATGGGGGCCAGTTTGCAGACCAACACCACCTCCCCGCATAGGTTGTCAGATAAAGTACAGGATGCCCAATTAAACTTGAATTTCAGACAAACAATGAAGATAAGCCTCATATTCCAGTTAGAAACCAATATCCTAATATTAGCAATATTTTTATGGGACTAGCTTGCTTCCATGTTCCCTCAAGGGACATGTCCAGTTCCAAGAGTCATAATTCTCAGGAAACTTCAAAGCCACAGCTTTCCACCAGGCCTTTCTAATTCATTCACAGTCCTCACTGTCCAGATGCAGTGTGTCATTTTTACCACAAGCAATGTTGCCTAGTAACATAGCTGACATTCTACCTTCATCAGATTTTCAGGAGAAGAGAGCTATAAAAAGTAAACTCCATAGAGAATGAGAAATGATTTTTTTTTTTAGCCCTTTACATATATAGGCCTCTTCCTTAGTCAGAGCTAGAACAAAATAGAGATAGACAGATGATAGATGATAAAGGAAAAACTCAGTTGTCCACCTGAGTAGGGAAAAACCCAGTACTTCCCTACTAGTCCTTCTTTCCTGTGTGCCTTCTTTACTACTCACACAAAACACTTCACTTCTGACACTTCTGGTCCCCAAATGTGTGGAGGTTTTTCCCCACTCCAAGCAATTCTCTATGACACCAGCTGAATGTCCTACAATTCAACTTAATTCTGACACTATGTACCTGAAGATAGTGTCAGATCCTAAAAACGAGCAGTACCCTGTGGGGCCCTTCCAGGTACAAAAGCCCTTCCATGTCCCCCATTTCTTGTTTGTAAGAAAAAGACTTCAGCCTCTTAGACCTTCCCTGAGTTCCAAAGGTCAGATTCAGACAGTTGCTTATCAGGGAAGGGAGCGGATGCAGAGACAAGGGAGGCGCAATCAATAAACAATAATGCAGTTGTGGGGCAGGGTCCTGGTTCCTCCTCAAAGAATATACATAACAAAATACCTTTGAGTTCTGTTGGGAACTAAGGTCTCCACCCAGATGGAGGATGTTAACTTTAGGCTGAGCACAAGACTGCTGGAGCTCCGCCCTGTTACCTCATCACCAACCAATCAGAAGAAAGTCTGCACACAGTGGAGGATAACAAAGACACCCTTCCCAAATGCTTCTCCCTTTAAAAACTTTCATGGTTGAGCAGAATCTTCAGAGTTGGTTTTTGGTTTTTTTCTGGGCACGCCACGCGGCATGTGGGATCTTACTTCCCCCCGCCAGGGATTGAACCCATGCCCCCTATAGTGGAAGTGGCCGAGTCTTAACCACTGGACCTCCAGGGAAGTCCCTGGAGATGGTTTTTGGACACAAGTCTGCCTTCTCCCCAGGTTGCCAGCCTTCTGAATAAAGCAATTTTTCCTTTCCAGTCAACACTCATCTCTAGAGTATTGGCTTTCAAGTGGTGAGCAGCCAGACCTGAGTTCAGTAACAGTATCCTTTTTTGTTTATTACATATGCTTATAATTTTTAGTAATAAAAAAACAGAAGGCATATAATCTTAAGGCATCCTTCCACAAGGAGTTATTGAGCACCTACTATGTGCGTGGCACTGCTCTAGGCATTTGGGATACATCATTGAATAAAACTGACAACGTCCTGCCTTCTTGGAGCTTACATTGAGGGGGTGAGGGAGAGACACACAACACCAATAAACATAAGAAATAAGAAAATTGTGTAATAGGTTAAAGGTGATAAGTGTTGAAGAAAGCAAAAGTAGAGCAGGATGGGGAGCCAGAGTGCTGAGAGGTGGGGCAAGGCCTGGTTGCAGGGCTAAACAGGGGCACAAAGACTTGAAGACATAGGGCTTAGCCACGCTGCTCTCAAGAGGAGTACATCTATGTTCAAAAGTACATCTATGACCTCACCTGTTAAATTTATATTTTAACTTCTATACTACATATATATCCTTATGTAGTTTCTTTACATATCTCATATTTTCATAGAAAAAAAAATATACTCCAAAATGTCAGCAGTGGCTATCTGTGGAAGGTGGGGATTATCGTGATTTTTTACTTTATCTTTTTTATAGTTTGCTGTGTTTGCTACATTTTATAACATGAATAGGCCTAGTTTATTATCAGGAATAAAACAATATATAACATGACATGTTTTAAAAAGTAGAGCTCTTCTACCTTTCAACCCCAGGAAGGGTTTTCTGAAAGGAGCAAGGAGGTGTGATTTAAAGGCATGAGGGGTCTGACCTTTCTGAGGAGACTGTGTTCTTCCTCAAGGGGGAGTTTTGCCTTCAAGTAATGAGGCAGCTGAGCCCTGAGTTAGGAGTCGGATTTCAAGGGAGCGAGGTGTAAAGGGTAAATTTTTCGAAATTCCACCTCCACACCTAAGAACCATGCTCAGAGTGGCTCGAAGGATTAGAACACCTGCCTCCCTGGTCAGTAATAATATAAAAGTCCATTGTCCTTGAAATCAGTTAGCAAGTACATTTTAGGAAGGTTTGGACTCAGCAAATACAAGGAGGAGGAACATGCTCCTTGCCCTTGGGGAGTTAATGACTCAACCAAAGAGGCCAAACTCACAGTTACACTTCCCCTGGGAGGAGGAAGAGACCTGCAGGGCAAGGGAAGATCTGGCAGAGACTCATCAATGCAGAAGCAAATGTGAATAAGCATGATGTTATCAGATGCTTGAAAGATGGGTACCTAGAGGAGGGAAGAGCTCTGGGGGAGGAGGGCAGGTCAGGTGGAGAAGCAGACAGAGGCAGAGGCCAGCAAGTACATACAGGAGGCACAGATAGTGCTGTGAAAAGCCTCTGACCTGAACTGGTACTGGAGATTTTGCAACTTAATGACCCCGAGGAAGGGGTTACCAGGAATTGCACTCCTGGCCACGGGTCTCTTAGCAAACCTGACCTACGTGAAACAAAAGAGCAAAGAAACGACGGCGGCTCGTGGTGCTGATGCAGCCATTCCACCGCTGCCAGCCAGTCTGGCTCGCAAGTGTTTACTTACCTGGTCAGAGGGAAGCTGGGTGCAGTCCCACTTCCATCAACAAGGCTTGCTTCCCTGCATGCTCGGGAACATAGTGGGGCAGGTCCTGACCAGGGGGGAAATGTCCCTGGGGGAAAACATACCTTTCTCATCCTAATACACGATGTGATGGGAAGAGAGAAGAGGACCACCCTACCCAACCTGGGGGTCAGGGAAGGCTTCCTGAAGGAAATGGTACTTGAGCTATTTGGGAAGGACATACGGGAGTCTGAGAGAAGGAGAGGGTTTCAGGCAGAGGGAGCAGCACAGGAGAGAGAATGTGGCATCTGTCCATGCAAGCAGCTCAGCCTGGCTGAGACTGGAGTGTGTGCATGAATGTGGTGAGAGGCGATGCTGGAGTGGAGGCCACCTTCTCTGGAGGGCAACGGGAAGCTTTGAGGGTTTTCAACAGTGGAGTTAGATGATCATTGACATGGAAGTTTGCTAAAGTCACCAATGACTTTTGTGTTGCCAAATCCATTGGGTACTTTCAATCTGCATCTAATGTAAATTCTTGTGGTAGTATTTGGTCCTGCTGCTCTCTCCCTCCATCCTGGAGCATTCTCATGCCTTGACTTCTCAGGCACCACATTCTCCTGGTTTTCTTTTTTTTTTTTTTCTCCCGGTTTTCTCTCTACCTCTCTGGTCACTTTTTCTCAGCTTCCACTTTGACAGCTCCTTGCCTCTCTGGACTCTGAATGTTGGTGTTCCGTAGGGCCTTGTCTTGGTCCCTTCTCACTGTTCACTCTTGCTCTCAACCACCTCGTTTATTCCCATGGCTTCACATGCATCTATTATACATAGTAGTATCAGGGGAGAGAGGAGGGTCCAGAATCAAGTCAAATCAAGTATATGGTCCAGTTTCCTGGGTGCCATGGCTGAGTCTGCATGTTCATACTGAACCATGAGCAACTGTGGGATGAGTCAGGGTGGAAAGGGTCAGAATGTAATGGGGGCTGGGGCGGGGGGTGGAGAGGAGAGATGCTGATTAGTATAGTCAATGTCCTGGATCAGGAAGAAAGCAGAGAACACAGCTCATCGTTCCCAAGTGTGGAGGGAGTGGTGGACAATGAGGTGCATTAAAAGACCAAGTCCAAGGTCTGAGAAGAATGTGATTGCAGGGAGGTGCAGGAAAGATGGGTAGGCCCAACTGACTCCAAAGTCCAGGAAATCACCAAAGGCAGGAATCCAGACCACAAGAGCAAGGCCAGCAGACTGGTGGCCCCTGGCCTGGCTTGGACCTCTGCTGTGGTGTGGGCAGGCAGGCATCCACAGGTGTGCTCCCAGCCTGGGGACAAAGGCTTGCAGGTGTTGGTGGGCTCTGTGTGCAGTCCAGACCGCACTGACACATTCACGGTGAGGCAGGGAAACCATGAGCCATTCCTGGTCCCTTCTGTTTTCCAGCCTCACATGCTGACAGGACAAAGAATTTCTCAAGGCTCCAACATTACAGCCACTGCTAAAGCAAATTCGTTTTGTGCCTCATCAGGAGTAAGGTTGCAATCAAGATCCAAAATGGTCTAAAGAAGTTTCTGTGGCATTTACAATTAGTAGGAATAGGTAGATCATTCAGTAAATGATGTTAGAGCAATTGACTATCTATTTAGAAAAAAATTAAGTTAGAGTCCCACCTTAAAATCACGCACAAAAATAAATCTAATAATTAGTAATTAATTTTAAAACTTCCCACAAAGAGTAGCCTAGGCCCCGATGACTTTACTGATGAATTCTACCAAACATTCAAAGAAGAACTAATACTAATCTTTCACAAACTCTCCCCAAAAATAGAAGAAGGAATATTTTCTCATTCTATGAAAAGACAACCCACAGAATGGGAGAAAATATTTGCAAATCATATATCTGATAAGGGATTTGTACCTAGAATACATAAAGAACTCTCACAACTCAATAACAAAAAGACAATCCAATTTAAAGATGGGCAAAAGATCTGGGTAGACATTTCTTCAGTGAAGATATACAATATATACATGAAAATATCTCAACATCATTAGTCATTAGGGAAATGGAAATCAAAATCACAATGAGACACCAGTTCATACTTAGGATGACTATAATGGGGGAAAAAAAAACAGGCAATAACAAGTATTGGCAAAGATGTGGAAAAATTGGAACCCTCATACACTGTTGGTGGTAATATAAAATAGTACAGCCACTGTGGAAAAGAATTTGGCAGTTTCTCAAAAAATTAAACATTGAGTTACCATATCACCCAGCAATTCCACTCCTAGGTATATACCCAAGAGAACCAAAAACATACCTCCACACAAAGATCACATGTTAATAATGTATGTTGCAGCATCATTCGTAATAGCAAAAGTGAAAGCAAACTAAATGTCTACCAAATGACGAATGGATAAACAAATTGTGGTGTATCTATACAATGGAACGTTATTTGGCAAAAAAAAGAAATGAAGTACTGATACATGCTACAATATGGATGAACCTTGAAAACATTATGCATTGAAACATTATCAGTGGTTGCAGGGGAATGGAGAGGGGGTGGAGACTGGGGAGTGACTGCTAATGGGACACGGTTTCTTTAGGAGAGATAAAATGTTCTGAAATTAGAGTGTGGTGATGGTTGCACAACCCTGTGAATATAGTAAAAAGCATTGTGCACTTTAAAAGAAGGTGAATTGTATGTTATGCAAATTATATCAAAATTAAGCTGATAAAAAATCTGAGGTGTATTAAATATATAAATGTAAAATAACCCTTAAAAATAAAAGAAAATATAGAAGACTGGATCAATAATTTTGGTGTGGGGAAGGCCATTCTAAGTATGATACAGAACTAGGAATACATAAAGGACAATATTGACAGATTGAGTACATTGGAATAAACAATCTTCAATGTAGAAAAACACTATAAAATTTAAATATATATATATATATATATATGAATGACTTTTGCAACATGAGTAACAAATATATTTAGAGAATAGTCTTTAAAATCATTAGGAAAAAGATGAACTCCCCAGTAACATGCAGTGCCGGCCAGAGTGTGGGGAAAGGGGCACTCATGTGGAGAAACAGTGAGTGTAAATTAGTGCAGCCAATTGGAGGGCAATTTGGTGTCCCGGAGTGACCTGCAAAACCTTTTCAATGGGTACGGCACAGTCTAAATGAGAAGCACCAGCTGAGAATAACCAGCCTCCCACACTGAGGCAGACAGGCTGAAAGTCAGCCCTGGGGAATTTTTGAAATGTTCAGCGTAAGCAGAATTTTGTCCCAGCATTTCTACTTCTAGGATTGTATCCTCAGAAATGCTTCAAAGGCACACAAAGAATGTTTACTACAGCTACATCTGTAGTAGTAAACAATTAATGTCCATTCATAGGAAATTGGTTATATAAATGATGTATCCTCACCATCAGGTACTATGCAGCCATTAAAAAAATAACATAACTCAATCACTGCTGACATAGAAAGATGCTTGAAATGCATTGCTAGAGAAGAAAAGTAAGTTACAGAACAGTATGTATAACGTGATCCCAATTTTGAAAAAATAATGGTATAGATGTTTGTATATGCATAGAAAAAATTCTGGATAAATGCACAATGAACTGTTAATGGTAGTTACCTGTGAGGATTGAATATTGGGGGGGGGAAGGAAATTATTTTATATACCTTTGAATTATTTTTATACTTTGGTAAATATGGAAAAATAAAGCAATTACCTTAGGAGAAAATAAGGAAGGAAGCAGAAGGTGAGAGGGAAGGTACAATATATGAATAGTAATTAACAGTGGTTATGCCTAGGTGATGGAGTTTTGGGGAATTCTCCCCATTTGCTTATCTGCATTTTCTAATTTTTCAATGAGTTTTTATTAGTTGTTTAAAAAAACAGGAATAAAAGAACATCCTCATGCCTTTCTGCTCACCAGTTGAACAGACTGGTGATGTGGGTGCAAAAGGAGATAGTTTCTAAACAATGAAGCCATTTAGAAGATAATGTTAAGAGAGTTGGTGATGGAAACATATATAAGAATGAACTCCTAACAGTCATATACTTAGTAATCATGAATGTGTCTCTTTGAGACATCAGGACTTCAAAATTTTAACGTATTCTTTGTGAAACATGCACTTGAACCTTGAAAGTTCTATTATGCTAATTGATCGTTATGGACAACAGAACTCAAATGACATCTGTGAGTCCAGATGGTATATAAAGTAACATTTTAATTTGTTAGAAGTCTTAGAACTCCTTTGTCTTTTCTCCCATTGTGCATGAAGGTAGCTAAATAATTGAGTCAGGTAGGTTCCCTGTCTTAAAGCAATATGGACAAGGAAGTTTATTCCAACAATATGACATTTTTGAAAAACAATCATTTTTTAAACTCTAAAAGTATATTTGCATTTGTTTGTATATCTATATCTATCTGTCTGTCTGTATATACTACGGGTATACTCTGTAAGGATACATACGATTACCAGGCATGTATGGTGGGGCTTTCTGAGAGGGAGAGGGAGTAGACAACTGGGGAGAACCAAGCAAAGAAAATAAAATGTACTCAAAATGTGTGAAATTACATTTATGTATTTGTGTTAAAACAAAAATAGATTCAACAAATATTTGAGGATTTACTATAAGCAGGCCCTGTTTTGGGTGTTGAGGTACATCAGTGAACAACTCTGACAAAGATCCCTACCCTCATGAAGCGTATATTCCAGAAGATAATAAGCCATAGACATAATGTGTTGGTAAATCATAACTTACACAACTGTGGTGATATATAAGGAAATAAGATAAATTAAAATATTAAATGAATGAGTAGAAAACCTACACTTCTCATGTATGCCTTTCCTTACCCTCACACTACTACCACACTCACAACAGTCTGACACCACATGTTGGGGGGATTTCCAATTCTGCAACGCCAGCCGGGTATCGCATAATTTAACTCAATTCTGACACTGTCTTCCCAGAGATAGCATCAGATCCCATAGGTTAAGGGGATCTGAGACTGCCCTCCTCTTCAGATGCCACTCACAAGCAGTCAGCCCCAGGTTACCTGCAACTTCTGTCTGACTTGGCTACAAATTGGGGGTTCCCATGACTTTCTCCCCTTTGGATTTAATTATTTGCTGGAACAGCTCATGGAACTCATGGAAACACCTACTTATGCTTACAAGTTTATTATATAATAAAGGATGTGATGAAGGATGCAGATAAACAGCCAAATGAAGAGATACATAAGGTGAAGTCTGAGAGGATCCTGAGCACAGGAGTTTCTTCCCCGTGAAGCTGGGTGAGTCACCTTCCCAGTATGTAGAGATGTTCATCAACCTGGAAGTTCTCTGAATCCCATACTTTTAGGATTTTTATGGAGGCTTCATCACATAAATACGATCTATCATTAACTGCATTTCCAGCCCTTCCCCCATCTCTGAAGAATGGAGAGTGGGGCTGAAAACTTTAAGCTTCTAATCATGGCTTGGTCTTTCTGGTGACCAGCCCCCATCTAGGAGCCCACCAAGGGTCACTTCATTAGAACAAAAGACACTGCTATCACCCAGGAAATTCCAAGGGATTTAGGAACTCTGTGGCAGAACTGGGGTCAAAGACCAAATATTAGAACAAAAGATGCTCCTAATGGTCTATCACTTAGGAAATTACAAGGATTTTTAAAACTCTGTGCCAGGAACCAGGAGCAGAGACCAACATATATATTTCTATTATCTCACAATGAATAAATATAATTTTAAGAATTATAATTAATGATAATTAAGTGATAGATGTATGAAAATTAAAAGAACATATACACATATTTTAAAATTAAAAATAAGAAATTGCTTTATCAGTAATTTAGTAATTAATACCACCAACAAAAAAGAAATATATTGAATGGTGTGACAGTTAGCAGAGGATTTAAGGAAATTTTTATTCTAATAAAAAAAAAACTGAAAAAACACCTAAGAATTAGGTGGCCTGAATCTAGTCCTGATTCCACCACTGTCCAAAGCTCGGCTAGTTACTTAATTTCTCTTTCTGTATCCTTAACTTGCAACTGGGGATAATAATACCTGGTCTGCTTGACTTCATTGGGTTATTGTGAAACTCACATAAGTACAGAAGTACACTCTAAAAATCATCAAACACTTTACACAAGTCAAAGAATTGAGACTGATAAAGCTATAGATTGTTCTGATGAACCCAACAAGAGACAAGCCAGTGGAATCAATGCCTGGAGGACCCCAGTGGGTCCAGTTGGAAAAGCATTGTCCTTCAGAATGATAGAAAGGTGACTAAAATATAAGAGGAAAGAGGTAGTTTATTACCATGTGTTGCAGGCACACTGGGGACAGCCAGCTAAAAACAATCCCCCACCTGCCTGCCACTCTCCATTAACTAGGATTGACTTCCGGCAGCACTGTTTCCTCAACATGACACTGCCAGCTGGTCATAGTTATGTAGAGGTGGGGCAATATGATTTTTTTCCAGAGAAACTTTGACTTAGGAGAGGGAAATAGATAGAGGGATGGACAGCCAGACAGAAGAATTCTGTACAGCCGGAACAGTTACATTTGAAGTTGGAGCTATGAGCAGCTATCTTTGGGCCAGGAAGCCCGGTTGGCCTAGAATGAGGCAGAGTTGAGAAACAGCCTAACCCTCCTCGGGCTGCTGGTGCCCCGGCCTGGTTCCAGTTCTTCCTGAGGCCCACTTCTTGGGCTCCATGAGTCACCCTTGAATCCTGAAAATTTTTCAAAGGTTAGCATGTTTTCTGTTGCCAAAGATCCTTAACTAAACATATAATCTACATCTGGCTCACTTGGCAGGGTTACGATTAACAGGAATAGCACAGAGGCAGTTAAAAAATAAACCACCTTGCACTGGCTTAACTGGGTCATGAACATATTGTGCAACCCTGACAGGTATAGTCATTCCAACAAAGAGAACAGGATAATAGGAAAGCAGCTGACTCAGGAGTAATACAGTCATTAACCTAAACTGCACCCACATTTGAAAATGCAGTTCAGGAAAATGAACATGCTGGACCTGACAACATTTTTTGAGAATTTCTAACTGCTCTTGGGACTGCGGCTTAGAGCTTGCTGGTTCTGGAGAGTCATACTGAAGGAACCCCAAAGTTACACACTCCCCGCTGCAAATCACAGAAAAGTTGGAGAACCATGAACACTATAACTTAACCTCAGAACTATTAAGTGAACCCCAGAAATATCAATAGAGCCTCACTGCCCCTGAGTCCTATCAATACAGAAGAATTTAGAAAACAGCAGTCATCATTCATTTCCTTCATGCCTTCATTCATTCAACAAATATTGAAAGCTTATTACATGCCAAGTACTGTGTTAGGGGCTGGGGATACAGCTGTGAAAAAAAACGATGAAGTCCTTGCCTCAAGGAGCTTATGGTCTAAGTGGAGGGAGAGAGACCATACAAAATCGGGATGTAACATGTTGTTGTATGCGCTGGAAAGAAAAATTAAGCATGGCAGGCATATAGGAGTAATGGATGTGTGTTATTTTGCGTACAGTGGTCAGGCACAGCCTCTGTGATAAGGTGACATTCGAACAGAAATTTCTGAGAAGGGAAGGAGAAAGGGATGCAGCTCTCTGGGCCAAGAGCTTTCCAGGCAGAAGGAAGAGCTAGTAAACAGCCTAAGGTGGGAGCCAGTGGGAGCCCATGTGGCTGGAGCCACGTGAACTTGAGAAGGAGTGGTGGAGGGGTGCCTCGTAGGCCTTGGTAAAAACTCACATTTACTCTGAGGAGGGGAGTCATTGAGATTTTGAGTAACTAGAGGAGTGACATGGTCTGACTCTTGGTTTAAAAGGATCACTCTGGCTGCTGTATGGAGAATAAACTGTAGGGGATCCAGGGAGACCAGTAAAGAGACTATGGCTGTAGTCCAGCAGACAGATGGTGCATTAGATCATGTAGCAACAATGACGATGGTGAGAAGTGGTCAGATTTTGGATATCGCCATGAGGCTCACTGAGGGATTGGATGTGGGTTTTCAGAGAAAGGAGTACAAAATGACTCCTAGGCTTTTGGCTTCCAAATGAAGATGCTTGTCCTCCGGGGGGATGCGGAGCGGGGAGGCAATGCAGACTATTTACGTCAAACACAGAAAGTGGACATGAACTCAGTCTAGTCGTTACGGATCTGAGAGCTGCCTGTGCTGAAGTACTTCAGGCCAAGGTCTGGGCTGATGAGGAAGGATCAAAAAATGGAGCCAAGAGTTGGGCAGAGCTGACGAGCAGTATGACTAGAACAGAATGCCATCTGTAGGTCAAGGCCGGATGTTAAGATACTTAGATAAGGGGATGCAATACTGAAAGCAAAGTCAAGGTCAGAGTTCAGAGTTTCAGTCCAGTTTGGGAGGCAAAGGCAGTAATTCAAATGGGAAAAGAGCAAGGATAATTTATGAAATATGAGAAGGCTTTGAGTACATCTCATTTAATCTTTACAACAACCCCAAGAATTAGGTGTCATTAGCCCTATTTTACAAATGAGGAAAATCAAAAGGGTGAATAACCTACACGTGGCTGGTAAGCAGTAGAACACGGTTTTAAGCTTAGTTTGGATCTGACTCTGCAGCATGAGTTTAAGCTTAAAGACTGAGCAATACTGCAAGTTTCAATGTCTCAGTAGGCAGCTGAAGTCATCTCAGAGGTTCAAGTTAGGTGGGTGTGGGAGTAGTAAGCACAAGTGGAAGCAGAGTCCAAGTATACAGACAAATTTGGATCCAAGTTGGAGTTTGAAATCAGGAACCCAGGATCTGGCAGAGCAACACACCCTACTGCAGCAGCACCAAGAGCTAAGCAAGGCATTGCAGATGCAGACGGTTGTAATGCAAGGTAAGTATTCTGCTTAGCTAGATTTGTTAGATTTGTAACACTGCCACCTTATTATACCAAGGCATCAAGGGTAACATGCAAATCCAATGGAATTTGATTGTTAGACCTCTGCACTGGAACTGAGAGTGTTCCAACATGGGTAATCAAACGTCTTTTGTGTAAGATACTTGTTACATACTAAGCATTGGAAGAGCTCATAAATATCCTTTTCTTTACCTGGTTTATTTAAGGAGCCTGGCTGAGGCACTACAAGGAAAGAGCTTGGTGAGTTCACAATGCTCTTTCAAAGGTAAACAACTTTGGGCTTCCAATACTTCTGTTTCTTTTCCTCCACCAAATGCAGGAACTGAACACACTGAACACAAATTCCATTCTTAATCTGCTTAAAAGGCACATTAATGCACTCAATCCAATGCAGCTATTATAGAAATAAGAGCTATAAGCAGTATATACTGGTAAAGGCTATTCATCGTGGCTATTATAGTGGGTTAGAATTCAACAAGGTGCTGTCCCGTTCAGAGTTGTCCCAGGTAGGCTGTATTGTTAGGCTCAAGTAATTTGCATCTTCTAAGTTAACAAGGACCTTAGGTCCATAGAGATAAGTGCCACCCAGTGACAGAGAGTGAGTTAGTGGTAAAAGTGGATCCAGAACTCTGATCTCCCAATTCCCAATTTGTCCTCTTTCTTCTCTATCTAGATTTTAATGAGATATTAGATTTGAATAGTAAGCAATCCTAATATGAACAGGCATATGGTAAAACTACAATTACTAATACTAGATACATGATAAATCCTTTTAGGGTAGAGCATCTACTTGTTCTGAATTCAACAGTAAATGGGAACTGAAAAGGCCAAGATTAGGTGAGCAATTCAGTCAGAGAACATGACAACCAGCCCACTAACTAAATGTGCTACACACCATAGCATATGATGGAAAACAGTACTTTAAAATAATTTTGTAAGGAATACTATGCAGAACCTACACTATTTTAACCTAGAAGCAAAGGTGATACCATATTGAATTTTATTTTAAAAATAGTTTGATTCATAATGCTCTTTTTACTCCTTAGATGTAGACCCCAGTATAAATTTATATAACTGGCTCAGTCTTTATGATACAAACCACCTGTTCCCAAGCTGCAGCAACTGCAGCAGGAAATAAGAAACAAGACTATCTCATCATCATCATCACTGAAGTGGCTGCATAAGGATCCCTAAGGTGTAGTCATGACTGTCATGAAGTTGTTTGGCATTAGAAATTCCAATTCCTACTGTAGTTAAAGTAAACTAAACACAGCAAGCCTGGTAAGGTTAATTGAATAGAAAATACCTGGTTTCTTATTTGGGAAGATGTGGATGAATAGGAACTCTCATATGCTTGCAGGAATGTAAATCAATATGCTCACTTTTGGACAGCAATATAGCATCTCATAGACTTGAAGATATGCATTCTCTGTGACCCAGCAATTTTACTTCTAGATATATACCCTAAAGACACTGTTATACGTGTTTACAAGAATTCTCACTGCAAATGTGTTTGTAGCAGCAAAATTTTAAAAACAAGTGTCATTTAAAAAGTGGATAGGACTTCCCTGATGGTCCAGTGGTTAAGAATCCACCTTCCAATGCAGGGGACGTGGGTTTGATCCTTGGTTGGGGAACTAAGATTCCCACATGCTGCGGGGCAACTAAGCCCACATGCTCTAGAGCCCGCATGCTGCAACTACTGAGCCCCCGACCCCAAAAGAAGAAAAAAAATGGATACACTGCAACACAGCAATTAAAATGGAATTAGAGCTACATATATCAACATAAATTTCAGAGACATGTTGAGTGAAAAACATAAGTTGAAAAAATAGGAATATGCCATGAGATTTTAAAACATGCAATATTACATGCTTACAAAATCATTAGTAAAAGTGAAACCATGCACCTCAGATTGGGACTTGAACCCACGTGCTGGGACTGGAGCCCAGCCAAAACTCTGACTGGGACTTGAACCCACGCAGCTGGGACTTGAACCTGGCCAAAACCCACAGTCTTCCAACTGACATCACACACCTGGTTTTAGGACTTAAGGAAACTCAGGTTCTTGATGTCTCATTGCAGAAAGAATTCAGTGAGAGACAAAGTGATAGGTAAGAAGTGGATTTATTTAGAGAGAAACACTCCACAGACACAGTGTGGGCCATCTCAGAAGGTGAGAAAGGCACCGGGGTATGGGGTTGTCAGTTTTTATAGGAGTGGGTAATTTCATAGGCTAATGAGTGGGAGGAGTATTCCAGCTATTTCAGGAAGGGGTGGGGATTTCTAGGAATTGGGCCACCACCCACTTTTTGATCCTTATGGTCAGTCTTGGAACTGTCATGGTGCCTGTGGGTGTATCATTTAGCTTGCTGATGTGTTACAGTTAGTGTATACCGAGGCTCAAGGTCTAGTGGAAGTTGACTTGCCATCTTGGACCCATTTGGTTCTAATCAGTTTATGTCATGTCCTTGGGCTATGTCATTCTTTCAAAGGTTGTGCCCTGCCCCCTTCCCTCCTGTGTCAAAAGTATAAAACTGTGCATGAGAATGATAAACAAAATTCAGAAAAGTTGTCTACCTCTGAGGAGGGAGGTAGGGAAATGAGATGTGGGAGGGTTAAAGAGAGGGATTCAATTGTATCTGTAGGTGTTTATCTGATGCAAATGCACATTAGATGAACTGATAAAGCAAGTGGTATTGAAACAGGAGGGAAGGAGGCAAGGCACAACCTTTGAAAGAATGACATAGCCCAAGGACATGACATAAACTGATTAGAACCAAATGGGTCCAAGATGGCAAGTCAACTTCCACTAGACCTTGAGCCTCGGTATACACTAACTGTAACACATCAGCAAGCTAAATGACACACCCACAGGCTCCATGACAGTTCCAAGACTGACCATAAGGATCAAAAAGTGGGTGGTGGCCCAATTCCTGGAAATCCCCACCCTTTCCTGAAATAGCTGGAATACTCCTCCCATTCATTAGCCTATGAAATTGCCCACTCCTATAAAAACTGACAACCCCATACCCTGGTGCCTTTCTCACCTTCTGAGATGGCCCACACTGTGTCTGTGGAGTGTTTCTCTCTAAATAAATCCACTTCTTACCTATCACTTTGTCTCTCACTGAATTCTTTCTGCAATGAGACATCAAGAACCTGAGTTTCCTTAAGTCCTAAAACCAGGTGTGTGATGTCAGTTGGAAGACTGTGGGTTTTGGCCGGGTTCAAGTCCCAATCAGGGTTTTGGCTGGGTTCAAGTCCCGGCAGCATGGGTTCAAGTCCCAATCTGAGGTGCACAGCTTCAGTATCTATACATTTTTTTTTTAAATTTTTATTCATTTATTTATTTATTTATTTTATTTTTGGCTGTGCTGGGTCTCGTTTCTGCGCGAGGGCTTTCTCTAGTTGAGGCGAGTGGGGGCCACTCTTCATCGTGGTGTGCGGGCCTCTCATTGTCGCGGCCTCTCTTGTTGCAGAGCACAGCCTCCAGACGTGCAGGCTCAGTAATTGTGGCTCACGGGCCTAGTTGCTCCGCGGCATGTGGGATCTTCCCAGACCAGGGCTGGAACCCGTGTCCCCTGCATTGGCAGGCAGAATCTCAACCACTGTGCCACCAGGGAAGCCCTCTATACGTTTTTAAAAAAAATTCTACACCAGTTTTCCCACGTGCTTGAAATCTTATTTAAATAATAACCAAAAAAGTGTGTATGTGTGTGTGTGGGGGGGGTGTTGTTGTTTCCAAATTAAACCTAATATCTAAGATTCAGAAATAGCTCTAAAAATTGTGATGCCAAACCAACAGCTGGAACATTCCTCTAAGTTAGAATTAGTCGTTTAAAAAGTAAATTATTTTTGGACATACACAAAATGGCAGAATAGAAACCTCTAGACCTCACTGCCCCACAGAAAAGCCGACTTTAACAATACATGGTCCAAAAAGCCTTTATGAATACGCCAGATCCCAGTTAAGAAGTCACAGAACCCCCAGACAATCTCAAAGCCAAGAACAGAAGCACTGAAATGAGCAATTTGAAAAGCAGTTTTGTTTCAACCATGTCAGCCCCTTCCTCAAGCCAGCATGGCTCATGCTTGGGAGGGAAAGCCCACCTTGAAGCTTCTCCTTTGGGAGGGACAGGGAGGAATAGAACAATCAACCAATGTTCCAGGTTTTCGGGGGCTGCCCCAGAGATTGATTGCAGTCTGGCCTGACTCAAAGCACCACTTTGGCTGCCTGGGGGCCACTGAGAACAAAAGAGAGCTCAGGGAATTGTTGCAGCACCAGAGAACCTGCAGTACCTGGGACAGACATTGGACAAAGCAAGAGACGACAACCTCCTGGAAAAGAAACTTGGTTGGGGGATGAGGGGTTGGGGGGATTGGGGTGGTGGTGGCAACACACACAAGTACCGAGATTACACAATCCCACAAAAGGTTTGAGAATCTCTAGCTGGGACTATTGGTGAGATTACTCCCCAGTACAAGCCAGTCTGTAAAGATAGGTAGAAGCACCTGTTTTTTCAGATGCAAATATCAGAACAAAAAATAACAAGACACATGAAGGAACACGGAAACATGGCCCAAAGAAATAAATCTCCATATACTGAAAGAAAATGAAACGGAGATCTATGAGTTACCTGACAAATAGTTCAAAATAATCATCTTAAAGAAGCTCAATGTGCTACAAGAGAACATAGATAAACAACACACAAAATCAGGAAAACAATGCATGAACAAAGTAAGGATACAACAAAGATTTAGAAACTATAAATTCACAAGGGGGGCTCAACAACAGACTTGATCAAGCAGAAGAATCAGTGAACTCGAAGACAGTTCATTTGACATTATCAAGTCAGAGAAACAAACAAAAAGAACAAAAGAAGAAAGCCTAAAGGACTTATGAGACAAGATCAAGTGGACAAATGCATATTACTTAGTAAAAGAAGCCAGTCTGAAAAGGCTACATACTATATGATTTCAATATATAACATCCTGGAAAAGGCAAGACTATGTATGGAGAGTAAAAAGATCAGTGGTTGCATCGGTTTTGGGGTGGGGTGGGAGCAGAGGGAAGAATGAGTAGGCAAAACACAGAGGAGTTTTAGGACAGTGAAACTACTCTGTATGATACAATGGTGGACACATCATTATACATTTGTCCAAACCTACAGTATGTACAGTATCAAGAGTAAACCCTAATTAATATGAACTATGGACTTAGGCTGATACTGTTGTGTCAACGTTATGTTCATCAGTTATAACAAATGTACCACTCTGGTGGGGGATATTGACAATGGGGGAGCTGTGCATGTGTGGGGACAGTAGGTATACCAGAAATCTCTGTACCTTATGCGTAATTTTGCTGTGAACCTAAAATTTCCCTAGGGCTTCCCTGGTGGCGCAGCGGTTGAGAGTCTGCCTGCCAATGCAGGGGACACGGGTTCGAGCCCTGGTCTGGGAAGATCCCACATGCCGCTAGAGCAACTAGGTCCGTGAGCCACAGTTACTGAGCCTGCGCGTTTGGAGCTTGTGCTCCGCAACGAGAGAGGCCGCGACGGTGAGAGGCCCGCGCACCGCGATGAAGAGTGGCCCCCGCTTGCCGCAACTAGAGAAAGCCCTCGCACAGAAACGAAGACCCAACACAGCCAAAAAAAATAAATATAAATAAAAATTTAAAAAAAAAAGCTTAAAAAAAAAATTTCCCTAAAAAATAAAGTCCATTAAAAACAAACAAACAAAAAAAGGCTTCAAATCAACAGTCTAACTTTACACCTCAAGGAGCTAGGAAAAAAAAACAAAACTAAACCCAAAGTTATCAGAAGGAAAATTAGAACAGAAATAAATGAAATAGAGAAAAGATAAATTTAACAAATGCTTAGCTAGAGTAAGAGAAAGAGAAAGGAGTCAACATAAATCAGAAATGAAAGAGACAGAAATTAAAAAGGGATCATATGAGACTATAATGAACAACTGTATGCCAACAAATTGGATAACCTAGAAGAAATGGATAAATCTCTAGAAACATGCAACCTGTAAGAGTGAACTGTGAAGAAATGGAGATTGACTCAATCATCAAAAACCTCCCAACAAAGAAAAGCCCAGGACCACATGGCTTGACTAGAGAAGTCTACCTAACATTTAAAGAAGCATATCAATCCTTCTCAAACTCTTCCAAACAACTGAAGCGGGAATACTTCCAAACTCATTCTATGAGGCCAGCATTATCCTGATGCCAAAATCAGACAAAGATCTAAGAAAATAGAACTACAGACCAATATACCTGATGAATACTGATATAAAAATGCTCAAAAAAAAAAAATACTAGCAAACTGAATTCAACAGCACAAAGAATTAACATTATAAACAGGTGGGATTCCTGGAATATAAGAATCAACCAACATATGGAAATCAATGTAATATAGCACATTTTTAGGATGAATGACAAAACCCACATGACTATCTCAATTAATATGGAAAAAGCATTTGACAAAAATTCAACACCTTTTCATGATTAAAAAAAACACTCAACAAAATAGGAACAGAGGGAAATTACTTCAACATAATAAAGGCTACATATGAAAATCCACAGCTAACATATCTAAGGGTGAAAAACTGAAAGCTTTTCCTCTAAGAGCTTGCCTTTTTAAGGTAACTTGAATATACATTTAAATTCACAATGATATACACTGAAATCACTGAATTCACTGAAAATATATGCATTTTTAAAACCTTTGTGAATCCAGATGAAATTAATAAATAGGTCAGTGGAAAGGTAGAAGTCCAGATATTAAGAGAACTGGCTTTGTACAAAACAGGAATGGAAGACAAAACAGAAAAGTGAGGTTAAAGGAAGAACGGTTATATTTGGATAGGTAAATGGGTAAGTTCTTGAGCAAAGGAAAGATGGTGTATTGTAGAGCAAATACATTTAAAGGAGGTTCCTCCAACTGCATAGTTCAAAGCTTCCACACACATCTTACATAATAAGTTTTGAAATCTATGAAGGCCTTATTCCATTTTAATGTGTGAGGTTAAGTCAACAAGAGATTTTTGTGTGGAGACGAAGAATTGTTTTCTTTTAAGTCTTTTAGCCTAACATAGTTTAAACTGTAGCCAAGATTCAAAGATGCTGAAAAGTGGAACTAGATAAGATTCTGCTAGTGGTTTTCATTCTAGCAGGTAATTATTTTCATTACCTAGAGTTAAACAAGAGCCATATTTGCCGGCCATGATTTATTTGTCCTTTTCCTTCAAACAGGATAACCAAAGATACAGACAGTATTCAATAAAATAAAATAGATGAAACAAATTCTAAGAGACTGTGATGCCACATGCTACATTTAACCTAATTTTATTCATGCTTGCCTTGGGATGGGGAATAGATCATTCAGTAAAAACATACAGTAAAAACAAAATATGTCTTATCATGTACAACTTTTAAACTACAATAATGATGTACCTTAATTACTTCCATGCACACAAGTCTAACATTACAGTTCTTTTTTTTTTAAAATAAACACAATTAAGACTTCTAGGAGCATTTTATAATAAAGTAATTCCTAATTTTTCTTTGTAGATAGATCAAGCACCTCCAAAATACAAATTCCTATACACAGTGAGCGCTTTACTTAAAATGAATACTTAAGTAAATTAAGTACATGGACAGCCTTAGGATAAGCTGACATTATATATTCAGCTAAATAGGCAACAAACCATAGTGCCAAATGGAAAAAGTGTATTTGCAAATAAATTTCAAAAACTAAGTTAACTTTTTATAATTAAATACAGAAAATATACTGATTTGCTAAAATAAATAAGATGTGATGTAGCAACACTTCACTATAAAGAATGCATACCAGAACATTTATAAACAGTGAGTGAATCTTATTAAGAATAGTTTACTACAATAAACGCTGGCTAAATAGAAGTGCATATTGTGAAGCACTATGGGTGGTATATGTTTTGCCACATACTTTTGTTACCTTGAGGTAGATAACACATGTGTACCAAATTCGGCATTCATTTTCAGTTGCTGCTGGTATCATGTGTTTTTAAGAAATGTGTACAGTATGTAAAACTTGAAAATACTCATGAATGAAAAATGTTTTAGGAAAAAAATAGATATTTTCATGCAATTATGTACAGTCTCACTGTGTAAATTTCAAGGCAAGATTTTTGTTTCCTGTAAAACAGATCATTGTTCTATGAGAGAATGTTTTTTACTTGTCTTAGTGCATTTCTTTTGTCTCCTCCTGCATTGCATTATTTTGCTCTATTCTTTATTTTTGTGTGCAAACGACATGCCAGTTAAAACGAAAACCATCTCACATGTAGAAAAAAAGTCTGGATTTTAAAAACCAAGAAAATATCCTTTCTAAATGACACCATCTGATTCAAGTAAAAAAATGACTTAAACACTAGTAATAAAGAAGACAAAACACATTTCATGAAGAATACAAAAAGAAATGTCTGCTGAGTGTTTTAGTTCAGATGTTTCAGAATGCTGCTGTATGTTTTATGAGGAATCTGAGGGGAAGATTTCATAGCAGAAGGTGTTAATGTGGCCTGTATTGACTTAAGTGGTGACCCAACTGGACTGTGAAACTGTGGGATGCCTATGGATTCAAGCTGCTTGTTAAAGAGGAACTCTCCACTGTTGTTCAGAAATCCTTCCTCATTTCCTCTCTCCCCAAGCTTCCCATCCTCTACCGGCTCAGTTTCTACCATTTCAGCATCCTCTTTCCTGCTAAAGAACTTGTCCAGGTAACTGGTGTAAGTGTTTTCCTTTTCAATTTGCTCATCCTTCCTTACCTCACAACAAAACTGATTTATGAGAAAACAGTCCTCCCCACCTCCCACAAACTGGCTATCCCAAGAAGACTGGTACAAGGCTTCTAATTGAGCCAAATTGGCCATTCCTTTCTCCTGTTTTTCTCGGCTTACTGACTTGGATATCAAACTTTTCAATTCTAGTTGGGACACTGAGCTATTCAAGTCATTTAATTTGTCAACTACATCAGTAGGCTCATGTTGTGAACTAAGTTGAATAGTTCCTGCAATAAAGGAATCAAAGTCAAATCCCTGATTCTTTTCCCTTTCTTTTTCAGCCAGTTGCTGTGATGCTTCCTCTAGAGCTATCTGGGCTTTAACCAATCCATTCCTTTCACATTTTGACTTGCCTTTCTTATCAGATTTTTCTTTGCTTTGTTCTTTCCAATTGGAAAGATCTATAATAAGCTTGGGTTCATAGTAATGATTAACTTCACTCTCTCTCCAAACTAAGTTATCTAAGTATGATGATGACCTCGTTTTGTAGTTACAAGTATGGCTACACTCCAGATCACAATATTTGTTTTCATGATGATCTGAGTATTGCCAACAAGGCTCAGTAGAGTAACTGGTGTCAAAAGCAGGATCCTCCAAATACTTTTCACGATCTCCATCCAAATATTTTCGAGGATCGACTTGTACTTCTTCTTCATCAGTGACGTCGGACAGAGCTCTTGGGTCAAGCTGAACTTCATCAATATCAAAGTTGTTATGTATAGGCCAATCATGCTCTGAAAACTGACAATCATGGTACCTGAAAAAAATTAATACATTAGTCTTAGTCCAGGTGTATGATTTCATTTTCAAATGCACTGCGTGCCTTTTAGATCAAAACACTGTGCTTGCTAGGTCTATGAGGGGATAATAGGAGTGTTAAGTCATGAGTCTTCCTCCAGGAATTTATAATTTATAATCTTAACGGATAGGTAAGCTCTGTTACTATATAAAGCAATATGAGGCAATATTTGGTAATTACCAATAAAGTATATAATTATATAAAATGTATACAAACATCTGAGTGGCTGATCTACAGTTCAATTCTAACACTGTTTCACACACAGAAAAAAATACTTTATGGCCACAAAATGTAGATCTCTAATCTCAATCAGGTGTCATACAGATTTTCACTCTACTGGTAATAAGGCAGATAAGAAGAGGACTTGATGGAAATCATCACCATGAACAGAAAAAACAAAAAACAAAAAAACCCAACAAGTATCCATGTATATGTTTTACTGAATGTGGTATCCTCTTACTAACACATTACAGTAAGGTGACCACACCATGCTCAAGTAGAGGCAAACTGAGACACACATGAAAACATGGGGGTTTGAGGAGGAGGGAATAGAAAAGAGATTAGATAACTAATAAGTATGATAGAAAACGTGGAGACTGGAAAACATTTGGGTATGTGAGGAAAAAACTACACAGATGGTAGAAATGTTCATGTGGAGAAAGAAAATGGTTGGCAGATGTGTGTAAACATACTCTCAAACACCTCAACATTTTAGGAGTAAAAAAAATGCAACAAGTGAACTAATTTCAACATTAACTACTTCTTGTTCCAAAGTAGCATTTAATTTTTCTCATTATGTATATTCTAAGCAGTAATTATTAAATATTTAAATCACATAAAGGCTATTCAAAGACAGCAGTAAGTTCAGCAGAAACCCAAGACCAATTCTAAATTTTTAAGACTTTTACATTGTCTTATCATATATAATTTAAAATTAAAACTCACTATATTATGGTTCATTGAAAATAAAATCTTTTAAAAAAAAAAATCTTTTTCTAATTTAGAGTCAATTTACCTTTCCCAGTTATAAATGTGACTATGAGTTTCATCCATAAGCAAAATATCATCAACTTCATCTTCAATATGAAAAGGATGACTTGAAATTGGCTCATCCATTGGAAAAGAATAAATGCTCATGTAAGGATGGGAAAGCGCTTCTTCTGCTGTCAACCGATCCATGGGGCTAAATGTCAAAATTTGTTCCAGGAAATCCAGTGCTGCAAAAGAAAGGAATAAAACACCTTAACTATACTGGAGGTCCGCCAACCCATAAAGGACAAAAAGGGATTATAAAATTAAAAGGTAAGTTAATTTAAGTTTTGTCAGAGAAATAAAACTAACTTTCCTGATTCACTGATTGAAAAGACACGTGCCCAAGAAACAAAGTAAATATTTGAAATATACCCCAATCTCATATTATGGCCAGTTATAAAGAAAAAGGAATATATTAAGTTGAACCATGTGAAACTTTCATTTTTGTCAGTCAAAAACTGTCAAATAACAGCAATTTCATACGGCTCAACCTAATACATAGGTCCTAATTTCAGCTCTGCAACTCACAAGCTTAGCTGAATTACTAGCTAAGCTGAATTACTAGCTATGTGGGACTGGACAGGTTATTTAAACTTGCTGAACTTCAGTTTCTTCATGTGTAGAATGGATATATAGACAGATGTCTTACAAGGTGTAAAAATTAAATGTATAGTGTCTAGTACTTAATATAAAGCCCTTTCCTCCCCTTATCTCACTGACTAGCTGTTGTACTAATTTGTTGATTTCTGTTTCACATCAATCACACTACAGCATATCACACAATGCACTTGATCATTTTAGGGCTATGGTGGAGCTACCACAAACCCAATTCTTCCCACTCAGTCTTTTAGGCCTTCCTAACTAAGCTCCTTACCCAGCCTGAACCACTCTGTCACCAGCCCTCCACCACCACACACTTGTACGCCTTAGGACTGACACCAATCTTCGATTCTGAATCATTCCTACCTTCCACTTTCTCCATTTCCTAGCCATACAGTGCTGATAAAAACTAGATGCAAAATCACATATATATCTAGCTTTCTACAAATTCATACATACTGTGGAATTTCAATTTGGCCTTTGCTATTGCTTAGCAATGTTCCTCACTATCTCTTTATGCTATCTATCTTCCCATTATTCTCAACAGATAAACTTCACATTTATCTCAATCCCTACTTCTTCACTATGGTCTATCACACATCTACTTAACCATACCTTCTGTCTCAAAGGAAAAGCTAGCTAGACCTTCTCTCTAAAACTAAGCTGCACTCTAGAAAGGATGCTATTCTCAATTTCCAATCTCTCATTAACATGAAAAATAGCTGACATTTATATAGCCATTTATATTTTCACCTTTTCTCCACTCCTCTCTATTATATTACCCTAATCTAGGAAGTCATTTCATGATACAACAAGCTGTTGTTCTTTGTTCTCCTGCAAGAGTCAGTCTTAGGCCAGGGCCCATGTGTCTCAAGGCAAGAGACAATCTGAGGCATCGAGTTATGGATGGTTGACTCAGCATAATTACCATCCTCAGAAGGAAACATACCCAGCTACACAAGAGGAATATACTCTAAAATCCCTAGCATTTGGGAACAGTAGATAGCAGGTAGAAAGAGGCAGAGGTAACAAAGAAAGTAGTCAGGCTGATGGACTTCCCTGGTGGCGCAGTGGTTAATAATCCGCCTACCAATACAGGGGATGGGTTTGATCCCTGGTCCGGGAAGATCCCACATGCCGCGGAGCAACTAAGCCCGTGCGCCACAACTACTGAGCCTGTGCTCTAGAGCCCACAAGCCACAACTACTGAGCCCGCATGCCACGACTACTGAAGCCCACGTGCCTAGAGCCCACATGCAACAAGAGAAGCCATCGCAATGAGAAGCCCACACACCGCAAGGAAGAGTAGCCCCTGCTCACCGCAACTAGAGAAAGCCTGGGCGCAGCAACAAAGACTCAACGCAGGAAAAAAAAAAAGAAAGTAGTCAGGCTGAGCTCCCAAATGTATGCAAATAAAAAACATTTCCATCATCGTTGGAAATGCTATTGGATAGCACTGCTCTAGAGGAAATCGGTCTATTTACTATAATGGTGTTGAAGTATAGGCTAAGATATAGAAATAAGTGGTAAATCTTTCCCACTCTTATTCAACATAGTTTTGGAAGTCCTAGCCATAGCAATCAGAGAAGAAAAAGAAATAAAAGGAATACAAAATGGAAAAGAAGTAAAACTGTCACTGTTTGCCAATAACATGATACTATATGTAGAAAATCCTAAAGATGCCACCAGAAAACTACTAGAACTAATCAATGAATTTGGTAAGGTTGCAGATACAAAATTAATGCACAGAAATCTCTGGCATTCCTATACACCAACAAGGAAAAATCAGAAAGAGAAACTAAAGAAACACTCCCATTTACCATTGTAACAAAAAGAATAAAATACCTAGGAATAAACCTGTCTAAGGAGGAGAAAGACTTGTACTCAGAAAACTATAAAACACTGATGAAAGAAATCAAAGATGACATAAACAGATGGAGAAATATACCATGTTCTTGGATTGGAAGAATCAATAATGTGAAAATGACTATACTACTCAAAGCAATCTACAGATTCAATGCAGTGGCATTCTTCACAGAATTAGAACAAAAAATTTTACAATTCATATGGAAACACAAAAGACCCCAAACAGCGAAAGCAATCTTGAGAAAGAAAAATGGAGTTGGAGGAATCAGGCTCCCCAACTTCAAACTATACCACAAAGCTACAGTAATCAAGACAGTATGGTACTGGCACAAAAACAGAAATACAGATCAATGGTACAGGATAGAATGCCCAGAGATAAACCCATGCACATATGGGCACCTAATTTACGACAAAGGAGGCAAGAACATACAATGGAGAAAAGACAGCCTCTTCAATAAGTGGTGCTGGGAAAACTGGACAGCTACATGTAAAAGAATGAAATTTGACCACTACCTAACACCATACACAAAAATAAACTCCAAATGGATTAAAGACTTAAATGTAAGACCAGACACTATAAAACTCTTAGAGGAAAACATAGGAAAAACACTCTTTGACATAAACCACAGCAAGATCTTTTTAGACCCACCTCCTAGAGTAACGGAAATAAAAACATAAAAAAACAAATGGGACCTAATTAAACTTAAATGCTTTTGCACAGCAAAGGAAACCATAAAGAAGACAAAAAGACAACCCTCAGAATGGGAGAAAATATTTGCAAATGAAACAACAGACAAAGGATTAATCTCCAAAATATAAAAACAGCTCATGGAGCTCAATATCAAAAAAACAAACAATCCAGTTAAAAAATGGATGGAAGGCCTAAATAGACATTTCACCAAGGAAGACATACAAATGGCCAAGAGACACATGAAAAGATGCTCAACATCACTAATTATTAGAAAAATGCAAATCAAAACTACAATGAGGTATCACCTCACGCTGGTCAGAACGGCCATTATCAAAAAAGCTAGAAACAATAAATGCTGGAAAGGGTGTGGTGAAAAGGGAACCCTCCTGCACTGTTGGTGGGAATATAAATTGATACAACCACTATGGAAAACAGTATGGAGGTTCCTTAAAAAACTAAAAATAGAACTACCATATGACCCAACAATCCGACTACTGGGCATATACCAAGAAAACCATAATTCAAAAAGAGACATGTACCACAATGTTCACTGCAGCACTATTTACAATAGCCAGGACATGGAAACAACCTAAATGTCCATAGACAGATGAATGGATAAAGAAGATGTGGCACATATATCCAGTGGAATATTACTCAGCCATCAAAGGAAATGAAATTGAGTTATTTGTAGTGAGGTGGATGGACCCAGAGTCTGTCATACAGAGTGAAGTAAGTCAGAAAGAGAAAAACAAATACCGTATGCTAACGCATATATGTGGAATCTAAAAAAGAAAAAAAAAATGGTACTGATAAACCTAGTTGCAGGGCAGGAATAAAGAGGTAGATATAGAGAATGGACTTGAGGACATGGGGTGGGAGGGCAAAGCTGGTTAAAGTGAGAGTAGCACTGACAATATATACACTACCAAATATAAAATGGTTGGCTGGTGGGAAGCAGCAGCATAGCATGGGAGATCAGCTCGGTGCTTTGCGATGACCTAGAGGGGTGGGATAGAGAGGATGGGAGGGAGGTTCAAGAGGGAGGGGATATGGGGACATGTGTTATGCATATGGTTGATTCGCTTTGTTGTGCAACAGAAACTAACACAGTATTATGAAGCAATTATACTCCAATAAAGATCTATTAAAAAAAAAAGAAATAAGTGGTAAACTATAGAGAAAGGGAGGATGAAAGGTAAGAATGGAGGGAAATTTAAAAGATTGGGTATTCATCTAAAGACACTAATGGGAACAGGGTTCCTAGTAGTCTTAATGTGTTAATTCACATGTACTTAATCTTATTTGCTTTTTCCTTCTGATGATCATGAACAGAACACGAGAAAAGCTTAAGATGTTTAGGAAACTATATATCCCTATCTTTATGATTCATGAAAGAACTATTACAATCCTGGCATTGATGTAGCTAAATACAGTATGATAATTCTTAAAGATGTAAGACACAATCCACTTTTAAGAAAGATGTTTTTCATGTCTAATGCTCTTCTTTTAAAGAATGTTATCTTATTACAGATAACTATTACAGGAGTTAGACTTTTGTATCTTATTTATATCAACAAACCCTAAAGATATGTCTTATTTTGAGATATGAAATTAATTACTTTAGTGGTCAACAGTTTTGATTCTCCCCCAGTTCCCACTACTTTCAAGTTTGCACAAACTCTCACATTTAGCACCTAATATTACTAACAGTGATCCGCCAACTTTTATGTAGGAAGTTTGCTCATATGGAGTTTTGATCTTTCCTCCTTCTCTTCCTTGCTCTGAAACCTTTGCTTTCCCTGACTCAATTCCCTCTTTCATACCTAAATCACATTTATATTCATACCCACACTTATGTATCATATAACCCTCACAGAACCCCATTCCAGCTTAGTGAGAGTCAGTAATTAATAGGTTCACCTAGCGTAGACAATGAGAGGTATAAGCTGGAAAAGTAGATGGAGTTAGAACCAGGAGAGAGGGGTTACTTTCTGGAATCTAGAAAATTATTCAGAGCAAAGAAACAGATCCCAGCCTAAGTGCCAGGCCAAAAAAAGGGAAAACCAGAGCTGAAGTTTTAGGTATACCTTAAAGTGTCTAAAGACTATTTGAGAGAATGCTACATATCTAAGGATAAAAAGCTAAATAAAGCTTCCCTACACAAATCCTGCTTACACACAAACACACCATTACATGATGCCTACTCTTCAGTCACAATACCTTCTCGACTAATTCCCGGAAGCAGCTGAGTTAAAGGTCTGTGTGGCTCAGTCATGTCATTTCTAATGTAAACTGGAATTACGCTGAGAAGCTCCTGACGATCTTCCTCATGTACGACAGGAATAGATTCTAAAATCAGCTGCATCTGTTCAAGTTCATGTGCACCTGAGATCAAAAAAACACCAAATACAACAGGAATAAACACACTGTTTACTTATTGGCAATAAACGTTCTAAAGCTATAGGCAAGTAACTTAAATATTGTAATGAACACTGGGGGGGGGAATGGTTTTAACTGAATCATTAATCAGCAGATTTCACTGCACTGAATATCATCATCAACCTGCTCAAAAAGCCTATCTATTTCAATTACTGCTCACTGATACATTTAGTTTTAGCTGCTTTGTTTCCATAAGAAACTGACTTGAAGTCTGGCCTCATATTAAGGTATCATAAAGTAGCGAAAAAAGCAATGAATTGAGATTTAAAGACCTAGATTCTAGTCTTAACTGTACCACTAATTAACTCACTGTAACTCTGAGAATACTTAAAACTGTAATGACTTAATTTCACTATCAATAAAACAGAGGCCTGCACTAGATTTGTGAAACAAAAAGTTTTATAGTTATATATTAGGCTCAGTTAACATTTCAGGGCCACTATTAAAGAAATAAAAGGGGAAACACTTCAGGCTAAATGGGCAACTAAAATTTTTTAAAAAACCATTCATTTGCTTTTCCACTTATTTCTAGAAATTCATTCAACATCCAAAATTTTTCTTGAGTGCCTACAATGAGCAAGGCACTTTAGAATACATCTGTGAAACAAAACTGAGCAAGTTCCTGCTTTCATGGAGCTCACAATCTAATGGAGGAAGACATAATAACTCTGTAAACATTCACATCAAACGGTGACAAATGCTATGAAGAAAAATAGAGTAAGCTAAGGGGGACAGGAGCACTGTTGGAGGTAGGGTTAATTTATATTAACAACCAAGGATGACCAAGGAAGGTCTCACTGAGAAGCTGAAAATTAAGGAAGTTAGGGAACACACCATACATTCATATGGAGGAAAGGAGTTCCAGGAAGATGAGAAAAGGCCCAAAGGCCTACAGGAGACAGTGGCCTTGGGATGTCCAAGAAACAACAATTAGGCAAGTGTAGCTGAAGTAGAGTGGCTCGGGGGGAAGTGATAGGAGATGAGGTCAGTGGTACCAGAACACAAAGAGTTTACTTTATCCTGAATTTGATAAGAAGCCATTATAGAGTTTTGAACAGAGAAATGACATGAGCTATGTTTTCAGAGAACTACTACATTGCTCTGTGATAACTAGACCACAGACAGCAAAGGTCAAAGCAGGAAAGCCAGTCAGGAGGTCATGCATTAGACCAGGAGAGGCATAATGGTTTACTGAACTGGCAGGAGGTGGGTAGTGATAGAGATACTAACAAGCAGTTAGATTCAAGACATATTTTGAAGGAAGAGCCTGCAAGATCTGTGCTGAGAGAAGTGAAGGATGATGCCAAGATTTTGGCCTGAGCAACTAAGAAGTGGGTCTGGTTTACTAAGATGAGGAAGAGAGCAGAAAGAGAAAGTATGAGGGAGAAATATCAGGAGGTCAGTTTTGGGTAGGTTAAATTTGAGATGCCATTAGCCATCCAAGCGGAGATATTGAGTAAGACCGAAAAATAAGGCTAGGACACTTACCATAGGTTAAAAATACACAGATTTCCAATGAATGCTTAGTCCTTGCCTTTATTGCTCTGTTAATATATTGAGGTCTATACTAATCAACACTTAGATCTCCCTCATGTCGCTTTTACTGGATGGTTCACAAACCTACCGAAGAGGCTTTAGAAGGGAACTATCACTGAATCTTTCAAATCATTTCACAAACAATTCTCTTTAATTAAATGTTTAAAGTTTAAAAGAGTGTAAGATCGAAAATTATGTTATTTAGAGATTTTTTTTTTTAATCCACCTTAACTAAAAACTCTCTCACGCACTTTTTTAGACTCCTTCATAGCACCAAACTCTGCAAAAATTGGTTGTTTCTGAAATATCACAGCAGTCAGGCAACACGATATGGCAAATCAAGCAACAGGGTTGATAGGGGACACAGAAAGAATTACTGAATTTTCAACAACTGCTAAAAAATTTTACCAGGAAGTGACAAACACTGACAGACAACTCAGGCAACTCAGGTATCATTTAACAGATAACCAATAAATACTATGGATCTACAAAATATGAAATTATGTTTAAGAAGATATATGCTAAAGAACACTAGAATTCTGACTAAATTTACTGAGTGAACAATTCAGTGAATATGTAAGTTTTCTTAATTTTTTAGATATTAAAACCATTTATCTTTTCATTTTAATATTCTAAACTACAATAAATTGTTTTAAATCTTACATAAATCTTGCTTCATAGATATATGCAAAATTATTTCTCTTTGGGATAATTTTTTCCACTGTATTTTAAAATTTCTAACCTGCAAAGAGGGTTTTACCAGTCAGCATTTCAGCAAAGATGCAGCCTGCAGCCCACATGTCAATGGCTTTAGTATAATTATTAGGAGAAAGTAAAAGACGTGGAGATCTGTACCATTTAGTAACCAATCCTTCAGAAAGATGACCCTGAAAAAGAAACAAAAATATACTTTTTACTTTAGCTGAATAACAGTACATAAAAAACACGATTCACTGAAGAATCCTTAATCTAAAAACAAACTGTAATTGTAAAATCCTAAAACAATACTGTTGATCTCTATGCCTATTTTCAAGTCTCTTGCACTTGTGAGCCTGAATGGAGGTTAAACTCCCCCTGTAATATACCATCTATAAAATTATGTTCACGTGAAGTCTGCTAACCGAAGTATGCTAGAAGAATTTAGTGTTAACTCTAGGCCACATATTCAAAACAGGTTTCAGAGGAGGAGCTATTTTTCACTTCAAGTCTCAAGTTAATGAAGGAGCAGGTATGCTTTAAATCAATGAGAGAAAGGCAGGAAAGAGGACCAGAGGTGCTATTTAAAAATGCACTGCTGAGGCTTCCCTGGTGGCGCGGAATCCGCCTGCCAATGCAGGGGACACAGGTTCGAGCCCTGGTCCGGGAAGATCCCACATGCTGCAGAGCAACTAAGCCCATGCACCACAACTACTGAGCCCTTGTGCCGCAACTACTGAAGCCTGTGCACCTAGAACCCATGCTCCGCAACAAAAGAAGCCACCACAATGAGAAGCCCACGCACCACAACGAGTAGCTTCCGCTTGCTGCAACTAGAGAAAGCCCGTGCACAGCAACGAAGACCCAACGCAGCCAAAAATAAATTAATTAACTTTAAAAATAAATAAAATAAAAATGCATTGCCAACCTCCTTACTGACAATCCAGCAGGCCTGGCTTTACTGCATACCCCATTCCTAATCAATTTTTACTACTTTTACATTTATGAATTGTTTGACAAAAACAGTTACACATATATTGCCTTATTTCATCTTCAAAACAACCCTGAGAAAATGTGAAGGTAGATATTAACACTCAGATTAAAGAATCTGCTTAAGGTCATATAGCTTAGTTGGATGTAGAAATTAACTCGATTTTAGATAGTGTAACTTCTAGTTCAGTGTTCTATCTACAATACTGCACTGTTATCCATAAAGAGGATGTGGTCATCCATTTCATTTTGGTACTCAATTTCTATGTTAAAGTTTTTTTTTTTTAATTAAGTTATACTCAGTGTGAGATGATACATGAAAATGAAAAGATCTGTCTTAGACATGTGCTATGGGAAGCCAAGCAAGCAGGCCTCCCAGGGATGCTTTATAACCAAAGCAGCTCCGTTTTTATATTTTGAACATCAGGATCCCACATATGATTTCATTTGAAAACTAAAAGACCAGAGTTCGGCTCAGAAAATTAAAGCAAGCTTTTATTTAAGGCAAAGTTACTATGAATCCTTTTGGCTATTCTTATTGCCTACTTTATCTTTATGCGAATTTAGATTTCAAACTAAACTAAGTTTACTAAACAAGGCAAAACAGAATAGTATGCTCGAATGGACCAAAAAAGGCATAAAAGTTGAAATAGCAACCCCTATTACCTTCAGACAGGACCACCTTCTGCCTTAAACACATAAGGATATATCCTACTTTCAAATAAGGGAGAATTTCAGTTATATAATAAATATAGATATATAAATCAATAAAATAAATAACGATACACTTTTAAGAATTTGTATTTAATCAGGATTCTACTCCAACCTTCATTTCAAACACAGGGAGACTGTGAATGGAAAAAAGGTACTATGTAAAGTTTAATACAATTAACTAAAAATTCTGCCACAACACACAAAGGAAACATAAGCACTTACATCTGATGATGTATATCAGTTTAAAGGTCTGTCTCAGCTGACTTTCCACATACCTTATGGGAATAATGAGGATCCATGATCCGTGCAAGACCAAAGTCGCCTATCTTCAGCACCAAGTCTTCAGTATTAATGAAAAGATTAGCTGGTTTGAGATCTCTGTGCAGTACATTTGCTGAGTGAATATATTTGAGCCCACGTAGCAGCTGATACATGAAAAGCCTGGCATGCTCTTCCAGTAACGGGCCCTGCTCCAGGACATTAGCCAAGTCTGTCTCCATGTACTCCTGAACAATGTAAACACTGTTCAGTTCAGTAAGAGAGCCCACATCATCTGTTAACTGGCTTCCACTAGGACCAAGAATTTCAAACACCTTCACAATGTTATCATGGTCAAGTCTTCTAATAATTTTGATTTCACGTAGAGCATGTTTGACACTCTGGGGATCAGTAAGGACAATTTTCTTGATGGCTACTCTTTTGTCACAGTCATTGTCTACAGCAGAAAAAACCAAGCCATTGCCTCCACAACCCAATGGTTTTAAGTCCATATACCTAGAGCCCAGATCAAAACCATGAATGTTCATGAGACTTTCAAATTTCTCTGCCATTCTGAAACCCTTACTATTGCCTTTTCCTTTCGAATTGTTGAACTTGTGTAAATAAGGAAGAAAGCTGGCATCAAAAGGAAAGATCTTTCAAAAAGGTAGAAAAAAAATAATTTTGCTTCCACAGCAAGATGGTTTCATTGCATATGCCAACCAGGCCCGTTGAGTTCCCCTTAGATTTAAAGCTCAAAAAGCTCTACTCATACTGAGAATTAAAAAGATTGCAGTACTCATAGTTCAAGAAAGGGGCAGCAACTCTGCAGACATTTAAAGAAAACACTCAAGAAACTCAAACGGAATGAAATGACATACTATGCACTCAAATTTACTGTGCTGAAGGGTTTAACATTTAACAGAAATGTGAATAAATATGCACACAACAGGCTTCTATGAACATTCTCCTCACAGTGCAGATACATTCAGTGTTGGACTGGTCCTGAGCAGCATCATTCTAAGGTGCTGGTAAGCACTATTTCCGTTTTGCTTCTTTTCTTCCTTTGTTGCTGTATATTTCAACAGGAAGCCCTGGTGGCTGTTGGTTAACAGAAGATGTCTTTTGTTAGTGATCAGGTGGCTCCAGCTCACCACAATCACAATCAAAGCTACCGTCCATCTTACTCTGATACAACCTGGAGGATGAGAAAAAAGAAGGAAAAGAGTCACCACTGTAGGAAATGCTCTTTTTTTTTTGGCTGCACCTTGTGACAGGCGGAACTTTCCCGACCAGGGATCAAACCCATACCGCCTGCAGTGTAAGCGAGGAGTCTTAACCACTGGACCACCAGGGAAGCCCAGGAAATGCTCTTTTATTCAACTCTGTAAAATGACACAAATTGGGCATTTAGCTATAGGCTACTACTGGTACATTAAACATACGTATTTAGTCACTAAATGGAAAGATTACCCTCAATCAAAAACAGCTATCCATGTTGTAAGCAATTCACATGTGTTGGCTCAGACGCCAGATCCCACCATACTAGATTCTTTATATTATTTAGGTCATTAGCTTGTATAATTTCTTAAATGTCAATGAGCAAAGGAAGGCTCATAATATTTTTAAAGAATTCTTTAGAATTTCTGAGGGGTAAAGCATTAGTAACATTTTTCTAAAAATATATATATAATAGCCTACAATGTGTTAGTTCATTAAAGAACATGTTTACTTATTAACTCTGCCTAACAATATCTAATGAACAAAAGTGTAGCAGTACAAATAAGAAATTTGCCGAGCATGTTCTTAAACATGGGAGTGAACTTAAACAGTGAATAAACCTATGAATAAAACCCATGAAATGATGTTTAACTTCACTGGTAATCAGAAAAATCAAATTACTTCATGAACATAACATTTCAGATTGAAAAACATTTTTAAGAGTCAGTTGTTAATATCAAGTCTGGAGAGGAATGTGGAAAAACAGGAACTTTCATACAATATTGGTGAGAGTTTAAATCAGTAAAAACATCAAAGAGCAATTTGGCATAAGCAAAAAATAAGGATCATACTTATGACTTGGCAGTTTTTCTTCACGGACAGGTCCCTAGAGAAATGCTTGCAAATGAACATGCAAATGTTCATTTCTTTTGAAATGGCAAAATATCAAAAAAAAGCCTAAACTTTCAACAGTAAGAGATTAAATGAGTTATACTCATATAGTTAACTACTATATAATAGTAAAAAATGAATAGAGGGCTTCCCTAGTGGTGCAGTGGTTGAGAGTCCGCCTGCCAATGCAGGGGACACGGGTTCGAGCCCTGGTCTGGGAAGATCCCACATGCCGCGGAGCAGCTGGGCCCGTGAGCCACAATTACTGAGCCTGCGCGTCTGGAGCCTGTGCTCCGCAACAAGAGAGGCCGCGATAGTGAGAGGCCCGCGCACCGCGATGAGGAGTGGCCCCCGCTTGCCGCAATTAGAGAAAGCCCTCGCACAGAAACGAAGACCCAACACAGCCATAAATAAGTAAATAAAATTTAAAAAAAAAAAATGAATAGAGATGGTTGAAATCACCAAATACACACTAAATTTAAAAAGCAAACTGCAGAGAGAAATGTGCATGCTGAAACCAGTTATATCGAGTGCAAAGTGATGCTTTTAGGGTGCATACAGATGTAGCAAAGTATAAAAGACGTAAGACTGATAAATAACAAATTCATGATAATGATTACCTTGAGGAATGAAGGAAGGGATAAGAATCAGGGTAGGATTACACAGCACGCTTCAACTGTATCTTTAATGTGTTAGTTCTTTAAAAAGAAAACTGAAGTGTGACAAATTATTAGACTGTTACAGAGTTAGGTGGTATGTAAATGAAGAGCTCACATTATAGTGGGGGAATACAGGCAGACAAAAAAGTAAAACACTGATATTAGATGGCAATAAGTGTTGTGGAAAAATAAAACAGAGAAAGAGGACAGGGAGGGTAGTTAGGAAATGCCTCTGATAAAGTGTTATTGGAGCAAAGCTCTAAAGGAGGAAGTAAGGGAAGTGGGTATGCCTTAGGGATGCTATGTGGGAGAAACTGTTGTAGACAGAGGGGCTAGGACCAGAAAGCCACTAAGGTGAGTGTCTCAAGTCCCAGAAGCAACTAGGAGGCCAATGTCGTAGCTCATTTACATGTACATGCCTATGAGCATGTAATACAGCCTAACTAACCCTTAAATGGAAAGGCTTCCTGTTGTTTTTTTAAAAATTTTTTTATTTTTGGCTGTGTTGGGTCTTCGTTGCTGCGTGCAGGATTCCTCTAGTTGCGGCGGTGCACGGGCTTCTCATTGCGGTGGCTTCTCTTGTTGCGGAGCACGGGCTCTAGGTGCACGGGCTCAGTAGTTGTGGCTCGCGGGCTCTAGAGAGCAGGCTTAGTAGTTGTGGCACACTGGCTTAGGTGCTCCACGGCATGTGGGATCTTCCCAGACCAGGGCTCGAACCCATGTCCCCCTGCATTGGCAGGCAGATTCTTAACCACTGCGCCACCAGGGAAGCCCAGGTTTCCTGTTGCTGACTTCTGATCTTAAAGCTGGTATAGGGGCATATACAGTGCTATTTTCTGAATGGGTCTGAAGAGATTGGAAATAGGACAGCTGTAATAGTCCTTTGTTCAAAGAGCTAATCATTTAAAGGCAAGGAGAAAATTTATCATTGTATGAAATAAAGCAGTCCATTCTGAACCTGAACATGTAACAACTTACAATCACCTTCAGGTGTGGCCTAAGAACTGCTAGGACCCAAACACATCAGCTATTTCACAGTGGTGAAGCTTTCATACAACAGAGGAAGCCTTTATTTTCTGCCTGCTTCGTTCACATTCCTATATACTTCACATGTGGAAACACAAGATTCTGAAAAATAAAATAAGGTAACAGCATTTGCCTCAATCTGAGCAAATCTTCAATTTTGAGAAATCCACAAACATCAAAAATAATGGGTGAAAGAGAAACTGATGATACTAATAACTCAGGGACTAAAGTAGATAAATGATCCTAATGGCAATAGCTTATTTAATGAAAACTGATTATTTACTATCCCTGAGTTATTTTAATAAATATGAGTGTTTCTTACATCTACTTAATATTGTGAAAGACGTTAATAGCATAATAGCTTTCTTTGTTTCACTATGACAGAGATGGTTTCTTCTGTATGCAAGTATTTTGTCTGCTTCTCAGAAATCAAAAAAAAATAAACACAAACAAACAGACTCTGCAGACTCCTAAAAATTCTGTAACTTATCAGTCTATTTGTAGTAAAACATTTAAAAGTTAAATTAAGGTTTACAAATAAACTTTTAAATAAAAAAAATACTTCAGATTTTTAAAGGGCTTTAATTAATACTGTGTGCCTCCCCCCACTCCAATTTTTTCTATTTGTATACATCTTGATTCTTCCCGTTCCCTACCAAATATCTTAGAAAAAAAATCAGTATTTGTCGGGACTTCCCCGGTGGTCCAGTGGGTAAGACTCCACGATCCCAATGCCGGGGGCCGGGATTCAATCCCTGGTCAGGGAACTAGATCCTGCATGCATGCCGCTACTAAGAGTCTGCATGCGGCAACTGAAAGATCCTGCGTGCCACAACTAAGACCCAGTGCAGCCTAAATAAATAAATAAATAAACAAAATAACAATGATTCTTAAAAAAAATAAAAGAAATAATTGTTCATTTAAAAAAAAAATCAGTATTTTTCAAAGGCTGTCCAGTGTTTCTGAAATTTACATTTCTAGTCTGCACGTGAAACAGAATGTTTGTTCACACCTACCTTCTTGCCCAACGCAGACAATTCCTTAAAGCTCAGTCAAGTTTTAAGTTTTTGATAAATGTACATTTTTATGTCAGTTTAACAGACTTGACATAAGAACAGTAAAACCTCTAGGTACTCTCTTAAGCTTCTAGTTTACTAATAACAGCAATCATGGGCAAGCAGAAATAAGGCTTTGCTAAAAACAACACCACTGGGACTTCCCTGGTAGTCCAATGGTAAAGAATCCACCTTCCAATGCAGGGGGCGCGGGTTCGATCTCTGGTTGGGGAACTAAGATCCTGCGTGCTGTGGGGCAACTAAGCCCGTGGTGCCACAACTATTGAGCGTGCGAGCCTCAACAAGACAGCCCACGCGCTGCAACCTACAGAGCCCCCGCACTCTGGAGCCCGTGCACCACAACTAGAGAGAGAAAACCCGCACACCACAATTAGAGAGAAGTCTGAGCACCACAACTAGAGAGAAACCCAAGCGCCGGAACGAAGAGATCCCGCATGCCTCAACAAAGATCCCATGTGCCGCAACGAAGACCCGACGCGGACTCCCCCCCCCCAGAAAAAACACCACTATCATCCAAGAGCACGACAGTAGGAATTGCAGCCAGATTACGAGAGAGACATCTTTACTCAGATTATGAGAGAGATCTCTGCTCAAGACCTCCAACCACAACTGCCCCCTTTCAATTTCAGTGAGACCAAGAAGCATTACAGAGCAGAAACAAGTGGAAGGATGAGAATGCCTCTTCAGAAATCTCAATGACTGGTCAGCATTTACAGGGGTAAAGAGTGGGTAAAGATTCATCTTGGGGAAGGTAGGAGTTTTACCTACGCTGAGAACTGCAGAGTTCTCATTATAGATTCACATGATGACTATATTGAAAGCCTTAAGCAGACTTTACAGAAATGAGACCAATGTAAAGAAAGAAGGTAATATTTATCAACAAAACTGTAATTCCACTAGACAGTGAGGACTGTACCAATAAAAAATTGGGGGGGGGGGGTGAAGGAGAATATCCCATTATTTACATAGTGCTTGCCCAGTGAGTTGTGTCACTGTCTGTGAGTAGTACTCTTTGAAGTCCTTCAGTATCTATTAGACCAAAAGCTACTTATTTAGCACTTTTTTATCCAGGAGCTTGAAGAATAAGCTCACCTTAAACAGTAAGTTGAAGGTAATGTTATACCTCTGCATGATAAAGTGGATCCAGTAAATGTTTCCAATTCAGTCCCACTCCATTCAGCAAGTATTTGCTAATTATATGTTATGTACTTGTCAATATACTAAGCACTGGGGATAAAATGGTAAGTAAACATAGGCTTGGGCCCTGCCCTCATGGAGTTTATGGTATGGTTGGAGACAAACAATAAACTAACAATATGAAAAAGGAGAATGCAGAAGGGAAAAATGGTACCGGATGGTACAGGATGGTATGAGAGCCTAGACACTGGGGGATCTGACCTAATTAGAGAGGTCAGGATATATGCCTCTGGAAGCCCTAAAAAGCCAGAGGTCTCCCATGCTCCTCCTTAGTGACCATGAAGACAGCTTCTTCCTTATCGCCTTGACCCTTATGGCAGTTATATTCCAAATCCTGATCTCTCCAATCACCTCCATTTTTCATATCCATCAGGGAGCTCCATGGGCATGCACATGCAGCTCAACTGGATCAGCAGATTACTTGTCAGTGCTTTCTCCATCCTCATCACCAACCTCTAGAAATGTCTCATTTATACCATTTTCTCCACCATCTATCACGTTTAACCTCATAAAAGCAAAGTTCAAGGCTTAGACTCTGGAAAGATCTGCGGTTCTATATTCCTTCTGCACTTTCCACACACTTCAAGGGAGGAAAGGGAAAACTATGACAGGACAGTAACTTAAAAATGACCCTTCCCACCACCTTTGCAATTTCTGCCTCCAAATGTTACCCGTTCCTACCATCAGGGCTGACACTGTGTTGCTTGGAGGGAGGTCACTGGTTAAGTCTTAATTAGCTGAATCAATGTTGTTTTGTTTTTAACAATTTGGTAAATAAAATGAAGTACAGAGAATGATTTATAAGGATGAAGTTGGCTCTTTGGTTTTCTTTCAGTGATTCACCATAACATGGAAGTAAAAGCTCTCTATGTAGCCCAGGCTGGGTACCAGCTTCCAACACTTACATGTAACTTCCTGAAGCTGCATTAGCCACAAATGTTGCCTCAAGCTCTCCTTTCTTCCCTAAACTGCCTCCAGCTTTCTGTCAGTTAGCCTAACCCCACACCAAGAGAAAAGCAGGTACTCTGAGTCAAGCCTTAAGTGTATGAAGTAAAGTTATAAAATGCAAAAGAAAGAAAAGACAGTAGAATAACTTCACTCTGCCCCATCTCCACATTCTACAGAAACTGGATTTTCTTTCCTTTCTTATCCGGGAACAACTTGGTCAGTTTCAGAAAGTACAAAGTTTGAGGTGAGGGCCTTAAACATAAAGGTTATTTGTCTGGTTTTCTCTTCCATCTTCTATTCTGCTGCTTCTCAGGTTAAATGCTGACTTGGGTCATCTGGCCTGATCATACTCACTCACTTAAACACCACCACCACCACCACCACCCACCCCCCTACCCCCCCAGCTCTTGCCTATTTAGCTCTTTTCCAGGGTCAAGTGAGTAATTTGAGTTAACTGGCATTCAGCCAGCCTCACATCTCCTCAGCCAAAACCCAGCTGCTTTTGGAGAGAAGGGAAAGGTTGAGCTCTACTTACATTCACCTAGGACTGTCTCCTAACCCTGGCACAGAGAGGTGTTGTTATAGCAAATTCACCCTTCCCTAAGATCATGTTCTCAAGCTCTCATCAAAGATACTAAGTTTCTAGGGCAGAGAAGGCCAAAGGCTACAGCTTAACTGCTTGCTTATATGCATTCTTGACAAAGCCCTCACTCCTAATGTAGGGTAGCCCTCAGAGTTACCAGGGACCCCTCTCAGGATTTAGACCTAAAGGAGGTCCAAAGTGCAAACCAGTGTCAGTGAATCTTCTTAGGAACCTGGCTGGTGTGGGAGGGAGGACCTTAACACTTGAGCCCTGAAGACTAACAGGCTTTGCCTGCTATCAGTAACTACTGTAAGCTACACAAAAAACCTCTCAAACATGATTACATAGCTTCTAATAAAATATCCAGTTTTTTAAAAACTCCTCTTCTACTCCTAACTTCTGTTCTTAAATTGTCTGAAACTTTGCCTAAATAACACTTTAACATTAGGGACACTTCAACCATTTAAAATAAATATCATTATGTTTACTTTGATGCTCAATTCTAGTTGCTATTTAATTTACTCTAAGTACCTATATTGGAATATTTGAACTTCACAGACCAGATAAACAAGTCAAAGAATCTCTAAAGACCCTTCCAATTCTAAAAGTCTACGATTTATGAAAGCACCATATAAGTCTTTCACTTCAGTAGTTTTTGCTTCCACTTATTATGGTGGGATGCCCAGAATGGTGGAAATGTGATTGAAATTACTATAAACCTAACATTAAACAAACATGATCCCTTCTACAAATTTATGGCTGGAAAATTTAAAATTACTGTAATAACCCTTCATCCCACTCCTATCCTCTTCCTGCCTACGCCCTCATTTCTAAGACTCCTCTCCTAACTAATGGTAAGGAAACACTTGAGGCAAATATATAAGCAGGAGACAAGTAGGCAGCCTCCTTCTTCAAGTACCTTTGGAAATCTGAGGATTCCAACCAAACAAAAATGAATATAAATTTCTTTAGTAGTCAAGATAGGTTATGCAGTGTTACAGTAACCTATAACCCTAAAATCTCAGTGACTTAAACTTTTTAAGTCCAGCTCATGCAACAAGACCAACATAGCTGTTATCTAAACTCTTGAATTACCTACCATCTCTATCATTGCCACTCAATGTGCCAGAGGGAAAGAAGAAGGAATATCTCACTGGTGCCTAAACCTTCGTCCAAAAATGATACACTTCACTTCTACTCACATTTTACTGACCAAAGCAGGTCACATTGTCCCACCTACTTCAAGGCAGTAGGGAAATGCAATCCCAACATGGCCCAGAAGCAGAGAGAACCTAGATTGTTTTGAACAGCTTTCACTAAAACAGCTTCAATTCTTCCATCCATCCACTACATTTTTATTCAACAAAACCTTGAGTGCTTACCAAATGCCAGGCATTCTTTTAGGCATTAAGGTACAGAAGGGGTCAAAATAGTAAAAAAAACAAAACAAAAAAAACCTCAGGGAGCACATATTCACTCCTAGAGCATCACAGTATCAACAGACTCCATTGTAGTACATTCCTCCCTGTCCCACTAGGCCTGCTTTTCTCTTCTCTTTTCTAATAGCATTTTCCTTCCTTTGTCTTTGGCCATCCACCCCCAATCTCATCTAATCTCTAATCTTCAAATCCTATAATCTTCATTTTCTAGGGCACCACTCCCTCCCCCTTTGTTGTAGCTCTATTTTAAAATAAAAGGTTTGGGACTAAGTAGCTTTACTGACATTTTCTGATCATAGTTCCTGGTAGTTAGTAAGCACCTTAAAAACTACTGAATGAATTAATGTAAATAACATATTCTGCTTGGTAGTAGAAAGTTTTGGAGAAGACAAGCTCTACCCTTGATTTTTCAAAATCTGATTACATTCTGACCTACCAAGTGGGGACATCAGTGATGACTCCTAAATATGGTACTTTCCTTTCTGTGCATTCCCGCAAGAGCCTCACCCTATGGTGAACACATAGGTCTGCCAACATCTGAAGAAAGCAACTGATTTCAACCCACTCAGACTGAAGAAACAAAAACACTTCAGCTTTGTTACAGCTCCTGGTTTGTTCTGCTGAGGTAGTGGAGACGGACTGTGCCACTGAAATAGTATCCTATGTAACCAGATGAGTAGGATTCTGTAAAAAGTCCTACTAGCCTATATGATAGCACGTAGGTATCATGAAGATATGCAAGACCCTGACATTACTCTGATTTTACTGTTCTTTACTCCATCCTAGTAGGGTCTATGGCATCTAGCACCACAGCTTTCCAAACTATACATCAAATACAACAGCTGTCACTTTTGAGCTAACCCTGGTGAGGGTCTGAAGAAGGCCACATTGTGCAAGTCCACACAAAACATTTCTGGACCCTCATCAAATGGAGACAACCATGTGCTTGGTTAGAGAGTCCCCAACATTTTTTTTTTTTTAAGGGATATCCTTTTTTTTAAATTTTATTTATTTTATTTATTTATTTTTGGCTGTGTTGGGTCTTTGTTGCTGTGCGTGGACTTTCTCTAGTTGTGGCAAGCAGGGGCTACTCTTGGTTGCGGTGCGCAGGCTTATTGCAGTGGCTTCTCTTGTTGCAGAGCATGGACTCTAGGCACGCGGGCTTCAGTAGTTATAGCACGTGGGCTCAGTAGTTGTGGCACACAGGCTTAGTTGCTCCGTGGCACGTGGGATCTTCCCAGACCAGGGCTTGAACCCATGTCCCCTGAATTGGCAGGAGGATTCTTAACCACTGTGCCACCAGGAAAGCCCTCCCCAATTTTTAAAAAATGATTCAGAATGGCATACAACTTTTCTGGAATATCTCTCTTCCTTTGTTTCTCATTTTCTCCGGACCTGAACAAAGCTTGCAAAATAAAAAATAGTGTTAAGTTTCCTTTCAGATTCACACTATGGTTTGGCACTGCTGAAAAATTCCTGTCTGATTTCACTAACCCCATACTAAAAAAAAAAAAAAAAAAACCAAAGAAACATGAAGAGATCTGAAGTCTAGTCCAGGATCTGTGGCTAAATTAGCTTTGTAATCAAAGCATCTCAGATTTCTACATCTTAGTTCCTCATCAGGAAAATGATGGAGCTAAACTACGTGATTTCTATGGTCTCTTCCAGCTCCAAAATGTTTTAAGTTTAGTGAAAGGGTTAGGATTTCCACTCCTGATTAGAATGCAGAAAGTTGCAAGACACCATTACTCTCACCCTATAAACAATGATAAGCTGAATAAGCTACAAAATTGTAGTTTTTTTGTTTTGTTTTGTTTTTAAACATAAGGGGACTTCCCTGGTGGCGCAGTGGTTAAGAATCCACCTGCCAATGCAGGGGACACAGGTTCGAGCCCTGGTCCGGGAAGATCCCACATGCTGCGGAGCAACTAAGCCTGTGCGCCACAACTACTGAGCCTGTGCTCTCAAGTCCTTGAGCCACAACTACTGAGCCCACGTGCCACAACTACTGGAGCCTGTGCACCTAGAGCCCATGCTCCTCAACAAGAGGAGCCACCACAATGAGAAGCCCCCGCTCACCACAATTAGAGAAAGCTCGGGCACAGCAACAAAGACCCAATGCAGCCAAAAATAAACAAATAAATTTTTAAAAAACACCAGAAAGTTAAGGATGTAAAGAACTCTAAATAAATTAAGTTCCAGAAAATGTCAAGCTCTTCATAAGACAAGAGACCATGGCTATTCTCATTCCTGGCAAAGTGGCAAGAAAACAAGAAATTTTCCACTAACAGGACTAAGAAGAAACCAGCCAAATTTATAAACAAATTTTACTGGCTGAATGTGGATTCAGGTAACAGATTAGAATTCAGAGGAAGCCCAGTTACAAGCCCCACCTGCCAATTCTTCCCCACGGGTCCTCGCTAAGTGCACAAGTCTGAAGCCAAGGCCGGAAAGCTGAGAGAAAATCTCATGAAGCATATAGGTCTCCACTGTGTACAAGACAGATGCCCTTTTAAGGTGGAGGCCAAGACAGGAATATGAGATAAACCGCTCCAAGTCACTCTGAATGTAAGGCAGATATTCTTCATAAGAAAATGGGCAAAAACATGAGTTAAAGAAAACCTGAGGTGCTACTGAAAAGAGAAGAAAATGTCCAAGCAATCCAAAGAGCTGGCAGCTAGGCTGAAAAGTAGAGAGCCCCAAGGTTCAGAAAGCTGACAGGGCAGAAGTATGTGATGAGAAAATGGACAAAAACTTTCCAAAACTGATAAAAGACATCAACTCACAAACCTGGAAGCTCAATGAACAGCAAGCAGGATAAATACAAAGAAACCCATACTTAAGCACATCATAAACTATTGAAAACTGGGGGGTGGGAAGGGTGGAAGAGCAACTCTTAAGAGCAACTATGGAAAAGAGAAAAAGTATATACTAGGGAAAAACAATAGAAACAATGGCTGATTTATCATTAGAAACAATGAAAGTCAGAAGACAACAGAACACCACCTTTCAAGTTCCAAAAGAAACTATCAACCCAGAATTCTACATCTAGGAAAACATACTTCAAAAATGATGAAATAAAAACATTTCAAAGAGACAAAAGGGAAAAGAACTTGTCTCCAACAGACTTTCACTACAAGAAATGCTAAAAGAAGTTGGTTACGGTGAAGGAAAATGACACCAAATGGAACCCCAGATCTGCAGAAAGGAACAAAATCCCCAGAAAGGGTAAATAATTGGAAAACACAAAAAGCCTTAAAAACAAAACAGAACACATGTTTAAATGTCTTTAAGAGACTATTGATTGTTTAGAGCAAAAATAATAATGTACTGTGGCGGTTATAGCACATGTAGAAGTAAAACATAAGAGTACTACTATCTAGTACCCAGATCCCATTTAAGTTTTTACAATTGTACCAATAATGTACTTGAGAGCTAAATAAACCCAGTTCAGAATCACATGTTACAATGACTACAATGGGCTAGAAGGGGGTAAACTGAATCATGCAATCGTAAGGTTTGCAGTGTTAGTGAAGTAGTTTATATTATTCAAAACAGACTGCGATAAATAATAAAAGGCTCATGGGTCATCTTTAAACACCTTCTCCCTTTTTGGTCATTATGTATACTTACTAACATGCCCATCAATGGGGAGTAAAGGGAAGGAAAAAGAAAACTAAGTAAATCAACAATTATAAGTAATGATTTATTTTGCCAAGCAGTTGTGTACTTTTACATCAATAATAATACAAACTAATACATTAACATTTAAATACCACAGATTCGGGACTTCCCTGGCGGTTGGGTGGTTAACACTCGGAGCTTCCACTGCAGGGGGCATGGGTTCAATCCCTGGCCTGGGAACTAAGATCCCAGGTGCCACACGGCATGGCCATAAATACATACACACATACGTACATACATACATATATACATACCACAGATTCACTGACACTTCCAAAGAAGATAGAAATTAACCATGTTACTCAAGATAAATACACATATTTTATTATTTTTTCCCAAATATTTTAATTGAAATAATTTTGAGGGGCTCTACTTTCTACTTAAAAAATATATAGTTTTTAAGAATTTAAGGACTTCCCTGGCAGTCCAGTGGTTAAGACTCCGCACTCCCAACGCAGGGGGAACCGGTTCGATCCCTGGTCAGGGACTAAGATTCCACATGCCACGTGGTGTGGCCAAAAATTAAAAAAAAAAAAAAAGAGAGGGAGAGAATTTTAAAAACTACATTATGGAGTACAGCTCAAAAGTTCTAAGTTGACAATATAAATAACATTATCTGGTACATATTTATCCTACATTATCAGCTTTTATAAAAGCAATTAATGAAAAACATTTGTATTATAAAGGAAGTCATAGCACTGAACATGAGAATTTTTTAATAGTTGAATTTTAAAAGAATAGAATAAACAATAGCAAGCTTAAGAACATAGTATGTGTGAAGCATACTACTCTTACACTAAATCCTCCTAACAACACTGCAAAATGGGTCCTAAGATCTTTAGAGAATTTAAATAATGCATTAAAAATCACATATCAGTGAGAGTCAGAATTTGAACCTCAGGTTTCAAAAGCAAAGCCCATGACCGTCTCTCAAATAATAATGTAATTTACTGACAAGTACACTACACATTCCCTCCCAACCCTTTAATAGTAGAGTATATTTCTTATAGACAGAACATTCTTCTGCATAACCAAAATATAGTCATCAAAGTCAGGAAATTAACACTGGCATAGCACTACTATCTAGTACTCAGATCCCATTTAAGTTTTTACAATTGTACCAATAATGTACTTGAGAGCTAAATAAACCCAGTTCAGAATCACATGTTACAATGACTACAATGCAATCTTTAATGTACTTTTTCCCTTTAGAAGTTTAAGGGAGTCAAACAAACATTTTATACAGTGCACAAAAATTTACTGAGCACTTGGCACGTGTCAAGCACTGTTTCCTGGTACAGTGGAGAATAAGACAGTTAAGGTTCTTCTGCTTCCAAACACTTTACATTCTAATGAGGAAAGACTAACAAGTAAACCTAACTTCAGATTTGGCCAAGTGCTATGACTGGGTGGCTTGGAAATGGCCATCTAAGGAACTGAAGCCTGAATAGTAAGACAGAACCAGTGTTGCTAAGAGATGGGAAAAGACTGTTCCAAACAGAGGAAAAAGCAAATACAACCTAGAGCAGGACATAACTTGGTATTTTGGAGGAAAAGAAAAGATGTGACAGCGTCCTGAGCAAAGGGAGCAGGGACTGATGGCAAACACATGAGGCAGGATTCTGAATTTTATAACTAAGAAAGCTACTGAAGGATTTTAAGCAGACAACTGGCATGGTTTCATCTCCATTTTTAAAAGATGATTCTGGTTACCGGGAGGAGAATGCACTGAAGAAGATGGTCAAGTGAAAGCAGAGACCAGTTAAAAGCTATTTCAGTAGGCCACATAAGATGATGGCGACTGAGATAGGCTGGTAGAAATGAAGATGTAAAACAGGAGACAAATCCAAATGATATTTTGGAGACCAAGAAAACTTGACGATGGATTAGATATGGTGGATAAAGGGAAAAACAGGTTTTAAGGATAACTCCTAGGTGACAATTACTGAGATGGGGAAGACTTGGAGAACAATATGGGAGAAAGAGGTCTATTTTGGACATATTAAGTCTATTTAGGTGAGAAGTCTAAACCAGAAACATACACTTGAGAATTATTCACATATAGATAGTATTTAAAAAACTAAATTGAATGAGACCTCCTATGGAAAGAATCAAGAGAAGGGGGGAAAAAAGTCCAGGACTAACCTCTGGGATATGCCAATACTTAGAGGCAGGAGAGGAGAGAGAAACCTGTACAAAAAAAAAGTATTACAAAGTGTGAGGTAGGAGGAAAACAGGAATATGCGTCCCATAAACTAAGAGAAGCGGGCAGAAAACTGTGGTCAATAATACTGAATGCTGCTGCAAGATCCTTTAAGATAAAATTGGTAAACGGATATCACTGGTAACCTTGACTAGAGTACTTTCAGTGGTGAGATGGTGATAGAAACCAGCCTGGAGTTGAAGAGCAAATGAAAGTGGAGAGAGCACACAAAGACAGTTCTTGAAAATCTGCTTGAAAGAGGATCAGAGAAATGAGGCAGTAGTAATGAGAAGAATGTGGAATCAGGAGAGGGTTTATAACAGACTTCTATTCTATATCTGCACTGTCCAATACAGAAGTCAATAGCTACACATGGCTACCAAGCGACTGAAATGTAGCTAGCATGACTAAGGAACTGAATTTTTTTAAATTAATTTTTGTTTAAATAGCCACATGTGGCTAGTGGCTATATCGGACAGCATAGCTCTAGAGCACATTTGTATACCAATAAAGATGGCCCAACAGAAAGGGCAAAATTCATGATGCAGGCAAGAAATGAGCCCTTAAGAAGTCAAGAGAAGGAATCTAGAGCACAAGTAGAGGAATGTACAAGGGATATAACATGAATGAAGCAAGGCATGAAGCCATGTAATCGGTGGGAACCAACACGACTTAAAATCAGAATATCCCTTAAGTTTGGTTGGAATCTTAAACATAAGACTAAATACAGAAGGCTATAAAAAGCTAAGCACAAGGGGAAGGGAAGGTAATTCAAATTTACTATCTATTAAGTGACAGGCACTTTCTAAAACGAACTACTTCTGTTACTCAGAACCAACACCTTGTTAAGTCTCATTTTACAAATAAGAACACTTTTGCTCCGAGAGGTAAATCAAGTTCACTGAAATCGCACATATAGTAAATGTCAAGATCTGGACACAGGCCACTCTGACTTACTCTAGGGTTAGAATCTTACCACTGCATAAGGTGGGAGGTAAAGAACCACTCAATGTTTCTATGCCTGGAAATAACATAACAAATGGCAGATCAATCTGGCAGCTTATCAACAAGTGGAAAAAAGACTGGAGGTACTAGGCCAGAGGCAAAACTGCCCCCTCAATGTTATCTGCAAGATAATTAAGGAACATTTACTTAACAGGTTATTTTTAATATTTTTAAATCCAAGTGAAAATATCTTTATTGAGACAAATGGGAAAATGCATATACTTGCAACTTTGAGTGTCTACATTACTGAACACAGGAGTATCAATCAGAAAATTGGCATTGTTTTATAATAACTACTAAAATAATATCTGGGCATATTAGAGAAGCAGGTAGTTAGAAACCTACCATCTCTCCAATTTGAAAATGAAGAGGGAAATTATTAAATTAAGCCTAATCGGTTATTTTTTTTTTAGGGGTGATAAAAATATTTTACATTTTAATGTTATATGAACTCTCAACTCGACACATTTGTCAAAACTTATCAAACTGTACATCTTAGGATCACACTCACCATGCCATAAATTCATACATATCATAGTTTTAAAATAAATTGCATATTTTTCATAAGTTATCAATTGCTTTTATAACATATCTATTTAATAAGTACCTAATACTTTTCTCAAGAATCAAGGAGAAAGATTAAATTTTTTTCCTTCAAAAAAACTTGTTAGAAAAAAATTATACGTTAAAAGCCTAATCAGTTATTAAATTACAGCTTAGACTATTTTAAATTTAGTGTGGGCAAAGATCATCTAAATCTGTGCTGTCCAATATGGTAGCCACTAACTTCATGCAGCTATTTAAGTATAAATTAATTAAAATTACATATAATTAAATATTCAGTTCCTCAGGTGCACTAGCCACCTGTCAAATGCTCAACAGTCACATGTGGCTAGTGGTTATCTCATTGGACAGCACAGAATAAAACATTTCTATCATCACAGAAAGTTCTATTGGACAGTCATTAGATCCTCAATCTTCCTTTTGACTTTTTTTCAGGTGGGCCAATGGAAAGAACAACTCAGAAGACCTGAGTTTTCCACATCAGTCACTAACCAGCTGAGCAACTTATGTATGGTCACTTAGCAGTGCTTCCAGAAATGAATGTGCATTTGAATCACCTGAGAATCTAGTTAAACTGCAGGTTCTAACACAGTAAGTCTTGAGATGGGGTCGAGATTCTGCACTTCCAACAAATTCCCAGGTGCTGCTAATACTGCTTGTCCAGAAATCACCCTGTGAGTAACAAGGTCTTAGATTTCTCTGGGCCTCAGTTTCTTTAGCTGTCAAATGATGTACCTGGGGGAAGATAATACCCATGACCCCTCCGTAAAAACTAACATTTTATAGTTTTATGGTGGTATAGAATTAAATGCACACAGATTTCTCATACTCTTGAAGAGGCAGTCTCTTCCCTGAAGTAAACGCTAGGTTTCTAACAAACAATTTTTGTGACACCATCTTTCCCCCATAAAAAATTATCAAATTTAAATGAATATCAATGGGAAAATGTGATTTGCTACAGACAATCTCGGTACCACTTTTCAGAAATGGATTTAAAAGGCTGACATGTATATAAGACAAACCTTTCTAAATGCATCACCTCCACATAACAAGCAACTCCGAAGAAAAAAAAGTAACTGCAATTACATTACTGTTTTTATCAAGTCTCAGTCAGGGTTCTGAGCAATAAAACCGACCAAAATCCCCATACCCCTAGAAGGCAGTGGAGTAATGTAACAGCCCACAAAACAGGCTGAAGGAGCTGACAGTGGGAAGCCAACAATGCTACAAAGAATTTACTTTCGAGGCATCTTCTTTTTTAACACGGGCCATAGAGTAGGCAATGCAAACAAGGAACTGGATAGCAGTGGTGAGGCTCATAGTTTCATAAGGCAATACCTCATAGAAAGGAGATAGGCTAACACACCCAGTTTGTTTATAAATTCTGAATGAAGCATGACAGGTAATTACCTATATTCTCAAAACACACACACACTGGAAATACATGTTCAACCTCTAAATGACAGGCTGCTTTGAAAATCTATAATACTTTAAAATTTGTATTTTTAGATTTCCTTTAGTAGGAAATACAGTTTAAAGTTTGAATTAAACTTTACTAAAGTTCCCCTATATAAATCATACAACGTTCTTCCAAAATCTCTCCAAAGATTTGATTCTCATTAATACACTTTACTGCCCACAAAACCCTTCAAATAAATCACTGAGAAGATAAATCATATATACAAAGAAAAACTTGGGAGTGGGGAGTTTTTTCTCACTTTTAAAACAAACTGCTATCTCAATCTTTTTTTTCCCCTCAATCTTACTTTAAGCCAACCTGCTAAACAATGGCTTTCTACAATAGTCAAAATATTTTATCACCAAATTTCAATGTAAGTCCTAAATTTGGAGCTGTACATTCAGCTTATCTTAGAAAAAGACTGATGAAAAAATAGTGCTTATAACAATACCTATTCTAAGTTGTCTTTATTAAAACAGCAAATTCACGTAGATCAGAAGAAAGCACTAAATATAATTCCATCAGAGTGAAATGTTCATATTAAGAGCTTTACTGCTGTGCTTTTACAACATTTATTTAAACTATAATAATTTCTAGATATTATAAACATAACTTTTACATTACCAATGAAAACAAAAGGTTAATTTCTATCCACACCATAAAAGTATTATCTGTCCTTTGTAAATAATCCATAAGAAATCTCTCTCAATAATAACCAAAGAACTGTTAGTATCAAATATTTAATTGCAGCAACTGACCAGCAATTAATTTTACCTTTCCTCTCAACAAATATTACAAAATTCCACCTGCAGGATATATGATAATCCTTTTAAAACGCAATTTAAGAAGCCATTACATTTTTACAGAAACTGTGGCTCCTCTATGAGAGAGACAATTATAATGTGTACAGGAGCATTTTAGCCTATCATTTAAAAAAATACAGTGTGTAAAAAAAAGGCCACGTAGCAGTCCGTGGGCAGGATGAGTCATCACCCAACTCAAAACTTGCAGCACTTCTAAGCTTCCTCCTACTCGACCCCATCCCCTTCAGCAATGTACCCTGAGTCAGCAAACCTTACTATTTTGTCAGTTATGAATTCTCACGATGCTTAAATGAACTTATGCAAAATGCTGCAACACTTTTAGTACTAACATTTGTCATTAGAACATGTGCTTTTCCTATTGCAAAATTAACTGATCTTCAATCTTTTCTGGATTCTTTCTTAATCACAGAAAGTAGCAAACACTTTTAATCCTCTTTTGCAAATAACTGAACTGCAAAATATGGTGATATATAATGGTTTTTCTAAATAATTCTTCATTTCCCAGAGTTTTTTTTCTGAACAGTAATACCTAGGTGATTAAAACGTATCCTCCTCAAATCTGGCATATTTCCTAGATGACTGCAATTACTGAAATTAGGACACCAATAAGCAATTTTACCAAGTTTCACAAGGCAATTCTTATTAAGTAACACATATATATAAAAGGACTCCACGTTCCTTGGCACATAGCAAGCCCTTTGTAAACATGTTTGAACAACTACCCGTTAAAGAAGTGTAAAGTCTCCGCCACCCAATTAGAAATTATATTTCAAACATAAATATCTGACACTGCTAAGAAGAAACTCTAGAGGCAGTTCCTTTTCAGGGCCCAGTCCTGTTTGGTCCCTTCATTCTTCTAGCTCAGACTACTCATTCTTCTAGTCAGACCATCTCAGTTTCCCAACGTTAGAGAGAATGTGTCCAATCAGAACTTTAAAAAATGACACGGCTAGACAAATCAAACAATCAGAAAACTACTCTGAAGCTGTTTTCGCTCCATTTTGTCCCCTGTTAATTTTTGTTTCCCTTGACAAACCATCTTGTACCTGTAAAAAAGTTAACACTCAGACTGACTTTGGGGAGCATTTTTAGCATTGAAGGAAAGAAAGAACATGAATTTTGCTGCAAATGCAGTAGACTTCTAATTCCACCTCACCAGTTTCCCTTTACTGGACCTTTTCCAATGAGCGAGCAAAGGAAAAAATAAAACAGGAAAGGAATCAAAAATATCCTGCTTCGGGGCGCTTCCACATAACACCTGAACCCGTCTTACTAAGCCAAGGAACAAAAGGTGGCCAAAACGCCCTTACTTTTCAACGCACCTCACCAAGTCAGGGAAAAATGCACAGCGGAGCGAGGAGGCCCCTTTTCAGTGAACTGACAAAACAAGTTTTCATTTGGGGACCTTCATGGACTACCACCGCTCCACGTCCCGAACGCAGCTCAGGCAAGGCTGTAGTAGAGGAGGAGGAAATTAGGAATTCCGATTCAGACGACTTTTCCTGTACCTCCTTTACGGCCACACTCAACTCGGGCAGAGGACTACAGGGCTCTGAGCCGAGCCGGGTGAGCGGCGCGCTACGCAATTTGCCGAGTGTACTGGAGACTTTGCCCGGCCGGAGTCAGCTGAGGCCGAGTCACCCGAGTGGGATGGGGGAGGAGACGCGGGAGCGTTTCGAAAGGCAGCGTGCCAGGAAGGCGAGACTCCGCGCCACCTCACGCTCCCGGGGCGGGCCGCCCCTCCCGGCCGCCGCCCCGGGCCCGCCGGCGGAGCTGGGCCGGGCTTCGAACCCGCGGACCCGGGCGCGGGCGGCGGTGCGGCAGCCGGAAAGCGGGGCCCTGAGGCGGGCAGCCGCGGCCGGGCCCGGAACCGCGGCCGGCGAGGGGCGTGCCGGGTGGGAGGGGCGCGCCGGTCGCTCTGCCGGCCCCACGCGGGGACCCCGGCCCGCCGCCCGCCGGCCCGCGAGGGGCCGCGCCGGCCAGGCCCGAGCTAGGGAGCCGGCGGGCGGGCCGGGGGCGGGCGGGAGACGGAACAAAAGCGCCTTTGTTGAGCGGCTGCAGCCGGAGGGTCACACACAATGGAGGGAGCCGGCTCCGCCGCCGCCGCCGGGCCCGCCGCGGCGCCCTCCCGAGCAGCCCCGCCGGCGCGCCCTGCACACGTACACACACATACTCACGGGACTTCTCCGACTCATCGAGGGAGTGCGGGGCCCACGGACAGCCCCCAGTGTCGGCTCAGGTCTCCGGCTGTGCTGGCGGCAGCAGCGTCTCCGAGGCTCTCGCTTTGCCGCAGTCGCCGCCATGTAACCCCGACCCGCGAGAGAGGGCGAGGAAGAGGGGGCGGGTTTTCCCGGAGCCACGCCCCCTCACGTCACAGGCTCACTCCACGGGTTCCCCCGCCCCTGCCCCAGTCCAGCCCCGCGCGCCGGCAGGCGCCGGAATTTCCAACATCCGTGCCTGGGCTCTGCGCGGCGCAGGGGCTGCAGGCGAGGCACGCGGGCTCGTCAGGCGTCTCGCGTGGGGTGGGGTGGGGTGGGCTGGACTGGGCCAGGCCGGGCTGCTGGCGCGGAGGTAAACAGACGGGCCGTCTTCGCTCTACGTGCCCCAGCATTAGAGGGCGAAGTGACCAAACTCTTTGTGAGTGTTTACTGCGCACCTACTACGTGCAAGGTACTGGACAACCTAGAGGAATAGGCCTTTGTCCCCGCCTCCGAGGAACTAGGAGGCTGGACCTGAAGATACATGGGCTAGAAAGCAGCAGCCATCGAACAAGACAAACGCGTTAAAGGTCAAGTGCTAAGGAAGGCTTCTAAATGAGGTTGCCACTGGTGACCTTTCAGCTAAATGAGAAGGAGCCCCTGAAACCAGAGGAGGTGAGGGGATGGCTGTGCCTGCGGAGGGAACAGAATGAGCAAAGACAGGGAAGAGGAGAGCACCTGGCTTGTTGCAGGAACTGGGACTAGGCCAGTTTGAGGGAAGTGTAGAATTTGAGCAGGAATGTACTGTGAGATAAGTGGGAAACCTAGATTGGTGCCTTCTTGGGCCCACTTGGACGAAAAGCAAGCTTATTTTATCCATCATGGCTTACTGAATCCAAGAAGCCTTCTAGTGTTTATGTGAATTGTATGTAGGTATTTATGAAATTAGAGACGCAGGTCAACATATTTTTTCAATGACTTATTCACCATTCCTGATGAGAACCAAACGTTTGGCAGCCCTTTATCCATTATTATGTGCATCCTCAAGCTTCAAGCACGAGGCAAAGACCACTTCAAAGGTAACAGAGTGGCTTGAAATTAAGTGGTTGGGATGGAGTTTGAATGTTTTATATTTTTTATATTTAAAACAATACCATCTGAATACCAGGTGTGGAGGGCACAGTGAGTAGATAAAACCAAGAGAAAGGGGAAGGTTGACCTAACCACAGGATTTCTTATTTCTGGCTGCAGCCTTTCTGCAACAAGAGCTCCTTCCCTGTGACCATTGTACATCCCTGCTGCCCCTGCTCTAGGCTCCCCTGAGATTCCTAAGACACCTTTCCTCCCCCATCCATCAATGTTTGATCACTAGGAGGAGGGGGTAGAGGATAAGAACTGTGCCTTCCCTCAAGGAGGTTATAATGTGTCAGCTCCTAACTTCCGTCAGAGACCACCAAAATAACCTGTTGATCGAGCAAAGCCAAATGTATTCCTTACAGGAGGTAAGCGAAACCACTGTGTTGACAGTCTTAATAGCATCTCAAAGAGGGAGGTCAAGAGTGGGATGGTTTCAGAGGGTCAGGATTAATTTAAGACAGGTCTTTCAATGAAAGCATGATTGAGATGGGACTAAATTTGTTATGTAATCTTTTAGGATTAGTAGACACAGGGAGGGGGAGAGTTTTGAAGCAAACCTAGAAAAGTCAACAATGGTTTGATAAACCCAAGAGTAATTTCGTTGAGGAGGGACTGTTTACCCTGATGAAGGCTAGGTCGGTTGTAGTCTGTTGTTGAGTTAAATGGACTTTGAGGAAGTTCTTGAAACTGCAATAAAGTTACTTGCAACTTCATTTTTTCGGGCAAGAATTTCTTGGAATTGAAGTCATGTTTATGCAGGTGTTAGGATTGTAAAGTCATGTTGAGGTAGTCGGTTTTCGTTCTTAATCCTATTGTGCGGCTGTAAATAGTCTAAGTTCTCAGTAGTTTTTCAAACTGCCATACACAGTGAAATCATTTTGGTGGATTATGGTCTGCATTTTTTTCTTAATGAAATAGAGAAAAAAAAACCCAAACTAGAGACCATAGCCTATAACAAAGGGTAAACACTGTTTTGTGAAACTTTTGTTTTGGTTATGTATCATATTCAAACAAATCTAAAATGTCATCAATTATGACAGACCATTATTTTATGTACTATGAAGAAAGCAAAAACTATCAAAATAATGGTACCCTATTGCTACATCCTGATCTCAGAGATATTAAAGTGGAGGAAGTACTTCTTAAAATTGTTGAACTATAAGGTATCTATAAATGTGCCAGTTGGATTACAATGGCACTATTTATTGCTCATTATTGCTATGAGCTATGTTATTGTTAAAAAGAGTTTGAAAGCCACCGTTGTAGTGGAAGAATGAAGGAAAGGAACAGGTAAAGTACACCATAAGGCAGCTTGAGATTAGTGCGTCCTGAGCAGAGATGCAAATTACCTGCTCTTGTTGGAAGGAACAATTGATGAAGGACTGGAAACATCAGGAAAGTTCCAACAAGAAGACAGAGTATTTGAGCCGGGCTTGATTCCATCAGGAAGTATGAGGAAAAAAGAAATTTCAGGATGAGAGGGCAGAGTGTACAAAGATATGAATGTGCTGGGCACACTTTGGTAAAAAGTCTGACAGGCCTGGGGGAATGAAGGCAAGTTAGCACCAGTTGAGAAGGCCTTATTTGGATGCCAGAACTTTTGGATTTATGCTAAAGGCAGAAGGAGAGGAATTTAGATGATTCAACTAGTATTTTAGAATGATAATTCTTCTATGAATGGGAAGGGTAGATTAGATGAGCAAGAGGTTGGCAACAGGAAGAGGGCAGGAGGATCATTGTTGTTTTCTGCTCTGTATCCAGTCTGCTTTACACTGGTAACAATACTCTAATGTCCTTTAAGGAGCCCTTTCCTGTATAAGTCAGAATTCTTTTTGTTACGGTGACAGAAAACCCAATCCAATCTCTGGTTTAAGCATGAGAGAAAGAGAGAGAATGTGTCTCTATTGGGCACAGAAAGGGGATGACAATGCAAGTGATATTCTTGGAGCCAGATCAACTGGACTCCATGAGGGGAAAGTCTTGGGTTACCCAGTTGCTCCCATTTTGCCTATTTGAGTTTAAATTCCCTCATTAGACAACTTGTTTTATCTTTTACCATTCTGATGACCATCTTCCCATGAAAATAAACTGTCAATATCTTGATTTTCAAGATGAAGGGAAAAGCGGATTTTAGAAATAAGACCACTAAGCTTGATGCCAATTCCTGGAAATTTTCTAATGTAAATCATTGAACACGATGTGTTAGGGAAAATGTAACAGTTAATAGGAGTCGTCATGGATTCTTGTCAAGTAAATCATGACAAAGAAATACCACTTCCTTTCTTGATAGGATTATTACATTACTAAACAAAGATGTTGGTCATTTCAAAAAGTCAAGACACTTTTGTGGATAAGATTGAGAAATATGGGTTTAGATAATTGCAGAGAATTGATTCAAAGAGTGCTAATTATTGGAGTGACATTAATCTTGAGGCCTCAAGTTCTCAAGAAGAGCAATGCAGATTTGTCCTCCTTTGTCCAGACCTGAGCAATATTTTTATCAATGTTTTGAGTTAAGATATCAAATTTGAGGAAGATATAGAACTCAGATCAGAATATGATGACAGAATAGTTATTCAATATCATGATTTTTCTTTTAAAGAAGATGACATTTGGCTGCAATAAATATAAAGTATAGTATCTTTGTTCAGAAAAATCATTTGAAAGGGGCCAGGATTTGGGGAACAGCTTGACCTGATGATGTAACTATAAGTTACAGATATTCATGCAGTGTGAGCTGTCACCAAACAACTAACAAAATGTAGACTGTGTTAATGCAAAACAGTGTTCAAGTCACAGGGACACCAGACCTATGCTATTCAGCTCAGGATTTCTGAACTCATGTGTTCAAATATAGATACCACATAAAAAGAGCTACCTTGCATAACAAATCAGAATTCATTAGGAAGAGACATCTAGGAAGAGTGTGGAAACCATTTTTTCTCTGAAGAAAAGATGAGGGAATTGGGTCTGCTTAACCTGCAGAAAAGCAATTTGCTAAAGGGTTGTTATGCAGAGAAGAGAGTAGATTTATTCCATGTTGTACTGGAGTTCAAATCTAAGACCACCAGGAGGGCTATTACAGAGAGAAAGATTTTGACTCAGTGTAAGAAAGGACAGTTTTGGATATTGGAACTGAGCTACAGTGGACAGGACCTCCTGGTGAAGTGAGCGCTACATCACTGGAAGCATTCAGTCAGAAAACAATGGCCACCTGTCAGGGATGCTATAAGAGAAATTGCTGGGGGGAGGAGGAACCTGCAAAGAGGTGATACCATCCAAGGTCTTCTCTAACTATTGATAGAAGCTTCTATGTGTCGATGTTTATACTCTTAATTTAAAATGATTGCTTTCCTAGACATGGTTTCTAAAAGAACACATTGTAATTTGATTTGTAAACAAAAGAACTTTCCACTGAAGAAATTGGTTGCCAAGTACAGTTAATTCTTGTTGTTTGTGGTAGTTATGTTCTGTAAGGTCACTTTGAACACTGAATTAGTAACTGCTGAACCATTGCTTCTAAGGGAAATACAGGATTAGTTTCCTGCAAATCTCTGGTCATGTTTTCACCAACCAGTCAATACATAACCTTGTTTTATGTGTGTTTCTATTTAAAGACATTTAATATATGTTGTTGATTCATTAACATTGAACTCTGACCAATAGCACTGTAACTCATGCTGAATGAAGCTTATCTAACACATATTTTCTCCAAAAGGCATATCACAGCTTTCTTACATTTATAGCCAGCACATCAGTACTATGCTTGGGGACCATTTTAAACAGCTAAATCACCAACAAAAAAGCAAAAAATGCAAAAAACATGGTGCTAACTAGACCACAGAAAGGACTTTTGTTTATAATGTGAGAGTTGAAACAAGAAGGCAGAGTGTTGCCTCGTTCAACCTCAATGGGAATATACACACAGGGTAACAATTTTTTCACCACTCTGCATGTCAGAAATGCTGTGAGTATTGATTTAGGGGTTACAAATAAATTTTAGCAAGTAGGCAAATTCGCAAGCAATCTGCGAATAATGAGGATTGACTGTAGTTAAAGATTATGAAGAGAATGTTTTCAGCCAAGATCCATTGAAGCTGTATGTAAAGTTCAATGAGAGGCAGATCACATGAAGGTTTTTTGAAGCGAGAGACACCTGTAAATGAAGATCAAGGGTCCTACATTTAACGTGATGGGGCAGCAAAGAGCTTACTCCTTGGGAGAATGGTAATAGCATTTATCAAGTAACCTGTTTCAGGTAAACACTTTGTAAACATTATTTCATTCTCTTAGGCTATGGTAAATAGGATTTCGTAGGAAAGCTGCAATCAACTACTCAAATTTTTTAGACAAAACCTGGCTTTCCTTGTAACAAAATCTCTGAAACAATCTGTACACGTACTTTTTATTTATTTATTTAATTTATTTTTGGCTGCGTGGGTCTTCGTTGCTGCGCACGAGCTTTCTCTAGTTGCGGCGAGCAGGGGCAACTGTTCATTGCGGCACATGTGCTTCTCATTGCCGTGGCTTCTATTGTTGCGGAGCACGGGCTCTAGGCGCGTGGGCTCTAGAGCGCAGGCTCAGTAGTTGTGGCGCACAGGCTTAGTTGCTCCGAGGCATGTGGGGTCTTCCCGGACAGGATCTTCCCGTGTCTCCTGCATTGGCAGGCGGATTCTTAACCACCTCGCCACCAGGGAAGTCCCTACACTTACTTTTTGAATAATGGTTATATAACTAAATACATAAATGTACTGGGAAATACCTATTGGGGTAATTTTACAAAAACAGCAAGTAATCAAAGGATCCTCCCTGTAATTTATCTGCCTTGAAAGTCAGTATTTTGTGGAAGTCGGATAAATTTGTAGAAATGGTAGAATTAAACGACTAATACAATAGTTGTAGCTCCCGCCTGCCACACACACACCCCCACACGCACACTTTTTAAGAGGAGCAGAGAGATGGTGACACTCTTGGCTTTAGGGAAATATGGTCCAAAGGCTTTCTTATTTACACTTTGTCCATCCTCCTCCTATCTTGAGAGCCCCATTAGCGTGAGAACAGATGCTCCTGAGTCCTGGAGATAGTCCATAATTTTGAAACTTGAACTCTTGAGACCACAGTCTTCTATAAACATCCTAGGTTTTTGAGAACAACCTGGGCCTCCAGCACATGACCAATGCAAATAAAAGATCAGACAAGGTGTTCCTCAGCCCATCCACAGAGTGATAAATATTTTGAGTTGTGGGGGCAAAGCAGCTTTCAGTACACAAGGTCATTTTTCTCCTTTTTGTACTCCAAAATAGTCAAGCTATCTGTCATTTGGGGAAGAAGGTAATCACTATCTGTAACTCTAAGTAAACATGCTGAAGGTGTGTTTACATTGGTTATTCTGAGTGCTCAGGTTATCAACCAGTATATAATATGGTGCAGTAGGTCTACCTTCCACAATATGATCTCCTTCTGTGTGACATATTTTGCCAGCTGGCAGTTACCACCACTGGAAGAACCTTCCCTGAAGATGTCATCCCTAGAGACCAGTACCCACCTCGAGTCTTTTGTTTGTTTGTTTGTTTGTTTATTTATGGCTGCACTGGGTCTTAGTTGCTGCGAGCAGGCTATTCATTGTGGTGCACGGGCTTCTCATTGCGGTGACTTCTCTTGTTGCAGGGCACAGGCTCTAGGCACACGGGCTTCAGTAGTTTCAGCACATGGGCTCAGTAGTTGTGGCTCGTGGGCTCTAGAGAGCAGGCTCCGTAGTTGTAGTGCACGGGCTTAGTTGCTCCACGGCATATGGGATCTTCCCAGACCAGGGATCGAACCCGTGCCCCCTGCATTGGCAGGCGGATTCTTAACCACTGCGCCACCAGGGAAGTCCCACCTCTGGAGTCTTGACTGAAGCCTTCACTGTTTCTAGCAATACCCTAGGAGTGGTGTTCTCAAAGGAAAATGGCCAGGCCCTCTGGAGGCTTAAGATCCATCTGCCCATCCTGGGTAGCTCTATCCCTGTGAATTCCTACCCCAGGCTACCACAGACTTCCCCCACCTTTGGCCTCCACCCCACCCCATATCCAGGGCATTATGCAGGATCACACGCTCAGAAAGACCCCATGCTTGGTTTTATACTCTCCTATTGCCATCTTGAAATTCCTAATAAGTTTATCTTTGAACTCATGTTTTGTAGTGCATTTGGATGGGACAATAGAGTTTGCATGTGAACAGAAGAGAGGCGCAATGGGTGATCACTGTTCCTTGCCACCCCATTCACATATAGCTTTCTTAGGGCCCGATAAGCACAGAATTCTGGTGGACCCACAAGGCATTGGAGTTCAGTGAAACAAAGCAAGTGAGTATAAGGTGTGTTACATCTACAACTGAGTAACTGGGGGTGCTGATAGCTCTGAGAGGCCATGCTTTCCATTGGAACCAGAACTTGCTTCAAACGCAGAAAGAAGGCAATGGCGTTCTAGGAAGCAGAAAAGATCAAGGAACCCTGTCGTATCCTTTCTTGCGTTACTTCCCCATATTAGCCAACAGCCTAGGCCAAAACATTTCTTTTGTCCTTTCAGCCCTTACTTACTCCTCAATAAGTCAAAGGTAGAGAGTGTTGCTCCAATGTGTGTATCAAGAAATGAAATAATAATGGTTAAGTTCGTTTTCTGCAGTGTTTTCCACTGCTCTGGTGAGAACAAAATATATATGCATGTAGGAGCTGCAACATAGAAATTGTGTCATTTTGGTGATTTCACATAGGAGTTAAATACTCATATTTGTATTTCAAACTATATTTGCATCTTACAATATAAAAATTAATTATAAAAGTCATGCTGACAACTTAAATTTTTAATTTTTCCTTACTTAGAATATTAGTTATGATTATTGACTGTCTAAATTAAACACCGTAAGTCAAGAGAGAGAGACCAGAAGAAAGGGAAAAGGCTTTATATTTTGGTACCTTTAGCTCCATCCATTTTTTTTCTACTTTTTGAATACGAGGCCCCAGAAATTATGTAGCCAGCTTTGAACCCCCCACCCCCCCCCCAAAAGAATCCCAACAGCCCTGCTCCGGAGACGGTGGATCAGGGAAAGACTCCACACCTGCCCCCACTCTCTTCACTGACAGGGTTAGGGCAGGAGAGGTGAGAGAGTATCTCTGCCCCGTGGATCAGGCATCCAAGGCTGCTGCAGTGCCCAGCTGCCCGCAGGCAGGAGCTGCATTTCCTGTAGTAAACACACTGGCTTCTGCTCATGGAGGTAGGAAGTGGGGGAGGAAGGAAGTCCTTATTCTGCTGCTGGGGCACATTTTCCCATGGAAACAATGCTGTAGGTCACAGTTCTCATCCTCTCATAGTCGAGCTGCTTGTGGGCTAAATGGGCTTCTAACAGTTGGCCTGAGGACCCAGCCAGTATTTGTCACATTGTTTCTCTGGGGAAAATGCATTTTCAGTTTCAAACAACTAAGTTAGAAGTCAACTTTTGGGGACATAACTCAGTCATACAGGGACTATCTTTATTTTCCTAGCTCAGAAGAAATGCTGAGAACACAGAGAAGGATGGTGTCTGTAAGACCCAGATAAACAACTCAACATGAATGAGAAGGTTATTAATAGTAATAACTTCACTTTATCCTCTGGGTGGTATGAAGAGTCCAGTCCTAAAGATTTGCAGCTTGAAGAACTTGATTGCAGGTTCACCATGGTTGATTGGTCTCTAGCAACCAACACATACCAACCAAACCCAAGAGACTGCACTATAAACCAGATGCCAATTCATAAAGAACACAAGAAAAGCTGTGCTGAGTTGGACAAAAGATTCATCTGGTGTGGTATTCTCTGACAATGACTGTGAATGCTATGTGTTACTCACTGTAAACTCTAGTGTGGGGCATAGTATCTGAATATAGTGTCCTCCCAATAAAATGTTTGTTGAAAATGAAGTGTTTTTGAATATTATAATTGCCCTCTATGACATAAACTTCAGAAAGGTAAATAAGAATTTCCTCCAAATATCCACTTATTTACTCCTATTTTTAAAGCAACTTTCTTCTTAGGGAATCTGATTATTTTAGTTGCTCTTTTGTCTGACCTGGTATACTGACTAGGCTCTTTTTTAAGGTTTTGGGGCAGAATTAGATGCTTGACCAGAGGTATAGCTTCATTACCATTTTGTCGAATATAGGACAAAACAGTGCTTTCAGTTTTGTTTTCCATGTTTTTAGCAAGGAGGCTAAGAACTTGGAAATTATTGCTACATGACTTTAGGAAACAGTCAACAATAACTCACGGTTCTCTTTCTTGAAATAAAACATAGCTCCAAGCTCATCTTCTTTCAAGTGTCCTTCAGACTAACAACCTAAATGCATTATTCAAAATCAGTACAGAGTGAAACTCATTTGCCATACTTCTGTCCACTCACATAGCCTTGTTTATTTATCTTTACTTCAATTTAGATTGATCTGCTTGGTGTTTACTACTCTGGAGAGCTTAAGGACACCTCAGCCTAGTGACTGTTCTTATATGAGCCCACTTTCAAACAGTCTATGAAAGTTTTAAGTAAGTCCCCTAGCAGTAATCCTTGAGGACTCCACTCTGAAATCAGAAAAATCCATCTGGTATCCGGGCACCAACAGTAGTCAGCAGACCTGCGTACTGGCACCAGTTCTGCCACAGGCAAGTCATTTAATCTTATCATAAAAATGCCTCTCCTCCCTTGCAGGTTTGTTCCAAGGATTTCATGAGATAATGTGTGTGAAAGCACTCTGAAAATGTTAAACGACTGTATAAATAAGTGGTGCTATTAATATCTCCACCCAGAAGCTTGCCTGTTTAAACCACGGTTTCCTGAAGTTAAGGCAGCTCTCTCTTTCATTCAGTTCATTCCACAGATATTCTTTAAGTGCCTACTTTACCCAACATAGAACTTTGTCCCCATTTTCTGAGTAACTTAGTTAGGTAGGGCTTTTCTTCAACGTTTAGTATGTAAATTGGTAAACACTTTTTAAAAAATGCAGCTTTCACTGTTTGTATGCTTATTTATCCCTCAAAGAATTGAGGTCAAATAGTGAAACATGAGACATGCCATAGCATGCTGCAAAGGTAGAAGGCCAGAAGAGTCTCTGCCTGCATCTCCCACAGAAAACAGGAGTGTCTTCTGTGCAGCCCAGGAGAGACGAAGGGAAAGTTCAGACAGGGTACAGCTGATGGCACAGTGAGAAGGGGAGGAGGAGGAACTGTATATAACTTCTCAGATCCCAACAATCAGTATTATAAGAAATAGATTTACTTACATGAAAGCAGCTTACGGAAATCTCCTTTAGCTGGTGGCCCATTCAGCAAAGAAAAATTTCTTCCAGTTTTAGAAGCTTCTGAAGGTTTATAAATACTGTTTCCAAAGGAAAAATAAAAGGCAAGTGATTCTTGGGGAAGAGGAAAAAAGATTTTTAAAAATGATTTAGCTGTACAGCAGGTTATGAAGGAGGGAAAAGGAAGAGATTAAAATGATTCTTTCCCTCCTCCCTCTGTGACTCAGAGATTAATTTTAAAAATAATCTTCATCCCAGTATGGGAAGCTGAGCAAAGACTCAACATCTTCACATTCCAAGTTCCATGATGGCCTTGGAGAGGAAAGGAACAAAAGGAAGAGGGAGCTAGGAAACAGTAACTATTAAAGATAATCTGGAAAAGACTTTACCTACTCAGAAGAGGTGAGATGAAATTAAAGGCAGGTCTAGCTGTGATGAAATAGGCATTTTCTGTTATCGCCCTATTCTGAAGTGTGTTGTATCAGCAAGGATGAAGCCTCAACTTGCCTTTTCATTCTTACCTCCCACTAACTCTTCTGGTGATCCATATTTTACTCATTCAAATGAATTTTCATCTTTCAACACCATTCCTCTTTCTTTGTATCAGCAACAGAAGGCTTTCTTCTAGGTGTTTCCTAAGTCACAATTTATGTAAGCATGTTCATTCTTTTAAAGTTTTTTTTTAATTTTGAAAGTATTAAAACTTACAGAAAAGTTGCACACATAGCATAATGAACTTTTTTTTAACTGACTAATTTGAGAGTAAGTTGCTGGCATGACACCTGTGGTGGACATTGAGATGCATTGACCAGATACCCTTCAAGGAAGGACTTGTTGCTCAGCTGTGGGGTCAACAAGCATCTGTCTACTGTCATTCCCTTCAGGGTTGGCCTCATCTGCAGAGAGCTACCTTGCCCAAGAAGATGCCCCTTTCCCAGGTGGCCCAAATCCAAGGACTGATCAAGGGAAGGATAGAGCGGCCTGGCTGTTTTGGCCCTGTGCAGGGCAACTTCAATGGGCCATTTCTGCTCAAGCGCTCCCAATGGGGTTAGTTGAGTTTATCAGCCTGTATCTCAGATCAACATCTCCCTCTGCCCAATCCTGTTTTCTTTCCTCCAACCCACAGACATGGATCTCAAGAGCTCGCCTTCATAATTATCCTGAACACTAAAGTCTGTCTCAGAGTCTGCTTCCTGGAAAACCCAAACTGCCAAGTTGGAGCCAGGAGAGATGGAGAAAGCAGATGATAAGATGGGGTTTTGAAGCTGGATCACTACCCGGCTGGTATGAGGTCCTCATCACTGGTGATGGATGGAGCACAGATAGCCCCTGGCATAAGGTAACAGTACAGTTACTAACACTTTCACCAGTGGTGAATTGGGATAGCATACTAGTGAAAGAGAATGTATTAGTTGGTACAATATATGGAGGAAATAGTAACTATAAGGACAGTGGGATTGGATGGTTATTGCTTAGCTCTATTAAAGCTCTAGGAGAAGAAAACAAAAAGCTAAGAGAGTGGCTAGCAGGCAACTGAAAGCCAAGTATGAAAGCCAGAGGGTCTCTTTGGTAAAGAGGCTTTCATAACCTGCAGAGGAAGCGTAGAGAAGGCTGAGGACCGGACCACACTCAATCATCAATGTGGCCAAGCTCCAAAGAAGGTTAAACTACTAATAAACTAGGTCTCCTAATCCAAGGACAGGGCTGTTGTTGGGAAAGAATGAGACCCTGACACATGGGATGGGGACCTTTGAATTGATGCCCCCCAATATCTTATATTCCCAGGTTCCTTTTGATCCTCTGAGCCTGCAGAAGTGAGCCACCCTTTTCTACTAAGAGCCATACACTCCCCTAGCTTGAGACAATGCCAGGGCCTCTTCCTGCAATACAACATGTGTCTCGTCAGGATCTTCCCCCACCAACCCTCCTGTCCACTAAATCTATAACTAGGGTTAAGTGGCAGCATAATCCAGCTGGGGACATGCTAGGCCTGAGAAGGGAGGAAAGAAACCATATCCCAAAGGAGTAAAAAGATTTAACCAGCGTGGATTGCAGGAGGTGGGGGAATACACATGGGACTAGATTCTGAGGGTACTTGATCAAGGGGGATAGAACATAAGATTCAAAAACAATTTGAGTACATTCTCCCAAAATATAAGATTATACTCTGTCAAAAGACCCCAGGAATTGGTGCAAACTTACTGGTAAGATGGCTCCTATGAAGCATGGAAAAAGTGATGGCCCATGCTAAGAGATATGAAAATGCCATAAATGTCTTGGCAGATGGTAGAGGAAAGGATTAAAACACTAAGGGAAATCAAAAATAATAAAATACCTAGGAGTAAATTTAATAAGACGTATACACTGAAGACTACAAAACTTTGTTGAAGGAAATGAAAGAAGACCTAAATTAATGGAAAGATATTCCATGTTCATTTATTGGAAAATTAATGTTGTTAAGATGGCATTAATCTCCAAATTGATGTGCAGATTCAAGGTAGTCCCTATCAAAATCCCAGCTGGCTCTTTTGCAGAAATTAACAAACTGATCCTAAAATTCATATGGAAATGTAAGGGACCTCGAATAGCCAAAACAATTTTGAGAAAGAACAAAGGTGGAGGGTTCAATTCCCATTTTCAAAACTGACTACAAAGCTACAAAAACAGTGTGGTACTGGTATAAGGATAGACATGTAGATCAAGGGAATAGAATTGAGGGTCCAGAAGTAAACCTACACATTTATGGGCAGTGGATTTTCAACAAGAATGCCAAAAAAATACTATGAAGAAAGAATAGTTTTTTCCAGCAAATGGTGCTATCCACAAGCAAAAGAAAAAGTTTGGACCCTTATCTCCCAAAATACACAAAAATTAACTTAAAATGAATCATAGTCTTAAATGTAAGAGCTAACACTATAAAACTCTAAGAAAAAAGTAAGTGTGAATTTTTGTGACCTTGTATCAGGCAATGGTTTCTTAGACATGACACAAAACATAGTCAACCAAAGTTGCACTTCATCAAAATTAAAAGCTTTTGTGCTTCAAAGGACACCACCAAGAAAGTCAAAGACAACCTACAGAATAGGAGAAAGTATTTGCAAATCATATTCCGATAACAATCTAGTATCCAGAATTTATATATATATATATATGTAAACTTTACTCAACAGTAATGACAAATAACCCAATTTTTAAATAGACAAAAGATTTGAATAGTAATTTCTTTAAAAAAGATACACAAATGGGTAACAAGCATATGAAAATATGTTCAATATCAGTAGTCATTACAGAAATGTAAATCAAAACCACAATGATACCACTTCACACCAATAGAATGACTATAATAAAAAATTTTTTAAAAGAAAGAAAAAGAAGTGTTGGTGAGGTTGTGGGGAAACTGGAACCCTCATACATTGCTGCTGGGAAGGTAAAATGGTGCAGCCAATTTGGAAAATGGTGTGACAACTGCTGAAAAAGTTAAACATAAAGTTACCATTTGACCCAGCAATTCCACTCCTAAGTATATTCCCCAAAGAAATGAAAACATAATGTCTACACAAAAATTTGTACACAAACGTTTAAGGCAGCATTATTCATAATAACCAAAAGGGGGAAACAACCCAAATGTTCATCAACTGATGAATGGGTAAATGAAATTTGCTATATCCATACAATGGAATACTGTTCAGTCATAAAAAGTAATGAGACTGATATATGCTACAACATGGGTGAACCTTGAAAACATTATGCTAAGTGAAAGAAGGCAGACATACAGTGCCACACATATTGTGTGCTTCCATTTAATGACATGTCCAGAGTAGGCAAATTCATAGAGACATAAAGTAAATTGGTGGTTTCCAGGGGCTGTCAGTAGGGAGAATAAGGAATGACTGCTAACTGGCACAGGGTTACATTTTGGGGTAATGAAACTACTATAAAATTGATTGTGATGATGGTTGCCCAACCTTGTGAACATACTAAAAACCAATAAGTTGTGCACTTCAAAATGGTGAATTTTATGTATGTAATGCTATCTCAATTTTTGAAAAAGGACACAGGGAAGTGGGCATGCTGGTATAGCTATGCTATGTCAGTCCAGAAAACCCACCAGATGACTCTTCCATAGGAGGACCTGGAGGATACACCATCTACCAAAGCAATATAGAATGTGCTGGTGAAAGGGCACCAGAATCACTATGAAGTTCAGTAGCGGCTCTCTTTTGCAGGCTGGACTGATGATGGTAGGCGACGCTGTTATAAAACTGACTTCCTTATTAGCAATGGAGTTAATACAACCCAGAAATAATTGAACCAGATGGCATCACACACGTGTCAGAAACCATGTGGACGCAATTATGATAATAAGCAGCAAGATCAAAGTGGCAACCAGGGGCCCCTGACCTGCAGAGAGTTAGGGAGATAATTAATAAAACATGGTGTCACTTGCTGAAAAATAGATGGACAGCCAATAAGGGTACTACTTGGTTTGTACAAGCAAAAGAAAACAAAGAGGGTGTAGGGAATGGAACTATTTGGGAGCAAAGTTTTTGAATACTGTTGAAATTAAGTTGGTATTAATCTGAACAACATTGTTATAAATTAAGATGTTAATCATAATCCCAGCAACCACTAATAACTCAAATATATATATGATAGGGGAATTAAAATGTTACATTGGAAAATATCTTTTTAACACAAAAGATGGCAAAATATAGGAGTAGAGGAACAAAAAAGCCATGGCATATGGAAAAGAAGGCAAAATGGCAGTTGTAAATCCTTCAATATAAAATGACTCAGCCAGTTGACTCCCCCTTGGTCACTGACCACACCCTTTCTGGCACAATGGATACTTGAATAAAGTGGCCATGTGGCAGAGATTGAGGTTATCCTGGGCCCATTAGCATGGGTTCCCACTTATCAGAGCTGATCTAGTTATTGCCTCTGCCAAATGTCCATCTTGACAGCAAAAGAGATCAATGCTGAGCTCCTGGTATGGCACCGTTCCTCAAGGAGCCCAACCAACAAGTTGGTGGCAAGTTGACTGAAAGGTAGAATGTTTCATTCTGACAGGAATGGACACATATTCTGGGTAAGGATTTAAAAGTCTTGTCTTCAGGCCTCACTCTGGGCTTAAACAATATTTGATCCACCAGCAGGGGACTTCTCATAACATTGCATCAGACCAGGGGACCCAATTTACAGTAAAAAAGATGTGAGAGTGGACCCATGACAATGGTATCTGCTGGTTGTATCACTTACTGCAACACCCTGAAGCGCCTGGCCTGACAGAGTATTGGGGTGCCATGCTGAAGGTATGGCTGACATGTCAGCTGAGATGCAATGCTCTGTAAGTGCCATCCCCCTGGATACATTAAACACATTGAATCAAAGATCTTTATTTGGTGCTATGTCCCCAACAGGAAGAATACATGGGTCTGAGAAGCAAACTATGGAAGTACAAATAGACCTGCTTATCATTATTCCCAATGACCCAATGGGAAATTTATGCTTCCTGTTCCTGCGATTCAGAACTCTGCAGGGTCAGAGGACCTTGTTTCTAAAAGGGGAATATTTCCACCCAAGGATACAGCAAAAGTCCCTTTGAACTACTAGCTTAAACTTCCGCTGGGCACTTTGGGCTCCTAGTATCCAGGGATGAGTGGGCTGGAAGTAGAGGAATCATCTTAACAGGGGTATTAACCCTGATTATCAGAAGGACTTAGGTCTGTTGTTATACAATAAGGGTAGGGAAGACTGTTTTAGCACTTGGATGATCTACTTGTGTGCTTCTTGTTATTCTCTTGCCCAGTTGCAATAGTAAATGGATAATGCAGCAAGGACATGGTGACCAGGAACCCAGACCTCTCTGGGATGTGAATCTAGATCGTGACCCCAGGTAAGTCACTAAGGCCAAGAGAAGTGGTAGCTGAGAATGAGAGGAATTTAGAAAGGATGGTTGAGAAAGGAGGCTGTAAGTTTCAATTGCAGCCCCAAGACCAGCTGCAGCAGAGAGGGCTATCGTTTGTTTGTTCTACAAGCCTTCCTCTTCTAAGTTTCCCCAGGAGGAGAGGCTCATCAGAAACCTGAAGAAGCTACTCCTCAATGTATATGACGAAGTAGATCCGGGAGCAGCACAGGGAATGAACGTGGAGATGACCCACTGAGATTTCCCTTTGCAGAGGGACTTATTGTCCCAGCTACTTGGGGCCCTGTCATTAGACAGCCTTTAGGCTTTAGGCAGCAGAGAGCTGCCTTATCAGAGCTCACACCCCTTTGGAGACAGCTTACATCCATTAACTGATCAAGGCGTGGTTTTTAAGCCCAGCCATTTCAGCCTGGTTTGGGGCAACGCTGAAGGACCGTTTCAGCTCCAAAACTCCTCATGGGGTCAGTTCAGGCTACTGAGCTTTCCTTATATGCAGCCTGCTTTTCCTTCCGTCTAAGCCTGCTTCCTTCTCTTCTATTCCACAGGTGTCGATCCCAAAGGCACTCCCTGGTAAACATCCTGGACACTAAACTCTGACTCAGAGTCTTCTTCCTGCAGAGCCTGAACTGTGAAAATGCCCTGTCATCACAAATACTTTAGTATGTATTTTTTTACTAGTGAATATTCATCTAGATAACCCCAGTACAATATCAAAATCAGGAATTTAACATTGATATGTTACTGTATAATCCTCATACCCCATTCAAATTTTGTCAGTGGTCCCAATAATGTCCTTCCGCCCAGAAATTATGCGTTGTATTTAGCTGTCTCTTCAGTCTTCAATCTTGAACGGTTCCCTAGTCTTTGCTTTACTTTCATGACCTTGATATTCTTTAAGATTACGGCCACTTATTTTTGTAGAATGTCCCTCAGTCTGGGTTTGTCTGAGGGTTTGTGATGATTAAATACAGGTTATCTTTGGTGGAACGATCAGAGAAGTGATGCCATGTTCTCACTGTATCCTATTAGGTGGCACATGACTTCAATCTGTCGTGTCACTGGTGATGCTAACTTGATTAAGGTGGCATCTGCCTTGTAATTAAGTATTTTGTGGGGAAGTACTTTGAGGCTATGTAAATATCCCATTCTTCATCATACTTCCTAGTTATTCTTTTTAAAATTTATATCTGTGTTAGCCAAGGAATTCCTATTTTATTCAGTGGACAATAGCCCATTACTGTCGTTATTTTGACACTGAGACTGTTCCACATTTGGTCAGTGGAAGCCCCTTCAAGTTGGCTTCTTTATCCTTTTAACATCACTCCATCATTCTTTTGCACTTCCTTGCTTGCTGCATGAGATAGTCCAAGCTTATTTTGTACTTTTCCTGCCCCAGCCCTGGAATCAGCCATTTCTCCAAGGAGCTCTGGTTTCTTTTGGCAGAGAATGGCATTCAGAAACTAAGATCTTGGCGTTAGATGTGCTCATTGCTATTGAGGTATCACTGTTCTTAGGCCCTTTCAGCAGACAGATCTAGGGAATATATGAAATATATGTATGTATATGTATATATGTATTTATGTATGTAAATTTACATTTATGTTTACACAAACACATTTTACATCTATATTTCTATATCTATATATATTCAAAATCATGAGTTCACACTGATACCTCCAATTTCAATCCAACACCAACTAGTTCATTCTAGTTTTTTCATTATTCATATATGTAACTACCATCTCTACCAGTGACAAATGTAACTCCCATTATCCTTAGTATGACTATTGTATTTCATCAATCCTTCCGTGCATAAATAATCTCCTGTGATTACCCCTTCCCCCTGTGTGGACACCTCCTCACCCTGCACTGGGCTGCTGCTCTGCCCGGATACCTTCTGTATCTTGCTTGGGCTCCAGTGCTCCAAGCTGGACCATCCCCTGCACAGTCACCTTCCTCACCCTGGTCTGACTCTGACACCCTGTGCCAGATGGCCTTCCTTCAGTGGATGGCCTCCTTACCCAGCTTGATCTCTGCACCCACACTAGGCCTCCTTTCTTCCTCTCCCTTCCCCCTTCCCCATGTGGATAGCTATCTTACCCTCACTGGGTTCCAGCACCTGGCAGCCACAGGCTAACCCTCTGCAGGGACTCCATTGCCACTGTGCTCGGGATACCACACCGGGGTCCCTCTCCTTGGGGGGAACACGCCCCTCATTCCAGTCAGGCCGCCGTCCACACAGACGCCCTTCTCACCTGTCTTGGGCTTTGACACCTGCACCTGGCTGACCTCTCACCCAGATGCCCTCCTCATGCCTTTCAGCCACCACAATTCCACACCCCCACCAAGGACACCAACCTTGCTTGGCTCCATGAACTGGCTTTTGGGCTGATTTGTACAGAAAGGGGAGGGAAGAGAATGGGAAGGTAGAGGAAGAAGTGGCAGACCATTAATTCATTCTCTGAAATTCATTTTTTTTTAAGTTTTATTTTTATTTTATTTATTTATTTTTTGGCCATGTCGCGTGGCTTGTGGGATCTTAGTTCCCCGACCGGAGATTGAACCGCGCCCTCAGCAGTGAACACATGGAGTCCTAACCACTGGACCACCAGGGAATTCCCTAAAGTTCATTTTAATAGAATCATTTTTCTGATATTCACTTCCATTTTGGTTTGGGGCTAGATTTATTTCTTTTTTTCTTTTTCTTTTTTTTGACTAGATTTATTTCTGACATCATGTCTGTTAAATTCATGTTTGCCAAAAGAGCCAAAGCTGCCCGCTCAGCCCATTCCTTATCTGTGATGGCCACCATCTCCTCTACCAGAACAAGATGGCTCACACAGGTCAATACACAACAGGTTGCTCACCATTCTTTTCAGTGGGGTTTTCGGGATAATATACATATGGGTGTGCATATTTAGAAAAAGGGTATCTTGCTTTAATACTTCCAATTTCTTTTCCCTGTTTCCTTTTTTTTCTCTTCCTATCAAAACTGTTAATCTTGCTAGGTCAGTTTAAATAGAACCTCAGTTGCCTCTAAATTCCTGCTAGACTTTTTCCCATAGGAAGATACTTCAAAGGGATCTCCAGATCCCAATAAGAATGGATTATTCTCTATTCTTCAAATATGCCCCAAGCTGTTCGACGTGTGAGCCTTTATTCATGCTGGTGCTTCTGCCTGGTCTGTCTTCTCATTGCTTCTCCAAAGATCAAAGCCGTACATCCTGCAAAGTACACTTCATATGCTACCTCCTACCAAAGTCTTTGTAAATATCCCCAACTCTGGACCCCAATAGAACTTTGTATGTATTTATGACATAGATCCTGTTCTGACATATTATCATTGCTGGGAGACAGGAAACTAGTTCCTTAGGTACAGGTACCATTCTTTTTCATTTATTTTCTCCCTGGAGGCCTTGCACATAGTAGAGACTACACATGTTTGTTGAATTGAAACATAATCAAGGTTTCTATACTTTATATTAATTTTTCTTTTTACATAGCATACTCTTCAAAACAATTAAACTCCCTTAGTAGTATTTTCTGGCATGAGACCTAAATTTTTTCCCTCATAGAAGAGAATGATGTTTAGTTTTACCATCAAAGGACAAGAAAGTTAATGTGTTTATCTTTTTTCCAACATGATGCAATAGGTTGTATTAGTATACCAGGAGGTACAATCTAATCTCAAAGCAAACTCATATCTGCCTATGCAAGCCTATGTTTTTATCCTGCCCAAATGGTACACCATTTTGACTTTTGAAATTATTAAATATTGACATTGGCCTAGAACATATGCATTACTTTGCATAGTGAATAAAATCATATTTTCACCTGCAGGGAGATGGCCCCAATTCCTCACTCCTCACAGGAATTATGTAACTACAGTAGGAGACCGACCTGCTTCTTTTGTGTTGGTCTTAGCCTGGATTCTCATAATCTGTTCCAAAGTAGGGCAGTATCAAAAATCTAGGCTGCTTTGTCATATTTTTTTCTCCATTTAACTGTTTATTGCAAGGGCAATCATTAGATTGTAAACTCTTTGACTTGGAGGTGTCTTCCAAGTCTTTTGTATCCTTCTTTTGTAGGTGATGATAGCATACTGTAGATGTGCAATGAATGATTTCACCAAATTAGTCTTAGAGTGCTTCACTTCACTGGGCCGTCACTACTAAGCTTGTTGTGTTCAGAAGCCAAAAATACGGACTTTTAGTGTTCTTCTCCTGCAAGTTCTTACTGCTTTTAGACCTCTATTTATCCCTAGTGGCCTGCTAGCTATTGCACCAAGTTTTTAGAATTGGAAGTTTAATGAATTTTAAGCTTCTCTTTCTATGTCATGCCTTGAAATTGGAAGAACTGAGTAGAGAAAGAAGGGTTGGGGACCATGAAGATCTTTCCTGCTTAGTAAGAGAACTCCTTCTGACAGGTATCTGTGGTAGGCTGAGTTATGGCTCCCCAAAAATGTCCATGTCCTAATCCCCGGACTCTGTGGATATTACCTTGTATGGCAAACAAACAAACAACCAAAAAATTCCAAGACTTTGCAGGTGTGATTGAGGATTTTAAAATGGGGAGATTATTCTGGATTATCTGAGTGGGACCTAAATGCAATTCCATGCATCCTTAGAATAGGATGACAGGAGATGTGACACATAGGAGAGAAGGCAATATGACTATGGAGGCAGAGACTGGAGTGATGTGGCCACAAGCCAAGAGGTGCCAGCAGCCACTAGAAGCTGCAAGAGTCAAGAAACAGGTTGTCCTACTGTCTCTGGAGGGAGCACAGCCCTGCTGGCATCTTTATTCAACCCAGTGAAACTGATGAACTTCTGGCCTCCAGGAATGTGAAAGAATAAATTTCTGTTGTTTTAAGCCATCAGGCTGTGTGGTAATTTGTTACAGTAGTTACAGGAAACTAATACAGTATCCTATATCTCAAATGTTTCTATATTTTCTTTTTACTGCTCCCCTTCTTTAGCCTATATGTATGTATATATCCCATTTTGTTTTCTTTTCTTCCTGATAGATTTGTTCCTGTGGGTGTCCCTAAGAAAACAACTTTTCATACCCTTTTCAATTACTTAGATGTTGGGTTTCAAAACAATTCAATAAACATTTAGGGACCATCCACTGTGCCTCTAACATTGTTTAGAGACTTTGGGGGGACATAAAGAATAAACATAAACTCCACCCTCAAGTATCTGTAAATTAATTAAGAAACAGTTTACATAATGTTACTACCCAATGTGCACTAAAGTGCAAAGATAAATACCAAAGACAGGAAGTGCTGTAGAAATTCAGAAAAGTGAGTAACCTGTGAGGGGTATGGAGTAAATTGGGTGGGTTTTATTGAATAGGTGGATTTTGAAGGCCGACATTTGGACAAAAGGAGAGGAGTTTAGATTTCATCCTCTGGGCAGTGGTAATTCATCAAGAATTGCATCCTCACTGTTATTTCTTTTTGCAGTATGAAAGTAATCTAGGCTTTTCTTAAAACATTTCAGAGATATAAAAATTAGAATGTAAACATATCCCTATAATTCCACTACTCCTGGAGAAAAGCTTTGCTATCAACTTGACATATATTCTTCCAGATTTTTTTTCTGTACATATGGTAATCTTGCTTATATAATTATTACAGAAATGGGATCATGCTGTAAATATTCTTGTGCCACCTGCCATTAAAGACTTTTGAGCAAAATGAAAAGGAAAATCATATTGTAAGATGATTAATCTTTCGGCAACATGCATGTAGATATCCCTAATCTGTTCTAGTTACAGTATGGACTGGACTTAGGGGAGAATGGAAACAGAGAGAGAGAGAGAGAGAGAGACAGAGAGAGAGAGAAGCCAATGGCTGTTACAATAATGTTGGCAAAAATATTAGGGTGATGGCTATGGCAGTAACTGACAAAGTAAGAGATTGGGAAATTTTTCTATTAAGAGTTAGGAAATATATATATATATATTTCCAGATCTTGGGCCACATAAATAAAAACTAACTGCTCCTTTTAGCTTTGAGAGAGGGAAAAAGATGAAAGATTCCACTTATCCACGTTTTAAGTGAGTCACATGCTCTGAATGTAGTAATAGCAATCCCAAAGGGAAGAAATTGCTTTCTAAGCAGTGACAGCAAGGTTATGTATTTTATATATAATGATGTCTTCTGTGATTATGAAAGCATTACATAATTATAAAAGCATTTGTAGAAAACACAGAAAATATTGAAAAGTAAAACAAAGAATAAAATCACCCAGAACCTCCATCACTCAGCTATAACCACCATGTACATTTTAGCGTATTTTCTTTCAGACATTTTCCTGTGCAAAGGAATGCACATAAATGAAATTGAGATAATACAAGATACTTCTTTGAAACATACAATTTTTACTTGGCAATGTGTCATAAGCATCCTCCCAGGTCTTTAAATATTCTTTTAAAACTCTTTGTTTTGTCAAATTGGCATTTTTATTCATTTTTTTGTGGATTACAACAGTGGTGCAATTTTGTTGTGAAAAATGCAGACAAACACAGAAGTAAGTAAGGTAGAACATGAAAGTCTTCTCATAATCTCACCTCCGAGGGGTATAGAGATGTGCTGGAGTCTGCTCACACTGGCTCATTAAGCTAATTGTGTGCATACATCAAGAGCTTGAAATCAGCCACGGCAGGAGTACTTAACGCTATGGAGATTGGCAAACACCACCTATCAACGATTTTTTCCCCCCCCTGGAAAACTGGTTGTTAAACTTTTACCAGAACATCACTATGCTATATCCTCCTAGACATTTTCTGTGTATTTAAATATTTATTTACATAAACATAGAAAACATCCAATTTTCTTTTTCCCCCCAGCTTTATTGATATATAATTGATGTATAACGTGTAGGTTTAAACTGTATAAAGCAGTAATTTGGTACATGTGTGTATTGCAAAATGACTACCACAATAATATTAGTTAACACATCCATCACCTCAAATAGTTACAATTTGTGTGTGTGTGTGTGTGTGTGTGTGTATGGTGAGCACACCTAAGATTTTCTCTCTTTGCAGTTTTGAAATATACAATATGGTATTGTTAACTATGGTCACCATGGGGTACATTACATACTCAGGACTTACAAGTGGAATTTTGTATTTTTGACCATTCTCACCCACTCTCTCCTTGCTGTGTCCCCTCACCCCCAACCCTGGCAACCATCAATCTACTCTCTATGAGTTCAGGTTTTTTTTAGATTCCACATATAAGGAAGATCACACAGTACTTATCTTTCTCTGTCTGTCTTATCTCACTTGCATAATGCCCTCAAGTTTCATCCATGTTGTCTATAGCAGGATTTGCTTCTTTTTTATGGCTAAATAATATTCCATTGTGCATTTTTCCACATTTTCTTTATCCATTCATCCATTGATGAACACTTAGGTTGTTTCCATGTCTTGGCTATTGTAAATACTGTTGCAATGAATATGGGGGTGCAGATATCTCTTTGAGATAGTGATTTCATTTCCTTCATATACACACCCAGAAGTGGAATTGCTGGATCATATGGTAGTTTTATTTTAATTTTTTTTGAGGCACCTCCATACTGTAGAAAACATCCAATTTTCTCATTGGCTTTGGCAATCCAACAATATATTATGCCCCTCTACTTCAAAACACATTCATCTACCTAATCCTTGCTACTTAGCACTTCACTCTGTGACTGCATTATAATTTATTTGAACAATTCTCCATTGATGGGTGTTTTGATTGGTTCCAATTTCTGGCTATTATAAACAAAGTTTCAGTGACTATTTTGTCCATATGTATCTGCATATTTGTCAAATTATTTTCTTGGGATAAATTTCTAGGCAGGAGATGTTGAATCAAAGAGTATTCCACAATTTAGATAGATGATACCAAAGTCCTTTAAACGGTTTCTTATTTTTATACTTCCTTCACTGGTGTATGACAATGCCCTGAAAAACATAATTTAAGTGATTGCATAGTATTTCAGTTTATAAATGTCTGATAATTTATTTGATCAATTTCTTACTATGGTGTTTACAGTATTTCTCATTTCTATAAACAATGTTATAACAAACACCCTTGAAAATCTTCAGGTGAATCTCTTATTTTCCTAAGATAAATTCTTTGATATGGAAGAACTACAGAGTCAAAGGTAAGAATATTTTTGTGACATTTTTGTACATATTATTAGCTTCAGGTCAGTATTTAGTACTTGTTTTTTTTTTTTTTTAAGAATTTACTTGATGCTAAATAGAAAAAAAACTTTTTCCTAATGACTAATATTGTTTTTGGAAATAAAGTCTCATGGCTCTCAAATAACCTTTAGGCTATTTTCCATTTAATTACTTCTTTGGGATTTTAGGCCCAGGATTCTACCCTATTCCCCCATCCAAATTTTGTTTCTGTGTTAAGTAGCAGATAAAAAGTATAACATATACATGTGTGTTTGCGTGTTGGAAAGTTAAATGTATCCATACATATATATGAATCATTTTTTTAAAATAATTAATTAATTAATTTGTTTTTGGCTGCTTTGGGTCTTCGTTACTGCTTGTGGGCTTTCTCTAGCTGCGGCGGGCGCTACTCTTTGTTGCGGTGCGCGGGTTTCTCATCGTGGTGGCTTCTCTTGTTGCGGAGCACAGGCTCTAGGCACGCCGGCTTCAGTAGTTGTGGCACGCGGGCTCAGTAGTTGTGGCTCAGGATCTCTAGAGTGCAGGCTCAGTAGTTGTGGCACATGGGCTTAGCTGCTCTGCGGCATGTGGGATCTTCCCAGACCAGGGCTCAAACCCGTGTCCCCTGCACTGACAGGCAGATTCCCAACCACTGCGCCACCAAGGAAGTCCCTATATGAATCATTATTAACCTTACATAGTCGCACCCATTTAAGGTATGGGATTAACCCTACCTGTCATTTCCTTAATGAGTAAGGAAATAAATTGCAGTCAAAGAAATGAAATCTTCACTGGACTCTTTAGGGAAATTTCATATTATGAAACCCAAGAAAAAAATCTAAATTTCCCCAGAAGGTAACAGTTACTTTATTTAAATGTATCACTTTATCAGTAGATACATAAAAATCAGAGTGCCTATAGCTGAAAAATATTTCCTTAATGTTTGCCAGTCTTAAAAGTACTGTTTTTTTTTTAATTGGGAAAAAAGAGAAAACAAATGGATAAATATTTCTAAATATTTTTATAAGAAGTGTTTTGATTACTATCTAAACTTAGTGTTTTTCAAATCTCTCCTTCACACCCCAAGTCAATTTTTTGTTAAGGAAAAATTGGTGAGGGTATATGTGGGCGTGTGTGTCTCTTTTTGCAGAAGGAGGTCTCTTCAGGGTATACCATCACCACCTTGTGGCCTTTTGCCATATTACTGTTAAGGGGTTTAACACCATAATGCTCTTTTGCAATTGCAAGCATGAAATACAGTGTATCTCCTTTTGGTAATCCTTCTCTGGATTAGATGAAATAAACTGAGGGCCAGAAACTGCCTGCATGTAGGGTTCCCACCCTATGGTGAGATGATATCCCTGCATTTATGTTGTTTTCACATGATGCTAAAACAATCAGTTGAGTAAGGAAATCTAGTGAAGAGATGTAATGAGCAGTTTTACTGTAAAGTGAAATGTTCAGTTATCTTCTGTGTTTTGTGTTTGCCGAATCTGTTTTAGTGTTTCCTTCTGATTTGTAAAAATATTGGTTGGCATGGGAGCCTGTAAATCTCCTTTTTTCTCTGTTTCTTTGTTTATATTGTTGGAGTGTTTTCTCATTTTTGTTTCAATATCCCCACCCCCACCCCCACCCCCCGCTTTTAGTACTATTTTATTATGTTCTTTTTTTAAAAATGTTTTTTTTCTGCTCTTCTCTTGTAGATGATTCCTCCTTTCCCTTTGTCTCATTAATATATTTTTCCTTCTTTTCTCTCCTTCCTCATCCTTCTCATTTTCAGTTTCTTTGGTATCCTTGCTGCGGATCACTTTACTTATTCAGCGGCCTGTACTAACATCCACACCCACAACGCCCCCTCCCCCACTTCTGTGTTCTCCTTTCTTTGTTCCTTCTAATTCCTTCCCCCAGTAGCTGATGTTCCGGCTTTTCTAGTGCACCGAGTGCACCGATCTCATCTGGTCTGCGGCTTAGGTCTTTTAAGGACACGGCTTCCTGGTAACCCTTAAACTTCCGGGAGGAACCTAAATCCTACCTATTCAAGGAAGCCAGTGCCTAAACTTAACCCTAGATTCAAGAGAAAAGGTTTCAAAAGGACAACCTTAGCTTCAGTCCTAAGAAATAGTTACTGACTCATTATCTTTCTTGTTCTTTTTTCTCAACACAAGTGCCAATTTTCATAGGAAGTATACTGGGACATTTTCCAAGCTCATATTTGCCTGTCCAAACTCTCGTTTGCATAGGGAACAGTTATTCACTAGTGCTTTGGAGTTGACACTTGAATCTTACAAAAGTGAGTTAGATTAATGATAGTGAGAAGAAAAAGATTGGCAAAAGGCCGTGCTATCATTTTGAAAAACAGCTGAAATTGTATTGTGAGATGTATATTTCTGTCTTTTCTTGTCTCATCTTCCACCAAAATGCAAGCTTCTGAGAACAGACACTTGGTCTATTTTGTTCTCTGTTGTATTTCCAGTGCCTAGAATAGCTTCTGGCACAGAGAAGGCACTTAAATCCTTATTGGATGAGTGAATGTATCAGGTATTCTATTAGTTTTGTTTCCATCTCAGTCTGTTCTCTCACGGAGACTTCTGTCCTCTTGTTCCAATCTGGACCAGCATCCCTCTAGGCCTGCAGGCCTAACTATCATCTCGGTGATTCCTTTTGCCTGTGGCCAGTCTTGGGTTTCCTGCCTCTAAACCTTTTCTATTCCTTGGTTTAGTCCTTCTTTTTTGGTGGACCACATTCATCAATTGTACAATTTTTGAATAACTCTTCCAATTGCTATTGCTGTGTAACAAACGACCTCAAAACTTAGTGGCACTCTTCCGCAACACTTATTTATTATCTCCTGGTTTCTGTGAGATAGGAATGCAGGAAAGGCTCAGCTGGGCACTGGTGGCCTGCAGACTGGAGCTGGAACTGCAGGAGGTCTGCAGAAGCTGAGGGCTGGTCATACATCTCTATGTAGTTTGTCTGCATGGGCTAGTTGGGCTTCTTCACAGCATGGCAGCCTCAGGACTGTTGGACTGCTTACATACAGGCTGGCTTCCACTGAATCTCATTATTCTTCCCTAGCACTAAATGATAGCTTGGGGAGAATAAAATTCTAGAATGGATTATTTTCCTTCAGGATTTCATAAGCAATTCTCCATTGTTTTATAACTTTCAGAATTGTGCAATGTCATTTTAATTCCAGATCCTTTATATGTCAGCTGATTTTTCTCTCTACAAGTGTTTAGAATAATCTCTTTATCCCCAGTGTTCTGGAACTTCATGTGAATCAAGGAATAGATTTGATAAACTAACTGAAGTCTTGCTTGGTTGAATTTTAAGTTCCGCTCAATTTTATGTCCCGATAACTGGGCTTCCTCCCATTACTTCATTATTCTAGCTTGAATCATTCTGTCTGTCTTAGTCTATTCTCACTATTAATAACAAAATACCAAGACTGGGTAGCTTATACATAACAGAAATTTATTTCTCACAGTTCTGGAGGCTGAGAGGTCCAAGATCAAATAGCCAACATGATTGCATTCTGGTGAGAGCCCTCTTCCTGGTTCATAGCCAGAGACTTCTCACTGTGTCCTCACATGGTAGAAAGGGCTGAAGAGTTCTGTGGGGTCTTTTAAAAATAAGACTACTAATCCTTTTTAAATTACCTAATCACCTCCTAAAGGCCCCACCTCCTAATACCAACACTTGAGCATTAGGATTTCAACATGAACTTTGGGGGACACAAACATTCAGACCATAGTACTAAGAAACCTTTCCTGACTGACTTTCAGGGATATTAATCATTTTCTGTTTCCCATTCTTCAGCACGTGAATATAGTTTATAATTTATTTCTAAAACTTTAATTCTTCAGATGTTTTAGAGATTTGTTTCATTTCCCTCAGGCTCTTCTGTATATATGAAAAAAATCATGTTTGCTATTATTTTTATATCCCTATAGCACCCATTGCAGGGACTCAGTTAAGGCAGATGATACGTGAATGCTCTGTGTCTTCCAAGAAATGAGCTGCCCCGTTGTTCACTTACTGCTGTAGAGAAGGACCTCGGGGCTTCTCCTTCTCTTTAGTTCAGATCAATGTGCCCATTCTAAAAGCTAGCTCCTTCCACAAAGTACTCAGAAATAAGCCACATTATCCTCCCATGGAGTAGCAGTTTACCATAAATGGAGTGAATTTGCAGTTAATGTATTGTTTAATCAAGCTGTTGTTTTTCCTCTTAGTCTTTAAGATGTTACACAAATTTTTAAAACACATATTCCTGTTTTAAAACTTGGTGTAAGCATAGATTTCAGAAATTTTAAAGATATTTAATTACCTTATAAAAGTGTTTGTACACTAATTGTGTCGTGTTATATTCTATTGTGTTAATCAACCTAGTTGAATCTTTGTTCTTTGACTAGGGGGTATTGATCACTATTTTGAGGATCTTATGAAGGCAGAACATGGGAAAAAAACAAACTCTCAAAAACTGGGAAAAATAATAAAGCTACCCTGGAGATGTTTTATCCAGTTACACACCTAACACATGAAATTCTCCATCCCTGAGAGCAAAGCAAGAGATTATCTTAATACCCAAAGTTAAATTAGTAAAACACAAACCCAATAGGATAAACTTCTCCATCTCTGGTAGTAAATGAAAAGGTGATTTTAACACTCTAAACATCAATGATAGTGATCTGGGGGTAACCTCAAGCAAGCAGTATCAGAAAATGATTGTGATTGATTTAGTTGAAATCTAATTGAATGTATTATATCCTGTCTGAAGAAAGACAACGTGAAGAGCAATGGTCAGCACAAAGTATAGCAAAAACAAAAACAAAGAACCAGAAGTTATTTGTTTTGCACTATTCATATGGGATAAACACATTAATTCTGCTAGTCAAGAATATGGTTAGGGTGATTCAGCAGGCCTCACTGTAATTCAGTTTGTTAAGATTTAATCAATGCACTTTTTTTTTTCTTTTTTGGCTGTGTTGGGTCTTTGTTGCTGCGCGCAGGCTTTCTCTAGTTGCGGTGAGCGGGGGCTACTCTTCATTGCAGTGCGGGGGCTACTCTTCGTTGCAGTGCGCGGGCTTCTCATTGTGGTGGCTTCTCTTGTTGCGGAGCACAGGCTCTAGGCGTGTGGGCTCAGTAGTTGTGGCTCGCAGGCTCTAGAGCACAGGCTCTGTAGTTGTGGCGCACGGGCTTAGCTGCTCCGTGCACGTGGGATCTTCCCGGACCAGGGATTGAACCCGTGTCCCCTGCATTGGCAGGCGGATTCTTAACCACTGTGCCACCAGGGAAGTCCTCAATGCACTTTTCAAGGATAGTATTCCAAATGAAAATGAAACTGAATTGCAATCAAATAGAATACTTGTTTTTCCAGTATTCCAGAAAGTTTTAACATGATCCCATCTACCTACTCTTACATCATCCACTTTATACACAATAGCTCTAGGATAACATACTCAGTTCCACTTCTTATCCATTTGAACCCTGTCAGTCACTCTTATTTTCAACAAAAATATATCTCATAATCTCCAAACTAAAAATCTACTGTTGCTTGTCCAAGATCAAAACCCTCATATTGAAAACAAACAAACAAACAACCCCTCATGTTGGGCTAATCAGGTAAGATCTTAACACAGGATGTACATTTTTAAAAATTTTTTTATTTATTTAATTTATTTATTTTTGGCTGTGTTGGGTCTTTGTTGCTGCGCGGGCTTTCTCTAGTTGAGGTGAGCGGGGGCTACTCTTCGTTGTGGTGTGTGGGCTTCTCACTGCAGTGGCTTCTCTTGTTGTGGAGCACGGGCTCTAGGTGCACAGGCTTCAGTAGTTGTGGCATGCGGGCTCAGTCGTTGTGGGTCACAGGCTCTAGAGTGCAGGCTCAGTAGTTGTGGCGCACGGGCTTAGTTGCTCCGTGGCATGTGGGATCTGCCTGGACCAGGGCTCGAACCCGTGTCCCCTGCATTGGCAGGTGGATTCTTAACCACTGCGCCACCAGGGAAGCCCCAGGATGTACATTTTTGACAACTAAAAATTTAAGCTTCCTAAAAACGACCTAGTTGTTTAACATGTGCAAGTCACTTCATTTCTTTGAGCTTCTGTAAAGCAAGAGGGTTTATCTAGCACTGACCTATTATGAAAATTGTATTACTGTCAGATTTTATAAGGTACAAATATAGCCACATTTCCTAGCAAAATTAAACTTTTTCCCGAAAAAGTAAACAAGCCAATGGAACTCTCTGAATAGTGTTTCTCTAGCTGCAAGCTGCAATCCATTAGTAAATCACGAAATTAATTTAGTGGATGCACCACCTGTCAGCATTAAAAACAAGCTGAAATAGAATAAAAGAGAATAGGAAATCTCAGACTGCATCTTAGTCATCAGTATTGTTTTGTGAATTATTTATTTCAGTTTTATACATAAAAGTGTATACTGAGTTAGGATGGGACAATTTTGATGTTTGAGATACACTGCTCTAAAGCTGCGGTTGTTAAAGAGTGGACCGAAGAAGACCCTTTTGGGTGTACGAGAGGCCCTCCCTTTCCTGATCACATGCATACGTGTGTTAGGTCTGATTTTCTTCATAAGCTTCAACCAAAACCTTTCTCAAAAGATTGAATGTAGAAGCAGGTATGAGAATTCAGCTGTTTTCATTCGAGACAGACACTAAAGATATTTTGAAAACTAAAACAATTCCACTCTTCAATTTTTTTTGGTTTTGTTTTAGAAAAAATACAGTCGGTTAAAATTTTTAAATGCTATTTATGTTAACCTGTTTATTATTTTTAAACGAGTTTTTAAATTTTCTGCCTTAATTACTATTACAGTAAATAGCAATAGATATAACCCACAGAAACAAAAGCACTTTGGAGTTTGCAACAATTTGAGAACCCCTGATCAATACGAAACAAAGGACTTCAGGCCTGACTCCTGGCAGGTTTAACACGGTCCCAGGCCCTTCTGGGGAGCCCCCAAGTGCGGCCCGCTCCACCGACACCCAGACCGGGTGTACCCCGATGAGAATCCTCGCTAATAAGAACAGATATTGACGAAAGGGCAGGATTGCTGACGTAAGCTAGCCGACAAGTGCAGGTTCACTGCGCACGCTATACTATGTAGCTGAAAAGCCGACTTTTAGCTAATCTTTGCGACACTATCGCGTTTCGTTGGTTCCGTGCCGTAAAGACAGTCGCGGAGCCGCCCCCGGTAAAGACAGCTGACGTGCGCGGCAATGGCGGATATGGAGGACCTTTTCGGGAGCGACGCCGACAGCGATGCTGAGCGTAAAGGTGGGGTAGGCTGGGCTTGGGGGGAGGCGAGCGTGGCGGGGCTTTTGCGGCGGGAGCTCGACAGCGGTCCGGTTCCGGGTCTGCGAGCGCTCCGGCGCCGCGGGCGAGTGGTGGCTCTTCCTCCACTCCTGCTTCAGCTCCCCCTGCACTCCCGGCGGTGCAAGCCTCCCCCCACCGAGGGCGGGAATGAAGTGACAGACGCAGAGTGTGTACCTCGAGGTTCTTGGTGTCCATGGAACAAGCCGTGCCTGGGAGCGTGTGGAGCGAAGGGGGCGCGGGGCAGGGGTGGAGGCCGGGCGAGCCAGCGCAGCCGGAGGAGGAACCTTGGAGTCTTGCTCTGTCCTGCCTTGCACAGGCCAGCGCAGAGTAAGGGCTCTTGTGAATGAATGGAAATTAGGTGTTCGGGAACATGGGGATGGGCTAGGCGAATTTGCAGAGGGGCTCAGAATGCCCTCTTGAATGAAACCAGAGCGTGGCGTGTTGGGGAGTTTGAGATGTCTGGGTGAGGAGATTGGGAAGGATACCGAGGTAGGGCTGCATATAGGCGTTACACGCATAAGATAATGTGTCCTCCGAGAGCCTGTGCAGAAACTCTAGAATTTCTTCAGTCGGTGGTATTAGATTGGGGAGCATAGGATGTCTGTGTTTGGAGAGAAGGGATGAAGGATTTGATGATGAAATGAATTAGTGAGTGTATGTTTATGGTGCAAGGAAGTCTTTCTGGCACAAAGACTGGGTATTTGAGTTTGAAATATGAATAGGAGTTATTTGAAGTGAGAAGGGGCCCAAGACCAAGTTCAGAATTCTTGCAAGTCCCCAGGCTCAAAGTAATGTAGTATCTACTTTTTTCCTTAGCACAGTGCATTATCGTGGTTGTTTTTTTCTTTCTCCAGCTTCAGTTTATTCATACTTTTTAGAGTATAGTTAAGAGAGCACCAGGTGGAAGTCTAGTGTGAGGGCTCTACCAGGATGGACATCCAGAATGTTCTAGTCAGGATGTCTGGAACTATAGAGCCCAGTATACTAATCTTGTTCCACTTACTTTGCTGATGTTTTCATTTCCCCTTCATCTGTACTTGTCCATATCCCGTTCACCCTTTAAGGCACAGAACCATGTGCACCCTCCCGTGACTCACTTCCATGAAGTTGTTCATTCAACATTTATAGATCCCCTGTCATGTTTCAGCTACTTTGCTAGATGTAGGGGATATAATGATGAAAAGATCGTCCCCCCTGCCGCCCTCCCTCAGTGCTTAATGCATACTTGGTAAATAATTGGATGGGTAGAAGCAATAGTAGATGTACCCTGCAGTGCTTTCCCATTGCAAACTCAGGGTATGGGGAAGTGATGTATGGAGATAGCTGCTTCTCTGGGCTTCATGTTTTACCTTCTTGTAAGTCTACTGCTGCATTCTTCCCTCTTACCGTTAGATTATAGAACTCTCTAGGATTTACTTCCAAATCTGTCCTTGAAGGTTGCTGTTGGTCCTGAACATAGGATGGATGTGGCAGGGTAACTCCTGTTATATCATCATATTTCATTATTTCTCTGGGCTAAGACAGACATAGAAAATAACTACACTTGACAGATTTCTTGGTATAACAGTGGGTAGAATTCCTACCTAGGCCCAGTGTGTTTCTTTCATGTATAAATGTGCCAGGTCTTCTTTAATTTCTTTCAGCAATGCTTTGTAGTTTTTATTGTATAAGTCCTGCACTTCCTAGGTTAAATTTATTCCTAAGTATTTCATTTTGGATACTGTTGCAAGTGGAATTGTTTTCTTAATTTCATTTTTGGATTGTTCATTGCTGGTGTGTAGAAATACAGCTGATTTTTGTTTGCTAATTTTGTGTCCTGCAACCTTGTGGAATATATTAGCTCTAATAGTTGTTTGGGGGGTGTGTGTATTCTTTAGGATTTTCTACATATAAGATCATGTCATCTGTGAGTAGAGATGGTTTTACTTCTTCCTTTACAATTTGGATGCCTTTTATTTCTTTTTCTTGATTAATTACCCCAGCTAGAACTTTCTGTATAATGTTGAATAGAAGGGGGAGAGTGGACATCTTTGTCTTTTTCCTAATCTTTGGGAAAACGCATCCATTTCTTTACCACTACATATGATGATAGCTGTGGGTTTGTTTTTTTTAAAATTTATTTATTTATTTATTTATTTTTATTTTATTTTTGGCTGTGTTGGGTCTTCGTTTCTGTGCGAGGGCTTTCTCTAGTTGTGGCAACCGGGGGTCACTCTTCATCGCGGTGCGCGGGCCTCTCACTATCGCGGCCTCTCTTGTTGCGGAGCATAGCCTCCAGACGCGCAGGCTCAGTAGTTGTGGCTCACGGGCCTAGCTGCTCCGTGGCATGTGGGATCTTCCCAGACCAGGGCCCGAACCTGTGTCCCCTGCATTAGCAGGCAGATTCTCAACCACTGCGCCACCAGGGAAGCCTGCTGTGGGTTTTTTGTAGATGCCCTTTATTACATTGAGGTAATTACCTTCGATTCCTAGTTTGTTGAGTAGTTTTATCATGAAAGGATGTTGAATTTTGTCAAATGTCTCTTCTGCATCAATTACAATGATCAAAATTTTATCCTTTATTAATATTGTGTTTCATTTTGATTTTTAGATGTTGAATCAGTCTTGTATTCCTAGGGTAAATTCCACTTGGTCATGGTGTATATCCTTTTAATATGTTGTTGGATTTGGTTTGCTAGTATTTTGATAGTATTTTTGCATACATATTTATGAGGGATATTGGTCTGTGGTTTTCCTTTTTTGTGATTTTTCGTCTGGCTTTGGTATCAGGGTAATGCTGGCTTAGAATGTGTTAGGAAGTGTTCCCTTTGCTCAAGTTTTTGGAAGAGTTTGAGAAGGATAGGGATTAATTCTTCTCTAAATGTTTGATAGGATTCACCAGTGAAGCCATCTTGTCCTGGCTTTTCTTTGTTAGAAACTTTTTGATTACTGATTCAAACTCTACTTGTTATAGGTCTATTCAGATTTTGTTTCATCTTGAGTCAGTTTTGGTAGATTGTGTATTTCTAGGAATTAATCCATTTCATCTAAATTATTTAACTTGTTGGTATACAGTTGTTTATAGTGTTCTCTTTTAGTCTTATTTTCTGAAAAATTAGTAGTAAAATCCCCACTTCCATTCCTGATTTTAGTAATTTGAGGGTATTTTTTTCCCTTGGTCAGCCTAGCTAAAGGTGTGTCAATCTTAAGTTTTTAAAGAATGAACTTTTGGTTTCATTGATTCTATTATTTTTTTCTGTTCTTTATTTTATTTATCTCTGCTCTAATCTTTATTATTTTTTTTCCTTCTGCTTGCTTTGGGTATAGTTTTCTTTTTCTAGTTCCTTAAAGTGAAAGGTTACATTATCAGTTTGAGTTTTGTTTTGTTTTTTAATGTATGTGTTTACAGCTACAAATTTCCTTTTTAGCACTGCTTTCCCTGCATCCCTTAAGTATTGGTAGGCTTTGTTATCATTTTCATTCATGTCAAAATATTTTCTAATTTCCCTTGTGATTTCTTCTTTGCACCCTTGATTGTTTGAGTGCGTTGTTTAATTTCCACATATTTGTGAATTTTCCAGATTTTTTTCTGTGATGGATTTCAGTTTCATTCTGTTGTGGTCAGAGAACATACTGTGTATTATTTTAGTCTTTTCAAATTTGTTGAGACTTGTTTTGTGTCCTAAAATTATGGTCTGTCTTGGAGAATGTTGCATGTGCAGTTGGGAAGAATGTATATTCTGTTGAGTGGAGAGTTCTATTGATGTCTATTATGTCTGGTTGTTTTATCGCATTGTTCAAGTCCTCTGTTTCCTTACTGACCTTCTGTTTGTTCTGACCATTATTGAAAGTGGGGTATTTGAAGTTTCCAATTGTTATTGTTGAACTGTCTATTTCTTCCTTCAATTCTGTTGGTTTGTTTTTTTTTTTTCTTTTGGTGCATATATATATATATATATATATATATATATATATATATATATGTAGTTTTATTGAAGTGTAGTTGATTTACTATGTTGTGTTAGTTTCTGGTGTACAGCACAGTGATTCAGTTATACTTATATATTATACATATATACATATACATATATATTACATAATTTTTTCATATTCTTCTCCATTATGATTTATTACAAGATATTGAATATAGTTCCCTGTGCTATGCAATAGGACCTTGTTGTTTATTCATTCTGTTGGGTTGGCCAAAAAGTTCGTTTGGTTAATGAATACATTTAATAAAGTTCTTGGTGAAAATGAAAAATGTGTGTTTTATTTTTACTTAAAACTGAATGAACTTTGTGGCCAGCTCAGTGTATATAATAGTTTGCATCTGCTAGTCCCAAACTCCCAATCCAACCCTCTCCCACCCCCACTCCCCCTTCGCAACCACAGGTCTGTTCTCTATGACTGTGAGTCTTTTTCATAGATAAGTTCATTTGTGTCATATTTTAGATTCCACACATAAGTGATATCCTATGGTATTTGTCTTTCTCTTTCTGACTTGCTTCACTTAGTAGGATTATTTCTAGGTCCATCCATGTAGTTGCAAATGGCATTATTTCATTCTTTTTTAATATTCCATTGTGTGTATATGTGTGTGTGTATACATATATATGATATTTATATATATATCATATATATATATGTCTCTCACATCTCCTTTATCCATTCATCTATCTATGGACATTTAGGTTGTTTCCATGTCTTGGCTATTGTGAACAGTGCTGCTGTGAACATAGGAGTGCATGTATCTTTTTGAATTATAGTTTTGTCTGGATATTTGCCCAGGAGTAGCATTGCTGAATCATATGGCAACTCTATTTTTAGTTGTTTGAGGAACCTCCATACTGTTCTCCATAGGGGCTGCACCAATTTACTTTCACACCAACAGTGTAGGAAGGTTCCCTTTCTCCACACCCTCTCCAGCGTTTGTTACCTGTAGACTTTTTTAATGATGGCCATTCTGACTGGTGTGATGTGGTACCTCATTGTAGTTTTGATTTGCATTTCTCTAATAATTAGCCATGTTGAGCATCTTTCCATGTTCCTGTTGGCCATCTGTATGTCACCTTTGGAGAAATGTCTGTTTAGATCTTCTGCCCTTTTTTTTTTTTTTTTTTTTGACACAGGATATTTAGTATTTTTATTTATTTATTTATTTTTATATTTGTTTTTGGCTGTGTTGAGTCTTCGTTTCTCTGTGAGGGCTTTCTCTAGTTGCGGCAAGCGGGGGCCCCTCTTAATCGCGGTGCGTGGGCCTCTTCACTATCGCGGCCTCTCTTGTTGCGGAGCACAGGCTCCAGACGCGCAGGCTCAGTAGTTGTGGCTCACGGGCCTAGTTGCTCTGCGGCATGTGGGATCTTCCCAGACCAGGGCTCGAACCCGTGTCCCCTGCATTAGCAGGCAGATTCTCAACCATTGAGCCACCAGGGAAGCCCCTTCTGCCAATTTTTTGATTGGGTTGTTTGTTTTTTTGTTATTGAGTAGTATGAGCTATTGGTATATTTTGGAAATTAAGCCCTTGTTGGTCACATCATTTGCAAATATTTTCTCCCAGTCTGCATGTTGTCTTTTCATTTTGCTTATGGTTTCCTTTGCGGTACAGAAGCTTGTAAGTTTGATTAGGTCCCATTTGTTTATTTTTGCTTTTATTTCTATTGCCTCGGTAGACTGACCTAAGAAAACATTGGTACGATTTATGTCAGAATTTTTTGCCTGTGTTCTCTTCTAGGAGTTTTATGGTGTCATGTCTTATATTTAAGTCTTTAAGCCATTTTGAGTTTATTTTTGTGTACGGTGTGAGGGTGTGTTGTAACTTCATTGATTTACATGCAGGTGCATATATGTTTTAAATTATTATATCTTCATGTTGGATTGACCCTTTTTATCATTTTGTGATGTCCTTTTTTGTCTTTTGTAACAATTTATCTTAAGACTTATTTTGTCTGCTATTAGTATAACTACTGTGCTTTTTGGTTACTGTTTACATGGTATAATCTTTTTCCGTTTTTTTCACTTTCAACCTATTTGTGTATTGGTTCTAAAGAGACTGTCCTGTAGACAGCATATAGATGGATCTTTTTTAAAAAAAATTATTTATTTATTTTTGGCTACGTTGGGTCTTTGTTGGTGCATGCGGGCTTTCTCTAGTTGCAGGGAGCAGGGGCAGTTCTTTGTTGCAGTGCGTGGGCTTCTCATTGCGGTGGCTTCTCTTGTTGCAGAGCAGGGCTCTAGGCACACGGGCTTCAGTAGCTGTGGCTTGTGGGCTCTAGAGCGCAGGCTCAGTAGTTGTGGTGCACGGGCTTAGTTGCTCTGCGGCATGTGGGATCTTCCTGGACCAGGGCTCGTACCTGTGTCCCCTGCATTGGCAGGAGGATTCTTAACCATGGGGCCACCAGGGAAGTCCCAGGATGGATCATTTTTAAAATTCATCCTGCCAATTTCTGCCTTTTCATTGGAGAAGTTGATTTATATACATTTAAAGTAATTACCAGTAAGGAAGGACTTCTGCCATTTTGATATTTGTTTTCTATGTCATGTCTTTTTTGTTCCTCAATTCTTCTTATTACTGTCTTCCTTTATGACTGCTTTTTCTGTAGTGTACTGTCGTGATTCCCTTCTTGTTTCTTTGTCTGTATATTTTTAGTTTTAGTAACTTCTTTAATGGTTTCTCTGGTGACTACAATTAATCTTAATTTCTAACAATCTAGTTTGTATTAATACCAACTTAATTTCAATAGTATACAAAAACTTTTTTTCTATATAGCTCCGTCCTCTCACCTTTTTATTGTTGTCACAAATTACATCTTTATACACTGCCCAGTGATGTAGATTTATAATTATTGTTTTATACAATTGTCTTTTAAATTAAATCTTATGAAAAAAGAGGAGTCACTAACTAGAAATACATTAATACTGACCTTTATACTCACCTATTTAGTTACCTTTACTGGTGTTCTTTATTTTTTCTTGTGGATTCAAGTTACTGCCCATTGTCCTTTCATTTCGGCCTGAAGGACTCCCTTCAGCATTTCTTGTAGGGCACTGGCAACAAACTGTAAATTTGTTTTTATTGAGGTGAGATTTACATAACATAAAATTTACCATCTTATTTTATTTTTATTAAGGTATAATTGACATACAACATTAGTTCCATGTGTACAACATAATGATTTGATAGTTATATATATTGTGAAATGGTCACCACAGTAAGTCTAGTTAACATGTGTCACCATACCTTGTTACAGAATTTATTTTACTGTGATGAGAACTGTTAAAATCTACTCTCTTAGCAACTTTCAAATATGCAATACAGTCTATTAACTGTAGTCATCATGCTGTATATTACATCCCCATGACTTATTTATTTTATAACTGGAAGTTTGTATCTTTTGACTCCCTTCACCCATTTTGTCCACCTCTCCCCCTTCCCTCAGTCTCTAACAACCACCAATTTATTCTCTGTATCCATGAGCTTTGTGTTTTTGTTTTTTTAGATCCCACATATAAGTGATATCATACATACAGTATTTGTCTTTCTCTGTCTGCTTATTTTACCTAGCATAATGCCCTCGAGATCCATCCATGTTGTTGTAAACAGCAAGATTTCCTTCCTTTTTTCTTTGGCTGTGCCACGTGGCTTGCGGGATCTTAGTTCCCCAACCAGGGATCGAACCCAGGCCCCCTGCCATGGAAGCGCCCAGTCCTAACCACTGGACCGCCAGGGAATTCCCAAGATTTCCTTCTTTTTTATGGTTGAATAATATTCCATTATATATATGCCATATTTACAGTGGCATGAATAATATTTTATTGTATATATACACCACATTTTCTTTGTCCACTTGTCTCTAGATGCACACTTAGGTTGTTTCCATATCTTGGCTATTGTAAGTAATGCTGCAGTGAACATAGATGTGCATATGTCTTTTCAAATTAGTATTTCTGTGTTCTTTGGATAAATACCCAGAAGTGGAATAGCTGGATCATATAGTAGTTCTGTTCTTTTTCTGAAGCATTTCCATGATGTTTTCCATAGTGACTGCAGCACTTTACAATCCCACCAACAATTACAAATGTTCCCTTTTCTCCACATCCTCTCCAACACTTGTTACTTCTTGTCTTTTTGAAAATAGCCATTCTAACTGTGGTTTTGATTTTCATTTCTCTGATTAGTGATGTTGAGCATCTTTTTATGTACCTGTTGGCCATCTGTCTTTTTTGGGAAAGTGTCTATTCAGTTCTTCTGCCCATTTTTTAATTGTGTTGTTTGTTTGTTTGCTATTGAATAGTGTGAGTTCTTTATATATTTTGGATATTAACCCTTTATCAGATATATGATTTGCAAATATTTTATCCCATTTAGTAGGTTGCCTTTTCATTTTGTTGTTGGCTTCCTTTGCTGTGTAGAAGCTTTTTAGTTTGATGTGTCACTCTTGTTTATTTTTGCTTTAGTTGCCTTTGCTTTTGGTGTCAAATCCAAAAAATGATAACCAAGACCATGTCAAGGAGCTTACTGCCTGTTTTCTTCTAGGAGTTTTATGGTTTCAGGCCTAAAATTTAAGTCTAATCCATTTAGAGTCAAACTTTGTATATGGTGTAAGATAGTGGTCCAGTTTCATTCTTTTACGTGTTGCTGTCCAGTTTTCCCAACACCATTTATTGAAGAGACTATCCTTACCCCATTGTGTATTCTTGGCTTGGTTCCTTTGTTGTAAATTAATTGACCATATATGTGTGGGTTTATTTCTGAGCTCTTTATTCTGTTCCAGTGATTTATGTGTCTGTAATATAGCTTGAAATCAAGGGCATGATGCCTTCAGCTTTATTCTTTTATCTCAAGATTGCTTTGGCTATTTGGGTTTTTTTTTCGTTCCATACAAATTTTAGAGTTCTTTGTTCTATTTCTGTGAAAAAATGCCATTGGAATTTTTATAGGGATTGTGTTCAATATGTAGATTGCTTTGGGTAGTATGGACATTTTAACAATATTGATTCTTCCAATCCATGAGCATGGAATACCTTTCCATTTATTTGTATCTTCTTCTGTTTCTTTCATCAGTGTTTTCAGCGTACAGGTCTTTCAGCTTTTTGGTTAAATTTGTTCCTAAGTATTTTACTCTTTTTGATACAATCGTAAATGAGATTGTTTTCTTAATTTCTCTTTCTGATAGCTCGTTATTAGTGTATAGAATCACAACTGTATATTGATATTGTATCCTGCAACTTTATTGAATTTATTTATTAGTTCTAACAGTTTTCTGGTGGAGTCTTTAGGATTTTCTATATATAATATCATGTCATCTGCAAATAGTGACAGTTTTACTTCTTTTCAGTTTGGTTACAGAATATGCCATTTTTTTTTTTCTTTCTCTAGTTGTGGCGCACGGGCTCCAGGATGCATGGGCTCTGTAGTTTGCAGCATGCATGCTCTCTCATTGAGGCGCACGAGCTCGGTAGTTGTGGCGCGAGGGCTTAGTTGCCCTGTGGCATGTGGGATCTCAGTTCCCTGAGCAGGGATCATACCCGAGTCCCCTGCATTGGAAGGTGCATTCTTTACCACTGGACCACTGGGGAAGTCCCCGAATATGCCATTTTTAAGTGAACAATTCAGTGGTATTTAGTACCTTTAAAATGTTGTGTAGCCACTATCTCTATCTAGTTCTGAAACATTTTCATCACCTCAAAATAAAACGCCATACCCATTAAGCAGTTACTTGCCATTTGCTCCTTTTGCTAGCCCCCATGAACCATCAGTCTGCTTTCTGCATCTATGGATTTATCTATTCTGGACATTTCATACAAGTGGAATCATAAAACATGTGGCTTTTTTTTTTTTTTTTTTTTTTTTTTTGCTGCACCTCGAGGCTTGTGGGATCTTAGTTCTCCAGCCAGGGATTGAACCTGAGCCCTTGGCAGTGAGAGTGTGGCATCCTAACCACTGGACCGCCAGGGAATTCCTAACATGTGGCCCTTTGTGTCTGATTTCTATCTCTTACCATCATGTTTTCGAAGTTCATCCACATTGTAGTATGTATCAGTACTTCATTTCTTTTTAATGACTGAATAGTCTTCCACTCTGTGTATATATCCCAATTTGTTTATCCAGCTGTTGATGGACATTGGGTTGTTTCCATCTTTTGGCTTTTAAATAGTGATGCTGTTTGTGTACAAGTACTTGTGTGAGTGCCTGTTTTCAGTTCTTTTGGGTATATATGTAGGAGTGGAATTGCTGAGTCATATGGTAATTCTTTGTTTTACTTTTTGAGAAACAACCAAACCATTTTTTATAGCAGCTGGACCATTTTCAATTACCACCAGCAATGTTTGAGTGTTCTATTTCTTCATATCCTTGCCAATACTTATTTTACTTCTCCCTCCCCCCCCCCCACCCCGCTCTTTAAAATACAGCCATTGCTGTTGGTGTCTAGTGATATCTAATTGTGGTTTTGATTTCCATTTCCTAATGGCTAATGATGTTGAGCATCTTTTCATGTACTTGTTTCATTTGTATAACTATGCAGAAATGTCTATTCAAGTCTGTTGTCTATTTTTCAAATGCGTTTTTGTCTTTTTGTTGTAAACATTCTTTATATAATCTGGATACTATACTGTAAGTATATACATATACTTGACAGATACATGGTTTGCAAATATTTTGTCCCATTCTGTAAGCTGTTTTTTCACTTTCTTGATAATGTCCTTTCTTGCATAAAAGCTTTTCATTTTGAGGAAATCCAATTTATCTTTTGTTGTTGTTGCTGCTCATAATTCCTTCATTTTTGAAGGATAGTTTTGCTGGATATAGAATTCTTGGTTGACAGTATTTCTTTCCGCACTTTGAATATTTCATACCACTGCCTCCTGGTTTTTATGGTTTCTGATGAGAAATCAACTGTTATCCTTATTGAGGATCCCTTTGTATGGGACCTGTTGCTTTGCTGCTTTCAGGATTTTTTCTTTGTCTTTAGACAGTTTGATAATGATGTGTCTAGGTGTGCGTCTCTTTAACTTTATCCTACTTGGTATTTGTTGATAAACTTGTATGTGTACGTCGATGTCTTTCTTCAAATTTGGGGAGTTTTTGGCTATTATTTCTTCAAATATTCTTTCTGTCCCTTTCTCTTTTTTCTCTTCTTCTGGAACTCCCATTATGCATAGATTGGTATACTTGCTGGTTTCCCACAAGTCTTTTAGACTTTTCATTTTTCTTCACTCTTTTCTCTTTTTGTTCACCAGACTCGATAATCTCAGTTGATGTATCTTAAAGTTTCCTGATTCTTTCTTCTTCCTACTCACATCTGATGTTTAGTCCCTTTAGTGAATTTTTCATTTCAGTTATTGTAATTTCCAACTCCAGAATTTCTGTTCGGTTCTTTTTTTATAATATCTGTCTTTTTATTGATATTCTCTATTTGGTAAGACATCATTTTCATTGACTGGGCTTCTTCAGGGACAGTGTGTAGCCTTTTTTCATATGTATGGGCCATGCTTCCTTATTTCTTTGCAGGCCTTGTAATTTTTTGTTGATAAATGGACATTTTGAATATTGTAATGTGGTGACTCAGGACAGCACTCTCTTCCCCCTACCCCCGCCCCCAGCATTTGTTGTAGTAGTTATTGTTTAGTGATTCTTTTGAACTAATTTTGTGACGTCTGCAGTCTTTGTTGTGTATAGCCACTAAAGTCTCTGTTCCATTAGCTTAGTGGTCAGCTAGTGATTGGACAGAGATTTCCTTAAATGCAAAAAAAGAAACAACAACAATAACGAAAAAACTCCCAGCCTTTGCAGATTGGCTCTGTGTGTGTGTTAGGGCATGCTTTCAACACTCAACCAGGTTGTTTATAACCTGTCTTTGCCTTCATTTCCTACTTGCACAGAGCCTGAAGGTCAGCTGGAAGTGAGAGCTTAGGGCCTTCTTGGTTCTTTCTTGAGCATGTGCACAGCCCTGGGCAAGTGCATGGCTTTTCAGGTCAGTAAGAATATGTGGGTGTTTTTTTTCCTTTTCTTTTCTTTTTTTTTTGTTTCGTTTATTGTGGAAGCTTTTAAAAGCCCTTATATTATGTCATTCCTCAGCCTTTTCTCCCAAGCTTTTTAGTTAGTCTGTTGTTTGCCTCAACTGCTTTCCATTATCCCAGACAGAGGCAACTAATACATATGCCTGTAAATGTGTTTGACCAACACTCTCAGGTAGCTTCCTTAACAACAAGAGAGTTCCAAGTTAGGTGAGATAAAGTCAAGCCCTTTGAGCCAGTCCCTCAGTGATCCACCAGACAGATCAAAACTAACAACCATGATTCTTTGCAAATGAGGTGCCTTCTGCTCCCTCCATTTGTGGTACATGCACCAGAAGTTTGGGCTATTATCTTCAAGGCACCATTGACCAAGGGGTGGGTTGGGGGTGGGGGGGTATGTTAAAACACCCCTTTTTCTTACTGAGACTCAGCATTTTTTTCTTGTTAAGCATTCCCCTGGTTGCTGCAACTTTTAGTTAGTTTCCAGAGTCTGAGAAAATAGATGCTAACAGCTTTTGACAAATTTTCTCATTGCTTTTATGTTGGGATGGACTTTTGGTGTTGCTTATTCTGCTTTTTTTGCTTACATCGCCCTGTGTTTATATGATCCCATAGATTCTGATTCTGGATCAGGCTCAGATTCTGATCAAGAGAATGTTGCTTCTGGCAGTAATGCCTCTGGAAGTGAAAGTGATCAAGATGAAAGAGATGACTCAGGAAAACCAAGTAATAAGGAACTGTTTGGAGATGACAGTGAGGATGAGGGAGCTTCTCATCATAGTGGGAGTGATAATCACTCTGAAGGATCAGACAATAGATCAGAAGCTTCTGAGCGTTCTGACCATGAAGACAATGATCCCTCAGATGTAGATCAGCACAGTGGATCAGAAGCCCACAATGACGATGACGATGAAGGTCATAGATCAGATGGAGGGAGCCATCACTCAGAAGCGGAAGGTTCTGAAAAAGCACATTCAGATGATGAAAAATGGGGCAGAGAAGATAAAAGTGACCAGTCAGATGATGAAAAGATACAAAATTCTGATGATGAGGAGAGGGCACAAGGATCTGATGAAGATAAACTGCAGAATTCTGATGATGATGAGAAAATGCAGAACACAGATGATGAGGAGAGGCCTCAGCTTTCAGATGATGAGAGACAACAACTGTCTGAGGAGGAGAAGGCTAATTCGGATGATGAACGGCCAGCAGCTTCTGATAATGATGATGAGAAACAGAATTCTGATGATGAAGAGCGGCCACAGATGTCTGATGACGAGAAAATGCAAAATTCTGATGATGAAAGGCCACAGGCCTCGGATGAAGAACACAGGCATTCAGATGATGAAGAGGAACAGGACCATAAGTCAGGTAATACGTTTATGAGAACCATAATGGTTTAGTAGAAGCATTCAGGTACAGCAGGGGCTCATTTATTCTTTTCACATTCCTACTTTTAGTACCCTGTTTTTTCTCTTCTGTCCCTCTATTTTAGCCTTTTCTAACTCTTTACATTTTGCCTTTAAACATTTTCCTAATCCATGTATTATTTCTCTTATTCCCCTTCCATTTAATTGATGATAAATCAGGAAGAAAAAAATTTAAAGAGGAAAGTCTTAGAGAAAGATGTATAGTGCTAAAGTAGCTAGATATCAAATAGTTAGTTCCATTTTTGTGGGTAACTAAGAGCATGCCTCAGGTGAGAATAGATTTGCCTGGGCGCAAAAACCCAATACCATTGAAACTCCCCCATAGGGTAGCTATAATGAGGTGTTCCAGCTCAGTTTATTTGAGATCCAAAATTTCATCCTCCAGAGGTAATCAGGCTCCAAGGAGTGTACTCAGACTAATCAAATTCACAGGAAACTATAAAAATTGAATTGCAAAATTGTTTGTTTCAAGAGCATCAGTTATGTCTCTCTTATCACTGTATCCTTTCCTTTGGGGGAAAATCTACATTGGATGCCAAATTATAACAATCAGGAGGTTACCTGGGGAGCATAATATCCAGAAAATGAAAACACAGCTGGATGATCTCAGCTATGATAGCTTGACACATGCGTCCTCATCCTGGGGAGATGTGCTTAGATCAGAACATTCATTCCCTAAAGACAGCAGGAAACACAGAGCTGAACTTTGGCTTCTGGACCCCGTTTTATAATAGTCATTTACACTGTTCTCCTGAAGTTAACACGTTCTCATATAGAATATTAAAACAATTAGCCATCTTCTTTTTTTGTATTATGTAAAAGTCACTTTGATTAGGTTGGAAGTCTTCCTGAAGTAATTAATATCTGGATTGCTTCATTTTTATAAGTGATTGATTATAATTACATATTGATCCTGTCTTCTTAGAGAGCTGCAGTATGGAGAGAGGGGGTCTTTTCCCCTGTAATACATACCTCAGGATAGCATTCAAGACCACATTTTAGCATTATTTAGGAGAGGAGATCAGAAAATTTCCAGAGATGGATATAGGTCTATATAGACTATAGGACTGCAGTAAGTACTCAGTAACTAGTTCTGGGTAGAGTTATTTGTACTGTTACCAGAATCATTAAGGCTCATGCACTACTTCCCAAATACTAGCAGGCTAACCTAAAACTAGAGTTATAGTAGGAATCTTGTAGCTGGTCATTCTGCTTAATTCTAAACTAGTTCTTCAATGGTTCTTTTTTTTTTTTTAACATCTTTATTGGAGTATAATTGCTTTACAATGGTGTGTTAGTTTCTGCTTCATAACAAAGTGAATCACCTATACATATATCCCCATATCTCTTTCCTCTTGTGTCTCCCTCCCTCCCACCCTCCCTATCCCACCCCTCTAGGTGGTCACAAAGCACTGAGGTGAGCTCCCTGTGCTATGCGGCTGCTTCCCACTAGCTATCGGTTTTACGTTTGGTAGTGTATATATATACACATGCCACTCTCTCACTTTGTCCCAGCTTACCCTTCCCCCTCCCCGTGTCCTCAAGTGCATTCTCTAGTAGGTCTGCATCTTTATTCCCATCCTGCCCCTAGGTTCTTCATGACCTTTTTTTTTTTTTTTTAGATTCCATATATATGTGTTAGCATACGGTATTTGTTTTTCTCTTTCTAACTTACTTCACTCTGTATTGCAGACTCTAGGTCCATCCACCTCACTACAAATAATTCAATTTCGTTTCTTTTTATGGTTGAGTAATATTCCATTGTATATATGTGCCACATCTTCTTTATTACAGTGGTTCATTTTTGAAGTTTATAATTAAGTAAATAATTGTACCATCCAGATATATTTGTCTCTTTCATTGCAATACTTTTACCTCTTTTTTTTTTCTTCTGTAATGAGTGGTATATAAATTTAATTTTAAGTTTCAGTACTGCTTTTCATATTCTCCCAAGTTTTTCTGCTTACAGAAACCAATGTTGCTTTTATTAACTTTATTTTAAAATTTACTATAGTAAGTTGATTTTTGTGTGTGTATGTACAGTTCTGTTAGTGTTAATGCATGTATAGATTTGTGTAACCACCACCACAGTCAAGATACAGAATAGTTCTGTCACCCTAGAAAACTCCCTCATTCTATACCTTCTGTAGTTATATACTTCCCTACCTGTGACCCTTGACAACTACTGCTCTGTCCTGTCACTGTAGTTTTGTCTTTTTGAGAATGTCATCATATAAATGGAATACAGTATGTAACCTTTTTTCTTTCACTTAGTGTAATGCATTTGAGACTTACCCAAATCGTTACATGTATCAGTACTTCATTCTTACTTATTACTGAGTAGTTTTCCATTGTATGGGTGTACCACAGTTTGTTTATCCCTAATGTTGCTTTTATTTATTTATTTTCCTAATGTTGCTTTTAAAACACAAAATTCTAAGTAATGATATGACTGTGATTATGCAGATCTTCTGATTTTCCTCTTACAGAATCTGCAAGAGGCAGTGATAGCGAAGATGAAGTTTTACGAATGAAACGCAAGAATGCAATTGCATCTGATTCAGAAGCAGATAGTGACACTGAGGTACCAAAAGGTACTCCAATTACTTCTTTTATGTATCTGTATTTCCATCCCTCTCTCTGCATTTAACTGTAGTGCATTCCCAACCCTGGGCACTGGCCCCAGACTGCAAGACCCACAGAAGAGAGTGTGGATACATTTAGTGTACACAGGCAAGTTGTACAGATAGGAGAAACTGCTTGCACTTAATTAGTTGAAGAACCTGCTTCATTTATAGTCAGAGTGAATCTGCTATTAGGGACTGAGGCTCTGGTTGAGGTGGAGGTGGCAATGTCCATTCTTTTGTTTGAATGACAGTTCCAGCGCACCTTGTTAGCTTGTTCTTCTTTTTTTTTAAAATAAATTTATTTATTTTATTTATTTATTTTTGGCTGCGTTGGGTCTTCGTTGCTGCGTGCGGGCTTTCTGTAGTTGCAGTGAACGGGGGCTACTCTTCGTTGCGGTGCGCGGGCTTTTCATTGTGGTGGCTTCTCTTGTTGCAGAGCAGGGGCTCTAGGCACACGGGCTTCAGTAGTTGTGGCATGCGGGCTCAGTAGTTGTGGCTCACGGGCTCTAGAGCGCAGGCTCAGTAGTTGTGGCACACGGGCTTAGTTGCTCCATGGTATGTGGGATCCTCCCAGACCAGGGCTCGAACCCGTGTCCCCTGCATTAGCAGGCACATTCTTAACCACTGCACCACCAGGGAAGCCTGTTAGCTTGTTCTTAAGTTCTTAATAGGTTAATATCAGATGAAGAACCTGATTCTTCAAGCTATGGTTTATTTATTTATTTACTTAAATTAATTAATTTATTTTTGGCTGCATTGGGTCTTTGTTGCTGTGGGCAGGCTTTCTCTAGTTGCGGTGAGCGGGGGCTACTCTTCATTGCATTGCGCAGGCTTTTCATTGAGGTGGCTTCTCTTGTTGCGGAGCACGGGCTCTAGGCGCGCAGGCTCAGTAGTTGTGGCGCATGGGCTTAGTTGCTCTTTGGCATGTGGGATCTTCCCGGACCAGGGATTGAACCTGTGTCCCCTGCACTGGCAGGCGGATTCTTAACCACTGCGCCAGCAGGGAAGTCCCCAAGCTCTGGTTTAGATGAAGAGTTTATAAAAACCCAGTGTTAGGTAAGGTGTGACTACATTTCAAATGGCTAGTTACTATACAATAAAGATAAGATGTTAGTTTAAAAGTTACAGCAAACATAAGTTTGATATGCACAGCCATTTTTTTGCTGAATGGTAATTAGGCATTAATGTTAAATAGCTTATATAAATTATCACAAGTAACAGTATAACTAAAGCAAACATTTAGAGAGTCAACTAGCGAGAAAAGGAGAGAGCTGGACAGAACAAGCTCTGGGGTTTACTTAAACATCTTTAGATCTATGTACGTGGACTTTGGAATCAGATGATCCAAGTTAGAATCTTTATGGTTCTATTGTACTTTCCAACTATATGATTTTGGTCAAATTACTTACTTACTACACTTAAATTTTCTGATCTGTACGAGGGAGATGATGCTAACCACCTAACAGCGTTGTTGTGAGAATTAGATATATTAATTATTTTATCTTTTTACAGTTATTTATTGAGAATCTGCTTTGTACTAGTACTATTCTGTGCACTCAGAATGTAGCAATAATCAAAACAGATAAAGACTTCTCCCTTGTAGAACCCATATTCTGGTGGGGTCAGTGTAAGGTAGGGAGACTAATAACACAATAAGTAAATGAAATGTTAGATGGTGATAAGACCTAAGAAGAAAGTAATCAAGTGGGGACGTGAGAGTGTTGGTGGATGGAGTTGTAGTTTTGGTGATTTTATCATATAGATGAACTTTTCAATACTTGTGACCTTCCTCCTTCCTCCTCTTTTAAAAAAAAAAAATTTTTTTTTTAAAGCAGTTTAAGGTTCAGAGCAAAACTGAGGGCAAGGTAGAGATTTCTCATATATGCCCTGCCCCCACTCATGCATAGCTTGCCCCACTATCAACGTCCTCCACCAGAGTGGTACATTTGTTACAATTGATGAACCTACAATGACACATTGTAATCACCCAAAATCCATAGTTTACATTACGGTTCACTTCTTGGTATTGTACATTCTATGGGTTTGGAAAAATGTATGATGACAATGGATCCACCATCTTCATGTCATACAGAATAGTTTCACTGTCCTAAAATTCTCTGTGCTCTGCCTGTTCATCCCTCCCTCCTGCCTAACCTCTGGCAACCAGTGATCTTTTTACTGTCTCCATAGTTTTGCCTTTTCCAGAATGTCATAGTTGGAATCATATAGTAAGTAGCCTTTTTAGATTGGCTTCTTTCACTTAGTAATATGTATTTAAGTGTCCTCCATGTCTTTCATGGTTTTACAGCTCATTTCTTTTTAGCACTGAGTAATATAGGCATACCTTGTAATATTGCACTTCAGTTTATTGTGCTTCTCAGATACTGTGTCCTTTGCAAACTGAAGGTTTGTGATAACCGTGCATTGAGCAAGTCTGTTGGCACCATTTTTCTAACAGCTTTTGCTTACGTCATATCTCTGTGTCACATTTTGGTAATTGTGATATTTCAAATCCTCCACCAGCAAAAAGATTATGATTCACTGAAGGCTCAGATGATGGTTAGCATTTTTTTGCAATAAAATATTTTATAATTTTTAAATAATTTTACAATTTAAAGTGTTTTAAAATTAAGATATGTACATTTTTTTAGACATAATGCTTTTGCACACCTAATAGACTACTGCATAGTGTAAATATAACTTTTATATGCCTTGGGAAACCAAAAATTTCATGTGACTTGCTTTATTGCAATATTCACTTTATTGTGGTGGTCTGGAACCAAACCCAAGATGTCTCCGAGGTATTCCTGTATTCCATTGTCTGGATGTACCAGTTTATCCTTTCACCTACTGAAGGACATTTTGGTTGCTTCTGAGTTTTGGCAGTTATGAGTAAAGCTGCTATAAACATTCGTGTGCAAGTTTTCGTGTGGATATAAGTTTGCAGATCCTTTGGGCAAATACCAAGGAGCGCAATTTCTGGGGCATGTGGTAAGAGTATGTTTAGTTTGGTGAGAAACTGCCAGACTGTCCTCCAAAGTGGGTGTACCATTTTGCATTCCCACCATCAGTGAATGAGAGTTCCTGTTGCTCCATATTTTTGTCAGCATTTGGTGTTGGCAGGGTTCTGAATTTTGGTCATTCTAATAGGTTGCCTCTTCTTTTTCAGTGGTCAGTCCTTCACCTTGTCTCAATAACTCACTCCCATGGTTTTATCCTAGACCATGTCATTACCAATAATCATAACTCTTCTATAATCCCAATTTCAAGCAGCCTACTTTTTGACTGCCCTCCTATCTTCCTGTCACCTCCTCTACTACCCCACCTTGATTTATTGATTTATTACAGATCGTTGTTGATGTTGTTGTTTTGCCTATACCTGGGTGAAGTTCTGCTTGAGAGGAGGGGGACCTGGGAAGACATGGACCTGTAATTTTAAAACTTGAGGAACTCTATAGAGAATAGGCCTGTGTAGAGTGCTTAAGCCCCAAATTTGAGTATCTAGATTGTAGGAGGATATTTTTAGGCTCCTGGGGAATAAAGGAAAGTGGAAGAACAAGGATCAAGTAAGTGAAGGGAGAAAGGAGTGCCTCCTGTGCAGCTTTGCCCTTCACTGGATTTGCCCCCTTCCTTCTCCACAGACATTCTCGTCAGATCTTTGAGAGCCAGGCTCAGAGTTGTGTTTGAGTGGTTTCTGGGTGCTTGGTCTAGAAACCTTGGGAATGTGTTGAAGTGATAGATTTGAAGAATCATTGTTAAAGATATTAATACTGAGCATTTTTTTTCTCCTATATGGAAGATAATAGTGGAACCATGGATCTCTTTGGAGGTGCAGATGATATATCTTCAGGGAGTGATGGGGAAGATAAACCACCCACTCCAGGACAGCCTGTTGTAAGTAGAATTACCAGTGAGAATTGGAGGAGAGTATTAAGTCTCTCTCTTACGCTGGGAAGAGGAAGTCGATAAATGAATTGCAGTATGAAAATACAACAAACAGATGACATTCTCAGTTAATTAGGGAACACTTGGTTATAAGGAGGATTAGAAATAACTGCCATGGCACATCCATCCACGGAATACTACTGAGCAATGAAAAGGATTTAACTATTGATATACGCAGCAACTTGGATGAAGTTCCAGGTAATTATGCTGAGTGAGAAAAAGCCAGTCCCAAAAGGTTACATACTGTATGAATCCACTTATATAACATTCTTGAAATGACAGAATTGTAGAAATGGAGAAGGGATTAATGGATATTAAGGAGGGATGAGGGCAAGAGGGAAGTGGATGTGGCTGTAAAAGGGCAGCATGATTCTTTGTGGTGATGGAAATGTCCTGTGTCTGCCTGTATCAGGGTCAGTCTCCTGGTTGTGATATTGCACTATAGTTTTGCAAGATGTTATCACTGGGAAAAAATGGATAAGAAAAAGAAAGAAAGAAAGAAAGAAAGAACTGCCCAGCATGAGGTTGGCGCCATACCTTAAGAGTCTAGACTGCAAAGACCTGTGAATTGAGAACCATTGATTTAAATGTTTTTTGTGCTTTGTTGATAATCTTCTCTGATTTTAATTGATAGAGTGACTTCATATTGAAGTGCCGATTAATTTCACACTTCTATCGGTGAATATGTGGAAGGTAGATTTATCACAAAAGAGATATTTTCTTATATTGATGCTTCCAAACAGATCTTGTTTTCCATGAGGTTTTTGGGGAGTTGGTTGGTAGGGAATGGATGTTAACCCTAAAGTCATGTCTCATTATACTTCTTATCTGCCTAAGCAATTAAAGTGTGGAAGTTGAGCTAGACCACCTCTAAGGTCCCATCAAGATCTAAAGCTCTGTGACTCTTTTACTAGGATGAAAATGGATTGCCTCAGGATCAACAGGAGGAGGAGCCAATTCCTGAGACCAGAATAGAAGTAGAAATACCCAAAGTAAACACTGATTTAGGAAATGACTTGTATTTTGTTAAGCTGCCCAACTTTCTCAGTGTAGAGCCCAGGTAAGGGGATCAGTTAATAGTGTTTTTTAATGTTGGATAGAAATATGTAGAATGTTGATATTTTTCTTATTTTTTATGAGTTGACTGATCACAAAATGGAAAACTGGTTATGTAGCTCTGAAAAAATAAATCAAGTATATACTGTGATAGAAAAAGTATGGACTATTGGTAAAGGAGACTTTTAATGCTTGTAATTGTTTTTAGCAGTCTGGTATTTCTTATGAATTAACAGACACCACAAGTCTTTGGTTGTTTCTGACTAATGGATCCCTGAAAAAGCTGAAATTGAGAGTGGTGAAGTTTGCTAGAGAAACTGCAAATGTCTACTGTAGCAGCCATTGTGGATCTAGAAAAACTAATGGTTTTGGACAGTTAAACAGTGTTGATGGGTATTATTCACTAAGTAACATGCAAGATCTTGTGCGATTTAAAATTTTTTCCCTAAGCAAAATGATGTGGAAAGCTAGAGTATGTGTGGTCTACTCTTTGGAAGACATATAAGAATAAAGAATAGTTTGAATATTTAGCCTTGCTTGCACTTTATTTCAAGCAATGTGTATTAACACCAAATTTCAAGACGGTACAGTAATTTGAATGCTTCCTTATAGTTGACCATTATGATTTTTAATTATTGTGATTTTTTAGAGTTGCATTATATAACAGTAATGATATTTCTTACAAAATGTGATTAATGGTTTATTTTAAAAACAATTTGTAGACCTTTTGATCCTCAATATTATGAAGATGAATTTGAAGATGAGGAAATGCTGGATGAAGAAGGTCGAACCAGGTTAAAATTAAAGGTACTATTCTGTGCTTTTTTTTTTTTTTCTTTTATAAAGTAAAACCTGGGAATATTAACTTGAGACTTGAGCTTTTGAAAATGATTTTTTATGTTTCTTGTTTAATCAACAGACAAATTATCTACCTTTTCAGAATATTTTTAGAAAGAAAATACGTAGCTTTTTCTCTGTAAAAGCTGTCACTTTTCTGTTACTTTTCTCACTGTTAAACTTTCTTGATGCTTTAAAAAAATTATTAGCTACTTCCTTCAGAATAAGTTGTACTGTGGTTTGGTGTTTAGAACAGCTACCTCCATACGTACTGTGGGTTAAGTTCTAACACCTTCCTGCAAGGGGAATTTCTTCAGGCTCTTTGATCTCAGGATGAACAAATCAGATACAAAAGGAGAATTTATCACTAGTACCTAACACTTTACTGTATGGCTGTCTTTGTATTCTTCCGATTGTTCTTGTTCACTATTAGGAGAAATTTTTATTGTACTAAATTCCTAATGCTTCTCTTTGATACCTTGTACTATCTGGTTACCTCTATCCAAGGACAGCCTCTAATCTTCCTTTAATCAAGGAGGATGTAAGTTTAAGCATATGCTTTAGAGCTGAGTTGTAGCAGAGAACAAGAAGCAGTTGGGACTTCACTGGTGGCGCAGTGGTTAAGAATCTGCCTGAGAATGCAAGGGAAATGGGTTCAGTCCCTGGTCCGGGAGGATCCCACATGCCGTGGAGCAACTAAGCCTGTGCACCACAACTACTGAGCCTGCGCTTTAGAGCCCTTGAGCCACAACTACTGAGCCCGCGTGCCACAACTACAGAAGCCCACGCACCTAGAGCCCGTGCTCTGCACCAAGAGAAGCCACCGCAATGAGAAGCCCACGCACTGCAATGAAGAGTAGCCCCAACTTGCCGCGCTAGAGAAAGCCCGCGTGCAGCAACGGAGACCCAGTGCAGCCAAAAATAAATAAATAATTAAAAAACAAAAAACATGAAGCAGTTGAACTCATGATACTGAAATTGGAGCTATGCATTTACAATTCTTAAATCTGAAGGATTTCCTGTAAATATTTTTTTTTTTCCCTGGTGGATGTTGTACATGGTGTTAAAATATTAAGAAGTGGCAATCTGGCATTCTTAGAATTCAGGGGCTGAAATTTTAGAGTAATTCCATCTCTTCAAGTGTGATAGATCCACAAGTACCTAAAGAACCTTGATATATAAGATGGTTTCTCTAAAATGCATGGGCTTCCAAAGCTTTTCAGTGAAATGTCATTACTCCTCCCTCTTAATGGAAGTGGAAATCAAATGAAAAAATGGAGATAAGCAGGCACCATTAACTTGGTCAAGGTCACACAATTAATAAGAATAGTACTTAGACTGTTTTTGATGTTTTGCTGTTCTTCTCCATGCTTCCCCACCCCCCACCCCATCCCAGTCTCCATTAGGTTATCTCTTAATGTTTTTCCTCAGAACATGTGTATCTGTTGATTTAGGCTGAGCACTGTGAATTTTTCATGCCTGTTTTAGTACCTCTGGCATTGTTCTATTGCTTTTCTTTCTCATCATTTATATAAATTAATGTGATAGTGCCTTATTTGTTTACTTTTTATTGATTTTTGCATTTTCCCCTCACGTTCTATGATGATACGTCAGCAAGTGTCAGTGTATCTGTATTTTAAGACCATGTAAATCAGACTGTAGTGTAGGCATCAGAGTTTAAAAGTAAGTAGTTTACTCTAAAACCTTGGTGCTTAGAGTACAAAATGTCAGTGTATAACAGACTTTTTTATTTTATTTTTAAAAATTTTATTTATTTTTTATACAGCAGGTTCTTATTAGTTATCTATTTTATACATATTACTGTATATATGTCATCAATCCTAATCTCCCAATTCATACTCCCTTTCCCCCCCACCCCCCTGCTTTCCCCCCTTGGTGTCCATACGTTTGTCCTCTACATCTGTGTCTGTATTTCTGCCTTGCACACCGATTCATCTGTACCATTTTTCTAGATTCCACATATATGTGTTAATATACGATATTTGTTTTTCTCTTTCTGACTTACTTCACTCTGTATGACAGTCTCTAGGTCCATCCACGTCTCTACAAATAACTCAATTTTGTTCCTTTTTATGGCTGAGTAATATTCCAATGTATATATGTACCATATCTTCTTTATCCATTCATCTGTCTATGAGCATTTAGGTTCCTTCCATGACCTGGCTGTTGTAAATAGTGCTGTAATGAACATTGGGATGCATGTGTCTTTTTGAATTATGCTTTTCTCTTTTCCCAGTAGTGGGATTGCTGGGTCATATGCTAATTCTACTTCTAGTTTTTAAAGGAACCTCCATACTGTTCTCCATAGTGGCTGTATCAGTTTACATTCACACCAACAGTGCAAGAGGGTTCCCTTTTCTCCACACCCTGTCCAGCATTTGTTGTTTGTAGATTTTCTGATGATGCCCATTCTAACCAGTGTGAGGTGATACCTCACTGTAGTTTTGATTTGCATTTCTCTAATAATTAGTGATGCTGAGCAGCTTTTCATGTGCTTCTTGGCCATCTGTATGTCTTCTTTAGAGAAATGTCTATTTAGGTCTTCTGCCCATTTTTGGATTGGGTTGTTTGTTTTTTTAATATTGAGCTGTTTCTATATTTTGGAGATTAATCCTTTGTCTGTTGATTCATTTGCAAATATTTTCTCCCATTCTGAGGGTTGTCTTTTCATCTTGTTTATAGTTTCCTTTGCTGTGCAAAAGCTTTTAAGTTTCATTAGCTCCCATTTGTTTATTTTTCTTTTTATTTCCATTACTCTAGGAGGTGGGTCAAAAAAAGATCTTGCTGTGATTTATGTCAAAGAGTGTTCTTTCTGTGTTTTGCTCTAAGAGTTTTATAGTGTCTGGTCTTACATTTAGGTCTTTAATCCATTTTGAGTTTATTTTTGTGTATGGTGTTAGGGAGTGTTCTAATTTCATCCTTTTACATGTAGCTGTCCAGTTTTCCCAGCACCACTTATTGAAGAGACTGTCTTTTCTCCATTGTATATCCTTGCCTCCTTTGTCATAGATTAGTTGACCATAGGTGTGTGGGTTTATCTCTGGGCTTTCTATCCTGTTCCATTGATGTATATTTCTATTTTTGAGCCAGTACCATTTTGTCTTGATTACTGTAGCTTCATAGTATAGTCTGAAGTCAGGGAGTCTGATTCCTCCAGCTCCGTTTTTTTCCACTCAAGATTGCTTTGGCTATTCGGGGTCTTTTGTGTCTCCATACAAATTTTAATGTTTTTTGTTCTAGTTCTGTAAAAAATGCCATTGGTAATTTGATAGGGATTGCATTGAATCTGTAGATTGCTTTGGGTAGTATAGTCATTTTCACAATATTGATTCTTCCAATCCAAGAACATGATATATCTTCTTCATCTGTTTGTGTCATCTTTGATTTCTTTCATCAGTGTCTTATAGTTTTCTGAGTACAGGTCTTTTACCTCCTAAGGTAGGTTCATTCCTAGGTATTTTATTCTTTTTGTTGCAGTGGTGAATGGGATTGTTTCCTTAATTTCTCTTTCTGATCTTTCGTTGTTAGTGTATATGAATGCAAGAGATTTCTGTGCATTAATTTTGTATCCTGCAACTTTACCAAATTCATTGATTAGGTCTAGTAGTTTTCTGGTGGCATCTTTAGGATTCTCTATGTATAGTATCATGTCATCTGCAAACACTGACAGTTTTACTTCTTTTCCAATTTGTATTCCTTTTATTTCTTTTTCTTCTCTGATTGCCCTGGCTACCAAAACTATATTGAATAATAGTGGCAAGAGTGGACATCCTTGTCTTGTTCCTGATCTTAGAGGAAATGCTTTCAGTTTTTCACCATTGAGAATGATGTTTGCTGTGGGTTTGTCATATATGGCCTTTATTATGTTGCAGTAGGTTCCCTCTGTGCCCACTTTCTGAAAAGTTTTTATTATAAATGGGTGTTGAATTTTGTCAGAAGGTTTTTCTGCATCTATTGAGATGATCATATGGTTTTTCTTCTTCAATTTGTGAATATGGTGTATCACATTGGTTGATTTGCATATATTGAAGAATCCTTGCATCCCTGGGATAAATCCCACTTGATCATGGTGTATGATCCTTTTAATGTGTTGTTGGTTTCTGTTTGCTAGTATTTTGTTGAGGATTTTGGCATTATATTCATCAGTGATATTGGTCTGTAATTTTCTTTTTTTGTAGTATCTTTGTCTGCTTTTGGTATTAGCGTTGGTGGCCTCATAGAATGAGTTTGGGAGTGTTCCTTCCTCTGCAATTTTTTGGAAGAGTTTGAGAAGGATAGGTGTTAGCTCTTCTCTAAATGTTTGATAGAATTCGCCTGTGAAGCTATCTGGTCCTGGGCTTTTGTTTGTTGGAAGATTTTGAATCACAGTTTCAATTTCATTACTTGTGATTGGTCTGTTCATATTTTCTGTTTCTTCCTGGTTCAGTCTCGGAAGGTTGTGCATTTCTAAGAATTTGTCCATTTCTTCCAGGTTGTCCATTTTATTGGCATATAGTTGCTTGTAGTAATCTCTCATGATCCTTTGTATTTCTGCAGTGTCAGTTGTTACTGCTCCTTTTTCATTTCTAAGTCTATTGATTTGAGTCTTCTCCCTTTTTTCTTGATGAGTCTGGCCAATGGTTTATCAATTTTGTTTATCTTTTCAAAGAAGCAGCTTTTAGTTTTATTGATCTTTGCTGTCGTTTCCTTCATTTCTTTTTCATTTATTTCTGATGTGATCTTTATGATTTCTTTCCTTCTGCTAACTAGGTTTTGTTTGTTCTTCTTTCTCTAGTTCCTTTAGGTGTAAGGTTAGATTGTTTATTTGAGAATTTTCTTGTTTCTTGAGGTAGGATTGAATTGCTATAAACTTTCCTCTTAGAACGGTTTTTGCTAAATCCCATAGGTTTTGGATTGTTGTGTTTTTGTTGTCATTTGTCTCTAGGTATTTTTTGATTTCCTCTTTGATTTCTTCAGTGATCTCTTGGTTATTTAGTAACGTATTGTTTAGCCTCCATGTGTTTGTGTTTTTTACATTTTTTCCCCTGTAATTGATTTCTATCCTCATAGCGTTGTGGTCGGAAAAGATGCTTTATATGATTTCAGTTTTCTTAAATTTACCGAGGCTTGATTTGTGACCCAAGATGTGATCTCTCCTGGAGAATGTTCCATGTACACTTGAGAAGAAAGTGTAATCTGCTGTTTTTGGATGGAGTGTCCTATAAATATCAATTAAATCTATCTGGTCTATTGTGTCATTTAAAGCTTGTGTTTCCTTATTAATTTTCTGTTTGGATGATCTGCCCATTGGTGTAAGTGAGGTGTTAAAGTCCCCCACTATTATTGTGTTACTGTCAATTTCCTCTTTTATAGCTGTTAGCAGTTGCCTTATGTATTGAAGTGCTCCTATGTTGGGTGCATGTATATTTATAATTGTTATATCTTCTTCTTGGATTGATCCCTTGATCATTATGTAGTGTCCTTCCTTTTCTCTGGTAACATTCTTTATTTTAAAGTCTATTTTATCTGATATGAGTATTGCTACTCCAGCTTTCTTTTGTTTTCCATTTGCATGGAATATCTTTTTCCATCTCCTCACTTTCAGTCTGTATGTGTCCCTGGGTCTGAAGTGGGTCTCTTGTAGACAGCATATATATGGGTCTTGTTTTTGTATCCATTCAGCCAGCCTGTGTGTTTTGGTTGGAGCATTTAATCCATTCACAATTAAGGTAATTATCGATATGTATGTTCCTATGACCATTTTCTTAATTGTTTTGGGTTACTTTTTTCAGGTCCTTTTCTTCTCTTGTTTTTCCCTCTTAGAGACGTTCCTTTAGCATTTGTTGTAGAGCTGGTTTGATGGTGCTGAATTCTCTTAGCTTTTGCTTGTCTGTAGCGCTTTTTATTTCTCTGTTGAATCTGAATGAGATCCTTGCCCGGTAGAGTAATCGTGGTTGTAGGTTCTTCCCTTTCATCACTTTAAATTTATCATTCCACTTCCTTCTGGCTTGTAGAGTTTCTGCTTAGAAATCAGCTGTTAACCTTATGGGAGTTCCCTTGTATGCTATTTGTCGTTTTTCCTTTGTTGCTTTTATTAATTTTTCTTTGTCTTTGATCTTTGTCAATTTGATTACTCTGTGTCTTGGTGTGTTTCTCCTTGGGTTTATCCTGCCTGGGACTCTCTGCGCTTCCTGGACTTGGGTGGCTATTTTCTTTCCCATGTTAGGGGAGTTTGCAACTATAATCTCTTCACATTTTTTATCAGGTCCTTTCTCTCTCTCTTCTCCTTCTGGGACCCCTATAATGTGAATGTTGGTGGGTTTAATGTTGTACCAGAGGTCTCTTAGGCAGTCTTCATTTCTTTTCATTTTTTTTTCTTTATTCTGTTCCACGGCAGTGAATTCCACCATCCTGTCTTCCAGGTCACTTATCCATTCTTCTGCCTCAGTTATTCTGCTACTGATTCCTTCTAGTGTATTTTTCATTTCAGTTATTGTATTGTTCATCTCTGTTTGTTTGTTCTTTAGTTCTTCTAGGTCTTCGTTAAACATTTCTTGCATCTTCTCGATCTTTTCCTCCATTCTTTTTCCGAGGTCCTGGATCATCTTTACTATCATTATCCTTAATTCTTCTGGAAGGTTGCCTATCTCCACTTCATTTAGTTGTTTTTCTGGGGTTTTATCTCGTTCCTTCATCTGGAACATAGTCCTCTGCTTTTTCATTTTGTCTATCTTTCTGTGAATGTGGTTTTCGTTCCACAGGCTGCAGGATTGTAGTTCTTCTTGCTTCTGCTGTCTCCTCTGGTGGATGAGGCTGTGTAAGAGGCTTGTGCAAGCTTCCTGATGGGAGGGACTGGTGGTGGGTAGAGCTGGGTGTTGCTCACGCAGGCAGAGCTCAGTAAAACTTTAGTCTGCTTGTCTGCTGATGGGTGGAGCTGAGTTCCCTCCCTGTTGGTTGTTTGGCCTGAGGTGACCAACACTGGGGCCTACCCGGGCTCTTTGGTGGGGTCAATGGCAGACCCCAGGAGGGCTTACGCCAAGGAGTACTTCCCAGAACTTCTGCTGCCAGTGTCCTTGTCCCCGCGGTGAGCCACAGCTGCCCCCTGCCTCTGCAGGAGACCCTCCAACACTAGCAGGTAGGTCTGGTTCAGTCTCGTATGGGGTCACTGCTCCTTCCCCTAGGTCCCAGTGCGCACACTACTTTGTGTGTGCCCCCCAGGAGTGGAGTCTCTGTTTCCCCCAGTCCTGTTGAAGTCCTGCAATCAAATCCTGCTAGCCTTCAAAGTCTGATTCTCTGGGAATTCCTCCTCCCGTTGCCAGACCCCCAGGTTGGGAAGTCTGACGTGGGGCTCAGAACCTTCACTCTAGTGGGTGGACTTCTGTAGTATAATTGTTCTCCAGTCTGTGAGTCATCCACCCAGCAGTTATGGGATTTGATTTTATTGTGATTGCGCTCCTCCTACCGTCTCATTGTGGTTTCTCCTTTGTCTTTGGATGTGGGGTATCTTTTTTGGTGACTTCCAGTGTCTTCCTGTCGATGATTGTTCAGCAGTTAGTTGTGATTCCAGTGCGCTCCCAAGAGAGGGTGAGCGCATGTCCTTCTACTCCGCCATCTGGAACCAGTCTCTCCAGACTGTTTTTCAAAACCTTGATGTGTGATGGAAAATAACCATGGACCCTTGGTTTCTTGAGTGATATTCTAGAGACTAGGCTGACCATTTTTAAAGAGTTGGTGGTATAATTAACTCTTTAATGAGCAAAGAACCAGGTACAGTTTATGTACCTCTATGAGGTCCTCTGGCTTTAGAAGTACTTTGATGTGTCTTTCATCCCAGTAGGGTAAGACGTAGGAGTGTTTTATCCTTTCATAGCATCATTATTTGAATCACCTTATATAATAGGAAGCGTTTTTCAAAGTGGCTTCTCAGTTAATAATGGCCCATATGTGTCTTCATACTTGCATGTGGCTAACCTATTTTGTATGAGAAGGAAGGCAGGAATTGTGACAGATCATTTCGTTTCTTTTATTCAGGAAAATTTTAAGCATATACAGATATAATGAAAACAGTATAATAAAATCTCATGTACCCGTCACTCATTTCAGTGGTTGTCAGGTTGGACATCTTGTTTCATCTGTATTCCCCACCCCACCTTACCCAGACTATTTGGAAACAAATCTCAGATTTGACATCATATTTAATTCATGAATATTATCGAGTTTTTAATCAGCCAGCTTCATAGTTGTTTGTTTATATAGTGAGGACTAAAGAAGTAAAGGGGAAAACTGGAGGGAAAGCATTTGGACTCAGTTGGAAAGGCAGTTGCAATTAACAGAGGAGATCCAGAAAATCTAACTGGGAGTGGGAGCAGCTGCTGTTAGGGTTGGTGGTGAGGGCAGAGGCAGAGGGAAGCTTGGGCTTAGATCTATCGGTTTTCAAAATGTTGGCTTCTCTTCGACGCCATCTTAACTCACATTTTCTTTATCCTCGTGAGTTTATCCTTTATTTAATTCTTTACTGTCATTTTAGTGTGTTTCCAGGATGCAGCAGGGATAAACTACATGCATTTAGTGTGCTTTATTTTCCTGGAAGTCCCATTGAGGTTTTTTTTTTTTTTTTAATTAATTAATTAATTAATTAATTTTATTTTTGGCTGCATTGAGTCTTCATTGCTGCATGCGGGCTTTCTCTAGTTGCGGAGAGTGGGAGCTACTCTTTGATGCAGTACACAGGCTTCTCATTGTGATGGCTTCTCTTGTTGCGGAGCACGGGCACTAGGGCGCATGGGCTTCAGTAGTTGTGGCACACGGGCTCAGTAGTTATGGCTCATGCACTGTAGAGCGCAGGCTCAGTAGTTGTGGCGCACAGGTTTTGTTGCTCCATAGCATGTGGGATCTTCCTGGACCAGGGGTTGAACCCGTGTCCCCTGCATTGGCAGGCAGATTCTCAACCACTGTGCCACCAGGGAAGCCCCCATTGAGTTTTCAATTTCAATAATAGTGGTTTTCATTTTAGGAAGCCCTTGAATATTTTCCACATCTGCCTGGTGCTCCCTCTCCCCCACCCCAAACCACCTCCTACCCCCCCACCCACCCTATAAAGTTAAGATAAAGTTAGACTCTAAACCTGCTCAAACCTGGGGTTTTTATTTTCATAAGGTGCTTTTTTTTTCCTTACCCATGTGTGGGGAGCATCCCTAGTCCAGTTGGCAGAGTTTTTTAGTCCCACATTTATTGGGTTTTTAGCTCTGTGAGAGAACCTGTTTATACAGGGGGTCTCAATCCTAAATTGCCATCTCATATGGCCTCAAGCCTTGTTTCTTGTCCTCCTAGCTCTTACTGCGTCTTAAAACTTCTGGAGTTTACCACAGATTTAGCATCTGCTGAGATGCTCTGGCACTGAGCTCTGTCTCTGGTTCTAGCACTAGGAGCTCAGAAATTCACTTAAGCGTACTTTCTTTCCTGTTGTTATTTTATCCGGAATCTCTAGGTGATTAAAACAAGAGGGTTTCAGTGTCTGTTTTTCTGTCACTATCTATGGACATTTATTCTGTGATTTTGTGTCTCTTGAGGAGAGAAGAAGCACAAACTACAGTGTTCTGAGGCACTTGTGTTTTAAAACAGGTAGAAAATACTATACGATGGAGGATACGCCGGGATGAAGAAGGAAATGAAATTAAAGAAAGCAATGCTCGGATAGTCAAGTGGTCCGATGGAAGGTGAGCACAAATGCCTGAAGAGTATGGAAATACCCAGAATGTGGCTGGGAGGGATCAAGCTTTGGAATATGACCTTATTTGGGGTACACCTCTTATTAAAGAATTTCCATTGTTTAGTCCCTGGCATTGCAAAGAAAACCTGAGAGAAATAAATAGGCAGTTGAGGGTCATACAGGCTGGTAGAAGACATTAAAAGTAGGCTGGAAATGTGACCATCCTCTTTGGCTCCAGCATAGTAGTCTGGAAAAGTTAGACCAACTTCCCTCCCTCCTTACAAATTGACGCTTTAGTAAAACTGCCCTTCACTGGGAAGGTGGTAGAAGCTGAGTGAACGTCACAGCATGTTTTACTGCTAAGCATAAACATACAGAGTGTTTTACTTCTGTGTAGGTCGTTTTCCACATCATGCCTTCTTTATTCTTTCCTTCCTTCTGAATTCTGTGTAAGGAGAGAAAGCAGGAGCTGAATCACATTTCAAGTGAAGTAAAATGATAGAGTGAAAGCTTTCTGACTTACATGTGAAGTGTTCCTTCTTTTCAGCATGTCCCTGCATTTAGGCAATGAGGTGTTTGATGTTTACAAGGCTCCACTGCAGGGTGATCACAACCACCTTTTCATAAGACAAGGTACCGGTCTACAGGGACAAGCCGTCTTTAAAACCAAACTCACATTCAGGTAATTACTCTCATCAACGTACTATTTGTTACAATAAAAGCGGTGAAATATAGGTGTTGTTCAAAGTGCCTGACTCCTGATTGGCATAACCTTGCAGTATAGTTCCCCAAAGACCAAGATCTGGTTCTCAGCTCTGAAGGTTCAAAGGCTATATTGTCAAGTTGCTGTTTCACAGGGAACCAGGTCATGCTAACTAAACTTCCAAGAGACTGTTATGTAAACCAGAATGTCAGTTTATTAATTCTTGTGATTACTATAACTGCCAGGAGGCCTAAGAATACTTGCAGGTCAGTGCAGTAATTAGAGGTTGTTAGTGTGCATGGGATCAGAGGAAAGGCAGTGAGTTGGTGGGTGTGAAGGCTGAGGTTATCTCGTTCTTTAGGCTGCTGCATCCATTACCTCTCCAAGGATGTGTCCCCCAAGCAGCCCAGGATACTCAGGTCAGCTGGCGAGAGCATCCCCCTTGTCTAGGCAGCGTAGGCACTACAATGAAACATTCTTGTTTTTCTTTTCTTGATTCTAAGCAGACCATCCTCCTTGGGTAATGCTTATCTTTGGAGAGGACACAATATTCTTGGTTATGACTTACAGTTTTGAAAATTGTAATGGTCAAGATTATAGGCTTTGGCATCAGATAGACCTGTATCTGAGTCCCATTTCCACTTGCATGACCTTGTGTAACTTTCTCAACCTTTCCTTGCCTCAGTTTCCTAATATATAAAATGTAATAATTATCTCATAGAGGAGCTGTGACAATGAAGTCATGTAATATGTAAAACACAAAAGTACAGTGCTTGGCACTTAGTATTCAGTAAATGCTGCTTAAGCCCATCCATTTACTGCTTCTAGAGAGTAATTGTGCTGTGCAAGCCTTTTTTACTCCAGCTTTCCGTATTTCACTTTACTTGTGAGATAAGAATGTTTTAGTAAGCTACAGAATGAAGAAAGTTCAGAATCCCCATCTAGTATATTGTTTTTGTGTCCCTGCGTATTTTTTTCTAGGGAATAGGAAATGGTCACTGGCCTCCTTTGATGTTGATGTGACTGGCTCACAAATGTATTTGCTAAACAGTGAGGTATTTTTGTTCATTTCCTGCAGACCTCACTCTACAGACAGTGCCACACATAGGAAGATGACCCTGTCACTTGCAGATAGATGTTCAAAGACACAGAAGATTAGAATCTTACCAATGGCTGGTCGTGATCCTGAATGCCAGCGCACAGAGATGATTAAGGTATGTTGGCTGAGCTTTATCCTGGAATTTTGGAATATTAAGAATAGCATTTCCGGGCTTCCCTGGTGGCGCAGTGGTTGAGAATCTGCCTGCCAATGCAGGGGACACAGGTTCGAGCCCTGGTCTGGGAAGATTCCACATGCCGCGGAGCAACTAGGCCCGTGAGCCACAACTACTGAGCCTGCGCGTCTGGAGCCTGTGCTCCGCAACAAGAGAGGCCGCGATGGTGAGGGGCCCGCGCACCGCGATGAAGAGTGGCCCCCGCTTGCCGCAAGTAGAGAAAGCCCTCGCACAGAAACGAAGACCCAACACAGCCAAAAATAAATAATAAACAAATAATAAATAAAAAAAAAAAAAAAAAAAAAAAAAAAAAGAATAGCATTTCCTAAAATGTTGTTCATCATCTCTTATTGACCCACTATTTATCCTTCCAGCTGGCATGAATACGGAGCTGGTTTCATTTCCTAAGCATTTGACAAATGGGTAATATGGTGATAGTCCTAAAACAAACCCTGGCTTGGGTTCTCTCCCACCAGGTCCTGAGAGTTTGGCAAACAGATGACTGAAAGAATCTGAACTTTCACAGATAATTTCAAGGATGATTAAATCATCTATGTCTGGTTTAGAGTCCATGTCAAGAATCAGTGGAAATGCTCGAGATATTTGGTCTAGGTAGAATATAAATAGACAAGAAGTTTCCCCCCTTTTCTCCTGAAGGTAGGTGAGTTGGAGGGACTTGAAGACTCCAGGACCACACTGAGAGATGCCCCAAGCCCTCCCTCACATCCCCAGCTTACATGGAAATGCACAAGGAATCAGCTAGTTTGTTCTTAATCCCTATTCTACTGACAGTGATTTTTACTCTATACTCAGCACAACCACATACTATTTAATGAAACAGTGTCCAGCAACAGAATTAGAGTTGTATGCAGTAATAAAGCAATTAAATGAGGAATCAAAGAAACGCCAGAATATCCCTGACTTCTCATACCCTGGCCCTGCCTAGTGAACCCCAATGTGTAGAAGACAGGCAGATGGAAGGGAATGAAGGCTCTGCTTTGGGGCTCAGGGACCCTCCCCACCAGAACCTCCCCATCCTGCCATCAGGAGCTGTGGGGAGCTCTCTGGGTTGAGGGCCCCAGACTGGAATATCTGGGCACCATGGTAGTTTGGTGGAGCCTGGGCAAGTCAGGTGTCTGTCTCAGGGGTGAAGAGAACCCGCCTCCCTCAGGCATCCACTGGACATGAACGAGGTTTCTCAGGCTGGTCGCCACACTCTGGGCTCTGCCTGGCAGCACAGGGGACGCTGCAGCTCCCTAGGCTGTGCCGGTGCCAGTTCTGATGGGGCAATTGGTGTGAGGGAGGGAGCCTTTGCCTCTTCACCCTGTGTTGTCTTCACTCCTTCGAACTGAACAAGATGATGACCATGTGTGGTAACAGAGGTGTAAAATGGAGAGAACTGTACCCTCAGGACACAGGAACTGGTGTTGTCCTGGGCGAGGCATTTACCTGTTCTTCACAGTAAAGTAGTTTCAAGGGGGCACTAAGTGAGTTCATTTTTTGTTTTAAAGTGCAGTAATTTATTTGCTTCTTTACAGAAAGAAGAAGAACGTTTGAGGGCTTCTATTCGTAGGGAATCTCAGCAGCGCCGCATGAGAGAGAAACAGCACCAGCGGGGGCTGAGTGCTAGCTACCTAGAACCTGATCGATATGATGAGGAGGAGGAAGGTGAGGAGTCCATCAGCTTGGCTGCCATTAAAAACCGATACAAAGGAGGCATTCGAGGTGAGTTTGGGCAGAAATTAAACGTCATCATGTCAGGGTCCAGGAATTTATCTTTGCATTGAGCATACTCTGAATGCTCAGTCACCGGACATTTTATTTTTAAGGAACCAGTGTTAATGAGTGAGACATTTTGAGGTCTAAAGAGCTGAAGAGTCATTGTGGAATCCTTTCAGGTCAGCCTGGAAGGGTAGAAGCTGCCTGTGCTCTCTCGCTTTCAGACTCATCCCTTGAGCTTCTGCTTTCTGATTTGAAAGTCTGCTGATTATATTTGGAACTTCTCTCAACTTTTTAAATTACTAGTTAAGAATCAAGAAGTTCAGTTTTTAAGAATCAGGAAGTTCAGTTTTTCAGCGAATACATGTGTTCTCTTTCAAAGTTCTCCATTGCATATTCCCTTCTTTCACAAGTACCAATAATTTATAATGGTTAACATTTATTCAGCACATACTGAATCCCAGGCAAATACTCAAACATGCATCCTATTGGATCCTCATAACAATGTTAAGACCCAGTTACTACTATTGTCTTGTTCTTTTTTTAAAAAATTGATTACTAAACTAATTATATTAGTTTCAGGTGTACAACCTAATGATTCGGTATTTGTATATATTGTGAAATGATCACCATAATAAGTCTAGTTAACTTCTGCCACCAAAGATAGTTACGGAATTTTTTTTCTTGTGATGGGAACTTTTAAGGTCTGCTCTCTCAGCAACTTTTAAATATGCAGTACAGTGTTATTAACTTTAGTCACCACGCCGTACATTACATGCCCGTGACTGATTTATCTTCTAACTGGAACTCGTACCGTTTGACTCCCTTCACCCTTTCCTCCACCCTCCACACCACACCTCAGGCAACTACTAATCTGTTCTCTGTATCTATGAGCTTGGTTTTTTGTTTTCCTTTTTTTTACATCCCACATACAAGTGAGATCAAGCAGTATTCGTCTTTCTCTGTGTGACTTATTTCACTTAGCATAATGCTTCAAGGTCCATTTTTGTCTTGTTCTTACTGAGGAATTGGAGACTTTGAGAGGTTGAGTGGCTTGCCCAAAGACACATAGTTGGTACGTGGACAGTTCTTGAACCAAGGCAATCTGACTTCTAAGGTGTCAGTCTCCAGAAGTTTCCCCACAGCCTGCAGCAAGATGTCATACTTAAAAAAGCAAACTGAACCTGAAGATGGAAGACCTGGACTGGACTGAGCTCTGCCACTTTTTGTTTTGTTTTGTTTTTGGCCGCACTACACGACCTGCGGGATCTTAGTTCCCCAACCAGGGATCAAACCCACTCCCTCAGCAGTGAAAACACGGAGTCCTAACCACTGGACCACCAGGGAATTCCCAACTCTCTCACTTTTTAGTTGGATGACTTTTGGAAAGTTACAGTACCTCTTTTCTGTTACCCTTATCAAGAAAAGAACAACCTATTGGTAATAGTATTTATACCACGATGAGGTTGTTTTGAGAATCGACTGACATAATACATATAAAGTACTTTATCCAGCCCTTGGCATATAACAAGTACTAAATAAATGTTACCCAAAACTATTGTCATTGTTCTTACCACTCATCGGCTTCGGGCAAATGACTCCATATCTCTGAATACCGAGTTCCCCATCTGTAAAATGAGGATTTAATCCCCCCCAGGTTAGCTTTGATAGAGATTTGGGAATCACTGTACAATGTAAGGTATACCTTGGGTGACCATGTTCCTGGTTTTGCCCTGTTAGAATGATAAATTATAAGAACACCCAATTTTCCCTTTCTCTGACCATCCTGTGAAACTCCCTTCTCCTTTTTCACAGCAACTGCATTTTATTTATTTTGGGACTATAGTACAGAGACCTTTTATTTTTATTTTTTTGTTAGTGCAGATTTCCCACAGAAAAGATTAACTGTGGAAATACGTCACATATACACTAAATAAAAACCAAAAAATTGAGGATTTTTTAGGGAAGAGTTATATAATATTCAGTTTCCCAGTGATTAAAAACCTAATGGAGAAGTTCATTAGCGATCAGTTCTGTCCAATAGTCAGATAGGCAGGGAGTGGGGAGAAGGAGAGAGCACTGGGTTCTGAGGTGAGGGGGTTGGTCTAACATCAGCTGTTCCTATTCTACCTGCGCTTCACCTGGGCTGAGGCATCAGCACAGGCTGTTATTCATCTCCATCTCCCTTTGAAATGTCCACTTGGCAACAAACCGTCTTTACAGGACCAGGAAACCACCTCTTGCTTTTATCTTTAAAACGTATTTTGGAATTAACTGTTACCCTGATAAAAGAATGACTCAGACTTTAAAAACTTATTTGAAAATAGTGGTGTCTGTCTCTTTAATCAGCTTGCACAGGCCTTTTTAATATTTAAAAGTGGTCAGATACCAAAAAAAAAAAAAGTTGTCAGATAAACCATTCTTGTACTTGAGAGGGTAAGTGCTTCATTTCAACATATCTAAACTTACATTTACCTTTTTTTAAAAATAAATTTATTTTTATTTATTTATCTTTGGCTGCATCAGGTCTTGCTGTGCGTGGGCTTTCTCTAGTTGCGGCGAGCAGGGGCTACTCTTTGTTGTGGTGCGCAGGCTTCTCATTGCTGTGGCCTCTCTTGTTGCGGAGCACGGGCTCTAGGCGCGTGGGCTTCAGTAGTTGTGGCACACAGGCTCAGTAGTTGTGGCTCTCGGCTCTAGAGCGCAGGCTCAGTAGTTGTGGTGCACGGGCTCCGTTGCTCCGCAGCATGTGGGATCTTCCCGGACCAGGGCTCAAACCCGTGTCCCCTGCACCGGCAGGCAGATTCCTAACCACTGCACCACCAGGGAAGCCCACATTTACCTTTAAGTTTAAAAAAATTTTAATTATTTGTTTCCTCTGGAAAAAAATGTACAACGGAACTAAAGATATTCATCAGAAGAAAAATCCGGGAATGAATGGATCATTGTCTTTGAAAGTCACTCACAAATCTTCTTCCTTTGCTTTCAGAGGAACGAGCCAGAATCTATTCATCAGACAGTGATGAGGGATCAGAAGAAGATAAGGCTCAAAGATTACTCAAAGCAAAGAAACTCACCAGTGATGAGGTAAACCAAATTTATTCAATTCTAGAGGTTTACCCTGTACCTACAAGTCAACTCCTGGAATGAAGAGGAGCTCACAGCCCAGGAGCACAGATAGATGTCTACACACTTCACTGAAGCTCAGAGAAATAAATGCAGTAACAGGACTAGGGGTGGCCCAGAGGAGGGTCTGATACCTCTGCTCAGAGATGGAGACCTCTCGTTGGGTGTTGAAGGAAGAATGCTAGGTGTGCAGGGCAAACCAGCCAGGGTGGGCATACCAGGTAGATGGAAAGGCCTGGGAGAAGACACATGGCCCTGGGAGATACCAAGGCTCAACTAGAGAACTAGAAATCATTAGTGTGGGTAGATCAGAGCATGTATCTCAGCTTTCTTTTTCTCTTTTTGTTTATTTTATATATATATATATATATATATATATATATATATATATACACACATATATATATATATATTTTGGTTTTTCTTTGTTTTACGCTTTTTAAAAAGCAGATGCATTTTGAATTAATGCGTTATTTAAAATAGCATTAGATAGGGAGGGTGGGAGGGAGATGCAAGAGGGAGTAGATATGGGGATACATGTATATGTATAGCTGATTCACTTTGTTATACAGCAGAAACTAACATACCATTGTAAAGCTATTATACTCCAATAAAGATGTTAAAAAAAATAAAAAATAATATAGTATTAGAAGTTATTAACATGAGAAAGTGACATAATTTCTGCTTTTAGAGATTAAAACATTTTTAGGATCAATATTTTTGAAGCTCTGTAACTGTGGTTTTTTTTTTTTTTTTTTTTTTTTAGTATATTTATTTATTTATTTACTTGGTTGTGCCAGGTCTTAGTTGCGGCAGGCGGGCTCCTTAGTTGTGGCATGTGGGCTCCTTAGTTGCGGCTCGTGGGCTCCTTAGTTGCGGCTCAAGGGCTCCTTGGTTGTGGCATGTGGGCTCCTTAGTTGCAGCTGATGGGCTCCTTAGTTGCAGCATGCGAACTCTTAGTTGTGGCATGCATGTGGGATCCCTGACCAGGGATCGAACCCGCTCCCCCTGTGTTGGGAGCGCAGAGTCTTAACCACCGTGCCACCAGGAAAGTCCCTGTAACTGTGTTTTAAAATTATACTATGAAGGGGCAGTTGGCAGAAGAGATCATGCTCCCAGGCCGCCGGCTCGCTTTCTGCTTGGAGTTCTCGTGGCCTGTGATTCGGCCTCTGCTCTCGACCCGGGGTCCATTTGTCAGGCATCCCGGTCAATATATTTTTTAAATTACAGAAATAATTCTTATGGTAGAAAAATCTGTGCTCTTTTTATTTAGATGAACTCATATTTGAAATAGTATTGAGTAATTCAAGAAAATAAATTTCCATCTATTATTGAAATAATAAATTTTCAAAGGAATTTTAACTTACGTTTTTGACAGTATCCTCTTCAAATTATAAGAGTACAGGTGCTGAGAAATGTTAAGTCTTTTTTCAAAATATAATTGACATGTAACATTATATAACATTATATTAGTTTCAGGTATACAACATAAAGATTTGATCGATATATGTATATATTGCAAAATGATCACACCACAATAGTTATATGTTTAGTTATAGTTATATGTTTTTTTCTTGTGATTAGAACTTTTAATATCTATGCTCTTAACAACTTTAAATTGTACAATACAGTATTTATTTATTTATTTATTTATTATTTTTGGCTGCGTTGGGTCTTTGTTGCTGCATGTGGGCTTTCTCTAGTTGTGGCGAGCGGGGGCTACTTTTTGTTGCGGTGCGTGGGCTTCTCATTGCAGTGGCTTCTCTTGTTGCGGAGCACAGCCTCTAGGCAGGCGGGCTTCAGTAGTTGTGGCACGCGGGCTCAGTAGTTGTGGCTTGCAGGCTCTAGAGCGCAGGCTCAGTAGTTGTGGCGCATGGGCTTAGTTGCTCTGTGGCATGTGGGATCTTCCCGGACCAGGGCTCGAACCTGTGTCCCCTGCATTGGCAGGCGGATTCTTAACCACTGTGCCACCAGGGAAGCCCACAATACAGTATTATTAACTGTAGTCACTATGCTGTACATCACATCCCCATGGCCTACTTATTTTATTTGTCTTTTTATTTATTTATTTTTAAAATTAATTAATTAATTTATTTTTGGCTGTGTTGGGTCTTTGTTGCTGTGCGCGGGCTTTCTCTAGTTCCGGCGAGCAGGGTCTGCTCTTCGTTGCGGTGCGTGGGCTTATTGTGGTGGCTTCTCTTGTTGCGGAGCACGGGCTCTAGGTGTGCTGGCTTCAGTAGTTGTGGCTCATGGGCTTTAGAGCACAGGCTCAGTAGTTGTGGCACAAGGGCTTAGTTGCTCCGCAGCATGTGGGATCTTCCCGGGCCAGGGCTCGAACCTGTGTCCCCTGCATTGGCAGGCAGATTCTTAACCACTGCACCACCAGGGAAGTCCCTATTTAAATCTTTTTAGATTATTGTTATCTTTGCTGTTCTTGAATTTTGCTATGGTATCTTACTTTGTATTTCTTTTTATTTTCCTTATTGGGATTTGTTAGATTTTCTGAATCTGTAGATTGGTATCTTTCATCAATTCTGAAAATTTCTCAGCCATTAATTCTTCAGATATTACTTCTGTACCATTCTGTCTCTCCTTTCTTCATGAAACTCTGATTAGATGCATGTTATTCCTTCTTACTTTATCCTCCATGACAGATCCTCAATCTGTCTTTCATATTTTCCATGTCTTTATCTCTCTACATTCTAGGACAGTTCTTCAGAGCCTTCTAGTTCAGTGGTTCTTTCTTTAGCTGTCTAATACATTGTTAATCTCTTGCATTGAATTTTTACTTTGTTTCAGTTTTTTATCTCTAGAGGTTTAGTTTCTTTTTCTTTTTTTTTTTTTTTTTTTAAATTTTTATTTATTTATTTAGTTTTAATTATTTATGGCTGTGTTGGGTCTTCATTTCTGTGCGAGGGCTTTCTCTAGTTGTGGCAAGTGGGGGCCACTCTTCATCGCGGTGCGCAGGCCTTTCACTGTCGTGGCCTCTCTTGTTGCAGAGCACAGGCTCCAGATGCGCAGGCTCAGTAGTTGTGGCTCACGGGCCTAGTTGCTCCGTGGCATGTGGGATCTTCCCGGACCAGGGCTCGAACCCGTGTCTCCTGCATTAGTAGGCGGACTCCCAACCACTGCGCCACCAGGGAAGCCCTAGTTTCTTTTTCTAATGGGTCATTTTTAAAAATTTTGCTCCTAAATTATATTTTTCAGTTTCTCCTTTTAATGTCTTTAAATATTTTAAACCTACATGTATGGTCTTTTATGTCTGATAATTCCAATGTCTAAAATCTTTACATGTGTGATTTTACTGCCAATTACTTCTGCTGGCTCTTTTTCATGATGACTTATTTCTCCATGTGTTCTGCAATTAAATGATTGATTTACTTAGCTCAGATCAATGGGAATTTTTGTGGCCTAGATTGATGGATTCCTCCAAAGATGGTATATATTTGCTTCTGCCAGGTACCTTGGGACCACTTTAAATTATATTCTTGGAATAAGGTTTTCTTAGTTTTACTGGAAGGATGGGTTCTGACTTGTGGTTATGAATTTTCCTAGAAATTTTTAATTTTTTGTTTTAATCCCCTGTTAATTAGTTCTAATGTTAGAGATTAGAAATTATCCTTGCAGGCATTTAGAACAGGGGTTGGCAAAATTACATCCCACTGACCTAATCTGGTCTGCCACCTGTTTTTTCAAATAAAGTTTTTTAGGAATCCACCCATGGTTATTCGTTTATGTATTTGTCTGTGGATGTTTTCCTTCTATAGTGACAGAGTTGATTAGTTGCAACAGAAACCATACATATGTCTTGTAAAACCTAAGACATTTATTCTCAGGCCCTTTACCAAAAAGGATTGCTGACCCCTGCCTCAGAGAAATCGGCCTGGGTTTATTTCTAGTTCACCTGAACACTAAAGATACAGTCCTTTGGGGTCTGCTATTAATCTGCTCCACTTGGCCTTTGTCTCCTGTCCTCAGCACCCTGCAAGGCATAAAACCAAAGCTCATGTTCACACAGTTTGGTAAATGTCTTCAAGGAGAAAGCCTGCTTTTGTGCTGTGCTTTTCTCTCTGGGTTCTTGCTTTTGCTTAATTTTTGGTCTCTGATTACACGTTATTTTCTTGCCATCACTTTGGTTTGTTTATAGTTTTTCATCATCGTAATTTTCAGTGGGAGGGTTATTCAAAGGATTGTTCTGCCATATTGTGGGAACATTGTTGTGTTTCTGTTATTCATGATTTTAATGTATTTTGATCATTTTAGCCTGTGAACTGTGAGCTTCTGTGAGCTCTTTTCTCATGTGAAACAGAATTTTGTTCTTGTGTTATTGTTAATTACAACATTTAATATTTCCCAGTCTTTCTTGAAAGTGGCATGCTATGGAAGATAGCTAGACAAAAATTGTTAAATTATTCTGCAACATACTTGTTTTAAATTAGATAGGAAACATCTTAATCATGCATTTATAGTGTGTTGAACTGTTGGCAAACAGGAATCCTCATCTAAGCAGATGCCGTTTTATTTTTTGGCAAGCAGAAACTGTGAATAAAAATTGAAAAGTGCCATGGGACTTCTGTTTATTTCTAGTATTCTCAGAAACGAGATTTCTAAATGTGATCCATCAAATAGTCTTCTTCTAGTCTGGGCAATTGCAAACCTGTAACTCTCTGACTTAAAAAATGTCTCTTAAAAAAAAAAAAAAAAGTCTCTTGCGAATGCCTCCTAGGTGTCTGTTATAGGAGCTACCCTCTACCTTCCGCACCCAAATACTCGCTGTTAAGTCTTTCTGTACCCCTCCCTTCCCCTTTCCTGACAACAGAGACTTTACTTCTGCCTGGACCTCCCAACCCCTGCCTCTGCCTCCCCTTATTGCCCCAGTTCAAGTCCTGGCATGGGTCACAATGGGAGAGAGGAGGAAAGGGGTCAGACCTGCTCTAGGTCCCTCTCCTTATTTGCACACTAAACCCTACCCACACGCCATGAGCCTAGTTATTCCTCTGAGATAAAGCGAGTTTTCAGACCCTAAGTCCCCACCCCAGAGAACCACCGTTGTCACCAGAGCATTCCTTGATATGGGGAAAGGGCATTGGTCTGGATTAGAATGAACTGGATTACTGAATCTTGGGCTATTTTATACTACTTGTATGGCCTTGAGCAAGTCATCTCACATTTCCAAGTCTGTTTCGTCATCTGTTCTGTGGGATTTATGCTCGCTGCCTTGTAAAGTTGTATTATAGTAAATAACAGATGTGAAAGTGGGTGAATGCTAGCTTCCCTTCCCCAGCAGGGTCTAAGTTACAAAAAAGGAGAGAAACAGAACTTTTTATCCTCCCTTATTTTTGTAAGCAGTGAAGACTTTAGAAAACCTAAATTACAACAAAAGTGGAAAGATGGGTAGTAGGAGAAACTGTGGAAAAGGGAAAGACTCCCGTGGAAAGGAACATGCAGACAATGGGAAGGAAGCGCATCACTGCCAGGCCTCAGCTTTCTTGGATGAAAGAGACGACCTGCCAAGGACTGCCTAGAATGTGGTGCTGGTGGTCTGGTTCCTCTCCATGTCTCTCTCTCCTCCCCCAGCTCTGCCTCGTGGAGCCTCCATTCCCCCCTTGTCTGCCCTGCCTTACCTGTTAGAGGCCCCTCTGTTTATGGAGCCATCAGCAACTTGGAACCAGGGTAGTCCCAGCTTCCCCTCCAGTGTGGTTGGGATTCTGAATGTGTTTCCCTGGAAGCCTTGACACTCTTGGTGTTGGTCACGTATACTTTAAGACACCCTTATTTGTATATATTCTTAGGTATATTTTGGGTTAAATAAACTGTGAGAGTTGGTTTATAATGTGAGTTTTACAATCAGTCTAAAAAGTAAATTGTTGGAAGACAACTCCTCCATAACTGTGGGCTGCCTGTTCCTGTGTCTTTAGGGACCTGCATTCATGGCTGTATTAGGAAGCTTTGTGTTCATCTAATATGAGTATTTTTGTCATTTGTTGCATTTACATGGCACAGAGATTTATTCCAGCCAAGTTCAGTAAGGGAGAATCCCACACACCTGGTTTCACAAAATGAGGTCTCCTGAAGGTTGCCGCTCAACTTTCTAAGTCCTGGGAGTAGCAGGCCTGCATGCCTTTGCTGGGCTTTACTGTGCTTGTCTGTAGCCGCCAGGGAAGTCGGTCTTGGAAGGATTTTCAAAGCAGAATTCCAGAGCGTCTTACCCGAGACAGTGGATTAGAACCGGTGCCGATTAGACTTCTTTGGGAGAGCTTTGACCTGGCTTCTGACTTCCCAGCTGCTTGGCCTTGTCTAGGATCCTTTAGGACAGGCTCTACCACCTTTTAGACATACCATGCCAGTTATTCTTTTATTCACTCAAATTTAAACCCATTAAAGAATTTTAGAGCTGAGGAGACCATACACACTGAAGTTTACTTGGGGAAGGTTGCCACAAACCAGGCTGGCATGTAAAGAGTTTAAGATAAGATTCATCAGCTGAAAATAAATGAAAAGTGGTGGTAGTAGTGAATGTGCTTCTTGCCTTTGCCAGTGTGGGGTTGGGAGAGAAGTGTCTAGGTTTGCTCAAGGCTGGGAAGTAGAAAGGAGGCTTGTCACAGCCTGGGGGCAGGATCCATCCTCCAGGCTTGCTGTTGGGGTAACTTTATTGCTGCCAGCTGGGAAGTACGTGCAGGAGGACTTCTGGATCTCTTCCTGTGGATCCATAACTTACCCCTTTGAATTCTCCTATGACTTCAGGTCTTTGGGATGCATTCGGGATAATAAGGCAGGAAACGAGTGTGAGATAGTATTTATATTTTGCTCCTCAGAGGGCCAGGCATCAGAAAAAGTGGCTATGCCAGCTTGTATGCTACATCCAGAAGCATTCTCTGGACAGGGTAGTAAGATGGCTTGGCCTTCCCCAACTTCAACCTTTAAACTTTGTTCACCCTGTTTTGTTTTTGGTGAGGAGTCTTGTTAAGGCAATTCTGGAGTATCATATTTAGTATCATTTCATTTTAATCAGTTTTTGATATTATTTAATGTTGATCTGTTCAAATTCTATCTGTAAAAAGTGTTTTTAGAAAACTTCCCGAATTTTTTGTTTCGATTATAACATTATACAACATGACTTTAAGCAGTGGAAACTTGTGTATGAAGGCATTTAATTTCTTCAAAAATTTTTTTCAAATATTAAAAAAAAATCTTTATTATGTGAGTTTTTAGTACATCCAAAACAAGAAATGGTTATTTTTAAAAATTGACAGTCTTTAGAATGCTTCTTAGATAACGAAGAAGTGAAATGCTCAGCATGTGGAGAAAAAAGTTTAAGTAAATACCTAATTATGGTCAAAATAGTCAGCAGAACAAGTGGTTATATAGGCTGACTTCTTTGGGAGAGCCCTAACTCTTCCCAGGGCAAAGCCCATTTCCACTTTCCTGCAGCTCTTCTCCATGTACAATAGCTTCTTCCCCCTGTGAGACTGGGTCACAATTGCTTAGCTCGCCCTCATGGGCCTGAAATTGGGTTTTAGGGTTAGTTTTGTTATTACTCGGTAGTCATTTTGAATGCCTCTAGTACTTGTAGATTTGGAAACTGGCCATGACCTTAACCACTGGTTTTATTCAGCTGGTAAATGTTCTTATTAAAAGTTATGTTATTTTGGGGTTTTCAGAGGGTTATTCAGCTCAGAGCTACTTTTGATAAACCTTTCTAGAAATATTCTCTATGAACTTTTAGATTTTTTAAATTTTTATCTGTTTAGGAAGGTGAGCCTTCTGGAAAGAGAAAAGCAGAAGATGATGATAAAGCAAATAAAAAGCACAAGAAGTACGTGATCAGTGATGAAGAGGAAGAAGATGATGATTGAAGTAGAAAATGTGAAAACTATGTATTTTATTGTACAGTTTGTTTTATAAATATGATGTAAACATGAGTTATTTTGACCGAAATAAATTGATTTGCTTTTGAGTAATTTTAATTGTAATAAAAAAATTTAAAAAGCAGGTCTCTGTTCAAGAAATTGACCCCTCCCAAAGCAGGCTGATTTTGTTAATGCTTTACACTAAGTCTTAGGTTTTAGTGAATTCCTCCCAGGTCCCACAAAGAAGCCTGGCAAGGGCCAGGTGAAACGAGTGAGGCATTCTTCTGGGGTGCAGAGTTTTAAAAGGGGCACAAAAAAGCCTCCGTAATTGTATTTGTTTGCTAGGTCTGCTGTAGCAAAGTACCACAAACTGGGTGACTTAATACCACAGAAACACATTCTCTCACAGTTCTGAAGCCTAGAAATCCTAAATAAAGGTGTCGGCAGAGCCGTGCTCCCTCTAAAGGGAAGAATCCTTCCCTGCATTGTCCTAGCTTCTGGAGGCTCCCAGTAATCCTTGGCTTGTAGCAGCATAACTCCAATCTCTGCCTCTGTCTTCACATGGCTTGTTTCCCTGTGTGTCTGCTCTGTGTCTTTCTGTGTCTCCACTCTGTGTCTCTCTGTGTCTCCAGATCCCACTCTCCTTTCAGGACACCCATCAATGGGTTTAGGGTCAACCCTAATCCAGTGTGACCTCATCTTAACTAATTACATCTGCAAAGATCCTATTGCCAAATAAAGTCACATTCTGAGGTTCTGGGTAGATATGAATTTTGAAGGGTCCCTATTCAGCCCACTACAGTAATCAAGTTTAATAACACTGTAATACAACATTTAAAAAAAATAAAATTAATGTAAAAATATGATGAACAAAATGTCAAAAATTCAAATAAAGATGATCTAAGGGCTGGGATTAGGGTAAGGCAAGTGAGAAGAGTGGCACAAGTACAGAACTGGATGGATCGTCTCTTTATTTGAAATTTTGATGTTTTGTTTATGGGAGTTTTTTGCATGGAGTTTAAAATGTATTGCAATATTATTTATCTTGATCACTGAGTTTCTGGCACCACTTATATTTTTCACCAAAGTGAGTATCTCACATGTTGCATCCTAGTTGTGGCCCTGCTTTCTCACAGCATGGTGGCTGGGTTCCAACGGTGAGTACCCCAAGAGAGCTGTATTACCTTTTTTCAAAATCCACCACATTCTGTTCAATAGAAGTGAGTCACTGATGTGAGCTCATATTCAAAGGGAGGGAAATTTGACTCCTCTCGATGGTAGAAATGGCAAAGAATTAGCAGATATATTTGAAATCCATTATTTAAGATATGTATTTGTCTTTTCTGCGGTGCTCTTCTACACAGACTGATCTTTCCCTTGTGAACGGACTAGGGCTGTAAATACAATCTAGGAGTGGTGGCTTGTGGGAGGCTTACCCTGAAGCCTGGTTATAGAGGAGTGACACTGAAAGAGAATAAGGTCCTAACTCACCACTGTGTCACTCTCCTAAACTCAGAAACCTTCAGTCCCTTGCTATTTCTTGGTTAATCAAGTTGAAACTCCGATGCCTGGCTCTTGAGAGCCTTCATTTTGACTCTTTCCTTTCCAAGGCAACATTGTTTTTGTTTTTTCACTAGCAGACACATATGTGACAGTGATTGAGCTCTTGTCTGTTGCCTCCAAACCTGCCCTTCTCTACAGAGCTTGGCTATGCAGGGCTAAGGCTCTGCAAGCACATTTCAGCTTTGCCAGCTGCCCCCTGTTAGGGGGCGCCAGAGAAAACCGGGAGCCTGGATAACAAAGAAAAGATTGCTCCTTCCTGTTTGTTTATGGAACTTTTCTGGGGGCTTCCTGTTGACCTGCAGTCTTTCTAAGGGGGCGCAGCAGCAGCAGTAGTCTCTTCCCACAGCAGCTCAGTCCGGTTTGCAGTTTTACCAAGACTTGAAGAGACAGCTTCGTTGTACTCCCAAGAGATGTCAGTACCAGCTGGACACTTCTCTTCCTCAGGTATGAGTTTCAGCTCCGAGGGGCCCTGTCTGTAAGTTTGTAAGTTTAATAATAATTTTAACTTTCCCCTTTGTTCCCTCATCTCTAGGGGTGGAAGTTGCTCTCTGAAGTTGCTAATTCTGCGATCCCTTAGGGAGTTCTCTTTGTACTTTTTGTAACCAAATCAACAACTTTAAACCTAATTACAATTTTTAAAAAATATTAAGATCTATCTGTGTAGACAACTGGTAAGTTTTCTGTTGCCCAACTTGGACCTGACTGGGTAGTCCAGGAAGCAAATCCTCAAAGATGACATGTGTAGATTGGTTTGGGTCTGAGCTCCTCACCGATGGGAAACAGGATGCTGGTGGTGCCTCGGCATCATGATGAACCAGATTATCCCCTGTGATTGAGGGCTCAAGCGGCTGCTACACTTGTTAGGCAGTCCTGATGACTAAGGACTGTGGTGTGGGATGGATGCCTCCGAGTGCCCTGGAGCACTTACAGAAAGTCGACAAGCTTAGGTTAGTTTTGGTTTGTTTTTAAACTTTATTGAAGTAGAGTTGATTTACAATGTTGTGTTAATTTCTGCTGTACAGCAAAGTGATTCCGTTATATATTCTTTTTCATATTCTTTTCCATTAGGGTTTGTCACAGGATACTGAATATTGTTCCCTGTGCTATACAGGAGGGCCTTGTCGTTTATCTGTTCTCTATATAATAGTTTGCATCCACTAATCCCAAACTCCCATTCCTTCTCCCCCCACACCCCCTCCCCCTTGGTAACCACAAGTCTGTCCTCTATGTCTGTGAGTCTGTTTCTGTCTTGTAGATAGCTTCCTTTGTGTTGTATTTTAGAGTCCACATATAAGGGATGTGGTATTTGTCTTTCTCTCTATGACTTAACTTCACAGAAGCTTAGGTCTTTAAACGTTCGGCTCAAGTCATGGTCAGAGAACCAGGGAGCACTTGTGACAGCCCTAAAGGAATCTCATATCTTGTAGTCAGAGGGCTGAGGTAGCTGAAAAATCAAACGCATGTAATTGTGTGGTTGCAGAACTACAACATCAACTGAATTCACAGCCTCTTCAAGTCTCTCATGTGAAAGGGTATTGACTGAGAAAGAAACTAGGAATGGGGATTTCTGTTTGGATTCAGATAAGGCTGAAAAACAAATTTTCTAGTCCCTCTGAGCCTGCCTTGCCTGTGAGAAGCAGTCTGCCTTCCTATATCTGAGGGAAAAAAATTTTTTTTAATTGACATATAGTTGATTTACAATATTATATTAGCTTCAGGTGTACAAAATAGTAATTCAAATATTCTTATAAATTATATTCTGTTTAAAGTTATAAAATATTGGCTATATTCCCTGTGCTATACAATATATCCTTGTGGCTTATTTATTTTATACACAGTACTTTGTACCTCTTAATCTCCTTCCTCTATCTTGTCCCTTCCCCCTTCCCTCTCGCCACTGGTAACCACTAGTTTGTTCTCTATATCTGTGAGTCTGTTTGTTTTGTTATATTCACTGGTTTGTTTTATTTTTCAGATTCCACATATAAGTGATAACATACAGTATTTGTCTTTCTCTGACATTTCACTAAGCATAATACCGTGAAGGTCCATCCATGTTGTTGCAAATGGCAGAATTTCATTCTTTTTTTATGGCTGAGTAGTATTTCATTGTACATACATACCACATCTTCTTTATCCATTCATCTGTTGATGGACAGGTTGCTTCCATATCTTGGCTATTGTAGATATTGCTGCTATGAACATTGGGGTGCACATATCTCTTTGAATTAGGGTTTTTGTTTCTTTCAGATATATACCCAGGAGTGAAATTACTGGATCATATGGTAGTTCTATTTTTAGTTTTTTGAGGAACCTCCATACTATTTTCCATAGTGGCTGCACCAATTTACATTCCCACCAACAGCATACAAGGGTTCCCTTTTCTTCATATTCTCCCCAACATTTGCTATCTGTAGACTTTTTGATGGTAGCTATTCTGACAGGTGTGAGGTGATATCTCACTGTGGTTTTGATTTGCATTTCCCTGAATGATTAGTGATGTTGAGCATCTTTTCATGGGCCTGTTGGCCATGTGTATGTCTTTGGAAAAATGTCTATTCATGTCTTCTGCCCATTTCTTAATCAAGTTGTTTGTTTTTTTAATGCTGAGTTGTATGAGCTGTTTATATATTTTGGATATTAACCCCTTATCGGTCCTATCATTTGCAAACATTTTCTCCCATTCAGTAGGTTATGAAACTAGTCTTCTTGCTTGAAAATGCTGTAATAACATCACTTGGAGCAGTCTGCATTCCCCTCAAGAATCACCCAGCTGAGTTCTGTCTGACCTACTTTTTACCAGCAGACCCATCACTAGGATCTCATCATACTCTGGCAAAGAAAGCACAAACTCTTGACTGAAGAAGAAATAACTTACACACCAAAAGAATTGCAAGATTTTGCTATTAAATATGAGCAAAAGCCTGGGGAATGTGTGTGGACGTGGATTCTAAGAATGTGAGATGAAGGAAAAACACTAACTACCTTGGGCCAAATTTACTGATACGGGTGCACTTATATTGATATATTCTGGATTTGATGTGTTAGGACATATAGCTGGACGTGGCTCTATACTTGATGGGTTCACCAAAAAAACTCAGTGGTGGCCTTCATATAATGAAGTTGAGATACCAAAGCTTCCCTGGCTTTGTGCAGAGGGAATTCAAAGACAGGGAGATAGGAGTGTCAGAGTAGACATATTTTGTGTGACCTGCATACCATCCCCCACCTTCCCTAACTACACTCCCTGAGAGCGCCAGCTTAAAACAACAAACATTTAATATATCTCACCGTTTCTAAGGGTCAGGAGTGGTTTAGCACTGGCTCAGGGTCTCCCACAAGGCTGCAATCAAGATGTTGGCTGAGACTGTATTATTTAAAGGCTTGCCTGGCTGGGGCTGAGGGATCTGTTTCCGAGATGGTTCACTCACGTGGCTCTTGGCAGGAGGCCTCAGTTTGTCACTGCATGAGCCTCTCCACAGCAGTTTGAGTGTCTTCATATCACAGCAGCTGGCTTCCTCCAGAGCAAGTGACCCAAGGGAGAAAGAGCAAGGCAGAAAAGCCACAATGTCATGCAGAGACTTGGAAGTGAGGCTGTATTCTATTGATCACATAGACCAACCATGATACCTGTGGGAGGGGACCACACAAGGGCAAGAATACCAGAGGCAGGGATCCCCGGGATCCACCTTGAAATCTGGCTATCACAGCAGCTTGGCCTTCCACCAACTAACTTTGCTGTTTTCCTTCCCTGTAGACACTCTTGTGAGGCTTCTGAGGGCCAGGCTCAGGGAGTCAGTCTGATCATGGTTTAGTGGAGGTTTGGTTTATGAATCTTGGGAATGTGTTGAAGTGATGGGCTAAGAACTGTGTGAAGAACTTCAGTGAGAGAAATTAATACTGTGCATTTTCCCCCCAACGTTGAAGATTATAGTGGGACCATGGATCTGTTTGGAGACATAGATGACATTTCTTCAGAGAGTGACGGGGACAATAAACCGCCCATTTCAGGACAGCCTGTTACTGTAAGTACGGTTACAAATCTCACCTGGGCCCATTGTTCAAAGTTAAGAAAAACGTTTCAGAGGCTGATGGGTCATGTAGGGAGAGGACATGGATAATGAATAGCAGTCTGAAACATCTGACGAATGGGTGACTTTCTTAGCTATGTTGGGAATTTCTGGATATTAAAGAGAATAGAAGGAATTGCTCAGAATGAATTTGATGCCAAACTTCAGGGGCTAGACTGTGAGGATGCATAATTTGAAAACCTTTGATTTAAAAGTTGTTCTTATTTAAACCTGTGCCAAGAAGTGTGTACTATTTGACATTCTTCTCTGATTTTAATAGTTACCTAGCATTGAGGGGTTGCATAATTTCACACACCTGTTGCTAAATATCTTATGCAAACTAGATAGGTCAACATTTTTTCTGGTACTGCAGGCTAACAGGTCTTGTTTTGCATGGTGGTTTTTCAGGGGTGGGGTGGGGAGAGGATGAAATTTTAAGGAGAGGCCTGGAGGGGTTGCCAACTGCTTTATCTCTGAAGGGGTGTCCAAGTTTACTTCTGGTCACACCTGCATCTGCCTAGTGCAGAAGGAGAGCTAGAGCATTTCTAATGTCAACTCAGGCTCTCACATTCTGATTCTCTCTTAGGATGGACGTGGAGTGCCTCAGGACCAGCAGGAGGAAGAGCCAATATCTGAAACCAAAATAGAAGTAGAAATTCCCAGCATCAACTCTGATTTAGGAAATGAATTGTACTTTGTTAAACTACCCAAATTTCTCAGCATAGAACCCAAGTAAGAGGACTGATTAAAGTTTTTTTTTTCCCCAAGATATTGAGTAAAAATATGTGGAATGTAAATGTTTTTCTCATTTATAATGAGTTGGCTAATCACAGAGGTGGGAGATTTCTCATGTAACTCTGAAAAAATAAATTTAGAATGTGCTGTGGTAGAAAATGATGAATTACTGGTGTGAGAAAGTTTTAATGCTAATAATTCTTCTAGCATTTTGGCACTTTCTTATAAATGAACAGACATAGCTGATGAAGGTATTTTTCACTATTATAAAGCTGAAAAATTGGAAAATGAGAGTGAGAAAGTTTGCTAGAGAAATCACAAATGTTCAATGCAAAAGCCTTTGTGAATCTAGAAACGACCACAATTTTAGACAACAAAATAGTGTTGATGGGTATTATTCACGATGGTGCACCATTGCAAGCTCTTATGCAATTAAACATGACACTTTTCTTAAAAAATATGAAAAGATAGATCATGTGTCACCTATACTTTAGAGGGCATATGTTACTGAACAAAAATATGATTTAAAAACTTTGAACTGTAAGTCACATTTGGATTTTATTTCAGGTAATATGTTTTAAAATCAAATTTCAAGAAAGTACAGTAATTTGCCTACTTTTTGAAGTTTTACATGAAGTTATTTGTCTACTGTGATTTTTTTAACATATTAGTGCATGTTGTAAAGATTATTATTTTATACATTAATTATATTCAATACTAAAGATGGCTAATACTACATTAAAAAACACCTTTTAGGCCTTTTCATCCTCAGTATTATGAAGATGAATTTGAAGATGAGGAAGTGCTTGATGAAGAAGATAGAACCAGGTTAAAATTAAAGGTACCATTTCACACTTTATTCCTGTGTTTTGGTTTTTTGTTTTTTTTTGAGTTCTTCCTTTTATAAAGTAAAACACAGGGGTAACAATTTGAGACCAGCTTATAAAATGATCTTTATGTTTATTGTCATAAACAATCAACAAATAACTGCTTAGAACAAGGAATTAAATATCTTTTCAGAACATTTTTAGAGGGGAAGGTATATATCCTTTTTAAAAAAATCCGTGTAGAATTGTCACTTTTTTAACCTTTCTTTTGCAGTTGTAATTTTTTGACAGAAGTAAAGATAAAAATTCTTGAAAATTGTTAGCTATTTCCTTCAGGATAAATAGTAATGTAGCTAGGTATACAGAACTGCCTCCACATTTTATTGTGGATAGATCCAAGCAGCTTCCCACAAGAAGAGTATCTCAGACTCTTTATGGCAATTCAGATTATGCACAGAAAATAGGCCTTGTCATTAGGTGGTCCCCCTCGAGAAGGCCTGGATGGCAAAACCCTACCATTGCTCTCACAGGGATGGCGTTGCCTTTAACCGGGTTTTGAATGAGCTTCTGCCAGAGGCCGCAGTGGTAGCCGTGGCGGGATCCATTTTTATGCTACTTTTGTAATTTGGAGTTCCCCACAATAAGGATAGGGTAAAGCAAAAGTCTCAGGTTTTAATCTGTTGTTTATTACTTAATTGTATATTCTTTTTTTTTTTTTTTTAATTAATACTCAGAGCTTCCCTGTCTTACTAGGCGAATGGGTCCTTTTTTAGTCCTTCTTTCTCTGGGTTCATAGCCTTCAAGTTGGGCTGCAATAGACAGAGATCTCAGTTGTAACCTCCTACCTCATATGGCCCCAAAGATTTTGCTTCCACTGCCATGAACTGGAGCTCATAGAAGATTAAAACAAAATGTCTGGTGATTTCAACCAGTATCTCTAGGTATCTGTAGCAGGAAGGTTTCCATGTTGCCTAATCAACTATTTTGTGGTGAGCTTATTCTCTTACCATCTATGAATTCTTGGCACATGATTATAAGTCACTTGAGGAAAAAAGAACATGCAGTTAGTAACGCTGGTTTTCTAATGCCTTTGTGTTTTGAAACAGATAGAAAATACTATACGATGGAGGATACGCCGGGACAAAGAAGGAAATGAAATTAAAGAAAGCAATGCTCGGATAGTCAAGTGGTCCGATGGAAGGTGAGCATAAATGCCTGAAGAGTATGGAAATACCCAGAGGGAGGCCTGGGATGAATGAAGTTTTCTGCGTAGGACCGTATTTTGGGATCATCTTTCATTAAAGAATTAACAAGATCTAGGCCTCTGGCATTACCTGGGAAACCTGGGAGAAATAAATAAGGTTAAGATCACAGTGCAGCACTGGGATACTCTAGTCATAGCCCCAAGATGTGATCAAATTCACAGTATCTACCTTATTGATATGAAAGCCTAATCTTAGCGCCCATTTGTGATTATTGGACATTATAAATTGGTATGTTTAAAAAAATGGTTTCTATTTTACTAATGAAATGATAGACATTGGGAAAATGATAAAAACAATTATATTTGAAGTTGAAAGGAAGATGGATTTTATGACCTTTTACTTTGAAAGGTTAGGTTAGTTGTTTCCAGTATCTTTTCTTTGTTTTTCTTATGAATTCAGTATGGAGACAGGATCCTGCAGTTCCACAGCATTTTAAGAACAGCTAACAGGGTAGAATGGAAGCTGTAGGATTTGTTAAATATCCACACTAATAACTGAACTATTTCTTGTTTCCAGCCTATCCCTGCATTTAGGCAATGAGGTGTTTGATGTTTACAAGGCCCCGATGCAGGGCAATCACAACCACCTGTTCATTAGGGAAGACACTGGTCTGCAGGGACAAGCCATCTTTAAATCCAAACTCACTTTCAGGTAACTGTTCATAGTGACCTACAGCTACTTGGCAGTTAAAGAGCAACAGGGCAGAGAGGTTGGCTGTGCACAAAGCCCGCCTCAGTCCTGATTGACCTGATTTTGAGGTACAGCTCACCAAAGTCCACGGTCTGGTTCCCATGCTATTTTTCATCTTTGCAACAAGTTGCTGTCCCTCAGGGAGCCAGTTCACGCTATGGAAACCAACATGAGCCCGCCGTACAAACCAGAAGACCGGTTATTAACTCACATTGATTGACGCACCTGGTAAGAGGCCTGGACTGTCTGTGCTGCTCTGCTGGTCAGCGTGTCCCTTCCCTTCAGGGACGTTTACCTGGGAAGCCTGCCGATCGCGAGCATGCTCTTGGTGTGCGCATGCGCCAGAGGAAAGGGCTGCCGCAGGGGCTGGTGTGTCATTGTCCGCAGCTGTGTTTGCTGTTGGTATGATTGCCTCCAAATATTCTTTGTAAACAGTGAGACGTTTTTGTCTGTTTCCTGCAGACCTCAGGCTACAGACTATGCCACACATAGAAAGATGACCCTGCCACTTGCTAATAGAAGCTCGAGGACACAGAAGATTAGAATCTTACCAATAGCTGGTCGTGATCCTGAATGCCAGCGCAGAGAGCTGATTAAGGTATGTTGGCTGAGATTTATCCTGGGATTGTTTGGGGTATTAAGAGCTGTGCTTTCCAGAATGTTAATTCATCATTTCTTATTGTCACAGCCGTTTTATTTCTTGTGGTTATCAGGGAGCCTGCTTAACCTTCTAAGCATATGGTTAACCACAGTAATGGTCATAGTCAATGGCTGATGGTGAGATACAGCAATCCGGCCCCTCAGGTGTTCTCTCTCCAATCTATGAGATTTCAGAGGGAAACTAGTAATTTAAAAATATAACCCGGGGGCTTCCCTGGTGGCACAGTGGTTGGGAATCTGCCTGCCAATGCAGGGGACACGGGTTCGGGCCCTGGTCTGGGAACATCCCACATGCCGCGGAGCAAATGGGCCCGTGAGCCACAATTACTGAGCCTGCGCGTCTGGAGCCTGTGCTCCACAACAAGAGAGGCCGCGATAGTGAGAGGCCCGCGCACCGTGATGAAGAGTGGCCCCCGCTTGCCACAACTGGAGAAAGCCCTCGCACAGAAACGAAGATCCAACACAGCCATTAATAAAAATAAAATAAAGCACACCTAGTATACTGTAATTTAAAAAAATAAAAAATAAAATAAATAAAATAAAAATATAACCCGGGCTTCCCTGGTGGCACAGTGGTTAAGAATCTGCCTGCCAGTGTAGGAGACACGGGTTCGATCCCTGGTCCGGGAAGATCCCACATGCCACAGAGCAAGTAAACCTGTGGGCCACAACTACTGAGCCTGCGCTCTAGAGCCCACGAGCCACAACTACTGAAGCCCACGCTCCTAGAGCCCATGCTGTGCAACAAGAGAAGCCACCGCAATGAGAAGCCCACGCACCGCAATGAAGAATAGCCCCTGCTCGCCACAACTAGAGAAAGCCCGTGTGCAGCAACGAACACCCAATGTAGTCAAAAATAAATTAATTTTAAAAAATCTTTATATAAAAATATAACCCTTGATGTATACCATTAAACTGTGTTAGCCAGATAGGAGGTGATGTGGGAAGGTCAGGAGGACATTCCTGACTCAGTTGACACTGGCTCTGCCTAGTGAACCCCAATGTGTAGAAGCCAGGCAGATGGAAGGGAATGAAGGCTCTGCTTTGGGGCTCAGGGACCCTCCCCACCAGAACCTCCCCATCCTGCCATCAGGAGCTGTGGGGAGCTCTCTGGGTTGAGGGCCCCAGACTGGAATATCTGGGCACCATGGTAGTTTGGTGGAGCCTGGGCAAGTCAGGTGTCTGTCTCAGGGGTGAAGAGAACCCGCCTCCCTCAGGCATCCACTGGGCATGAACGAGGTTCCTCAGGCTGGTCGCCGCACTCTGGGCTCTGCCTGGCAGCACAGGGGACGCTGCAGCTCCCTAGGCTGTGCCGGTGCCAGTTCTGATGGGGCAATTGGTGTGAGGGAGGGAGCCTTTGCCTCTTCACCCTGTGTGGTCTTCACTCCTTCGAACTGAACAAGATGATGACCATGTGTGGTAACAGAGGTGTAAAATGGAGAGAACTGTACCCTCAGGACACAGGAACTGGTGTTGTCCTGGGCGAGGCATTTACGTGTTCTTTACAGTAAAGTAGTTTCACGGGGGCACTAAGTGAGTTCATTTTTTTTTTAAAGTGCAGTAATTTATTTGCTTCTTTACAGAAAGAAGAAGAACGTTTGAGGGCTTCTACTCACAAGGAGACCATCCATCTGCGGGAAAAGCAGAACCAGCGGGGGCCAAGTGCCCTCTACCAGGGCCCCAGCAGTGATGAGGAGGGTGAAACCAGCAAGAGCCATGGCCGAGGGGAACGCCGAGGTGAGTCGGGAGAGGAGGTCACAGTTCATCATCTCAGGTCCATGGGAGCGATTATGCTCTGGTGGACTCTTACTGTCTTGCTGTTATTCACTTAGGACAACAGTACAAAGGCCTTTTATTTTGTTTTCCCTAGGACCACTTTCCCACACAAAAGCTTGGCTGGGAAAATAAGGCACCCCCATAATAAAGAAAATCAGTCAAATAAGTTTTGTCCTTATGGAGGAAAATGTGTAACAGGCAGTTCTCCTGCTTGTATAGGGACCCAGTGTTTAAACTTTGTAGTTTTAAAAAATGTGGGGCTTCCCTGGTGGTGCAATGGTTAAGAATCTGCCTGCCAATGTAGGGGACATGGGTTTGAGGCCTGGTCCGGAAAGATTCCACACGCTGCGGAGCAACTAAGCTCGTGAGCCACAACTACTGAGCCTGCACTCTAGAGCTTGTGAGCCACAACTACTGAGCCCGCACGCCACAACTACTGAAGCCCGTGTGCCTAGAGCCCATGCTCCACAACAAGAGAAGCCACCACAATGAGAAGCCCGTGCACCACAATGAAGAGTAGCCCCCGCTCACCACAACTAGAGGAAGCCCGCTCGCAGCTACGAAGACCCAACGCAGCCAAAAATAAAAAATATATAAAATAAATTTTTTTTTAAAATGTGTGCATGAAGCCCCTCGGGTATTTAAAAATGATCAGACAATCTCTCCGAGGGAAAAAAACCTCTCCAATCTAAGTCATTTAAGCATGTTTGAAAGCAATACATACTTCTTCATGAAAACTTTAAAAAATTGTTGGCTCCTCAAGGGAAATATATGGTGGGAAGTAGCAATATTCAAGAGTAGAAAAATTCAGGAATAAATGGGTCTTCATCTTTGAAGGTCAATCCCATATATAAAGTCCCTTTGCTTTCAGAGGAAAGGGCCAGAATCTATTCTTCAGAGAGTGATGAGGGACCAGATGAAGATAAGGCTCAAAGATCGCCGAGAGCAAAGAAACTCACCAGTGATGGGGTAAAACCAAATTTATTCAATCTGAAGGGGTTTGCCCTGTAGCCACAAGTCAACTCCTGGAATGAAGAGGAGCTCACAGCCCTGGAGCACAGACAGATGTCTACACACCTCCCTGTAACTCAGTGAGATGAATGCAGTAATAAGCCTAGACGTGGCCCAGAGGAGGGCCTGACACCTGTGCGCACTGGGAGACTGCCCAGAGCAGGCGCTGTCTTGCTGGGTGCTGAAGGAAGAGTGTTAGGGTGGGCATGCCAGAGGACGGAGAGGCCTGTGAGAAAAGACACATGGCTGAGACACCAGGGCTCGACCAGAGAATTAGAAGTAGCTGAGTGCAGTAGAGCAAGGGGCCTCTCACCTTCATCATGGGTATGATGATAGTGGAGGGTTCGTTCCTTTCCATGTTGTTAAAATTATTTTCCTTTAATTATTTCCTTTCCCACTTATAAGAGCACAAGTGCAAAGAAAATTTAAGTCTTAATTACACCAGCAAATCACTATGTTGTTGCCATTGTGCCATATTCATTCATCCAGTGTTTTCTGAACACTTAACATGCTCCACTATGGGTTTGGAGTTACAGATCAGAGGAAACATCTCAGTGATAGAAATCGGCCTTACTGTGTAATGGAAGCACTAATTTTTCATGTGAAAAAAATATATTTAAAACTTGGAAAGCATACTGAAAAAGCATAAAACACAAGCAGTCCTTTTTAAAAAAAAATTGACAGGCTTTAAAATACTGAATTTTAGATGGAGAAAGTGAAGTACTGAGGAAGCAGAGGTACATATTTCAAGTAATAATGAGCAGAATCCCCGTCAGGATAGAGTGAGGTGTCCCTGAGCCCTGACTGCTGCCCAGGGAAGCCCGGGCTCCCCTTGTCTGACCTGTAGAGACAGTGTTTGTGGACAAGGTCGCCACTGGTGGGTAGGGTTCTAACATGAAGGGCTAGCTCCCGCATCAGCTCAGAATTACTTAAGACAAAATTTCCAGAAACGTTCAGTATTAAATTTTACACCTTCTCTCTCATATCTGTTCAGGAGGTGAACCCTCCAGAAAGAGGAAAGCAGGCGGCGAAGAAGAAGAGGATGACTGAAGCATGAAACGCGTGCTTGCTGTAAGTATGGTTTTCAACTGTTTGTTTTAAAACAATGATGAAATGACTTGTTTTGATTGAAGGGAGGAATTGAGTTGCTTTTGCATAATCCTAGTTGTGGTTTAAAAATGTTCAGAAGCGAGTCTGTGACTTTAGAAAATACATTCTTCCCAAATGAGAAGTTTATTTTGGTAACTGTTTGCTCTGGGTCTTGGGTTTCCTTGTCCGAGCAGGTACAGCACAGGAGGGTTCGCTGGAGACTCGGTGCTTTGCCAAGTGCTGCATGGGCCTTACCGGTTCTAATCCTCAGAACAACTCAAAGGGCAGCCACTGTTATTCTCATTTTACAGACGTGGAAGCTGAGTTAGAACTTAAGACCTCTGTCCAAAGCTTTTTCTTAAGTTAAAAACAAAAACATTTTTGAGACAAGGGTCAGGAACTTATGTGCACAGCAGTCACACTGCTGAGCAGATACATTAGTGACCTTATGGAGAAAGACACCCAAAATACCTGAGAGAAATGGTCACCAAAAGGTTTAGAGAAAAAAGAGCAGTGCGAAACAAAACACTAGATTTGACTTCTAGCTTTGTGACTAGTGCAGTAGCTGGAACATAATAGGTGCATAAAAAGTATTTATTGAATGACCAAACCAATGATATTATCTTGGGGAAGTTATTCAACTTCTCTGAAGTTAGTTTGCTCAACTTGGTGGGGTTTGGACTTGACCATGTAAATTCTTCATGATTTAATGTTTATATTCCTCTACCTCTGAGAGTTGAATACTAATTAGATACGTTTTTTTAGAAGTCTTTTGTTAAACAGAAATGGTCAAAGAAAAGGAAAATGTCCCATCATCTTACCACGCAGAAAACCTGGATATACATTATATTTCCCTCCCTTTTATATTTTTAAAGTATAATTTCATAGTTGTGTAGTAAACACAGACATAATTAGCACCCACTCCAGAAAGGCCATTTAGAGACTCATCCAGAATGCTGAGAGGTACTAGCACAGTTCAGTCATAAAGTCGGCTATTCTTTTTTTTTTTTTTTAATTTTATTGAAGTAAAGTTGATATACAATGTTGTGTTAATTTCTTCTGTACAGCAAAGTGACTCACTTATACATATGTATATATATACTTTTTCACATTCTTTTCCATTATGGTTTGTCACAGGATATCGAATATAATTCCCTGTGCTACACAGTAGGATCTTGTTTTTTATCCATCCTATATATAATAGTTTGCCTCTGCTAATCCCAAACTCCCATTCCTTCCCTTTCCTATCCCTCCAAACCCCTTGGCAACCTCAAGTCTGTTGAGCGGCAAATGGCATTATTTCATTCTTCCTGATGGCTGAGTATATCCATTGTATATCTTCTTTATCCATTCATTCATTTAGGTTTTTCCATGTCTTGGCTATTGTGAATAGCGCCGCTATGAACATAGGGGTGCATGTATCTTTTCGAATTAGTTTCATCTGGGTATATGCCCAGGAGTGAGATTGCTGGATCATACATCAACTCTATTTTTAGTTTTTTTGAGGAAACTCCAAACTGTTTTCCATAGTGGCTGCACCAATTTACATTCCCACCAATAGTGTAGGAGGGTTCCCTTTTCTCCACACCCTTTCCAGCATTTGTTGTTTGTAGACTTTTTAATGATGGCCATTCTGACTGGTGTAATGTGGTACCTCACTGTAGTTTGGATTTGCATTTCTCTAATAATTAGTGATGTTGAGCATCTTTTCATGTGCCTCTTGGCCATCTGTATGTCTTCTTCGGAGAAATGTCTATTTAGGTCTTCTGCCCACTTTTTGATTGGGTTGTGTTTTTTTTGTTGTTGTTGTTGAGTTGTATGAGCTGTTTGTATATTTTGGAAATTAAGCCCTTGTTGGTCACATCATTTGCAAATATTTTCTCCCAGCCCATAGTCTTTTTGTTTTGTTTATGGTTTCCTTTTCTGTGCAAAAGCTTTAAGTTTGATTAGGTCCCATTTGTCTATTTTTGTTTTTAAGTTCTGTTGCCCTGGGAGCCTGACCTAAGAAAACATTGGTATGATTTATGTCAGAGAATGTTTTGCCTGTGATCTCTTCTAGGAGTTTTATGGTGTCATATCTCATGTTTAAGTCTTTAAGCCATTTTGAGTTTATTTTTGTGCATGGTGTGAGGGTGTGTTTTAACTTCATTGATTTACATGCAGCTGTCCAACTTTCCCAGAACCACTTGTTGAAGAGACCATCTTTTTCCCATTTTATATTCTTGCCTATTTTGTCAAAGACTAATTGACCATAGGTGTGTAGGTTTTTTTCTGGGCTCTCTATTCTGTTCCACTGATATGTATGTCTGTTTTTGTGCCAGTACCACACTGTTTTGATTACTGTAGCTTTGTAGTATTGTCTGAAGCCTGGGAGGGTTATGCCTCCTGCTTTGTTCTTTCCCCTCAGGACTGCTTTGGCAATTATGGGTCTTTTATGGTTTCACATAAATTTCAGGATTATTTGTTCTAGTTCTGTGAAAAATGTCATGGGTAATTTGAAAGGGATCATATTAAATCTGTAGATTAGGTCAGCTGTTCTTTATAGGGGCTGGCCTTGAGGCTCTGCTACTTCAGCAACAGGACTGGGGCAGGGCAGTTGGGCTGAGCCTAGAGGCCCTCAACCCTCGTAGACATGGTGGAAAGCTTAATATTTGAAGGCCAAAAGATATTTGGGGATTTTGGACCCTCCCATTGTTTGGTGCTTGGAGCAGGGTGCCACTGGGCTGAGCATGAGGGCACTGTCTCCCCACAGCCACAGCTCCTGGCACCACGTCCACTCAGACCCACGGGAGCTGGAGTTACCTGACAACCCAAGCACCCGAGCCTCCAACAGGCATCAAGGCTTCCCGTATGTGAACATAAGCCAGACAGCCATCCTCGGAAGGCCAGCCAACACTAAAGATTCAAGGGGAATTTCGTTACTCCTTAAGTTTCAAAATTCAGTTATTTGATGTTTATCCCTAAAAGTTTCCTCAAACCCATTACACGTTGCGCTGATTTTCTCTTTTGGTTGGTGGATATAGGTGACTTATGAGAGATGTCTTTGTTTTACTGCAAAAATAATCTCTAGTTTAATAGCTGGATTGGCTCCCATCAGGCCCAGAACGCACTGTATCATAGGTCCCTGTTTCTTCTTATTTGTCAACTCCGTTTTTTTTAAAAACTCAATTTGATTTTATGGACAGACCAGACGGAGTACTGATGGTATGAGATTGAACCATATGAACTTACTATTTTTATGGGTATAAATGGTCATGTATTGACAGTTTTATATGGTTTAACTTAATAGGGTAGGAAAGAATAACTCAGGGAAATTAATAAACTTGTTCTTAAGAGGTGTGTAAGGAATGAACTTTAGAACATAAGCACTAAATGGATTTTCCAAAAAGTCCAAGTCTACAGTATATTTGATAAACTTTAGTGAAATTATTTATTCCAATATGAAGTGGTAAATTCTAAATGCCTACAGTCCATATTTTTCAAAAGAACCTTCACTGTGCTATTATGAGCCAATAATAATAATATTAATATTTTGTAATATTTAAGTATCAGTATTATAAAATTCAATTTTTATATTTATAAAAATTGAAAAAGTAAAGCATTTATAGCATTTTGGTATTTTAGAGTTAAAAAATGTATTTAAATGCCCAATTTCATGTGACAAAGAATGATGCACTGTTATAAAGGTAATTTTCAAGCTTTTAAACATAACTAAAACCAAATATAATTCATCCAAAAGACTGAAAAAAAATGTGGGCATTTATTCAAAATTACAGAGGTTTTTATGCTACGTGTGTGTGTAAATGCACATGTATGCATGCAATTTTTTTTCACAATTTTTTTACAATTCTTAAGCAGACAAATCTAAAAAGTTTAAACAACTGAATCAAAGACTTTTCTTTTGTGAGTTAAGGTAAAATTTAAACTCCTAAAAATTGCTATACATAGCCACCAAGAAGCACCCAGAATTTGTTCTTAAACCTTACTATATGAGTGGACTACAATATCTGACAGAAAAATTTTAGGCCTATTAATTGCTTTGCAGCACTTAAAACATACTGATAGTCTGTAGAAAAGGGAGTTAAGCCTCACATATGCAGACTCCAAGGGAGTTTATCTTAAAAGTGTACAAACTTGAACAACGCTAACAAAACATGGCTGGTGGTGTTTCACGGTGTTACAGTCTATTCTTATCTAGCCACTAGAGCAGATGTCCTAAGTAAAAGTCTTTATATGTCAATGAAGGCTGTCTAAAATACTTGGTAATGGTTTACAAGATTGGCTCCTCTGAATGATCAGACTGCAGGTTAGAGTTCAGCATTAACAAACTGTTATAAATGTTTTATTATAAAAAAATTTCCAATTTTTATCAGTTTTTATAGGGAAAGACTTATGGAACTAAATTATAATGCAGAAAAATCAATATGACATAAGAAAGAATGACCACATTAAAATGACATAATATAAAAATCTTTGCTTATTGTAAATACAATTTTCTCAATTTAAAAATTTGTGAAGAATTCCTTTGACTGAGAAGTAGCTAGAAACATTAATGTTCAGTGGGAGCTGATGGAAAAGATGGTTCTATAGATGTTTAGACTGAAGAAGTCACGCCCCTTGATAGGAGGTGCTCTGACACATCCAATTTGTTTGGTTCTTGTGGGTGCCATGTCTTTAGTTAATACTGTTCGAAAATGGAGTGGTCTTGAGCGCATTATGCTAAATGAAATAAGTCAGAGAGAAAGACAAATAAATACTGTATGATCTCACGTATCAGAATCTAAAAAAACTAAATTCATAGATACAGCAAGCAGAGTGGTGGTTGCCAGAGGTGGGGCATGGGGAGTGGGTGAAATGTGTGAAGGTGGTCAAATGGTACAAACTTCCAGTTATAAGAAAAAGTCCTACGACTGTAATGTACAGCATAGTTATGACAGTTAATAATACTGTATTACATATTTGAAAGTTGCTAAGAGAATAGATCTTAAAAGTTCTCATCACAAGGAAAAGCATTTTTTAAAACTACATGAGGTGATAGATGTTAACTAAACTTATTGTGGTAATCATTTTGCAGTATGTGCATATATCGAATCATTATGTTGTACACCTTAAACTAATACAATGTTATATGTCAATTATCTCAATAAAACTAGAAAAACAATTTTTTAAGTGAAGTGGCATTTGAAATGAAGAGCAAAACTGTACATTACCGAACTTACAGAGAACGGAAATTGCTATGGATTCTAGAAAAACAATGATCCTTGTATCTGCTGGGAGGTAACAGTGATTCCTGATTTTATAAGGAAAAAGTGAGGCAGTCCTGGGAACACAGAGCGAAAATTTAAAGATTTTATGAAACCTCATGAATTATTTAATCTTATTTTAATGGTAGCAAGGGTTAAATATAATGTACAATAGAACATGACTAACATTTTATCAAAACATTTTTTCTTTTATAATTTTCAGTATACCATGGACTCCCCTTTTTAAATGAAAAAATATCAGATGCTGTCAACGGAAAAACAATATACAAAGCTCTATACATGTAACTTTTCCAGAGGACAACTACTGCACAAAGCAAGTATGTGGATTATTTCATTCAAATAACGAGAATCTGCAATTTAACAATCAAGATATAATTCTCCTTAAAATCTCCAACAATCTGCTAATTTTTTAAACACAAAATGTTTATTTGGTCTTTTAAACGACAGGCACCACACCCTTAGAAAATGTATTTCACCTATGAATTAGACTTCTACTAGGCTTTAGCTACAAGTATACAGCACCAAAATCCATTTTAATAATATCAATATTATTAATATTGATTTTTTAATACATACAATTTCATGTAGACAAACTGGAAAAATTAGAACTTCCAATATGAATATAAAATTTTATAAAATGGGAAATTAAAAGCTTTTTAAAAAACAGCAATTTAAAAATGCAAAGAATAGTCTTTGCTTAGATAACCAGATAAGTTTATATTGGTTACACTACAAAAACTTAAAGTCTTAGAAAATCTTTGGTTTAAAAATCAAGAGTATTTCACAACTCCAATCTGTTATAAAAAATTTTAGAGAAATACAGAAATACTGAAAGTTACTAAAAGGGTAAGAGGTGCCAGATTCTTAAAGATCAAAGAAACATCAGTTTTCTCCCTTGTAATTACAATTCTTGAAAGATTTTCTGCATTTAATCAGATGAATATTCACCCTTATCTATTAAGAAATCTTTTCTTCAATTATATAATGAACTATTGTAGCTCAGAACTGGAATGGTACAAGGAAAACACTCAACTTCTTCATACTTTGATAAATAATAAGTGGAAAAGATATTGCCCCAAGTATAACACACAATTTTAGGTGGGGCCCACCTACCTATATTTAAAAACAAACTTTGGGGAGGAAAGGGTAACATACTTAGCAATTTACTGACTGACTTACAGGGCAGGGCAAGCAAGGAAGCCTTGCTAAAAGTGTACTGGTAGCTCTGTACAGCTGCTCCATGCTGACTCCCCACCCTGCTGGAACTGTGCAGTCTCTAAAACCAAGTGCATTTCCAAAGTCATTTATGAAAGGAAAGAGGGAGAGAGCGAGCGAGAGTGAGCTTGACTTGCTAACTTGGAAAAACCTCCAGCACCCTATAACTGAAAGGGAATAGCAGTACAGTGCAAAGTCACTCTTTGGCCCCTTTCAAACAATGGATAGTGATTCCAAAAAAACACACACTCAATCCTCATGAGGAAAGCTTTTGCCTGTTAAGAAGGCTTATTACTGTAGCATGCAAGGAGCTGCCTAGCTCATTAGATAAGCTGTCCAACCCAAGACAAAGGAGCAGACATTTTATAATTCAATTTCAAGAAGTTTAAAAAAATTAACAATAGACCTCTCCCCTATTCTGGAAGGAGATTCCTCCTTTAGAAAAATCTCCCTGTAAGTGATACACCCAGGCCTGAATTGTCAAGGCCAGGACTGCTCAGACTCCTTTGCCCCTGTTGTCTGCAGCTGTATCGCCTCTGCCATCTCCTGCTCCGGGGCTGCCCTGAAATAAGACATGAATGCAGGCCCAAAATGTCTATCATACTATTGGATCTGGAGTAGTCTTCCCACCACAGGACCACCGTTTAACTGTTCACTTTAATACTTTGAATGATTGATAGGAAGACAACTTGTGTTATGAGAAATTGCTTTTATACAACGTAGACCAAAAAGTACAAGATGAAAGGAAACAGATAATAAAAGTTAGATTTATCAAGAACAGCCATTTTCCTTATTGGTTGGGAAAATCTGTAGTGAGTGGTGATTATATACCATTCAGACAATTCTGTGTTGCATATAGGAACGTCTCACTATCCTGTGCAGCTCCTTAATTTATACCCAGGCCAGTTTCTAATTTACCGTCAGTAACCATCAATTTAAAGGACTGTTTTGCATGCTCCTCTGACTTAAGCTCCACCATTTATTAACTTTGATTTCATGTGTTTGTTTAACAACAGCTTTCTTTTACCCTAAATAACTGAGAGTTGGCTGTATGCCTTTTACAGGGAAGAAAAAATAGCTTTCCTACTCAGATGCTTTTTTTTTACTATGAGCTTTCACAAAAATTTAACAATGCCCACATTATTACAATGAAAACCGGTAATGAATTTAGACCTAACTATACTTTTAAACAAAGTGTGTAACCTGGCCAAGCTGATGACTTTGTTGAAAAAAACTGTAGGTGTTGCTGAGACACCTTGGACAGGTGCAGTGCCGTGGAATGCACAGGAGACGACTGCTTCCTCTCTCCTAGAGATCTGCTTTGACTCCAAAACAGATGACCAGGTTTTGAGTCATCTGTTTTAAAATGCTGGCATTTCGCTTTCTTGATAGAAGCAAAAAGCATACTCTTGCCAAGTTCATGTGTTATGAAACTTGGAAAAGTCTCCTTGCCATGGAATAAGGAAAGCTTTGAAGTTCCTTGTACCTAAGAGGTGCAACAACAATTCTGACATCAGCAATGTCCCTTTTTGACTTAAAAAAAGATTGGTCCTTAGAATGTTCATATTATTCTACATAAATGACTTCCTAAACTTTTTTATAATTGTATTTTTTTAACCCAAGACTCATCATAAACCATTTAATTAAGCTAAATTAAAATTGATTTTAGCAGAAAGTAGAAATAATACTTTAGAATACAAAATATCACCTACTAGTGATTTACAATTTGAAACTGGTAACAACTTAAACTAGGTAAAAGATACATGTAGTTAAAAAAAAAAAAAGAATTTCCAGTCTTTTCCCTTCTCCCGAGGAAAATTTTACATCTGATATCACAACACGGGCCCTTGGCAAACTTTCGAAGTCTTCCAAAGATTATATGTTGGCAGACTTACTGGTGGTCTCCTTCAACTCGTCTCTTGCGAACTATGAGAAAAATGTTAGAAATCCCTGTTAGTTTGTACAATGTTAATTTGCTTGTGACAAGTTTCTGTGTGATCCAGTTAGAGTTGTACAAAAATGATTTGTCCATTTGCAGTTCAGATGGCCATTAAAATAAAAAACTCACATCCTTCACCATGGTTACTTACTTACCTGTTAAGAACTGAGGGGCTAAGCTCAGCTGTGCTTACACAGCAGTAACATTAGAAATCTACAACAGAATGGTCAGCAGTCACCTTCAAGCCACTGTGCCTGTCTCATTTGTGTATTAAAATTTATACCTCCATTAAAAAATGATTAATAACTTACTGTATTAAATTTTGAAATGACATTCAGGCAGCTGGGATTAGAAAGTATTAAACGTAACTATTTGCATGCTCTTCTGATTATTTCCTCAGTTTGTGCAAGAACATATACCAAAAATAGTATTATCAGTTTCAAAGGTAAGTGACTTGCCGCTACTGCTCTCCAAATTTTCCTTCACTTACCTCCTACAAAATGAGCCAGTTCAGGGCTCTGAGAAGACAACAAATGCAAAGTAATGAAGATCTTAGACCCTGGTAATGTGGTGATGTCACACCTGGCTACCATAAACTTGGGCAGCCACAGTGGTTGGTCAACTAGTCCAGTTAATGGAGTAAACAAAGGTGCACATCTGAGGACCCCCAGCCTCCTCCCGGGCTGCTGACCCTGAGCCACTTGGCTGTGCTCACTAGCAGCAGGGCTAAGTCTTCAGCGTCAGGGTCTTGCTACCTTCACTCTCACCTGTCAGCTACCAGAGAATATCTGCTGAGAGCCACCAGGTCAGGGCTCCTCAGCATTGTGGCAACTCCTATTTAGAGAGGACAACGAGCACAGGTTCTGGAGTCAGCAAGAGTGGGAATCTGTTGCTTTTTGTGGTTTGCTCTTTGGCAAGCAAGGTAACCTCTCTGAGCCCCAACTCATCCTCTGTAACAGGGGATAATGAGACCTGTACCTCACGGCTGTGCGAGTAAAGTCTGCTTAGTGTCGTGTTAATATAGAAAACATTCAGTGAAGGGTACTCAGCCTCGTTACCCACCACAGTGGGGTCACGGGATGGTCCTGAGGTCAGCCATCTTTTCGGGATGAGGAAAGTCAATTTAGCTTTCATAAAGTTAGAGGATTTGCATGTATACATAATTGGTTTTGATACTCTAACCAGTAAGTAAGTAAGTTCCTCTGTTTAAGTTACACTGTTGGTCTATTAATTTCTATACTCTCTTCTGTGGAAGCAAGTAGGAAGACACCTGTCTTTGTTCAGCCTGAATTGGCTGTTTTAACAGAGGAATGAAAAGCTAACAGGTGCACTGGCCTCCTGGCCAGGCTACGAATTCTGCTCTCATGCTGTTCTGACTGCTGGCTTCTGTTCACTGGCCTTCAAGAGATGAGACTGGACAGTCAAGTGATGCACATAGAAGCTTGTCCAGAAAATAAAAACCAGGAGGACTGAAGTGTCAGGTCCCCATGAACATTTTTATACTTATTTAACTAGGTGCACCCCAACTCTAATTTCAGTCCATGTTAATGAACAAGTTTCACATATTTACTGAAATATTAGGGGAAGAAATCAAATGGAGAATTGAGTCCTCAAATACAAACTTAATTCATGTATATGGATCTCTGAAGAACATGGATATATCTGAAAGGCAAAGCACATAATTCTTTAGGGTAGAACATTTCCAAGAAAATTTTGAATTGCAGTAGTGTTTGGATGTTATTGGCAGACCATTTCAGATGTTAAAAAGCATGTTATTAAAAAAATGCACATTATAAACAAGATCAATAGGACAGATGGAACAAACAAAAAAAGTATAGAAAATTAATTACGTAGTTAGCTAGTGCAAAGATAGTAACGTGAGACAAAGTTCAATCGAATATTGCACGTACACCATATAACCTCTTTGCTGTTATAGCCGTGATACTCCTTAGCTGAAGAGATGGCGAGTAGGTAGGATTATTTCAATGAAAAGTTGAGACTAAGAAAACAATGAGAGAGGGAAAGACAGTATCAAAATCAGAACACTAAAGCTCTGATGTAGCCCCGTTTGCAAGGTGAAGAAAAATTATATGCCCCAGAGATGCTGTACAAGTTTCAAGTCTTGTGCTCCAATATCTCTGTCCAGTTACCGCATACTAGAATGCAAGTAAGAAGACGGTCTTTAGGCTTGCCACCTTGATCTACAGGCAGAGATCAAAATGCAGGGCTAAAAAACAAATCCAGCTGAGGGTGGATGGAGGGCCGGCTGCCGTTGCCGTGACACAGCACAGCAGAGGGAGGCGGGCAAAGAGCACTTCCGACCCCTCTTCCTCACTTGGTGCCCACTTGTTACCTCAGCAATTCTTCAGTTCATCCTGTGGATGAAGGACTAATACATTCAACCCTATTAACAATTCTTTGGCAATTTCTTTCCAAAATCCACTCCACTAATATAAGTTCTCGATACTTCATGATTAGTCAATTGCCAATAAATCCTAACTAATCTCATTTCTTCTCTATCTCTAGAAGAGTAATAAGAATAGTGTTTTTGAAGTATCATTTTAATCATGCACTCAGTGGCCTATAAGGGCTCTCAAATGCCTCCACATAAAGTCCAAAGGAATCTAAGTTCCTTACCGCGTAATTTTAGTGCCTTCTATCAGCATTCCCTCTGAATCCGCTGAAATAATGTTTTTTTATTCTGTTAGCTTCAAATAGCAAGTGCTTGTTGAAAGTTTATTCTGGATCCTGCATCCTGTTATGAGAGTCAGTTCTCAAAATCTGCAGGCTGTCTTCAGCATATAAATAACTTGCTTACTCCCAAATCTGAGCTTTTATTCATGCAATTCCTCACTCCAGGAATGTCCTTGTTCTCATTTCATGCCTAAGACCCATGTCTGCAGATCTGGTTTGGATCAGAATGAGCAGCATGGGGAGGGCGGGCAGCTTGTCTAGAGAGCTACCAGCACAAAGCTGTATGCCGTTTCTCACCTCTGCTTCATGTCAGAGCGCACCTTCTTCAACACGGCCTCCTCGTCCTCTATTACACAGGCCTGTGCACAGCTCCTCGACTGCTCGGTGTTGACATAAAGCAGCCTAGGGAACTGTTTTCATCTGCTCCCCTCATCTTCCATCTGCCAAAATCTTCCTTGCTCTAACATCAGGCCCTCTTTTCTTAGAAAGATCTGGGCAAAGCACCTGCCATAACAGGCTCGCAGAAGAGCACAAGTGCTGAGGCCTCGAAAGGCTGGCGTCCCTTTCATATACAGGGATGTACACGTACAGACTCTCACTGTGCTGCTCCTGCAGGACAGCTGCTGGCACCACCTCCTCTGGGAGGGACACAGGTGACAGAGAGGGCTAGGGCTACAAATATGTTGGTGGGATCCTGGGAAAGCTAAGGTGGTTTCTGAGGAAAGGAAGAATGGCGACACTTCTGGCTTAAGTTTATAGCTGCTTAGTTACCAGAAAATTTCAACTTTAAGCAGGATTCAAATTCTACCACTTTCTTTTTTTACTTAATAAATATTAAGTACCTACTATTGTCACACATGGTTTTAAAGAAAGTTGTGAATTCAACAGATACACATGGCCCCTGACCTCCAAAAGCTTAAAGTCTTTGAAAATAGACTATTACAATGAAGTATAACCTAGTAAGTAAAAAACTAACTTTTTAGAGCCAATAATGTATACGTTCTTAAGGTTCTCTATTTATGAAGTTCAGTTAGAGTTGAGAAACACTGCTCTAAAAAGCAAAATTAAATTCCTGAAAGAAAAAAAAATAGAAGCCAACGAAGGAAGCAACACTAAAATATTTAGCAACACTAAATATTAGCTCTAAAAAGCAAAATTAAATTCCTGAAGGAAAAAAAATAGAAGCCAACGAAGGAAGCAACACTAAAATATTAGCATGACCTTGCAAACTACATCTAAAATCAACAATACACCAAAACACACCAAATTTCTCTTTTAAAAAGCAAGAGGCTAAAATCTTCCATAGGAAACTACAGTCATCAAAGGACAGAAAGGGTTTGAACTAATACTTTTCACAGTGATCTGGATTAAAGGGATGAGGCTGTAGTTCTGCTCCAAAAATCTTTAAAAAACTGCAAACTCAAATATGGCCGAAGCCTAAAAGAACTGCATCATGGTGAAATGTGACTCTCTTTAAGAAGTATTATTTTAATTCTTGTCTAAATGCATTTTTTTAAATATTTCAGTGACAAACACCAAACTTAAAACTCAGGTTAAAACTATAATTACTTTAGGGACTTCCCTGGTGGCGCAGTGCTTGGGACTCCACGCTCCCAGTGCAGGGGTCCCGGGTTCGATCACTGGTCCGGGAAGTGTATCCCACATGCATGCTGCAGCTAGGAGTTCGCAGGCCACAACCAAGGAACCAGCCAGCTGCAGCTGGGGAGCCCTCCTGCCTCAACTAAGGAGCCCTCGTGCTGCAACTGGGAGCTGGGAGGCCGGCGAGCCGCAGCTAAGGAGCCCTCCTGCTGCAACTGAGACCCGAAGCAACCAAATGGATAATAAATAAATTTTTTTAAAAAACTATAATTATTTTATATTTTACCATATAAAACAGAATTTCTATCTAGGCCTTTGATCAAAAGGGCAAAACTTTCCTGTAACATTGAAATCTTTGTTTTACTAGCTCCAAGAGGTGACTTGTAATTGAGAACAAAATATTTTTTAGGGAAGCATTTTTTATAATGTTTGTTGTAGAAAACTATTTCACTAAAAGCTGTGAAATAGGTTGTCACGCACTAACCTATAATCACTACAACCGCATTTAAACTGAACTATAATTCAGTGAGTATTATAAAAGACTGTGTGGACTTTAGAAACAAAGGCCAAATAATCTTCCTGTGTAAAAATATATTTTAGACAAAGTCCCTCCAATACATTAGCTTAATGATACAATTCAGAAATTCAATTTCACACCGAATATGTCTTACCTAAGTCATTATTTTTTGTTATAGCATTAGCTGCCCTGGTTCGGGGTCCCTGCTGCGTAAACTGATACCCAAATTTAAGGATATTGGTATTTTCCTCAAGCATCTTGGCCATTTCCAATTCTACAGCCGTCCCCAACTGCTGCCTCTGGAATAATTGAGAATAAAGAATAGTATTAATGAGCTAGATCAAAATACTTTTCAGGTACATGCTGATTCCTTAAAAATTTTCCCAAGTCTTACACCATACATAAGAGAAACAAAAATGTAAGTTTAGTGTATGATCATGCAGACATCAGAAAAATGTGGATTAGTACAGTGAGATACCACTTCATACCCGCTAGGATGACTATAATCAAAAAGACAGACAATAGTGTTAGCAAGGATATGGAAAAATTGGGAGCTTTAGGCATGCGGGCAGGAATGTAAAATGGTGCAACTGTTATGGAAAACAATTCGGCTATTTCTCAAAAGGTTAAACACAGAGTTACCATATGACCCAGCATTTCCACTCCTAGGTATATACCCATGAGAAGTGAAAACATATATTCATATAAGAATCTGTACATGAATGTTCACAGCAGCATATCTGTATAATTCAAAAAGTGGAAACAACCCAAGTATAATAGATTATTCAGCCATAAAAAGGAATAGGTACTGATATATGCTACAACATGAATAAACCTCCTTAACATTTTGCTAAGTGAAAGAAGGAAGACACAAAAGGTCACATATTACATAAATCCATTGATATGAACTGTCCAAAACAGGCAAATGCATAGAGACAGAAAGTAGATTCGTGGTTGCCAGGGGCTGGTGGGAAGGGCGACTAGGAAGGGACTGCTGATGGGTGTGGGGTTTCTTTTTGGGGCGATGAAGATGTTCTGGAGTTAGACAGTGGTGATGGTTGCACAACTCTATGAATATACTAAAAACCATTTAATTGTATACTTTAAAAGAGTAAATTTTATGGTAAGTGAATTATATCTCAATAAAAAAATTGGAAACATTGATTAAATAGCATCCTGGTTAAATTTTAAGATATAACTCTTCTTTCTACCTTCATAATCTACAAAATTTACTTACTTTGAAGGATTAAGGGAGTCATTTACCACATATTTTTAAAAAATAACTGAAGTTATTTTTCAAATAAAATAGACTGAAGTATTTAGTCAAATGTGTAATGTTGTTTTATTTTTAGTTAATTACCACTCTGGATGGAAACACCTCTAACATGTATATTTCTCTGCTGCTTTAAAGAAAAGTGCGTCTGGCAGGGGTGACCCAGCATTATCTTACAGCGTCAGCACTGAATGTGGCTGCACAGGAGCCTGTGTCTCTGGGTAACCTGGGTACTGGAGTTTTCTGTTTTTCACTGAGCCTATTCTGTTCACCTACTGTGTCTGGGACTGACATGCTACAGACGCAAAAATTCTACTATGTGGATCTTGCCACCAAAGAGCTGAAAAATTTGAGGATGGACTGTCACCTGTGAGAATTCTTCCTGTTCAAAACAGCCAGCCATCTAAATCCTCTTAAGACCAACCAGGGAGTGCTGCTTGTATACCTTTCTATATGTTAAGTTAATATTCTGGATGCCCCCAAATGTTCTCTCATCCCTTTTCAGGACCACCTTCCCAAGGGTTCCCTGAAAGCCCTCCTCCCACCCACCTCCTGAGTCCCCAAGCCCTGCACAGAGTGTGGGCTGTAGTTTCCTCAAAGCTGCTGCTGCACATCACTGACCTGATTGTCGATTTTCAGCTCAGCCAGGGTTTCATTATCTCTCAAAGCATCAATCAGTGCTAGAATCCCAGCTCCTGTAATAAAGTTGGACTCCATATTTAAGCTCTTCAAATTTTTGTTCACTCTTAGCATCTCTGCAAAAGCCTGGAAATTAAAGAAAATATTTGGAGATTACAGTTTGACAGCACCTAGTAAATAAACACTGAACAAGCCTGAAACAAATACACAAATCAATACAACTGCTTTAATGTTTCTTATTAGATTGTTTTAGCTTGACACACTACTTCACAGGTCTCACATGTATCTATTTTCACATGCACTTGGTCACAGACTTTAGATTTTTTTTTTTGTCATGTGTAATTCCCCATTGGTAACATTCTCTACTGCTATTCATTCCTACTTCCACTTCATGCTTCGTTCTCCTGCGTCTCTCATACTTTCTCTGAGTCTCTGTGTAGGAGTAACGTCATCAATGTCTCTTTGCTTTATTATTTCCCTTTGCCCGCACCGCACAGCATGCAGGATCGTAGTTCCCTGACCATGGATCAAACCCACACCCCCCTGCAGTGGGAGCGCAGAGTCTTAACCGCTGGACCGCCAGGGAAGTCCCATCAATGTCTCTTTGGAACATTTTTTCTTACTTGCGTCCTGCGGCAGCTGGGTTACTGTGAAGCCCAAATGAGGGTAAATTATGGACTAATTTCCAAGGCAGGGACCAAAAGGACTGCCTAAGGCAGAAGGCCAGAAAAGATCACAGATGACTGGAACTGAGAGAGCACAAAATCTATGGAGAAGAAGGGGCTAACTAAATATTCAACTCAAAGAACGGTATGTTTTCCATCTGCTTCCAATACATTTCTCACAGGATATGGCAGTGCTAGGCGTTTGACCCAGTGCTTAATAGGTGCTATACTGATTAATTAACAAAGCCTGTAAGTGAGCAGAGGGGAAAGAGAAGGGAGGGGGGAGGAGGAAGAATAGGAGTGTGAGTTTATTTAAAAAGCCCTGAAGAGGCGTCAAAAGAAAGGCCGAACTCCAGAGAATATGGGTAAGATCAAGCTTAAAATTGAAGTCAAGTTAAAGAAAAGGCAATACTGCGCAGTGATACTAGAAAGAACTGGGGACAGATATCTACACACGCACAGCAACAACTGGCTATGTGACTTGGAGCAAATCCCTTATCCATCCATCTGTACACACATTTATTAAAATACTACAATGGCCTATTTTTGATAAGTACTGTTCTGTAAATTCAGAAATAAAACATACAAGTCTCTACCTGATGGAACTTACATTTTAGTGGGGGACCCACATAGTAAGTAAGCAAAATGTAATGTCAGATGGTAAAAAGGGCTATAGAGGACGAAACAAAGGCATAGCAGGGTGGATGGGGAGTGCTGGGGGTAGGGGTGGGGTTGCTGTTTTATGTACAGGGGTCAGGAACGGCCTCCCCTGGAAGGTGACAGCTGAGCAAGGACTGAAATAATTTAAGTGATGAAGTAAACTACGTGGAATATCTTCAGGGAGAAAGTTCTAGGCAGGAGGAACAAGCGTGAGGCTCTGAGTTGGGAGCATGCACGGCATGTTTGAGGCAGAGCAAGGAGGCTGTGTGGCTGGAGCAGAATGAAAGAAACAGCAAGAGGGGAGATGAGGTCTGCTCATGTAAGGCCTTATTAGGCCAGTGAAAGATTCTGATTTTTACTTAGTGAGACAGAGAACTGCTGGAGGGTTCTGAGTACAGAAATGAGAACATTTAAGTTTTAAGAGTACTTCTGATGCTGTGTAAAGAGATGAAGCAGGCAGCTCAATTAGGATAATCCAGGTGAGAGAAGTCAGTGGCTTGGGCCAGGGTGGTAGCTGTGAAAATGGTGAGAAGTGGTTGGATATACAGGAAATATTTGAAGACACAGCTGGATATACATTTAAAGTTGTGAGAAAGGGAAGTCAAGGATCACTCCATTATTATTATTATTATTTTTAATATTTTTGGCTTGAGCAAATGAAAGAATGAAGTTGCCATTTAGTGAGATAGGAAAGAGTGTGAGAGAGGCAGGTATGGGACGGAAGTCAGGAGTTTGGTTTGGGACTTGGGTTTGAGATGTCTGTTAGATACACAAGTAAAGCTGTTAAGCAGTAGCTGGACATGGGTTTGGAGTTGAGGGGAGAGGTATGAACTGGAGATAATAATATTGGGAGTCATCAGCATGCATAGATAATATATAGCAATGAAACAGAATGAGATCACCCGGGAAGTGAGTGCAGATAGAGGAAAGAAGAAGGACTAGAACCAAGCTCTGAGCCATTTAGATGTTTAGATGTTGGGGAGATGAGGAGGAACCAGTGTAGGGACCAGAGAGGAAGGAGGAGAATCAAAGGGAGTGATATCCTCAAAGCCAAGAAGAAAAGGGTTTATACCATGATCAAGTGGGATTTACCCCAGAAACGCAAAGTTGATTTAACATATAAAAATTAATCAATGTGGGACTTCCCTGGTGGCGCAGTGGTTAAGAATCTGCCTGCCAATGCAGGGGACACAGGTTCGATCCCTGGTCCAGGAAGATTCCACATGACACAGAGCAACTAAGCCCGTGTGCCACAACTACTGAGCCTGCGCTCTAGAGCCCGCAAGCCACAACTACTGAAGCCTGCGCTCTAGAGCCCACAAGCCACAACTACTGAGCCCGCGTGCCTAGAGCTCGTGCTCTGCATCAAGAGAAGCCACTGCAATAGAAGCCCGTGCACCGCAACGAAGAGTAGCCCCCGCTCGCCACAACTAGAGAAAGCCCACACACAGCAACGAAGACCCAATGCAGCCAAAAATAAATAAATAAATAAATAATAAAATAAATTATTAAAACAATTAATCAATGTAATACACCATATTAACTGAATAAAGGACCACATGAATAAAACCACATGATCACCTCAACAGACACAGAAAAAGCATTTGATAAAAATTCAACACTATAGATCCATAAATGGAACCCTCTGCAGGTGTTAAAGGAATGATGTAGAACTTTATATGCTGATATGAAAAGATCTCTGAGATATACTGTTAAGTGAAAAATTAAGTTGCAGAACAGCCTACATTGCATGACTCCATTTATGTTTAAAAAATTTCATAGAAAGGAAATACAGAAAAAAATAAACATAAAATGGTAGTAAATAATGTATTGCCTAATAGTGAGTAAACATCAATTGAAAAAAGAGAGTAAATTTTTTTTTTTTTTTTTTTTTTTTTACTGATATTTGCTTTTATTGATTGTTGAACATCATGGTTACTAATTAACAGTTGATCTTACAACACAGAGTTTTGAAACTACATTAAAAAATTATTTTAGTTTTTAAATTTATTTTTTATTGAAGTATAGTTGAATTAAAAGAGAGTAAATCTTGTTCATAAAATCAGTTTAACCACCTTTGTAACATGCCCTGGTATTACATAGCCATAATTTCGGTATCATTAGTAGTTAGCTTACTTACAACAGCAACGGGGTCATTGCTTCGGGTGGCTGCAAGACTGAAATATTTCACATGTGTGTTGGTTTCCAAAGCCTTCGCAAAATCTTTTAGGGTTGGAATTGGGATATTCTTGAAAGACAAAAATGTGAAACATTATTACATTTTAGTTTTCAGGAAATTCAGTCCATTAATCAAATACATCTGTACTTTCTTTTTTGCATTAAAATGTATTCAGAAATTATGTAACATACAACCGCTGGTCTACAACTGAAAACAAACAACTCAGCCTCCTTCTTACCTCTTTGATTTCTCTATTATGGTACAAACTGTTGGCATAGAGCAGAGCATACATCACCGTTTCTCTAGCATTGAGGTTAAAGAAATTCTCTTTTTAATTATTTGTATTATGAGAAGTCAGCCCTTGAGTACTCAAAGTGGATCCACTTTTCTACAAAGGGAAAGACGTGGGAATCTACTTATGATGATTCCTGAGGCAGATGACATACTGTTTTCAGTCACTCAAGCTGTAAGGTATTAAGAGAGATTAACATTTCTTGAAATGAGGAAAGAGATAGTTTTAGGAGACACTCATCTTTCCCCTTAGTACCAAGACTTCAATTTCCTGTAGGCTGCCTATTTTCAGATTGTTACTATTGATTTAGAGACAGAGATATACGAGAACTGAATTTTTTTAAAAAATAAGAAGATTAGTGATCAACTAGGGATATTAGCTTTCCCCAAGGCTTTCCCCCCTCCACTCACAGGAAGGAACACCCACAAAAAGAGCACAGAGGTCTTATTCCCTAGGTTCTTGTAATTTCCAGATGTTCTCCCTGCCTCCAAGTCAGATAAATCAAGATTTAAAATGAGGAATTTGTAATGAAGCTATTATACAATGGCTAATACGCTAAGAGATCATTTGAGTTTACTCTTTGGTAATTAATTATCCCTATGCCCTCCTAACTCATTTCTTCTTTCTCTACTCCAAGGAAGAGTTGCATTTTAAAAATCCCAATGAGATCCCACAAAGCCCAATTCTTGGTGTTTACTCAAGAGAAATGGAAACATATGTTCATGCAAAAACCTGTATGTGAATGTGTATAGTGGCTTTATTTATAATCATCCCAAACTGGAAGCAACTCATATGTCTATCAACTGGTGAACGGACACACAAACTGCAGCACATCCAGACAAAGGAATGCTCCTCTACAACACAAAGGAGCAAACCACTGACACACACAACAGCATGGAGGAGTCTCAAATGTACTGTGTGAAGTGAAAGAAACCAGACTCAATGGCTACACACTATATGGTTCCATTTATATGAAATTCTGGAGAAGGCAAAACGATAGGGAAAGAAAACAGATCCACGGTTGTCAGGGGCTAGAGCTGGTGGCAGGGAGTGATGACATAGGGGTGTGGCATGTTCTACACCTGACTGTGGTGGTAGTTGTACAACTGTACGCATTTGCTTTAATTCATAGAACTGCACACTAGAAAGGGAGAATTTCACTATATATACCTTATAGCTCAAGAGAGCTGATTAAAAAAACAAAACCTGAAAGGCTATAAAATGCTCCTAAAAGTGGGCAGTACTTTGGGAGCCCGAGAGGTATACTGTGACAGTCTGTAGAGTTTATATTTCTATGTGATAGCCTTTAAAAAGTAAATCAGAAAAATACTATAATACTTTAACTTCTAAAATCGAACGAATCTATGTTAGCATACTACTAGAGGTAAAAACTTTACCATTAAGTAGAAAGGATTAGACTGTATCAAAACTGCCCAGCTCTCATCCTAGATCCAACTGACTCAAAGCAATTCAAAACAACTTTTTGTTTGCTTATCACACCTACCTTTATATTATTCAAATTAACTTCAACAAGACGAACATCATTTTCTTTAATTCTCTGTAAACTCTCTTCAACATTAGTTGGATTTGGGGGCTCATCAAATACTGGAAGAATCTTTTCACCTTTTACCACATCTGTAGCAACAAATGAAAAGAGCAAGAGTGTCACTGGGTTGATACTGTAACAGTGAATGCATATATTAACTTGGAAACACATAGCACACATACACATATTCAGTAGAACTATAAGTTTCTTTCCCCAAATTTCTAAAAAATCCTTTATGTGCTCCCACATAAAGCACTGAAATAAAATTTTACTGAATATAAATACCAAACATAATTCAACATTTAATTTGTTTGCAGTGTATCAGCCTTCAAAAATGAGTATTTTCACTGCCTCTTGCCTCTTAGTGTATTACAAGATATCTTTACCATGAAAATATAGTTGATGACACAAGCTGGTGACCCCCTTTATTTTTAGCAATGTTCAAGATAAAGTTCTAATAGGACAAAATCTAACAACTCATCATTTTCTCTGAGGTTTGACTAGTAATTAATGCAAAGGCAGTAAGAATCAGAGACATGAACAAACACAGCCTCCACAAAGAGTGAGTTGACGGAAGGACACACTGCCTGTTCCTCCCGTGGGGAGTACTACGCAATGAGAAAGGGCAGAGGACTCTATCAGGAAGACGAGTAGAAACAGGGAATGGGGAGACAGAGAAAGGTAATGGTACACGGAAGAACTACTGAGACAGGAATTCCCTGCCCTCCTTCATCCTACAGCCCAATCCTTCACCATTTATACCCACACACATGGCCAGAATACAGCTATTCAAAACTGAAAGAGGACCCAGAAGCCTTGAACCCTCTAGTGAGATGTAAATGCGCTCTGAGGTATGTGTGGAGGTCCATGAATACCTATAACAGATAAACTTTTATGGATGTATTTTCTGGGGAGAACAACTAGAGCATCAGATTCTCAAAGAGGAGAATGACCACAACATTAAGAGCAAGTGACAATGGAAAGACTGACAGGGTCACTGTCTGGCTTAGTTATTCCCTGCTGCCCTCCTCTAGCTTTTAGGAGCAAAACTCACCTTAAGACAAAGTATATTGCTTACTCATCCAATAAATTCCCTCTACGAGTACCTTGTTCTTTTCAAATATCACACACACACACACACACACACACACACACACCCTCCTACACACAGCATCCTGAAGAGATCAGCTCAGACAAAAGTCTGAAAATTAATTTCCTGAGGACAGCTGGAAGATCAGCAAGGCAGTCTTCTTCAAGATGGTAGATCAAGGGGACTGGAGAAAATCTTCCTCACTGAATGGAAAATTCAATGAGCTCTTTCTCAATTCCAAATTTTCTAAAACCAAGAAATTCCTTTTCTTCTCTGCAGAATGCGTATAAAGAGCCTTGCTCTATAATGAAATAATGGATCCAGTCAACAGGATGTGGAAACCATTAAGAAAGGTTCATGGGGAACTTTAATTGGAGGGATCAGGTTGCCAAAATTTGAGTCCACTGATCAATCTTAACACGTTCCGCAAAGAGGAATGACCAGACTTGATATGCTTCCTAATGTGATTCGATCACTATCCAGGAAGCGTTCTTGCCAAAAAAAATTAAAAACTGCACCTGAATTTGATCAAGCTTCTAGAAAACAACAGTTTACAGAAACACAGGAGGTAGAGAGAAACAAGTAAAATGATACTACAAGGTTGCAATCAGCCAAATCCAGAATGTGGAAAATTCTACATGACAACACATTTTCTTCAAGGGATAAATGCTATGAAGAAAGTGGGAAAGAAGTTGAGGAGGAGAACTGTTAAGAAATTAAGAGGAACTTAAACCAAACGACAACCAAATGCAATATGTGACCCTCATCTGGATCCTGATTTGAACAAACCAGCTGTGAAATGACGTTTTTGAGAGAAAATGGGAAATCTGAACATGGACTGGGTATTAGATGATATGAAGGAATTGCTGGTTATTTTTAAGTTTGATCATGGCATTGTGGTTATGTTACAAGAAAAGCCTTTGTGAGAGACACATATGGAAATATTTATGGGTGAAGTAATACAAACAAACAGGATTTGCTTTAAAATATTCCAGGGAAAAGAGTAGAAGGGATGGGAGGGAGGCAGACGGTGGATGAAACCCGGCTGGCATAATGTGCAAAACAGCTGAAGCTGGACGATGGATTTATTATTCCCTCTTCTATAATGTATGCTTGAACATTTCTACAATAGAAAGTTAAAAAAATAGGGGAATGGCCAATTACAGAACATTCATAAAATGGAATGTTATACAGATGTTTGAATGAGGTAAATCTGTATGTACTAACTAGGAAATGTGATATATTGCTAAGTGATATCCTATATAGCATGGATTAAAATCCTCACCACCGATTTCGTGGGATATTGAAGCTAGTTACTTAATCATTCTAAAACCTCAGCTCCTTCAAAGGCATATTAAAGATAATAATAATACTTGTTTCGTAGAACTGTTGTGAGGATTGAGAACAATTTACATTCAAGAGCTGTGCACACAAGAACATGGCCCATGGTAAGCATTCAAAAAAATCAGCCAACAGTATTACTGAAAAATTCAGGGACAAGAAATATCTCTAGTATGATCCCATTTTTGTAAGAAAAAAGACAATTCGTGTATAGCACATATACATATGTAAGTTTATACAAGCATAATACAAAGTCTGGAAGGATATATTCCCAATTGTTAACAGTTAGGGAGGGGGTAGAGGTCGGGTATGGTGAGTAGGAGGCATGACGGTTGTGAGTAGAGACACTTTTACTGCTTACCTTGTCCCCTTAGGTCTTGTTTAAATTTACTACAAAATAGGCATGACTTTGGTGATTTTAAGATGTCTTATAAATAAATTTTTTAAAAAGCTTTGCTTTAGGTTATCTAATACTTAGCATCAGACTAAAAGGTTTAGGGGCTGAATAGTTCTTTGCTTTCTCCTGAATCTGATTTTATAATATACTTTCTTTGTCAGCACTGTTGTGGGTTTCTTGAAAATCAGGAACACTGAAAACAAAATGTCAGTAAAAGCCAAGTATGACCAATTTTTATAGCGTTTACCATTAGTATTATTTAGTGAGGTGAGAGTAGTTCCTATTACATTTGCTGACACATTAAGCATAAAATATTTAATATTCTATTCTCAATGGTTTTCTAGGTCAATACCATCTAACTGGAATCTTAGGTTTCAAGTACATATGCATAACATCTGGTATGCAAATACTGAAGCTATTACATGGAGAAAACAAAACATAATTAACAAAGGATTGGAATTCACAAAGCATTATAAGTACTCACTTGAAAAATGTTCTTGGTCGACACCATTACTACTTCCCACTATATTGCAGAACTGTGTATTCGTTATCAAATTGTGCATCCCAAGAATAGCTATAAATACAGAAAAAGAAAATTATTTTTTTATTTCCATCAATTTTAAACAAAGAATTAATTTTATGCCCCCAAATTTCTATCAACGATTTTAACACTCTCTGGGCTTTTTCCTACTAAATTAAATACACATTTCGTAGCTAAAAAAACAAAAAAGAGAAAACATGATTAAAAACCACCTACAATCTCTTTCTTATCAATACCCTTGTAATTTCTCCCCACATTTCTGAATTTAGACACAGCTGGAGCCAGCTTAACCCTAAACCTAAGTCTATGCTTAGCTCCATCTGGTGGCCAAGAGAGAAAAAGGAAATGATCTATTGTTGCTGTTCACCGTCACAGGGCTTCTCCAAACATAATGAGATAAAAGGCAGATTTTTCAACTTAACCTTAACTCTCATATTAATTTACATTTGTATTTTAGCTAAGAGTAGAATACTAAAAGTATGGTTGAATTCTCATATTTAAGATTAAAGTAGCATCCCTCAAAAATGACACTTAGGAGGAGAAATAAATTTGGATTTTGATGGCCTTTTGCACAAATAAGGCAGAAGCTACAGTATGCCTTTGGCCCATTCCACTCTGAGGAATGTACCATTTACAAATCCATTAGCCCTCAGCCCCTCCCCAGGGAATAAGATACCTGCTCTAGCTGTGGTACCACACCTTGACTGTCCCTTCCCTGGGTCCTTCCCAAAGAACCATCACTGCTCCTTTTAAACATGTTAGTACTTGAAATTATTTGGTACTAACCTTTCCCCATGTGTCATATTTTTCTATCTAGAAAAATGGGTGTGGGTGGAGGCAGCTGGGGGCAGATACTGGTCCAGATAAGAAACTGGTAATGATGAAAATCACAGGGAGGTTTGGAATGTTCCATATATCTTCAGAAAAGTTGGGAAAGTGGTGAGTATAGCTCAGGACTGACTATTTTATCTAATTTCCAATTACCCGTTTCTGGGTCTTCTAATAAAATGGGATAGCAGTAGACCCTGGAGACAGCTTCTAGCTGAGCACCAGCTGATGAAAGATTTTTATAAAGACTTTCAAAGATGGCAAAATGGGAAAAGACATCCAATAATCAATAAATTCCATTAATATAAAAATTTCACCATTAAGAGAATTTAAAGAAACTAAATCCTTTATGTCAGATTTATAGTGTAACAAACAAAGCCAAATGTACGGTTACTTATTCAACAGCACTCTGCTGGGCAAAGCAAGCATTTGTATAGTGTGTATAAGGTGTGTGTTGGTATTTTCCTCCCCTCTATACCATTCACAAATTAATTTGTTTTAGGAGATACCTGCGAGATCACACAATTCTGTATCAGAAGCACTTGTCAAAGCTTCTTCTAGCTCTGGATCAAGAGATACTTTTTCTTCTGTAAAAGTCTGCACAGGTTTCTGCTTAGGGATAAATATCTTCCCTGTAAAATAAAGCAGTTTGTTAGTTTCACTACTACTGCTAGTAACTCACCATTTTATTCTTACAAAAATTATTAGAAGTATGTGCAACTGAAGCTGAAGTAAAAGGTCAAGATTAACATCTACAATAATTTTGTTTCATCTTCGGTATGTATTTATAAGTTTCTAAGGCAACACTTTGGCCATATAAGTTGGAACAAGAAAAAGAAATGAACCGAGAAATTTTCCCATTTGTGAAAGTAAAAATAGGCTCTTTTTGGAGTAATTATGAGTTATTCTACAAATACTAAATCAAAAAATAAATGAATAAAAAAATCTATAAATTAAGGAAAAAACAGAATTCATTTTCTTATTCTTAAGCAAGGAACTGCTACAGTCCCTTGGGGGATGGCAGAGGCAATTCTAATTCCAGAAATTCAAGTTCTAATTGCAAAGAAATTCCAGTATGTCCTGAGTGGTAGTCTGAAACTTTCTGTCACTGTTCATCTAAGCCTCTATGACACTAACAAGGTTACCTGTTAAGAAACTAGTTATTCTAGAAACCTACAGTATTTATTATGTGAAAATCAGTATTTCATTACCGTATGTTCAACGCAAAAATGAAAACATGAAGGGAATGGAAAATGATAATGATATAACTGCAGCACAAGCCAACCAAACAAGAGGTACTTACACATGGTGGGACTGAGTTACCAAGATTGACTCTGGTTTCCCCCCTGAGACAGGTGAAAATTCTAACTAAGTGATCTAGGAAGGCCTATGTGTGGATTCACACAAGCTCCAATTATTTTCTTTTCTATCAGAAAATTACCAGGGAAATGTGTGAGAATATGTGACCTGATGAATCTATGTAGTATTCTATCAAAAGAAATGTTTGTGGGCTTAATAATCAGTATAGTAAATGTTGTACAATTCTTGTTCAAGGTAAATATTAATCAGTGTAATTCATAAGAAATCCTTCCACAACACAGATTGCTCCCAGGAATCTGACCAAAGCTGGTCAGGTATTTTCAGCTAAGCCCATCTAAAAGATTTAATTTCTGATATTATATTTCATTTTTTATTATTTCCACTTGGTTCTTGTTAAAAAAAATTAGTTTCTATCTCTCTGCCAAAATGCCTCATCTCTTCACACATGCCTTGTCCACCAGATTTTCTGAGATTTTTGTCATAAAGTTCCTGACTGATAACACCAATATTTGGGTCATCTCTGGTCTTCTATTGACTGTTTACTTTTCTTGACTATAGGCCACATGTGTCTTAAGATCTCTGACTTCATACTGGGCATTTTTGTACAAAAGTATAGCAGAGACTAAAGGAAGTGACATTTATTCCTAGAAAGGAATGTGCCACTCAGGTCAGTGCTGAAGTAACATGCTCTACAGTTGAGCTGAATCTGGGCTTTTTGTTGCAACGTTAGTTTGATTCACTTCCTCACTGGCTTCAAACATTTTGAGGACAGGATCAGGACTTAATCTTCAGCAAGGCCTAGGATTAGAACTCTGGTGAGGTTCTGGAGATCTCCTGAGCTGCCACTGCCTACTGTTTTGAACTGTAAAGTAGCAACATTGCTCCTGATGTGTAGTCCTGGCTGCCAGATTTCTAGGAGCTCTGTTTTGCAGTTCCACCCCCCACTTTCCCACTTTTTGGGCCTTGGCAGATCTTTCAGCCCGACGCTTATGTTGTCTGCTCTACACTTTGTGAAGTGGGAGATGGCCTGAAAGGGATTTCTCTCAGCTCTCCTGTCTCTCTCTCAATCTCCCGAGCTAAAAACCTATGCCTCAGGAATCTTCTCTCAGCTCTGCTTCACTGCCTCGGTTCTTGGAGTAGAATCCCTAGCACTAAATGAAGACCTGAAGCAAAGAACTGGAGGGTCATGCAGTCTCACCCTATCTCTAGGGCTGCACTGTTCAGTATGATATGTTCAATACGGTATGTGACTATTTAAGTTTAAATTAGTTAAAATTAAAAATTCAGTCTCTCAGTTACACTAGCCACGTTTGGCTAGTAGCTACCACACTGGTTAGCACAGATACTGACCATTCCCACCATGGCATAAAGTTCTAGCGGACAGTGCTGCTCTAGGGCTCCTGTGATTTCTAATCTACCGTGCTGGCCCATACACTGCCATTAAAAGCTTAAAAGTTAGGCTGACTTCTCCTTACTCCTCTCTACGGTAGTTTCCTCCTTTTCCCGATATTTCAGTCAGGAAAGAACGCAGAATGGATCACCTCTTTTTTTTTTTTTTTTTTGGATCACCTCTCTGATGGAGGGCTTGCCACTTTCTGTGAGTCACTAAGATTTGTGTCTTCAAGCTTTCTGATTTTTTTTTTTTAACTATGATTAATGTAGCGTATATTGCTTGTTTTGGTGAGAATAAGAAGTCTCTTGCAACTTCCTACATCTGAATCAGAAGTCTTTCTAGGCAAGTATTTTCTTATTTAAAAAATGGCACTTGGCCAATCTACAATGTATTTATATTAGTAAGGATGCTTTTAACTGCATATAACAAAATCCCCAATTTAAAGTGGTTTAAACTGGTGCTTCTCAAGCTTTAATGTGCATGTCATCTACCTAGTGGTCTTATTAAAGTGCAGATTCTGATGCAGGAGGTCTAACATGAGCTCTAAGAATCTGTATTTCTAGCCAGCCTCCCAGGTGGTGCTGATACCGCTGATGCACAGATCACTCTCAAAGCAGCAAGGGTTTAAACAATAAGTATTTTTTATCTCACTTAATAACTCCACAGGTAGGTGGCTGAAGGATTGGTTCAGCAGCTCAATGTTGACATCAAAGATCCAGGCTCTATTTTTCTCTTTGTCTGTAACTAGCATGGAAGCCTTTGTTCTCAGGCCATTAGTCTCAAGATGACCTTTGTAATAGTACGCATCACATCCTCATGCGGCAAGGTCAGGGCAGGAAGGAAGGGCACTTTCTCAACTGCTGACTTTTATAAGGAAAACTGTCCAATAGATTTCTTCTCTGGTCTCACTGACCAGCACCGGGTCACATGTCCATGCCCCACCTGCAAGGGTAGCTTGAAAAGCAAGGATCTGGCCTTTTCAGTCTATTTCAGAGATGGATTCTGCCAGTAAGGAAGAAGGAATTTCTGAATGGTTGTTAAATAGAAAACTACCACATTTGTCCCAGTACTGAACCAGATGAAGTACACTTCTGTGCTCCCTTAATTCCCTGAACATTTCACTGTGGCTACACTTACTCATTTTGCATGTTTGTCTGTCCTCTGTGAGCATTTCAATGTTCTGTTCCATCCTTACATTTCCATCCCTACAATTCCATCCCTACCTTGTCTGTCCTCTGTGAGCTTTTCAATGTTCTGTTCCATCCCTACATTTCCTAGCTCACAGCAGGCAATCCAATTTGTTGAATAAATAATCTGGTGATCACCTCAGCTCAACTACCTCATTGTATAAAGTATAATATAAATACCCTGGTTCAAAGTTACACAGCAGAGTTAGCACTAGAACACAGGTTCCCAAACTCTCAACCCAGTAATTTTCCCAATAAACTGGTGGCTTTCAAACTTAACTCTTTAGCAGTGGACTTTTCAACTCAAACAAATGCTTATCTGTATGGTGGTACGTAACTGATCTTCTTAGTACCAAACTTTGGAGTTCTGGTGATTATTAGATAATCTTTTATCATTAGTTCACAGACAAAGGCAAATACAAATCATTACATTCTGATAATTCCTTAATACTTTTCACAGTGGCTGATATAACAAAGTGGCATACAATTCAGATGGCATGCCTTTAATTGCCATTTCAGGATAATTACATTTTCCTGAGCAAAATCTTACCGGCACTTTCAGGTGTCTATCTCCGTGGCTAATGTTGGCTGCACAATGGAGTCACCTGGAAAATTTTAATAAATTCTGATGTCCAAGTCCCACCCCCAGAGATTCTGATTTAACTGGTCTGATGTGCTGTATGGGACATCTGGATTTTCAAAAGCTCTCTAGGAATTCTAATGCATAGTAGCCAAGGTCAAGAAACATTGGATTATGGTATTCACTTAGTAAAAAAAACTATATAAACTATCAAAAAGCTGCCTATGTCTTATTCTAGGGACCAACGGCATCTAAAGCGTTATAAAAATCTAAAATGTTTATTTTTGTAATCCTCATCCACAGTCCATAGAGGCATTATTCTTTTTCTTTTTCTTTTTTTTTGCAGAAGGGAGTTCCAATCCCCCATCAGCACGTTCTTTCTTTCTTTTCTTTTTTTTTTTATGTTTATTTATTTATTTATTTGGTTGCACCAGGTCTTAGTTGTGGCAGGCAGGCTCCTTAGTTGCAGCTCACTAGCTCCTTAGTTGTGGCATGCAAACTCTTAGTTGCAGCATGCATGTGGGATCTAGTTCCCTGGCCAGGGATCGAACCCAGGCCCCCTGCACTGGGAGTGTTGAGTCTTAACCACTGCGCCACCAGGGAAGTCCCGAGGCATTATTCTTATCTAATTTTTCCCCATACATAAACTTTTGCTAATACTTACAAATACAAAATGGATCTCATCAGAAAAAAACAACAAAGCAAAACAAAACTTCCAAGGGCTTATGGAAATTCTGTGACACAGAATTTTGCTCTATTTATACAGCTGTGAAATAATTTGGTACCTCTTCTGATACTCCTCTTTACAATTTCTCTGTATGTAGAGATTTTTGTTGCAGAGGTATGTAGATTATACAGTATTGTGTTTTTAACAATACAAAAAGTAATCACTTCATATTTCTTCATGATTAGTTTAACATGAATACACTGTAAGAATTATACTTTAATGCGTATATATAAAATCTTGTTATAGAAAATTAAAAGTAAAGAAAATTACTTTTGTAAGAAAGGATAAAATAGGCAGAACTTAAGTTTAGTATTATGAATACAGTACTTAAGCGGTTCTCCTCAAACTCTTTAAAGACTTAATCCCTTAAACAAATCTCAGCTATTTGCAGAAAGTGACAAGGTGATTCTAAAATTCATGTGGGAATCCAAGAGACCCAGAATAGCCAAACAATCTTGAAAAAGAAGAACAGCTGAAGGACTCACACTTCCCAATTTCAAAACTTAATACAAGACCTCGCTGGTGACGCAGTGATTAGGAATCCCCCTGCCAGTGCAGGGGACACAGTTTCAGTCTCTGGTCTGGGAAGATCCCACGTGCCATGGAGCAACTAAGCCCGTGCACCACAACTACTGAGTCTGCGCTCTAGAGCCCACAAGCCACAACTGCTGAAGCTTGCGCGCCTAGAGCCCATGCTCGGCAACAAGAGAAGCCACCACGATGAGAAGCCCACGCACCGCAACAAAGAGTAGCTCCCGCTCGCCGCAACTAGAGAAAGCCCGCACGCAGCAATGAAGACCCAACGCAGCCAAAAGTAAATAAATAAATAAAAATTAAAAAAAAAAACTAAATACAAAGTTATTGTAATCAAGATAGTGTTATGGTGTACAAGGAAAGACATTTACATCAATGAAATAGAATTGAGAACCCAGAAATAAACTCATATTTACGGTCAATTGAATTTCTACAAGGATACCAAGACAATTCGACTGAGCAAGAGTTGTCTTTTCAACAAATAGTACTTGGACAGTTGGATAGCTATATGCAAAAGAATGAAGTTGGACCCCTATATTTCATACCATACACAAATATTAACTCAAAATGAATTACAGACCTAAATGTAAGAGCTAAAACTACAACTCAGAAAAAAAAAACCTAAGAGTAAATCTCCATGGCCTTGAGTTAGGGAATGATTTTTTAGATATAACAACAAAAGTACAAACAACAGGACTTCCCTGGTGGCGCAGTGGTTAAGAATCTGCCTGCCAGCTCTATTAACAATAGCCAGGACATGGAAGCAACCTAAGTGTGCGTCAACAGATGAATGGATAAAGAAGATGTGGTACATATATACAATGACATATTACTCAGCCATAAAAAGAAACGAAATTGAGTTACTTGTAGTGAGGTGGATGGACCTAGAGTCTGTCATACAGAGTGAAGTAAGTCAGAAAGAGAAAAACAAATACCGTATGCTAACACATATATATGGAATCTAAGGAAAAACAAAAGGTCATGAAGAACCTAGGGGCAAGATGGGAATAAAGACGCAGACCTACTAGAGAATGGACTTGAGGATATGGGGAGGGGGAAGGGTAAGCTGGGACAAAGTGAGAGTGGCATGGACATATATACACTACCAAATGTAAACCAGATAGCTAGTGGGAAGCAGCCGCATAGCACAGGGAGATCAGTTCGGTGCTTTGTAACCACCTAGAGGGGTGGGATAGGGAGGGTGGGAGGGAGACGCAAGAGGGAAGAGATATGGGGATATATGTATATGTATAACCGATTCACTTTGTTATAAAGCAGAAACTAACAAACCATTGTAAAGCAAATATACTCCAATAAAGATGTTAAAAAAACCCCAAAACAACAACAAAAAAAAACAAAGAAATAAATAAAAAATAAAAAGAACCCACCTGCCAGTGCAGGGGACACAGGTTCGATCCCTGCTCCAGGAAGATCCCACATGCTACGGAGCAACTAAACCTGTGTGCCACAACTACTGAAGCCTGTGCACCTAGAGCCCGCGCTCCACAACAAGAGAAGCCACCGCAATGAGATGCCCACGCACCGCAATGAAAAGAGTAGCCCCTGCTCCCCGCAACTAGAGAAAAAGCCTGTGCGCAGGAACAAAGACCCAATGCATCCAAAATAAATAAATAAATAAAATTTAAAAGGTTATTGTAAAACAAAAAAAAGTACAAACAACAAAAGAAAAAATAGATAAATTGAACTATATCAAAATCTAAAATTTTGTGGGGCAGTGATACCACCAAGAAAATGAAAAGACAAGCTACAGAATGAGAGAAAAAAGTTTTCAAATCATATATTTGATAAGAAACATATCTAGAATATATAAAAAGTGTTTATCAATAATAAATCAAATATTTTGATTGACTGACAAAAATCAGTAATAAAAAGACATCCCAATTTAAAAATAGGCAAAGGATTTGAAGAGACATTTATCCAAAGAAGACATAAGATGTCTAAGAGCACATGAAAAAATGCTCAATACCATTAGTCATTAGGGAAATGCAAATCAAAACCACAATGTATGTTATCACTTCACACCTACTAAGATGGCTATAAGCAAAACGACAGACAAGAGTTGGCCAGGATGTGGAGAAATCGGAACCCTAATACATTGCTGGTGGGAATGTAAAATGGTGCAGCCACTTTGGAAAACAATTTGGCAGTTGTTCAAATTGTTAAAAAAGTTACTAAGTGACCCAGCAATTCCACTAGTAGGTATACATAGCAACTTGTACACAAGTGTTCACAGTAGCATTATTCATAATAGCTAAAAAGTGGAAACAATCCAAATGTCCATCAACTGACAAATGGAGAAACAAAGTGTGTGTTTTCATACAATGAAATATTATTCATCCATAAAAAGGAATAAAACACTGAAACATGCTAAAACACAGATGAAACTCCCAAACACTAGGCTAAGTGAAGGAAGTCAGTCATAAATACATATTGTATGATTCCATTTATTTGAAATGTCCAGAATAGGCAAATTTAGAGAGAAAAAGTTGATGAGTGGTTTTCTGGGGCTGGACAATAGAGTGAGGAATGGAGACTATTCAGAGGTACAGGGTTTCCTTTTGGGATGATAAAAATGTTCTAAACTTAAGATTATGGTGATAGTTATACAACTCTGTGAATGTACTAAAAACCATTGAATTGTACACTTTAAATGGGTAAATTTTATGATGTGGGTTGCACCTTAAACACATTCAGCCAGATACTGTTTGTGCTTCTTAGTTAAAATCAGCTGTTCTCTGAGAAATACACAATTAGCAAACTGCTTGATTGATTCCATATTAACAGAAAACGCGTTTCTAAACATGTGTGTTAATTTAAATTAGTCTCATATAAATTAGATTTGTTACAAATCTTAATTACTAAGAGATGCTGATAAATAGATCTCCATTATAATGGTTAATGTGATTTGTGCCCTCAATGTCTTGCAAGATGAGTGAAATGTTCAGCTTTTATTTGATGTATAGGTATTGAGTAGGGTGTGTGTGTGTGTGTGTGTGTGTGTGTGTGTGTGTGTGTGTTTTTGCAGAGGGTAGGGAAATGTGTAAATTTGATACTGCTTTTATCCAAAACCATCTGTTAACAAAATTAGTACACCATTTTTTTATGATCATCTTTCTTCTGATATGTTTTTATAAAAATCATAGATTATTCTTTATAGAAATTTCAGTCTCATTCTGATAAAATGATTTAACATATATAAAGCAACTGGTATACAGTAAATGCAATAGACACATGTTAATTATTTATTCTTATTTTCTCTGGAATTTCTTGCATGTGTACGTGAGAGACACAGAGCGTTTTCCAAAACAACCCAGGAGGACTGAAAACCATAAAGTCCCAAGTATCTATATCAGTGATTCTTTTTTTAAAATTTATTCATTCATTCATTTATTTATAGCTGAGTTGGGTCTTTGTTGCTGCGCACGGGCTTTCTCTAGTTGTGGCGAGCGGGGGCTACTCTTCGTTGCAGTGCGCGGGCTTCTCATTGCAGTGGCTTCTCTTATTGCGGAGCACGGGCTCTAGGCGTGCGGGCTTCAGTAGTTGTGCCTCACTGGCTCTAGAGCGCAGGCTCAGTAGTTGTGGCACACGGGCTTAGTTGCTTCACGGCGTGTGGGATCTTCCCGGACCAGGGCTTGAACCCATGTCCCGTGCATTGGCAGGTGGCTTCTTAAGCATTGCGCCACCAAGGAAGCCCTATATCAGTGATTCCTAAACTCAGAAAATGAAGACTGACTAGGCATGGATATTTTTGAAAAAGCTCCCTACATGATTCTGATTTTTACCTACTCATGTTGATAAAGTGCTAATCTGTATAATTACAGCTCTGAAAAGATTAGGATGAGTACTACTGTACTGATCTAATTTTACTTTTCCTCTCCTTGAAATATGGTCAAAAAGCTCTGACTTATAACTTTTAATATTTGTATTTATTTGAAATAACATAATGTCTTAAAAAATGGTTAATTCACTTCTATTCTTCAGTACACAGCATTCTATCTAAATACCTTATTTAACAAAGCAACATCTAAAACTGGATTTTTTAAAGACTGAAATTACAGTTCTTTACATTGTAGCAAAATATGAAAATAAGCAATGACAAGATCAGAAAAAAATCTCTCAGACAAGTATGAAAAGATAGGCTTGCCACCCCCAAATGAAACAAAACAAAAACAGGGCAATGACTCTTGGTTGCTAAGAATGCTGAAAGAGTTCAGTAATGTTTCTGTAACTACAAAATGGCAGCTAAGGAAATAGAAGAAACCAAGATAAGAATTCATATAATGGTAGCTTAAATGCATGGCATTAATCCAAACCTGTGTTTGTGCCAAGAGGAGAAAAAAAAAAAAAAGGAATATCTTGCCAAGATCCTTGTTATTGTTCTAAAATAAGTAAGATACTATGAACCATGTTAACAATTCTATGGCCAGGACCTTTCTTCACAAGTCCTCATCTCTTTTGCTCTGATATCAAGTCACAGCTACCACAATGTTAAGAATGATCTGGGCTTCCCTGGTGGCGCAGTGGTTAAGAATCTGCCTGCTAATGCAGGGGACACGGGTTCGAGCCCTGGTCTGGGAAGATCCCACATGCCGCGGAGCAACTCGGCCCGTGAGCCACAACTGCTGAGCCTGCGCGTCTGGAGCCTGTGCTCCGCAACAAGAGAGGCCGCGATAGTGAGAGGCCCGCGCACCGTGATGAAGAGTGGCCCCCACTTGCCGCAACTGGAGAAAGCCCTCGCACAGAAAACGACCCAACACAGCCAAAAGTAAATAAATAAATAAATTAAATTAAAAAAAAAAAAAAAAAAGAAAGAATGATCTTAGTCATGGTCCCATCCTTGCTAAGTATATAAAATGTACAATAACTAGAAACAGAGGAGTCTCCTAGTTATTTCATTTCTACAGAGGTGAAAGGCCCTAGCTAATTTTACTATGTGCATGTTTATAAGCTACCTTGTTCCAGAAAAGATTTAAGGGAACTAGGCCACTATAATCTCCACAGGGGGCTTTGGGATATCCTTTTGACAGGAAGTGCACAAACCTCAACTCAACCAAACCAAAGGATGAGGGAGCAGATACTGGAAAGGCATTTTTGGTTTGACCCAACAGCACACATGACACCTGCTCAATACTACAATATGATCACCAATAAATGCTTCTTTATTCAACAAATGTTTAGAGAGCTTGTATATACTAGATAATGAGCTAGAAAGATAGCATAAGGAAAATGAAATATGAGATTCTTTACTTTGAGGAGCTTATACTCTAGGTGGGGAAACAGGATATCTATTGTATACGATTCTGGAGACTTCCACTTCTGGCCAAGATGGAGTAATAGGGTCAGGATTTACCCATGACTGAAACAACCCCAAAATGGACAAAATATAAGAAAGTTTACAAGACGCTGATCATCAGGCAAAAAAGAACAGTGATTCCTGAGAGATGAGAAACAAAGTGAGCTCCATGACTGCCCAGGTTACTGCCTGGAGAAAAGTGTCCAGGCTGCAGCACGGGGAACAGAACCCAGGCAGAGCCTGGGGAACTATCTGAACCAAAGAGACACAGCTGAGGTCCAGAAAGATGAGGGCAGCCAGCGTTTATAGAACAGAGTGCCAGAGAGGACAGAGTTACACAGACAGCGCACTCCGGAGATCTGCAGAGGGCTGCCTTTTAGCGTTCAGCAGAGTACAGATCAGCACACGTGTATGATGAAACTACCTTGGGCCAAGGAAAAAAAACATCTGAAAAAATTAGAAATAACAGTGCACAGGCTCATGCAGGGCTGGGAATAGAATGTGCTCCCACCAGCCAGACTGGAAAACCTCATAATTCACAGTGCACTGGGTAGGGAACTCAGGAGAGTCTTGCCTCAGTAGTGGAGAAATAATGAGCCCTAGACCAAACACTGCTCCAGTCCCACCTAACAAATCTGAAAAGCAAGACCCTAAAGGAGCAAATGATCAAATTGTTTCCAAGTAACTAAATCTTGTCTCAGAATGAAACTCAAGACTATTTATAGGGGTATCAAAATATCCAGCACCCAAAAAGCTAAAATTCATAATGTCTGGTATCCAATAAAAATTTACCAGCATGCAAAGAAGCAGGGAAATTCGACCCATAAGGAAGAGAAAAAAAAAATCAATATATCAAAACTGACTTAGCAATGACAGATGATAAAGTCAGCAGGTAAGGATATTAAAACAGTTATTATAATTATATTCCATATGTTCAAAATGTTATATAGAGACATGGAAGATATGAAACAAAAAAAAAAAAAAAGGAGGAAAGAGAACAAAGAACTGATGGGACAAACAGAAAAAATATACTATGTTAAAACTAATCTAAAGAAAGCAAGATTGGTTATATTAATATCAGACAAAGTAGATTTCAAAGCAAAGAATATTACCAGGGATAAAGAAGGTCATTCCATAATGACAAAATGGGCAATGCATCAAGAGGATATACAAGCTTAAATCAACTAAAAAGAAAAAACATGGGGGGAGGAGTCAAGATGGTGGTGTGGGAGGACGGGGAGTTAGCGTCTCCCCACAACTAGGGCACGTGCCGGCCGCTGATGGAGGACTCTAACCCCCAAGGAGACAGGAGGAACCCCAGAGTGAACTGGTAGGATGTAGGGGGACCGAGAGGGTAGGAGAAGTAGAGGCCAGACAAGATCGGCACCCCTGAAGCCAGAGAGATTAGGAGAGGCAGGTGGGAGGGACTCTCCGGGAAGAGCAGGAGAGGAGTGGAGGGTGATTGCCTGGACCACTGGGACTGGGGAGCCTGCTGAGCTCCCAAGCCGGCTCCCCACCTTTCCAAAGCCCCCTCCAGGCCACATGGGTCCTGGGGGCATAGGAGGGAGGCCAGGGAGATCAGGAGACGCAGGCGGGAGGGGCCCTCCCACACCCCAGACCGGAGGAGCAGGAGAGGAGAGGAGGGCATTTGCCCCACCCACTCGAGCCCAGGAAGCCTGCTGGGCTCCCAGGTGAGGTCCCCTGCCCTCTTGAGACTGGGACCCTTCTGTTCCTTGAGCCTAAGCCCCACCCCACACAGCCCCCAGGGCCTTTTCCAGTGCTGTGTGTCCTGAGCATTGGCCCTGCCCACCACCCAAACCTCACCCTTGCTTAGGCCCTGCTCTCCACAGCCAAGGCCTTCCCCCCCTCCTTTTATTTATTATTATTTTTCTTTTCCCTCCTCCTCTTTTTTTACTATTGTGGTACTATGTACCTTCCACTTGTTGATTCATCTGTATTTCTATTTTTACATTCTTTCTAACATATCTGTTAGTTTCCTAGTCTAATTTTTTTTTTGTTATTGTTCTCTTTTTTTTTTGCCACCCCACATGGCTCACAGGATCTTGATTTGCTAGCACGGGGTCGGGTGGAAGCTCCTGCAGTGGGAGCTCTGAGTCTGAACCACTGGACTAACAGACACCTTCAGACCCCAGGGAATATTCATCAGAGTGAGGTCTCACAGAGTTCCTCATCTCAGCACCAAGACCCAGCTCTACCCAATAGCCTACAAACTCCAGTGTTGGATCAGGCCAAACAACCAGTAAAACAGGAACACAATCCCACTCATAAAAAAAAAAAAAAAAGAGATGGCAAAAAAATATGTCACAGATGAAGGAGCAAGGTAAAAACCTACAAGACCAAACAAATGACAAGGAAACAGGCAATCTACCTGAAAAAGAATTCATAGTAATGATAGTAAAGATGATCCAGAATCTCAGAAATAGAATGGAAGCATGGATTGAGAAAATACATGAAATGTTTAACAAAGATCTAGAAGAACTAAAGAACAAACAAACAGATGAACAACACCATAACTGAAATGAAAAATACACTAGAAGGAATCAATAACAGAATAACGGAGGCAGAAGAACGAATAAGTGAGCTGGAAGACAAAATGGTGGAAATAAATGCCGAGGCGCAGAATAAAGAAAAAAGAATGAAAAGAACTGAAGACAATCTCAGAGACCTCTGGGACAACACTAAATGCACCAACATTCGAATTATAGGGGTCCCAGAAGAGGAAGAGAAAAAGAAAGGGTCTGAAAAAATATTTGAAGAGATTAAAGTGGAAAATTTCTCTAATATGGGAAAGGAAATAGTCACCCAAGTCCAGGAAGCACAGAGAGTCCCATACAGGGTAAACCCTAGGAAAAACACACCAAGACACATATTAATCAAACTAACAAAAATTAAATTCAAAGAAAAAATATTAAAAGCAGCAAGGGAAAAACAAAAAATACACACAAAGGAATCCCCATAAGGTTATCAGCTGATTTTTCAGTGGAAACTCTGCAGGCCAGAAGGGAGTAGCAGGATATACTTAAAGTGATGAAAGAGAAAAACCTACAACCAAGATTACTCTACCCAGCAAGGATCTCATTCAGATTCGATGGAGAAGTCAAAAGCTTTTCAGACAAACAACAGCTAAGAGAATTCAGCACCACCAAACCAGCTTTACAACACATGCTAAAGAAACTTCTCTAAGCGGGAAACACAAGAGAAGAAAAAGACCCACAAAAACAAACCCAAAACAATTAAGAAAATGTAACAGGAACATACATATCAATAATAACCTTGAATGTAAGTGGATTAAATGTCCCAACCAAAAGACACAGACCGGCTGAATGGATACAAAAACAAGACCCATATATATGCTATCTACAAAAGACCCACTTCAGAACTAGGGACACATACAGACTGAAAGTGAAGGGATGGAAAAAGATATTCCATGCAAATGGAAATCAAAAGAAAGCTGGAGTAGCAATACTCGTATCAGATAAAATAGACTTTAAAATAAAAACTGTTACAAGAGATAAGGAGGGACACTACATAATGATCAAGGGATCAATCCAAGAAGAAGATATAACAATTATAAATGTTTATGCAACCAACAAAGGAGCACCTCAAAACATAAGGTAAATGCTAACAACCATGAAAGGAGAAATCGACAGTAATGCAATAATAGTAGGGGACTTTAACACCCCACTTACACCAATGGACAGATCATCCAAACAGAAAATAAATAAGGAAACACAAGCTTTAAATGACACAACAGACCAGATAGATCTAATTGATATTTACAGAACATTCCACCCAAAAGTGGCAGAATACACTTTCTTCTCAACTGCACATGGAACATTCTCCAGGACAGATCACATCTTGGGTCATAAATCAAGCCTCAGAAAATTTAAGAAAATTGAAATTGTAGCAAGCATCTTTTCTGACCACGATGCTATGAGATTGGAAATCAATTACAGGAAGAAGACTGTAAAAAACACAAATACATGGAGGCTAAACAGTGCGCTACTAAATAACCAAGAGATTACTGAAGAAATGAAAGAAGAAATAAAAAAATACGTGGAAACAAATGACAACAAAAACACAGCAACCCAAACTGTATGGGATGCAGCAAAAGCAGTTCTAAGAGGAAAGTTTATAGCAATTCAATCTCACCTCAAGAAACAAGAAAAATCTCAAATAAACAATCTAACTCCACACTTAAAACAACTAGAGAAAGAAGAACAAAGAAAACCCAAAGTCAGTAGAAGGAAAGAAATCATAAAGATCAGAGCAGAAATAAATGAAATAAAATGAAGAAAACAATAGCAAAGATCAATAAAACTAACAGCTGGTTCTTTGAGAGGATAAACAAAATTGATAAACCCTTAGCCAGACACATCAAGAAAAAAAGGGAGAGGACGCAAATCAATAAAATTAGAAATGAAAAAGGAGAAATCACAACTGACACTGCAGAAATACAAAGGATTATAAGAGACTACTACAAACAACTCTATGCCGATAAAATGGACAACAACGAAGAAATGGACAAATTCTTGGAAAGGTACAATTTTCCAAGACTGAACCAGGAAGAATTAGAAAATATAAACAGACCTATCACAAGTATTGAAATTGAAACTGTAATTAAAAATCTTCCAACAAACAAAAGTCCAGGACGAGATGGCTTCACGGGCGAATTCTATCAAACGTTTAGAGAAGAGCTAACACCAATCCTTCTCAAACTCTTCCAAAAAATTGCAGAGGGAGAAACACTCCCAAATTCATTCTACAAAGCCACCATCACCCTGATACCAAAACCAGAAAAAGATATCACACAAAAAAGAAAATTATAGACCAATATCAATGATGAACATAGATGCAAAAATCCTGAACAAAATACTAGTAAACAGAATCCAACAGCACATTAAAAGGATCATACACCATGATCAAGTGGGATTTATCCCAGGGATGCAAGGATTCTTCAATATATTCAAATCAATCAATGTGATACACCACATTTACAAATTAAGGAATAAAAACCATATGATCATCTCAATAGATGCAGAAAAAGCTTTCAACAAAATTCAACACCCATTTATGATTAAAACTCTCCAGAAAATGGGCTTAGAGGGAAACTACCTCAACATAATAAAGGCCATATATGACAAACTAACAGCAAGCATCATTCTCAATGGTGAAAAACGGAAAGCATTTCCACTAGGATTAGGAATAAGACAAGGATGTCCACTCTCGCCACTATTATTCAACATAGTTTTGGAAGTCTTAGCCATGGCAATCAGAAAAGAAAAAGAAATAAAAGGAATACAAATTGGAAAAGAAGATGTAAGACTGCCACTGTTTGCCGATGACATGATGTTATATGTAGAAAATCCTAAAGATGCCACCAGAAAACTACTAGAACTAATCAATGAATTTGGTAAAGTTGCAGGATACAAAATTAATGCACAGAAATCTCTGGCATTCCTATACACCAACAACGAAAAATCAGAAAGAGAAATTAAGGAAACACTCCCATTTACCACTGCAACAAAAAGAATGAAATACCTAGGAATAAACCTGCCTAAGGAGGCGAAAGACTTGTACTCAGAAAACTATAAAACACTGATGAAAGAAATCAAAGATGACATAAACAGATGGAGAAATATACCATGTTCTTGGATTGGAAGAATCAATATTGTGAAAATGACTATACTACAATATACAGATTCAATGCAATCCCTATCAAACTACCAATGGCATTCTTCACAGAAGTAGAACAAAAAATCTTACAATTCATATGGAAACACAAAAGACCCTGAATAGCCAAAGCAATCTTGAGAAAGAAAAACGGAGTTGGAGGAATCAGGCTCCCCAACTTCAAACTATACCACAAAGCTACAGTAATCAAGACAGTATGGTACTGCCACAAAAACAGAAAGATAGATCAGTGGTACAGGATAGAATGCCCAGAGATAAACCCACACACATATGGGCACCTAATTTATGACAAAGGAGGCAAGAACATACAATGGAGAAAAGACAGCCTCTTCAATAAGTGGTGCTGGGAAAACTGGACAGCTACATGTAAAAGAATAAAATTAGAACACTACCTAACACCATACACAAAAATAAACTCCAAATGGATTAAAGACTTAAATGTAAGACCAGACACTATAAAACTCTTAGAGGAAAACATAGGAAAAACACTCTTTGACATAAACCACAGCAAGATCTTTTTAGACCCACCTCCTAGAGTAACGGAAATAAAAACAAAAATAAACAAATGGGACCTAATTAAACTTAAAAGCTTTTGCACAGCAAAGAAAACCATAAACAAAACAAAAAGACAACCCTCAGCATGGGAGAAAATATTTGCAAATGAAACAACAGATAAAGGATTAATCTCCAAAATATACAAACAGCTCATGGAGCTCAATGTCAAATAAACAAACAGTCCAGTTAAAAAATGGACAGAAGACCTAAATAGACATTTTACCAAGGAAGACATACAGATGGCCAAGAGGAACACGAAAAGATGCTCAACATCACTAATAATTATAGAAATGCAAATCAAAACTACAATGAGGTATCACCTCACACCAGTCAGAATGGCCACTATCAAAAAAGCTAGAAACAATAAATGCTGGAAAGGGTGTAGTGAAAAGGGAACCCTCCTACACTGTTGGTGGGAATGTAAACTGATACAACTACTATGGAAGATAGTACGGAGGTTCCTTAAAAAACTAAAAACAGAACTACCATATGACCCAGCAATCCCACTACTGCGCGTATACCCTGAGAAAACCATAATTCAAAAAGAGACGTGGACCACAATGTTCACTGCAGCACTATTTACAATAGCCAGGTCATGGAAGCAACCTAAGTGTCCATCGACAGATGAATGGATAAAGAAGATGTGGCACATATATCCAGTGGAATATTACTCAGCCATAAAAAGAAACGAAATTGAGTTATTAGTAGTGAGGTGGATGGACCTAGAGTCTGTCATAAAGAGTGAAGTAAGTCAGAAAGAGAAAAACAAATACCGTATGCTAACGTATATATATGGAATCTAAAAAAAAAAGTACTGATGAACCTAGTTGCTGGGCAGGAATAAAGAGGTAGACATAGAGAATGGACTTGATGACATGGGGTGGGAGGGCAAAGCTGGGGCAAAGTGAGAGTAGCATCAACATATATACACTACCGAATGTAAAATAGTTGGCTGGTGGGAAGCAGCAGCAAAGCATGGGAGATCGGTTTGATGCTCTGCGATGACCTAGAGGGATGGGATAGGGAGGATGGGAGGGAGGCTCATGAGGGAGGGGATATGGGGACATGTGTATGCATATGGCTGATTCGCTTTGTTGTGCAACAGCAACTAACACTAACACGGTACTGTGAGGCAATTATACTCCAATAAAGATCTATTAAAAAAGAAGAAAAGAAAAAACCTAATAACACAGCCTCACAGTGTATGATTCTGGAACAATTAAAATCAAAATTCTGTGGTATGCAAATTATATACAGGCATGTTGGCGGGAAAGGAATATCCAGAGTGGGTATGTTTATACGGGAAAGTTTCCCATAAAACATGAACAATCCATCAGGCTAACTCCTCACCCCAAAGGAGTAGTGAGTGAATCATTCAAAAGATACAGTGACCAGTCTCCAAAGGAGATGCCTGCATCTGCATGACTAATTTAAATAGCCCACTCTACATATCAGTGCCTGATAAGACCACTTTTTAGAGGTATATAAAGGACATTTAGAATTTATGAGATTTGAGTACAAAAATAGAGCCAGTCTTTATCTTGAATTTAGTGGAAACCAACTGCACACTCGCAGTTACATAATCCTGCTGATTTAGGCAGTTTATAACTATGATCCTTCTGGTTTAAGGAATCAAGTCTGCCTTTCCTCCAAAAAGAAATCATGTACTCAGAAAGATGAGGGAAGCATCTTTCAGAAGAGTGACTATAGTAAGTTTTCTGGAAGGCTAAGGTAACTGTGAATAAGTAATCTAGAAAGTATATGAGAACTCTTAGTTTAAGGCAATCTGGTTAAATTCACCTTTAGTAAACAGAGCAGGGCCTAGGAGATTCTTGGGAAGAAAACCCAAGGGCATTCCTCTATCCAGGAGAGGAAGGGAAACCACCAGAAAGAATAGATGGCTCTACCCCAAGGGCCAACTGGGAGCACAGGCGTGATCTTCAAGGAGGGGAGGAGCCCAACTTAGGAGTGTCAGTGGCTCGAAGGGAGGGATTCTTTGGTGGTGCACAGGAGAGAGTGTACAAGGTGCATCAGGCTCTAGTCTATGAAATAAGGGACAATGAGGGGAAAAAAAGTCTTAGGCTAGGTAAGGGTAAAGTGTGATGTTCGACGTGGGGAGGAAGACTCCTGGCAAAGCAAAGCAAAATGAGAGTCAGTAAGAAGTATTACAAACTGGGCCCAATTATTTCTCTAAGTGTCAAATCCATGGCAAGGCTCTGAGCCTTATCTATCCTGGAGACAGAATATTCAAGATATGTAAAAATATGATGAGAAATAATAACCAGTCAGAACTCTGCATTTTCACCATTCTCAGGAATGAGAAAGAGCTGGATGAATACTCTCCTTCACCCTTGGTCTATGCCTCAGTTACATCTTCTGCAACATTTCAAGGAGAAAGAGGTAAAAAGCTTCCCAAAAGTTTAATATTATATCTTCAAGTAAAAGGAACATTATATTGCAATTATGTTATTGTTTTAATTTTCTTAAACATTTAGTTTCTCAACATTTTGAACATAGTAGGCTCATAGCAAAGACATTTCCATTAATCTCTACCAAGATTACTTGATACCATGATACCATTCCTACCATGAGCTTGTTAGATTTAGATGAACTTAACAGATGTATATTGTGGATTCTACTGTAAACAATGCACTTAAAAACAATCCTTAATACATCTTTTGTCAGCTGTGCCTTATTAGCTGCCTAATACCTTCTTTTTTGCTGTCAACAAAATTGCAGTTATTAAAAGCGGAACATTTATTACTGTAGGACAAAATGTTCCCAAAATGCATCGAAGACATAATGCCTTGAATTTCACCTAATTAGGATGAATTCCTCCTTCTCAGATGTTGACATATGCTTTTAATTCTGTAAAATGTACAATTATAAACAACCATTTCACAAATCACAAAATGAAATTACTAATATATCTCTGTATAACAACCCTCAAGTGTTCTTACTCTGTAGGTCTTTTCAAGGCATTCTGAGATGACCTAGAAAGATAAAATTTGGCATGAGTGTATAGCTTTTGTTCATGGTCAAAAAGAAAAATCATGAAATGTCCAATTTTTAGTTTTATGGGGATTCCCTTTTGTCATACCAGTTCTGTATAATTTTAGCTCCAGAAAGAGTGTGTCTTTAAGTTAAAAAATAACAAGTATAATTAATCATCATCATTTAGTCTCAGAATATAAGAAAGTAGTTGCATAACTATTCCTTTTAGTGGTTCCCAATTTTTCTTTTAAAAGAGAATTGGGTAGTCATCTTTAAAAATAATTTACAATAAGAGATCCCTATGAGATTCTGGCATATAACTTGAAAGGAGTTCAAGGAACTGAGTGAATCGCTGTAGCATTCCCTGGTACAGAAAACTAATACTGCCATTGGGGACTGAACTCTGAAACCAGTCATCTTAGTATGAAAAACGATTTAGTTTAGAGAACAATGGCACATTTCACAGATTCTCACTAGTGTGAGTACACCAAAACAGTAAAATGCTTTTATTTCTTAACAGGTTTGCAAACTGTTTTAAGAAGAACCAGGAGAAACTCTTCTGTCTGGGAAGGCATCCTCCATCTGAAAGTCTATCTCCTGTGAAATAAGCCATTAAGTAAGAAACCTGGGACTCAACCCAGGTGTTCAGCTAAAGGGTCATTGGAGAGGCAGCTTAAAAAAACAAGCTTCTGAATTCTCAGAGCTAAGGAGGGGATTCACATTTAGCTTGATTGGAAGGTATGCTAATACGATGTAGATGAATTATTCTGAGGATCTTCTGGAATGTGATCAAAATCTTGGGGATGAGACCCAAAGAAAGGAAGGCATATTAGTGACTACGAATAACCAAGGCCAACCAATTTAAGGATGAGCTCCAGGGTGGCTTTAAGAAGCCGAGAGCCGTCTTTCAGCTATATTTCAAAACAGAGCTCTGGAACCAAAGTTCTCCAATTGTTGAAGGTAAACTTGCCCTTCTTCATGTCTACAATACTGTAACATGGCTTTTAAGGCCTGGCCTGAGGAACATGCACATAGAGGGCCCATAAATAAACCCATGCAGCTATGGTCAACTCATCTATGACAAAGGGGGCAAGAATATACAATAGAGAAAAGACAGTCTCTTCAATAAGTGGTGCTGGGAAAACTGGACAGCTACATGTAAAAGAATGAAATTAGAACATTCTCTAACACCATATACAAAAATAAACTCAAAATGGATTAAATACCTAAATGTAAGACCTGAAACCATAAACTCCTAGAAGAAAACATAGGCAGAACACTCTTTGACATAAATCTTAGTATTTTTTTGGATCTGTCGCCTAAGGCAAAAGAAAAGCAAAAATAAACAAACGGGACGTAATTAAATTTAAAAGCTTTTTGCACAGCAAAGGAAACCACTGACTAGACGAAAAGACAACCTACTGAATGGGAAAAAATACTTGCAAATGATATGACTGATAAGTGGTTAATACCCAAAATATATAAACAGCTCATAAAACACAACATCAAAAAAACAAACAACCTGATTAAAAAATGGGCAGAAGACCTAAAGAGATATTTTTCCAAAGACAAATAGATGGCCAACAGGCACATAAAAAGGTGCTCAATGTCATAATCACCAGAGAAATGCAAATTAAAACCACAATGAGATATCACCTCACACCTGTCAGAACAGCTATCATCAAAAAAACCCACAAATAACAAAAGTTGGTGAGGACGTGAAGAAAAGGGAACCCTTGGTGGGAATGTAAATTGATGCAGCCGCAGTGGAGAACAGTATGGAGGTTCCTCAAAAAACTAAAAATAGAACTACCATATGATCCAGCAATTCCAGTCCTGTGTATACATCTGAAGAAAACAAAAACGCTAATTCAAAAAGATACATGAACCCAATGTTCATGGCAGCATTATTTACAATAGCCAAGATATGGAAGCAACCTAAGCATCCAACAACAGACAAACGGATAAAGAAGACGTGGTATGTATGTACAATGGAATAGTACTCAGCCATTAAAAAGAATGAAATTTTGCCATTTGCAACAACATGGATGGACTTGGATGGTATTATGCTTAGTGAAATAAGTCAGACAGAGAAAGACAAATACCGCATGTTATCACTTATATGTGGAATCTAAAAAATAAAACACACTGGTGAATACAACAAAAAAGAAACAGACTCACAGATATAGAAAACAAACTAGTGGTTACCAGGGGGAGAGAAAAGGGGGCGGGGGCAAAATAGGGATAGGGTTTAAGAGGTACAAACCACTATGTATAAAATAAATAGGCTAGGGACTTCCCTGGTGGTCCAGTGGGTAAGACTCCAAGCTCCCAATGCAAGGGGCCTGGGTTTGATCCCTGGTCAGGGAACTAGATCCCGCATGCATGCCGCAACTACGAGTCCACATGCTGTAACTAAAGATCCCACGTGCCGCAACTAAGACCCGGCGCAGCCTAAATAAATAAATATTTTAAAATAAATAAATAAATAGGCTACAAGGATATACTGTACAGCACAGGGAATATAGCTAATATTTTATAATAACTAAATATAAAAACTAAAAACTAAATAACCTTTAAAAATGTGAATCACTGGGTTGTATACCTGAAACTTATAAATGGTACATCAACTATACCTCAATTTTTACAAAAAGGAATGAATGAATAAATAAATCTCTCTGTCTCTCTCTACACACACACACACATACCCTTTTGGTTCTATTTCTCTGGAGAACCCTAATACAAGTATCTAAGGTAGTGATTCTCAACTAGAGATAAGGGGAAGTGGGGTCGATAAGAAGAGCAGAGGGGTTGGGGATGATAATTTTGAAAAGGCATGGGCAGACCTTGTGGAATAATACCTACTCAAAAGCCATTCACAACCTTCGTCTATTACAGAGGTGGGAATACTAAAATGAATTTTCCACCTTCCCCTGCAGCTAAGGGATAGTCATGTAACAGAGTTGTGGCCAGAAGGGCTTCCTTCCCAAATAAAAAGCTAAAGCCTTACTAGGAGAAAGCGCTATGCTCTAACCATTCTCCCCGCCTGGCCTAGTAAGGATTCAGATGTAAAAACAGTGCCTGGAAGAGCTGAAGATCAACTCTACTGCTGCCACCACTCCCCAGTGTTCCATGAACAGCATTTTAAATAGAAGTGAAAGCAGAATCTGGCTTCTTAGGCCAACCTGTATTGAAAGCTGAGAAATTTAACCTACTTCATGTTAAATGTTATTATATAGACAGCTTTTTAAATTATAGCTGTACTCTTTCTCCACTGAGGCTAGCTAAGGTCAAAATCTGCAATGGGGGTCTTCCTTGGTGGCACAATGGTTACTAATCTGCCTGCCAAAGTAGGGGACACGGGTTCGATCCCTGGTCCGGGAAGATCCCACATGCCGCGGAGCAACTAAGCCCGTCTGCCACAACTACTGAGCCTGCGCTCTAGAGCCTGCAAGCCACAACTACTGAGCCCATGTGCCACAACTACTGAAGCCCTCACACCTAGAGCCCGTGCTCTGCAACAAGAGAAGCCACTGCAATGAGAAGCCCGTGCACCGCAACAAAGAGTAGCCCCCGCTTGCCGCAACTAGAGAAAGCCTGAGTACAGCAATGAAGACACAACACAGCCAAAAATAAATAAATAAATAAAATAAATTAAAAAACAAAAAATCTGCAATGGGAAGGACTTGGACTAGAAGAATTTCCTGAAAGTAATGATTTTGAAGCACTGACAATTAGAATTATAATGGTTATGGATCACTGAATTAATAAGGAAGGCTGTAGGGTAAGAGTCTTTGAAAATATGTCCTGAATTTTCTTATGGCATTCCACTTTAAAGACAGGAGTTAGAAATGAGTGGCACTTTGACATCACTGCATTTTGTAATACAGTAGTGCATTTAAAATTTTACCTCAGTACACTTTTAATATTTGTTACAGCTGAGAACTAAAGAATTCTAAAGAGAACTAAAAATCACTGTGTAATAAAACCTCACTAACAAATCATTAACAAGGAACTTACTGGCCAAGTCGGTGAATGTAAAGAAAGTGCCCAAATTACCTAATAATTTTTTTTAATTTATTTATTTATTTATTTTTGGCTGTGTTGGGCCTTCGTTGCTGTGCACTTGCTTTCTCTAGTTGTGGCGAGCGGGGGCTACGCTTCGCTGCAGTACATAGGCTTCTCATTGCAGTGGCTTCTCTTGTTGCAGAGCACAGGCTCTAGGCGTGCAGGCTTCAGTAGTTGTGGTTCGTGGGTTCTAAAGTGCAGGCTCAGTAGTTGTGGCACACGGGCTTAGCTGCTCCGCAGCACATGGGATCTTCCCAGACCAGGGCTCGAACCCGTGTCCCCTGCGTTGGCAGGAGGATTCTTAACCACTGTGCCACCAGGGAAGTTCCCTAATAATTTTTAAAGTCAACAGTATCATATGTTTGAGGCTATCAATGATGCACCTCTAAAAATATTTTCTCCAGTCCTACCTGTAAGCAGAAAAATCAAGTGCTGTCAAATAATGACTTCAAAATTCTGTGCTTACCTTTTTTTTCTCCAGTGTAGGGCACATAGTCTTCCCTGTCCTTATGCTCCAAAGCTTCCTTTTCCAGATATGAAAGGAGGTGATCTCTATCAAATGGCCCTGTGGCAGACTTTGATGTCTGGTTCTTCTGCCGGAACCCTGCAGGCAGAAGGGCATTCTGCCAAAGAGAATGAATCAGCCATTATGACCAGCAAGAATGCCAATGCTATATACGTCCAGATGTTACCATCTAAGAAAGATTTATAGACTAGAATGGGATGTAGGCATTAAAGACTTCATTACAGGGTTTTAGGGCAGCAACATAAAAGTGTTCCAAACAAAGTTTTTTAAAATTAGGTAGAATTCACTTACATTATTATTAAAATAGGCACATGCACCTTTTCTTCAGAAAGTATTCTACTAGCAGGAAACACCCTTTACTTTTAAGTATCCTGGGACAGTAATGAAAAATAGTTTGTAATGCTTAATAACAGCTCAGCATATATGTAAACATAGAAAAGAATTCCATTGCAAAAGAATGTTAAGGGGAGGGGGTGGGGTGAGATGTGACAGGGTAAGAGAGTGTCATGGACATATATACACTACCAAATGTAAAATAGATAGCTAGTGGGAAGCAGCCACATAGCACAGGGAGATCAGCTCGATGCTTGGTGACCACCTAGAGGGGTGGGATGGGGAGGGTGGGAGGGAGGGAGATGCAAGAGGGAAGAGATATGGGAACATATTGTATGTGTATAACTGATTCACTTTGTCATAAAGCAGAAGCTAACACACCATTGTAAGGCAATTATACTTCAATAAAGATGTTTAAAAATATATATATATATTATTTTAATTTACTTTTGTGATCAGTATAGAAATTATTAAAGCAATTCTTTATTGAGAATCACAAAAAAAAAAAAAGAATGTTAAATGACTATATACATCATAGTCCTTCATAATGTCTGCTATTTCATCATAAAGACTTTCTCAGAAGAAAAACATGTGTATCATACAGTAGGGTATCAGGATATTAATGTTTACTTGTTTGTGTTTAAATGCAAAGGTTCAACTTCTATGTGTACGTATGTGTGTATACATCAGCACTAGGACGTATTTGCAGCAACCACTGTCATTGCTACTCAAGACACTCAGAGATTCTCACGGCAAGAGTTATATCCCTAGGTTTCCACCTGGGTACAGACTTTTTGAGTGCATGGAGTAACTGAGAGTGGGGGAGGGGTGAGAGGCAATGGACTAAAGTTGTCTCTTTTAGTCCCTACTCTGTATTTTCACTAAGCCCAGGAATAACAAGTGGTGACTAAACAATGTGAGGTGCATCTTTTTGCTAGTCAAAAACCGAAGAGGTGATACTACCTTGTCTCACAATTCCCAAGTATTCTTTGCTTTGAAAATGGGAGGCAGCCAGAAAAGTTACACAAAAGGGCCAACTCTGTTCTACAACACCTCACAATATTGGCAAGGATGCTGAATCTCCTAGGTGTTATAAGATCATTTTTCATTACAAAGAGTGATCTTATATGGATAATGATAATAAGAAATACTCATTTTATAACTAGAAAATATGGCACTTCAACTTTGGCCATTTGCTGAAATCCACAATATTTTCATAAAATTCGCCTTTGTGTTTTCCTCATGTAATGGTGTATGCATAACACAGAAAGCTCACCTATCAAGATGAAATACAAAAGAGGTTTTTCCTAACCATGCACCAAAAATGTTTCTACAACACAAAATTGTCTATAGGAATATAAAAAAGAAATACAAGATTTCTACCCTCAGACTTTGAAATCAAGACAAGACCTACACATGAAGAATCCATTCTCAACAAACCATCAAGTCCTATCCATTTTTACTTCCTAAAAAACTGTCTAACTTTTCTTCATCTCCAATACCATTACTTTGGTCTACACGATGATCCAAGCTGGGAGGGACTATTACATTAGCCTCCCAACTGGTCTCCCTGGATCAGTTGCTGATACTCTTCAACCTTCACTCCCACCCACCAAGGTTACCCTAGCCTCATCTCACACACCCTCTCCATTCTAACCACATCAGCCCTTGTTCCTCCCTTGTACGTGCCATATACTTCTTTCCCTGGAATGCTCTGTCCATCCTCTTTTGCAACTCATTTTTCAGACTGCAGCTCCATTCCCCCAAGGAAAACTTTTCCTGACCTCCCATTATATGCTCTTATATATGGCACGATTATTTGATTAATGTCTAATTCCTCACACTCCTACCAGACTATACATCATGAGGGCAAAGACCACATTTGTTTTGATCACTCTCATATTCCTAAGCCTAGCATAGTACCTGAGATCTATAGGTTGCCCCCCACCCCAATATTTACTGAATAAAGATTTGAGAATACTTTTAAAGAAAAATGCTCGTTAAGGCAAATTAATATAAGTTACTTTCCTTCACCATCAATAAGGCACATGTATACATACTGCTACTTCATGGTGGTAGCAATGGAGTTGCATTATACCACCTGCCTGTTCAAGCCCATGTCAAACATACAGGTTTTAGGGCTTCCCTGGTGGCGCAGTGGTTGAGAATCTGCCTGCCAATGCAGGGGACACGGGTTCGAGCCCTGGTCTGGGAAGATCCCACATGCCGCGGAGCAACTGGTCCCGTGAGCCACAACTACTTAGCCTGCGCGACTGGAGCCTGTGCTCCGCAACAAGAGAGGCCACGATAGTGAGAGGCCTGCGCACCGTGATGAAGAGTGGCCCCCGCTTGCCACAACTAGAGAAAGCCCTCGCACAGAAACAAAGACCCAACACAGCCAAAAATAAATAATTAATTAAATGATTAAATAAATAAATAATTAAATATTAAAAAAAAATACAGGTTTTAAATGATATGTTAGCTGGAATCCTGGCTCCTTAAATACAGTCTTTGACCACAAAATAAATGAGAGCTAACTGGCTTTGGAGGCCATGAGCTAAGCTTTATTAGAAGCACACTTTAATCAAGAAAGTTAATGGATCATAATTACTTAACAAATAGATAAAAATCTCATTAAAATGACTGCCACTGAAAATTACATGCTTCTCCCTTGCAGTGGAATTTTGTTGTAATAATTTATTCCCAGTCTTAGAAACGAAAAAACTACCTTTTGCCTAGGCTGGCTGGCTGTCTTTTTGAGACAGAAGTTTTGAGAAAACACAGTAAGTTAGCAAATAAATATATTGAATGCAGCATAAGGAAAGTAAAACAGCCCTCCAAAATATAACAGAATAGCACCATATACAAACTTCACCTGCTCTTCTCTTATCTACCTTCTGAGACTTTGTAAGGTACAGTGTGTTCCTCTGGTTGAAGTAGCTGCTGCTGCCCTGGCCCTCTTGTCTCCCCTGTTCCTTTACTGAAACACTTTCCAGAAACTTCACCCAACGAGTGGCAAGCTGTCAGTAAACATCACTGTTCTTCTAGTCTCAACTAACAGTATCTGAGGTTGGGGGAGTTACAACTAGGGTTGGGGAGTCTGCAAAATACATCCAGAAGTTAGAACCCAAGCCTCCCCATAAAAGAAGCAGGCCATGGATTTCCAAAGAAGAAAATATAAGCCATCAGCTTTTAGACCTATAAAGCACGAGTTAAAGGGGACTCACTGTAGTTTAACAGAAGGACCACTAGACTCTGCCAGGGATCAATCAGGTAGTAAAGGATCTAGTCTCAGTTCTTTCCCTAATTGTAATAACTGAGGCAAGTCACCTAACTTTTGTTTTCCATCTGTGAAACAGAGGGCAAGCGCTAGATCAGTGTTTCTCAACCAGGGGTGTTTTCATCCCCCAGGGGACAACTGGCAATATCTGGAAACATTTTTGATTGTCACAGTTGGGGGGAGGGCATATTAATCACTTTTTAAATTTTCTGTATTTTATGATGCTTTGACATCTTGGGGGCCTTGCTAATCCTGGAAAGACTGCCCCTCCCAGGGCTAACTAATTCCTAGGGATAGCAAACAACTCCCCCCAGCCCCTGCCATGTGCCTCTCATGTGAAAACCAACCAATCCAGAGCCCACACCCCCGACCACCTCTTTCATCTTTCACACACAAAGCCAATACTTCCCCTGCCCTAAACTGCCCAGGGCCAGGCACTGGACAACGAGAGACCACTCCTGTAGCCCAGAGCCACTGAAATTATTCAAACTATCCAATTCTAAACTTGCTCAAATCTGTCCACCCTGTCTCACCTTTTCCTTCCCTTGGAAACCACAATAAAAGTTCTGGGCCACACTTGCTCCTCACTCCTACCTCCTGACCAACCCAATTGCTCCCCCATGTGGCCCTGCAGGGCTTGGTGCACCTCCTGCTGTTGGGAACTGAAAGTAATAAACTCTTCTTTCAAGGAAGTTTCCATGTATGGTATCCTATCAGACCTGATTAAAACAGAATCCCAGGTACATTTTAAACCAGGAGGGTATGCTATTAGTATGTTGTGAGTAGAGGCCAGGGAAGCTGCAAAACACCCTACAACGCACAGGACAGCCCCACAGCAAAGAATTATCCAGCCCCAAATGTCAGCAGCGCCAGGGTTGAGAAACCCTGGACCAGATGAACTCTTATGCTCCTACTATTTGATTCAAATAGGTCTGATAGGTTGAATTGCCTGGAGCAGATACTGCTGTAACCTGCAAAACAGCACTGTTATTCTGAGTTACCCCACAGACTTAGGTGCACTGAAAAATCTTCCTTATAGTAACAATTATGGTTAAGGGATTTGATCAGTGGTATTGACACATTACCCAAGTGCTAAAGTAATGCTGAGAAAAGGGGTGTAATTCTCAACATAAATTAGAAAACCTTCTAGCAGGAAATAAATGTGTGGTAGTGACATGAACACTTTCATAAAACAAACTCTTACCACAGTCCTTAAAAGGCACTAAAAGTCAATGTCTTGTCATAATAAAATGTGGTAAAGAAAAGCAGCCTAGCAAATAGCCACTACCTTCAGATCAAGGAGGCACAACCTTAGTGTTCTCCCCTCACTGCCTCCCAGCCGCACACGCCCTGCTGCAACAACCGCTCCAAACATACCAGGGATTAACAATTCCAGGGTCAAGGGTCTCCACCTTAGCCTTATGTAATGCATAAGGTAAGCAACAGCCATTTTGCAAAATAAAACATATATTCATATATTCAGTTCTGCTCTACATGGTTTGCAGTATTGCCCAGAGTCTGCTTAGATCTACTCTACCAATAACTAGAAACTTTGATCCAATTTGGTCAGCATCTTTCAGAAAGGTAATAATTAGATTTAAGGTCATGAAGGACCCTCTAGAGACACTCTCTACACTGCAGCCATCCTGGTACAGAAGCCCTGAAGAGGCATAGAGGCTGGCGTATGTCAAAGAGCTAATAATCTGCCGCATTTTACCAAAAACATTCTTCCCAGCCCAGAGAGAAAAGATTTCTTAAAGGGAAGAAAATTTCAGGAGATGTTTGAAAATAAAAATGTTGGAGAAAATAGTTTACAACAGTCATGTCATTAGAGATACCAGGCAGAAGTGGGGGTACTGGAAAGGAGGCCAAAAGTTCATTTGGATAAAGAGGAGGAGGGGGATGGCAGTGTCAGGGAAAAGTCATGGAAAAGCTAACTGTTCAAAGGCAGCTACTTAGTATCAAAGGGTTTGAAAAATTATTTCATTTCTCTTTATTGTCTAGCACCTACCTCAGGGTCAAGATCATCCAGCACAGTTTCCAGTTGTTTCAGTTCTATTTCTGATAGATTCCCAAGGAGTTCATCTTCATCAACGTCCTTGTACTTTTCTAAGTCCTTCCGGAACGATAGTGCCATGGTTTGCAGTCACTTAATTTTTGCTATTCAGTACAGTCGGAAGTGATTTCTTATTTTTTTTCTTAAAGCTATGGAGAGAAGAAACAAAAACATTTAAAATATTAAGTCATCCCCACCTACTTAGATCTATTTTAGGTTAAATGAAATGTAATTTCCATGTGTCATATATTCTTTGACTACGTATCACACACTACCCTTGCCTATGAATCATTCAATGTCTTTACCTTTTGTCTTTTGTTGACAAAAAGCAACCAAACAAAAACAAAAAGCCACACTGGGAAAAAAGAGGGGGAGGAGAGAATAAAATTGAAATCCATTAAAACAGCTACTTGACAGAATTTAGATTCCTGATAACTGAGTTTTAGGGGGGAAGAACTTATAATATGTGCCAAAATATAATTTTTTCCATCAATTGCTTTCAAATGATTGCTACCAGAATACTTTGTTTAAGCACAGTATGTTTGAGGCATGCTTGTTTTCCTGTAAATTGCTTAGAACATTATTTTCTGACTCAATATTAATATAGGAGAGAGATTAATATGCTCTCCATGGGAGGAATGGCCATTGGAAAAAACATTTTTTGAGAAGGTTCATTTAAAAAAATTTTTTGCATTTTTTCTTCTAATTTATATTTTGTTGCATTATGAAAACAATACATTTATTTGGCAAAGTAATCTAGGTTACAAGTCGAAATAAAAGAAAATTCTGAAGAAAGTGCACTGATTATTTTTTAAATATGAAATATTAGATGTATTCTAACCAATACATACTAGCATTCTTATTAGGAAAAGGCATTTTTAAAGGAAAAAAACATAGCATTCTGAAAATGTTTCAGCAAAATACTCAAAACCATGCTGGGATATGTCATCCACTGACTGGCAAGATTAGTCAGGAGGGTCTGGTGGTAGGAAAGGACCTTCACCATTTCCTCACCATGTTCATCCCTCCCAAACAGCTATGAAGTGACTCAAAAAGCAGCATCTTTCCAGATATAGCAAGACTATTCTATAGGAAAAAAAAATACTTAAAGTAAGTACTGCAAAAAGCGTGAAGTAAAAATGAAGTATTTCTATAAATTCTAGCCATATATGTGGATCATTTGCCTCATAAAATGTTCCTATGTGAATAAGAAATAATCCTTAGACTTCCTGATTTCGCTAAATTTTTCTTGGCTGTAAAATGCCCAGTACTTCAAAGTTTGGATATACTTTCTACTCCCTTCTCCCAAGTTTTCCCAACTTAATATTTTAACTAATACATTTTCCTCCTCAAACTAGTAACATTTTATGGACCCTTTTATGTGTTTTCATCTCCTATGAAGACAGGAAGGTTCACCACAGGGGTCTGTCAGCTAGCAAGCATCTGGGACCAATAACAAGCAAATTAACAGAGCTGTGCTTATGCAGATGTTAAATTGCAGGCATTTTGTGTAACTGCCAAAGACAGGTCTGGCTTACACCTGTTCTACTGGCACTTCATTGGTTGAGCAGTTACTCTGGATTTTTTTCACTTTTTTGAACACATAATTATCATTGTTGTCATTACTAAGTTTGGTAAACATCCTTTGTATTTCCAACTTTAAGACAACAAGCTTACCAAGTATCCTGAGAGTGTATTTTCTCAATTAAAAATAATACAGTCTGAGGAGACGATTCAATAGAAGGTATCAGCACTTTCAAATATATTAACCGTAAAATGCAATTTTAAAGAAGGTGGCACAGGACTTCCCTGGTGGTGCAGTGGTTAAGAATCCGCCTCCCAATCCAGGGAACACAGGTTCAAGCCCTGGTCTGGGAAGATCCCACATGCCACTGAGCAACTAAGCCCATGTGCCACAACTACTGAGCCTGCGTGCTAGAGCCCGCGAGCCACAACTACTGAGCCCATGTGCCACAACTACTGAGGCCCACGTGCCTAGAGCCCGTGCTCCACAACAAGAGAAGCCACCACAATGAGAAGCCCGTGAACCGCAACGAAGAGTAGCCCCCGGTCGCCACAACTAGAGAAAGCCCGTGCACAAAAATGAGGACCCAACGCAGACATACATACATACATACATACATACACACATACATACATACATAATTCACTTTAAAAAAATAAAATAAAATAAAGAAGGTGGCAGGCAATGTTAGGAGAAAAAAATAAATAGAAGAACATTTTGAAAAAATACTCCCTTTATTAAAATACCAATAATATGGTATTTGAGACAGATAAGGGTAGGAAATTGATAAAAGTACATGAATAGGTACCATGAGTAATTACTTAGTTTTCACCATTTTTTAATGTTTGGACAATCAATCCAAAAAGTTTTTAATGTAGTTTAATATAATTTATTTTTGAGGTTTATAACATACAATAAAACCAACTTCTTGTTCAATAAATATTTCAAAGAAATACATATTAATTATTTTGAGCATCCCCTCACTTTACTCTCAAGTGTTCCAGTTTGGGCCATAAATTCAATGGTCATCCTACTAATAAGGTATTATAATGGGCAATATGATAGGAATGAGGTGTTAGGGGCAAAGGCAATGTTATATGCCACCCAGGGTCTATAGGTTTGGAACATGACATTCCTTAGAGTGACTAAACAGGTTACTCCAAGAGATGGCTCCTTATCCCAAAGTAAAATCTGTCACACAAAGCATGTTCATAGTATTGCTTAAAGATTGATAAAATGAACACCATGAACACACCACCCAGCCTCAGAAAGAAAACATTACTTTGTACTCTCATGTTCCCCTTTCCAGTTGCATCTCTTCCCCCAAAAGAAGTAGCCATTGTACTGAATTCTGAATTAATCATTCCCTTACTTTCTTTACAGTTTTACCTTAAATGTACATATCTTTAAACAGTTTTAGTTTTGCTATTTTTTGCACATATATATATGTATATATATGGACTCACACAGTATGTATCCTTCTGTGACTTGGTTTTTACACTCAGCATTGCTTTGAGTTCATGCTTAGAGCTGCACTTGTTTCATTTTCATGTCTATATCATATTCTGTTATATAAATGAACATCTGAATTACTTATAGTCTTTCCTACTCTATTTTTCTGCTGTTACCTATTTCCTGGTATACATGTGCAAGAGTTTCTCCAAGTTGTCCAAACCTAGGAATGGAATTGCTGGGAAAAGGGTATGGTATTACTCAAGTTTACTAGGTAATGTCAAACTGTTTTCAAAGTGGTTGTACCAATTCACATTCCTAGAAGATTCAATGCATGACAATTTCATGTTGCTCGTCCTTGCTGATTGTTGATATTATCAGTTATTGTGGGTTTTTTTGCCCATTCTGGTGGATGTGAAATGATATTTCATTGTGGTTTTAATTTGCATTTTGCTGAGTTATGATGAGGTTGAGTATCTTTTCATACGTTCTTGGCCTTAGTCACTTAGACATAGTGGTGTTCCTTAGTCTGTGAAGAATCTTTGCCCGTTTTTTTTTTAAATAAATTTATTTAGTTTATTTATTTTTGGCTGCGTCGGGTCTTTGTTGCAGCAAGTGGGGGTTATTCTTTGTTGCGGTGAGCGGGCTTCTCATTGCAGTGGCTTCTCTTGTTGCATAGCACAGGCTCCAGGCACATGGGCTTCAGTAGTTGTGGCAGGAGGGCTCAGTAGCTGTGGCTCCCGGGCTCTAGAGCGCAGGCTCAGTAGTTGTGGCGCACAGGCTTAGTTGCTCCGAGACATGTGGGATCTTCCCGGTCCAGGGCTCGATCCTGTGTCCCCTGCACTGGCAGGCAGATTCTTAACCACTGCGCCACCAGGGAAGCCCTCTTTGCCCATTTTTATATTGTGTTATCTTTTAAAAAAAAAATAGATGCTCTTTACTATATTCCGGATACTAATCTTGTCAGTTATATGTTAAAAATCTCTTCCATTTTCTTTTAACTCATTAGTTTATTAAGGTATTTCTAGGGGGAAACATATCAAAGTGTTTTTCATTTAATTATCTAAGGAATTTACTTCTTTGGCTTGTTTTTTCCTTTTCAAAGCAATGGAAAGGCATTTCCTTCAAGTTCGGATTATGAAATCTTGCCAAGAACTTCCAGGTACTACACCAGAGCTTCCCAGAAGCTTCAATTCTGCTTCAGTAGAAAGCAACCAACTGCTGCTCATCCTACCTAATGCTGCTCAAAACTCACCACAAGTGTTCACATTCTCAGAGTCTCTAACTTGATTGTTACCTTCCCTCTCAACTCTCATCCTTCACTGAGGATTATCTGTGTGCTGACAATGTGCCAAGTATTAGCAAGAGAAGCTCAGAACTCCTTAAGAAGGGAAGCTCTGGAAGCCGTGCTTTGCTCTGCTTTCTGTCCCATGGATAACATGTCCTCTCTTGCTTGTCCTCTGACACCTGTATATCAGAAGGGGAACAAATTCTGAATGGTTTCAACCAGTGTGCTAGAAAAGTATCTTAAATCTACACTGGGTCTACAGGAACTTTTTTTAATCCCCAAGCTAATGTAAAATACATTTCATAAAAATACACTTCATAATCTACAGAGCACAGGAATAGATTTTTTTAAGCATAATATACTCAGTCTTTTTTTTTTTTTTCTAAAGGTTGTATATAAGCAAAAGTTAGTTTTGCTAGATAAGTCAGGTAAACTTTCAGGCGGATGTAGAAAATCTTTTAACTTGAAATTCTGGTATGATCAGACTGTTTAATTCTCCATCCTTAACTCACTTTTTAGAGCAGTGGTTTTCATGTTTTAGACTGAATCAGAACCCCCTGGAGGGCTTGTTAGGACACCACCCCTGGGCCCCACCCCCAGTTTCCTGATTGAATAGGTCTAGGGTAGGGCCAAAAATCTGCATTTTTAACCAGCTGCCAGGTGGTGCTGATACAGCCGGTCAGGAACTAGGCTTTGAGAAGCACTGCTCTAGAGGAACTGACTTCATAAATTTGTAAATTCTGACAACTAGGTCTCACATTCTTGTGGCAGTCTATCTTGCCCTACTCACAGGCTGAAGAACTTTGTTAAAATAGTCCCCAAAGTCTATGACAACTGTTGCCATGGTACGCTTTCCTTTTCACTCTGCCACTGCTTCACTGGATTTCAGTTAGCGGAGGCAATACCGAGGAACAGAAGGAAACTCCTGGAGTATTCTGGGCCAAAAGCTTTCATTCCATTAACCAACTTCCTTTTCGTGTATTACTAGTCTCTAGAATCCTCCTTACTTTTCACACAAGACTTTCAGGACCCTGCTAATTTTCAGGTGGATTCTTCTATTTAGATACTTTTTAAATAGCTGTATTCTAGATCTTTGGGATCACTTTAAATGAAGCACTGTTGTGAGATTTCAGATGTCATATTTACATTTATATTTATCATTGCATCAGCACCAGGTAGACCTGCCTTAATTGTTCTAAACTAATACAGAGGCAGTCTTAATACCTAAATGATGCATTTGCACAAAATGGAGACACAGCACTACGTAACCAAAGGTTTCTCTGAGATTCAAACATAGAAAAATAGTAGAAGGGGACTTCCCCGCTGGTCAAAAATCCATCTTCCAATGCAGGGGACGCAGGTTCGATCCCTGGTCAGGGAACTAAGATCCCACATGCCACGGGGCAACTAAGCCCAAGTGCTGCAACTACTGAGCCCATGCGCCTCAACTACAGAGCCCGTCTCAACTACAGAGCCCACGCACTCTGGAGCCCAAGCACCACAATTAGAGAGAGAAAAACCCACATGCCACAACTAGAGAGAAGCCCACACACCGCAACGAAAGATACAGCATCCTGCAACGAAGATCCCGCGTGCTGTAACTAAGACCCGATGCAGCCAAAAATAAAAAAATAAATAAAATTTTAAAAAATCTGTATAAAAAAGAAAAATAGTAGAAGAGCTATACCTGTACATGGTAGATGGTCAGAGAGGCACAGTGAACTCAAAGAGAACTTCTACTGAAGCAGTCGGTACCATATTCCCATCGACGGCAATTTAGTTCTTGCAAAAATAATTAACACTAGGATCCACAATAATTTTTTAAGAGAAATACTTCTCTATTTAACCAATCTCCACTTATTTTCCTTCAGTTCACATTTTTTTATAGAGTAAGGTCTTGACACTGACTATTAAGAAAAAAACCTGAAATTACGTGATTCAAAGTTGCATTCTCTCAAAATATGAGGTGTTAACCCCCATTTCCTCACTATTTCAACAGGGCAGGCTCAGAGTTCAGCCTCTTATCTGTTCTCTCTTAAATGCACACATGTGATCATGTTGTTCTCTAGTTCAAAAATCTAAAATAGACTCATAGTACCTTCAACGGGGTTAGGCAAAGTACAGTGTCAGTGGGCCAAACTCGGCCTGCTGCCTATGGCTGTAAATAACGTTTTACTGGAAGATAGTCCCATTCATTCACTTACGTATTGTCCATGGCTGCTTTTGTGCTACAATGGCAAAGTTGAATAAATGCAACAGAGACCCATATGGTCTGTAAAACCTGAACTATTTACTATCTGGCCCTTCACAGAAAAAGTTTGCCAAGCCCTGACCTACAAGATAAAGTCCAAATTCCTCAGCATGAGATAACGTAGTTCACAACCAGCACCCAGCTAGCTTTCTATTATATTATCTCCGGCTGCTCACCATCACATAGCCTATAGGCCAAATAGGCCCCAAAGCTTTAGGTCTCTATGCTGTTTGCTTATTTCGTTCCCTCTCTCCACAATGCATGCACTCTTTCTCATTTACCTCTGCCCTCAAACCCCTACATATTCTTCAAGGCCTAGCTAAAATGTCATACATATCTTCCCTGAAATTTTCCCTGCTCTCCGTTTGATTGGACCCCCAGGAAAGATTAGTATCTTCAACTGATAAGATCAACATACGATAAGAGAATGTTTCCCAAAAAAGTAGATAGAACAAATGACTATAGCATGATGGTAACACAACCATGGAAAGTAGGCAGTAAGCAGGCAAATAAAAGAAAATGGGGGGCTTCCCTGGTGGCGCAGTGGTTGAGAGTCTGCCTGCCAGTGCGGGGGACGCGGGTTCGAGCCCTGGTCTGGGAAGATCCCACATGCCGCGGAGCAACTGGGCCTGTGCGCCACAACTACTGAGCCTGCGCGTCTGGAGCCTGTGCTCCGCAACAGGAGAGGCCGTGATAGTGAGAGGCCCGCACACCGCGATGAAGAGTGGCCCCCACTTGCCGCAGCTGGAGGAAGCCCTCGCACAGAAACGAAGACCCAACACAGCCATAAATAAATAAAATTTTTTAAAAAATGTAAATTGTGAAAAAAAAAAAAAAGAAAATGGGGTTCATTAAGCAAGATTTGGCCGTGTTCATGAAGTACAAGGGAGGCATGATATCCTGACCAGCAGATGTGATTAGCTGGTTCCCACTGCAGTTATATGTCCCATATGAAGAAGCATCAGATGGCCAATGCCTGATGTCATTCGACATTTACATCACTCAACTCCCCTTACTCCTCTCCATGCTCACCAAGTAATCTTCTAATTAAAACTTGGCTATTCATGTAGTTTTCCTCACTGTAAATTAATAAACTGATGTTTTGACTTATGCACCAGTCTTTTATGAGTGTGGTTAGTATGGGTCACTTTTTAAGAAATTAGGCACCTATTGGTGGTTTGAAATCAGGTCTCTGCAAAAGCAAAGCTGAGGACCATCACATGAAATCCTATCCCAAAGATGGCTGGCCAGCTACTCCTAAAGACACCCTCTATCTCATGTCAAACCAACAATGACAGTGTATTAGGTCATCTTCTGTCTCTCTTGCTGGACACTGTAAGCCCCTTGAAGAAGAGAGATTCTCTTCTAGATCTCATTTCTTACTGGGTTGCCATCACCAGGTGCAGTACGTGGTTACACATAGTTAAGCCAAATTTGATTTAATTGGATCATATATTAGTCTCTCCTTTTCCTTCTTTGGTAGTTCCCTCTACCTGCCCCAGATATCTAGTATCCCTCTTGCTCCCTCACTCTATTTCCCTTATCACAACTAAAAAGGCACTGATAATCAGTCCTTGATACTTCTGCTAATCCTTTATAGCCTCTGCATTGTTCATCTTTTCTTCCCTCAGTGTCAAACCATTTTGGCTCAGAGTTCTCTGCTGTCTAATCTTCCCTAGTTAAAACAAAAGAAAAACATCTGATTATCAGTCACCAGACCTCTGAAATTAAATACATGCCCTGATGATGATTTGATTTTCTTTTGAGTAGAAATGAATTTCCTCCTTGGGAGATACCAAGCCTCACTCTTCAGATGTGCTGGGCTTAAGACTGCGTGTCTTTTCCTCACTGGCTTCTCCTAGGACCCCTGGGTACTGAACCAACCTGACCCGCCAGATCAGAAATGTCTTTTTTTCTGTCACAAGATTCCCAGGTGATTATTTGTTTTCCAATATATTTACTGTTCATTCAACGAATATTTTTGAACATCTTCTGTACCAGGAATTGACTTGTTCCAGACAATAGGCATAAGCAGTATACAAGACAGACAAGTTCCTTGCTCCAGTTTATTTTAAAGGTGGTGGAAAGACAAAAAACAATGAACAAAAAACCAAGGTAATAACAGATAGCAATAAACATGATAAGGAAAAACCCAGGACAATGCTATAGGAGAAGTGAGGGTCAGAAAAGTTACTTTAAGTGGTTCAGATAGACTGTTCTGAAAGGTGACTTTTAAGCCAAGATCTAAAGGTCTCTCGCAACCCTCTCAGCCTAGGACTCCGCTAACAGCAGCAATCTAGGTGAAAAACAATGGTGGCTTTGCTTGAAGTTGTAGCTGTGGAGATAGAAGTGGAAAAAAACATGTGACATATTTTAGAAGCAAAGCCAAAAGGACTTGTTCACAGATTGGCTGTAAGGAGATAAGGACAAAAGATGCCCTAAGGGATGACCTCTGTGTTAACTTCAGTTAGTATTTAATAATTTCTGTTGTTGTTGTTCCATACCTATTTTTTCTGAAGAGCTGAACATGGCCCTATGCCACCTATATTTCTAGGTCTGAAAAAAAAAAGGTTCCTGGTTAATATTTTCATAATCGTTTGTTTTGAGATCCACATTGTGAACTGTTCTCATATGACAAATCTTGAACACCCATAATAATAATAACCAATTAGCGAAACAAAATAAACCAATAAAAAATTACTAAATAAAACAATTGCTGGCTATGGCCTTTAAATATATTTGTAGGCTAAACAAAAGTGCCTATGTTAATACTATTTCTGGCATCATCTTTTGCAAAGAGCTGAGACTAAAAAGTGAAACAAGCAAATATTCTGTCATGATTTTTAAAAAAATATTATACAATTACTGTTCCTAACTTATTTTTCTCTCCAATATTTTTAATACTTATAGTCAAACTACTGAAGAAGAGATGATCATGAATTTGGCACCCAGCAATCACTGTGATTTCAAGATCCACACTGCTGACCCTCATCACCTAGTCTCTGAGTTCCTTGACCTTCTCTCTTCTGATGGTCCCGTCCTCTGCCCTACCTCAGCTCTACATCCCTATGGTTGTAACCTAGTTCTAATCATTACCAATAATTGTACCCCTCCATAACTCTAAATTTCTTTGATCCTCTCTCTCTCTCTGAAACTCCTCTAGCAAAACCCCAATCCTGGTTAGAACGCTCTTCCTACTCCTCACCTGTACCAGGGTGACAGATAAAGCAGGAGAAAAACACACCAACTGACCAGCCATATTTAATATTTATCACCACTAACATCAAAGAGTGCTGCCTACTAATCCCACTGCATTTCCCTAGTGCAGTCACTCTCCCATAATCTGACTATTTTACTTCGTCTTTTCCCTCAGACCTTTAATATTTCTTATCTATCACTCTCAGATGAAGACCCTACCTTAATATTTCACTGACAATATAAAAGCAATCATAAAAGGATATCTAAGCTCACACTGCTATATCTACCAACCGACCTAAATTTGTACTCATATACTCTATCTTCTCTCTTGTTTTTATAGATAAACTGTCCAGACTCTTATCTAAGGCCAAACCCACTGCCTGTGACCAAATCCCATCCATGCTCATTTATACAAGATCACTTCAATAATTGGGCCCTTTTTCTACAGGATCATGCCCATCAGCATATAGACTGTTAACATACCTCCCAAATTAAAAACAAACATTCCTTTGACTTCATATCCCCCTCCAGACACTTCGCATCCCCCTCCCGACAATTTCTTGGCTCCTCTTTATAGCAGAATTCCTTGAAAGAACTGTTTTTGGTACCCCAAGTTCCCTCCCTCTTATTCTCTTATACCTTCTCCAGTTTGGCTTTTGTTCCCAGCACTTACTCTACCCAAACTGACCTTGTCAGTAATGGCCTGCATGGTGCCAAATCCAGCTGTCAATTCTTTTTTTTTTAATTTTAAAATATTTTATTAATTACATATAGTATATTATTACATTTTATAAATTACATATAGAACTGTACATCATTCTGATGTACAGTTCTGTGAGCTTTGATAAATGCAGAGTAAATGTAGAGTTGTACAACCACCACCATAATCAAGATACAGAGCCAGCTGTCAATTCTTAGCCCTCATCTTACGAGACCTATGAGAAGCAGCATCTGACAACAGATCACTCCTTTATCCTAAAACACTTTTCTCACTTGGCCGTGGGGACATTATTTTCTCTTGGTCTCCCTTTATCTCTCTGACTCTCCCACCTCATTCTCCTTTGCTAGTTCCTCCTCATCTTTCCTACCTTTAAATGTGGGAGTGCCCCCAGGACTTAAGTTCTTTGGACAGCTTCTCTTTCTATATTCACTCCCTAGGTGATTTCATACATTGACAACTCTTGGATTTATATCTCCAATTTGGACCTCTCTCCCCAACTCCAGACTTAAAAATAACTACCTAGGTAACACCTCTACTTGGATGGCTAACAGGTATCTCAAATGTGAATGTACAAAACAGACTCTTAATTTTCTCCCCCAGACCTGCTCTTGCCATGTTTTCATCATTTAATAAACAGCAACTCCATTCTTTTAGTTGCTCAGTCCACAAATTTTGGAGTTAACTTTGACTTCTCTCAGACTCCGCATGTGATCCATCAAACATTTGGCTCTATCTTTAAAACATCATGGACTTACCATCTCCACTGCTTCCACTCTGGTCCAAGTCATCAACATCTCTTTCCTGGACCACTGCAATCTCCTCCTAACTGGGGCTCCTCCTCCCACTCTAATGCCCATATAGTCTATAGTCTATTTTCTGCAAAGGTACCAGAGCTATCTTATTCTTTTTAAGAAGTTCTTATCAAGATAGTTATAGATTCATATGCAGTTGTAAGAAACAACAGAGGGATCCCTTGAACACGTTGTCCAGTTTCCCCTGATGGCAACATTTTGCAAAACTATAGTACATCACAATGAGCATATTGACATTGATATAGTCCACTGATCTTTTTCTGATTTCTCCAGTTTTACTTGTACTCATATTTGTGTATATGTGTGTATAGTATGTTCCATACAATTTTATCACCTTTTAGGTTTGTGTATCCACCACTACAGTGGAGATACTGAACAGTTTCAACACCACAAAGATTCCCCATGTTGTCCTTTTATAACCACACTCATCTCCTTCTCTAACCCCTGGAAAACAACTTATCTGCCCTCCATTTCTAAAATTAAGTCATTTAAAAAATGCTATATACATAGGATCATACAATATGTAACCTTAGGGATCATTAAGCATAAATTCCTAAAGATTCGTCCAAGTTGCTGTGTATCGATAGTTCACTTTTAAAATTGTATTCCATGCTATGTATTTTCTGCAGTTTAACCATTCAGATGTTGAAAGACAGTTCTTGACTACTACAAATAAAGTGTCTATTTGTGTACAGGTTCTTGTGTGAACTGGCCAGATTCCATTACTTCTGCTACTCACTATCTTCTAATGGCATCTCATCTCAATCAGAATAAAAGCCAAATGGCTTTACAGTGGTCCACAAGGCCGTACACAATCCCCCCACCCCACTAAGCCTCAACTCATCTCCAACTGTCCTCCACTTTGCTCACAGCACTTCAGCAACACTGATCTTCTTGCTCTTCCTCCATCAAACCAGGCATACTCCTGCCTGAGGGCTTTTGCACTTGATGTTCCTTCTACCTGGAAAACTCTTCCCTGAAACAGCTAAATGACCTGTTCCCTCACTTCTTTAAGATCTCTGCTTAAATATCCATTGCTTAGAGAGGACTTCCCTGTCCACTATATATAAAATATCAACTCCCACAGGCCCCTCCACTACTGCACTAGGCAATCTCTATTTTCTTACCCTGTATTTCCCTCTACATTATTATCTGACATGCTATATATTTATTGATTCATTATCTATATCTTGTCACTAAAATCTAAACTATATTCAATCAGAGACTCTCTTTTGTTCACTACTACATCGTCAACAGAGAATAGATCATGGCCCATGCCAAGTACTAAAAAACAGCAGATATATCTAATTTCAAGGCTAAGTGTAAACTTATTAAAGTCACTTAAGTTAACCTAGAGTCATTCAAGATTATTGAAACACTAACCTCTTACCTTTATATGACAGTAGCTTTGTTTATGATGTTTCTTCCTAGATCAGATCTAACTTAAGAAGTTGTTTAAGAACTAAATCGAGGCTTATTTATTAAGAAGTAAATAAATTAAGCTAAGAATAGGAAAGTTAGCACTCGACTGAGCTGCCTAACTCTGTATTTTTAAGTTTCTCATATTAAATTGCTGAGATGGCCTGGCTCTTTTTTTCTTCGTAACTTGTCTTTTTAAAAATAAAAATACATATACCTACCAGCATGGCTAAAATGAAAAAGAATGACAATACCAAGTGTAGATAAGGATGTAGAGCAACTGATACTCATAATTTGCTAATGGAGTACAAATTGATTCAACCACTTTGGAAAAGTATTTGGTAGTATCTACTAAAACCAAACACACTCATACCACAATGGTGTAGCAATTTCACTCCTAGCTATCTACCCAAGAGAAATAGTGTTTGTGTTAATAAAATAAGATGTACAAAAATGCTCACTGCAGCTTTACTCATAATATCTCCAAACTGATAGAAAATGAGCCAAATGCCCATTATCAGGAGAATACACAAATGAACTGTGGTACAGTTATAAAAGACAATACTACATTAAAGAGCAACTATGATTATGTGCAAAAACATGAATCTCACATGCATTATGTTGCAGCCCCCAAAAATAAAATAATAAATAAACACGCAAAAAATACTTATAAAATAAAATAAGTTATCTCTACCTGGAGATTTTAACATTTAAAGCATCTAAATGCGATCCCATTTAATGTCGGCCTTTAGTTTCATCTCTGCTGGTCTGAGGAACATTCTCTTTGATGGAGAAGGCTGGAGTAAAGAAAGTCATCTATTTATTCCTGGCATTGCTAAAGCACAGGCTGAGTATGAATATCTGTCTGGGATATTGTGCAGCAGATTCCTCAACTGCAAGGGAGTTTAAGAGTCTCATAAGGTCATTTCCTTTTTATGAGCTTATGATTCTAGATAACACTAATTATAACCAAAAAATGTACTTGGTGCTCACTGCGTCCAAAGCACTATGCACACAGTATTTACCTTCTAAAAAATAAAAACCATTTTATTTTAGTTGTATATTACGTATATTACTTTTGTAGTAAATAAGACATTTTTAAAGGAAATGAGTTGGATGCTAAATCTATCCTTCTGTTCTGTTCACTGCCTCTTCTATACAATGAAGTGTAAAAGGCAGTGCATTAAGTAAGGATTTTTGCTGAGTTCTTAGGATGCTATGGTTGACCCAGATGTGGGCACATCTGAGTGAGGTAGGTGCTCAGCACACAGAAGTTTGAGAAACTGGTGGTTGATTATTCTGTGTAAAAGTTCCATGGAAACTTACCAACCTTCACTAAGTATGAGATTAGCTAAGCAGCCCCGTCTTTCCTGTCACTGCAACTGATGCCGTCTCGATTTTTTTAAAATGAGATCTGTAGATCCCAAAAGCACAAGGAAAGAAAATAAAGTCTGAAGTCTGAGGGCAGTCCGGAAAAACTTGTTAGGGCCAGAACAGAGAAGAGATTTAATTGGAAGCAGGTTACTGAGGGCAACCTTAAAGTAGAAAGCAGCCAGGTCATTTCTGTGACTATTAGGAGAAATACTTCATAGGTTACTCATAGCACTTCAAAAACAATCTTTCAACAAGACTCTACCGAGAGACTCTGTGGCTCCCATGTGAGTACCCTCATTTCCTTTTCTGGCTCAAAGCAGCCAAACCAGCTCCCAGTCGTAGCCCACCTCCTCTCTATTTATTCTTTGTGGAGTTGCAGCAACAGAGGTACAAGGCAAGGTCAGAGAGGAACCCACTCTGGGCTGGGATGAATGCCACACCAGCCACACCCTTAACATACCCGTTTCTCAGTACCAAATGTTTTCCAGTCTTCTTTTTGGTTTGTTTGTTTAATAGATTGGGCAGAGGAGGAAATGCTCAAGCTTTTCTAAAAGTTATTGCAAACTCAAAAAAATCTTAAAATAGGAATGACATCATAAACAAGTCTCCCAGGATAATCAGGTTACAGAGCTCTTATCTCTGCTGGTTAACCTAAAAGATTCTTCTACCAGTTATACTGTGGACAAAATCAAATATGACATGAGGTGGCTTGCAGGAAAAACTTATCAGTGCTCAGCCATCAATCAAAATGCTGAATCCATTCCAAGTATATAACGGAGAGACTGAGGGTTTTCTTTCTCTTTCTCTACCAAGGGAAGTATCGCTATGACTCATTCTTCCTCTTGCAAGAATTTTCTTAATACACTGAGTTAGTAAAACTATATACAAAATCCTAAAATAAACTAGGCTAGATCTTAAAGAAATCATGCTGAGATCAAGTTGAGTTTTATGCAGTGAACAAAAGGTGAACGGCAACATCTTTCCTCAGTTTCACCCTTCTGAATTTCCTGGGCTTCAGACCAGGTTTTTTCCTTCATTCTGAAAAACTCTTTTCAACCTTACCAATTTCCCCATCTTCAAATCAATATGTATTTGTATATATTTATTAAGTGCCTATTACATTTAATGTGCTGTCCTGGGGAAGGGAGACATTGGACTGGAGGTGGGTAGGACATAGGGAGAGGAAAGGGACCACGGGAAGGAGAGGAAAAGAATTTCAGAAAATTGCATAAACAGATTGTTGTTCTCTCTCCCCACTTTATAAGTGTTTCTCAAACTGGAATTTAAAAGATTATAAGAATCAAAGACATGGCAAAAATAGGGCACAGAGACTGTAATATTCAACTGTAGATGTAATGTTAAATGCAGATTCAATCTCAACACTTTAAAGTTTTCTTTGGATACACTGTTGTGCTCTCTCAATATGCAAAACTGGTGACCAGCAAAGCTGGGCATATAGTGAAAGTAAATCTGATTCTCCCTCACACCTTCTCTTGCCACCTTCCATCATAAGAGTACAGCCCAGGTGGCACACTGAAAAGAACCCTTCACTGGCATGTCTCTTCTCTTCTCCACTCCCTTGTTACATCCACGGGTATGCAGAACCCTACCCTCTAGCAACGCTGTGTATCAATAATTGTGCCACAAAAAAGGATTAAGAAGTACATCACTGTTCAACTGAAAATGTGTTTATATAGAAAAATATACCTCCAAATGAGGAAACTATCCTGGGAGAAATCAACTATTCTCAACAAAACGTGACTTGATGAACACGTACATAACTGTTGTTGGCAATACTTGCAGACCTGCTGGTTAACAGTTAATAAGGCATCAAAATATTTTGTGTGAAAGCTGTCCCAGCATTCTAGAGACTTAAAAAAGTTAAGGTTTTGGTAATACATGGGACAAAGTGCTCTAAGGAATTACCAGAACTATTCTAAACCACCAAAATAAGCCCATAAGATGTAGAAGATGTCAGAGAAAATATATATTTTTTAATATGAAGTTTTCCCAAATCAATGATCATAAAATAAATACTAACATACACACAGAATATAGCTACTATTGTTATTTGTTTTGTGTATTGTGTTACCTGTATTTGTAATTGCAAAATAATGCATGATCTTGGCCAAAATGTCAAATAGTACAGTTGATAAATGTAGAAAGTAAAACGTTATTAAAGGACCTCCCTACCCTGTCTCACTCTGCTAGTGTTTTAATCCTTCTAGACCAGATTTTGTTTTGAACCAATAATCTCACTCTAATAAAATTCACTCTTTCTAATAAAATTCTACTTTTCCTCCCTTTTTGGGAGGGTGGGTCTGGATGCATAGTAATGAGGATAAGTTTTAAAAGTTTAATGGGAAAACTTTCAGTCTTAAAAATAAATGAGGGGACTTCCCTGGTGGAGCAGTGGTTAAGAATCCGCCTACCAATGCAGGGGACACGGGTTCGAGCCCTGGTCCAGGAAGATCCCACATGCCGCGGAGCAACTAAGCCCATACGCCACAACTACTGAGCCTGTGCTCTAGAGCCCGCGAGCCACAACTACTGAGCCCTCCCTCCACAACTATTGAAGCCCGCACGCCTAGAGTCCATGCTCTGCAACAAGAGAAGCCACCGCAAGAGAAGCCCGTGCACCGCAACGAAGAGTAGCCCCCCCGCTCACTGCAACTAGAGAAAGCCTGCACGCAGCAACAAAGACCCAACGCAGCCAAAGAAAAAAATAAAATAAAATAAGTGAGGGCTTCCCTGGTGGCACACTGGTTAAGAATCTGCCTGCTGGGGCTTCCCTGAAGGCGCAGTGGTTGGGAGTCTGCCTGCCAATGCCGGGGACGTGGGTTCGAGCCCTGGTCTGGGAAGATCCCACATGCCGTGGAGCAACTGGGCCCGTGAGCCACAACTGCTAAGCCTGAGCTCTGGAACCCACGAGCCACAACTACTGAGCCCGTGTGCCACAACTACTGAAGCCCGTGTGCCTAGAGCCCATGCTCTGCAACAAGAGAGGCCACCACAATAAGAAGCCCGCCCACTGCACCGAAGAGTAGCTCCCGCTCGCCGCAACACAGCAACGAGGACCCAAAGCAGCCAAAAACAAACAAATAAATAAATTTATATTAAAAAAAAATAAGTGAAAAGAAAGTTCTCAGTTTTAGCTAGACTATGTAACTCAAGCCCCCTTTCTTTCCTAGAATAAGGACAAGTCTATTTTTAAACTGCCCGATGAACACTTCTGAGTCTTTCCTGAAGATACAACAAACTGTGACAAGTTGATGTACTTAATAGAATTCAATTATCACTCAAGGAGGAAAAACAAAAACAAACCAAAAAATCCAGAAAGAAATCCAGAATTCTTAGGGAGAAAAAGGCCTAGCACTTAGCTCCTAGCATTGGGGGTCACTAGATCCATGGACTTAAGGGCTCTGTGACTTTGAGCAAGTTACTTCACTTCTCAGTTTTCTGGGCTAGATGAGGAATAACCAAGATATGTCCTAGTTCTGACAGTAGACTTCTCCAGGTCCAGACACGGGAAATCAAACAGCCTTTTCCCCAGTCAGGGTAAATTCTGCCTCAGTCTTTAGGCAGCCACTATCAACAGATGAGAAGTGGCAAAGGGATGAAGCCTATTCACTTTATTCCCAGGCTCAATGTCCTCAGGTCTCTTGTAGCTCTAGTGTCTATGATCTTAAGGAAACACTAACTCAAACTTGCCAACATGAACAATGTATAAGTAGAAAGGAAAGATACCAGAGCTGAATCATGCTAGGTAAGCACAAAAACAATAAAGTGAAATACTTTAGGAAAGTGACTTGAGAAACCAGAACAGATTAAACAACGAAAAAAAGTAAATAATGAAGTCAAACATAGGCCTATGTTGTTATGTACTAGAGAAAAAGAAGTTAAAGTGGAATAACCATATTAATAAATGCTTTCTTGAAAGTTGCCAAATAAAGCAAATTTCTACAGATCATTTTCTATTTCCCATAATAAAATTAGAACTGTTTCTATGAAAACATGAATTCCCAATACATCATAAATCATAAGAATGAATGCAAAAGAATTTTAATCACAAAATTAAATATAAATTTTAGTAATACAGTAAAACTACTGAAGTATAAAGCAGCACATGCACTTCTGTCTTGTTCTTTATTTCATTTTCTTTTTTTAAAATAAATTTAAAAGTATCTAACTACTGTCTCTATTTTAATTAAATATTAAATCCAAGACAATCAAGAGTAGGACAGTACTGGAAGATATTAGGAAAAAGACTTTAGAACAAGGAAAACAGATTGGGAAAATAGATTTGGAATTTAGGAAAGAGGCCTTTGGGAAACAGGCTTCATAAAGGCTTTAGTTTCAGATGGTGATATTCTAAGAAATTTTAGAGGAGTCACTCAACCCCATTAATTCATCCATGTCCATTCCTCAAATCTGGCCCACTTTTCTCTATACCACAAGAAACACTAATGGTTGACAAATGACCCCTATGGTCCTTCCAAATCTAAAAGTCTAAGATCACTCAACTTTTAAAAATAAGTGCCTTGGGACTAACTCTGAAAAGATCCACAAGAACCAGAGACAAACCAGAGAGCTAAAGATACAGGGAGAGTGTTCACCAGATATCCAGTGGTCACTTTTGAGTTTTGTATCATGTGCATTTATTTTATTTTTAATTTAAATAATAACTCAATCATTTGTTGCATTTTGTTGCTGTGTATGAAAAAACAGTAACAAATATTGCCTCTGACTTTATGCATGCCACCCCCAGGTAACAGCAAAAAGTGCTTTGGTGGAAAAGCAAAACAACGAAAAGCATCAGCCATTAGAGAGTCCTATTAAAAGAATTTCAGAACATTAATTAAGGGGAAAAAAACTAACAATCTATGAGACCAATAGTAAGAATCATTTAAAGAGATATATAATTATATAGTCTCCAAAGCTCCACAGCTTGGGCCCAAAGGCCCTATATAATTGAGACTCTGAAACTGGGATGGGGCCAGTTTTGGGGTGTTTTATTCCTTTTCCCTAAGGAAACATCAAGAGAAATAACTTTTCTGAAGTTCTGTGCAGGCCTTCAAAGCCTTGTGTTTCTGGACCCTGCCCCTTCCCAGGAACAGTTCCAGTACCTAGGGAAATTTCTGGAGTCTCATAAAGAAAGGAAGTAAAAAACAATGCTTTACCAAGCCCTTCCTCCTAGGGGCAAGCAAACTCCTTGCCTGACTAAACTCTTGCCTTCCTGCTCTAATGATCTTGATCACAGTCACCTGACCATGCTTCCTGAAACACTGCTTTTACATTTCATTCCTTTGCTAAGAATTTTTTTATTTGTTAGGTGCTTGTATTTTGACAGTTTCTCCGGTGATTTTGATAAAACTCCACTTTCCTACTTTCACTAAGAATTACTAGGAATCCTCAGTTCTAATCAGGCTGGTTTCCTCAGGGTCTCACAAATATCCTAAGTTCACTTTTACCTTTTTGCCTCATTTGTTTCCCAATATGGTCTGCACTTCTCTTCAACAATCCTCCCTCTTCCAACCCCAAATTTCACTTCTCCATCCTATCCAAACTTGCATACCCTTCAAAGACTAGCTCCAGTCCATCTTCTCCAAAGCCTTTCTTAGCTCCTCCAACCCTACTTGGCCTCTTTTCCACTCTGAAGGTCAACAACACTCAGGATGCACCACACCATTTAGCCCCAATACTTGCCATTGATTCAGGTGTCTGGTGCCCCGCCTGCTATGAATGTATGCCCCCCAATGGACCATGCCTCACTCCTACATGGTGAAGTATTTCATATACACCTTTGGAGAAATAGCACACTTGTGACTTTTAGGGATACCACTCGTTTTACCCTAATCAATTTCAGGGGACTAGGGACATACCAAGTTTGCTATAGCAATTATTGAATTAATTGTCAGAGTAACATGGAGAAGCAGTTATGTTTGGAGAGGCACATGCCTAAATTTACATAATGTGTCTTGATGTCTCAAGGGAGAAGTGGGGAATACAGAACCAATCAGAGAGATTTGGAAGGCCCTGAAGTTAGGGTATAAATCTCATCAGGTGGAGAATACCTAAGATGAGAGAATGAGTTCCCTCAGTTAATGCCAAAAAGGAGCCATTCTTCAACAAAATGGTAGTGTCCCACCACTTTGACTCAGTGTCCCAACTATAGAGAACCTCACTGTTAATGAAGTACTATGATACCCAGAGTGAACAACAGAAGCGATAACCAACAGATGGGGTACGTGTATGTAACCACATGGCAGCCAGGAGCAAGACCACACAACCCACCATAAATGATCTTGGGAACAAAAAGATGACTATCCTCTTATAGACTAAAGACAGCACTGGAGAGTTTTTGATAGGAAAAAGTTATTTGCTATTATTGAATTGTACACTTAAAAAGGATGAATTTTATGATATGTAAATTATGCCTCAGTAAAATTGTTTAAAAACTTTTTTTGGTGACTTGAGCTGGAGTACTTGCATGTGGTGAAGCATCTGACAGTCCAGTAAGGAGAGGGTATCACAGGTTTTTACTGGAACTTCAAGACAGAAGGCAAAACCTCTGGTGCAAAATTTTTTATCATATTAAGATAGGAGAGTTCCCTATAAATAACAAAAATTACCAAAATATAGCCTTTGAGAAATACATATACACACATAATGAAAACCAAACCGTATAAAACTAGTGAAATAATAACCATACAGCTAATGTGGATAGTTACTGAGAAGGGAGAAATGGAAGGGGGTGGGGCTAAAAAGAAAAATAAATTCATATTTAAGCTGGAGATAGCTGAAAAAAGCAGAACTGATGAAAGAAAGGAAGTCTCAGAAGTCACTGTTATTGGCCAAGAAGCTTGGTTTATTGCCCCCAGTGTCATAAGGTCTGCCTTGGCATAGGTTCTTTTGAACAGGGCTGAGGGACATTTTTCCTTTAATAGCAAACAAGGAAAATCAAGAAAGCCACACAGAAAGAAGTAAAGGCAACTTAATTTAATGCAGAGAAGGAGAGGAGGTTACTGAGAGCTTAGTACAAAGACCCAAAACAGAAGTTTAGGGTAATGCTCAAATTAACACTTATGACACCAACTGTAAACTAATATTTTTAAGTGACAGAATAAAACTGTCTACATCTTTCTTACATCTTACAAACAAGTTTCTTTCATTTACCTGAGCTTCTCAGAATAACAAAGAGGCCGTATGCCATATTCCAGCATAATGAAGAGAAAAATAAAGGGATCAATTTTTATTTGCATACCTATTATTTGCCAGGTATTTACTTTACCAAATACATCTCCTCATAATAACTGCAAAATACTGCTATCCCCATTTCATAAATGATGAAACTAAGGCTCAGAATAAAGAGCCTGCCCAAGGATATATAACTTCTTTCTCAACAGTAGATGTGAGATTTGAACCTGACTCTAAAATCCATGCTTTTTATACTATATCATACTGCCTCTATAAAATACTTACTTTCTACCATGCTTTTACTTTTACGTTACTACACACCACACATTAACAGAAGCAAGTTACTAACATGACAGTAATTGGCAATTAAAAAGCTGCAGCTGGAGGCAAAAGCAAAGGAAAAACTATAAAGTAACTAAAGCACTAAGTGTGGGACAATTTAATGTAATTACCAAGAGTCCATAAACTGCAACAACCTCAGAAGGCAATTCAGTAGCACAGAATAATACCTGATGCACGCAATGAATTCAAAATTCTATATCCTCCAAATCATCTTGGTTAAATTAAGTTTGAAGAACTCCATTTAAGAAGACCAGGAAAAGCTTTATAATGCATTTTACCAAAAATGACATTTAAAATAGATTTTTAAAAAAGATCTCAATCTTCTTACAGATATTTCACTTTGTAATCTTAGGCAAGGTAGTAAACTACATTTTGTCTCTCTGTTTTTAAAATGAGAATAATAATAGTACCTATCTCATGGGGCTGATATATTAATTCATTAAATGAATACATATAAATCAATTAGAACAGTTTTTGACACAGAGCAAAGGTTCAATAAATTTTAGCCAATAAAGTCATTATCTTCAAAATTCATTTTTAAGGAATACTTCATTATTTCATACTACGTAAATGAGATATTACCATACTGAGATCCATATAATCCAGACAATTAATTGCAAAGATTGGGTGAGAGCAATGAAGACTAAAAAAGGGAATATAAAAAAATGAGACGACGAATGTACAAAGAAAGCAACAGAAGAGAGGTGTTAAGTCACCACTTTGCCTACACTTCTACCAACATTTACCTCATCATCATCAGTTGCTTAATACATATCTTCTTCATAGGCCGTGAGCCCTTTAAGGACAGGCACTTATTTTTTTATTTTATTTTTTTTAGTATTTATTTATTTATTTATTTGGTTGCACCAGGTCTTAGTTGAGGCAGGCGGGCTCCTTAGTTGCAGCTCACGGGCTCCTTAGTTGTGGCATGTGAACTCTTAGTTGTGGCATGCATGTGGGATCTAGCTCCCTGACCAGGGATCAAACCCAGGGCCCCTGCATTGGGAGCGTGGAGTCTTATCCACTGTGCCACCAGGGAAGTCCCCAGGCACTTATTTTTATATTATCAGCCCAACATAGTGCCTGCAACATAGCAGATACTAAGTATATAACAAAATAATAAGGGGGTGGGACTCAATAATATCTGAGATCAATGATGGGAGTACCTGATTTTACCATATCCTAATAGGACTGGCAGGTAGAGTCTGTAAAGACTTATTATCACTTTTTATTTAATTGATTATCAATGTTCTACTCCTCTATTATTTCTGAACTAGAAAATAAATTTCAAAAATGTTTAAAAAATAGTTAATTTGCTCTAAAATTAGAAATCTTTCAAATGATGATAAAACAAATTTTGGTAATATTTTTAATATTAAAAATATCTCTGGGACTTCCCTGGTGGCCCAGTGGTTAAGAATCTGCCTGCCAATGCAGGGGACAAGGGTTCGATCCCTGGTCCGGGAAGATCCCATATGCCGCAGAGCGACTAAGCCCGTGCGCCACAACTACTGAGCCCGCGCACCACAGGTACTGAAGCCCACATGCCTAGAGCCTGGGCTCCGCAACAAGAGAAGCCACCGCAACAAGAAGCCCATGCACCACAACGAAGAGTAGCCCCTGCTCACCGCAACTAGAGAAAGCCCACATGCAGCAACAAAGACCCAATGCAGCCTAAATAAATAAATAAATAAATTTATTTATTTAAAAAATATTTCTCTGATTAGCCTGTTATGCCCAAAAGGTAATCCTAATGGTCAAATGGTCAGGGAGTCATAGCAATAAACAAATACTAAAGAGGCACACCCACTTTTTAGCTGTTAATCTGCCAGATGCAGTGCAGATACAAAAACAATGACATGGTCACTTCCCTCTGACCTCTGGTAAGCATGTTTGGGGATGACCAACCCTAAACCCCCTTCTCTGGGACCCTTACCCCAGGCCCTGTGAAGTACACAACCATAACAATGCCCCTCCCTCACAGATATTCGGTACAGGCAGTACCCCTAGCCCAAGCAAGATGGGTTTTGTTTCTCAGCTTTCCAAATTCCTGGAGAACTGGATTTGATCTAAGTCGAAAGATCATATATCATCCAGTCTAGTCTGAAGGCAGCATCACAGCAAGCCAAAGTCACATTTAAGCTGAAGCTAAGGTGAAGGCAGAAGAGAGAAAGAAAGCAAGACAGTAGAGAAAGCCAGTCTATAAAGGAAAGAATGGAGCAGGACTGGGGCATTTGCCTCAGGTGCAAGATTTAAGAGGACGCCAAGAAACTCAGTAATCAAGATAGATAATAGTGTTATGCACAGTATTTTAAAAAATCCAAATTACTGTTCTGGAATGAAGCAGAGGCACAGAAAGAAACCGAAGACAGTCCATGCAAAACTGCAGTCAGAGGGAGAAAGGACAGGGACTTTCCAAGTGCCTGCTCTGGGTTCCAGCTGTAGTTCATTTCAAGGAGCACAGCTGCCTTAACAGGGTAAAAACCCACTACAACTCCCAGCCCTGCTGCCATATCTTCTAGTAGCCTAGCTTGAGTGGGTGGTGTTCCCTGAGACCTAAGAACCTTGATTAATAAACTCTATTTGGGAAAATGAGACATGCACATAAAGCTTTTTTTTTTCCTTTTTAAATCAAGGCAATACATATTTAACTGACAAAAGAATGGTACTGACAATTAGTGATACAGAAGTTCAGAGATCGCTATGGGTGGTCAGGGAAGGATAGATTTAGCCAGATAGAAGTGGGGAGGAGCAATATCTAAGCAAAGACATCAAAGTACATGCTAAAAAGGGGTGGAAGGAGGATGGGAAGGGAGCCAGGGAAAAGAGAGGAAGGAAAGTCAAGTAAAGGGGAAGGCACGACCTTCACACACCCTGTATCATAGCCAAAGAAGTAAATACAGTTCCCTGGTCTTCTGCCTCCAGCCCTCAGACTACACCGTTCGTTACACCTGAAATATCCTTTTCTACCTTTTTTCATGTTCAAATCCTTTCACATCTTTCAGGGACCAGTTTGAATATTTCTTTGAAGAGGCTCCCCCGGTATCCCATTCAAAAGGAGTTATAAGCCAGAATTCCTATCTGGCAGTGGGAGAAGATAGAAAAGAGGATATGGCAGATGGGAAGGCTAACTAAGAAGCTGAATGCAGTGACAAGGGCTGTCCTCTGGTGGGGAGCAAACTATATCCAGCAGTTCACTTGCAATGTCATCTGATATCTTAGGAGAGTACGAAGTGAGATCATTTGATGAGGAGGAGTAATGGGGCTCCAGAAAAGTGGCAAAGAAAAAGCAGGTGTAGAGGGTGTGCTGATAGCTGACAGAAGGGCCGAGCTGCACAGAAGGCTTTGCAGAGATAAAAATGTGCAAATCTGTCGAGGTCCATTTCTGTGTATGGTTCTGTGATTTTCTCTAAGAAACTGTAGATCTTTGGGACAAATGAGTGGAAAAAAACGGGGGGGGGGCTTGACTTTTCAATAATCATTTATTGATATTTCCCAATCAAATTAAACTTTCTTCCCCACCTCACCATCCCTTCCCTACCCACCCCACCCCCTAATCCCACCCTCAAGCCAAGCAAGCATCTCAGTGGCCATTAAAGACAAAAGAAAGAAAAAAAAAAAGAAAAAAAAGGAACAGTTCTTTAAGAATACTAACTTGGGTTAATAATCGCCCACCATAAACAAAAATAAATCCTGGGGTTATATCAAATCTTGCCATGCTTGCTCCAGGGTAAGGGCTGCCTGAAGAAGTCAGACTTATAATGTATACGTCTGTATACATTACAGTGTATCCTCTTTTCACTGGTATGCATATCAAGGAAATATTCCTTAACAACTCCTCATTAAAATGATAACACCACACCCAGGGAACTAAAATATTTTGTTGGTTATACTTTTCCATGTGCAAATCCCCTACTTTACAATTAATAACATCCTGCTCAAAAGGACTGCTATATAATAAGCTAATTACAACAATCTTTCCTACAAGTCTATATACATATTAAATAATACAAACATATCAGACAATTGCTACTGGTTTAAAAGATGAAAAGCTCTAGAAAGTGTTTTAAACACCAGGAGAATACACTTTGAAATAAACACAACTTGCCATCACACTCTCATTCACTCTTGTCCACTCAGGCCTCTTTTCCTCCCAGTTTATCATATTCTCACCCATTTTTCTCACACATGCTTCAGGAGTTGTGTTCATATGTGCATACGTGTGGTGATATTAGTGCTTAGATATGCCCAGATATGAAACTGTTTATTTGTAAAGGGTTATCTCCATGTATCAATTACCTTAGTTTGTAAGTTCGTCTTGGTGTGTTTGTGTTCCTCCCTTAGTGAGTAGGTATAAGTGTTTGAGCATATGTACCCAAGGGAGTGTATCTCTCTACAGGTCAAAAAGTGTGCACATCTGTGGAGGAACCTACCTTGTAATACGATTCTCAAAGCAAACTATTAAGAGTATAATGGTGAAAGAGGCCCGTCACAAAAGACTATATATTGTATGATTCCATTTATATGAAATGTCCAGAACAGGCAAATTCATAGAGACAAAAAGCAGAATGGTTGCCTATGGCTAGGGGTGTTGGGAGGAAGTAGGTAGTGACTACTAATGGTCAAGGGGGTTCTTTTCTTTTCTTTTCTTTTAATTTATTGATATTTATTTATTTGGCCATGCCATGCGGCATGTGGGATCTTAGTTCCCCGACCAGGGATCAAACCCACGCCCCCTACATTGGGAGCTTGGAGTCTTAACCACTGGACTGCCACGGAAGTCCCAGGGGTTTCTTTTTGGTGTGATGAAAATGTTCCAAAATGAACTGTGGTGATGGTTGCACAACTCTGTGAATATACTGAAATCCATTGTCTTGTACGCTTTAAATGGGTGAATTGTATACGTGAATTATATTTCAATAAAGCTGTTATACATTAAAAAGAGAAAGAGAGAGAGAATAAGGAAACCAAAGTTGTCCTGCATTTCCATGGAAGGGTAACCTTGTCTTTGAAAATCTTAACTTTGTTCTACTTCAATTTTAATTAAGCTGTGGATTCAAGATTTCCCACTGCTAAGTCCCCTAGTGGTCTTATCTCCATCTCCAGCTTTATTTATCTTTACTAACAAGGGTGACTCACATACAGAACACAATGTCCACTGGTTACCACAGAAAAGGACATGTACACTATGATTTCAACCATACAAAAATATGTATGTGGATGAACAAAGCCTGGAAGGAAATGCGGAAAAATGAAACAGTTACATTAGAGTAATATGGTTAAGGTGACGTTCTTTTAAAAATGTTATCATTGTATTGTGTTATCAGTCAATAAAATCTGGAAGAAAAAAGAACCAACCTGTCTCCTTAGAAACTGTTCCAAGACAAATTCAGTAACTGCGTCAAAAAGGATTGGACTGGAGTAGTGTAGTAGAAAGATGAAAACTAAAATGCATGGGTTTTATATACATATATATATATATATATATATATATATATATATATATATATATATTTACATCTATTTTGACCAAGTCAATAAACAGGAAAATATTAAGCTCTCTATAGCTTGCTCAGGGTGCAACTTCTACTGAAATGAGATCGGCTCCATCAACTCAACCCACAGAAAAGCCATTTAAAATTAAAACTTAGGGACTTCCCTGGAGGTCCAGTGGTTAAGACTCTGCGCTTCCACTGCAGGGGGCGTGGGGATCGGGAACTAACATCCCACATGCCCCGTGGTGTAGCCAAAAAATAAATAAATAAAATAAAATTCAAATTCATTATTAGCACCTCCATCAGGAAATACATGGTAACTAGCCCTGGATCAATCTCAGTCTAGCTGCAGTATGGAAGAGGTGCATAAAAGTTGTTGCTTTGTTTGTTTTAAAGATCCAGGACCCTTCTTTTTTTTTTTTTTTTAATTTATTTATTTATTTTTGGCTGTGTTGGGTCTTCATTTCCGTGTGAGGGCTTTCTCTAGTTGCGGCAAGCGGGGGCCACTCTTCATCGCGGTGCGCGGGCCTCTCACTATCGCGGCCTCTCTTGTTGCGGAGCACAGGCTCCAGACGCGCAGGCTCAGTAGCTGTGGCTCATGGGCCTAGGTGCTCTGCGGCATGTGGGATCTTCCCAGACCAGGGCTCGAACCCGTGTTCCCTGCATTGGCAGGCAGATTCTCAACCACTGCGCCACCAAGGAAGCCCCCAGGACCCTTCTTAAGAAACTGACAATATAAGCAAAACTAAATTACAAAGTAGCTCAGCTTATTTTCAATTAAGTTGCCAAGTCAATCTAATGGCAAAGATTTTTTTAACCTATGTTGCTGGAACAACTGGATATCTGTATGAAAGGAAAATAAACCTAAACCCCTACCTCCCATCATAACACAAAAATTAATCTGAGATGGAACAAAGATCTAAAATGTAAAACCTAGAAAAAGAAAGCTTTAAAGAAGAAAAGCTTTTTATAAAGAAAGCTTTGCAACCCTGGGGATTGGCATAAAAAACACTAACCATAAAATTAAAAGTTAATAAAATGACTCCATAAAAAATTTCTCCTCATCACATCATGAAGAAAATAAATAGAAAAGCCAAAGCCTAGGTTAAAAAAAATCTCCAACACACGTACCAGACAAAAGACCTGTACTCAGAATATATAAAGAACTCCTGCAAACAACAATAAAAAGATGCACCACCCAATGAAAAAAATAGGCAAAAGACTTGAACAGATGCTTCACAAAAGAAAATAAAGGCTAGCTAATTAGCACATGATAAAGCATTCTACGTCCTTAATCGTCAGGAAAATGCAACTTAAAACCATAATGAGGGGCTTCCCTGGTGGCGCAGTGGTTGAGAGTCTGCCTGCTGATGCGGGGGACACGGGTTCGGGCCCTGGTCTGGGAAGATCCCACATGCCGCAGAGCGGCTAGGCCCGTGGGCCACAAGTACTGAGCCTGCGCGTCTGGAGCCTGTGCTCCGCAACGGGAGAGGCCGCAACAGTGAGAGGCCCACGCACCGCGATGAGGAGTGGCCCCCGCTTGCCACAACTGGAGAAAGCCCTTGCACAGAAACGAGGACCCAACACAGTCATAAATAAAAAAAAGAAAAAAAATAAAATTTAAAAAAAAAAAAAAAAAAAAACCATAATGAGGTACCATTTTACATCCTCTAGTATGGCTAAAATAAAAAAGGCTGACAGCACTAAAATTTGGCAACATTAAAAATTAAAATTTGGGGACTTCCTTGGTGGCCCAGAGGCTAAGACTGTGCTCCCAATGCAGGGGGCCTGGTATGATACCTGGTCAGGAAACTAGATTCCACATGCAGCAACTAACAGTTCACATGCAGCAACTAAAGATCCTGCACACGGCAACAAAGATCCCGCGTGCCGCAACTAACACCTGGTACGGCCAAATAAATATTTTTTTTAAATTGTGTAGGGTTTCCCTGAGAGCGGAGTGGTTAAGAATCCACCTGCCAATGTGGGGGACACGGGTTTGAGCCCTGGTCCGGGAAGATCCCACATGCCGCGGAGCAACTAAACCCGTGCACCACGACTATTGAGCCTGCACTATAGAGCCAGCGAGGCACAACTACTGAAGCCCGCATGCCTAGAGCCCGTGCTCTGCAATAAGAGAAGCCACCGCAACGAGAAGGCTGCACACCACAACGAAGAGTAGCCCCCGCTCACCACAACTAGAGAAAGCCCGCACACAGCAACAAAGACCCAACGCAGCCAAAAATAAATAATAAATAAATAAAATAAATAATTTTTTTTAAAAAAGAAGAAATGAGATAAACAAATTGCGGTATATTCATACAATGGAATACTATTCATCAATAAAAGAGAACAAACCACTGATACACAACACAGATAAATCTCAGAAATATCACGTTACAGGAAAGAGGCAGACACAAAAAAGCACATACTACTGTATGACTCCATTTTTGTCAAGTCCAAGACTAAGCAAAACAAACCTATGGTGTCAGAAATACAGGGTAAGAAAGTGGTGACCTTTCGGAGGGTGGGTGAGGGAAATGGCTGGAAAGCGGCATAAGGGTACTTTCTATGGTGATAAAAATATTTTTTATCTCTTTTGGTAGAAGTTACAGTGTATATAATTGGCAGAACTCCTTGAACTGGACACTTATGATACGTGCATTTTGTTGAATGTTAATCACACCTCAGTAAAACAATACAAAGTAGCACTCTGCTTCAAGATATAAGTTAATGATTTTGTTTCAAATGAAATTCTAGAATACCCCCCCACACATGTTCAATTACTTTCCACTTTGGATTACTGACATCTCTATTCCTTCATTATTGCAAATCACCTAATGGATTACAGATGCACATAGGTAGGTCGATATAATTATATGTGTTCATGTTTAATTTTTCATAAATGGCAAATCAAGTTTGATTCTTCACAATTTCAATACATACCTAATGGACTATGAGAAGTTCAGTAGAATTTTCTGTTTTCTTTACCATTTTCCTCTCAATGATTTTATAGTTGTCATTTTAGAGGGTCAGATATAAAACTGACTGAGAAAGAGTAAGGCATGTAAATCAAATGTCAGCAAGGAAGGACAATAGTGCTTTGACCACTATGACAGCCTAAAGAAAAACGCTCTCAACTATTTTTATCAAGACAGAGTCATATATATTTAAATTTAAGAACAACTGAAGGGGAGACCTTCAAGATGGCTGAGGAGTAAGACATGGTGATCACCTTCCTCCCCACAAATACATCAGAAATACATCTACATGTGGAACAACTCCTACAGAAAACCTACTGAATGCTGGCAGAAGACCTCAGACTTCCCAAAAGGCAAGAAACTCCCCACATATCTGGCCGTGTGGCTGACAGGATCTTGGTGCTCCGGCTGGGTGTCAGGCCTGTGCCTCTGAGGTGGGAGAGTTGAGTTCAGGACAAGAATTCAGAGTAATGATAGTAAAGATGATTCAAAATCTTGGAAATAGAACGGAGAAGATAAAAGAAATGTTTAACAAGGACCTAGAAGAACTAAAGAGCAAACAAACAATGATGAACAACACAATAAATGAAATTAAAAATTCTCCAGAAGGAATCAATAGCAGAATAACTGAGGCAGAAGAAAGGATAAGCGACCTGGAAGATAAAATAGTGGAAATAACTACTGCAGAGCAGAATAAAGAAAAAAGAAGACAATTCAGGACAGTCTCAGAGACCTCTGGGACAACATTAAACGCACCAACATTCGAATTATACAGGTCCCAGAAGAAGAAGAGAAAAAGAAAGGGACTGAGAAAATATTTGAAGAGATTATAGTTGAAAACTTCCCTAATAAGGGAAAGGAAATAGTCAATCAAGTCCAGGAAGCACAGAGAGTCCCATACGGGATAAATCCAAGGAGAAACACGCCAAGACACATATTAATTAAACTATCAAAAATTACATGCAAAGAAAAAGTATTAAAAGCAGCAAGGGAAAAACAACAAATAAAATACAAAGGAATCCCCATAGAGTTAACAGCTGATCTTTCAGCATAAACTCTGAAAGCCAGAAGGGAGTGGCAGGACATATTTAAAGTGATGAAAGGGAAAAACCTACAACCAAGATTACTCTACCCAGCAAGGATCTCATTCAGATTAAACGGAGGAATTAAAACCTTTACAGACAAGCAAAAGCTGAGAGAATTCAGCACCACCAAACAAGCTTTAAAACAGACGCTAAAGGAACTTCTCTAGACAGGAAATACAAGAGAAGGAAAAGACCTACAATAACAAAACCAAAACAATTAAGAAAATGGTCATAGGAACATACATATCAATAATAACCTTGAATGTAAATGGATTAAATGTCCCAACCAAAAGAAACAGACTGGCTGAATGGATACAAAAATAAGACCCATATATATGCTGTCTACAAGAGACCCACTTCAGACCTAGGGACACATACAGACTGAAAGTGAGGGGATGGAAAAAGATATTCCATGCAAATGGAAATCAAAAGAAAGCTGGAGTAGCTATACTCATATCAGATAAAATAGACTTTAAAATAAAGATTGTTACAAGAGACAAGGAAGGACACTACATAATGATCAAGGGATCAATCCAAGAATAAGATATAACAATTATAAATATATATGCACCCAACATAGAAGCACCTCAATACATAAGGCAACTGCTAACAGATATAGAAGAGGAAATCGACAGAAATGCAATAATAGTGGGGGACTTTAACAACTCACTTACACCAATGGACAGATCATCCAAACAGAAAATTAATAAGGAAACAGAAGCTTTAAATGACACAACAGACCAGATAGATTTAATTGATATTTATAGGACATTCCATCCAAAAAGAGTAGATTACACTTTCTTCTCAAGTGCACACAGAACATTCTCCAGGACAGATCACATCTTGGGTCACAAATGAAGCCTCAGTAAATTTAAGAAAATTGAAATCATATCAAGCATCTTTTCTGACCACAAAGCTACGAGATTAGAAATCAGTTACAGGGAAAAAAACATAAAAAACACAAACACATGGAGGCTAAACAATAAATTACTAAATAACCAAGAGATCACTGAAGAAACCAAAGAGGAAATCACAAAATACCTAGAGACAAATGACAATGGAAACACAACAATCCAAAACCTATGGGATGCAGCAAAAGCAGTTCTAACAGGGAAGTTTAGAGCAATAAAATCCTATCTCAAGAAACAAGAAAAATCTCAAATAAACAATCTAACCTTACACCTAAAGGAACTAGAGAAAGAAGAACAAACAAAATCCAAACTTAGTAGAAAGAAAGAAATCATAAAAATCAGAGCAGAAATAAATGAAATAGAAACAGAAAACAATGGCAGAGATGAATAAAACTAAAAGCTGGTTCTTTGAGAAGATAAACAAAATTGATAAACCATTAGCCAGACTCATCAAGAAAAAGAGGGAGAGGACTCAAATCAATAAAATTAGAAATGAAAAAGAAGTTACAACGGACACCACAGAAATACAAAGCATAATAAAAGACTACTACAAGCAACTCTATGCCAATAAAATGGACAACCTGGAAGAAACGTACAAATTCTTAGAAAGGTATAACCTTCCAAGACTGAACCAGAAAGAAATAGAAAATATGAACAGACCAATCACAAATAATGAAATTGAAACTGTGATTAAAAATCTTCCAACAAACAAAAGTCCAGGACCAGATGGCTTCACAGGTGAATTCTATCAAACACTTAGAGAAGACCCAACACCCATCCTTCTCAAACTCTTCCAAAAAATTGCAGAGGAAGGAACACTCCCAAACTCATTCTATGAGACCACCATCACCCTGATACCAAAAGCAGACAAAGATATTACAAAAAAAGAAAATTACAGACCAATATCACTGATGAATATAGATGCAAAAATCCTCAACAAAATACTAGCAAACAGAATCCAACAACACATTAAAAGGATCATACACCATGATCAAGTGGGATTTATGCCAGGGATGCAAGGATTGTTCAATATACGCAAATCAACCAATGTGATACACCATATTAACAAAATGAAGAATAAAAAGCATATGATCATCTCAATAGATGCAGAAAAAGCTTTTGACAAAATTCAACACCCATTTATGATAAAAACTCTCCAGAAAAGTGGGCACAGAGGGAACATACCTCAACATAATAAAGGCCATATATGACAAACCCACAGCAAACATCAATTCTCAATGGTGAAAAACTGAAAGCATTTCCTCTAAGATCAGGAACTAGACAAGGATGTCCACTCTCACCACTATTATTCAACATAGTTTTGGAAGTCCTAGCCACAGCAATCAGAGAAGAAAAAGAAATTAAAGAATACAAATTGGAAAGGAAGAAGCAAAACTGTCACTGTTTGCAGATGACATGATACTATACATAGAGAATCCTAAAGATGCCACCAGAAAACGACTAGGGCTAATCAATAAATCTGGTAAAGTTGCAGGATACAAAATTAACACACAGAAATCTCTTGCATTCCTATACACTAATGATGAAAAATCTGAAAGAGAAATTAAGGAAACACTCCCATTTACCACTGCAACAAAAAGAATAAAATACCTAGGAATAAACCTACCTAGGGAGACAAAACACATGTATGCAGAAAACTATAAGACACTGATGAAAGAAATTAAAGATGATACAAACAGATGGAGAGATATACCATGCTCTTGGATTGGAAGAATCAATATTGTGAAAATGACTATACTACCCAAAGCTATCTACAGATTCAATGCAATCCCTATCAAATTACCAATGGCATTTTTTACAGAACTAGAACAAAAAATCTTAAAATTTGTATGGAGACACAAAAGACTCCGAATGGCCAAAGCAGTCTTGAGGGAAATAAAAGGAGCTGGAGGAATCAGACTCCCTGACTTCAGACTATACTACAAAGCTACAGTAATCAAGACAGTAGGGTACTGCACAAAAACAGAAATATAGATCAATGGAACAGGATAGAAAGCCCAGAAATAAACCCATGAACCTATGGTCAACTAATCTATGACAACAGAGGCAAGGATATACAATGGAGAAAAGACAGCCTCTTCAATAAGCGGTGCTGGGAAAACTGGACAGCTACAGGTAAAAGAATGAAATTAGAACACTCCCTAACACCATACACAAAAATAAACTCAAAATGTATTAAAGACCTAAATGTAAGGTCAGACACTATCAAACTCTTAGAGGAAAACACAGGCAGAACACTCTATGACATAAATCACAGCAAGATGTTTTTTGACCCACCTCCTAGAGAAATGGCTATAAAAACAAAAATAAACACATGGGACCTAATGAAACTTAAAAGCTTTGCACAGCAAAGGAAACCATAAACAAGACCAAAAGACAACCCTCAGAGTGGGAGAAAATATTTGCAAATGAAGCAACTGACAAAGGATTAATCTCCATAATTTATAAGCAGCTCATGCAGCTCAATATCAAAAAAACTAACAACCCAATCCAAAAATAAGCAGAAGACCTAAATAGACATTTCTCCAAAGAAGATATACAGACTGCCAATAAACACATGAAAGGATGCTCAACATCACTAATCATTAGAGAAATGCAAATCAAAACCACAATGAAGTATCAACTCACACCAGTCAGAATGGCCATCATCAAAAAATCTACAAACTATAAATGCTGGAGAGGGTGTGGAGAAAAGGGAACCCTCTTGCACTGTTGGTGGGAATGTAAACTGATACAGCCACTATGGAGAACAGTATGGAGGTTCCTTAAAAAACTAAAAATAGAACTACCATATGACCCAGCAATCCCACTACTGGGCATATACCCTGAGAAAACCATAATTCAAAAAGAAGCATGTACCACAATGTTCATTGCAGCTCTATTTACAATAGCCAGGACATGGAAGCAACCTAAGTGTCCATCAACAGATGAATGGATAAAGAAGATGTGGCACATATATACAATGGAATCTTACTCAGCCATTAAAGGAAATGAAATTGAGTTATTTGTAGTGAGGTGGATGGACCTAGAGACTGTCATACAGAGTGAAGTAAGTCAGAAAGAGAAAAACAAATACCATATGCTAACACATATATATGGAATCTAAAAAGAAAAAAAAAACCATAATGATTCTGAAGAACCTAAGGGCAGGACCGGAATAAAGACACAGATGTAGAGAATGGACTTGAGGACATGGGGAGGGGGAAGGGTAAGCTGGGATGAAGTGAGAGAGTGGCATGGACATATATACACTAACAAATGTAAAATAGATAGCTAGTGGGAAGCAGCCGCATAGCACAGGGAGATCAGCTCGGTGCTTTGTGACCACCTAGAGGGGTGGGATAGGGAGGGTGGGAGGGAGACGCAAGAGGGAGGAGATATGAGTATATATGTATATATATAGCTGATTCACTTTGTTATAAAGCAGAAACTAACACACCATTGTAAAGCAATTATACTCCAATGAAGATGTTAAAAAAATAAATAAAGACCTCTGGATGGAAAAAAAAAAACAATTGAAAAGCTGGCATAATTTGCCAGCTAATTTGAACTTTAAAAGATAACACATCTTAAATAACAAGAGCACTGTATGTCAGACAGACACCTGAAAACCACCGAGACCTTTTCTACTGTTTTACTGAGTCCTCTGCGCCTCTATCCAGGTCTATTTTCATCTTCACCACCTCTCATCCTCCCTAGGATACTGCTCAGACCTAACTGACTTTCATATAGCCAGCTCACCCCAAGTTCCAAATAAATTAATTTATGAAATTGTACTATATTCTATGTAGATATGTCATAAACACACTCAAACAGTATAGAGAGTACAGCCTGGGGGAAAACATGACCACTGAGTGGGAAAAAGATGACTTCACTTGTTTTCTACCCTGAAAACTGTGGAAGATCTGTCCGTTTGAACTCCTACTGCAAGTTTTTATTCCCTACAGACAACTCTTACAGTGCTCTGAACTATAAACAAGTACACATGCCTAATCTCAGAGGGAGTAGGCTCCCAGACAAAAAACATGTCTTCTATGTCTGTATTCACCATGAGCCTAAGACAATACCTTGAACAGGATGGGGCAAAACACAAGTTGAATTATTGAATTACTGAATTAACGTAAATGAAAACAGTTGAGGGTGGAAGAGGAGGAGAGAAAAAAAGCTGAGAGGATACATCAAAGAGAAAGGAGAAGGGAAGGAACAAAAGAAGAGAAAAAAGAAAAGAAAACTTGTGAAGGAAATTTTTTTTGTTAGAGTAGGATTACTTTTTTTAAATTGAGAGTTGGAAAAAGCCATTGCTATGCACCTCATATCACAGCTATCAACACTAGTCTTTTTTTTGTTTTTTAACATCTTTGTTGGGGTATATTTGCTTTACAATGGTGTGTCAGTTTCTGCTGTATAACAAAGTGAATCAGCTATACATATACATATATCCCCATTATCTCCTCCCTCTTGCGTCTCCCTCCCATCCTCCCTATCCCACCCCTCTAGGTGGTCACAAAGCATGGAGCTGATATCCCTGTGCTATGTGGATGCTTCCCACTAGCTATCTATTTTACATTTGGTAGTATATATATGTCCATGCCACACTCTCACTTCGTCCCAGCTTACCCTTCCCCCTCCCCATGTCCTCAAGTCCATTCTCTACGTCTGCATCTTTATTCCTGTCCTGCCCCTAGGTTTTTCAGAACCAGGTTTTTTTTTTAGATTCCATCTATATGTGTTAGCATATGGTATTTGTTTTCTCTTTCTGACTTACTTCACTCTGTATGACAGTCTCTAGGTCCATCCACCTCACTACAAATAACTCAATTTCGTTTCTTTTTATGGCTGAGTAAGATTCCATTGTATATATGTGCCACATCTTCTTTATCCATTCATCTGTGGATGGACACTTAGGTTGCTTCCATGTCCTGGCTATTGTAAATACAGCTGCAATGAACATTGTGGTACATGCTTCTTTTTGAATTATGGTTTTCTCAGGGTATATGCCCAGTAGTGGGATTGCTGGGTCTTATGGTAGTTCTATTTTTAGTTTTTTAAGGAACTTCCCTACTGTTCTCCATAGTGGCTGTATCAGTTTACATTCCCACCAACAGTGCAAGAGTGTTCCCTTTTCTCCACACCCTCTCCAGCATTTATCAACACTGGTCTTTAAACTGTCATTATAAACACCTTAAAATATCTCCTAACCCTTGATATTCAAAGTGTGGCCTCCCACTACAACTACAGTATTCCCTTCCTGACCAGCAGATTCCAAGCCCCCACTGCAAACCTACAAGTTTCTGGGTGATTTATGGCTGTTAAAGTTTGAGAAGCACCACCCTACACCATTCAAGTCCTTTCTGTTGTACTGAACCTGTGTTTTATTTAAATGGACCAGTAGCTAACACTTGAAAAATCTCTGATTAGAGGAAACTGATCATTGTAATTGGATTTGATCTGTAGGTATTTAACTTTAGGTTAAGTTATTAATTACAGAGTAATTTGGCCTGGAGGGTATACCACAAAACTTTCATACCACTACCACTAACTAGTCATAACAACATGATTAAAAGAAATTGAGCATTACGTCAGTGACATCCTCAAGAACTCAGTTTTGTTCCTTCATGCCTAGCACTGGGCTTGGAATGACAGGTGTGGCCAGTGTTTCCTGACTGAATGAAATAAATGAATTTTTACAATCAGATATCTAGGGCTGACAATCTTGGGGTCATCTGGCCAAACAACCTCATTTTAAAGATGAGCAAACTAGAAATCCTGAGAGGTTCAAAAGCAAGCAAGCTAAACGAGCCAAAATATGCTGCATCTCACATTTTCCCTTTTTGTTACTTTCCTAGGAATGTGTTAGAAAAGTGATTCTAAGTATTCTAATAAAATGACTGTGGGCTCTTAAAGAAGTGATAGGGTAGAAAGGTGCCTAGGACTAGGAAGAAGAGACTGGCAAAGGTAAATGAAGTTGGACAAAACTATTTTTCTAAGCCTAATATACTTTTGGACAGGCCAATTAATTAATCAATTTAATCTGCTGAAAAATAAACCTGAAGGAATTGTCAGAAAAAGAAACATGAGCTGCATGAAAATGTTACAAACCAAGGGAGACCGCACATAACTAACTTAAATCTCCACAGGCTTATTTCCTGTTCAAGTATGACCTCCTGGGATAAGTTTTACTGCAGTGTTCATTACCAGATGACTTTTGGTTTTAAGAGAAGCCAAGGGCAAGTTGGAAATGTGATTCTTAACTAAACATAAAAAAACCAAAAACCAGAACAAAAATCCCCCTGCGGCTGTTTCTCATTTGTTTGTAATCAGAATGCGGGCTTGCAGAGGAAACACACCAATTTCTGTAAGCAAAAATATAACGACCCAGTCACGTCCTCAAAACAAACCAACATACAAACTTCACAGCCGGATCCAGCTGTGCTGCGCAGGAGCCAGGAATTTATTCTAAGAGCAGACAGATCAAAACGGCGAACGCAAGACAAGCCAGATTTCAATCAAAAAGAAAAGGGTGTGCCCTTTTTTTTTTTTTTTTCATTTTCTTCTTTGCAACTTTCACCCAGTAGAAACCTTTGAAGGAGTCTTGGTGAAAAAAACCTTTTCAGACGCTAGTCCCCCGAGCTACACCTCGGTGGGGTGGAAAGGGTAGGCACCGCGAGCTCGCACGGTCGCGGCCCGCGCAGGCTCCAGCCGGGAGGGGAAGGGGCCGGTCCCGAAACCGGCAAGGCCGGGCCCCCCGAGTGATTCATCAGCAACTCGCGATTCGCGCGCCTCCACCGCGGGCAACGCCCAGCGCGTCCCACGGCTCCTACCCCGGCCCGTTAGCCCCGAAGCAGCCCCCAGCGTCCCCTCGCTCCCCGAGAGGGACTGGTAGGGAAGGAGATCACAGCCAGGCAGTGGAAGGCAACCTCTCCCGTCTCAGCCACCATGGCCGGTGCGACTCCCTGCCCGCGCCCGCAGACGGACTTCCTGGAAAGCACGGTCTTGGCTTACCTGACTGGAGCCCGCTAGGGCCACCGACCTCCTTCACAGACCCGCGGGGACGGCCTGCCGCTCAGTTCCCAGTACCCGCCCGTCTGCCTGCTGCCGCCTCCCAGGGAGTTGTCTGATACACCGCCGCCAGCTCCCCCAACTCGACGGCCCAGGTTCCCACTCCGCCGACGATGCGCGTGCGCACTCCCAGGTCGCGGGGCATCCTGGGAGTTGTAGTTCGAGCGAGGAGGGCGCGGCTCAGCGCAGACCCTGGTCTTTTCTGTGTGCAGGACTTTGGAAGTGGCTGCGGATACCAAGCCTTACACCAGCCTGAGAAAACGTCCTTTACTAGTGGAAATATCTACCTTGGACCCTTTGGGAGCTATAAACAGCAACTAGAGGCTCCTTAGTATAGATTTCCTCTTTACTTTGACTTTTAGTCAAGAGGGACACAAGGCAGGACTTGTGTTGTACCCTTCGTTGCTAATGTGAGGACATAACATCGAGACCTTTAAACTTGTGAAAAACTGATAGAAAAGGAAACAGGCCAAGCACGAGAGGGACGTAAATCAGGCGGATGTCACCTCAAGCGCATAGTGGCCCTAGTGATTTCCTTAGGTTTGCAACCAGGGGTGATGTCGCCGCGATCAGTTTCCACCCCATCCCATCTTCGCATTCCAGCTTCAAGCTGTACAACAGGCAGTGGAACCGGGCTGATGTAAGTGGGAGAAAAAAGTAGAAGCGCTGCTTAAAGGGGGGAACTGGGGCAGGTGGGCACTCTGAAGGCGAAGAGGAAGACAGCGGGAATACTTCAGATGGCAGCTCTAGGGTGGCCTAAGAAATGGCTGCCTTTTGTCCAGGGCTCTGAGGATAGGGAACAGCCACGGCCTTGCATTCATTCCTTTAATCACTCACCGGTAATTTTCCTGACCTGCTCTTCAGGAATAAACCATTCCCCGGAGTAATGCTCAGCTTTGATACGCCTTCTCAAAAAATACAGCCAGATAGAGGATTGAAGTGCCTGCTTGAGATACATTCCAGCTACGCCCAGTGTGGGAGCCAACTAATTGTCAAGCCTCCCCTGGCATTTACTTCTTCCCCTCAGAGCAGGGAGCACCCCAGGTAAACACCCTGGAATTTCATGCAATTAACATCCACTAATTCTAGCAGTGAAGATCACTGATGATTTGGAGTTTTTCAGGAAAAAAGAAAGAAAGAGAAAAAAAGAAAAAAAAAACCCTCCAAAATGAAAATACACTTAGAAGGCAATTAACATTAAATCTTGTGCCATTGCATCTTATTTTCTATAGCACCTTCGTGGGAATCAGTTTCTCAAATATTCTTGGTGATAACAGCTGAGAGCAATTTCCTACAGAATTCAGAATTCAGGTTCAACTTTTATTGAATATTTAACCCACACCAAGAACTGTGCCAGCACTCCCTTTATAATATCTCATCCAATCCTCGAAATAACCCTGCAAAGAATATATTAGTATCCTCCATTTCTACAGATGAGAAAACTAAGACTCAGAAAAGTTAAGTAATCTGTGCGAGGTCACACAGACAGTAACTGGAGATCCAGAAATGAAGTACAGGTAGCCTGACTCAAATTCTAGCATGCTTTCCACTGTTGATCAGACTGTCTCCTAAATTTCATCAAATTCTTTAAAGTAAGATCATCTGTGACCATGTCCAAGTTACATAAAAAAAAATTCTCTAACACAGTCCAGGGAGATGGTGTGCTGACTGGATGAGCTGAATATCTGGATTCATTTGGTAGTTCTGTATTTCATTATAAGTTAATATGTAGGTGTTATGCTAACTGGCAAGTCTCTTGTGAGTTCCCGCTACACCTCTGGGGAAACTGACAAAATAGAGTTTCTGAAAAAGCAAAGCAGAGAACCATGGTTATCCAGATATGGTTTATTTTAAGAAGGACTTTCCTTTACAGCGATATGGCTTCTTCTGCTTTGCTCTTTAATAAGCAGAGAGGGCTTTTAATTCAATGTCTGACTGATTTAAACTATGACACATTTCCTCCCTGACCTTCCAATATGGGGTATTAGGCATACATTAAATATATTTTCTTTTTTAGCTCTTTAAGTTTTTCCTAACAAATGCCTTCATCTTATTCTAATTCATTTTTCTAAAATAAAGTGATTTGGTGATGGATTCTTTTCCTTTCTTCAGACAAGTGTTATCATATTGTAATCACAAGACTCACAAATATGAATCGCCTAAACCCATATACATTAAATACCACATATGGTACCAGACGTATTAAGAATAACATCCTAGTATTGGATAAAACTTTAAAAAAATAGAACCTTCCTCACTGCTTTCTCTCTCTAACTACAATCTATTCTGTATACCAGTGCCAGAATGATCTTTTTAAAATAAATCAGATCATGTCACCCTCCTGCTCCAAACCACTTAGGGCTTCCCAACACATTTCCTTTGGAAAGGAAAGGAAATTCCTTTACAATACAATCCACCCCCACCAGTCCTTACATGAAAATTTTTATTTCCTACCACGCATACACTCTTTTGCTCTACTCCAGTCACAGGGCCTCCCTGAGGTTTCTCATTCCTGCCAAGTATTTTCTCACTTCAAGTTCTGTCTACTACACAGGAGAATGATTCCCTCCCAAATACTCGTGGCTAACACCCTCATTTTCATGAAGGTTCTGTTCAAATGTCACCTCTGAAAGGTCTTCTCTGATCCTCTTACCCTGTCTTTCTCCCCTTTACTTGCTTTGTCTTCTTAGCACCTGTCACTCCCTAACATCTTGCTTTATTTACTCACGTAAGCTTAAGGAGTTTGCATCATTTACCCCTCTCTCCCTAGCGTCTGCAACAATGCCTGACATACAATAGGTATTCAATAAATATTTGTAAATAAATGAATAGCTTTCCCTCCCCCCTCCTGCACATGAGTGGGATACAGATCCACAAGGTTCATGGTAAATGCCAGCCAAGGTCCTGATGCAGCTATAAACAGCAGCTGTGAGAGGGTTTGGCTCCACAGGACAAGATCCAGTGAAACTCATCCTGAAATGGAGACAGAGCTCTCTTAAAAGGACTACACTTTATGGGTTGCCATTATTAGCTTACAGTTAGAAAAAGCACAATTCTAGAAGAGGGAAAAAAAGGCAAAACCTGAAAATTATATTTACATAAATAAGTGAAAAGGTTAATCCACTAAATGCCTGTGGTGGATTGCAATATTGTTCCCAACTATTTGCTCTCCCGTAGAGGAAAAGACTACCTTACCCACTGTTATATGACTTGCAGTGCCTCTCTGTAGATATTTTCAGGCTTCTTTTCCTTCTTTCTTCACAAAAATACTGTCATATTGTAATCGCAAAGCTTACAAACATGAATTTGCTTTGGCCAATAAAATGAATTGAAGCGACAATACGACAGCTTTGAGTGGAGGCTTTAAGAGTGCCATTTCCTACTCATGTGCTTACTCTTTCCTTCCACCAAGAGAATGGCATGTCCCAAATAGAGTCTTGTCCTTCTGCCTGGGTTTTAGAATGAGAAGTCACATGGAATCAGAGCCTCGGCTGAACACAGGTGCTGACGTGTAATGCGAGCAAGAAGTAAACAGAGATTTAGGTTTGTTTGTTACTATAGACTGACCTAGCAAAGCTGACTACTGCAGTGCCTATTCCATGAAAGGCGATCCTCTGAAATAAAAGTGGTCTGGCACCCCTCCCCACACATTTAATCCCACTTCAAGTAATGGAAAACAGTTTAAGTTCAACATACGAAAGAGAACACATCTGAGACTGTTAGGTAAAATATTTGAATAAGGAACAGAGTACACATCCTGTTAGTTTTCAGGGTTTCGCCAGAGTGAAAGTGATTGACAAAATGACACTGTGACTTTACTTAATGTATTACAAGCCCTAAGTAGTGTTATCTTTAAACTTCCTACCAGAGTAACTCATAAAGCGTGTCACACTGAATCATCATTTGCAAATTAATGCCAGCGGCAATTTTCTTGTTATCAAAAGTTCCTTTAGGAAATAGTTTCCTTGATATACTGAAGTTTGTTTTTTCTTTTTAATGTGTTTTATAGGAGAACTGAGAAAACTTAAGCTAAAGACATCAAGTTGTAACTAAAAGGTAAGGATTTCATCGCTGGGAGCTTAGAGTTGGTTAAAGCAGTGGGAGGGAGGAATCAGAGAAGACAAACACCATAGCTGGGGCGCAGGATTTTATAGAAAGGATTCAAGCAAAGCCTTTAGCTTGAAATATCTTTCCCTAGCACCCCATCTCTGCTTGTTAGAAGCTTCCTCATGTTTCATTGCCCGTCTCAAGTGCCTGTTTCTGACTCAAACTTCCCTAAGGCCATCAGCTGGAATTGATTTTGCCATTCCTCATATTTTTATACCCTACTGTGCCTCCGCTGAAGGTGCACTAAATGCATATTTCAGCTAAGTGCCAAAGGGCTGAGAATTTAAATTTTCAGCTGAAGCCAAGGTTGCTCACAGATATCACTATCAAAAAATAAACTTCTGGATACACAAATAAACCTAAATTTTGATGCCAAAATTTAAATTATTGTTTTAATATTATTTAAAATGTTAGTGCTAAAATAGTAAAGTTTAATATAGTAAAGCATAGGAACAATAATTTCCCAGTTCTGTGAGCTGTTAGACTCTCCTACAGTCACTGGAGAGTCAGATTTCAGCAGAGGCGAGTGGATGAACAAGAGCCATGTCCTAAATGGAACTAAATAAGAATTAAATTCTGGTTTTAAATTATACATGCTAGGTACACCAAAGATTTCTATAAAGAATAATAGTATGATGTAATCTCTACTTATCTTTCCTTGTATTATTATTTTAAAATTTTAAGCCTATATTGACTAAAAAAGATATTCTTGTTCTTCCTAAGTTATCTAACTAATGCAGTCTCTCTTTATATTTGTAGTAACTGTCAACCTATTTCCCTACTTATCTACTTGAAAGTTCTTAATACTTTTAAATAGTTTTTGAATTAATTTATTTTTAATTGATGTTGAAGACAAAAGAAACCTTTCACAATCAGCAATTATTACAGCATTTTACTTATCCAATTAGCAATATACATTTATATTTGATAGAATTTCAACAAATAAATAACAGATTTTTCACTCAGATTAAATCTAGAATACCTGCCTATATCTGAAAATCAATATTCATAAAATAATAGCAAATCTAAATGACATACTTTGTTCTTATCAGTGACACTGTTGACTGATTAGATATAAGAATTACCTTTAAAAATACCTATCACCAACCATGCCAAAGTTCAAGGATGATGGGAATAATATTGAAGTAGGCATTCCAAAAGCTGAGGCCCAAAGCCCAGGACAAATAACAGATTTTTGGACAAATATCAAGACTCTTTGTCTACTGTCACTGAAGCTAGAGTTGGCTTTTAGGCAGGCTCATTCTACTTCTTACTCACAGTTAAGCTTTTAGTCAACACCAAAGTCTTTATCCACACAGATGGCAATTAAGTCACATTTTTCCCATTCTATTTTTTGTAGTTGACTTTTTGGATTAAAAGTAGAAAACTAGAGACTTTCCTGGTGGCACAGTGAATAAGAATCCGCCTGCCGATACAAGGGACATGGGTTCGATCCCTGGTCCAGGAAGATCTCACGTGCTGCTGAGCAACTAAGCCCATGCACCACAACTACTGAGCCTGCACTCTAGAGCCCGCGAGCCACAACTACTGAAGCCCGTGCGCCTAGACTAGCCCGAGCTCCGCAACAAGAGAAGCCACCGCAGTGAGAAGCCCCCACACCGCAACAAAGAGTAGCCCCCGCTTGCCACGTGCAGCAACCAAGACCCAACGCAGCCAAAAATAAATAAATAAATTTATATATATATTTTTAAAAAGTAGAAAACTACTATTGTTTCTATTCAATTTCATCTGATTAGACACAGGCTTATATTTTGACCTGTCCAGATATTTTTGAACCTCTCGAAGTATTCCTTATCTCTCCCAGTGCCCATTAGTTAAAGACTCAGTCTGTATTCCATGAGCATCACATCCAAATTACTGATGAACTGCTAACCAAAACTCATCAAGGAAAGAGCCATGTAGTGGCTAAGCCCTCCTGGTTGAAATTCTTCCATTCATCAGCCTTTGCTTATGATCATGAGTCAAAAAAAAAAAAAAAAAAAGACTGTTTAAACCAGTCATTTAACTATTTAGTTGAACTGTTATACAGCCCACATTTCTCAAGGGTGTTGAGACTTTCTCAAATGTCTTGATGAAATCCAAACACAGTATGTTCTTTTGACTGTACTCTTATGATTTCCTATCATTTAATATAAGTGAATCTGTGCTACCTGTTAAAGAGATCACTGCTTCACTTCTAAGTGCTTACAAACCACTAAAGCGGATAATACACTTTTCTAAGATTTTGCTCAGGATTGATAAGTTCAGTGGTCTACAATTTGGAGACCTCCCCCACCTCCACCCGGCCTCTACCACCACGCCTTTTGAGTCATGCATTGATTTTCCTATATCATCTCCCTTCTTAGGTTGGTTGGGCCAAAGCATAGCCCCGCCTCATCCAAGCTCATGTACATCTAGTTCCTACAGAGGACCTGTGATATGTGGGATAATTGCAGGCAGCTGTGGGCATCTGATTGTGTTGCCTGACTGGTGGGCTGGGAAGCAAGCTGTTAGCTGAGGCAGGGAGGGTGTGGGGCGCCACTTCTTACAGCCCCAGAGAAAGGCTGACTGATCAAGAGAGGGTGGTCCATAACAGAGTCAAGTCTAATATACAACAGACCCAAAGTCAAGGAGTCACTGCTCAAAGCCAGACTGCCAAATCCAAAGGAGGGCACCCAGAAAGCAGGGCAAGTACAAGCAAGTTGAAACATCAGGGAATTCATGAGGAGCTAAATGAGAGGGTGGGTCAGGAGTAACTTCTGAGTCAGCTGTATCTTATTTATATTTGATTCTTTGAGTGATGGGGGAGGGCCTGTCTGCCAGAAGGGAATGGACAGTGGAAACACAAAAATGAGTAAGATTCAGTCCTCCTTAAATTCCTGACATTGTCAGCATTGAACAGGGAACTTTGTTGCTGTTAATATCCATGGATATTAATTTAGGTTAGAATTTAGGATACTAATACCTAAGTGCCTTCTGTATGCCAGGCACTGCTCTAAGTATTTTTACACATGAATCCTCATAATAGTCCTACTGTGAAGTACGACTGTGATTCCTATTTCAGAGGTGAAGAGACTGAGGCTAGGTAATTTGCAGAAATTCACGCAACTAACAGAAGTGAGATATGAACTAGGCAAGTCTGACCCCAAAGTGCACACCTGTAACTCCCATTCATTACAGCCTCAGAGACTGAGAGAATTCTTCAGAGAAAATAATTACTTTACCTCCTTGACCATGAAAAGGTATGAGACAGCAAATATAGAAATTAGATACAGGCCTCCTATGCTTCTTCTTGGACCTCATCATCAGTCTAGGTGACGAAGAGTTAGGGCAGAGTTCAACAGGGTGGCAGAAAGAGTAGGTTTTCTTGTTCTTCCAGGACAAGCCTTTACAATGTTACTTTATTTTTAGTGTTCCCTGTTTTGAATCCCAGCATAGCTTACAAAAAATTTAATTCCAAAGTTAATATAAAAAATTCAAGGTAAAATACTTAACGCATTTGGGGTTAAGTATATCTGTATTCTTGCTCCCATTTATTCTAACAAATGTTAACTGTTTAGCTGAATGTGTGTGTGTGTGTGTGTGTGTGTGTGTGTGTGTATTTTCATTTTAATAAGGAGGTCTTGTTTCTCCTCTGGCTACTTCTGGTTGTCTGTCTACTTCTTATCTTCCTCATAGTAAGGGCACTCTATGGTCCTTTCTAGCAAATGTACTTTTCTAATATGAGAACATGGTGCCAATCATTTATTTTAAAGAGACAATGTGTCTTAAAATTATCTAGATTAAATCAGTCTTTACTTTCATTTTAAAAGAAAAGTTTATTATTCCTAATGTTCTGTACATTTTCACTTGGAAATTTCATTCCAGACACAAATGAATACATTACATCTTTGAAAGCAGAAAGATCTTGATTAATTAAAACAGTATACCTTTACCTTAGCATTAGGTCAGGCTGGCAAATTCCAAAAGGTCAAACACTGCACCTATCTGTGCCGACTGGGATCCTTATTAATTATCATGGTAAAAGTATTTCACGCTTCATACATTTTGCTTTTTTACACATTTATTTCCCACATAATGTTCAATTTCACATTTAAAAGGCAAATTAATCTTTAATTCCCTAATGAATATAATCAATGTCTACCTTTGAAAAGTTTCAAAATGAAAAATAAAACTATGTGGATTTATCAATAACTGCTTAGCCAGATAAATGTTGCCAATATAAGTTTAAACAGCTTACAAGGTATTATTTCCTTTGTTCTCTTCAAAACAATACAGGTACACATAAGGTCACACATTACAGGCATCTGAACTGGTAAAATATTACACATTGGTGGCATGCAAGTATTTTACATTTTTAAATGCAATGAAAAATGCTGCTTATTTGTTTTCTTTAAATAGATGAAACAGAATTAAGATAAAGTTTTAATTAAAATATAAATATTATTCCATGAATATAATGGGGTTTTTTAAAACCAAAGTGGCAGAGATGAGAATTTTAGTTCAGAATAATTTCTTTCTTAACTAAAGATTGTCACTGGCAAAATTTGGTACTAAAATAAAATTTCCTTAAAAAGTACATTTTCTATCCATCTCATTTCACCATATGGCCAATTCTTATCTATCCACATTTAGATTATCCATGGGAAAGTTTTAATCCTGGACCAGCTTCTCCCAATCACACAGTGTACTTCTGATTCTGATTGGCTTCTCTCTGTTATCCAGTCAATATGTGCTCAGTCAGACACACAGACTCACAGACACACACACACACACACACACACACACACACACACACTCTCTCTCTCTCTCTCTCTCTCTCCCTCCCTAAATAAAAACCTATGAAAAACATACCATGTTTACTGTGCTCAGTTTCTTTCTTTGCATTTCCTCCTCTCTTTCTCCACCATGAGAAATAAAATACAAGGAGAAAATACCATACATTTTAAAATGTCAAAAAGGCTGCTCCTCCAGAACTATTCTGAAAACAGTAAAAACCGCTGCAGAGGAACAAATAACTCTGTGGAATGTTCAGACGTCTTCCTTTGAACAAAGCCTATGGAGGAGAGATGGAGCCACAAGGGAGGCATTGCACACCCGCACCCAAGTTCAGAGGCAATGGAAACATTTAGAATCACAGGATTGTAACATTTGGGAGCTGGAAGGGACCTCAGAGAGCATCTAATTCACTTCATTTTAGAAATGAAATGAAGACAAGATAGATGGAAAGACCTGCCCAAAGTCACACATAGCTGACATACAAATCAGTACTATTTTCCAAAAATATCACTTGGTGGAAAATTGAGCATAATTCTTGTGGGGTTGGAGGATAATTCAATTCAAGCAACATTTATTAAGCACCTGTTATATACAAGGCACCTTACTAGATGTTACTGAAGATGCAAAGATTGATGAGACAGTCCCTGCTTCCCAGTACTTATGAAAGTTCCTTGAGGCTATGTTTCAATATCTTTCTTAGCAGAAAATAATACTGACCAGGACTAAGGTTGCTGGTGATAACAAAGCAGCTGATGCCCAGGAGAGCTGATCTCACAAGTAACATGTTCTCCCCTTCACCATCAGGGCTCGAGCCTGTTACACAGCTGTTGGGGCCCTAAGGACAGTCTTCCTTCCTAGGCCTCCAATCACACCTCAAATCTTAGCCTACCCCACCCCCTGAGTAGTGACAAAGCTGACAGGAGGGCAGCAGTGCGCCAGACCCTCCTCTCAACTCTTAATCACTGTTTGCTCTCCCCTTAGTGTCTCTGCAAGGGTCCTGATCACGTCCCAGGGTACTGTCAAAGTGGCCCAGGAAAATGCCCACCCACATACTTCACTGGTATATCTAACACCCACTGCGCCCATCAAACACTTCTCCCACCTCTATGTTGAAAGTAAAATAATTCCAGTCCCCTACATCATACCCATGTTTTAATTCCTCATATTCAAAAAGATGTGAGAGATGTAATTGTTGGTTAGAAGAAAATAAAATGGATTCAAGAGGCAGTGGAAAACGTTAGTGAATAGATAATAAAAATGATCTCCCACTTTTGTATAGCCCTTTCCAGTATAGTGTTTTCATCCCATTATCTGATTATATTCTCACCACAAGTCTGTGAGGTAGTTAGTGAAGTTTATTCCCATTATAGTATAGCTGAAGAACCTAAGGCTTGAGAGACTAAGTGGCTTGCCCCAAAGTCTCCCAGCTAAGAAAGTATGGAGCCAAGTGTCCAAGTTTCTTGACTCCAAATCCAGTGCTCTTCCCCCTATATAGTCTATAATTGTCAGGCAATTGAATGAATTGCCCATGATCATATACCTGCTAAGTGTTGGTGATGGGATTAGGAGTCAGCCTCCAAACCTGTTAGTATGGTGCCCTTCCACCATACCAACTAGCAGAGCCAATGTGCTCAGAATGACTACCATGGAAGATGTCAGAGAAAAGTCTAGTCTCCTTCACCCTCTCCCAAGTCAATGATGCATCACAAAACTGGGATAACCTCTGGTACATGTACAACCTTCCTAGAATAGTACCCAGAGGCAGGTTATAGATTCAAACCTTGCAACTCCTCCATCCATCTACTGAATGTTTAATTATAGCTGTTAGGGGCAGATGGGAAAGAGGTAAGCTGAGCAGAGCTTACTCCTACCCTTAAGCAAATTAAAACCTTTAATTTCCATCTTCCTTTCCCACAGCACTTAGCCCCTCCACTCTACTAAACTCCTGAACCACAAAACAAAATTCAATCTGACCTAGAGTTGGGAGCAAGAACAATGAATACATGCTTAAGGTTCTGGGTACTTTTCTCTCTCCAGCTTGTTATCAGGGGGCCCGATCATGTGATTTTCATCCAGAGGGCTCACCTGATGCTCCCAAGCATTCTCACACTTCTCCTTTGCATGTGTCTCAATCCTTGAGCATTGAGGATGGCATGGTGAGTGGTGGGGATATTCTAAATGAGGAGCAATAAGGGGAAACTGCTACTGGAAGGCAGAGCTAAAATATTTCTTCTTAGTTCTCTATTCATTAAAATGAAAATAGCCGTCATTGCTTCATTAGTGGAAGAGAGGAAGGAAGCTTCAGAATCATGACTTAAAACCCAACTCCAGAAACAGTTCCACTGAGTACAGGTAACATAGCACAGAACAAAGTATCCACAGCTTACTGCCCCCTGCCCGATTTTGCTTATGCAATCAATACTTGAGCTAAAGATGGTATCCACTTTTCAATAAGGCACTCTACCCCAAAACCCAGAAACACAGATCAAATTATATTAATCCAGAGTTCTTTCACTTCCTGTCTCCTTCACAGTGCCTAGAAGAGGGCTAAGTACATCACGCCCACAAAAAAGGAAAATACCCCCAAACTCTTTTGTAAATTTTAAAGGGCTATCTTACATTTAAAACATGTTGATGCTTAAACTGGTTTCAAGTTTGACTGTCTGAAATATTCTCATGGTAGTTATTCAGAACACACTGGTTTCCCTAATGCTGGTGACCTGCCAGGGGCCACATTTCTGTCTGGAAGAGAAGCAGCTGTTCTTTTGGTTTGATGTGCCAGGCTTCCCTTAGGGAAATTGTTTTGAGGAGTATAGGCATTGGGATGCTTTCTCAGTTTTTAAATGGAGATGGGCTTTTATTGTAAGATGAACTGCGTGCTCTAAGATGGGTGAGTTGCATGAGCCCCTCCAGGTTAGTGATTCTCTACCTAACCTAGGCCCGCAGCAACTCTGAGAAGGAAAGGGGAGAGGGACTGGGAGACAGCATCTCCCTTCAATCAGGAGTCCAGCTTTGGCCAAACACCTCCTTACAGTATTTGGCGACCTTTATGTACAAAATATTTACATACAATATATCCTACAAAGATGGAAGGAAGGGGCTTAATCATGTGGATGAAGATGAAAGTGCTTTCACCCATACACTTTAGGCATATGGAGAGATTTGGTGCTGGAACAATGAAATGATTTCCAGGCTTCTGATATTCATTCCCTAAGAGTTATCTTCCATACAAGCTGTGAAATTTGGTGGTTGGCGACATAAGCCACAAACTCTAGGGAGTGATTTCACATTTCACCTGGGCCTGAAGCAACTCTAAAAAGGACAAGGGAAATGGGTCTGGGGAGAGAGTACCTCCCTTCAATCAGTGGTCCAGATGCAGCCAAATACCCAGTTAGATATTTGGATATTTGGCAACATACACACACGCACCCACGCGCGCGCGTGCGTATTTACATTATGCCCTACCGAGATGAAAGGAAGGGATTTAATCATGCTGATGAGGATAAAAGTTTCCTTTATACACTTCTGGCAGATGAGGAGATGTAGTGCTAAACTAATTATATGATCTCTCTAGACTTCCAAAATGTATCTCCTAAAAGTCATCTTCCACATATGCTGTGATGGGTGTTGGTGATAGGAGCCTGCAAGTCCAGGTGAGTGATTTTACACTTAGGGTGGGCCTGTACAAGTCTAAAAGGGGAAAGAAGGCGGTCTGGGGAGAGATGATCTCCTTTCAATCAATTGTCCAGATGTTGCCAAATATCTCGATATAATATTTGGCAAAATGCATACATATAAAAATATTTTATATACATTATGCCCCACCATGATGGATGGTAAGGGATTAATCATGCTCAGGATCACGAAAGAGCTTCTACTTACACACACTTGGCAGACAGGGAAATGAAGTCCTAGGCTAATTAAATGATTTATAGGCTCCCCCAAATGTAAGTTTATCTTCTAATAGTTATATGAATACTCATGGAAATGTCACCTTTCGAGCTACTACAAAAACACAGGTAATGATAAGATAAACTGATTAACAATAAATATTTGATTTAATAGACTCTATATACATGTGACCCAACTATTTTATAAGCTAAAAACAGTGCTAAATTTTGACAATATCCCATTATCTTGCTTTAATACTATCGACAACTGCAGCACAGTCACTATCAAGTCCTGATTTTTTTTCTTGCTTTCTGCCAGGGTTTGCCAAGAATTGCTTTAGCCCCCGGTCCACAGCACCTTGGGGCTGCAGGGAACACTCTGTAGGATCCAATATTTCTTAGGGGTGAAGGCAAGAAAGAGAGTAAATGAGAAAAGAAAGGAAGAAGCCTTACTTAGAGGGGCATGTCAGTGACTCTGCACTTAAACATATTTGCAACAAATCTAAAGGGATAGGAGAAAGACAACTAAGAGATGTGTCTTCCCTGGCAACATGGTAACCAAAACATGTATACAAAAAGAAGAAGAAGAAGAGGGAGAGGGAGGGGGAGAGAGAAAGGGAGAGGGAGAGGAAGAAGAGGAAGAAGAAGGAGAAGAACTATATATACATTTTACCCAGTGGTGTGCTGCTGAATGTTTATTAACCAGCAAACTGGAGGTAGGGGAGATGGGTGAAATTTGAAAGCCATCAAAGGGGTGAAAGCCCTGATTTGTAACATTTGCTAATTTCCATGGTATAAATACTCCCACCATGGCCAATTTCAAACTACCAACAAGAAGTACTGAACTTCTGAGTTGGGAAGAACTACTGAGCTGGGCAGAGATTTATAAGAGCACACCATGATATAGTATTTCTGCCATACAGACACAATAAGTGCAAATAATCTCAAGAGTATGAAAAATAGTAAAGTGTATTTTTGAGTATTACTTTTGTTTTTTAATATAATTTATTTAATTCTAAGTGCATGTCATTTACTTTTTAATAATGGTTGTGTTTAACAACCAGTTTACAAAATTCTTGATAATTTAATAATGAGTAAGCCTGTGAGTTGGCTCTAACATACCACACCTAAATGAGTAAGAGGGAAAGAAAAAATCAGACTGAAAACTGTCCAATAGTAGTTGCTACAGAGATAGATAGATAGATAGATAGGGAGATGCAGTAGAAAGCTAATTAAAGGATTTTTAGGGTTTCCAAAATTCAACATGCTCTGCTCATTATTCCCTCAAAAAGTATAAAATATTCTTATGTCTCAAAGGATTTTATTTTGTTTTCTTCTATTTTCTTTTCCAAAGGATTTTAGAGATAGAGATGTGGGCACTTATAATACAGGTAAATGTTCAATTTTATAAGGGCTTTCCATCCTAAACAGTTTCCATGTGCTTTATAAACTAACTAGAATAATATATGAATTGTTTTTTCATTTATTTGTTTTACTGCTATCAAGCAACTCAGGAACACTCAGTTACTTAGTAAATTCTGGATTGGGCCCACCTTCTGCCTGAGTCAGCAACTTCTTTAGATCCAGTTGTCACCAGGACAAAGGATGTCACCTTTACAAGGCTCAGAATTATAAGGAAAAGAAGAAAAAAGAGAATGAGTTGGAAGGAAAGGAGGTGGGGAAGGGAGGCAGAGGTGCCTAAGGTAGTGTCAGAGGGTCACCAAGTCCAGCCTCAGGCACTGACAGTTACCAACGACCTGTGAGCTAGTGCCAAAGGCCGCAGTCACATGTTTCCTTAGCTTAATATCGCACTGGTGCACTGCTAGACGAAAAGATTCATGCATCTACCATGCAATCATCTCAGTCGTACTTTCACAGGCTTTGTCCTTGGAATGACAAACATCTGGATAAACGATAATTCATATTTTTTCCTGATGTTTGAAAATGTCTGGATGGATCATGCCATGTGGACAAAATCTGTATAATTAACCTGAATGTTCACATTTCATCCTGTGATCTTGTTGCCCTAAAGACAAAGCAATAAATGCTTCTAAAATTTGCCAAAATAATGCAATCATGTGTAACAGAAAACCTTAAGGTGCGATTATTATTGTTTTTTTTAGGAATGTACTATTTTAAAAGCTTCCCTCTTGCTAAAATTTAAAAATTTGCCATCATGGCTGGAAAACTTTAAAACATCTTTGTAAAAAGTTACCCATAGAGTGATGTTAAAGATTGAATTTACGTGGAATAATCAGTAAAAGTACGCATGCTAATTCATTTTGCTACTTGTGAGTCTGGTTTGAAGCTATTTTTGTGGGTGAAAGAATATTTCATACCTATTTGCTAAAGCTATGCTTATGTATCATAATGCTGTCTTCTTTTTATGAAGATGACACCACTGATCTTCAACCAGTAAGGCATGTGCATTTAGTGATTTTTCTGGAACTAAGGGAGAATTTGTGTTAAGTTGGTCACATTTTTTCACCCAGTGAAAGATTGGCAATGCTAACTTCTTATGTGGTCAGCAGAACACTTCTGACGTATTTAGCCTAACTCAAAGCTATGCATGTAAACAGAGATAGGCCTCTATCTTAATCACAGTTACAAACACATTTATATACTAAGTTCCTTTCAATGGTTAAAAAAAAAGTTCATGTAAGAAAGCAAGACCACCCAATATGAAAGTCGCTAAACCATTTTCAATTGTTGTCACCCACTAAGATCTGCATAAGTCCATTGGTGCAAGTTGCCAGAGGTGCCCATGAGCAAATAAAACAATCGTATACGTTTAAAAATCCAAGACAAATACGTAGTGCTAAAAAAGAATAACAATTAAATTATTAGTTGTGTGGTTAACGGAAATGAACAACCTTTGATAAAATGGTCCCAATGGAGAAGGAGAAGAGCTTTTGTTTTGAAATTGCCACCATGGTGAAACTTCCTCTTCTTGTGGAAGTTTATCTTCGGTCTCCTTCAACTCGCTTTTTACGAACTAGGTGAGAAAGAAAGGTTTAAAAAGACAAAATGAAGGAACATTTCTTAAACTTCAGACAAACAACAATAATCACACAGAATAGCAATCTCACACACTTGAAAATACAGTTATCAAAAATTTCAATATTTAACTACCCGTGGCAATAAATGGAAATGATAGAATAGTCCAGTGCCTTTTGTAATTTACATTCAAATAAAGCTAAGTCTGATAGTTGGGAACTTGAATGTTAGAGCTTTCCCATTTCTATGGAGTAGAAGGTCCAGAACAAACCCACGAAACAGTGAACGTCTAAATATTTTCATGTTTACTTATCCACAACACATCTTCTCAGCTTCTGTGTAACTCAGTCACCAACTGGCTATAACTAACTCCCCAGGATGACACATTCACAATTCTGATTCTGGATTGAAAACCAGGAGGAGCTGCAAACAGAAATTTAAAGTTTCTAAATCTGTTTTAAATGGAAACTTCGAAGTATCAACCTCCAAGGAAGGTATGATTCAGATGGCTAGCAAACTCAAGAGATTAAGGTTCCTTTAATCTGGTACTTAGTATCAAAGAAGCTGCCCTGACTGCCTTCCCAGTTTCTGCAACCCTCTTCTTCCCCCTTTCACCTCCCCACCTGCAGGCTCCTCTGGTGGATAGGAAGAGGGCTGCTCCAATCTTCCTGGATTTGGCAAAAAAAACAAAAAACAAAAGGTGCCCTGGCTGTGGCCCTGCCTCAACTTCCCACTTTAAATAGCCCAGCCTGCTCCTGCTCGGCTGCAGAAAATTCAACAAAAGCTGTTGCCCACAGCTGCCGCTCTTGGTCTCAGGACCGCCTCTCCATTTACTTCAGACCTCTTGTTTTGCCTGTTTTTCTTTGCTCTCCGTGTTGTTCAGATGAGGACCCACGTGTTTTCCCAGGAATCTTCCAACTGCTGCTCTAATCATTCCCCAAAGCCCTGTTTGCTGGATTGCCCCCTGAGCCTCACCCTTTGCACCTTGGAGGCAGGCATTGCCATATGCCTGGCCAGCCTCTGGGTGCCATTCACTGCACCTTTGCTGGGCCTCAGGGTCTTGGGCAGCAAACAGGACACTAACATGTACCTGCCCCCTTCTGGTTCTAACCCTAAGCTTCCATCTTGTCCACCATCTGAACCCTCTCCATGGCCAGCACTATACGTGGCGGGACACCTTGTCCAGTTTCCCTGTCCAAGGTCCGGCATTCTGTCCCTGAACCTCAGACTGGGGACTGAGCTCTGTTATTGGCAGACTGCTTGCCAAGTGGACTGTCTGCACCTGGATGGCCTTGCTCCACACTGCTTCAGGTGGCTGGGATGTCCCCAGACCAAGCCTTCCCAATCAGTCCCATTCTTCTTTGCTGTGGTTGACCAGGACATGCCTCACCTCATTCTAACAGAAGTCCTCAGCAAAGAGTGGGTAGCAGGAAAGATTAAAGAGAGGCTAACTGAAAAAGCTACTTCTGAGTTTAACCTTTATAAAACATAGCTCTGTTAGGTTATTTCACATGTAAATCACCAATAACCATATTTAACCCCAAGTACAAAAGCACAGTCAGGAGTCAAACATAAGTGAATTGGGAATTTCCATGTCACTGTGTCCATCTTGTGGTGTAGATAACAACAGAGGGTGATTACGTGTAAGAAGTAAGTAAAGGAGAAGTAAATGCACAAAGGAAATCAAGCAAAAATCAAAGCCTGTCTGGAAAAAAAAGAATAAACAGTTCCTCTTGAAAGAATGCTACAATAAAACTTAAACACTGTGAAGATGATGAGGATTCCTATGACCATGTAATAATGTGCTTCTGATGAAGGGCTGGCACCAAAGGCCAGTGGAAAGGTATCTGTGAGATGTTCTATCTGGAGAAATGAATGGTCATCCTGCTCTTCTAATTGCTAACAGCACATATTATGGCTGCATTACCCAGGTCATTATTCTTTGTGATGGCAGCTGCCACTCTTGTTCGTGGTCCTTGCTTGGTAAACTGATATCCAAACTTGAGGATCCTTGAATTCTCCTCGAGCATCTGGGCAATTTCCATCTCTACGGCTGTTCCCAACTGCTGCCTCTGATTGCAGGTGTGGACACATACAGAGAATGGCCAAGAAGGAAGAGGAAACAGTTACTCGCATGGGAAAGATGCATGGCTATTTGTTGGATAAAAAGGCAAAAGTCTCAAATTGAAAGGGACAAAATCACTTGAGGTATTTTCTCTCATACAGTTATTTGAGAACTGTTCCTTGAGGAGAAGCAAAATCCAACAGAAAGCTGAATCTGCTGGCATGTTAAACTGAAAAGACTAAGCAAATTATTTATGAAGGAAAAGACAATTCCAGATGTAAAATTAAAGCAAAACTAATACTTGGTGTTTCCAATTACCCCAGTACCTGCTGTTTAAACAAAGGGTGTTTTTTTAATAGTGACACTGTCTTATAGCAATCAATCCAATTATGGAATTTTCTGTTCTGGGGTCCATATCCAAAAATAACTGAAGATGGGCCATTCTCTCCCAACAGTCTCACTAGGAGGTCCTCAAGAGGCTTTATTAAAGTGGTTTGAACTGTAGCTAGTTGAATTATCGAACACTGAAGGGGTTATTGGGCTACAGGAAAATCCCCTAAGTTTTTTAAGTTGGTGGAAAGAGGCTTTTTGTCTGTTTGCTTTTTAAGTTGAGACATCGAATAATAATTTAAAAAGTAGAGTTAAAAAATGGGGCATGTAAATTTAGGAATTTACAGTTAAATTTAAGGAACATAGTATATTTTTTCATACTATATTCATTAATTTTTTTAGAAAGTACAAAGAAAAGACAAACAAAAAAAGTGTATAAAATATAAAAGCTCCCTTTCCCCAGTATTCCCATTCCCCATAGAGAAAGCCAGTTTGGCATGCAGTCTTTGAAACATTTTCTGTGCATTCATATGTCTACGTAATCACATGTACATCTACGCTTTTTTTCACGTAAATGGGTCACACTAGCATATTGTTCTGAAACATGTTTTTATTCTTCATTTAACATTAAGAACATCTTTTCATGTAGGTAAGTATGTTTCCCTCATCCTTGTAAACAATTGCGCAGCATTGTATTGTAGTAAGTGATCATAATTTATTTAGCTATGCTCTACTGACTGCTACATTCCTTTCCATTCCTATTCCAAACTATGCTATGGTGAACTTCCCTTGCACACAAAGTACGTCCTGGGGCATTTCTGCCAGTGTGCCTGTAGGGCAAATTATAGCTGGGCCCAAGAGTAAGCATGTTTCAAATTTTGATAAATTACTGACTTACTGTCAAAGGTTGTGACGATTTTTATTCCTGCTGATAGTGTTGGAGAGCTAGTGTTCCCTACTTTAGCCAACATGGGATATTATGAACCTTTTTCACCTTTTTCAATCTAAGGGGTAAAAATTTATTTCACTTGTATTTATTTAATTGCTTTAATTTGCATTTCTCAAATTATGACTAAGAACAATTAATTTTCTTATGCACTTATATTTCTTTGTTTGGAAACTACCAACCTCTGTCATTTGTATATTTTTCTACCAGCTTGTGGTTCCTGTTTTTAAAATTTATATATTAGGAAATTAGCCCTTTGTCAAGCATGCTAAAAAAACTTTGCTCAGTTTGTCTTTTGACTTTCTGATTAAGACCTTTTTTCATTTTCATATAGTCAAATTTATTAGTCTCTTAGATTTTATGTCATGTTGAGGAAGCCTCTCTACTTCTCATTTCTTCCATTTGTTTTATGATTTCATATATTTTAATATTTAAATCTTCATTTTACCTGGAATGAATTTTAGTAGAAGAATTAAGATAGAGCCCCAACGTAATTTTGTTCCAAAATGCTAGTGAGTCACAACATTGTAAATCAACTATTCTCCAATAGAAATTTAAAGAAAAATGCTAGTGAGTAGTCCCACCATCTTTTACTTCATTCTTTCCCCGCTGAGTTGAAATACTACCTTGCTGCAAAATTCTCAGGTGTACTTGGGTGTGTTTCTGGACCCTATGGCTTTGCCAAGTCTATGTCTGTGCCTGAATCATGCAATTTTGATTAAACCTTTTAAATATATTAAATATATTAAAATATGTAATATATTAAAAGATATATTTAAATATATATATATCTTTTAAATTTGGAAAATTTAAGTATTGAGCAGATGAAGAAAAGTTAATGGAGGAATTTTTGTGTTCTAGGCAAGTTCTAAGGCTTAACTCTGTTCCTCTTCTTTCTTTTCATCCAGCAACCTGTCAAATGAGTCTCTCCCCAAGAAATGAACAAAATGTGATATTTCCAGTCAGAAAATAACAATTCAGGGTATCCACAGTATAGAGATTACTGTTCTCAGCAGCGTAGGGCCATGGGAGGGAGAGGCAGCAAAAAAGGTAAGAGATTCTGACCTCCAAGTTTCATGAGCAACTTTAGTTCATGACACACTTTCCAACAACGGGGCTGTATTAGAGATTGAGACTTGAGCTAAGGTCGGGGCTGCCATAGTTATGGCTTATGCCCCCGGGGGCGGCCAAAGGTGCTATCCAAGGGCAGAAGGAGCTCAAGATGGATGTAGCTGACTGAGGGGGATGACATAACACCCCTCTATTTCCCCTCACAAATCTTAGGCATTTGGAGTCTTAGATTTGGGTAATATACAGCTTGAGCGTGCTGTGGTGATAAAAGGATATAAGAGCCGAAGAAAATTATATTGGGAGGAGGGCATATAAAAGAAGGGGAGAAAGTAGTATAGCATAGAGCATCTTTCTTTCTTAGCCTGAGTCTTTTTTTTTTTGATTTGAGATCTTTTGTGTTGTATAAACCCAGGGCAACAAATGGGCACCAAAATTTCTTATAATTTGGATGTTTCTCTTTTTTATTTTAAGTCACTAAATACAAAGAAAAAGAAACAAAAGTTAAGCACACAGTCCTTCAGATCACCTTTTTTGTGACCTTTTCTCTCTACTCAAATTTATTTAGCAGTTACCCATCTGTTTCATTAATATGCATCACTGATTGTTCTTCTCACAGGGGCACCTGATTAAATCATCACTTGTTTACCTGGAGCTTAGTCATGGCAGCTCACGCCAGTGCTGGATTCTCAGCAGGCCTTCATTTTGGTGCAGCTGCCTGCTGCAATGATGCTAAATTGGTCTCAGCTGCTGGCCCTTCCTGAGGAACCGGTCTTAGAGATTATTTTATTTCAAACCTTTCACTGTACAGATGAGGAAACTGCGGTCTACTTCTAACAGTCTATGAGTCAATGAAGAAAATTTGGATGGAAGAGAAGTTTTGAGTCTGAATTTCCTTCATTGGAATAAAGCAAATAATTTTTCCAGTTGCTTTAGAACTTAACACTCTTTCTCATCACAAGTAAAGAGAAGCCATTTCAGAGGCATATTGCAAGATGAAAGTTGAAAAATTACACAAATCCATCCCTAGATGACTGAGGATGGGAGATGAGGTTTGATGCTTCAGAGGAATTTAAGAGAGCAGACTTTATATTTCACGGTCTTCTTCACATGCATTCTAAAAAGCTACTCTATTCTAAACTTTCAGGATTTCAGCTCATTTAATAGGTATAAGGTTGCTAGATTTAGTAAATAAAAATACAGGACACACAATTAAATTTGAATTTCAATAAATAACAAATAATTTTTTAGTATAAGTATGTCCCAAATGTTTCATGGGACATACTTGTACTAAAAATAATTCATTGTTTATATGAAATTCAAATTTAACTGTATTTTATCTGGCAACCCTAACTAGGTAGTATCTTACAAGGAACTGGTAACAAAGCACGTGGAACATTATTTCAGATATGGGGTTGCACAATGGCCTGAACCAACACAGAAAGTTAAACATACTTTGGAACGAGGTATCCAATTCTGTCTTAGCACTCCTGAAAATATTTACTAAGAGTCCTCATAACTTCTTCCTGATACTAGCCTATTTGATATATATCCCTGAGCTATCACTTCTTTTCACTCACTTAATATTTCCCTCTAGCTTGTTTTCCTACTCTCCCACGCCCTAATTTACTAGCAGCTGGACACATTAGGATACACAGGAGCGAGCTTCCTAAGTGTGTACAGCCACGTGTGCACATTCCCAGGGATTCACTCCACACCTCTGCAAGGGAAAGCTGTTTTGATAATGCATCCCTTCTAGGGAGGGTGAGAGTGAGGGAGTACCTGTCTCCTGGTGGGGTTCCCCTGCTCCCCTGGCAACAAGGCTCAGGAGGAGTCTCGGGACAGAGGACCTGCACTGAAACAGCCCACTTGTTCCGGTTAGCAAAAAAAAAAAAAAAAAAACACACAAAAAAGGAGAGTAGAACTATTCATGGGATCTGCTGGGGGTCTCCAGGCTTAGGCAATAGTCTTGGGTGGGACCCTGGGGCTTCATCACATCTTGGAGGGTCTAGACCAGGGATTTTCCTAGCCATGCAGGGGTCACTTCCCCTACTGCCCGTCCCGTCACCCCACAGGGGAATGCTCACAGCATAAGTCTCCTTGCTTTCTCCTCTTTCTGGTCCATTCCAAGGCCCTTTATTCCAACTATACAGTGTCTAGACCTCGCAGATTCACTGAATCCCACTGCAGACACGTCCCTGTAGCCAAAGGGGAAGGGCACAGCATCATGCTGAGAACTGAGAGCTGCTGTCTGGGAGCAGGAACCAGCTGAAACCAGCAGAGCGACTACAGCAACACTGTAGGCTGACGCTGGGAAAAAGAGGTCTTCGGGGTACAGGAGGGGGTGGCTCCAGGGAAAAGCGGCTTGCTTTGGCTGTTGGTGGGACCTGGAGCCTTGCTGCAACAGAGCTGAGACTGTGATCACACTGTGGGTGTGGACTACTACTCTAAGCCAGGCCATCTACTAGAACCCCGAGTCCTTGAAACAAGGCTCTGTGTCCAGCACCAGACAGCAGGAGCCCGGGACTGCTCTTTTGGCTCTGGCAGCCTCCAACCAAGGACAAGGAGTCTGTTTCTGGGTGTGGCCACTCTGCTTTTCTCATAGTCCCAGCGAGAGGCAACAGCTAGGCTGGGGCAGGACTGCGCTGAAGTTCCTGCTAAGAGGCAAGGATGATGAAGGCTGAACAAAGCAGCTGTCAACACCTCTGCCCCCATCTCCTCTTTTTCCTCCTCTGGTGCCTGACTAGCGCAGGGCTGGGGAGAGCCTTCTGTCTCAGGCTTCCCCACTGTGCACCGTTTAATCATTAATATGCTCTCCCACACACCCTCCACATGCTGGAAGCTGTCATAATTTACCAGAAAGCCAGAACATCAAACTGAGTCACAGAACTTTGTCTTTTAACTCCCTCCATTGTGGTATTCCTCCCTTTCACATGTACCCTGTGCGTTAACTGACCTGGTTGTCGATCTTGATCTCTGTCAAGGTGTCATTTTCTTTGAGTGCCTCTACAAGGGCCAGGATCCCAGTACCAGTGATAAAATTGGATTCTATGTTTAGACTTTTCAAGGTCTTGTTTACTTTTAGCATATCTGCAAAAGCCTTGTTATGTGAAAAAGAAAATAACCATTAGGGTTTCTGAAGATTTATTTACTAAGCTTCCCACCCCCACATTAAATACATATTTTTTACAGTACTTAAAGAAAACCTTAGTTAAATCATACTTTCACCTCCAAGTAACAAAGATAATAATTAAAAAATGCAAAAAGATAGTTCAGTTCAGCAGTCCAGACTTACGAATTTCATATACATGCAAAACTTAAAAAAAAAAAAACTGACATAGAATTAACAACTTTGTTTTATTAAGTAAGGACATTAAAAAAAAACCTCACTACCATCTGTTATCATTGTCAATTTTTTTCTTTTTTTGAGAAAAGGCATTTTAACATTAGGAAAAGTGTAGAAACGACACAGTCTCAGAATTATTTCCCTTTTACTATGAATGGATAAAAATTTTTTATCATTGACTAGCATTTGGGCACTACTTCAGGTCATCACAAATCAGGATTTTTCAAAGATAACTTTTGGAACAAAATCAACACTCAGTGGCAGAACCGCTAAAGACTCCTTCCAGTTCAAGACAGCAGACTGTACACATGAACCTGTCTGCTCCCTTTATTCCCAAAGTTTCCCACTGTCATGAAGAAAAGATATAATTTTTAAGTGGCTGGAACTCTCACAGTGCGAGAAAATAAAAAAAGAGGGCCATTATCTTGAAGAATTGCTAAAACACAGAAAACAGAAAGATTGGTGGAGAAATTAGTACAAAATTGCCTGAGATGCCAGAGGTAAGAGCTGATTAGGGCGTCTCATTAAAGAGCTACCTTAGGAACAGGTGGATCAGCTAGAGCAGGTGGCGAGCACACCATCCCTCCCTGTGGCTTCCCTGAAAAAGAGCGACTGCCTGCATAACCATCAGTGAGAAATCTCCCAGGAAGAGGCTCTAGTGAGGGTGCTAGGTCCCAAGAGAGAAGCAGTGCAGAAACTGAGGCACCTCCAGATCTTCCACCAGATACTGTGTCGGAGAAGGGAGAGGAGAGGCGGCAATTGCCCAGGAAGGAAGTATACTGAAATGTATCCCTTGCAGAGTGAAGCCCTACTAACTGGAGCACTTGCAGAGGACTCCCTGGTTGCCTGCCAGCTTCTCATGCACACACTGCAGGGAAGGCCGCCAATCAATTCACCTGCCTGCACTCACTCATTCAACCAAAAAAGACTATTTATCAGGCTTCTACTGTATGCTAGCAGTAGAAAAAACAAAAATCCCTGTTCTAGGGAGCTTATATTTGAGTAGGAGAGGCAGAGTCAATAATTAATAAATAAAATATGTGGCCTGTCAGTTGGTAACAAATGGAGAAACATAAAGGGGCTTCCCTTATAAGGGAGAGATCTGTTGGTGAACCAGATCGACATAACAGGAGAGGAAATAGTCCCGGTTTACACAAATCCGTTTTGTTCTCTATTTGGAAATATGACCAGGCAACCAATGATTACTAGACATATTAGGAAAACCAACACCATGAAAGAGAAAAGCCAAGTTGACCAAACAGGAGAACATGCCATACAGGGACAGAGATTATTCAGAAAACAGAAATATGTAAAACTTCTAATTGTTATAGTCTCTCTGCACCCTGCCCTACTTCAAAAAAAAAGAAAAGAAAAAGGAGAAAGAAAAAACATTGTAGCCATAAAATAAATAAAGACTGGCTATTACATATATTTTAAAAAAGAGGACAAAGAACAAGAAAAAGTTTTGAAAATCTGTACTACATTGAAATTTTAAAAAGCAATGGGCAGGGCTTCCCTGGTGGCGCAGTGGTTGAGAATCTGCCTGCCAATGCAGGGGACACGGGTTCGAGCCCTGGTCTGGGAAGATCCCACATGCCGCGGAGCAACTAGGCCCATGAGCCACAACTACTGAGCCTGCGCATCTGGAGCCTGTGCTCCGAAACAAGAGAGGCCGCAACAGTGAGAGGCCCGTGCACCGCGATGAAGAGTGGCCCCCGCTTGCCGCAACTAGAGAAAGCCCTCGCACAGAAACGAAGAACCAACACAGCCATAAATAAATAAATAAATAAAATTAAAAAAAAAAAAAAGCAATGGGCATTTAGAATTATAAAATGATCATTGCTGAAGAGCAAGTTGGTGATCTAGAACACGGAACTGAGGATGTTTTAAAAAATGTAGAGTGAAAGACAAAGAGAAAATACAAGAGAAATGTTAGGAGGTATGGAGGGAAAGATCCAGAAGCTCAACATTCATCTTATTGGAGTTTCAGAAGGACCACAAAAAAAAAAAAAAGACAACAGAAAGGAAGAAACTATAAAATAATAGGGAAAAATTTCCCAGAGTTGAAGAAAGCTTCAAGTTTTTATTTGAAAGAACCTGCTGGATGCTCAGCAGACTAAATAAAAGACTCATATGTGGGCACATACAGGTGAAATTTCAGAACTCCAGGAGAAAAGAGAGAGTCCTAAAAGTTTTTAGCAAGAAAAATTTACTCACAAAGGAACAAGAATCAGACTGCCATTAGTCACCAGATTTTAAGGCCCATGAGAACAGAGATTTATATATTTATACAGCCAGATAATTGTAAATGCTGGTGATGTTTTAATTTTTTTGGAGTCAACCTATGTACATAACAGAATATAATGACATAAAATGTATAAAGCTCAAATGTGTGAAATGATAGAATAACTACAACTCAGAGGTAGAAAAGGAAGGAGGAATAGAAGGGAGAGTGAGTACAGAACTGCCCTCATCTTTTCTAATGGAGAATCAAAAATTGTCTAAGATAAGAAATCAAAAATATAAGTGCATGTATATTAGTGCTTTTCTACCCTGGTTGCATATTAGAATGACCTGGAAGCTTTAAAAAATATAGCAGTGCTTGGGCCCCACCCCAGATGAATTAAATCAGAATCTCAGGCTGTGGCCTGGACAGTTGTTTTTTTGTTTTGTTTTGGTTTTTGTTATTGAAGTGTAGTTGATTTACAACTGCATTTTTGAAAAGCTCTCCAGGTGACTAATGTTCAGCAAGGATTGAAAACCACTTTAATTAAAGTCATACAGACAATGAGAAGAATGAAAAACAAACTGCTAACAGTGATTGCTCTGGGGAGTAGAACAAGGAACTTCTGAACTATTTTAACTGCTTTTATGGCAGAAAAGACAAGAAGAAGGAAGAGGAGAAGGAATCCAAATTGGGACAAGAACAGGGTTTCCAACCTCGGGTCTACTGACATGAAGCTGGATAATTCTTTGTTGTGGGAGGTTGTCCTGTGTATTGTAGGAGGTTTAGCAGTCTCTGAGACCCACGAAATGCCAACGGTACCCCTCCCAGTCATGACAACCCAAAATATCTCCAGACACTGCCAAATGTTCCTGGAGGGCACAATCACCCTGAGTTGACAATCACTGGACTAGAAGAATAATCAATCCTGTGTATTAGTCAAGCAGTTGCTTGAACTACCAGGAAGCTCAAGGATTTGGACTGATGTTATTGTACACCATGTAAACTAAAGTGCATTTATTCAGTGCTAGGTCTTTAGTTAGAATTAAGTGTATGCATTTTAATTAGAGTCCCAGAAGGGAATGCATCAAGCCTTTCCTTATGGACGCTCCAAGCTTTGGGATTTACTTCTATTTCTAGACTAACAAAATGTCAGAGCAATTAGGCCTTTGTAAAAAAGTTGCAGGACCTCTTGGCAAGTAGCCATGATCCTGCCAATTTCTTTTAAACTTGAGAAAACACTTTTCACATATTGAACAAAACAGGGAAGAGAGATCCAGCCAAACATAACCCTGGGCTGTAGGCCCAGGTTCACCACAGTTCAGCGAATATTTGAGCATCTATTACACGTGCTGGGGATAATAACATTAGTAAAACAAAGACTAGATTTCTTAAAGGTTACATAAATAATTAGAGTAGAAATACATTTTTAAAGAGAAGGTTTTGCTTTCAGTACTTTATAGAATTGCCCGGAAAAGCAGTTTCCCGCACTGTCCAAACCTGTACCATCCCAGTGGTAGGCATAGGACACAGGTGGCTATGAAGCCCTTAAAAAGCGTCTGTTCTAAATCAAGATGTGCTGTAAATGTAAAACATGCATTGGATTTCAAAGATGTAGTATGGAAAAATACTGTAAAAGACCTCATTACATCTTCACATTACATTTTGAAATGATGATATTTTGGATATGGTGGTTTAAATAAAATACATTATTAAGTTTAATTTCACCGTTTTTTTTTTGTTTTTTTTTTAATGTGGTTACTGGAAAATTTAGTTACACATGTGGCTTACATTTGTGGTTCTCATTTTATTCCTATTGGACAGTGCTGTCCGAAACTTCTGATTTTTATGTGGCATATCTGTTAATAATACGTAATAGCATTTTTTTACATATTTGGGCCTTTTCTCTACATCGGCATTCATTACTGTGGCAAGTTTCATTAATACTCCCTGCTATAGGTGTGATTATATGGAAGTGCTTGGAGCATGGCAAACTGAATTTGATTACAGGTCACTTAAGTTTGCTTCCTGGCTTGGCCACATGCTGGGTAATCTTAGTTAAATTACTCAAACTCTGAGCCTCAGTTGCCACATCTGTAAAATGGGGATAATGTCATCTCACATACACATAGCTGGCCTATATTCACAATAATCCCACAAGTACTTTGTTGAATCTGTTTCTGAACCTTACATAGAAAAGTCTCTCGAAGCTCTTGCTTTAATGCTGATTTGTAATTCTCAACAGCAAGTTGAGACAACAGCAAGTTCTCAACAGCAAGTTCAGCCATAATCACAGTCTGAATATCTCTGTTGCCTGTGGGGTAACCAACCAAATTACAACCTACAGAAAAGTTCTTTCCTGACTATAGCACAGCTGAAAGGGGAACTACCTTGGGTTCAGCCAGGTGCGGGCTGGACCATGTGAAGCCATCCAGGCATAAGGCTGAAAGAGGCTTTTCTTTTCACACCCTCAAGGATAATAGTTTTTCCTTGCAGTTGTATGGTTTGCTTGTCACATGGCATACATTCAATACATAGTTGTTGGATTAAAAACAGTAACAAAGAGATTATTATATTTGAAATTTATTTAGTCCATTTAGCAAGTTATCTATTTGACTTAGAGTAGAAGTTAGACTGCTTACTAGTAGTGCTGACAATGAACTATACACTATTTGCATCCCTGCCATTTTACTGTAAATAATATATTAAACAGAAACGACAAATCATTTATTTATCCCTTTAGTTACTTACTTACAAAATGTACTGTGAATATTTTTGCTTTATTGAAAACAAGCCTACTAAAGGGCAGAGATTATAACACAAAATCATACACAGATAAGAACCCTTAAATTGCTAAATTCACCTTACCAATAATCTAGTTCTGCTCTTTTGCTATTTTAATGATAGGTTTCAAATTCAAAACTGCTTTCAACCTACAAATTTAGATATGTAAGAATTGCTGGTGAAAACATCAGTTCTGTAGCTTAGCGCCTCTTTTACATGAGCGCTTAATTCAAATTTGCTATCGTCATCATGGAAATATTGTCTAATGCTGAGAGGTTGGAGGGCATGTTCATTCACTCATTTAACAAGTATTTTTCAAATATCTACTCTGTGCCAACACTGTGATGGGTAGTCATTACTTTCATGTTGTCCGTTTTTAATGCTTTTTTTTTTTAACTTATTTTTGGCTGCGTTGGGTCTTCATTGCTGCACACGGGCTTTTCTCTAGTTGCAGCGAGCAGGGGCTACTCTTTGTTGCAGTGCACGGGCTTCTCATTGCGGTGGCTTCTCCTGCTGCGAAGCATGGGCTCTAGGCGCGCAGGCTTCAGTAGTTGCCGCACGTGGGCTCAGTAGTTGTGGCTCGCGGGCTCTAGAGCACAGGCTCAGTAGTTGTGGCACACAGGCTTAGTTGCTCCGCGGCACGTGCAATCTTCCCGGACCAGGGATCGAACCCGTGTCCCCTGCGTTGGCAGGCGGATTCTTAACCACTGCGCCACCAGGGAAGTCCCTAATGCTCTTTTAGATCTTCCAAAAGACATGTTACTTTAAATCGCATCATCAAGTCAAGAAAACTTTCGTTTTTCTAGCTTAATTCAAGTGCTGAGAATCAGATGCTGTAGAACCACTGATGTAGCCTGATGCTCAGGCTTCTGACAACTGCCATAGTTTAGCAAATGTACGACAGTGAGTATGTAAATATCACATAGCTTGGTGGTTAGGCATCCTGGTTGTGGAACAAGAAAGACCTGGTTGTGAATCCTGACTCTGCCACTTGCTGGTTGTGTTACTTTGGAAAAGTTACTTAACCTTTCGGAGCCTCAAATTGCTCATTTGTTAGAGTGGGAACTAATAACAGTATATACCTCACTGTATTATAGTGAGGATTAGGTGAGATGATGCGAGTAAAGCACAGAGATCAGCACTGGCATTTACTAATTGCTCAAGAAATGGGAGCTATTATTAGGAGGGTTAACACTGATGATGGCAATGGCAGTAGTATTTACTTGGGTCCAGGGGCTTCCTTATTTACCTGAATTATCTAAAGTGCATAGAAGGAATAGGGCTTTTGGTTGTTTATTTTATTTTTTTCATATTCTGGTTAACAGTATCAAACAAAAAATGTTTCAAGATTTGGTTGTTTAAAATATTTTTGAGACACATTAATCCATTTCAAAGATTAAAATGAAATATATGTTAACATTTTTTATATGGGCCGAGTTCCTGTAGGCTTTGGGGGGGGTGTCTTATAATATCCATTTACTGGGACAGAATGTTACTGTAGATACAAACGTTTCAGAAAATTTGTACTAAGCGCAGAACAAAATCTAAATATTTATTTAGCTAAATACCAAATCTAATCTTGTTTCTTTCTCCAAAAAGTGTAGTGCTAACAAAATTCTAGTGAATTCAAGGTGCCTGACAGTTGGGTTCTTGTTTTACTGTCTCATTATAACTAATTTTGTTTATTAACTATACAAAAAATAAATTTACCCGATCTGAACATTGTTAATTGATAAAACAAATTAAAAGTAGCTTCTAATGAATTAAATATTTTCATGTTATATTTCTAAGAATTTTACTCACAATCGCCACAGGGTCATTGCTGCGGGTTGCGGCCAGGCTGAACTTTTTCACGTGAGTATTGGTCTCCAGAGCCTTTGCAAATTCCTTCAGGGTTGGAATTGGAATGTTCTAAGATGAGGAAGACACAGATCCTTGATGAATCATTCTGCAGCACCTTCACCCCAAGCTAAGGACCAACAGCTTTTAAATACCTTGTATGTTTAGACGTTAGCCTCTCTAAAAGACATTCATCACCCATTCTCTAGCAACCAACCTATCCTAAGCCAAATAGCACCACTTAGTGTCCAATAAGGGAATCTAACACAATGTGACATTCTGGCATCACCTCTGTTTACCCTACTGTCCAAATTATGCATACAGCACACTTTCCTCTTCTCTTCTTTCATTCTCTATATTTTAGTCAGACTGACCTGCTTGCCATTCTTTTACCATCCCATGGTCTTTCTTTCGTCCATACCTTTAGATATGCTTTTCCTTTTGCCTAGAAATTCCTTTATCCTTTGCTCTAATTCCTACTCAGCCTTCAAGACCCAGCAGAATTATCACCTCCTTGGTTTATTGGCTCTCCTAGGCAGGATCAAAATTTTCCTTACCCGCAATTCCACATGTGGGGGCTGACCACATCATGTTGTAATTATTCGCTTAGTGTTTTTCTCGTAATTTAAGTTCTTCAGAATGAATACCGCGTGACTCTTACTTCCTCTTCCACAGCACTTAGCCTAGTACTGGGCACTGGGGAGGCAGACTATACGGGGCACAGCTAGAGGCTAATGTGAGTTCACAGAGCACTACAGGCCAGCTCTGTGACTGTGGGCAACTGAACCTCTTTAAGTCCCACTAAGGATTCAATGAGATAATGAATTTCAAGTATTTAGCAAAGGATATGGCACATAGCGAGTACTTAATAAAAATCAGTTAATATTATTAAATGCTAGAAATTGGCCCAAAAAGAATGAGCAAAAAAGATGTCAGGCAGTGCTCTCTCTCTCTCTCTCACACACACACACACACACACACACACACACACACACACATCTTACCCTCCCTTTGAGAGTGACATGACTTATGGTCAAAGCAGAAGTGACAGTGTATGACTTCAGAGAATAGGTCCTAAAAGGCACTGTGGCTTCCAGCTTAGTCTCTCTTTTTTTCTTTTGGATCACTTGCTCTGGGGGAAGCCAGTTGTCATGATGTGAGGACACTCAGGCAGCCCTATTGAGAGATCCACGTTCTGAGAAACTGGGGCCTCCTGCCAACAGCCACATGACTGCGCCATCTTGGAAATGGATTTCTGTGCCCTCGTCAAGCCTTCACACAAGTGCAGCTGTGGCTGACAGCTTAACTATAGCCTCATTTGAGAGCCTGAGCCACAACAACGCAGCCCAGTCACTCCCAGATTCCTGACACTCAGAAATTATGTGAAATAATAACTGTTTGTTGTTTTGGAGTAATTTGTTACTCAGCAGTAGATAACTAATACACTGTGTATAACACAAGTACTGTGATTCTTTTCAAAGAATTCTAGGAATCACTCTTTTTTTAAAACCCATTTCTTTCAAATAGGATATTGTGCCTCAAAATCCAGTGAGTACACAGAATTTTGAACAGGTGTAAAACAGGCAATCAGTCATCTCCAGTAAGTTTTCTGACCTCAATGGACAACAATCGTAATGAAATACCTTAATGTTGTTGAGGTTGACTTCTTGCAGGCTGGGGTCATTGGCTTTCATCTGCTGCAGACTTACTTCCACATTTGTGGGATTGGGTGGTTCCTCAAATACTGGCTTGACCTTTTCACCTTTGACCACATCTAAGACACAAGTTTTAACTTTAAAAATAAAATGTAAGGGCTCTCCCATAAAAATCAGAGATGACGTCCCCCAAAATGACCTTCCTTTCATATGCTCTGATTCCAATAATACTCCGATATCAATGACAGTAAGCTTACTCTCAACTAAGCAAGCACAGGAATGGTATGGTTCTGAGTTACAGCCTCAAAGGTTGGTGTTTTTCACCTGCAATGAGAAGTCTCAGTGGCTGATGCTCCATGGGGCCAAAAGTGCAGGAGGCCCTAACAGCAAACTCCAACACCCAAAAGAATATCCGTGGGTAGTTACTGCTGCTCCATATGGACCTCTTTCAGACTATAATAACCAAATCAAAGAATCTAAGATGCAAAAAAATGAGTCTCTTTATCTCCCAAACCTTAATCCTCTCCTGGCCCACCCTCCTCTGAGTTCCATTTTGGAGCTTTAATTTTGAGGATGGTATGGGAAGAGAAAGGAATAGAAAAGAAGAATGGAAGAATTCTCAAAAGCAGTTAACAGAAAATGTTTGCAATATATGTAACATACAAAGGGTTCATATCCCAATATACAAAGAGCTCCGACAAGTCAATAAGACAACCCAATTGAAAATGAACAACTAATGATCAGAGGAATCTCTATCAGTCAACCAAAACATATAATAAGTAATTAAACTCTGAAATTTAAAAATGAGATACCATTTGATTAGCCAAAAAATGTAAAAAGATAATATTCAGAGTTGGCAACAATGTAGAGGAAAAAGCATCCTCATACATTGTTGGTGGGAATGTAAACTGGTACAAATTTTCTGGAAGAGTAACTTGGTATTATCTTTTTTTGTTTTTTCATTTATTTATTTTTATCTTTGGCCGCGTTGGGTCTTCGTTGCGGTGCGCGGGCTTCTCATTGCAGTGGCTTCTCATTGCAGAGCACGGCATGCAGGCTTCAGTAGTTGTGGCACACGGGCTTAGTTGCTCCGCGGCATGTGGGATCTGCCCGGGCCAGGGCTCGAACCCGTGTCCCCTGCATTGGCAGGCGGATTCTTAACCACTGTGCCACCAGGGAAGCCCGGCATTATCTATTAAAATATAAAATGTGGATACTTTATGACCCAGCAATTCTATATCTAAAAGTCTAATCTACAGAAAAAGTAGCATGAATATATGAAGATATATATTCATGGATGTTCACTGACACGTTACTTGTGACAGCAAAACATGATAAACAAATGTCCATCAATGCAAAAATGTTAAACAAGTTATAGCATAATCACATAATACGATGCTATCTATTCATTAAAAGAATGAGGTAAACCTACAGGTACTGATAAGAGAATCACAACTTGAAAAAAATGTTAATGAAAAATGAAATACTTAGGTATAAATCTAACTATATATATATAAAATCTGCATGAAGAAAACTACAGACCTGTACTGAAAGAAATCAAAGAAGAACTAAATGGAGAGATATTCCATGGATAGAAAGATTCAATATTGTCAAGATGTCAGTTCTTCCCAAATTGACCTATAGATTCAATGCAATCCCAATCAAAATCCCAGAAAGTTATTTTGTAGATATCAAAAAAAAAAAAAAAAAGGATTCTGAAGTTTCTATAGAGAGGCAAAATACTCAGAATAGCCAACACAATATTGAAAGAGAAGAACAAAATTAGAGAACTGACACTATCCAACTTCAAGACTTAAAGCTATAGAAAGCAAGACAGTGTGGTATTGGTGAAAATATACAAATAGATCAATGGAACAGAGTAGCGAATCCATAAATAGACCCACATAAATATAGTCAATTGATCTTTGACAAAGGAGCAAAGGTAATACAGTGGAGAAAAAAATAGTCTTTCAACAAATGGTGCTGGAACAACTGGACATCCACATGAAAAAAAAAAAGTGAATCTAGGCACAGACCTTACACCCTTCACAAAAATTAACTCAAAATGGATCACAGACCTAAATATAAAATGTAAAACTATGAGATAGATAGATAACATAGGATAAAATCTAGATGACCTTGGGTTTGGAGATGAATTTTTAGACACAGCCTCAAAGGCATAATCCATGAAAGGAAGAATTGATAACCTGGATTGCATTAAAATAAAAAATTTCCACTCTGCGAAAAATACTCTCAAGAGAATGAGGAGATGAACCACAGACTGGGAGAAAATGTTTGCAAAAGAATATCTGATAGACTCACAGATATAGCGAACAGACTAGTTGTTACCAGTAGGGAGAGGGAAGAGGGGAGGGGCAATATAGGGGTAGAGGGAAAAAAAGAGTTATTATGGGATTATTTGAAATCGTGTGTATGAAACTTTTGAAATTTGTAAAGCACTATAGAATTTTTAAAAATCTTTCATTAAAAAAAAAAAATCAGAAAAAAAGACACATCTGATAAAGGACTTATCCAATATATACAAAGAACTCTTGAAACTCAACAATAAGAAAACAACCTGATTTTTAAAATGGGCCAAAGAACTTAACAGATATCTCACCAAAGAAGATATACAAATGACAAATATGCATATGAAAAGATGTTCCACATCATATTTGTCAGGGAAATGCAAATTAAAATAATGAGATACCACTACACACCTATTAGAATGCCCAAAATCTGGAACACTGGCAAAACCAAATGCTGGTGAGGATGTGGAGCAACAGGAACTCTCATTCTTTGCTGCTGGGAATCCAAAAGGGTACAGCCATTTTGGAAGACAGTTTTGTGGTTTCTTACAAAACCAAACATCTTGCCGTAAGATCCAGCAATCCGGCTCCTTGACATTTACCCAAAGGAGCAGGAAATTTATGTCTAAAACCTGAACACAGACATTTATAGCAGTTTTATTCATCATTTCCAAAATTTGGAAGCAACCAAGATGTCCTTCAGTAGTTGAATTGATAAATAAACTGTGGTATATCCAGATAACAGAATACTATTCAGCATTAAAAAGAAATGATCTATCTCTACCATATGACTCAGCAATTCCACTACTGGGTATATGTCTGAGAAAAACAAAAACACTAACTTGAAAAGATACATGCACCCCAATGTTCATAGCAGCATTATTTACAACTGCCAAGATATGGAAGCAACCTAAGTGTACATCAACAGATGAATGGATAATATATATGGAATACTACTCAGTCATAATAAAGAATGACATTTTACCATTTACAACAACATGGATGAACTTGGAGGGTATTATGTTAAGTGAAATAAGTCAGACAGAGAAAGACAAATCCTGTATGATGTCACTTATATGTGGAATCTAAAAAATAAAACAAATTAGTCAGTGTAACAAAAAGGACAGACTCACAGATACAGAGAACAAACTAGTGGTTACCAGTGGGGAGAGGGAAGCAGGGAGGGGCAAGACAGGGGTAGGGGATTAAGAAGTACAAATAAATAAACTATAGGGATATATTATACAACACAGGGAATACAGCCAATATTTTATAATAACTATAAATGGAGTATAACCTTTAAAAATTGCAAATCACTATGTTGTACACCTGTAACATGCAATATTGTACATCAACTATATCTCAATAAAAAAAATAAATGATCTATGAAGCCATGAAAAGACACAGAGCAACCTTAAATGCAGATTATTAAGTAAAAGAAGCCAGTCTGAATAGGCTACATACTGTATGATTCCAACTATATGACATTCTGCAAAAGGCAAAATGATGGAGACAGTTAAAAGATCAGGGGTTGCCAGAGGTTAGTGGGGAAGGAGAAGTAAATAGGCAGAGCACAGAGGAATTTTAGGGCAGTGAAACTACTCTGCCTGATACTGTAATGGTGGAAATATGTCATTGTACATTTGTCCAAACCCAGAGAATGTACAACTCCAAGAGTGAGCCCTAATGTAAACTATGGACTCGGTGATAACGATGCATCAATGTAAGTTCATCAATTGTAACAACTGTACCACTCTGTGCAGGATGTTGATAATGGGGGAGGCTGTGCATGTGGAGGGTCAGGGGGTATATGGGAAATCTCTGTGCCTTTCTCTCAATTTTGCCATGAACACAAAATTGCTCTAAAAAAATGAAGTATTTTAAAAAGTTAATGATATGTGTGTGTATGTGTATGTATAAAAGCCCAGAAGGTTATGCACCAGACTTTTAATAACAAACATGTTGTCAGAATGTTATCCTTTGATACTGAAATTAAAAGGATGAACACTTTTCATCTGTATGCGTAAGAAAACAGAAGGTAAATAAAAGGAATATTGTTCATTGGGTAAATTACCCAGTATAAACAGCGACTGATAAATATACTGCTGAGACTAGAAAGCATTGCCCAAATCACCATCAAAGAGAATAAAATATACTTAATCTAAGAAAAGCTGTGATCTTCTGTGAGTTTTCATAGCACCTGGATCACACTGTACTAAAATTACCTCATTACTGATCCGTCCCTCCCACGGACAGATAAGTTCCTTTGGGCAGGGACCATCTTTTTTACCTTTGTACCTAAGCCTAGAACATTCCTGAAACAGCAGGTATTTAGTAAATGACTGACGAATGAGTGAGAGAGTCTAATGAATTGTACGTTTCTCCAGAAAATGGTGACATAGAAGATAACGGTCTGGTACATTCTGTGCCAGCAAGTCCATGCCAGTGTGTCTTTCACGCTCTCCGGGGGAAGCGGGTATTCAAATTCTAATGACAAACATCCGTTACTGAGACAAAAAGGCACTCGAATAGAGTAGGAAACTTATCTGATACTATAGTTAATTAAAACATCATTAAGAACATAAAACGAGGCTTCCCTGGTGGCGCAGTGGTTGAGAGTCTGCCTGCCAGTGCAGGGGACACGGGTTCGAGCCCTGGTCTGGGAAGATCCCACATGCCACGGAGCAACTGGGCCCGTGAGCCACAACTACTGAGCCTGCGCGTCTGGAGCCTGTGCTCCACAACAAGAGAGGCCGCGATAGTGAGAGGCCCGCGCACCGCGATGAAGAGTGGCCCCTGCTTGCCGCAACTAGAGAAAGCCCTCGCACAGAAACGAAGACCCAACACAGCCATAAATAAATAAATAAATTAAATAAATTAAATTAAAAAAAAAAAAAAGAACATAAAACTCTGCATTCTGTGCTGACTAAGCAACCTTTTTTATCAGTAATTTTCTCTTTTGACTGAACAGACCTATCAAGACAGTGTGTTCTGGGCAAAACACACTGATTGGTACTAGTTACGCTGCCAGACAGAGCTCCCAGTATTGGCTAGTCTATCCTGGTTTGACTGCTCAGAGCCCAGTGATCCTTGGTAAACTGGCAAAATCCACCTTCAAAGCCTAAAGGAATTCTGGACTCCCCAGGGGGCCCAGTCAACAGGCCTCTTTCCTACCAGCAACACCCGAGAGGCTCCCAAGTTTCATAAAACCACAGATTTCATGTCAGCTTACTTCTCACAGGCCCTTTGCCGCCTTTCGTGCTGGCTGTTTCTTCATCAAACTTGGGATTGTTGAGCAAATTGTGTACTCCAAGAACAGCTGAAAGCAAAGATAATCAGTGAATAAACCTTAAGTTTGAGAAAGCGTGTTAAGATGTCCACATTGTTAATTTGCCCCTCGAAGAACAATTCTTCATATCATAAAGATAAGTCTCTAGACCCTCTTGCCTTGCAAAGTGCATGACACATGTATAGTATGAAATAAGCTTATTTAAAAAAAAAAAAGAAACCCTCCTCCCAAGACCACTATCAATCTTCACATGTCTTTCTACATCTATACGTGTAGAATCATGTAGGGTCTGAGGGACAATGGTCTCGTCATAGCTCCACACTGAAAATCTGCATAGACGTCCTAGTTAATTAAGTAGATTCATCCCTTATGTTTTCTCATCTGTAAAATGTGAACGTAGGACTGAGTCTAAGGATAGTTTAAGATCTAACATAATACAGACTATGGCATGCAGTTTTTCCAGAGACAAAGAGCAGAAAGATCATGGGCCTTTTTCAATGTAAGCCTCCCCATCTCTCCCATCTCTCAGTACCAAAAAGAGTGGTTCTTTTCCCATCTAGAACATCCCAGGGTGGGAAATAAGAGACGTCAACAATAGAAAGTCAGATAAGCAGGCTGAGATTTTTGAGTCTCTTGTACTACATGAAACTTACACCAGGGGGCAGTACAGTATGCAGGGGACAGCACTGGGGTGACAACACTGAGCATACTCTAACTGCAACTGCCCAGCTTTCCCTTTGCTAAGGAAATTCCAGGTGAGAAATTACAGGTGGCCGCCTGGGCAAGGATCCCAGAATAGTCTGCCAACAGGTGGCAGAGGCGCACCTGAGCTCCTCATGCACTGTAATCTATACCTTAGAAGGAGGGGGGGCAGCCCTTACAGCTGAGAAAGGGCAAATGTTCAGAACCAGCGAGTCTAGGGGTTTAGAGTGGCAGTCAGGAGCAGTCAGCCAGAGCTTAAATCCAAGCTCTGTCATGTACTATCTGTATGACTTGATAAGTTTTTAAATGCCTCTGAGGCTCAGTTTCCCCATCTGTAAAATAGGGATAATAATTACACTTTACCTATTACAAATGTTAAATGACTTCCTATGTGTTAGATGCAGGTGCCTCAACTCCTGCAGTGACTTCTGAGAGGGGTTCAAATATGTGAGCTTAATAATGACCACTGATATCATCACAGAAGGAATGAAAATGTAGCTGAGATGGTTGGCATGCTATTAGAATAAGGCATAGCTGGTTCTCCTGGGAGGAAGGAGATTATTATTACTTACATATTCCAATATTCCAATGGAATAACAATGTGAGAATTCTTGCCAAAGCTGTGGACTGTTTCTCAAAGCACCTCTATCCTGTGAGGACCTAATGACCCTAATAATCCAAATTTTCATCCAATTAGTACACAAATATGCTGGTACATGCATGGAATCTTTTTCGAAGGAAATGTAAGAAATGGGAGGGGACTTAGGAACGAGGGTGAGAGACTTTTCATTACATATTCTTTTGTACTATTTGGGGTTTTTTTTCTATCTGCACATATAACCAATCCACATAATTATTATATTGTTGCTATTGTTAAGAAAACTAGAAAAAATCAGCAGATTGGGCTGAATATGGATTTACTTTACTGGGGGAAATGTAACAGTAAAATGGTCCTGTTCCATGCTTAGGCTAACAGAATCAAAATTGAACAGTGACTGTCGGGAAGAACAAGAAATTTTGTGATGGAAACGGAAATTCTGTGATGATAAAATGCCAAATGTGAAGCTCTTTAGAAAGCATAAGGGCTGTGATTTTATTAAGTTCTGAATACTCCTTCATATTTATTCTCTTTGATTTCTCACAGTAACTCTCGGATTTTGTAGGACAGGTACTATTTGGAGTACTTTACAGCTGAAATATGATTTTACATTTTACAGCTGAGATACAGCAAAATGTTTGCTCAGAGAGGTTTAAGTCACCTGCATCCAGCCTTATAGCTGCCTAATGGCTGAAGTCAACCTGGTATCACAGTAACAATCAATAGTTACACAGGAGCTCAAAGGCTGCTGCCAGGGGGGTCAGTGCCCATCTGGAGGTCACAGAGCCAGACAGGAAAGTTTCCCAGAGCTGAGGACTAACCTGCAAGATCGTAGAGTTCAGTGTCGGAGGCGCTGGCCAAAGCTTCTTCCAGTTCTGGGTCAAGGGTCACTTTTTCTTCTTTACGAGTTTCTATGGGCTTTTCTTTGGGGATAAAGACTCTCCCTTTAAATCAGAAGAAAAACAAAAACCATTGCGTGCTGCTGCCTTGTTGTAGGGTAAGTGAACTAACCAGAGAATGTGCAGCTCTGGCCACTAAGAGCTGAAGCATTAGACCACTGCACATCTAACTGGGATTCCTTAATTTCTGGGATGATGCCAATATCAATAATCCACTATAAGAGGAAGGAAGGTCAGAGGAGGAATCCTGAATTCTGCAACACAGAGACCTGAGGCGGCAGAGAGGGAAACAGTGGCTCCTACCTCCCTATCCTGGGCAGCACTGCCCTTAGACCTGGGCAAGAGGGGCCCTGCCATGAGCCCTTTGCTCTAGAGGGGCCCGACTCTGGTCTCTTCTGGATGCACACCCCTCCTCACTGCCTGCATCCCACCGAGGGAGGAGTCACGGGGACAAAGGGACATTCCCATCCAGAATACAGGCCACCTGCTAGACTATACCCCAGGCACCTGGGGCCCTGCAATTCCCTGCCAAAGAGCCCTGAACCTGCTTCCAGGGCCTGCATGAGTCCCTTCCCCATGTCCATCCTCCTGAAGGCAGGTCACACTGCTGGGGTGTGTACCCACGGGCCAACAGGATGCTGTCTGTGAGTGAGTATGGATGAAGCTTGGATATGTGATATGTAGGCTGGGGTGTCAGCCATGGTGCTTGAGGCGTTGGCAGTGCAGGATGGACCCGTATCCCTATGTGGAACTCTTGGAAGTCCAAGAATATTGGCCTAGGTAGGAGGACAGCACATACTTTAACAGTTTGTTAGCTTTGAAATATTTATAAAAATGGCACATGGACTTCTATTTGTATTCTTGCCTTGGATCCTGCATATGGGGGGCAGATGCGTCCAAACAGCCCCAGGGGTTCCTGAGAGACAAACTGGTGATCCCCCTCCTAGAGTTTTCCTCCTACCAACTGAGATTGTAGGCAACGAGCATGCTATATCTAGGGTACCTGACTAGTGTAGTGACCTGGGGACACAGTCACCTTTCTAGAGCACATCAAAGTCAGCCTGACTTAAAAGGAAACATCAGGGTTGTCATATTTAGAGATGTGGAGTTCTGAGCAGCAACACACTGTGCTACCCAAATATGCACTCTCTGCCACCACCTCCCACTTCATCCTGTCAGGCTGATTCCATTTATTTTGCCCCCTACTCACTTCTGAATATGCTGAAATCTATAGCACCACCACCACCGCGCCCCCCCACCCCCAGCCCAAACCTCTGGACTGATGATCACAGTTCTGGGAGGATGGCACATGACCTTCTCCTAACTTCCAGCCAAGCCAACAAAGCCACATCCCACGTGTGCAGTGGCTCCTCAAGGTAAACCCAGGCCACTACAGAGCCACCATAGGAGACCCCAGACCTACTCACACTCTTTTCCAATTCCTCCCAGCTTTGACTCTTGGTTTCCCTCTGTTGGAGCTGCTCTTACGTCTTGGCATGATCTTTGAAATTGGCCTCTTCCATTTTGATCGTTGGAGGTCCCTAAAGACTCACCCCTCTATTGCTTTTCCTCTTTGTCACCTTAGAACAGACAGCTGGCTCCAGCTTCAGACAATCTGAACCCAAGCTCTTGCCAGGTCTCCCGGGCTAGCCTGGCCATCCCCACTCTCATGGGAAAGGAAAGGGTCATAACCCAAGTCAAGTACTCCCTCATGAAAACTCTCCAGGAGACTCCCCTGGTTACAGGGCTACATACTTCCTGCTGGTTTACCAGACCTTCAAATGGTTGGATACATAAACAGGGGCCAGGCAGAACTGGGCACCCCAAAGAGGCACCACTGCTGTGGTCAGTCTGGGGTATCCTGACCACAAGGTCTCTCTCACTGACCATCACATAATCTGCCACATTTCCCAGAAAGAAGGGAAACAGACTGGGAAACAAAACAGGAAAATAGCCAGAGAATAGAAAAGGAAAAAAAAATCAAATCAATCCATCAATCAGTAACATCTCAGACAGTGAGGCTCCTCCCAGACTTTTGCGTAGCGTCTGCAGCCCGAAGCATTTTCTTTCCGGTGCCAAGATCTTGGCTCCAGAGTCAAAACCGGGTTTCTGAGTTCCTAACTCCTGGTACCATTTAGGATTACTCTGAACACTAGGTGCACAGGTGGCCCAGCTATCAGTATTCAGGATAATTGCTACTGCAAATCCATTCCTGGGGTCCAACCGAACGACAAGCTCTAAATGAATAATGTAGCCCAGCAACCTGAAGGCCCAGGGCACCTGGCATTCAGAACTGAGGCTGGGCAGTCCCTCTCCCGAAGCCCTCACCACAGCCTGCCGCTGCTCCTGCATCACCGCTGTTCTTCCAGGGGCCCTGCACACGCCTCACTCTGATCCTTCCGCTCTTTCTGGAAAACTTGCTCTCTGCTCATTTAGCTCAATCGTGTTGCTTCTCAGCCTTCTCCTAAGCTCCCTGGTGCAGCTGTGCACCCCTTCTGTACCCCCACTTATTACTCTGACTGCTCCTGTACTCCTAACGCCCTAAGAACCATCTGTAGATTAATCTGGATCAGGAGGTAATACCTAATCCAGATTAATTAATCCAGGTAATTAATTAATTACCATAGCTGTTCCTCAGACCACTGCTCTGAGAACAGAAGACAGCAGCTTCCCTCTTATTATTCTTTCACTACCCTAATACTGGATGTTAACTGGGATTTTATTGAAGATCTGACATTATAATTTATTTTTTCCTTCACAATTAAATTAGTCTAACAATAACCGTGCTGCCATAGAAACAGCTCCATATTCCTACAGCAATCCTCGGTTATTTGCCCAGTTTGTCAGTGCCCAACTTTACCTTCTTAATAAAATGACATTATGAGTGGTGCACAAGCCATTGGATGTGCATGATTCAGCGGAGCCAGGAGGCTGCATAGAGAAGGCAGCAGCCAAGCGGCCGGTGCTCCTGCTCCCCGTGGCCACGGCACAAAAGCTCAGAGATGGCATTTATTCCAATCTACGTTTATCTAGTGCCTCCCCTGTGTCAGTTTCTGTGCCATGATGCAAGAGAGACACAGCCCCACTGTTAATCTCATTCTCCTATGGAAAACACACAAATCCTAAAGTAAGTAAACAAAAGGATGAACTCTGTCACAGTGCTAAGAAAGCAATAAATGGGGTCTGTTTTAGACAGAGAGGTCAGGGAAAGCTGGAGGCCCTGACATTTAAGCCGGAGCTTTTAGGAGGTGAAGAACAGGGATGTGGGTCAGAGGGAAGAAGACCCTGAGATGGGAGAAGAACTTGACAAGTTTGGGGAACGAAGGGAGGACAGTGGGGCCCAGGCTTAGTGAGGGTAGGAGAGATGCAGTCAGAGAGGTGGGCAAGGTGAGCTCTGCCAGGACTCTGAGGACCACGGCAATGATTTGGGATTCTAAGCAGGGAACTGACATGATCTGATTTGTGTTTTAAAAAGACCGTAGTTACTATGAAGTTATCAGGGATTCCAGTCGTATCTTTGGGCCCAAGTCACTGCTTATAGCTGAGGAACCTGGACAGGTGGCTGGTATCCACTTTTCCTCCAAAGAGGAGCTCAGGGTCAGGAGCTAGGGAGGAGGATTTTCCTTGTCTTAGTTCAGAGCTCACCCCCTGTGTGGAGAAACATCCCCTTATTCCTCAGGCCTTTCCAGATCTATCAGAGTGTTTCTCGCCGGACCACATGCTCCTTGAGGGCAGGGCAGGGTCTCATTCCCTGTGGTCCCAGCACATGGCACAGGGCTCTGCACCCAGGAGGTGGTTGGTACATGCTGGATGAACGGATGATTGACTGCACTGGCCTCTAATGGTAGCATCTAACGGAATAGAGGCAACGCCTCGACCTGGAGTAGACTCCTGCAGCTAGGAAAGCCCCGGGCTAAGAGGAACACGCCAATGCCGTGAGACCCTCTTTTAAGCCCGACGCTACTTTACACTTCCAAAACTGCTTCTTTGGGGCTTAAGATTTTTTTTTACAAAAGTAATGTGAGTACCATTACACTCTAAGTATTCAGTTAATTAGCTTACATATTCCTTTTTCTTTCCCCCTTACTCAAGCAGATTATTTTTATAAATTATGGTTACCTGCATGTGTTTCAGAAGCAAGATTCATACCTTTCTAATGACAATTTTCTTTCTTTTGAACTGGTAGCTTTTTTGTTGTTGTTGCTATTCAGATCTTTAATTTCTCTGCACAACAGTCTGTGTTTTTTTAAAATTTTACTGAAGTATAGTTGATTTACAATATTATATTAGTTTCAGGTGTACAACACAGTGATTCAATATTTTTATAGATTAATTCCATTTAAAGTTATTAAAAAGAATGTTTATGTTTCCCTGTGCTGTACAATAGATCTTGTTGCTTACTTATTTTATACATAGTAGTTTGTGTTTCTTAATCCCATACCTCTGTCTCACCCTTTCTCTCCTCCCTCTCCCCTCTGGTAACCACTAGTTTGTTCTCTATACCTGCAGCCTTCATATTCTGCCATGGTTCTTTTTTTTTTTTTTAATTAATAAACTTTATTTTTTGGAGCAGCTTTAGGTTAGCAGAGGAAAGTACAGAGAGTTCCTGTGTCCCACCTCCCCCTTCCCTACACTCACACCCTCCTCTCTAATGACAGCCCACAGTACAGTGTACATTTGTTACAACTGATGAACCCACATTGACATCATTATCACCCCAAATCTACAGTTTACATTAGGGCTCACTCTTGGTGGTGTACAGTCTGTGAGTCTGGACAAGTGTACACAGACATGTATCCACCAGCCACAGTTCTTTTTAATACTGAATCCAGTTCGTGGTCTTATTTCCCCCTTTCAGGTCAGTTCTGTTACTTGACCTTCCATGACAATACCTTAGGAGTACCTACATTCCCAGATGCTGCCTGTGGTCTTACCTTTCTTTTCTCCAGTGAAGGGCACAAAGTCTTCCCTGTCTTTCTGTTCTAAAGCTTCCTTCTCCAGGTACATGAGGAGGTGCTCGCGGTCAAACGGGCCGGTGGCTGCTTTCTGTGTCTGGTCTTTCTGTCGAAATCCAGCTGGCAGCAGTGCACTCTGACAAGACAGAGGAGTGAGCAGGAAGCAGGGTGTGTGCCTGACTGATACCTGTTACCTCCCCTTCCCCTGCTGTGTATGTGGAGATGGGGGATGTGGGTGTGAGCTGTGGGCTAGGGCTCTGGCATACCTTTGAGGCCCCACCTGCTCTAACATTCTGTGCTGAGACGGGGGCTCCCGGTGAGCTCAGGCAGAACACACATGGCTGCAGCGGCCTGTCTCCTGCAGCTGCCTTCTAAGAACGTGGTAGCAAAAGGCCAGCCGCCCTTCACGACCTTTTTCTTCGTAGATCCCTCTTAGGTTTGGCCAGGTCTGCACCCAAAGTGCTCCCAGGCAGGCGTGTGGATGAGCCAATGCGACCACACTCTGTTATTTCTAACCTCTCCTGGGAAACATCCAAGCTGGTAAGTGAGTATTATGGTAGATGTTGATACCTGCTTGATTAAATATAGAGGTATCTTTCTTAAGTTTAAAAAATTAAAAAAAGGATACTAGTATTTTTTTAAAGTAAAAACAATATCCAAATTATCTGGCATAATGGAATATCATATAAATATTTTAGTGACATTTTTATTTATAGGAAAATCACTATTTTAGATGCCTCCTATTCTATGTTTGAGATAATATTAGCAGGACTGAAGAAAGTGCTTGCTAAACAATCACTGTAACAAGCTATTTACCTTTTCAAGAGCTCATAAAAACATGAGAAGCTCCATTTAAATTTACCTGATATTATGGTTACATTTATTTATTTGTTTTTATTTTATTTATTTATTTTTTAATACTTAAAAAAAATTTGTTTTTGGCCATACCATGTGGTATGTGGGATCTTAGTTCCCCGACCAGGGATCGAACGCGCACCCCCTGCACTGGGAGCGTGGAGTCTTAACCACTGGACCGTCAGGGAACTCCCTGGTTACATTTACTCTAATCTAGCCATTGTTGTGGGATCATCAAAGATTTCAAGTTGTTTATACATGTTAAAGAAACAAGATATAAGAAAGATCTGCTTTTGTGGTTAAAGATCTGGTTTAAATACCATCTCTGACATTTACCAGTATAGGATCTAATGTAAATTACTTCTCCTGGTGTGTCTCCTCATTTATGAAATGGGGATAATACAATTTATCTCAAGCGCTGCTGGGCCCAGCAGAGTGTATGAATCATAGAAGAAACTCAGTCATATTTGTTTCCTCTCCCTCTTCCTTTCTTTTTCCCTAAGTCAGTCTAGTCCTTTTTCAGCCAATGGAAAATATTTTCCCCCATTTACATTAAACTGGTTTTTGAGAAATACAATTGCTGTATCATAGGTGTGGCTACTGAGGTTCTCCATGGGTTTATAAAAGTAACGACCCACAGCCAATCAGGGAAGAACACATAATTTGCATTTAGAGATCGGGAATTCCTACACTATTGTTTAAGGACCACACCACACCGTTTATCCCATCCTATCACTAACCACCTGCTTCAGTTCCAGGTCACTAACCTCGGGATCTAGGTCATCAAGAACATTTTCCAACTGTTTCAGTTCGTCTTCTGAGAGTTTGCCAAGAAGCTCATCTTCATCAATGTTCTTGTATTTCTCCAGGTCTTTTTGAAAGGGGAGTGCCATGGTTTCCTATACGCCTTTCTCATGGGCCATGCACATTTAACCGCACCAGCTTCCTGAGACTTCAGAATACTGCTGAGAAGAAAGAAACACTGTTATCTCCTTTGGGTAAACAGGACTTATTAGCAGGAGACAGGGCTATGCTATGTGCCAATGGGGTCTCTCCCCTGACGAATAACTCAACAAAGTAAGTAATATCACCTTCATTCGCAGAGCAGCCTGACTGCTTATAAAGTATTTTCATATATGTTATCTCACTTATTTAGATCTTTACAATGACCTGGAAAGGAAGCCTGGACAGATATCGATATCCCATTTTACAGATGAAGATTCTCAGGTCGAAGGGGCTGAGGGCTTCGCTGGAGGGGCTGGAGCTGGGATGTGCCAGGCCCTTGAGTCCCTGTGGAGTGAGTGCCTTTCCCACCAGACAACTCTGCCTCCTGCTTTCCACAGAGAACAATGAAGAACAATGCACTAATTGTAAGTCAGTGTAAGGAGCAGACTTGTGTCTTTTCAGAGGGAGAGTGATGTGAAGAATACAAAATGGGGTTCATTCAGGAAAGAGAGTTTGGACGTCCATGTGAGAAAGCCTCGTGCAGAAACTCCCCTGCAATTAAGCTAAGTAAGAGTCTAAAATCCTGGTACTCTCTCCACTTTTCTCCCCTCTTTTCTTCTTTCTTCATCTCCCATTCTCTTTCTAGTCCCATTTCCTTTTTGTTTCTTAAGCCATCCTCCCTAATTCTTTACACCCCTAGTCCATTCTTTTTTTCAACCTCCTCTTTTTATATCACCTCCCTCCTAAACTTCCACTCAAAACAAAATTTTTCCTCAATCCCTTCTTTCTGGCAGAGGATTTTACAGATCTTCCCTCAAAAGATAATACTGCACTCAGGAAATAGCAATGTACTTAACTGATTGTGTTTCTCCTTTGGCCGTATTAATATCAAGCACATCTTTCAAGGCAATGAATACTTGCTGTCAACCTACTATTTGCCAGGTATGGTTCTAAAAAACAGGAATACACAGATAAAACAAGATATGACCCTTTCCCCAAGGAGAACACAACTCAGTGAGACATACATATATAGGGATAATACCACTGGATACGTGTGTGGACTAAGAATGCCGCCTGCCAGATCAGCAAAGGATGCAACCCTCAAACACTACAGCCACCCCCAATGGTGCACCCTCAGGGCACTCAGGATGGCAAAGAACAGAATACTGGCCCTAGATAGTTAAGGTTTATATCAGAGGAATGACTTCAGTGAGCCCAGACTTTTGCATCTTCCCCTAGTCGACTTAAAAAAAAATACATGCACAACGTGAGAGTTGCGAGTTAAATTTTATTTGGGGCAAAATGAGGACTGCAGCCCGGGAGACAGCGTTTCAGATAACTCCGAGAAACTGCTCCAAAGAGGCGGGGGGAGGAGCTAGGATATGTAGGAGTTTTGCAACAAAGAGCAGGTAATTGGGAACGTCAAAAGATTATTGTTAAATAAAGAAAACCAGGCATCTCAAGTTAAGGAATTTAGTGCTTTTCTATGTATGGGAAGATGAAAGAGTCTGGGCTCACTGAAATCATTCCTTTGATATGTATCTTATCTATCTGGGGCCTGTGTTTTCACATCCTGAGTTTCCTCGGGGCTCACCGCAGGGACTGGCTGCAGTCTGCTGGCTGCTAGATGGCACGTATTCTTTTTTTTTTTTGTATGTTGTTTTTCTTTTTTAACATCTTTATTGGAGTATAATTGCTTTACAATGGTGTGTCAGTTTCTGCTTTATAACAAAGTGAATCACTTATACATATACATATGTCCCCATATCTCTTCCCTCTTGCGTCTCCCTCCCTCCCACCCTCCCTATCCCGCCCCTCTAGGTGGTCACAAAGCACCGAGCTGATCTCCCTATGCTATGCGGCTGCTTCCCACTAGCTATCTATTTTACGTTTGGTAGTGTATATATGTCCATGTCACTCTCTCACTTTGTCACAGCTTACCCTTCCCCCTCCCCATATCCTCAAGTCCATTCTCAGGTAGGTCTGTGTCTTTATTCCCATCTTTCCCCTAGGTTCTTCATGACCTTTTTTTTTTTTTTCCTTAGATTCCATATATATGTGTTAGCATACCGTATATGTTTTTCTCTTTCTGACTTACTTCACTCTGTATGACAGACTCTATGGTTTCCTCAGGGCTCACCAGCTCACGTTGGAGGGCTGCAATCATTGGTGACTGTGACATCCTTTGTTTACTGATATGGCAGGAAATATTCCATTTATAAATATTCCATTTATCACCCTACACAGAAAAGTGCTGAATTCATTAACTTGAGATGTTTGGTTTTAACTAATAGTAATCTTTTGATGTTCGGACTCCCTGGGTTTTGTAGCAAAAACCCCTATACATCCTGGCTCCTGTCGTACACAGCTTTCTGAGAAACTGCCTCCTGGGCTTGAGTCCTCAGAAAGTCCACTGAAGAAAACATAATTCTCAACTTTTAGGTTGTGCTTTTTTTTTTTTCAGTTGACAAGTGTTATAACAGAAGTCATGTACACAGTAGGTTTAAAACACATGAGGAAATAATCCTTGGATGCGGATGGGGGTTTTGAGTTGACACTGAAAGAAGTTGTGTTTGAGCCTTGAAGGAAGAGGTCCTAAGGTGGATGTGGGCAGGGAAGGCTCCTTCCAGGAAAATGGAATAGCATAAACAAAGGCACAAAGATAAGAAAGTACATGATGCTTGGTGAATGGTTGGTGTGGCTAGAGGGGAGGAGGGGGAAGAGGAGAGGAAACAACTAAAGGTGAGGACGGGACAACTGTGAAGGGCCTTTCCTATACGTCTTGCCAAAGAACCTGGGCTTTATTCTGTTGGAGATGGGGAGTCACCACAAATGTTTAAAGTAGAGGAATTGATCTGAGAAGACCTGTTTTCAATAAGGTAATTCAAACGGTAAGAATGAAAAACAGGTTGTCATGGAAAGAGATTGGTTGTAGGCGGGGCCACTTAAGGGCTATTGGAATGTTGTTCCTCTGTCCTTACTTCAACTGCTCACCACGTTCCAGTTTGTGGTTTTTTATTTTGGTGTCTTTTCCATATACAATGTAACTCTCTTTCCCTTCCATCAGTCCACCTTCTTTTAAGCTTTAATTGTAATATCCCAGTAAAAAAATAAAGCCAAACCAAAACAGACAAAAAAATCCTCTCCCACTAAAGTCAAAGAAACCAACTGGGTCATATACACTTTGTTCTGGTCCCAACTACCACTAATTTATTGTGTGAGTCTAAGAAGGCCGCCTGCCATATCAGCAAAGGATGCCCTCAGCCACTTACAGCCATCCCCAACAGTGCACCCTGAGGGGACTCAGGATGAGAAAGAACAGGATACTGGCCCTAGATAGTTAAGGTGCATATCTGCCAGGCTCTTAGCCATCAAATGAACTGACTGAATTACCCTATCCAACAGATTCTAAGATGCACAGTTTCCCACACTTAACACTCAGAAATTGTGTGTCCTGCAACTGATGGTCCTACAATTATTGCCAACCCAGCAGCGGTCAAGATGTCATACTTGTCATTGCCTATGTATGCATAAATAACAAAAGCACCAGCTTCAAAAGTAGCAAAAGGGGTGTCAGGAGTTTGGAAAATATCTCAGGGACTTTTTAAAATAGTGGAATACTCTTTTAAAACCTAACATAATTTACAGAGTAGGTTTAAGAGCCAACATCAAAAGCTTTTAGTTCTTTTTCAGATTTTTTTTTTTAAATTACCACTCTTGATGGCACAGAGGAGATACTGTGTGGAAAAGACCAGACACTGATGAATATGAGTGATTCAAAAAGTTGGAGTCTGAACATGAAGAAGCTTTAAGAATATTAACCAGGGGCTTCCCTGGTGGTACAGTGGTTAAGAATACACCTGTCAATGCAGGGAACACGGGTTGGAGCCCTGGTCTGGGAAGATCCCACATGCTGTGGAGCAACTAAACCCGTGTGCCACAACTACTGAATCCCGCGCGCCTAGAGCCCGTGCTCCGCAACAAGAGAAGCCACCACGATGAGAAGCCCATGCACTGCAACGAAGAGTAGCCCCTGCTGGCCACAAGTAGAGAAAGCCCGTGCACAGCAACGAAGACGCAACGTAGCCAAAAATAAATAAATAAATTAATTAATTAGTTTTTTTAAAAAAAGAATATTAACCCATTCATTTCCATTTTCCCTTTTTCTGTATGCACAGAGGTGATATATTATTTTTTTAAATGTATGTTTATTCATAGCAGCTTTATTTGTAATAGCCCAAACCGTAAATAACCTGAATGATCATTAGTAGGTGAGTGGATAAACAAATTGTGGTATATCCACATAATGGAATCTACTCAGAAATAAAAAGTAATGAACTATTGATACACACAGTAACTTGGATGAACCTCAAAACAATTATACTGAATGAAAGAAGCCAGATCAAAAAGAATGTATATGGCATGATTCCATTTGTCTAAAATTCTAGAAAATGTAAACTGCTCTATATGACAGCAAGCAAAACAGTAGTTGCTTAGGGATGGGAGAGAGGTAGGGAGGGGAAGAGGCTTACAAAGGGGCATGAGGAAATTTTGGGGGTTTGATTGTGGTGATGGCTTCACAGGTGCATGCATATGTCAAAATTCATCAAATTGCATCGGTTTAAATATGTGCAATTTGTTGAATGTCAGTTCAAAAAATCTATGTGTAAGTCTAAAACAGCTCTTCAATAAAGTAAAAAATTATATTTTTAAGAAGGGTCACTTTTTTTTTTTTTTTTTTCTTTTTGGCCACACCGTGTGGCTTGCAGGATCTTAGTTCCCCGACCAGGGATTGAACCTGGGCCCTGGCAGTGAAAGTGCCAAGTCCTAACCACTGGACCGCCAGGGAATTCCCAAGAAGGGTCACATTTTAATTGGCAGCATTTTTCTTCTCCGTGGTATGTAAAATACTGGTGCATTTCACAACTGATGGTATCTTAGAGTTGAAAAGATTCTATTTGCAGTTCTATTCCAGGATTCTACAACTATACCCCAACTTCTTATCTTCCCCTGAAACGGACTTGCTCTCCTGGTTTTCTGGATCATACTATTAATCTACCTGTCAGTCACTGCCAAAACTCAGACCACTTGAGTTTCTTTTCCTTCTTTCCCTGTCTCGTTGGTTACCACCTCCTGTGGATTCTTCTTGTACAATACTTTTCATACCATCCCTTCCTGTCACTCTTGCTTTAGATCTTTGTTCTTTCAGACCTGGAGTACTCTCATTGCATCTTGAAAGGATTCTATTCTTCCCTCTAAGCCACCCAGAGCACCATGGTTAGATCATCTTTCTTCACACTGCTAACAAGCCACTTCCCTGATTAAGGACTTACAATGGCTCCCTCTTGTCTACACAATGAAATTCAGACAGTCTAGCATCACAAACTCCTATTATTTGGCTTTGATCTGCACTTTCTGTTTTCTGTCTTCATTACTTTCCTAGGGAGCCCTCCAATCCAGCCAAAATTGTTTATTCGCTCTCTGTGGTTGGCAGAATAATGGCCCCCTAAAGATGTCCATATGCTAATCCCCAGAACCTGGGAATATGTTACTTCACATGGCAAAAGGGACTGTGTGTGATTAAATCAAGGATCTTAAACTAGGGAGACTATCCTGGATTATCTGGGTGGGTACAATGTAATCACAGGGCTCTTAAAAGATGGAAGAGGAAGGCAGAAGAGTCAGAGAATGAGATGTGATGACCAAAGCAGAGGGACAGAGTGATGCAATTGCTGGCTTTGAAGATGGAGGAAGCGGCCGAGAGACAAGAAATGTGTGCATCCTTTAGAAGCTGGAAAAGGCTTGGAAATGAATTCTCCCCAGAGCCTTCAGAAAGGAATGCAGCCCTGCTGATGCCCTGATTTTAGCCCAAAGAAACCTGCTTTGGACTTCCAACCTCCAAAACTGTGCAATAATAAATTTGTGTTGTTTTAGGCCCCTGCATTTGTGACAGCAGCAACAGGAAACTAATATACTCTCTTATTCATAGACTTCCGTTTTCCCAGATAATTGTTCTGGATATCTCGTTTGCCCTCCCAATTCACTTCCCACCCTGCTCTGCACCCTAGGAAGATGCTGTATTTACACGGCATCAAGGCTCCCTTGCTCTCTGGCTTCTGTTTGGCCAACAGGAGGCACTAGCAGGAAAACGGAGGGCAGGCGGAGAGGGAGGTTGGTCCAGAAGGCCACATTGCCTACCAGGAAGCCCCCTCTACACAGCTGCCCCTACACCCTTGCTGACTTCAGGCCTGGGGGTGGTGAAGGGTTCCTATGTGGCTAGTGCCAGATTTCTGCCTTGTTGGATTCCTCAAACCCTCCTGACAACTTTGTAAATAGCCTCTTTATTAAAATTCCCTCAAATTATTCAGTTTGAGTGTGTCCTCTGTTTCTTGTTGGGACCTTGGCTGATATAGCAATATTACTTGGAATGCCCTTCTCTATTCTCATGGTCAATCCATGTGCTCTGCTTTTGAGACCTGGCTCAGATCCCAGCTCTGCAGGACCACAGAACGTCAGGGCTGAGTGAGGCCTTAACGATCATACAGTCCAGCAACACAGATGGTTTTTCTCCTGCTTCTCTGATCACTCCTTGGTCTCTTTTGGCAATTCTTCTTCCTCTACCTTAAATACTGGCATGTTACAAGATCCTGTCTTAGCATTTCTTTTCTTACACTGTACACTTTCCCTGGGGAAACTCATCCCCTCCAAAGTTTTAATTATAATCCATTACCTGAAGACCCCCAAATCCATATCTTTGATCTAGACTTTGTTCCTTGAGGGTTACGTCCATATATTTCCATTGCCGAACCAACATCTCTACTTCGCTGAATCAGGCTCAAATGTCAGAAGTATTCACATCATCTTTCCTTCCAAATAGCTTCTCCACTGGAATTTCCAATTTTAGGAATTTGGCCAAGAAACCAGGGAGCCATCCTTGACATCTTCTCTTCCTTGTCTCCTCCCCGCCCACCAATAACCAAATCTGGTCCATACCTAAACATGTTGAGAATCCGCCTACATCACTTGCCTGCACTGCCACATCCAGCCTTAGTCCATCTGCATCCATTCTCCATACAAACGGCCAAAGTGATCTTTTTAACCAACTCTGCCCTAGTTACTTAAAATCCTCCAGTGGCTTCCCTTCGCTTGGAGGGTAAGGTTCAAATTCACAGTCTGACCTCTGTCATCCTCATCAGCCTCATCCTGCACTGCACTCCCCATCTCCTCCTGGCTCCAGCCCCCTGGACCACTTCCAACTCCTGGATCATGCCTTATGTTGTTTCCTCTGCTCAGAGCACTCTTACCCCCTCTTTCTCCGGCTGACTGGTAGCCAACTCATCTTCCAGTCTCAATGTAAGCTTCAATTCCTCAGAGAGGCCTTGTTCAGACCCCCAGGCAGGTCTGAGTCACTCCCCACCCCATGGCACACCCCTTATGCAGACCTCTCCTTGACTTTATTACAATTGCTTGTTTTATCTCTGTCTTCCTTGCTAAGCTCTGTGAGGGTGGAGACTGTATCAGTTTTAGTCATTGTTATAATCCTGGCTCTCAGCACAGGTCTTGACCCAGAGAAGACATCCAACAAGTATTGTGCAACAAATGTCAAATGAAGGAAATGAGCTCAGAGAGGTGAAGTGACCCGTTGGTCCAGAGATCATTCCACCATATCCACAGCCTGCACCCTCTGTCACGGAACTTTCTGAGGCCACCTAAACGCACAGAAGTTGCTCTGTTTCCTAAATCTCGTTGCCTATGTCACCAGTTGAGTGTTCATCTCTCTCTCATTATTTTTTATGTATGCTACATAAATGGTTCTCTCTCCAACTACACCACCAACTCGTAGAGGACAGGGATGACGTCATAATTCTTTATATTCCTGGGCTTCTTGTATATACATTCAACAAATATCTACTGAAAGCCCACCTTTTCCAATGCTGGGACAAAAGCAGTGAACAGAACAGATGATATCTTGTGCCCTAACTAAGCTTACAGTTTGGCAGTGAGAGAGACTTTAATTAAGTAGTTACAATAACATGTTAATACTATGTAACAGTACCTGTTAAAACAAATTGCATATGTTGTGCCAGTGCATCACGGGAGTCTTAAAGCCAGAGGAGAAAAAAAAACAGTGTATCCTCTGGGAGCACAACTCTGATTTAAAGATTTGGGGGAAAGCTGGTTTTATTTTTAATAACAAATACAGATATATGTGAATACATTATTCACATAGCTTTTAAAGTCAAATCACAGATTTCTAGCTCATGGCTAGCCTGCTTTAGCCCCTACCCAGGCCTCCCAGAGTTCATATTTGTCCTCTTCGGAAAGCTTCCAAAGAGTTGCCGCAGCCTCACCTCCAGCAGAGTGTGTCCCACGGCAAGCTCTCAACATGCAACGAGAAACTAATATGCACACTGCAGTGAAGCAAGCGCCAAACAGAGCTTCCAGGAGTCCAGGTGGGCATGTACACCAACCGGTTAGAAAACGGACAAGAGGAGCAAGGACTTGAGCTGGAGGGAGGATGATTCGGGCCCTCTGATAACTCTTCCTGTTACCAAAGATACGAGCCTGGAGAAGGAAAACAAGCAGTGTGGCTTCCTTCGCTTCTCTTTCCGCTACCTTATTTGTATAACTGTGGCATGAAAGAGGAAAATCAGATACAGCACGAAGTGCCCAGCCTTTGGCCCTCCCTCCCCACACAATTAGAACCAAAGCCAAAACAAGCAGCCCTATTTATTAAATCTGATCCAAACCAAAGACCAATGTTTACAAAAGAGTAAGAAAAGAATACTTGTAAAACCTAGTGAGAAGTTTTTTAAATGGGTAAAACAGTGCCATAAATTGTTTTGGAGTACATACATATCTGGGAAAGCTACAAAGGACTGCACATGGAAAAGACAGACACCACATAGCGAGGGGAGGGGGAGTTGATTGGGGAAGGAGGACTTGGGCTTCCACCGCACTGATGATGATTTAGTCCCAAGTGGGGTAGTCAGTAAGTGAGAAGTTATTATTCTTTATTATATATCTTCAATATTTTATAGTAATCTTTAAACAACCAGTGAACCAGTTTGCACAAGAGCCAAACCTACATTTTCTAAAACTAGTAAGTTAGAAGAAAATCAGCTTATCGATATATCCTCCAACAAAACAGGAATTGATCCTATATATTGAATTCTTTTCTAGCTGCAGGAAAATACAAAGATGTGTACAAAACACATCCTGTGTTTTGGAATCTAGCTATTTGAAGATGGCCCATTCAAGTCTGTTTTTTTTAAAATAACCAAATGGCTCCTGCCATATCCTGGGAAATATCTGCAGGAGATGCAGGACAGAGAATGGGGTGTGATAAGGAGGAATTTCAGGCAAAAAATGAGAAGGCAATTGGAAGGGGCAAGCTGAATGGGGAATGAGGAACAGATCTTACCAGAATGAAGAGTTTGTCTCTGAGACCATTTGTTCTTAACTTGCCAATCTTACAACGCAAAAGTTGCCATAGGTCAAACTGTGCTTGAAAACTGTCTCCTTTTAAAACAATGTGCCCACCAGTAACCACCCCCTCCACGTTCAGAAGAGCACAGAAGACAAAAAGCATGGGCCTTGGAGTCAGCCAGCCCTTGAACTGATGGTTACAGATCCATGTGCGAGTGACAACCTCTCCAAGCCTCTGTCCCTTCCTCTGTAAAACAGGCAAAGAGCAGTACTTATCTCAGAGGGTGTTTCCCTCCGTTAACCTTGTCAGGATCTGTTGAACGTGGAGAGGCAGCACCCTATAGGAGCCCTGGGTCAGCACTGCCAGGTGTAGCAAGCCGCCATGGGTAGGCTGGCCAAAGTATGAGATAGGTTTCCACCTGGGCAGGAAGTTGCCAAGAAGCTTCCTGGCGGGGGCAGAAGGGCTCTAGCATGGAAGTCTCACTGTCTGTCCAGACTGCCACCTGGTTTCTAATTATCCTGGCAGGTCCTACTCCCTGCTGCTGCCCTACCCCTTTGTCTGGCCCTATTCTCTGTTTTCTGAGGAGTTCTTGTTTCTTGACTTCTAACTCCTTGCCTTCCACATGGGTGTCTGGGTCTTTTTGGTTTTCAACTGCCTATTGGTTCTGGCCATGTCCCCTCATCTTGGCTTCAGGAAGTTATGGGCTTCTCACTTCTTGACTGGCACTATGGGTTCTCTACTTTTTGTCTTGTCTGCCTGCTTATGTGTCTTTGACCCACCTATCTTCTCTCCTTCTCTGGCTGTATCCCAGTTAGGTTTTGATCAAAGCTTTGTTATGACTTACAGGTGCTATGTGCACCTTGACTCATGACTGCTTATCAAGATGATATGCAAAATATTTAACTGGTATGAAATGGGCACTGTCCTATAAGAATGGTTGTCAGCTATAAACGACAGGGATGGCTGACCCTATATACACTGGCTGAACAGTAGCCCAGCTCCCTAGCCTCAAGACCCCTCCCACTGCTCTGACAAGAGGCCTCCTGGTTCTTTCATTGGGCTGGTGCCTCAGATTGGCTCCTTACTCCTCATGTCCTGGCTTGGCATGGCTGGCCTTGCACCTTGTTTCATGAGCTCCTATTACCCACAGTCCTAGAGCTGACCTTCTCATTCCTACTCTACTCAGCCGTCACCAGGGAAACCCAGGAATACTGGTGACACACAGGAAAGAGATGGGGTAGCCCTGATGCCAAAACAGGGGGGCAGAACATAAAAGCATATATATATAAATTTCAGGTATAGGAAAAACATCCTTGCAGCAAAAGGTTCTGTATAAAATTAAGTGTTGTATCTTAAGAATTGGTTCTGTTTTCTTGGTCTGGTAATAGGTAATAGTTCTCTTCTGCATCTGCCTTCTATGAGCCTCTTTGAGCCACATGGGTGCAGATCTTGAACTCAGAGAGGAAAGGGATAGCACTTTCAGAATGGTTCTTGGGTAGGGCTAGAATTTCTAAGGTTTGGGAATTAATAATCCTTTAAGGTTGGAGTTAGGGGATGAGATGTCTTAAGAATAGATGATTCATAGTAGCCAAGACAAACCAAAAAAGAGAACTTCCCCTGACCCAACTCACACCTCCAATAGGATTTAAATCTTGGGAACCTGAAGCCACAGACTCACTGTGAGTCCCCCGCAGATCCACTGCTTTATTCTGTCACTAACCACTGCTTTATTCTGTCACTAACCACGCTGTCCTCTACAATCCTTTCCTTTGTTTACTTATCTATTTTATTGATCACCTCAATTTTTATTTAAAAAGTTCAAATCTACAGAAAACGTAAAATAGTACAATAAACACCTGTATACAACTCTCTTTAATTCACCAGCTGTCATCATTTTGCTGCATTCTCGAGCGTCCTCCCCAACTCTTCTAATCCCCCTCCACCCTGAACCCGCTGAAAGTTGCAGACATCATGACACTGTGCCTCAAATACCCACATCTCAAAAGAAAAAGACAGTGTCCTACATGACCACAGTACCACCACTGCACCTAAGAAAATGAAAAGTAATTCCATAATATTATCTAATATGCAGTCCGTATTCAAATCTCTCCAATTGTCCCCAACTCATCATTTATAGCTATTTTTTATTTATTTTTTCTGATCTAGGATCCAAAGTTCACACATCCTGATTGGTTATCACTTGAATATTTTAATCTACAGTATCCCATTCCCACCGTCTTTTGGGGAGGAACACCACACACGTGAAGTTGTGACCTTCTTATTGCATCCCAACAAGAGATGCATGATAGGTGTTGGTAAGCTTGATCATTCAGCTAAGGTGATGACTTCCTCATCTCTCCATTATAAGGACACATTTTCCCTAGGTAATCTGTGCCGAGATACTTTGAAAAAATGTGAAAATCCTGTTCCCCAACAATCTTTTGCTCAAAGGTTTTGTACCCCTGGATGAATCCTTGCCTGAATCAGTTACATTAGGGTTGCATAGCACTGGTTTTCTGGTTCTTTCATTCCTTCTATTGTGTATTTATTATTCAAACAATGACCCATCAGTACCCATCCTCTCTATCCTCAGTGTCTGTACTCTCTGCTTACTTTTTGCTGCGGTTTCCTCCCCTCCTCCTTGACTCCTCCACATCTGACTGCTCTGCCCAGCACGGGGGAGCCATTTGCTTCTCCCTTTACCTGCTGATCCCATCACTTCACCTTCAGCAAATTAAAAACAAACACGGAACATCCACAGCCTGTTGCTGTCTACCAATTTATAGTAATTTACAAAAAATAAAAGTTGTAATGCATATTTATTGGGTTAGACTGCAGAGAGTAGATAGAGGAAATTGGTTTTATTTTTTAAGAAATCAGGTTGCCTAAACCCTGAAAAATCTTTCCTCCTCACTAGGTAAAGCTGCTTGTTCTGTCACAATCAGGTTTTTGTAATGGTGTTGAACACCAGCACCCCTCATCTCCTCAGTTCCCTGATAATGAGAGTCTTGGAAGAACAGAGGTTTAGAAATCATGTAACCCGCATGCCCCGTTTTACCATGGAGAAAGAGGATAAGAGAGGTGAAGGGACTTGTCCAGGGTCCCTCAGCTCCTTAGTGGTAGAGCTGGAAAAGGGTTTTGTAAATACCTTCTCCGATTGTCTTTTCATTCCCTTCCCAAGGACCTGGTGATTCAGATGTTTAGTAGGCAAGAGGAAGCCCGTAGCATTCACAGCCTCCTTCATTGCTAATTTGCATTTTGCCCGCATCACCTTCCCACCTCTGAATACGTTAAGTAAAAATTCCCTTTAGGAGCCATTATTATTATTATTATTATTATTATTATTAAAAAGCAATTTTCATTTCTGCAGGTCAACAGCGAAAATTTAGGAAGACTCAAGGGAGCACATGCTACCATTACTTTAACCAGAAAAAAAATGAGTCCCGAGGACCTGCATCAGGCCGCTCTCGGAACGCTGCTTTCTCGGAGGCTGAAACGCCCTGCGGGTGACAGCTCCAGCCGGAGTCTACCCTTCCCCGTCGCCTGCTCTAACGCTGCAGTGACAGCATTAGGCTCCAGGAGCTTGTCAAACGTTAACAGGAGAGGATAAAATGGGGAACAAAGCCCAGCGTGGAAAAACCCGGCCCCGCAGCTCAGGGAGGACAGAGACCGCGCCCTCACTGCGGCGGCCCGAGGGCTGCAGAGACTGCGGAGCCGCAGTGCAGGGCGTGGGACCCACACCCGCCGGGCGCCTCCGGCCCGCGCCGCCCTCTCCTCCGCACCGCCCGTCGAGCCGAGGAGGCCAGAGGCGGCCCCGGCCTCGAGGGCCCGCCCGGCCGAGCGCCGACGCCGCGGAGCATCCTCCCGAGGGCAGGGAGGGCGCGGCCGCCCCACGCTGCGGGCCGGGGGCTGCAGACCGCGCCTCGCCCGGGCGGGCCCCCACCCACCCCCCGGCGCGCTCACCCGTCAGCGCGCCCATCCCGGAGCCGGCGGTGCTGGCCGTCAGTCTGTCTGCCCCGAGGTAGAGGGGCCGGCGAACAGGGCGGCGCCGTGGCCGGGGCGAGCGCGGCAATCAACAGGCGGCTCCCGGGCGGGCGCGGCGCCGGGGCGCGCGGCTGCTGCGGAGCAGGCTGGGAAGCGTAGTTCGAGGCGGCGTGCGGCGGCCGCGCGGAGGCGGGACCCCCTGCCCCCTGGCTGCCACCCCGGGCTTCCTCACCCCTCCCCTGAAGGTGTCCTCGCCCGGAATCTGCGTCCCGACCCCGTAACCGCTGTGCAGGCGAGGAGGACCTCAGCCTTGGGACCAAGCTGTGCGGGCTCTTTGGAGAAGCTCGGGGCTACGGATAGGGTGGGTGGCAAAGTCTCCCCAAGCTTGTGAAGAGCTGTTGGGTGAGTGAGCATCTTTAAGTGGAAGCCTTGTTAACACCGGGTCAGAGAAGGGGCAGGCCTGCCCTAGGCTTTATTGGCTTTACGCCGGCCTAGGGCGGGGCGTGGGGAGGAGTAGCTGGGGTACATGCCTGGGGGTAGGGAGGTGGCGTGTAGCGAGGCCGATCTAAAGTTTGTGGGTGAGAATGTTCGAGAGCCGACGCACACGCAATGGCGTCACTAGAGGAGAGGCTGGCTAATTTAGCCTCTCTGTGCCTTAGCATCCTTATCTGTAAGGTAGGCTTAAAGCTTGAAGACATGTTGTGAGGACTAAACGCATTTTAGGTGCATAGGTGAAAGCACCTGTGTCTGGCACTTAGCACATACTCCATAAATGGTCCTTCCTCGGGAGTTGCAAGGGAGACCCGGGCACACTTCCGGCCTCGAAAGCCCTACGTATAATGCTAAGCTAAAGATAGTCGACATCGTTGGTCTAGATAAATAAATGTTACAACCCGCCGGGTTTGCTATTGTCAGCCGTTTAGCAGGCTCACTTCATCCGGAATGTAAACTGTGATGTGTCCTCTATGCCAGGTTCTTGGGAACTACAAAGATAGAGAAAATACTGTCTGGTCTCTGAAGCATGAAGTGGGGTGGGGTGACATTGGACAAAGATTGGAATTATGAAAATATATGGCATAATAGGATTACCTTCCAGAAACGTTTTCTAATCAGATGTGATATCTCTCCTTTTTGAACCCTTGCTGCATATTTTCAGTGCAATATTTCTCATTATGGTGGGATTTGCATCTTCCAGATGTGGTGGAAGGAAAATGAACCAAAGAGATGGACGCACCATTGCTGGCATAATCTCTGAAATAGGCAAAGGGTGAATGGAGGTGAAACAGTATCATAATCTGGCATGACCTGTGCAGTAATCATGTGACCAAAAAAAAAGTGCCGCAGAGGATTCCATGTTTGAAAATAGTAGCATCACTTTGCATTTGTGGAAGTACTTTCCTATCCATGTTCTCGCTTGATTTTTGCAACAACCCTGTAAGAGGCAGAGTGAGGATTTTCTTCAGTTAGAGTTCTAAGAGACACAGAGAGGTGATATGAGTTATTCGGTCGTCCAGCTGGTCATTAAGCCTATCTTCTCTCCTTCAGCCCTGACCTTCCCCAAAGAGGCACTCACAGCACTCTCTTTCCTTTGTACATTTCAAAACAGGGCCATACCTTCCCCAGCAAGAGGGCTGAATCAGAAAATAAAGTTAATTCTCAAAGGTTCTTGGAACTATAAAGATGAACAATGGCATACAGTAGCTGCTGATTGAGATACCAGTGTCGTTTCCACTATCAACACTATAGTAATGGACTACAGTTTTGGCCTCCTCACCTGAATGACTAATCTGAGAGGGAAGGAGTGAACTTAAATGGAGGTGTGACCAAATCAATTTAAATCACATTCCCAAGTTTTCCTATACGTTTGTTATTCCAAATATCCTATGTAACAGACCAGATGTCTTTGACTTTCTTATGTTGTACATTTGTCACAAATTATAGCTTTCTGTTAAATAAGAATAGGACTGCTTACAGGTCAGGCTAGTAGCTTCCTTGGAGAAAGCTGATGGTAGGCATAAGCTGAAAATAATAAAGCAATTTTATTCAGATTTGAAGAAAGTGTAGCAAAGGTTTGATATAGCAAAGATACTTAGTGGTGTACTATCTTTCTCATTGGCTTCCTTGTGGTTCCCTGAAAGGAAAATGTCTGCATGTGATGAAATGAATGGAGCACTGCTTCAGATGAAGATTGTGAAAGGAAGCAGGCATAGAAATGATTTCTTAGGTTAAAGTCATAGTTGGCAGCCAAAGCAGAGATACAAGAGCTATCCAACAGTCCCAGTCCCATTTATATGAAAATGTAAAATTGAAACACAACTCCTAGAGCTGGGAGGGACCTTACAGATCATCTTGTCTAGCCTCTTCATGCAATGAGGAGGCTGATACGTCGACAGTAAATTCGCAATGGAATACGTAGCATACATCATTTGGAACACATAGTAGATACTGTTGCTTGCCTACTCAACATCCATTCCCCCCTTTTCCTTCTTTGCAGAAGCCTGTAAAGGTGTTCACCCATTAGGGAACCTGACCCTATTACCATCCCATACCAACCTATCATGGGCAAGGGGAATACAATCCTCTTGACTGGCCACTGAGAGATTAGGGGTGGGCATGTGACCCAGTTCTGACCAGTGAGGCCTGAGGAGGGGTCAGCTGAAGTCCTTCTAGGAAAGGTTTTCTTGCTCTTAAATAGAGGCGTACAGGGAAACATGCCACCATCTCCATGGGATGTTGTTGCACCTGGCCGTGTTACCTCAAACTGGAATAGCCATCTTAGGGGATCCAGCCTTAAGACAAAGCCAACACACTGATGATGGCAGAGTAAAGAGATAGAATGAACTTGGGTCTGTGATGTTGTTGTTGAGTCAGTAAACCAATTAGCCCTGGTGCTGCCCTACTTCTGGATTTATTATTATATGAGATAATAAATATCCTTATTGTTGAGCCCATTTGAGATGGAGTTTTCTGTTACTTGAAACTGAAAGAATCCTAAGTGTTGCAGATGAAATGTGAAAGTAAGTTCTTTGGATGGACTGAAGGACTACTTCCCAGAGTTAATAAAAACAAACAACAACCACAACCCAGGAAAAGGATAGGGATATTATCACATAATGGATAGAAGTATGCATTTTAACTATGGTTAAACTGTGGTTTCCAATCCAGACAGACCTGGGTCGAACCCATATGTTTACTGCTTGCTTGACTGTGGCCAAGTTTCTTTAACCTTTCTAAGCCTCATTTTCTTCATCTCTAGGCTGGGGATAATAATACTTACCACATGAGGTTGTTATGAAGATGAAATGGGATAATTTGTGTCAAGTATGCTACAAAGGATATGGTGCCTAGTAAGCACTAAAGGAGTGGTGACTATCTTGATGAACTATGAATTATCTTATTTATAGTGTAATAAATAACACTATAACAGCCCTGGTGCTGCATCTGAAAGTGAATCACTATATAATAGTGATCATATTAAATGACACCACAGTGATGCAAGCAACAAATTCCAGAATGTGGGAAACTCTACATGACAACCCAGTTCTTCAATAAACTGCAAGAAAAATAAAGGAAAGAGAGCTTATAGATACACAGAAATAGAAGAGGCAAATAACCAAATGTAGTGTGTTGATCTTGATTTGAACAAAGCAGCCATTAAAAAAAATTACATTTATGAGACAACTGGGGGGAATGTGAACACAGAATATTTGATTATATTAGGGTATTATTTTAAAATTGTTTGGATGTGATAATGGTATCGTGTTATTTTTTAAAAAAGAGTCATCTTTTGGAAAGATACTACTGAATATTACTGAAAAAATACTGAATATTTACAGAAGAAATAATATCTGGGATTTGCTTTTCAAATAATCCAGCATGAGAGTAGTGGTAGGGTGGCAGGGTGGAGGTATCGATGAAACAAGATAGGCCATGAGTTGATAATGTTGAAGCTGAGTAATGGAACTTCATTAAACCATTCTCTCTGCATTTTTTTTTTTGGTACCTTTTGACCCCCTTCCATGTGATGAGAACTTTTTAAGATCTATTCTCTTAACAACTTTCAAATATGCAATACAGTATTATGAACTATAGTCACATGCTGTACATTACATCCCCATGACTGATTTATTTTATAACTGTAAGTTTGTATCTTTTGACCCTCTACACCCATTTCACCCACTCCCCACTCCTTGCCTCTGGCAACTACTGGTCTGTTCTCTGTATCTACAAACTTGGTTTTTGTTTTTGTTTTTGTTTTAGATTCCACATGTAACTGAGATCACACAGTACTTGTCTTTCTCATCTGACTTATTTCACTAAGCATAATGCTCTCAAGGTCCATCCATGTTGTCGCAAATGGCAAGATTTCATTCTTTTTTGTGGCTAAATAATCTCTGTATTTTTAAAATACAGCTTCCCTGAGATATATTTCACATACCATAAATTTACCCTCTTAAAGCCTACAAATCTGGGCTTCCCTGGTAGCGCAGTGGTTGAGAATCTGCCTGCCAAGGCAGGGGACACGGGTTCGAGCCCTGGTCCGGGAAGATCCCACATGCCGCAGAGCAGCTAAGCCCGTGCGCCACAACTACTGAGCCTGCGCTCTAGAGCCTGCGAGCCACAACTACTGAAGCCCGCGCACCTAGAGCCCATGCTCTGCAACAAGAGAAGCCACCGCAAAGAGAAGCCCGCACACCGCAGTGAAGAGTAGCGCCCGCTCGCCGCAACTAGAGAAAGCCCGCGCACAGCAACAAAGATCCAATGCAGCCAAAAATAAATACATAAATAAAATTTTAAAAATCTTTTGCCTACTTTTTCATTGGGCTATTTGTCTTTTTATTATTGATCTATAAATGTTTTTTATGTGTTCTGATTATAAATTCCTTATCAGACATATTATTTGCACATATTTTCTCCCATTCTGTGGGTTGTTCTTTTTTTCTAATTTCTTGATGGTATCCTTTGGTAAACACCATGTATCAGTTTGAAGAGGTTCCTGTCTATTCCTACTTTGTTCAATGCTTTTATCATGAAAGGGTGTTAGATTGCACCAAAGACTTTTTCAGTGTCTGTTAAGATGATCATGTAGGTTTTTTTCATTTATTCTATTAATATGGTGTATTACATTTATTTTCAGATCTTAAATTAACTATTCATTCCTGAGATAAATCCTACTTGGTCATGGTGTATAATCCTCTTTATATATCGTTGGAATTGGTTTGCTAGTATTTTGTTGAAAACCTTTTGTGTCCATATTCATAGGAAATATTGGTCAGTAGTTTTCTTATCTTTTGATGCTTTGACTAGTTTTGGTATCAGAGTAATACTAGCCTTATAGAATGAGTTAGGAAGTGTCGCTTCCTCTTCTAATTTTGGGAAGCATTTATGAAGGACTGGTATTAATTCTTTAAATTCTTTAAATGTTTGGTAGAATTTACCAATGAAACCATCTGGGCCTTGGCTTTTTTTGTTGGAAATTTAAAATTTACTAATTCAGTCTTTTTGGTTGAATTCAGATTATGTATTTCTTCTTGAGTCAGTTTTGTTAGTTTGTGTCTTTCTAGGAATTTATCCATTTCATCTAAGTTACCTTGTTTGTTGGCAAACAGTTGTTCATAATATTTCTTTATTATCCTTTTTCCTTCTGTAATATCAGTAGAGATATGAAGATCTAGGAGATGTTCCCTCCTTCATTCCTAATTTTAGTATATGCATCTCTTTCTTTTTTTCTTGGTCAGTCTACGTAAAGGTTTGTCAATTTTGTTGATCTTTTCAAAGAACCAACTTTTGGTTTTGTTGATTTGCTCTATTGTTTTTCTAGTCTCCATTTCATTTATTTTTGCTATAATCCTTATTATCTTTACTATGGCTGAGATGGTTTCACTCGTGAATTCTACCAAGAATTTAAGGAAGAAATGATACCAATTCTCTATAATCTCTTCCAGAAAATAGAAGCAGAGGAACACTTCCTAACTCATTCTATGAGGCCAGTATTACCCTAATACCAATACCAGACAAAGATATTACAAGAAAGAAAAATTACAGGTCAGTATCTCTCATGAAAATAGATGCAAAAGTCTTCAACAAAATATTAATAAATTGAGTTCAGCAATGCATAAAAAGGATCTTACATTACTAGCAAGTGGGGTTTATTCCAGGTATGCAAGGCTGGTTCACCATTTAAAAAATCAATTAATCCATCACATCAGCAGGCTAAAGAAGAAAAAACTTATATGAGCATATCAATAGATATAGAAAAGGCATTTGACAAAATCCAACATTCATTCATGATAGAAAGCACGCAGAAAACTAGAAATAGAGGGGATCATCCTCGATATGATAAAGAAGATATATAAAAACTACAGCTGACATACTTAATGGTGAGAAACTGGATGCTTTCCCCCTAAGATCAGAAACAAAGCAAGGATATCTCCTCTCATTATTCTTATTCAACATCATACTGAAAATCCTAGTTAGTGCAGCGAGACTAGAAGGGGAGGGAAGGTATATACAGATTGGGAAGGAAGAAATGAAAGTCTTTGTTCATAGATGACATGATTGTCTATGTAGAAAATCCCAAAGAATTATTTTAAAAACCTTTTGGAACTAATAAGTGATTATAGCAAGGTTGTTAAGTTACAAGGTCAATAGACAAAGGCAATTGCTTTCCTGTAATTGTAAATTAAGAACACAATATCATTTATTTTAGTACCAAAAAAAGGAAGAAAGAAAGAAAAAAAATACTTAGGTATATGTATCTATATGAGGGAAACGACAAGCTCTGTTGAAAGGAGTCAAAGAAAATTTAAATGGTGAGATATTTCATGTTTATAGAGAGAAAAACTCAGTGTTATTAGGATGCCATTTCTTCCCAACTTGACCTATAGATTCAGGGCAATCCCAATCAAAATCTGAACAAGTTATTTTGTAGGTATCAACTAACTAATTCCAAAGTTTATATGGAAAGGTAAAAGACCCAGATTAGTCATACAATACTGAAGAGGAAGAACAAAGTCAAAGGACTTACACTACCAAACTTCAAGACTTACTATAAAGCTACAGTAATCATGACAGTGTGGTATTGGTGAAAAAAATAGACAAATAGATCAATGAAACAGAATAGAGAGCCCAGAAATAGACTCACACAAGTACAATTAACTTATCTTTGACAAAGAAGCAAAGAGGATTCAATAGAGAAAGGATAGTCTTTTCAACCAGTGGTGCTTAGCAACTGGACATCCACACGCAAAAGAATAAATCTAAACACAGAATTCTCACCATTCATAAATATTAACTGAAGATGGAACATAGACCTAACTTCAAAACACAAAACTATAAGACTTACAGGAAATAACATAGGACAAAATCCAGGTGACTTTGGATTTGATGATGACTTTTTAGATACAACACCAGAAGCAGATTTGGGAAAGAAAAAATTGATAAGTTGGGCTTTATGGAAGTTGAAAACTGCTCTGAGAAAGACACTGTTAAAAGAATGAAAAGGCAAGCCACAGACTGGGAAAAATATTTGTTGGCAAAGATGTGGAGAAATTGGAACCTGCATACATTGCTGCAAGTGGGAATGTGAAACGGTGCAGATGCTATGGAAAACAGTTTGGTGGTTTCTCAAAAAGCTAAACATATGACCCAGCAATTTCAGTCCTAGGTATCTTTCTAAAGAAATCTAAAGTAAGGACTTGAACAGATACTTATATGCCAGTGTTTACTGCAGTATTATTTACAATTGCCAAAACGTGGAAACAACCCAACAAGTATCCATCAGCCGATGAATGGACAACAAAATGTGATATATCCATACAATGAAGTATTGTTCAACCATAAAAAGGAATGAAGTTCTGACACGTGCTACAACATGGATGAACCTTGAGGACATTATGTTAAGTGAAACAAACCATACACAAAGGACAAATATTGTAAGTTTCTTTTTGTAAGAAATTTCTAGAATAGGTAAATTCATAGAGATAGAAAGTAGATTAGAGGTTACCAGGGGCTGTGGGAAGTAGGAATCGGAAATCACTGCTTAGTGTTTATAGTTTCTGTTTGGAGTGATGAAAACGTTTTGGAGATAGACAGTGTTGGGATGGTGGTACCACATTGTGAATGGTATTTTGTGCCACTAAATTGTATACTTAAAAATGGTTAAAGTGGTTAATTTTACATTATATTATATTATACATATATATTTTACCACAAATTAAAAAAATAATAATGCAATGTGAATGTGAAACATTTTATATGGGTGAATTGTATGGTATGTGAACTATTTCTCAATAAGCGTGTTAAAATATGCAATTATATAATTATAGCACAATTTACTTATCTGTTCTGCTACTGAATAATTGATTATTTCCAGTTTTTGTTGTTCTGAATGATGCTGCTATGGACGTTTTCACAACATGTCTCCTGGTGTATAGGTACGAGATTTTCAACAGGGGATATACAGTGTCTAGTATTGGAATTTCTGGTTTGTAGGGAATGCGCATGTACAGTTTTGCAAGATAGTGGCAGAGTGTTTTTCAAAGTGGCTGTACCCAATTGTACTCCTCCCAGCAGTGCATAGAATTCCTATCTTCACTGGTAACTGATCTTGCCAAACTTAGATTTTGCCCATCTGGTGAGTGTAAAAGGGTTACTCTTTGTGGTCTTAATGTGAATTTTTCTGATTTTAATGAGATTGAGTATCTTTTCATATGTTTATTCACAATTAGGATTTTTTTCTTCTATAAAATTCTAGTTATCCCATTGGATTATGTCTTTTTCTTACTGTTATGTAGGAATTAGCTCTTTAAATATTCTAGATATTAATCTTTGGTTGATTGCATATGTTACAAATAGACATTCCTTGCTACCAGAATTTATGAAGTTTCTGAATTCAGATAACCAGAGTTCAAATAATGAAGAATACCTAGTTTTCAGAATCTATTTCGTTCTTGATTTTCATATAAAAGTTAGCTCGAATTTGGATAATGAGATAATTCAACATTTTATTCAAATAGTTTTGGTTCCTAGGACACCTGTTTCTTCTCTTAGTTTCTAATTTGTCTTTTTATTTTCTTTAAGATATCTTTTTTGTTAGAAGTTCTTAATTTTAACGTTGTCATACTTATCAATGTTTTATGAATAGAGCTTTTTTTCATCCTACTAAAGGAATCTTTTCTTGTCCTGAGATCATAAAGATATTTTTCTCTATATTCTTCTAAAAGTTTTAAAGTTTTATCTTTCACATTTAATCTGTAATTCAACTGAACTTAAATTTTGTGTGTGGTAGGAAGTAGAGATTCTACCACGTGGATAACTAACTGTCCTGACATCATGTGTTTTATAGACCATTTCCCAGTGACCTACAACGCAACCTTTGTCATAGATGAAGTTCTCATACATTTGTGATTGTGTTTTTGGGTGCACTACTCTTATCCATTGGTTTCCCAGCATCAATATCACTCTGGCTTAACTATTATAGCTTCATAATAATTCTTGTTATCTGGTAGGGCAGTTTCCCTTTCCTTATTCTTCAAAAATATCTTGGCTGTCTGTGGGTCTTTGCTTTTCCATATCAACTTTAGAATTAGCTTGTCATGTTTCTTGCAAACCCATTGCTGTTGCATAGAATATACGATCAATTTGTAGAGTACTGACATTTTGTATGATATTGAGTCTTCCTGTCCGTGAACATGGTGTAGTTTTTCCATTTATTTAAGTCTTCTTTAATGTATTTTCATATATTAAAATTTTTTTCTCTGTAAAGGTCTTGCCCATCCTTTATTAGATTCATTCCTTTGTTCTATTTATTCTGTCATTTAATCTATTAATGTCTTAATATTACGGCACCCTTGAATTTCTGGGATAAAGTCATCTTGTTTATGATGGATTATCTTTTGTATGCACTGCTAGATTTGGCTTAATAATATTTTAAGATTCTTATATCCATCTTTATGAGCATGATACCTTCCTCAACTGGTTTTGGTCATGGTTATACCATGATAGATATGGGATTGAGTGTATGGTTATATTATGAACTAAGTTGAAGATTGTTCCTGCTACTTCTTTTCTCTGAAAGAGTTCACATAAAATTGGATTGATCTGTTCTTTGAAAGGTTGATAGAATCTTCCAATAAGATCTTCTGATGCTGACTTTTTTTTGGTAACAAGATTTTTAACTCTAGTACTGATTCAGTTTCTTTAATGGTTATAGAACCATTCAGACTTTCTATTTTGCCACGTATTAGTTTAGGCAAGTTGTTTATGGTTCTAGCTTACAAATTCCTCTTGTTTTGATACATAAGGCTGTCCCTTTTTTATTGCCAGCTCAATTATGAATTTCATTAAAAAATTAAATTATAAATACTTATATTAGGAGGACTTCAAGTTAGTTTAGACTTCCAGCTTGCCAGAACCAGAACCAGATATGAATTTCTTCAACTTTACTAGATATTGTCCCACAGCTCTTCAAAGTGGTTGCACCTATTTATACTGCCACCAACACTGTTTGAGAATTTCCGTTGTTCAACAGGAATCTTACCAATACTTAGAATTGTCCAGTTCTTTAATTTTTGCCAGTCTTATGCCTATGAAATTGTAGTTTTAAATGGAATTTCTCTGCTTTTTGGTAAGGTTGTGCATCTTTCCATTGGCCATTTGAGTTTTATCTTCTGTAAATTGTTCATATCTTTTGAACATTTTTCTAGTGGGTGTTTTTCTTCTAATAACTTGCAGGCATTTTAACATACTCTGGCTAGTAATACTTTGTCAGTTATAGGTATTCAAATATATTTTCCCATTTTACACCTTGTCTATTGAAATTTTACAGGTGCCTTTTCAGGACAGAGGTTTTTATGTTATATATAGAATTTGCCAGTTTTTTTCTTTGTAGTTTGTATTTTTGGTATCTTGCTTAAGAAATTCTTTGCTATCCTAAGGTTATAAAGATATTCTAAAAGTGTTAAAGTTTGCTTTTCCCAATTATATATTTAATCAATCTATAATTGATTTTGGCATATGGTATAAGGTAGAGATCTACAATTTTTTTCCATGTGGATGGCTAATTGTGGCAGCAGCATTTATTGTCATAGATTCATTTCTCTGGTATGTGTGGGTCTGCTGCTGGGCTTTCTTTGTTGTCCCCTTCTTACATTTATTTGTCTTTCCCAGCATCACTACTGTAATAGTTTAGTTCTCATCACTTTTTTTGTAAATCTTGATGATTGTAAAGTTAAGTCTCCCTTCCTCATTCTTCTTCAGGAATGTCTTGGCTCTTCTTAGCCTTTATCTTCCATATGAATTTTAAGATAAGCCTGTCATGGGGCTTCCCTGGTGGCGCAGTGGTTGAGAATCTGCCTGCTAATGCAGGGGACACGGGTTCGAGCCCTGGTTCTGGGAAGATCCCACATGCCACAGAGCAACTAGGCCCGTGAGCCACAACTACTGAACCTGCGCGTCTGGAGCCTGTGTGCCGCAACAAGAGAGGCCGCGATAGTGAGAGGCCCGCGCACCGCGATGAAGAGTGGCCCCCTCTTGCTGCAACTGGAGAAAGCCCTCGCACAGAAACGAAGACCCAACACAGCCAAAAATAAATATAAAAATAACTAAATAAATAAAAGATTACTATTAAAAAAATAATAAATAAGACACTTACATTTAAAAAAAAAAAAAAAGATAAGCCTGTCATGTCCTTTGAAGAATCCTATAGGGATTTTGGTTGGAATTTCAATGAATTTATATATTAGTTTGGGAAGGAAATGAAAATTTTGCATGTCCCCATTTATAAACATGGTATATCTCTGCTTTTGTTTAAATCTTCTTTTATGTCCTTTAATAGAATGTAATAATTTTTCCATATAAAGCATGCTTCTCTTTTGTTAAGTTTATTCCTAAATTTTTTTTTTTGGTATCTAAAAGGTTGTCTTTTCCACAAAATATTTTCTGATTGATTGATGCAATTGATATTTGCATAATGTGTCTTATAGTCTTATGTCTTATAGTTTGAACAGTTCCAATGTAGACATTATCTGTGTTATCTGTAAACATTTTAGTATTATTATTGGCAAATAACAGTTTATTTCTTTTCAATCTTCATTTCCCTTTCTCCTTCTTTTTCTTATTGCATTGGCTAGGACCTCCAGAACAAAATTAAACAGGAGTAGTAACAGAAGCCTTCCTGTTCTTATTCTTGATCTCAAAGGGAGTGCTTCTAATGTTCACTACTAATGATGAGGTTTGTTCTATGTTGTAGGTAGATATATATAAAACTAATTTTGAAGTTCTGGTTGAAGAAGGAAAAATAAATGTACAAAAAATTCAATCTGAGCCACAAATTGTAGATATTAACTTTGGATTAAGGAGAGATCGATATAAAATTCACAGGGGCTTCCCTGGTGGTGCAGTGGTTGAGAATCTGCCTGCCAATGCAGGGGACACGGGTTCGAGCCCTGGTCTGGGAAGATCCCACATGCCACGGGGCAACTGGGCCAGTGAGCCACAACTACAGAGCCTGCGCGTCTGGAGCCTGTGCTCCACAACAAGAGAGCCCACGATAGTGAGAGGCCCGCGCACCGTGATGAAGAGTGGCCCCCACTTGCCGCAACTAGAGAAAGCCCTAGCACAGAAACGAAGACCCAACACAGCCAAAAATAAATTAAATAAATAAATAAATTTAGAAAAAAAAAAGAATCCTCCGGCCAATGCAGAGGACATGGGTTTGAGCCCTGGTCCAGGGAGATCCCACATGCCATGGAGCAACTAAGCCTGTATGCCACAACTACTGAGCCTGTGCTCTAGAGCCCGCGAGCCACAACTACTGAGACTGTGTGCCACAGCTACGGAAGCCCACGCACCTAGAGCCCGTGCTCTGCAACAAAGAGAAGCCACCGCAATGAGAAGCCCGTGCACCAAACGAAGAGTAGCCCCTGCTCGTAGCAACTACAGAAAGCCTGCATGCAGCAATGAAGACCCAACACAGCCAAAAATAAAAATAAATAAATAAATAAATTTATTAAAAAAAAATTCACAGGAACACTAGATATTTGACAACAGCTCAAATCTATCTAGGAAAAAACAACTCATAAAGAACCCTAACCATGCAACATAAAATAAGTACTTATTTCAGCCGATTAATTTCTGAGAGCTAGAGGAAACGCTAGTGAAGATCACAAAAAGGAATCATGGAGAAAATTCTGAGAACTGTGTTGAATTTATTTCAGAGCATTTTAGAATTGTTCTGGAGGTGTTTTCTGACCCAGGATTTCTTATGGCTGGAGAAATTGAAAATAACTAGGGACAGCTTAGAAATTAGCTCTGATAAGAGAGAAGTGGGATGGCTTTCGAATCTCCATACATTTCTGGTGATAACTTTTCCCTTGCACTTTTACAGAGGACTTGGTCTTTTTGTAAAGGAATTAAGTGATCATCACCTAGCCTTTTTCCTTCCTGGCTCATTTTCTGCCTACTTATGTATACTGTTCTGCCTTTTGGGAATCTCTGACTCCCAAAGCTATCTTCCTGGTTCCTTATTTAGGCCTGTTTTTCCCCACTTTAATTCAGCATTTCCAAAATTGTAAAAATTCTGAGAAAAAAAGGGGTTCCATGGTCAAATGAGTTTGGGAAATATGGTGTCAAGCAAAATCCAATATCTTATTTTACTACAGGACTTCTAGAGCCTTCAGTATCCTAATGTGCACTGTGAATCTCCAAAAGGGAAGCATATATCGCAGTGTTTCTCCAATTAATTGATCATGGAACCCTTTTCAAACAACACCTAATAATACTTCATAGAACCCAGTTCATTAATTTTCAGATAAAAACTTCCAGTTCTTCAGTAAACTTTTCTTTAGTGGAAGACATGTTATATGCTATCTCTCTACTAGACTGTCAACTCTGAGGGCAATTACTCCTGTTTTCTTTTTTTTTTAAAGATTTATTTATTGATTGATTGATTGCTATGTTGGGTCTTCGTTTCTGTGCTAGGGCTTTCTCTAGTTGCGGCAAGCGGGGGCCACTCTTCATTGCGGTGCGCGGGCCTCTCACTATCGCGGGCTCTCTTGTTGCGGAGCACAGGCTCCAGACGCGCAGGCTCAGTAGTTGTGGCTCACGGGCTCAGTTGCTCCGTGGCATGTGGGATCTTCCCAGACCAGGGCTCGAACCCGTGTCCCCTGCATTAGCAGGCAGATTCTCAACCACTGCGCCACCAGGGAAGCCCCCTCTCCTGTTTTCTTGAAGTATTACCTGATCTCATTTATATATTGAAACTCTGGGGTTCTGCCTCTTTCTTAGGCCCTGGGATAGGCACACTGGATACCACCCAAGAGTTCATCTATGGCAGACTCTTGCTAAATTACCTAATTTAGCTTTCAGGATCTTTTTACTACACCTCAATTCAACCACTTTTGATGCTTTATTCAAGGCACTGAGCTAGGTAGGCACTGCTGGAGCTAAAAAGGATGAGTAAGATCTAGTTATACCTCCCAGGAGTATGTATAGAGGAGATAAGACAAGTACATGACACAAAACACGAGTTAAATGCTAAACAAGAGGTACAAACCACCTTGATATTCAATGGAGAAACAATAACAATTGGGCAGTTGGGGGAGGGGGACAGGTGGGAAGAATCAGGAAAGATCTCATTTTGGGATGTTTCATTTGGGATGGACCTTAATATTTTCTTAAATGTAGACAGAGAGTATTGGAAGAGTGGGGTTATAGGTGGAGGGTATAGCATATGCAAGGCATGAGGGTAAGAAGTTCAAGTGGCAGGAGTATATGGAGTTTGCAGGATGAGTTGTAGATGGGGTATGGCCAGAGCATGAATAATAAAAATGGAAGTAAGAGTTGAATGCCAGTGTGAGTTAATACTGCTGTCCACAGGGAGCCACTGAAGAATTTTTGAGCGGGAGGGTGACTGGGAGTCCACGTGTTCCTCCCCCACTCTCGTCCTGTCTCCTAAACTCTAGTTCCTTTGCCTCTGTCCAGCACAGCAACATATCAAAACTTCAGCCAATGAATCAAACCTCCAGTCTCCTAACCTGCCTGTAGGGTACTTCCTCCTGGAGAGCTGTCCAGAGTACAACAGAATCCTGAGCGCTAGATTCTAGTAAACGCACACCCACTCTGTGTAGAATACTATCGGAAGCCAGAAAGTTGAGGAGAGGGTGTTCAGATAAAGACTACAAATAAGAGGTCATTGATGGCGTTAATGACAAAACTTTGGGGAGTCATGATTTCAGGGTATTAAAGAGGAAACATAAGAAAAAATTGGGTGCAGATAGTAAATTCTAAGCAGTGAGCCAGGAGAATGGACGGTAGCTAGGCAGACTTTCAAGGCAGCACAGGACTAAAATTGGCACTGGTGTGCAATGAAGAGTGAAAGCAAAGCAACTGGAGGGTTAGTTTGAGGTCAGCCACCCGGCCTTAGAAGCACTACCCCCTTGGAGTGTTGAGTACACCGGACCCTCCAGGCTGTTGAGATGGGCCTGGAGAAACTGTGTGTGTTTAATGGTCTTAATGTTTTCTGTGAGGTCCTGGGGTAATCGGGTGGGAGCGGGAAGTACCCTTGGCTGGGGGAGCTTGCAGGTCTGAGAAAGCGGGCGCCTGCTGAGGAATCAATAAAGGAGGCAGAGCAAAGCTTTGGTGTTTTGCTGTGTGCAGGGCAGAGCTCTAACCAGGCTGTGTCGGCCCGGCGTGGGGTTCCCTCCGAGGCCGAGGGCGCCTAGGGATGAGGCCCCGTAGCTCCACGGCGAGGGGCCTTAGCGCGCCCCGCTCCTCGCACCGCAGGGCCAGCTGGGTCCCGGCGCGCAGGGTGGAGCCGGGGCGTCGGCTGGGCAGCAGCCGGAGCTCGTTTCGCTCTCCTCCCTGCAGGTGCGCCAGGGAAGGCGGGACGCGTAGGAGCAGGTGCCCGCCATGGCCGGCCCGCAGCTTTCCGCCGCGGCCTCCAGCCCGCCGCCCCCGCGGAACGGCCTTCCGCAGCCCCTGTGAGGAGGAAGAGGAGGCGGCGGCGGACGAGGCGCCGCCCTCTTGGCGAGCTTCCCGACCCAACGGCCTCCGCAGGACCCATGGCTGATTCCTCGCCCGCGCGGTCCCTGCGGGCAGGCGGACCCCGCGCGCCCCGGCCCTCGGCCCCCTCGCCGCCGCCGCCGTCGCGCTCGCTCTCCGAGGCCGAGGAGGCCGAGCTGTCGCTGAGCCTGGCGCGCACCAAGACCCGCTCGTACGGCAGCACGGCCAGCGTGCGGGCGCCGCTGGGCGCCGGCGTCATCGAGCGCCATGTGGAGCACCGGGTCCGCCCCGGCGACACGCTGCAGGGCATCGCGCTTAAGTACGGAGTCTCGGTGAGCAGTGCTGGCGGCTGCGGGCGGGGGCGCAGCGAGTAGCGGGGCGTGGGGGAGGGAGCCAGCAGTCCCCCGGCGGCTCGGCCCCGAGCGCTCGCCCAGCGCGCGCTGCCGGGACAGCTACGGTCGTCAGAGCCTGTCTTGCAGCCAGAGGGGCGGGCCGCCAAGGCTCCCTCCCCGGGTGGGTGCATCCAGTTCTCGGTGCCCTGCCCGCACTCGGACCGGATCTGCCGCGTGAGGAAGGAAGGCCAAAGAGGACCAGGGCGTTGGCACCCTGGGAGCCAAATTCGCCCGATTTTGAGTCCCAGTCGTACTGCTATATATTTCCTGAAAGCCGAACTGAGGTGCGGACTTGGGCAGAGAATTTTGTATTCTGGGTAAACAAGCGCTGTGATGAGTCAGGAAGGGTACAGTTGTTCCCGCAGGATGGTTCTGTTTCTATTGATTATGCTTCTTTATTTAGAAGTGAAATTACACCCCTGGGCTCACTGGCAACTGTGAATGTGACTCCTGTCGCTAAGCAGCGGCCAAGAATGTGGTCTAGGTGAGCTGCAGAGCTGTGTTTATTATAAATTTATAAATGTGTGTGTCTTGGGCCTATTGCATTACACCTCTAGGAAGAACATGGAAAGTTGAGGGAACATACTGTTTCATTAAAATTACTTATAATTAACTCTGAACTATGTGGTGGCCTTTTTACATTTGAGTTCTATATCAGTTTTCAATGTTCTTTCCTGAAGCAACCTAGACAGCAGTGGGAAGAAAGGTGATTTATCTTTATCTTTCTCTTTAAGTGAAACTCTTTCTGGCCCTTCACCAGTGACAGAGACTGAGTCATCTCCTTTGCACACCCACGCTGTTATGTGTTTACCTGGCAGGTCCTTCTAGCCTTTAAACATTTTGAGAGCAGGGATCTTGCTGTGCAGGCATGTACTGAAGACTTCATGCCATGGTTAGTCCTATTCCGCCCTCTTGGGAGTTTCTAAATGTGAACATAGAACTTCAATTCTTGTATTTGCATTCATGGGGCCTCGTTTGAGTCAGAGCCAGAGGAAAGCAGCGTTGGGAAGTATCAGCAGCTACTTTCTGCTGAATGCCTGCTGCATTTGTCTTGTTCCATCTTGTTCTTATTCAATTTGATTTTCCTAGTAAGCCTTGGAGATAGGTGTAATTAATCTCCTTTTTACAGATGTGAAGGTGGATGAGAGGTAGGATATTTTCCAAGTATGCTTATTCATTGAGACCAGCTTGAATTAGCACAGTGACAAAGCATTTGCTTTGCCCTAGGTATTACTTCTGATTTCCATCCTTATTTTTATCCTAGTCTTAATCAAGAGCTCTCTTAGCATCTGAAGAAGGGAGGTCTTTTTTGTCTGGTTTCTGTGCATCTTATCTACTAGGCCAGGCTGACTGCACCTAGGAATCCATGATACCCAGAGAAATATTGTTTCCCTGGTCCCTACCCACAGCAATCTCTCTGCATCCCACTGCCCTCCATGACTTCATTTGGGTTGCTTAGAGCTCCCGAACATCTGCTCACTGCGGTTCTCCACCTTTAATCAAATGCTTTCTTTCTTTTTTTTAAAATAAATTTATTTATTTATTTTTGGCTGCGTTGGGTCTTCATTGCTGAGTGTGGGCTATCTCTAGTTATGGCGAGCGGGAGCTACGCTTCGTTGCAGTGCGCAGGCTTCTCACTGCGGTGGCTTCTCTTGTTGCGGAGCACAGGCTCTAGGTGCGCAGGCTTCAGTAGTTGTGGCTCGCAGACTCAGTAGTTGTGGCTCGAAGGCTGTAGAGTGCAGGCTCAGTAGCTCTAGAGCACAGGCTTAGTAGTTGTGGCGCAGGGGCTTAGTTGCTCCGTGGCATGTGGGATCTTCCCAGACCAGGAAGATTCTTAACCAGGATTGTTAACCACTGTGCCATCAGGTAAGTCCTGATCAAATGCTTTCTAATTCCTGTTTTCACTGATGTAGATCCTGTTACTTATAAATTTATCCCTTTTCATTAAAGCATAAATCAGGTTTTTCATTACCTTTATAAAGACTTGATTCTAAGATGTTAAGCTCAAGTGTAATGAATTGGGAACTATAATCTGTAGCCGCAGACAGTCTGTTTCAGGGTTTCTCAACTGCAGCCCTATTGATACTATGGACTGGATAATTCTTTGTCTTGGGGGGCTGTTCTGTGCATTGTAGGATGTTTAGCAGCATCTCTGGCCTCTGCCCACTAGATACCAGTAGCACTGCCCTCCTCCCCCCCATCCAGAAATGGCCAGATATTCCCTGAGAAGCACTCACTGTTGGTTGAGATTCACTGGTTCTCATTTACTTTGGACCCTGAACTCTAGTTGATGCAATTGTTAGAGACTCTTTCCACTGGTTCTATAGAACTAGTGAAAGTGAAGATAATCACCATAACAGTGAAGTGATATTCTTGCAGATATTAACTACAGACATTAATCGGATTTACTCATTGAAATTGATATTTTAGGTGGAAGTTAAAAAGGCAGAAATGTTTTTTTCATTCCCCGACTGAACAGAAAGAAGTTGAGTGAGTTAAGTTTCTAATATTGACTGCCAAGATCACCCACATCGTATTTCGACTGTTTTTGGTTTTTTTTTTGGCTGCTCGGCATGGGGGATCCTAGTCCCCCCTCCCAGCCCCAGGGATCCAGCCCACGCCCCCTGCAGTGGAAGCTGGGAGTCCCAACCACTGGACCACCAGGGCAGTCCCACCCACATTGTATTTAAATTCGTGTTTAAAGGAGTAGGTGATGAGATGTTGGAAATTTAGAGCCTACCTTGAACCTGCTGGATCAGAATATCCAGTAAAGGAGCCCAGGAATGTTCCTGTTTTACAAGCAGGGCCTCTTTGCTCTTTCTCAATGCACTGCCCCTTCTTGGGGTCTTTGCCTTTGCTGTTGCATCCATCTGTTGGGAACACTTTCCCTGATAGCTGCATGCAGGGCCACAGGTACGTGCAGATGTGGGACCTGTGTAGTCACATAGGCCCTATGCTTAGAAGAGCCCTGCACTTAATGCTCTGCTGTTGCTGTCTTGAAATTTTTAATAATTTGTGAACAGATGCCCCACATTTTCACGTTTCTCTGGGACCTACAAATCACGTAGCTGATATTGGCTGTGTGACTTCCTCCCTCACTGCCTTCAAGTCTGCGTAAATGCAGACCACTCCATGTCAGACTGCAACCCTCCCTCATCCCAGTGCCCCTCCCCCCTTTCCTGTTTTGTTTTCTCAACAGTGTTTATCATTCATCTGATTTTTCTTTCCTCTTTTTTCCCAGCTTCTACCTTTCTGGTGATACATTAGTGAATAAATAAAAATCCATGCCCTCATGGAGCTTATATTTTAGTCAGTGGAGACAGTTAGTAAACAAATAAATATGTTATATATCAGGTATTGATAAGCAAAATGAAAAAAAAATTAGGAAGGGAAAGGAGACGGGGCTGCTGGAGGTGGCTGCAATTTCAAATGGTGTGGCTGTGGAAGACCTCACAGAGAGAAACTGAAACTGCTGGGGATGAATTGAGAAACTATTAAATGTAATTCAGATCTCAGACACAGACGTTGGGCTGGAATTTCCTGGGCTTTGCTTATCTCCACTGAGACATTAAGTTTCCTCCCCCAACCCAGTATTCTAGATTTTGCTACAGCTTTTGTGGTGATCCCAGCTCCTTTCAGTTGGAGGCAAGCCTCTGGAGGGAACTGACCAGCTCCAGGCAGCTGCTGTGAACTTTTTGTTAGGAAGCCCTGTATATATAAACAGAAAGTGGGTGAAAGGCAGTGAGGGAAACTGTTATTTGCACAAACTTTTTCTTAATCTTTTTGTTCCCCCCTGGAAACTTCCCTGTCCTCTACCCTTTCCAGACCATTGCCCCCCATATCCTGAGTCATTTCCTATCCAATTTTATTCCCGGGGTCTTCTCTTTCTCCTCCAATGAGCTGCTAAGCCCACTTGCTTCTTCACACTTCTCCTATCAGATGTCACCTTGCTGAGAAAAGGTGAAATGATTATCATTTTAGGGGGAGCAAGTGCAGTGAGTTAGAAATATAAGTGTATATAAATCTTTTGTGTTTATAACTTTAGCTTCTGCTCTTGCTGGAAATTGTTGACCTTTGCTGGTCAAAGGGAAGAGAAGCATAACTAAATAGTGCCACCTGTAGTAAGAAGTATGGTAAAGTAGCCCTTAGTAGTTTTAGGTTTTAATAGATTCTCATGCATTCTTTATTTAAAAACAGCTTTATTGATGTATAATTTACATATTACAGAATTCACCCATCTTAAGTGTACAATTCAAGGACTTTTAGTAAATTTACAGAGTTGTGCAACCATCACCACAATCCAATTTTAGAACAGTTCCATCACCCTGAAAAGATCCCTTACTCCCCGTTCTCTTCTATTGTCCCACATAACCATGAATTAGCTTTCTAATCTATAGATTTGCCTTTTCTGGACATTTCATAAATGGGATCTCATATATTCTTCTGAGATAGCATGGAGAAGAAAAAATCCTTTCCCTTATTAGCACATGGCAATGGAGGAGGCTGATCGCCGCCAACACCTAGCACTTAACAGGAGACAGTGGGGTGAGGAGGTTGAATCCAGCACTTACTAGAACATGATCTTGAGAGAATGCTTTAATGTTTAAGTCTTTTTCTCTATAATGATGATAATAATCAAATGAGAGTTGTGTGTGTATGGAAATATTCCATAAGCAACACAGTGCTGTGTAAATGTTAGTTATCATGGGTCCTGAAATGTTTTCAGAACAGTTTGTCTTTTTTTAAGGAATGGAGAGGAAGAAAAAGAAGCTTTGAATGTTGCATTCCCAGTTAGGCAGGTGGCCTAATGAAGCTGATCGAAAGTAGCCTTTGGGGAGAGTTCTTGATCGTGCCCAGCAGCAGCTATTGAGATAACTTGGGGGCGGGGGACATTTTGTGAGTTCCCTCCAGAGTGAATTCACCTTTACAAATGTATTTACAGGGGAGTCATTTTAAACAAGTTGTTGATGGTATTTGTTCTACCTGATTTCACCACGGTGGACTTTGTGGTCATCTTGTCAGCTCTTACTTGATTATTCCATAAATTGTTTCTTAGTAAGCAGATGGTAAATTTCACTGAATCATGCTACTCAATCCTGATTAGGAGAGAGTTTTAAAATGAAAGCATTTGGTTGCTGTATCTCCCCCACTAGTCATTTGCTCTCAAGAAACAGAGGGTAGTTCTGCATTACTTTGAAAAGGTCACACTTTCTATTCTCAGCGTTCATTGGGTAGTAGGAGATATTGAACAGAGGGCAGGTGGTAAAGCTGTAGTTTTTCAGCTCTTCCTTGTATTGGATCATGACTTTTCTTAGTTTTATGTGAGGTGAAATTCCCAGAACATTAGACCCATCCAAGTTCAGATAAAACTATAAAACATTCCAAAGCAAATTAAAATATCATTTCACTGTTTGGGATTATTTATATTTCTTATCTGTGCTATTGCAGTTTCTTCCATAACTGGGCTTCCTGTTTCCACTAATGCCTCTTTCTTACCAATCCATTTTCCATAAGGCTGCTGGAGTGATATTCAAATCATGTCACTCCCTTCCTTTACCCTCCAATGGCTTCCCATCACATTTAAAGTAAAATCCAAATTTTATTTATTATATGAGTGGCCTGCAGCTTGCTCATTACTCCCTATTTCAGCCACACCATTTTTTCCTGCTCTGGGGCCTTGTAACTACTCTTTCTGGAAGGACTCCTTTTTTTCTTTTTCCCTGGCTTTTTGCGTGGCTGGTTTCATTCCTTAACTTCACTACTGGTAATAGAGTTTGGAGCCTATGGTTGTAAAGGAGAACAAGTTAAGATCAAATTAAATACCTTATGAAAAAAAACGCTCACACCTCAGGGCAGTGACAAGATATTATGTTATTCATCTGGGCTTGTTTATATGAAATTTTCTTTATATATTTTTACTTTGTGGGAGAAATATTTTTTATGGAGAAAAAATTCCTACCTCCTTCCTTCTCATTTGCTGAATACATGTTAGGATCTGCCCTTACTTGTTGCTTTCTCACTTTTAACCAAGTTTAATGATAGTTGCTAACATTTTTGAGTGCTTCCTGTGTGCCATCCATTGTTCTAAGTGTTTTACATGAATTAACTCATTTAATTCTCATGATAATCATATTGCGTGGAAAGTACTATTTTCCTTACTTTACAGAAAAGAAAATAGACATAGGGGATGATTAGAAAGTGGTAAAGCCAGGATTTGAACCTAGAAAGTATGGCCCCAGAGCCCTTGTTTCTAGCTACTACCTTATATTAACCTCTTTTATCTGTTTTCACCTTCAGTTTCAAATCTGCCCATCCTTAGATTGGTTTCCACCTTGATGCTAACAATGTCTGGATATCCCTGATGTCCTTGATGCTGGCAACCATGTGTCACCTTAGAGTCTAGACCATAAGGGTCAACATACACCTTAAATGCTTGCTGGCAATGCTGAGATGGAGAAGAAGCAGTCCCTGACACTGGGAAGCTCATAGACTTGTTAAAAGAGGCAGTTCTATTGGTGAATCAGTGGTAGAATGGCATGCACGAGAGCTAGGAGAGCCCTGCCCTTCACTCCCTATGGACTCCCTGACTACACCCAGCCTTTTACTCAGTCCATTTGTCTTGTGCTTCCTGTCTTCGGCCCCTTGCCTGGCTATGATGGCCTGTCTTTCTCTGAGTGATGGATGTATCAGCGTCCCCACAGAATACGTTTAGCACACTCAGAGGATGTGGCCAGAGAGGGTTTAATGCAGGGGCATTTACAGAAGTGTGAATAGGATTAAGAGAACCAGGAAGGGATGGTGCAGCACCCGAGACTAGCAACAGCAGGGAGACATTACCCCTAGGCCTGAGGGCCAGGGGAAGGAGTGGGGTACCCGACACCGAGGAGAACGGGAGGAGTGGACAAGGGGCTGCCTGGTAGGAACTCTGCTGTGGAGGGATGCAGGCACCAGAGTCATGGTGTAGTTGTTCTGCTGGTGCCTTCCTTGGGAACACTGACTGGAATTCCAAGAGCGAGGGGGTTTGGGGAGTGCAGTTCTGAAGAGGTCAGCCTCCTGCGGTTAGAACAAGTTCAAGAAGACTGAGGAATGGATTGGGAGGTGAGGGTGGGTTTAAAGGGAGAATAACCAACACAACAGATAACTCACCACCCCTTTCTGGTTACTTCTCTGGGTTCATCTTTTATGCCTGTTTCTCTGACCTGTATTAATTAATTAATTAATCCATCCATCCTAAGCACTTAGTGTGCATAAGATCTTTGTTAAACCTGGGAGGCTATAGAAATAACAGGTCTTGACCTGAGGGAATTCACAGTTAATGGTTGATGTTTCCAGCCCAGCTTCCGCAATCAGATCCCGGTGTTCCTGGCTGTTTCTGTCTTCCATCATTATTCCCAGGAAACAGTGTCTATTAGCAGTTGTAGGCCCCTGCCAATAAGTATTTCAAGGGCACTGTTTCAGTGAGGGTTCTTTCATTTACAAGTGACAGAAAACTCAAGTTGGCCTAAGCAATAAAAACGAAACAGAGTGGCATTTACTGGCTCATTACTGGAACTGAAGGGTGCGAGGGTATTCTGGCTTCAGGCTTTGATTCAGAGGTCTGATCGCTCTCCTTCAAGGTGGCGTTGTTGTTAGGTTCCTTGTGGTGGAAAGATGGCTGCCAGCAGCTCCAGGCCCATCTCTTTCTCACAGAAAAAAATAGAGGTCCTTCACCTCCCAGACTCAGCAGAAGTCTCCTTGCATCTCTGAATTGTTCTGAGACGGGACTGTGACCTTTCAGGAGCCTGGGCACTGTGATGCTTCAAAGGGCAGGAATGAGTCATGTGCTCACCCTGGAGCCAGGGGAGGGCTCCGTGCCCCTGGAAGCCCTTATACTAAGAGAGATGGTGAAAACAAGAGGTACTAAAGGCAGACTAGGATATACCTGAACCTGCTATGGATAAGTTTTCAAGTTCTTTAATTCGCTCAAATCTAAGCCTAAACTAGACCAGAGATACTTAGGATTTTTAGATGTTAATTCTGTCTCTAAAAATGTACCTGCCTATTCATGTTCTTTCTCACCCTTGCCTTCTCTCCTTTAACTAGAAACTAGAACATAAAAGACCACCCTACACAAAAGATACTTTAATGTAGTATCTTTAAAAGAAAAAAGAAAGCATTGAATGTACTATTTGTGTGGATTCAGCTTATAGCTAGAAAGCAGGAGGAACAGGGCCCATTTTATTCAACCATTATTTTTTCAGGCTCTTTGAAGCGGAAATCTGATTTTTTCACTCAGTCCATTTGGCATTAAAGGATCCCAGAATTGGGTTCCATTAGTCATGCACTTTAATCTTGGTGTTGTATGGACTTTAGAGTCAGACGGAAATTCTGGCTTATACAGTTGCGGAGCCATATGCACTTGGTCAAATCAGTCATCTCTTGTGTGCCTTAATTTCTTCATGGGAAAATGGACAGTAAGTACGATTTACTGCTAAATTGTCTCTCCCTTTCACATCTATATCTTTACACCTACATGTATATCCTCTATGCATATACATGTATAAACTCTCATTTAATCCTTCCAACAACCCTGTGAAGGGTAGATGATACCTGTTTTACACATGAGGAAATAGGCTCAATGAGAGGAGTAACACGCTTACGTTCAGACAGTTCGTGTTGGTGGAGCTGGGATTTGAAACTAGCTCTGTCACATTCCCAAGCCTGTGTGCTTAGCTGTTGTACCAAGCTGTCTTGGTGACAATACCTCACAAGAAAATTAGATGGTACAGTGCATGTAAAGAACCTAGCATGGTGCGAGTTCCCAGGCTAGTTGGGTGGAGAAGTCTGCAGATGCATGATAGTCCGGTGTGATGAACATGAGGGTAGGTATTCCTCCGACAACTCTGCAGGAGTCCTGTCTGCACTTACCCACATTTGTGGACTTAGGCATGCCACTTAACTCCCTTGAGTCTCCCTTTCTTCATCTGTAAAAAGGAGGTGATAATATCTAGCTTGCAGTACTGTTAGCAAAGTTAAATGAGGTAACATATGTAAATTCCATTCCCCCTTTCACCCCTAACTGCTATCCGCATTTCTTTGGTTTGGAGGAATTCACAGGGTATGAAAGAGTTTGAAGTTTTGAAACCTGTATTAAATTCTAGCTTCTTCATCTGCTGGTTGTATGATGATTCCATGGTACATAATCTCCTTGAGTTTTGTTTCTTTTATTTGAAAAGTGGATCTTCGAATACCTAATCCATAAGGTAGAAAAAATAAGATACTCTATGTAAAGTGCTCCCTACCTCTTTTCCTTACCTGTCCTACTTCTACCCATTCTTCAAGGCCCATCTAAAGTCAAAAGAATCAAAATCAGAACCCCACCTTCTCCATGAGGCCTTTCTTAATGACTGCAGCCCCAGCCTACACCATTCTTCCTAATTCTCGTACTTTTTTCTTTACCACCCCCTGTATCCATTAAATTTACCAAACACAATTCTAGAGATGGGAAGCACTCCATAAGGAAAATCACAGCACTAAGAATTTTGTTTTTTTAAATCAGATAATAGAAATGTTAAAATAAGATTGAAGTGTATTAAATAAGTGCTAAATAGTCTACATTTTTTAACTTCAGGGATTTAAGGCTGCTTGGTAAAAGCTGCCTTGTAGGGGAAATAATATAGCAGGGGAAAAACTAGTCTTTCTTCTTATAAAATTGTGAAAGAATTTTCTGGCACCTCTTGAAATAACCGGGGGTATCTGGGGAGGTGACTAACCCCGAATTAAGAATTTCAGATCCAGAGATAGCATTGCACACATTTTGCTTATGAATATTTTTACTTTGTGTTGTGTAATAAACCCTACTTTTGGATTTATTTATATGTAACTCTGTTGCTTTTTTAAAATATTTTAGATGGAGCAGATTAAAAGGGCAAATAAACTGTTTACCAATGATTGTATATTTCTGAAGAAAACTTTGAACATCCCAGTTATATCAGAGAAGCCTTTGCTGTTTAATGGACTTAACTCGATAGATTCTCCAGAAAATGAAACTGTTGATAGTTTTTCTCATGAAGAAGACCTGGTAGCGGCTGGGGAAGACCTTTCCCCTCCCAGTCCTCAAGAATCTGATGCTCAGCCCATGCAGCCCGAGGAAGTGTCAGCCAGAGATTTCCTGCAGAGGCTGGACTTGCAGATTAAGTTATCAACACAGGCAGCCAAGAAACTAAAGGAAGAGAGCAGGTAAAAATATGCTGGAAAAATGTCAGAGGCTGAACAAATTACTCTTAAGATGTCCTTGCTTGGTCAAATTCTCTTTTCTTTTTTTGCTTTAAAAGCTAGATTTTAATTCTAGACAGGCATTTTTAATGTATAAAGTCTAAACAGAGCCACTGCATTCTGCATAAAGCTTTATCTGTGGCAGTGCTTTTGTTTTTGTTACTTCTTATAAAAAGTTTATTTCTTTGCTTTAAGAGCATAACTATCCAGCTAGCAGTTCTGGAGAGCATCCAAGTAGACATCTAGTTGACACCATCAGAGGAAGCAGTGCCCTAGAGAATACTTGTAAAACACTGTTCTTTATAAAACTTGCCAAAGACATTTATTACTTGTTACCAGGTGTTTCCTATATAAGATCTCATGTGAGCTTTTTTCTTTGTTCTTTAATTTGGTACTAGGGCAAAACTTTCTCTCTCCTATAGAATTGGCTTCCTTCTTCCTTTATCATTCCAAGAATGGCACAACCTATTGTGTTTTCTTTTTTGCCCTGGCTACGAGGAAGCTTGCAGCCAAAACTGGTCCTCAGTTCAACTACAATATTGCTGATGGTTAATATATTTGTATCCTCCTTTCCTTAGTCGTGATTTTTAATTTCTATTTTATTCATATTATATGTATGCCATTTGTTGTAGGTACCTCAAATCCTTTTGAGAAAGAGGTAGAACATTAAAAATATAAACAAATATAAATGCGAATATAATTAATTTATAATTTAATATAAATTTATATAATATAAACAAATACAAATATATAACAAGTACCATTCTTTATTCCAATAACTGAGACAGCAGTAAAATGGGGACAATGAAGTATTCCTTAGTGAGTGTTTGCATTTCGTACAACTTTCAAGGCATGCATGATATTATAAGTTGATATAACTCCTGCCCTTCTTTGGCAAGTGGATATTAAGTTGTATAATGAATATGTGTGTTAGTTTTCTGAGTACAGTTTTTAAACACTGATTTATGCTGTGTTTCTTTTTTTCAGAGATGAAGAAAGTCCCTTTGCAGCTTCCCTCTATCACAGTTAGATGATCAGGGGGCATAATCTAACCTGGGTTAAGAGATGGTTAGATCATAAAGAAACCAACAACTGATGATGATTCCAAAGCATCCCTTTTGGATTCTCATAGCGTACATCTTTAAATCACGATTAAGTAGTTCCACCTACGGCAATTGCACTGACGTTACTAGCTCCCTCTGGCTTTCTATGATTTTCAGTCTTTATTATGGCATGATAGCAAAATTGTATCTTAAAGCTCATCACTTTTGCAAGCGGTGGTAGTTCTTAGACTAGCTTTTGTAAATACTAGTTGACATAAAGCCACAAAGACTGTTTACATATTCAAGGTAAAAATGTTTATTTCCTGAGAAATCCTAATTATGTGAAAAACATGGTTGCTGTTTAAGTGATGCTGATTTTGCTATGTGTTTATAACTTAAGTGCTATATATATATATATTTCGATATGTATTACATATTCTGTATTACTATAAAGAAACAAATTTTGTCTGCTATTTTGTAAAAATAAACTCCAAAAGTCTGAATGAGAAAATAAACTATGTTTTCATATTTTAGTCTTCAATTTTTTTCAACAAATGGGAATATTAAATTGATTTTTAAATTATATTTTTATAGGTGACAGCTTCTCCTCTACTTTAATGGTCTTTATTATTATTACTGCAGTTTTGAAAAAGGTTTCAATAATCTAAAAGCAAATACATTGCAATTACTAGTAACCTTTGCATTTAAATAATATCTGACTTGGTGTGTTTCAGATACAGTGAAAACATGGAATATATCAAAAGAAGAAGTAAACAACACCATGACTGGATACACTGGTGAATTTTAGCTTAGATTTCATTGATAAGTCACTTTATAGAATGTTTTACAGCATTTTACAGTCAAATGCTCATTTGAATTGAAGGGTTAGGTTTTTATTCACATAATTTGTCTTAGTTTTTTATATGTACAGGTTACAGCAGTAAAGTTTAAGCAATGTATTATTTGCAATTAAATTTTTTTGGATCTCCATTTCTATTCAAGTATCAGGTTAAATAAATCTTTAAGCTTCCACAAAAATTCCTTGTATTTATCCCTCACCAACATCGCAAAAGGCGTCTGCTTTTTGTGAGGCAAGAAGGACCTTGTTACCCTTCTCTTCTCCCTCTTTTCTTTTTCCTCATTTTCTTCTCCCTGCCTTGCTCCTCCAGGTCTTCCATTAAGCAGGAAACAAGTGCCCTTAGGTGTTGGTGCAGCAGAACTTGTAGAACCAGAACTGCGTACATCCACCCCTTGAGACTAACAGGGACATGAATGGGAAAACAGTAGCTGTTTGCCCATGTCTTGAATTTCTTGTTTGTTCATAACGTTCACAATCCCTTGTATTTTGGGTTTTTTTCCTCATTATTTTTTCTCATGATAACCTGTTTTTATTTCTCATGGTTTTTTTTCCTCACGTTATTATCATCTTTGCTATAGGGTGGTCTCCTTGTCATGCTTTGCTATTTTCTTGTATCCACCACTACCTGAACTATGGGGAGGTAGTTGGAAAAGCAGAAAGCTAAAAGAAAAAAATAAAGGAAGGGAAACAGTTATGTATGTAAGAAAAGGTCAAGGCCTCTAAAAAAAAGTCCAGGGATTTTTTTTTAATGTTAATAGTTTTTATGCTCTTTAACATAAAATAATCTGAAATTTGAGAGTAATCCAAAAGACACAAATCCAAAAACACTATCCAAAAGACATAAGTTCAAATTTGAAATGAAGACCACAATCTCAAAAACATTTTTCTGAGTATTTTATTTTTGCCTAAGGTCTCTCTTAGCAATTCCTAGCCAAAACATCTCTGCCCTCATCTTCAAGTTACTAAAAACTGAATTCACTGAGACCACAGTTGAAACGTCCTGGACTAGAGTTCTTTAGTCGCTGCCTTGCACACGGAAGTGCTGTGGAGGAGGGAACTAAGACAAGAACATGGGTTCTAATCCTGGCTTTACCACTTCTTGGCCATCAGAGTTTGAGCATGTCCAGTGCTCTTTTTTTGAACCTCATGTATGAAACAGGACTGAAGATCTCCCTTCTGTCCTTATCAATAGGAGCTAATGAATGTCAATGTGCTCTGAAAGCTACAATGAACTCCCTTAGTAAATGTCTTATTTTAAAAAGTACTGCATAGATATTTAGATAAACTATAGAAAAGTGAATGGATAAAATGCTTGAGTCACAATCAGTTAATTCTCTCTAAGGTAGAAGCAGCGTGTTTGGACTACAGGCCATGGTGAAGTCGAGTCAGCCATGTTATCAAAGATGACTCATTCAAACAGTCTGACTCATTGTGCTTTGGCAAGTATAGTTCCAGCAAAGACGTTTTTAGTTCCCTCTCACTATTCACCAGTGGGTATTGGATTCTCTAGAACATACTGAGTTTTGTTTCTGTGTGTGTCAGGCTGTGGTTTTTGTTTTTGCAATTCTAGAGAGGGTGGGGAAGAGCAGCAGTGGTCTCCTCCCTGTGAAAACAGCCTCTTGTAGCTTCCCGGTATGTTCCCCGGTCCTCTCCAAAAACTGAATATGAGGTAGGGACGTTCAAGACAGGTGTCAGAAGCCATCTGAAGTAGTGACAGCTGATATACAAAGCATTAAGTTATTTTTATGATTTTCAACTGAAATGTATAGAAAAATATTTATGTAATTAATTTATACTGAATAATAACATTTTCAAAGCATTCTTTGGTTTGTTAATTCGAAGCATTAACACTTCCGGAGGACCTTGGGTCACTGTGTGTTGTTTCCAGGACTGTGTTGGTGGTGGTGGCCGAGGAAGAGGGGTTGCAGGGATCTGACATTCATTAACCCTGTCCTCTAGGGAAACTCATCTACCAGCTGTGGTTCACAGGGGAGGGAATGATTTTTATCTCTATATCTACCCTACTTCCTGGCCCTCTTGCTCTCTGTTGAGAAATCTTGGCTTGGATCAAATTCCGTTTAGATAACTCAGACCTGGCATCAGTTTTTATCTTGCTTTATGTAGCATTTATGACCTCATTTATCTTGGAGAGTACATAGGTAGGTATCCCTCTTAAGAGAAAAACTCAATGTCTGAAAACTCACTAATAGAAAATGTTGAGAGTTGGGGGGAATTGTTAATAAATCCAGCAAATCCTATGCCCATTTTTCAGGTTCCTTTCTGTGCCATTGGGCCTGATAAAGAGCCAGCAGGAGCAGGCGAAAAGCAGATAGCTATACTTTAAGCTATAGAGGCTATGAGGAAATGTGAATTTATTTCAACTCCCCAAAGTGAAGAGGTATGGAAATGACATAACAGAGATATCCTATGAGGTGCTTTGGTACGCAGCATGCCTTGAAAACAGAACCCCCTAATTCTTCAGGGGGTGCTTGTATGTGTGACACAGTGGGATGAGGGTTCAGTTTTAAGTTCAGTCCATTACAGGCTTTTCCAAAGCAACATATATCTGCTTATAAAATGTAAATCTATAAGGAAATAAGGATTCTATATACAAAATCTCAGCTTACGTACAACTTTACTTTTTGGATAGTTTTTATGGCAAGAAAGCTATGTTTTAACCACTTCTAACAGATTAACTACTGTAAATTCAGCACTTTCTAATAATCCTTGGGTCAAAATAACTTTAATCACAGAATTAGAAGTGTTTTAAGCTACACTATGTTTTCTGAAACAGTTAAAAGACTCTTGGGTCATTTGCCATTTTTACAGGGTGCTGTAAATACGCTTAATGGCATCGGCTTCTTCTTTATCAAGGATGCCTTTCTCCACATAAGCATCAGCTTGTTGGTTGATGAAGTCCCTCATCTTTGAAAGGTCATAATCTGGAAAATATCATTAGAGTATCATGAGCAAAGATAAGGAAAGCACAGCCCATTACAGTGATTACCATTAACGAAGAAGCATTTTGTAGAACGTCATTACCATGCCCTGTCTTTCACGTTGGAAGGCATTTTAGTTCTTGGCATTTGTGCTATAGTTTGCAGCTTCAAATCATGTTTACACGCATTATGTTATCCCATCTGCTCTTCATCACAACTTTTCGAGGTGTTCAGGTGGGGAGAACAGCCCTCATTTGACCAGAGAGTGAACAGGCTCATAAACCAGGCCTTGGAAAACTTTAATATTTATACCAATCACCTGGGGCTTTTGGAAAGTTGCAAATTTGTATTCAGTAGGCCTGAGGTGGTGCCCCGGATTCTGCATTTTAAACAAGGTCCCAGGAGATGTTGATGCTGCTGGTTCAGGAAACACACTTGGGGTAACAAGACCCTAAAGCTTAAGTGCCTTATTCAAGGTCACACAGCTAGTAAAAGTTATGATCAGAACCAGGTGTTCTGACTTGAACTTGTTACACTGGTTAAGCCCATGTTGCTGTGACAACCCACTTTTTTTTTCCATATTAAGAATTACCTTGATTTTCATGTTGTTTGGATTACATGCATGGAGTGAAAAACGAAACCATAACCTCTTTGTGGTTCCTCTGTCCTACTTAAACAAAAAATTTAGGTAAACCATTGAACCGTCCACAAAAAACAAAGAGATCCTCAACCAAGTAAGGAGGCTGCTGGTGGCATCTTTCTGAAGGCTTGAAAAAAACCCCACATCTTCCCTTGATTCTTTAAGTGTTATATGCTTATTGTTTTAAAATATGGGAAATACAGAAACATGAAAATAAAATTTAAATCACCTGAATTCTATGAATCATTGATAACCAGAGTGGATATTTTGTTCTGTTTCCTTTTAGCTTTTGGATGTATCTTTCTCAACACAGTTATGATCACGGGGTACATTCAACCTTATACCTAATTCCTGTCACTCAGTTTACACAGTGAGCATTGATATTCCTCAGAAACACCATTTTTAATGGCTACATACAATACATCCTATGGAGGAGAAAGGAGAGAGGGGGATACAAAAGCTCAGGGCATTCCATGGCCACCTTTAGCTACCCTGAATAGAAGCTGAACCTGGGTCACTTGGGCATCTTTAAGCCCCTGCATGAAAGGAAAACCAGACTTCAAGGACCTCTGTACAAGCACCAGGTGTTTATCATACCACGCTGAGCTGAGGCTCAGAGAGAGGTTGTTTCCTCTCCACCCAGGAGGGCATTTGCTCCTTTCAGTTTGGGCTCGGCCATGAGAATGGAAGAGAGAACTCCCAGCACTGGACACTTTACAACCATCATCTTATTTGCTCCTCACAAAACCCCATGAGGAAAGCATTAGCGTCCCCGTTTCAGAGACGAAGAAACAGGACAGAGGAGGTAAGTCACTTGCTCTGGTCATAATAGAGTCAGGTTCTGAATTCAGGTCTGTCTGTAGTCACTGCTTTGACCACTCTACGGCCTTGAAGTAGTGAATATGAAGCATCTAACACGTGCAGAACATTCAATAAGTGTTTGGAGGCTCAGTTTTGTTTTGGTTGTTGACTTTCCCTTTCTCTCAGGCGCGAGTTAGAGAATCAAGCTGAGTGTACATTCTGTGTGCACCTCCCGAGCTGATTCCTGACCGACTCATAGGGCACAAAGGGGCACCTTTTAATCATCACTGGTTCTTCAGAATCGGTTCTGGGTCAGTATCTTTAGTGGGACAAAAGGCAGACTCCCCAAAACAGCTGTGAAGTGGTCCAGGTGATTTGAATGGACAAACAGGAAAATATTTTGCTTTCTTTTGAAATGGAAAAATGGTCTCTTGATGACATGGCTGTCACTGTGTGGCATGGGAAAACTGGCATGGTGCAGAGGAAAGGCCATTGGAGTCCATCCCAGCTCTGCCCTAGCTGGCTGTTAGAGTACACCAGGAGTAGCTAACTTGCTACTTAAAAGAGGTTTTAAGGCTGTAAGGCTCAAAAGAGATAAGGGCTATAATTCACTTTTCTAAAAGTACAGACTTTCTTTTTAAGGCTCCATAAGATTTCATCATCTTCCTCACTGTCGCATCACATGGACTTCCCTTTCCTGGATTTGGGAAGGAGATTCAGGTCACCCAGGCCCCTGTCAAGCAAAGGGCATCTGCAGAGGTTAAGGAAGGTCAGAACTAATAGACTTCCTGCTCCCACAGCTGCAGAAGCTGTATGGCTCTAGGACTGGGTCCCCACAGGCTTTGACAGATGGCCCAAGTCAGGCAGAGCACATATGAAGGCAGGGGAAGAAGAGCTCTGTTTCTGCCTTCAGAAGGGTGAACTGCATGTCACCCTCACTTCCTGGAGGCAGAAGGGAGCCTCATACCCACCACTGTCATTCGGAAGCTTGCTCACAGAGCCTTCAATAAGCATGCACTAGAGTTCCATGATTTACTAGGTTGGGCGTTTCTGGAACTGGAAGACTGAATTGCAGGATGTTGCTGATTATGATCAGGAGTCAGATTCATGTGTTAGTCAGTGAAAGAAATAACATAAATACTCTAAATGGTTGGTCCCTACAATTTACATTGGTTTCAGAATGCATTTTGGTACACACTGTATTACACTAAGATAAACTTTAAAAAATTTTTAAAGTCTTTGCCATAATTGATGGCATGTTCTAATTTTTCTTCTGTAGTGGTACATGAAACAATGGTGCATTTTTCAATCAATGACAGATTTGATGAAATATGGTTCATGTGAATTTTAATGGAACTGATAGCCCAGAAATTCGTGTCATTTTGAACCAAATAAAGTATGTGTGAAGACCTGATAATTGTTTCCATCTCACTCAACTTGTACAATCACAGGCTAAAGGGGTGCTGAAAATACATACCTCTTGCTCCCACTGTGTTCTTTCTCATCGGTTTTCAAACTTCGTTGCACAGTGGAATCATGAAAGTTTAAAAAATACTGATGCCTGGGTCCTGCCCCTCAAGTTTGATTTAGTGGTCTTGTGGGCATTAGGATATTTGGAAGCTCCACAGGTGATTTGAATGCATTTTCAAGTTCGAAAAGCACTGCTAATCTCATTTTAAAAGCATCACTTTGCAACTGCTCTGGCCAGACACCTGGGAATCATACTAGAATCCTCTCTCCACAGAGCTCTTGAGCCTCTCCCTTCTTCTTTATTTCCTCTGCTTTGCCTTGGTTTAAGCCGCATTATATCTGCTCCAGATCCTTACTTCCCATCTCTTGCCTGGCTTCTGGGGTTTTATTTTTTCAATCTGTAACCATACTGCTGCCAGAGAGATTTCTCAGTCCTTAACCTAATTAAGCCCTAATTTTAAGCCCTTGGGCTAAAATTAACCTCCTTTGCAGGGTGCACAAGCCTCCTCCTGACTTGGCCGCTGCCCACCCCCCAGCCCTGTCTGCAGACCTCAGTGCTCCTGGAAAACTGGCTCCAGTTCCCGTAAAGCATCACTCTCTTTTGTCCCTTCATGTCCTTGCACCAGTGTTCCCTCTGCCTCTATCTCTCCTCACTCGTAAATTCTTCCTTGCCTTTCCAGCAAAGGCTTTCCTGCAGCTCTTTCTCCCGATGTAAGGAGATGTGCCCCCTCCTCTCACCTCCTTTGCACCACCATGTTATCTGTGTTAGCCCTGAGCAGGGCCCGCCGGAGGTTTATTGATGGTGTGAGCAACCTGGCAGGGGGTGAGGGGCTGCATCTTATGGTCCTTCACATCTCTGGCACTCAGAACAGAGTCTGGTTGTGTTTTGTTTTAACTAAGTGAGCGGCTACCTTTGTGACTGCAGGGTGCACCTAATACGTGCTCAGGAAACATCATTGTTTAAGATACTCCAAGAGAAGGGGGGCGGGTGGGTACACAAAACAAGATTGGCAAAATGTTGATAATCATTGAAGGTGGGTAATGGATGCATGGTAATTCATTATACTGTTCTCTGCTCCTGTTTGACATTTTTTATGATAAAATGGAAAAGAAAAGAAAATGCCTTTGCTTGAAAGGCTGATTTGAAAAATAAGAGAAATGGAGGTCTATTCCCTTCCGCATCTGAGAAGCACCTAGAGTCTTTTGGGCTCTGAGAGGGGACTTTAGCCTACTTTGATTGTGGGAATCTTTAATAAGAGCTCCTGGGAATTCCCTGGCGGTCTAGTGGTTAGGACTCCATGCTTTCACTGCCGTGGGCCCGGGTTCAATCCCTGATTGGGGAACTAAGATCCCACAAGCCGTTCGGCCAAAAAAAAATAAAATAAAATAAAAAAATAAAAAATAAGAGCTCCTGACAAATTGGTGAAGTTTGCAATTTATAATGACACTAATTCCTTACCTTCTTTATTTTCTTTTTTGTTGTGTTTCTTCAACCATTCAATATTTTTTCTAATGGCTTCCAAATAGGCTTCTGTTTTCCCTGGAAAAGGCAAGAGAACCCATATTAAACACTCATAAAAATATCACTGCATCCCTTTTTAAAGACCACACTTATGTTTGAGACCATGAACTAATATTGGACTTATCAAGCACTTGGTGGGGACCGCCCCTAAGTAGGTGGTGTGAATATTTCTGTGGGTGGGTGGGATAAGAGTTCAGGAGGCAGATCCAGGCTGGCAATGTCAAGAGGCCATTATCCCCCAACACAAATAAATACAGTTTGATGTCCTGGCAGAGAAGAGTTTTGATTCAGTTCACTGGATGGGTGGGTCCCTACCAGTCTCAGATTGGGTCATTTCCAGTTAGGGATGGTTCTTTCAAACTGAAGAGTATTATCAGGTCAAGAACTGAATCAGAGTGGCAGATACTTAAGACTCCATCACCAAATAAATGATAAGTAAGTCCAAGTTTGTGGCTTTGTGTAAGCTGCTATACAGGTCTTCTGCCCAATCTGTTAGGGAGTATGTAAAAACTCAGATGAAGAAGAGACCTGAACCTCATTTCAAGGCTGGATAGTGAAACTTAGTACTCCTTCTAGTAAAATTCCCCTGGATGTAAACATTCTCTGATGGGCTTTAAGTGTGGCAGGAGAATACCAGGCATCACTGAAGCACCCGCCCTGTGACACCCTTTAGATGCCTTGTTGTCTGCAAGTGGGTATGATCATTAACTTAGAGATGAGGAAACTAAGGCTCAGAGAAGCTAAGTGATTTGGCTGAGGCCATACAAGAAATAACAGAGGTGAAATTTGGACTCTAGTCTGGCCAAGTTTCTGTTACCTGCACTATCTGAAAGATAAGACTTGTACTCAGACATGAGCACTGATGTACCTTTGTTCTGTCTCAAAGAAATCAACCATCCCCTTAATCAGGTGGGTCCCTAATGCTCAGAGTGTCTGCACCAAGAGGTCAGGTGATCTGGAGAGTACCGGATGGCCTAAGAAAAGAGGCCTTTAAAGTCCAGGGCCTTTGCAGAAGCAATGGCTGTCAGAGCTCAGTGTGGTGACCACCTGTTCTGAACCCCCTTTGAACCCTGTTACCCCTAGTCTACTGCCCAGACCTCTTGGTTGAGCTACCTGTACTGTGTGCTTACTATGTGCCAGGGGCTGTGTTTTGTGCTCCAAAATACATTCTCTCTTTCATTCTTCACAACAACCTTTTGACGCAGTCCTATTTAATCCCCGTTTTAGAGGTGAAGAAACTGAGGCTTAGAGAGAGGAAGTAAGGCTACTACTTACTAGCCTTGTGAAGTAAGATCACAAGGCTAGTAAGTAGTAGAGCCAGGCTTGAATCTGGGTACATCTGACTACAGTCCATGAACAGTAACATTGCCTTAAGATTTGCTGATGTTCCAATTTCCACCACAACAAACATTTACTTAAGTGACTTCCTGAGCATCTTTCTTCCTGATCTTGTGAGCTCACTCTTACGTCACCACTGGGGTTCCATGTTACCTGGTCCCCAGTGAAGCACAAAGAAACTCCTTTGCAAAAAGGGGTAAGTGGACAAAAGGAGAGAGCCACAATTTTCAGCCCCTATTCAGTTCAATTGCCTGTGTAAATGATTTTAATTCTTTGCTTTTAAGAACGTTAGAGCATGTGAAAGACCAATGTCCTCCTGACTGATGTTATAACATTGCAGCACAATGAATGTAGAGATTTTCATAGTCTGTTGCCCATTTGCTAAGAAGGTCATCAGATTTGGTAACAACAACAAAACAAACAAAAAGCAAAACCAAAAAACACAGCATTATTTCAAATTAATTCGGTTAGAAAAAAGCATTTTGAAGAAGGAAAGAAATCTTAGACTATTTCTAAAGAATGCAACTTCGTTATTTTTAAAGAATTTAAATCAAATTAGTGGTTCTCATAGGGCTTGCTTTAATGAATAGATAATAATGATTTGTCATTAGCACATGAGGTAATTAGGGCTTCTGAAACTTTTGAGGATGTGTGAAAATAGTCTTGCTCTAAAGACGCAGACGTACAGAATGGACTTGAGGACACGGGGAGGGGGAAGGGTAAGCTGGGACAAAGTGAGAGAGTAGCATTGACATATATACACTGCCAAATGTAACATAGATAGCAAGTGGAAAGCAGCCACATAGCACAGGGAGATCAGCTCGGTGCTTTGTGACCATCTAGAAGGGTGGGATAGGGAGGGTGGGAGGGAGACGCAAGAGGGAGGAGATATGGTGATATATGTATATGTATAGCTGATTCACTTTGTTATAAAGCAGAAACTAACACACCATTGTAAAGCAATTATACTCCAATAAAGATGTTAAAAAAAAAAGAAAGTCTTGCTCTTTGAATAACTTTAAGCATTCTTCCCACAATCTTACCTATGATATTATATCCTAATATGGAGAGCTTATTTTTTTAAATAAATTTATTTATTTATTTTTATTTTTGGCTGCATTGGGTCTTCACTGCTGCGCGCGGGCTTTCTCTAGTTGCAGCGAGCAGGGGCTACACTTTGTTGCGGTGCGTGGGCTTCTCATTGCTGTGGCTTCTATTGCTGCGGAGCACGGGCTCTAGGTGCACGGATTTCAGTAGTTGTGGTACGTGATCTCAGTAGTTGTGGCTCGCGGGCTGTAGACTGCAGGCTCAGTAGCTGTGGAGCACGGGCTTAGCTGCTCCACGGCATGTGGAATCCTCCTGGACCAGGGCTCGAACCCCTGTCCTCTGCATTGGCAGGAGGATTCTTAACCACTGCGCCACCAGGGAAGTCCCCTTATTTTTAATTTTTTTTAAGTTTTAAAATTTATTTTATTGCAGTATAGTTGATTTACAATGTTGTGTTAATTTGTGCTGTACAGCAAAATGATTCAGTTATATATATGCACACATATATATACATTCTTTTTCATATTCTTTTCTATTATGGTTTATCACAGGATATTGAATATAGTTCCCTGAGCTGTACAGTAGGACCTTGTTGTTTATCCATCCTATATATAATAGTTTGCCTCTGCTAATCCCAAACTCCCAATCCATCCCCTCCCCTGCCACTGGCAACCACAAGTCTGTTTTCTATGTCTATAAGTCTGTTTCCGTTTCATAGATAAGTTCATTTGTGTCATATTTTAGATTTCACATATAAGTGATATATGATATTTGTCTTTCTCTTTCTGACTTACTTCACTTAGTATGATAATCTCTAGGTCCATCCATGTTGCTGCAAATGGCATTATTTCATTTTTTTTAATGGCTGAGTAGTATTCCATTTACATACCACATTTTTTTTAAACATCTTTATTGTAGTATAATTGCTTTACAATGTTGTTAGTTTCTGCTGTACAACAAAGTGAATCAGCTATATGTATACGTATATCCCCAAATCCTCTCGCTCTTGAGCCTCCCTCCTACCCTCCCTATCCCACCCCTCTAAGTCGTCACTAAGCATCAAGCTGATCTCCCTGTGCTATGCAGCTGCTTCCCACTAGCCATCCATTTTACATTTGGTAGTGTATATATGTCAATGCTACTCTCTCACTTTGTCCCAGCTTCCCCTTCCCCCTCCCCGTGTCTTCAAGTCCATTCTCTACGTCTGCGTCTTTATTCCTGCCCTGCCACTAGGTTCATCAATACCGTTTTTTAGATTCCATATTATATGCGTTAGCATACGGTACTTGTTTTTCTTTCTCTGACTTACTTCACTCTGTATGACAGACTCTAGTTCCATCCACCTCATTACAAATAAGTCAATTTTGTTCCTTTTTATGGTTGAGTGATGTACCATATCTTCTTTATCCATTTATCTGTCGATGGACATTTAGGTTGTTTCCATGTCTTGGCTATTGAAAATAGTGCTGCAATGAACATTGGGGTGCATGTATCTTTTCGAATTATGGTTTTTTCCAGATATATGCCCAGGAGTGGGATTGCTGGATCATATGGTAGTTCTATTTTTAGTTTTTTAAGGAACGTCTATACTGTTCTCCATAGTGGCTGCACCAATTTACACTCCCACCAAGAATGTAGGAGGGTTCCCTTTTCTCCACACCCTGTGGAGAGCTTATTTGGGAAAAGGAATATCCCAGCTTAGACTCTGTTTAGGCACTATATTAAAAATTCTGAATTAGGAGAGTAAAATATAAATATGAGGTTTTGGCCATAGTGTAGCAGACACTGTTGATTCCCCACCCACATGCTTCCCGTATTTTAGATATGCTAATAGAGGAGCCCTCAGCCAGTGATGGACAGGATTGGCAGATACACACCCCAGCTTCCTCACTCCTCGGGCTCGGTCCACATGGTCCCCAGAGGTCCTCACGGGACTGAGCCCCACACCCACAGCTGAAGTCTGCTCATTAACACACCACAGTGGCTTCTTTCCCTTCCCTGTCTCATGGACCTATCCCCCAGTAGAGCTTCCTGGGGTCACCTGCCAACTAAAAACTCCACCTCAAATCCTCCTCTAGGTCTGCTTTGGAGGGAACCCAACCTAAGACAATTGGAAGTAGGGGACTCAGCGTCATCTTGTCAGGTTGCTTTCTGCTCAGTGACCAATTACCTATAAAAATGGTGTTGAATTTTTAGAAGTATGAAATGCATGAAAAATAATTTTATTCACCATATTAACATTATCATCCCACAATAAAGACTGAGTTTACTGCAGCTTAAAGAAAGCTAGACTGTAATCCATTAAAAGACTACTATCTTGTGGATCATAACATACATGATTAGGGCTGTTTCTCTAACTTAAAATAGAATCCCCCCGCCCCCATCACCCTCATTCCCATTTTCTGCTTTATTTTTATCCATAGTATGTATCACTTTCTACCGTATCACATAGTTTATTTATTAAGCTTATTATTTGTCTTCCTCCCTTAGAAATATATCTTGTTTGCTGATGTACTCCCATGCCTAGAATAAAGCCTAATACACAATAGGCACTAAGTAAATATTTGTTGAGTGAGTAAATGGATGAAGCCTTCTTATATAGAAGCTAATCATAATCAGAAGATTGTTTGGTGAGCATGGAATCCAAACTAGGGAAACTACAATTGTTAAAAAGAATAAATGGTATAAGTCTTCCTTCCTTCTTTCCTTCCTTCCCTCCTTCCTCAAAAAATGAATTGTTTATTTACAAGACTTGAAATTCAATGGATTCTGAATTTAAATGATAATTACATCAGAAACAATTTAAAACACCTACGAGGGCTTCCCTGGTGGCACATTGGCAGGCGGATTCTGCATTGGCAGAATCCTCCTGCCAATGCAGGGGACACGGGCTCGAGCCCTGGTCCAGGAAGATCCCACATGCCGCAGAGCAGCTAAGCCCGTGAGCCACAGCTACTGAGCCCACGTGCCACAACTACTGAAGCCCAAGCACCCAGAGCCCATGCTCCACAACAAGAAGCCACCACAATGAGAAGCCGCTGCTCACCGCTACTAGAGAAAGCCTGTGCGCAGCAACGAAGACCCAACGCAGCCAAAAATAAATAAATAAATAAAACACCTACCAATGTGCTAAACATACTATATCCATGTGTCACTTAATCTTCACAGAGCTCTATGAAATAAGCATTATTGTTCCCATTTTACTCATGAGGGAACTCAGGCTCAGAGAGGCTAAGTGATGTGCCCAAGCAGACAGCTGAGTAAGGGTCAGAGCCTGATCTTGAACCAGAATGAATCTGGAACCTCTAATGAGTGAAACTGGGTAAAATTCACCTTTTCGACTAGAGATTTAGTGACTGTTGTTGTCATTACCAAACCGGCTAACAGGCAGTGGTTCTCAAGCTTGGCTGCACATTGGAATCACTTGGGGGAGTTTTAAAAGTCCTGATGCCCGGGTAACTCCTCATACCAAATAGATCAGAATATCTGGAGGAGGGACTAAGTATTAAGATTTTTTTAAAGCAATCCTGAGATGATTCGAATGTGGGGCAAAATGTGGGAACCACTGCCACCAGTAGTGGGACGTCCACACATTTGCTGGGGCACTGGAAACAACGGGAATAAAAGCAGGTGTTCCTCTGCTCTTAGAGACAAGCAGCTGGTTCCTGTTTACATTTTCTCTTCTCCGGAGCTGTAAAGCAAATCTTCTATTTACACAGTGTGCATTAAAAGCCCATGAGAGTCCACTTTGGAAAACTGGCCTATTATTTTCAAATTAATTTCAGCTTCCTTTGGAAAAAAATAGCTCATGGCTGAGGTAATATGGCACAAGCCTTAAAACATATGCTGAAGCAGATGGGAAGAGGGCCAGAGTCAAGATGCAGCCCTATTTTTCTGGCTGTTCTTGTTCTCAGCCCTGCAAGAGAAATATCCTTTATTATACATGAATTTGTCCTGATCCTGATATGCTCCCCTGATCTGCAAACATGCCCCTCAAAAAAACTAAACCAAACCAAGACAAAACAACTCTGTAGAAATCAATAGCTCTAACCTACTGAATACTGGATATACTAAAGATATTAGATGTTTGAAAAGAGTGCTTATGAAAATTGTTTGATATGATGCTTAAAATTCCATATAGTAAAGATTATATGATTATAGGTTTGAACAAAGCAACTGATACTGGTATCATGGATGTCAAGGTGGGCCCCAGAGCCATTCAATTAAAGAATTTTTGTGGGAATTCCCTGGTGGTCCAGTGGTTAGGACTTGGCGCTTTCATTGCCGAGGGCCTGGGTTCAATCCCTGGTCAGGGAAATAAGATCTCACAAGCTGGGCTTCCCTGGTGGCACAGTGGTTAAGAATACGCCTGCTAATGCAGGGGACACGGGTTCGAGCCCTGGTCCGGGAAGATCCCACATGCCGCAGAGCAACTAAACCCGTGCACCACAACTACTGAGCCTGCGCTCTAGAGCCCGCGAGCCACAACTACTGAGCCCACGTGCCACAACTGCTGAAGCCCACAAGCCTAGAGCCCATACTCCGCAACAAGAGAAGCCACAGCAATGAGAAGCTCGCGCACTGCAACGATGAGTAGCCCCCGCTCGCACAACTAGAGAAAGCCCACGGGCAGCAACAAAAACCCAATGCAGCCCCCCCCGAAAAATAATAATAATGATCCCAAAAGCCAAATGGCGCTGCCAAAAAAAAAAAAAGAACTTGTGCAAAATGATGCCATTTGACATGCCTGCGAGATGCAGCATGGGATGCTGGGATGAGCGCTGGTGGGAGTCAAGGGACAGAAGTTCAAGCCCCAGCTCTGCCACTCTTTGCCTATGAGCTCTTGGGCGAGACTGTTCATCTTCTAAGGCTTGGTTTACTTATTTGTAAATTAAGGAGTTAATTCTGAAAAGAAGATCCGCGGTTTCTGTATATGGGGAGAAATTCTCCTTTGCTGTCCTGGAAAATCCTGTGTTGGTGGTAGGTCTCTGGCCTGCCTTAGCTCCTGGCACACTTGCTGACTCATAGGGAAGAAGACGGCCTCACTATTTTTGGACATTTCCAACAGAATGCCTTGGGGCTTGAATAAAGACACGAATTTTCCCCTCCTGTGTTGCTTTAAAAATAAAAGCATCCCCGTGAGTTAGTCAACTTATATCAATTTATTAATTAAATAAGCTGTTTTCTCTTTTCTGGCTTCTGTAAAGAAGATACGGGGGGACTTCCCTGGTGGCGCAGTGGTTAAGAATCCACCTGTCAGTGCAGGGGACACGGGTTCAAGCCCTGGTCTGGGAAGATCCCACATGCCGAAGAGCAACTAAGTCTGTGCGCCACAACTACTGAGCCTGTGCTCTAGAGTCCGCGAGCCACAACTAGTGAGTCCACGTGCCTGGAGCCCGTGCTCCACAAGAGAAGCCACTGCTATGAGAAGCCACACACTGCAATGAAGAGCAGCCCCTGCTCGCTGCAACTAGAGAAAACCCGCATGCAGCAACAAAGACCCAACACAGCCAAAAATAAATAAATAAATAAATTTTTAAAAAGATTAAAAAAAAAAGATAGGGGAATGATAGGATATTTAGGGGAAAGTTATCTTAGAGATGACCTTTTCATCTTAATTCCATTATCTAGCCATAAACTTGACAAATGATAGCATTGGAATGAGTTTATGGGTATTGTAATGCTTATTTCACCCCTTGGATGATTTTTTAAAAAGATTTTCAGTGACTCATACAGCAGAAGTGAATGAGTAAACATCAAACTGGCAAAAAGAGCCCCACTTAGATCATGGAATAAAACTTTAAAGTTCTTCGGTCTCCAGAGAGCAATTTATTTGAAAAATTAAGCACCATTATAGATATGGTTGAAATTGGAGTAAATTTGACTTCATTGGCATATCCCTATATTGAGGAATAATTATCAAATCATTCAAATAACTGCACCAACTAGAAATCGATATCTTAAAATATTATTCTTAGTGTGAGTCCCTGTAGAAAGCAAGGGTTTAAATAGTCTAAAGTATTTTCAAAGGTGAACGTGTCATTTTTCATCACTGGTAATTAAATTGGATTTTTTACATTTAGCCTGAAGTGAGATGCATGTAAACTTGCTTTGTAAGTTGAAGAGTGACATAAATGTAGTTTGTTGTTGTTGTTATTCCTCTTCCTCACAGGCCTCAGCATATGCTTGGCATGGTTAATCAATATTTGCTTTTGTTGGATGGGGCCATCACTTCACATCGCAAGACCAAAACAGACTCCCTACAGATATTCCTGCCAATGTGTCCTGCTTATAATTATTTCCTTAAGTGGTTTTAGCTATTACCTCATCTCTTGCTCTGCTCTGTAATGTCCTCCAGCTTTCTCTCTGAAGGGAGCCTCTTCTGCACGCTGCTGACTCATCAGTCAGGGAGAGACATATGTGGCTTGTGTTGTATTTGCCTACATATGACTTAAGTTCTATTCTTAGGTCATTTCAGAGCTTGCCTGAGTCCTCAAAGGCAGGCATTGGTCCTTAAATTCCTTCTGTAGCTTTCTGAGCACAGTGTCAGACATGCCATTGGAATAAATGTTTATTTATTGCTGAATAAATGTCTCAGGAAACCCAGCCAACCCTGCCTTCACCCACGTAGATTCTTTTATTTTTCTGCCTAGAGACAACAGGTGTTTTCTCCCTGGGTTTTATAACAGAGAAGCAAAATAGCCTTTGAGAAAAGTGCAAATAAAGCAACTGTGAATACAAAGATACATGTCATAATATGTCCTTTTGGGCATTAATTACATCTTTTCCAAGAAATGTTGGCCCTTGGCTTAAGCTCAGTTTGGTGTTTTCTAAACCATACTAGAATCAGTTTTTCTTATCCCAGAGTAAATAGGATCAGGGGTAGCATGAGTAAATTAAGTCTCTAAATAATGGGGGGGGGGGACTAATTTTAGCCCCAATCCCTACACTTTTCCTAATGTTTCAGGAGAGCCATTACAAAGATTAACACTAACTGGATGGAGTTTTACTCTTCTCTCTCCCCGTTATTACCTGATGGAAATCCTAATGAGAAATCTAACCTCATCATTAGTCTCCACACACTCACACCCTAAATAGGAAGTAGTGGGCTACCAAGAATCAACTCCTTCATATTCCTTTTTTACATAATGCTTTCCTAAAACAAGTAAGAGACCTGGTAGCACCCATTCCTAGGGATATTTGCACAGCGATATAAGGTGTCGTCCTAAGCAATGAGTATACTGCCTCGGCGAGTCAGCTGACCTAGATAGATATGGCTTGCTCTGTTCTAGGGAAGGATGGTCATCACACGTGGGTTGCTCCCGGAGGAGATGATCCAGGCACACTGAGCTGTAGTCCTTTGTGCTGCCCAATTCCTAGCTCTCTATCTCAGGCCACAGGACCACTCTTTTCCTGCTTAGCTATCTTTCAAAAGTTTACCACTCATCCTCCACCTCACATCCATTAGGATGGCCACCATAAAAACAAAACAAAACAAAAAACCACCAGAAAATAAAAGTGTTGGTGAGGATATGGAGAAACTGGAACTTTTGCACACTGTTGGTGGGAATGTAAAAGGGTGAAACCACTATGGAAAACAGTGGTTTCTCAAAAAATTAAAAATAGAATTATCATATGATCTAGAAATTCCACTTCTAGGAATATTCCCCCTGCCCAAATTGAATATTTTTTAGTCTTGAGATATTTGTTCAGAGGAGCATTATTTACAATAGCCAAAATGTGGAAGCAACACAAGTGTCCATAGGCAAATAGATGGATAAACAAAATGTGGTATATACATTCAATGGGCTATTACTCAGCCTGAAAAAGGAAGGAAATTCTGACACTCGTTACAGCATAGATGAAGCTTGAGGACATTATGTTAAGTGAAATAAGCTGGTCGCAAAAGAACAAATGCTGCATGATTCCACTTATCTGAAGTACCTAGAGTAGTCAAACTCATAGAGACAGAAAGTAGAATGGTGGTTGCCAGGGGCTGAAGAGGGACGGGGAATGGGGAGTTACTATTTAATGAGTTTAGAGTTTCAATTTTGCAAGATGAAAAGAGTTCTGGAAATGGATGGTGGTGATGGTAGCACAATGATATGAATGTACTTAATGCCACTAAACTGTACACTTAAAAGTGCTACAATGACAAATGAAGCAACTGACAAAGGATTAATCTCCAAGATTTACAAGCAGCTCATGCAGCTCAATAACAAAAAAACGAACAACCCAATCCAAAAATGGGCAGAAGACCTAAATAGACATTTCTCCAAAGAAGATATACAGATTGCCAACAGACACATGAAAGAATGCTCAACATCATTAATCATTAGAGAAATGCAAATCAAAACTACAATGAGATATCATCTCACACCGATCAGAATGGCCATCATCAAAAAATCTAGAAACAATAAATGCTGGAGAGGGTGTGGAGGAAAGGGAACCCTCTTGCACTGTTGGTGGGAATGTAAATTGATACAGCCACTATGGAGAACAGTATGGAGGTTCCTTAAAAAACTACAAATAGAACTACCATACGACCCAGCAATCCCACTACTGGGCATATACCCTGAGAAAACCATAGTTCAAAAAGAGTCATGTACCAAAATGTTCATTGCAGCTCTATTTACAATAGCCAGGACATGGAAGCAACCTAAATGTCCATCGACAGATGAATGGATAAAGAAGATGTGGCACATATATACAATGGAATATTACTCAGCCATAAAAAGAAATGAAATGGAGGTATTTGTAATGAGGTGGATGGAGTTAGAGTCTGTCATACAGAGTGAAGTAAGTCAGAAAGAGAAAAACAAATACAGTATGCTAACACATATATACGGAATCTAAGGAAAAAAAAAAAAAAGCCATGAAGAACCTAGTGGCAAGACGGGAATAAAGACACAGACCTACTAGAGAATGGACTTGAGGATATAGGGAGGGGGTGGGGTGAGATGTGACAGGGTAAGAGAGTGTCATGGACATATATACACTACCAAATGTAAAATGGATAGCTGGTGGGAAGCAGCCACATAGCACAGGGAGATCAGCTCGGTGCTTTGTGACCACCTAGAGGGGTGGGATGGGGAGGGTGGGAGGTAGGGAGATGCAAGAGGGAAGAGATATGGGAACATATTGTATGTGTATAACTGATTCACTTTGTTATAAAGCAGAAGCTAACACACCATTGTAAGGCAATTATACTTCAATAAAGATGTTAAAAAAATGCTACAATGGTAAATTTTATGTTATGTATATTTTACTATAAGTTTTAAAAGATATTAAAAAAAGTTTACCACTCATCCAAAGTGGGCCTAGGGATGATTGGAAATATCAAGGCAGCATGACTGGTCAGCAAAGGCGACACATATATCACCAATTCCTCGTTTCCATGCCCATGACAAACATTATTAATTAATCATCGCAACATTCTTTCCTCCTGAGTCCAGATGCAACCTCATAACCTTTCCCAACATAGGCTACTAGCAAACGATTAGAGTTCATATGTCAGTAATGTCAATATAGGAGAAAATTGTGGTGGTCTATGAAATCCATCCTAGAGAGAAGAAGGTGTAATAATCTAAAACTTCATGATATAGGAAAAATCGACATGAACTTGATATATTAAGAAAAAATTTCTTTTTCGGCCCTGTGTCAAAATGTCCCAGTAACTGGAATACAAGCAGTACCTTTGGCCAATATCACCACTCATTTGAACTCATGTAACTCAGGTTGGATTTTCTATATTTTCTACATAAAGGAACCAGAACTCTTTGAAGGAGAATTGATTTCAAGTTTTGGGACAGGAAAATTCAGAGTAGGTCTAGAATAGCCTGTTTAGGAGTTTGGGATTAACAGATACACACTGCTATGTATAAATAAACAACATGGACCTACTGTATAGCACAGGGAACTATATTCAATATCTTGTAATAACCTATAATGGAAAAGAATCTGAAAAAAAAATATATATATATTTTGCTGTATACCTAAAACTAATACAACATTTTTCTGTAGTTCAATTAAAAAAAAATAGCTTGTTGTTGCCAGAGAGCATAGATGCTTTAAAAACCACTGGGTACAGGGCAAAAAGGACAAAGGAGAAACTTGGAAGCAGGGCTACTGCCCAAGCTACACTAATTTAAACAGAAAAATCATCATCGTCATCATTATCATCATTAACTGGAACAACTTACATAAATGGAGAAATTTAATATAAAGTGTTAACAAAGAGTAGTAATATAAGAGAGAAATAGTTTGTACTTTTATTGCTGTTATTAAGTTACAAGGTATTAAATACATAGCTATCTTCTTTCTTTTCTACTTAATACATAGACACTGTTAAGCATGGGTCTATTATCAAGTATGAATGTGAACCTGTTTCTATCTGTATGAGCAAGAGGGATTGGGAACTTGTATGTGGGCCAAGCAGTCTCTTCAAAATTAAGAGCTATACCATGAACATGATCAGCTTTTGTGGTCTCATATCATATTACAGCAAGGAATAAGCAAAGTCCGTCAGTTCATTGCCACTAATGATGATATGTAATGAACAATGAAAAGGGAGCCCAATGGTGTGTTTCCAGATGATAAATTAGCTGAATGTCGCACTTGCTACCCCCTCCCCCAAGAGAGCAATGACCCATTCCCTCAGCTATGAGGGAAGGAAACCTCTAGATGACCCTACTAATGAGATACAGAAAAGATATAAATAGGGTTCCAGTTACACCAAAGAGTTCAATATATCATGACAAAAAAATAAAGTAGGTTTAAGCCATCTGTTCACAGCTTCTGGTAAAGACACTGAGTTTCAGAAAAAGAATATCTATCTGAGATACAGACATAAATGTTCTGTGATGTAACCAGCACACTTTGTAATTAAAGGGGCTTGAAACACTGAACTGTGCAACCAGATCCCGCATCCTGACCTGAAATCAGAGGGTTAATGACTTTGAACGTGCAACTTCATAGGGTCTTTTTCTTTGGGTATAGTAAAGTTTCTCAAACCTTGGAAGATGTGAATTTATATCATATAGACTTACTAGAGCTGAGTAAAAATTTGACCCCAGGAATGTGTAAGAATAAGGATAAAAACAAGTTTTATAATTACTGGGCTAGTTTAGTGTGCGCTTTTTTGCTTTTTAAGGTATTGAGGTTATTTCAGGAAATGTAATATATTTGATTTATGATTTTTAATCAAGTCTTTGAAAGTGTCAGATTGCAATCAGTATAAATGATTAAGAAAACTTGCTTTGTTAAATCCATAAATTTTGATGACTTTGTTAAATAAGTAGTATGTGACTATTAAGAGGAGTGTCAATTATGTTTAAATGAATATTGCTTAATAAATTCATAAGATCATAAATTGGACATTGAACAATGCACAAATGGTCATGAGTGTTCCTCCCAAAGTGCAAAAGCCCATTGGACGTTAAAGTCCATCAAAAGATGAAACCAGTTTGCCATTCCAGGAGACTCAAGACCATTAAAAAAATTGCTATTCAAATAAAGGTACCACGTGCGGAATCTTCTGTTTACAGATGATGTTAATTTCTCTGATTTGGTGGGGCTTGACTTTTGGATGACCCTTCAAGTGAAAGTTTTTGCTTCCCCAATTTCATTGTCAACGTAGAGCTGTCAATTCCATACCTTTTGGCTCATCTGTCTTTCCTCTTGGGCTGGAGTCATCATCTTTTGTGGAATCCTTCAAGGTTCCATATTCCTTTTCCATCTTAGCAGCTTCTTCCTTGGTACTGTCTGTTTCTTCATGACTCTTCTCTGATGGCACTGTAATCAGAATTGTGCACTATTATAACCCTATTTCCTATCTATTAATTAATTCCTAGTGTAGAAATAAATTTTATTAAAAAGGTATAGTTTGAGGTCAGATCATATTTTGAGCTGAAAGAGATCTTAGTGATTATCTAGTGTGACTCCTCCCTCCCCACCATTTCACAGAAGAGGAAACTGAGGCCCAAAGTGGGGAGAGATGTGCTGAAGGCCACCCGTTGAGTTAGCAGAAGAGCTGGGCCAACACCCCCCAACCCCAGCTTTCTGGATTCTGGTTGCGTTTTTTCTGTTCTGCCACACTGTGTTATTAGAGTGTAGATTATTCTCCTTATTTTAATCAATGTTGGCATTCAAGTGGGATAGGTCAGTTTCCAAAGTAAATTTGAGTCTTGATTCCAAATGAAAATAACTCTGTAGTTGCCCCGTCTCTCCTTGATGTTGTTTCTGAAGAACAGTCTGTTACTCAGAGTAGCACCTAAGCTGGACCCTTGCTGTCAATAATAACGCTTGCTCACTTCTCACTTAAAAATAACTATACTTCCTTCTAGAAATCCTATATTGAATTAAAGAATCACAAAACTTGAAGTAGGTAACCCCTTGAAAACAATGGTAATGCATGCCTGTAGTCAGTAAAATAGGGAATGTCAAGCAGTCTAATGATAAGCTTTTTTCTTTTTTCAATAAAAGGTTTATTACTACAGAAAAACAGGAGAAAAGAAAAATCAGTTATTGTCTCATTAAACATCCACTACTAGTGTTGTAGTATATATATATATACTTTTTTGATGCATATTTTTTTCATACTTGTGGCACAGTTTTGTTCCTTGCTTTTGTCATTAGCATCATTATGGAAGAATGTTTCCAGGTTATTAAAAACTGCTTGAAAACATCATTTTAAAGGGCTGTATATTCTATCAAATATAGGTACATAATTTCTGTGATAGGGACACAAAATTAAAGTGTAAGAGTTTGTGATCTTTTCTCTTTTTGCGCCTTCCTCATCCTTGAAATTCTCCTTTGCACAGACAGCTCTGCTCCATGGTGTTCGCCACGCTAAGCAGGGTGATGGGTAGAGATGCAGAAGTGAAGAAACCAAGAGAAGGTCATAAATCATACCACACGGGGGCACAGACTGTCCCAGAGGAGAGAGAAGAGCTGGGAGGGGACAGCATGGGAGGCAGCAGCAGGAGGGGACAGAGGGTCAGGGACAGTGGTGATCTGGGGAGAGAAAACAGATGCCTAAAGGAGAATTTTAGGAAGGATTGCTCAACTTGTGATATAGCTCTCACCTTTGCCCACCAGCCACCACTTCAGTAAAGTCCTCATTTCTTTTTTTTTTATTTTTTTTTAACTTTTTTTTGGGGGGGGTTTATTTATTTTAGTTATTTAGTTATTTATTTATGGCTGTGTTGGGTCTTCGTTTCTGTGCGAGGGCTTTCTCTAGTTGCGGCAAGTGGGGGCCACTCTTCATCGCGGTGCGCAGGCCTCTCATTAGCGCGGCCTCTCTTGTTGCGGAGCACAGGCTCCAGACGTGCAGGCTCAGTAGTTGTGGCTCACGGGCCTAGTTGCTCCGCGGCATGTGGGATCTTCCCAGACCAGGGCTCGAACCCGTGTGCCCTGCATTGGCAGGCAGATTCTCAACCACTGCGCCACCAGGGAAGCCCAAAGTCCTCATTTCTTTTCAATGCTTCTTGGGATTAAATTTCTGTGCTGACTAGCCAAGGTTATAGCTACTTAATCCCATGGTTGGATTTCAGGTTTTCAAACTTTTTGAAATCTGTAATTCTTTATCAGTGTTTATTGAAGTTCATGATTTACCACTCAAAAGGGTTATTTTGCTAAAAGCTGGCGGAAGAATACTAAAATAAATCATACCTGGGAAAAGCTTGCTCTTATTGTCAGTAACATTTTTTTCTAGCTTGTTCTTGGTCTGAAGAGCAATTGTTTCATCCAAGTTTTCTGGAGGGGAGAGGAGAAGAAATAAAATTTTATGTCCTAAAAGGTGATTTCAAAGTTTTACTAAAAATGTTTAAATCTCACCAGAAATAGCACAACAGCAATTCCACAATATTAGCAGTGCTAGTAAGGGGCTTTGATATGGATTATATTTCATTGACTCTCAAGATGGAAAGGCATACAATTTGAGATCCTCAAGTTCAGCCTCCTACTCAGTTAATTACAGAAGTCCCTTCCACATTTCTGTGACCACTGTTAGAAAACATCCAGGATTGGGGCCTATAATGGACAGCTGTGGTTTTGGCCTACTCAACGCCTTCTGGTAACTACACCTTGATTTTCCTCTGGAGAACCCAGACCTCTCCCACTTTCAGCATATTTGCTCCACTGGTGGCTGAATAACCCAGGCCTGGCTCCTCCAGCCCTCAGGCTATGGTGATTGGTTCAAGTAGGAGCACATGACTCAAGCCAGGCCAGTGAGATTCAATGCTAAGAGAAAGAGGCTCTCTTTCCACTAGGATTACTATACTGGGCGGATGTGAGATTGGGGCTGTACCAGCCATCTTGTTTCCAGAATGGAGCAGTTTATCTGGAATGAATCAACATACAAAAAGTCAGTGAGATGGGGAGGGATAGATTCCTCACACTGTGGTGGGCTTCACAAACCTGAAGCCAGACTACCCCCACCCCTGGACTTTTCAGTTACATGAGGAAATAAATTCCCTTGTTGCTTAAGCCAAACAGTTGGATTTCTGTCATTCAGGGCTCTCACTAATTCATGAGGCAGCCAGTTCTATTGTTACCCTTAAAAAATATTTTTTTCACTGATAGAACATTGTGTAAGTTTAAGGTATAGTACAACATACTGATCTGATACACTTATATTCTGCAAAATGATTACCACAGTTAGCTAACACCTCCATCATGTTAGATGTCTTAAGGGCGAGAATTTCTCTATTCATATTAAGCTGAAATCTGTATTCTTGTCTTTGTCCTAATTCTGCTCTTTGGAGTAACATCTTGTAGGTGTTACCAGGCAGGAATCTAGACTGTGACCACCTCAAGGCAGTCAATGAATTAGAATCCACAACCCTGGTATTCAGTTATTTAACCAGTCACATATCCATCTTACTAATAGGACAGGGCTATTTGCAAACAAGCATTTCTTTGCAATTAGTCTATAAAGATTCCATTATTGCTTTGTATTACTTCTCCCCAAGAAAATTCTTCCTTCTACCTTACCCCATCCCTTTTTGAGAAGAAAATCAGGATATCCTATTGTGTGACACATTCTGCTTTCTTCTTTGAAATAGCGACCACAGCTGGCAAACTTTGTAGTCATCATACATTGTTGGGAGCAGAACAGAAGGGTAGATCACTGATCATTGTTTGTCACATGCTGAGATGGAGGAGAGGAGGTTAGTTAATCCTCTCTCTTCTACCCATGCTGCCCCTGAGCCCTCGAGGGTCTGAGGGTGTAGCTTCATGGCAGCGACAGTCAAAAGCCAACATGCTTGTACAGAAAAATTCTCTATATACAACTCATTTTCTGATTGTAAAAGTTATATACAAAAATGAACAGAAAATTATAAGGAAAAAATAACACTTACTATGCCCAGATAATGTTTTGGTATATTTCTTTCCAACTTTTTTTTTTTTTTCCCAACTTTCTTTCTTTATGCATATCCATTTTTTAACACCAAAATTAAGGTCATATTCTAAATGGCTTTAAGCATTCAATAGTATATCATGAACATTTCCCCCATCATTAGTCTTTATAAACAATATTTATTTATTTATTGTTTATAAACACTATAATTATTAAAAATTTGTTTATAAAATATTGTTTATAAACAATATTAAAACACAATTTATAAACATGCAATGATTAAAAACGCAAACATTAAAAAATAAAATTTAGTCTAAATAAGAATTAATAATTTATTTATTTATTATTTATTTTATTTCTTTTAAAGTTTGTGGGTTTTTTTTAAATTTATTTTTATTTTATTTATCTTTGGCTGTGTTGGGTCTTCGTTTCTGTGCAAGGGCTTTCTCTAGTTGTGGCAAGCGGGGGCCACTCTCCATCGCGGTGCGCGGGCCTCTCACTGTCGCGGCCTCTCCCGTTGCGGAGCACAGGCTCCAGACGCGCAGGCTCAGTAATTGTGGCTCACGGGCCCAGCCTCCGCGGCATGTGGGATCTTCCCAGACCAGGGCTTGAACCCGTGTCCCCTGCATTGGCAGGCAGACTCTCAACCACTGCGCCACCAGGGAAGCCCAAGAATTAATAATTTATATAGTCTCCTCTTGTGGGGTAGCAAGTTTATTTCTATTGTTTTGTTTCTATAAGCCAGTGCTGTCCAATAGAACTTTCTGCAATGATGGAAATACTCACTTCTGTGCTGTTCAGTATGGTAGCCACAAGCTACCTGTGGCAAGTGAGCACTTGAAATATGCCGAGAGCAACTGAGAAACCAGATTTTAAATTTTGCTTAATTTTAATTACTGTTAATTTAGATAGCAACATGTGACTATCACACTGGACAGCACAGCTATAAATAATAGTGGAAATATCTGGCTTGCACACAAGCCTTTGCGGCATCTCTGATTTATTTCCATAGGATAAATGACTTGTGTGAAATGTGAGTCACAGGGTATTGATATGAAACAATGATTGATTTGAAACAATGTTTTAGATCTACTATTAAGTGGGTAAAGTAGTCCACAAAGCACCGTGTGTAACTTAAGCCCATTTTTTGTTAAATAAGATAAAAGAAAAAAATGACATAGGTATGTATGTGTATGTGCGTGCACACGCACACACACACACACACACAGAAACATCTGGAAGGATATAAATCAGAACGTTACCTGGATGCTAGTATTATGAGTGATTTTTCACTGTCTTTTAATATCTTTTTGCATTGACTGATTTTTTAAAATAAATATGTTCTTTTATAATCAGAAAAAAAACAGTAAAACTAGTTTTCATGTAGAAAAAAATGGCATTTATACAGAACAACTCTGGATTACTCTATCCTGAGATTTTCTCTTCCATCTAATTCTCCCTCCCCCATCAGTGATCAGAGTAAGGGGCCATGAGTTCATCTTGCCCAAAGGACCTCTGAGATGAATGGTATTTGGTGATTAACTAAACCAAGCAGGAAAACAAAAGGCTTTTCTTCTTTTAACAACCTACATGCAGAATCAAAGATTGTTTAAGCTGATCTATAAAGTTCAAGGAATCAAAGGGCCAGTTAGTAAGTATTTTTCTATAAAGGGCCAGTTAGTAAGTATTTTTGGCTTTGTGGGCCATATGCAGCTACTCAGCGTTGTCATGGTAGCACAAAAGTAGCCATGGACAACACTAAAACAAAGAAGCACAGCTGTGTTCCACTAAAACTTGATTATGGATGCTGAAATTTGAATTTTATATAGTTTTCTCATGTCACAAAACACTATTATTTTGATTTTTTTCAACCATTAAAAAATGTAAAAGCTATTTTTAGCTTGTGTGCTATACAAAGATAGGTGATGGGACAGATTGGCCCCTGGCCAGTAGTTTACCAGCCCCGGTTAGAGGTAACAGAGTCCTTTATTTCACAGATACAGAAACTGAGGTCCAGAAAGGTGAGTGCCTTCCCCAGCATGACAGACCTGGTCTGAGGCAGAGCTGGGACCAGGAAGCAGAACTTCTGATGCCTAATCCAGTGCTCCTTCCTCCTCACCACACACAGGCCGCACTGGTTAAAATCAAGACTCTTTTTGTCCCAACCATGCAAACACAATTGGGAAAAAAAAAAAAGTCATATTTTAATAATATTATCTCTGAGGAGATTATTTGAACATGTGAATATGACAAAATATAACAAAGGTGAAATGTTTGTATTTGAACTGGATCTATAAATATAAAGAGTTGAAAACGTCTGGTTAATTTTATTTGTATACGTTGTCAAGCTGGGCAACTCTGATTACCCAGATGATTCAGGCTACTTTGGCATAAATTATCAAATTAGTAAAATAATTGTTGCCCAATCTCTCATTCATTTTGGACAATGCAAACTAACCACTGTGAAAACAAAAGTGGTAGGACTCTCACCAAGGTAGGAAACACCTTCTTCTGGAGATATGGTGCCATATTTTACCATCATCTTCACAAAGTCAATCAACGTTTTCATGATAGTAATCAGGGTTTCTTTCTCTTTTGTCTCTTTTTCTGTATAAAAGGACAAAATAATTTTTTAAAAACTAGTGGAGTATAGCTTCATCTTTCAATGTTAATTTATGAAATACAGCATCTTATTGAAATAGTTCTCCCTACATTTATAGCTAAACCATTTATAGCTAAAATATATTTAATTTCTGAAAAGCCCAAGACTTGATTGGGAATACAGAACAATGTACAGGTGTACTGAACTTTTTCAGAAATGGGTAATTATAACTTCTCCAAAAAGGTTTACCTTAATCTAAAATATTTTATTGATGGAGTAGATGATAGAGACAGTTTGCAACCTGAGATAATATAAACTCAAAAGGAAAGTTAGAAGATTGGTAACCCAACAACCTTTCTCTACTCTGGTCGTATGTTTTTGAGGGAAGGAATGACCTGTTTTCATTAATCAAGCTTAATATTTGAAATAGGAACACACATGTTTCTTTATTTTTTAAATGCAGTGTTGATTTTTTAACAGTAGTATATATTGCTTTCTAACATTTATTTCATTTGAAAGAATAAACGCATATAGTGAAAATATTCCAATGGTACAGAAGTGAACAGTGAAAGCAATATTCTCTTCCTCTCCCTCCCCACAGCTCCTACTTCCTATAGGCAACCACTATTAACAGTTTCTGGGAAACTCTTCATATTTGACATACTGTTCTGTATCTTGATAGAACAAGATGGCCAATGGTTCCATAATAGTTCAGTGGCTATATTAATTCTAAAATCAGAAAAAAAAATCTATTTCCATTTTTGAAGGAAAGAAAAACTAAGTTGCTAGAGGACAGCTTCCCTATTCTTTCAGCTGCCAGGAAGGATTTTCTCTACATACTTCTAGCCTCTACCCCCATTTTTTCATCCTCCTCACAGATGAGGTTGGTAGCCAACAGCCATTAGTCTACTTTTCTTGACGGATGGGGATTTGGAATCTTTCTTCTTTCTGTTCCCCTGGAACAGTGGAAGGCAGGGACCTGAAAAATGTGCCTGCTGTGCAGACTCAAACTCTTCCAGGATCGGCTGTTCCAAGAGCTAGACTGAGGGTAGGGAGTAGACAAGCCCACTGCTGGCTCTCACACCAAGCTACATTCTACAACCCGGTCTATATCAGTAGCAAAGATATTTTGGTTTTCTGTCTGTTTTAAAATTTCTCAATTGGTTCAGACCTTGGGTAAAAAAGATGGGTACTATCAAAGACCTCAGTGTACGTATTTAAATTAAAAGTCTATAAAAATAAAGGCAATAAGGAATGGAGTCAAGGAAACTGAAAGATAAAAACACACAAAATAAAGAATATTCCATACAGTGGAATCTTAAAAATACCACAAAAGTCACAAAGTTGGGAGAGAGGAAGGTGGGAGAAGAGGTGGGGGAGAGAAATCCTGGAAAAGGGCAGGAAAATAATAACTTCAGCAATCACATTATTTGCTCAAGGTCACATCCATATAAATATTTGGTATTATGCTGATACACTTCACTGACAAGAAATGACTCACCAGGATGACAGAGGTTCTGAGCTGGGTATCTGCCAACCAGTGGGGCAAGATGGATTGGAATAGACCCTCAAGATGTACAAGCCCTGCAGACACCAGCAGGGGGGCTGGTGCCATCTGGCCAATGTCTGGAATTGAAGGACCAAAGGATGCTCCCCAGAAATGAAGTCTACTCTAAGGTCACTTCTTGGGGAAAGATGTTACAATTACAGAAATCTTTATTACAAATGTTCAATCTGGGGATGAATCTTTAAACAGAAAGAAGAAAAGCTATAAGGCAGCTCAGGGCAGCTATCTGGACAATAACAACAGAAAATTGGCACATTATTATCCTCCTTGCAGATTAACCCAAAATAAACATGAACTGAAATCTTCAGTCAACTTATTTTGGTGCACATATAAAAGAAAAGAGCGCAACACATTAAGGACTTTTTAAAAAAAAAAGCGGAACATTTCCCAAGCGTGTTTTGGGCTCCTGACCTTCATTAGTCCAATGTTTAGTTCAATTCATTTGAAGACAAGTTGAAAATATCTAAAAAGCAAAATTCTGAATCATTTAAAAATAATAAATTATGTTCCTTACACTTCTTACTAAGAGAGGAAAATAAAGCCTTTTTGAAAAGAGACTTGCAATAAAAGTTGAGGCTGAACTGGGTCAGGCCAGGAACGCTCTCTGATTCATCTCTATATGGGTACAAGGTTCACTACAATCCCAGGAACACAGCATGTGTTCAATACCTGTTTATTAAACAAATAAATGAACCCTCTGTTAACATGAAGATTAAATTATCCAGAAATTCCACCTTTCCTGATTACCCTTTCCTAAATATTTCCATGGCTAGTACACTTCTTTTGAAAAAAATCAATGTGAACTATTTTCCCCGAGGCCATAATATATGTCACTGATGGTTGAATTTAGAAATTGAAAACAGGAAGAAAAAAAACCCACCCACACATTTCCTGGAATTACTGTTTCTGTTCCACATGGTCAGAAAACAATGTTTACCTGAATCAATACTTTTCAGTAGTGCATAGAAGTTTGGGAAATACTGGAGTTCCTCAAAGTTGTCTTCACTGTAGGTTTTAGTTCTCCTTTCCAAGCCATTCGTCAAGGTTAAGGTGTTAGATACTGTTTCGTCATTTTCTCCATTAGCAAAACCATCTTGAATTGCTGCCATTGGAGTCTCCAGTGGGGGAAAAATCAATACAAAATAAACATTTTTGTTAGAATTGATGACAATCCGGGATGATTCTTTCCTCTGTGATGCCCTTGAATGTGAAGTGCAAGATTATCTCTTCCTTTGTAAGCTCCTGCAGGATCAAACTCTATTGCAGGCATGTGGGCATCTAGTTACATGGGAAGGTCATTGGGATTTAGAGACAGGTGCTTGACCTGAAGACCCTGGCTCCTGCTCAGGGGAGAATAGACAGGTTCCTGCTCTGGCCAAGTTTCCCTCCACCAGTTCTCATGAGTGTTTCTTCATAAAACTGCCTTTCACCAAGGAGGGGAGCTTTGAGTTTATAGAATCTACCAAGAGGGATGGTGCCAAGATACAGGAAAGCCTGTCACAATGTCTAATACTAGCAGAGCAGTCATACCTTAGTGATTCCTGGGTGACATTTTAAATGCCAGCTGGGAGGGTACATAAGACTCTTTTTCCTAAACCTGATGTGTGTCCAGTGTTCCCTATCTTAATGATCCATTCTCCATTGAGTGAACTGGACAGAAATGTAAGAGCCTTTCTTGCCTCTTCCTCTTCATCTCCCTGCATTCGATCCATCAGTAGCGTTATTGGCCATACTGTCTAAATTTATCCCAAATTTGTACATTTCTCACTTTCTCCACTACCCCACTCTAGTCCAAGCTACCTTCACTCCTTACTTTTTAAGTGGTACACCACCCACCTTCCAATCTATTCCCAACCCTGCATTTTCCACGTTCTAGCCAGTTATCTTTTTTAAAATATGATCATGTAACTCCTTTGCTTAAAATCCTTCAGTGTTTTCCCATTGCTCTTATGATAAAGATCAGAATCTGTACATGGCTGATAAGACCCTGCTGATCTGGCCTGGGTCCACCTCCCCAGTCTCATCTCTCATTGCTCTCTCTGTGTTTCAGCTACACTGTCCTTGTTTCAGTTACTTGGGTACTCCACACATCCTTCTCTACATATTGCCTATCATATTCACAAGTTAACTCCTATTCAGCCTTCAGTTTTTGGCTCAAGTCACCTCCTCCGGGAAGCCTGCCCCAAGCCTAAGTCCAAGACAGGTTCCTTTTTTATGAGTTCTAGTAGAACCATGTTTCTTTTCTCAGAGCACTTAATGCAGTCACAATTAAAATACATGACTGGGCTTTCCTGGTGGTGCAGTGGTTAAGAATCCGCCTGCCAATGCAGGGGACACAGGTTTGAGCCCTGGTCCAGGAAGATCCCACATGCCGTGGAGCAACTAACCCTGTGTGCTACAACTACTGAGCCTGAGCTCTAGAGCCTGTGAGCCACAACTACTGAGCCCACGTGCCACAACTACTGAAGCACACGCGCCTAGAGCCCGAGCTCTGCAACAAGAGAAGCCACCGCAACAAGAAGCCCGCGCACCGCAACGAAGAGTAGCCCCCACTCGCCGCAACTAGAGAAAGCCCGCGCGCAGCAATGAAGACCCAACACAGCCAAAAATAAATAAATAAGTAAATTTATTTATTAAAAAAATAAAGTAAAATAAAATAAAATACATGACTATTTGAAGACCATCTACCTCTTCCCTTAGACCTTAAGCGTCATGAGAGCAGGGATTATATCTTTTTAAATGAGCATTGTATCCCCAGTGTTTGGTACATAGGTGGTACCTCAATAAACATTTACTGAAAGAATATTTTGTTTGCATTTATGCATTTAGATCATATGAGTGAGCAGGTCAAGCATATGGACATTTTAGAGATGGGAAGTAAGGAGTACATAATAAGAGTGAAGGATCATGAAAATTGCTATGTCAGTTTTAGTTCAGTTTGGTAAGTTTGAGTAAAAGCCATGAGTTCTGTGATAAATCTAGATAGTTTTTTTTTAGGGTGGGTGGATCTTCAAAAGCTGTTTTTAAACATGGCAGATGGTGGCGATTGGAAGTAGGGAGAGCAAAGGAGAGTTTTTGGCTAGCAGTAAAAAACAAAACAAAAACAATCCATAGCAATTTCTGTTTTCTAGCCTTCCCTAAAATAGGACCATAAGTCTATACACCCTTTTTCCTTGTATTTGGGATAGGGTGTTGGAGAGCCATGGGGTATGGGTGCTCTGGTGGAGAAAATGAAAGGAGAGGCGAGGAGTTTGATATCCTCTTATACCCTCCTATAGTTAGCTCCATCTAGAAGTTTAAAAAGAATTCAAGGAGGAGAGAATGATTTTAGTAGTTTGGCTGAGGCCAAAGAAAAGATGAAGAGGCAGGGAGTCCAGCAAGGACAAGGACGAATGAATGGCAAGTCTAAGTAAAGGATGACAGACAGGCCTCTGAGCCAATGGAAAGAGGAAGGAGCAAGTGGAAGAACACAGGGTAGACAGAGAGGCAGCATGAGGCAACTAGCTCTGAGGAATATAAAAGCTGGTGTGGAAAAGGATCAAATCAGCCCAAGTTTCTTTTTTGGGGTTTTGGGAGCAGATGATGACATCCACTGTGAACAGAAGTTGGATACCAACTTCTGCTGTGAAATACTTGGATCCAGCACACTGTGATTATACGAATTATTATGTGAAATAACCGTTTCACAGTATATTATGCGTTATTTTACTCTGGGGTATAAGGCATAATCTTTACTATGTAATATAACATGCATCTTTATATTATTTTCAAAGTGGAGTTCATTTATATCTTTTAACTCATTGTATTTCATTAATGTATATATTTTAAGGGGGCTAAAAATGTCACATACCCCAGTTCTTATTTGGCACAAACTGAAGTATTAATTATACACAGATTGTATTAATTATATACAAATACAAGTATACACACACATCCATGCACATGCATATACACATACATAATAGATGCATATACATTTGCATATACATACCACTTTCTCTGGTATTTTTCCGGCCTGACTCTCAGTCCTGTTTGTTGGCTTACTGAGCTCCTCTTCATAACTGTTGGCTTCCTTAGAGATCAGTTTTTGTAAAACCTCTGCAACTTCATCTTCCAGTGTGTGTGCCTGGCTTTCTGTGATCTGTTATAGAGAGTCAAAACATATAACTGTTATTCCCATTTTTGTGATTTAAAAAAAAATCTAGACTAAACTCTTCAGTTGAACACCTATTTGTAGAAGACAAGAGAATGTTCTGGTCCCTCTTCTGAACATCCCTTGATTATGCCTCTACTACATGCTGGCCTTCACAGTGACTGCTCAGCACTCCTGGGAAGAAGTGTCTTTGGGCCCATTGTGCAAGCATCAGTCCTGTCTGTTGGAACCCACAGAATACTTAATTTGAGAAACAACTTGAGGGTTGTTTCTCAGTCCTCAGCTGCAGATCATAGTAGGTAACCTTTGAAACCTGCAAATTTAGTGCTCTCCTAAAGCCTGCCAGGTCTGTGTTAGTATCTGGGAGCCAAGCTGGGGCGGGGTCAGTTTGGATTGCTTATGGCTTCCCAATCATTGCGTGGCTTTGCACATCTTACTTCCTTCTCATCTAACACATTTTTTTTTTTAAACTTCTGCTGGTTAAATCCTAACCATCCTTCTAAGCTCACTTCAAACACCTCCTCCTCTGAAGCTTGTCCTTATTGCACAACTGGATATAATCCATCCTCTGGCACACTGAACCACTCAGATGGTTCTTAGGCACCTTGCATCATGAGCACTTGTGTACTTGTCTAGTGCCTCTGATAAACCATAAATTCCTAGAGGGAAAGAATGGTGTCTTACTTGTCCTCGAGACCCATGGTGACTGGTATAAAGTAGATGCATTATAAACATTTGGCTCTTTGAATGAAGTGGCTTGGCTTCTCAGCATATTCCAACCTAAGATTTGGTTTATTCTCATGCATATGACTTACTAGGCCAAGATTCAGCAGTTTAGAAACGATCTTGTCAAATACTCCTCTGTCATTTTCCTCATAAATCCTGGTAGCAATTTTCTGGACAATGTCTTCAGCAGTTAAAGAAGTTCCATCTAGTTGATGAAGGCCATCTGGATCATCTAGACAGAGCAATCACAACTTCACGTTGTGGTGATCACAGACCTATTTCTTGGATTACATTAGATTTATAATCTATATCTTGTACACTCAAATATGTTTGGAATACGTTTAAGGTGGTGCTTAGTCCATGTAAACGCTTGGTTTAAAATAAAATTTGACTTCAAGTTAAGAACCTAGGATGATAATGGAAATTCTGAAAGCTTCTTATGTGATTATAAGAGGAAGATCTGAAAACAACCCAAAAGGCCTCTCCGTTTGTAGCACTAATAGTACAGAAAGTAAAATACTGTTAGATAGTATGCAGTATTGTTCAAAGCACTCTTCTATTTATTATATAATTTGATATTCCATTTCCCCACAAGAGTAGATTGGTATTATCTGCACATATACTCCCTTTGCAGGCAAATTCCTGGGCTGAGGGTGGGGAAATCTGCCTTACACCCAGAATCAGAGAGTATGTACTGAAGATTTTATGACTTACCTGGAATAACTGTTTACTTGTATGTGTCAGGGCACCTTTATGTAAGGCAGCTTAATGTGACAAGCCTCTTTCTCCAGAGAATAGGGAACTTATTTTATGTGCCTGGAATTTAAGCTTTTAAAATGTGATCACAGGTTTGCACAAAGCAATATGTAAATCTATGTAAATCTCAGCAGAGAAGCTTGCAGATATGTATCCTTGGCTTTCCTGGGAATACATTTGGCAGCACTACTCCAGACTAAAGAAAGCAAGGGCCTTCCTGAGGGAAAGGAAGGATACAGTAGGGTTGGTGGCAAGGAAGCTTTGCACTATGTCCACAGAGCACTCCCAGGAATTAATTGGTCTTTTCCAATCTATGCCACATGGAACAGTATATTCATATATGCAAGTTTACAAGGCATTTAACCTGTCACTTCTAGGCAGCTTGGAAAGATCAGAAATTTAGCTCCAGTGATCCCTCTTGTTATCTATATATCCTTGGACCACTGTAAAGGAAGTTAATAAGAGTATCTATTTCATGGGATTGTGAGGATCAAATGGAATAAAATGTAAAAGCACCTTTTAAATTGCAAAGTATCGTATGAAAGTTAACGTAGTTTTATTATGATGGACCGTAGATTTGTACCTGAAATAAAGGAACTACAATTATCTTCTAGAGAAAATAGACATTGCATCCCTAGCCAAATCCTACCCTAATAATTCTGATCATATTCACTCGAAGAAAGAAGAACCTAGTACATGTTTCTATTCTGATTCTCTCCTTTTCTTCCATAGCTCCTGGGGATTCGTAGACTTTTTCTAGACTCTATGAAGCTGGAAGTATGTGCAGCCTCAGGCAGAATATCCTCTTCTTGGTGTTTGGAAAGAAGCTTAGGAAAATGAGCAGGGTGAGTACACACAGAGGGCTGGAAGTTCTCTGACAGTATATGACTGCTGAATTGTTGGCCAACCCATGAGCTGTGAGCCCTTTGAGTCCTGTGTAGCAGAGTGACGAATGAGCAGAAAAGTCCCTTAGAAAACCCTGTAAAATCAGTTCCCCTCCTGGCTGACTGAAAACTGGGTTCATCACCCATGTTTTTCAGGAGCAGAGACTCACTATCACTTAGGTCTGATTTTTCCATTTGTGGGTTGCAAGTCAGACTCTCGGGAATACGTGGAGCAGAAACTTCCCTGGGTCTATGCAGAGGTGGAAGCATTTATTTCCCTTCCCACTTATCCCTCGGGATCTGAAAAAGGAAGAATAGTGGTTGCCTGCTGAAGCTGGAAAATAAACGAGATGACTGTTTTTCAGTTCATTTACTTCACAACAGGAAGAACATTAGCAACACTCTGAAGAAATAGCCTCCTCCTCTGCATTGTTGTATTCTCTTGAGCCAGGAACTTCAGGCTCCCCTAGCAGAGCTTAGCTAGATGGGGTTGATAGTTGAGCAGTTGGGCAATGCTCCTTGCCTTCCAGTGATTTCCCCTGCTCCTCTACAATGGACAGAATTACTCAGAATGGCTTCTCTACTGCTTGTAAAGGGGTGTTTCACCCTCCTATACAGACCTCAGAGGGAAACCAAACATGAGTTCAACATTTATAAGTTTTTAAAGCATTTACAACTCTAAGTGGATGCAAAAGGGCCTTGTTCAAAGTTGTCATCTGCTCAGTTACATTTGAATCTCCAGGCATCTAATATGGCACTTGACCTTCATTTATTCAATATATTTGTATTAAAGTCTTAATATGGGCCAGGACTGGAAATAGAGTGATAAAGAGTTTAGATGTGGTCCCTAACTGCACAGAGCTTACTGTGTAGCTCATAGACTGATACATAGTAATTGCTCAATGAATATTTGTTTGGTGAATGCACACAGGAGCCACAAAGCACTATTTCCTAAAAGAAACTTAAAAAAATCCTGAATCATACATACTGTAGAAAACACTGAGAATGAGAATTGGTGGGTCCTGTAGCACAAGCCCATTTACAGGTTTCCTAAAGGTATAAAAGCACCCTGCAGAAGTTAGGCCCCTTGCCCTCCCTTCTGGGATGTAAGTCTGCATACCTCTGAGGTTCTAGTCACCTGAGTGGTCCCAAACCTTCTGGTTCCAGGATTACCAGGGTATGAGAGAAAATCAGCAATTCACTCATATCATTCTCTCCAAGAATCTTTTCTGTATACTCAAGTGGACTTAAAATGACCCCTAGGGTAAACCTAGAACCATCAAAACTAGCACTTGGTAGTTCTGAACCTATTTGCATGCTAATAAAATGTTGAAAAATTTAAACATAAGTTGCTCAAGTTAGTGACAGATCACAAACAGATCTGCCTCTGTCTGCATGTACAGCCCATCTGACCAAAAAATGCAGTCAAACTTTAGACTATTTTTTTATTTTATTAAATCAAATGGTTGATTCAATCAAAGTGGTTAAATCTGTTTTTCATGGGGCTATGCCCAGTGCCTATTTATTTCTAGCCCAAATACTTTAGTTTAAAAAGTAGAATTCAAAAAAAAATTTCCCTGGGAATTCCCCTGTGGTCCAGTGGTTAGGACTCATCGCTTCCACTCCCATGGGTCCACGTTCAATCCCTGGTTGGGGAACTAATATCCCGCAAGCCACGCACAGCACAGCCAAAACAAAACAACAACAACAAAAACAAAAACAAAACCCTCACACAAAAAAAACCAAAAAAATTTCCCTGAATAGTAAACAATATGAAATGTGTCAAAATATAGACCATCTCCCCCACCCCATACATATAAAACACACTTCTGAATTCTCCTCAGGCTACAATAGCCTATAAAAGTCATTTAATTGGCAGTTGTTTTCTGACAGAGATAATCAGTATAACTCTCTTGTGGTCCGTGGAAAAGAATTAAGACACATAAGAAAATCTGTAGTCACTCCTAAGCACCAGTATTCAGAATGGAAGACACACTGAGGAAGACCTCAGTGCCTAGGTACAATAGTTAATTTATTCCCTCATGTATTCTTTTATTTGTGCATTTGTTCATTTATCAATTCATGCAACAAATTCACGAGCTCCAGACACTTGGACTACACCATCTCTGTTCCATGGAGTTTTCAGTTTAGTTTAGGAGAAAAAGATAAATCATAAGTAGTCATACTCAAGGATGTAAAATGACAAACTGCAATAAGTGCCATGAAGGAAGGAAATAAGGTTTCTATCAGATCATGTGTGCTGGATGAACCTAGAAAAGTAGACAGCCCATGTAGGACTGTAGAAGCCATGTTAAGGATTTGGGGTTTTATCCTAAGAGAAATGGGAATCTATTAACAGTTTTATGCAAAACAGTGGCATGCTCATGTTTGTGTGTTGAAAAGATCACTCTGGCTGCTACATGAAGAATAAGATGGAAAGGGTCAGAGCGAATGCTAGAAGATCCATTGGAAGATTTTGCTCTAGTTCAAGTGAGACATGATTGGAGCTTGGAAAAAGATGGAGGTGACTGGGGATAGAGAAAAAAATTTTGAGAGATACATAGGAGATAAAATTGCTAAGACTGATGGATTAGAATTTGAGAGGTAAGGAGAAAAAGAAATAGTTTGACTCATAGATTCGTATTGACAAACGGGATGTATAGTAGTGCCTTTCCTACAGGAAAGAGGGCTAAGTTGTAAGGTGTACAGAAATTATGAATTTAATCTTAGACATGTTAAGTTTGAGGTGCATCTGAGACTTCCAAGGTAAGATAAGTCAGTAGTTAGCTAGATACAGGTCTATAGTTCAGAGAAGTCTGGGCTAGTGATATGAAACATCAGGATATAGATGGTAACTGAAGCCGTGGAAAGGTTAGAATGACCTAGGGAGAAAGGATATAGCTAGGAAGAGAACACTGAAAAGGGAGTAACGAATATTCCACTTGGGGAGGGGTGGTATTTTGTTGATTTAATTGTTTGAGAATTATGATATTTTGCTTGTGCTAATAGTTAAATTGGAATGTTAAAATGAATTCAATAACATAAAATATAGAGAGTAGATTTAAATTTTTTTCAAAGCATCAGTAAAGGAACCTTTAAAGAGAAAATAAAATCTGGGCTTCTGTGGAGCTGGAGCTTTGCACATTATCAGTAAGTTTGGGCTTTATCTCAATTTTGGACATGACTAATAAAGGATTGTAAGTGTGTAAGAGATATTTTTAAAATATAGGACTTTCTCTTAACCCATAATGGGAAACTCCAAATTAGAGAAAATAGGTAGCAAAACTTCTTTTTCTTCATTTACCTTGAAATTTATGATCCAGTCCACTCTTAGTAGAGTCATAATCATCAATCAGTCTTCGATTCTTGGTTGAATCAACATCTTCCAGGTTCAATTTATTATCATTTGGAGAACTTTTTACAGACTGTCTTTCTTTGTCATTCTTTTCCTTTTCGGTTATAGCCTTTAGCAGGTTCAAGTTATCAACAAAGGAATAATTGCTCTCACCTGGCTTGTTTTCTGGAAGAAAAGCCCCCGAGCCAGGCACATCCATTTTAGTTAAGCTTCTCATAGCCTACATTATTTAAATTAACATCAGTGTAATTTCTTATTACCTGAAGGGTATGTTTTTTTAATCTTGTCTGCTTCTGCTTCAGCAATCTGTGAAAGAAACAGGAGATAGACCTGGTTTTAAATCATTACTCCACCACTTACCAAATATGACAGCTCAATAATTTAATCTCCGTGGGATTTAGCTTTCTTGTTTGTAAAATGTAGTTAATAATTTCTATTCAAAGTATGTCATAAGGATTAAATGAGATAAAATAAAGGGCAGATGGTCTATAAATATTAATTACCACTCTGATAATATTGGTAAAAGATAAATCTCTGATAAAGAAATCTTACAATAGAATGGACGTGATGTTGAGCTTACTGGGTTATTATGCAGTCAGCTTTTTGTATTATACTGAACTCTATATTTAACTGTTGGGACAGAGAAATTACCAAAATTATATTTCCCTTCATAATTTCAATGTTTATTATTAAGCTCCTGAGGTTTGTGAATTCAAAATGGCTAAAAATTCACAGCATAATTACATTAAATAATAATAACTAAAATAAAATGGAATAGCATTTATAATTTTACTTCTGACCTACCTGCTCATTCAGAGGTCTTTCTGCACTTAATTCTCTATTATGTAGGGGTTTGTCTGGAGTAAACACACACAAATACAAATTTAATTGTTCATTGGAAAGACAATATGTCTCATTAAATAAAATCTTCAAAAAAAAGGAGAAATATTTTTGGATGACTGTGAAACAAAAATATATATTAACAAAGATTATCAAGATTATACAATAACGATGATTATCAGTGTTGCCTTGCTTATTATCTTGGTGTATTTCCTGAGTTAACAGAATTACACTTTTTTTTTTTGACCAGAAATCTAACATATTGTTCTAACACTTGGTTTACCAGCTGTTTTCAACTAGACAGAGCATAGTCTGGATTGGTATTATTGGCACATTAAAAGCTTTCTTCATACACTGCACGTTTTATGAATAGAATATCTGAGAAAGGCTGTAAGATGACTAGGAGAAAAAAAAAAACCCAAAACCAAAAAACAAGCCATATATTAGGCGGGAAAGCCACCCCCTCCCAATTTCAAAATAAGATCTTTCAAAACAACTTATGTTATTGTTCTAGCATGTAAAAAGTGAGGGAGGAAAATCTGTCTTCTGGCTCTAAATTCGAACTGATTTCTCTGTCAACATGCACGGATATGACGTGATCAGAAAATGAGGCAAGGTGATTTACAGCTCGCGGATTATACCAAGCTGTACCTTTTCATGGCGAAATAAAAGGGAGGTGGGAAGAAAAGCGTCCACGTACCTTGGCTGCCTGCCGGTTTGGGGAAAGCTTGAACTGGGCTGCTGTGGAGCACCAACACCACAATCCAAGTGCCGGTCCAAAGGAACCCCATTCTTCCACGCTTGGCTTCAGAAACAGCCTGGCGCCGGGCTCCCGGAGCTATAGCTTTTGTTATGAATGAAAAGGAGGCGTAAAAACAGGAAGAGCGAGGAGGGCGGGCGCGGGGAGGGCGAGTGGCGGGGACTCGGAGCTGGTGGAGCTCTCTGGGGCTCCGGAGTAAAGGGATTCGAAAGACTCTGGGCGCTCGGGACTCAGGTCTTCAGGTGGAGGAGAGCGCTGTCCGCCCCGTGGGTGCTGAAGTTCCTGTAACGCGGAGCGGGCAGCGGGTCTGCTAGGGCGTTGCCTTCTTCTCGCTCCCTCCTTGAGAGGAAGTGGGGATGGAAGCGCATGCTCCCTGCGAGCCAGAGGCGGGAAGGGATGGCGTCAGCGACTCCGACGCAGCTCCAATCCCCACAGCGAGTGGAAGGGGGGAGGACGACAGACTAGCTAGCGTATTTTCTGCGCCGCAGTCCTAGGGGTGCTCCTGCGCTCACGGTCACCTGGATTGCTGTAAGCGTGGACATCGTTGTCGTAACCTCCCAAGTAAACGTTACCTCAGGGACCAAGTGCCTTCTCTGCCCGTGCACCTGTCAAGGAAAGCTACATAACCTTGTGCAAGGGGTTCTGCTCAGAGATTATTCTGGGATACCTTCTCTAAAAAGCCCTTCTTTCCATTCCACCGTCTGTGCCTAAAAGGTAGATATAATTCTTATATTCTTAGAAAAGCCGTGCCTTTTGTGATTTAGGTTGACGTACCAGGGCTCCCTTGGTGCTCTTATTTGTGTCTCAGCTCTGTGGAGTCCTTTGTATTGGGATATTTAAGGAACATTCTTTCAAATAGATTGCTGCAGCACACTCTCACTCTCCTAGATGAGGAAACAGAACAACAGCAACAAAAATCATTGTTTGTTCCCCTAAGGGTGACTATCCTCATCAGTCCAGGGTAGGTGAGCAATAGGGGCCAGTTTCAGTAAAAAATTTCCCCTTTCTCACCATGGGAAACCCCTCTTCAAAGAAAGAAAGGAAAAAAAAGAAAAGAAAAAAAAAAAAGCAGCAGTTTTGTAAAATTCTTCCCTAGGATTCAATTATGCCTAAGGACTTGGTTGTTCCAGCGTTCCTTGAAGAGAGAGGGTAGTCATGAAAAGCATTTTTCATCATAACTAGGTCAGGGAGGTTCTTCCTATATTTTGAGAATATTCCCAGAAGCCTAAGATTATTGCATAAAAGGAGCTATCAAAAGACTTTAAAATGATGAATACAAGCAACACTAATGTGAGCAGGGTGCTGAGTAAGCTGTTTAGTCTCTGATTTTTTTTTTTAATTAATTAATTTATTTTTGGCTGTGTTGGGTCTTTGTTTCTGTGCGAGGGTTTTCTCTAGTTGCGGCAAGCGAGGGCCACTCTTCATCGTGGTGCGCGGGCCTCTCACTGTCGCGGCCTCGTTTGTTGCGGAGCACAGACTCCAGACGGGCAGGCTCAGTAGTTGTGGCTCACGGGCCCAGTTGCTCCGTGGCATGTGGGATCTTCCCAGACCAGTGCTCGAACCCGTGTCCCCTGCATTAGCAGGCAGATTCTCAACCACTGCGCCACCAGGGAAGCCCTAGTCTCTGATTTTTAAACAGAGCTTGGACCCTTTCCTTTGGACTGTGGCATGCTGGGAACTAGTCTGAATAATGACCAAAGAGAAGAATTCAGCACAATCAGGCCTTTGATTTCTGCACCCCTGCTTTTCAAGGAGCAAGTTAGTTGTTCAAGTACCTAAAAATAAACAAATGAGTCTCCCTCATTCTGGAGGTCTTTGAATTTGGATATCACTGAAATATTTTCTTTAAGAATCTAAAGAGTACTTTTGATCTAACACCTACTTCAAAACAAATAGTTGTTTCTTGGCAGTGGTGACATAGCATTAATATCCCAGTAGGCTGAATGAAAAAAAAATTGTCTCCCAATTTGAAATCCCAGCCAAGTGAAGGGCAAATTTCCTTATTTTCCTCTTCTTTAAAACAGAGGTGGCAGGCTCTGTTTACCTTACAGTGTAATTGTGGAGAACAACTGAGTACATGTCTTGATCAAATCATTTTGATGCCAGGAATATTTTGACACAGCCTAAAAAATAAGTTATGAAGTGTTTTCAGCTTTTCAGAAACATTACCAAATATTAGGTGAAATAGCCAGTCACTGAGATTTACTCTGTCGCCTCAGCCTCACTGCATCCTTTGTCCTGTCCTTAACTTACCTCTCCCCACAATGTATGTTTGCAGTTGGGAGGGACTCAGGATGGAATTAAGGGAAGGGATGGCTATTGAGCACAATGTATTGCTTGCCAAAAATGAAAAAGGTATTTGACTTTTCTCTGCCATTTATACTCAAAGTGACTGTGTTAAATCTAAGAACATGTTCTGTTGCTGACCAAATGAGCTGTGGAGCACTGGATAAACTGTAAGGCATGAATTCATTTACATTCCTCAGTCTTACGGATGTTTCTGCCAGACGTAGTATAGGTCTATGAGTGGAGTAATCCTAAGTTTCATTTATTCATTCATTCATTTAAGAGATATTTATTGAGTACTCAAAATGTACCAGGTATTGAGATAATTGCTGGGTATACAAAGATAAGTAAGGTATGGTCACTGCTGGTCTTATAGCCTGAAAGAAAGGACTGTGATTATAAAAGCACCATCACAACTATTTACTGAATAGGTTTCATGTGCTACACATTGATCTCACTTAAATGTAAGTGAACAAATAAACATGAGAGTGTGTTATGGGTTCCCTGTTGTACATGCAGAGTTCGGGTGGGGTGCAAATAATGGAGTGAACGATCAGGAAAGGTTTCAAAGAGAAGATCTCTTTCCTTAATAATAAAAAATTAAGATATCTGATTATTGTGTGTAAGCACACTATAAACATTGAATAATATAAAAATATATGTTGAAGTTGCAAGACAAGTGTCATTGACACAGATCAGGTGATCATGAAATAGACAACATACAATGCACAGTGACTTTGTCAATGCTGCTTGTGTATGTGTGAACACACACATGGATTGATTGTTGTATGCTCATTCACTGGTATAGAAGATGCCTTTTGTGCTGAGTCTTGAAGATAGAGATATTTGAACTTGTTTATATTTATTTGAGGAAAAATTTTATATTAATTATATAATTAATTATATGATTATGTTAATTTATTAATTTTAATTTATTAATTTTATAATTAATTTTATATTAATTATATAATTATATAAATTATTATTATAGAAAATTTCAGACAAACACAAAAGGAGTAAAAATACTGAAACAAACTCCTTGAATTCATTACCTAACTTCAATAATCATTAACTCATGACCACTGTTTTTATTTTATATTCCCAACCAATGGATGATTTACGTGTAAAAATCCCAAACCTCATATCATTTCATCCACAAGTATGTCAGTATGTTTACCTAAAAGATAAGGTTCTTTTTTGTCCTAGCATTACTGTAATACCTTTATCATATCTCATAATAATAATATTCCTTTAGTATCATCACATATCCAGTCAGAGTTCAAATTTCCCCACTTGCCTTATAAATATTTTTACAGATGGTTTGCTTACACCAGAATCCAAATAAGGCCATATGTTGCATTTGGTTGGCATGTGAGAGACCCATATGAGTATAAGATATTGCAAGGTTTTCTTTCCCTTCCCCAGACAAGTTAGTTGCTTCCTTAGAACACTGTGCACACTTCCAATGTAGCATGTATCCCATTGTGCTGCTTTTTGTACATGATTCTTTTCTCTTCATTTCAAAAATAATAAATATACACTGAAGGAAAAATTCTGAAAAGACAGTAAGCAAAAAGGAGAAAAATCATCTGATAGAGATAACCACTGCTAACTTTGGGCATATTTCCTTTTGGTGCATGTTTTTCTAAGAAGATATTTTACACACATATTTATAAAATCGTATCTCTCACTGTAATTATCTCCTTACATATTTAGCTGTCTATCCCACTAAATGGTGAACTCTTTAAGGGAAACGATCTTATCTTGCTTACCCTTCATTTCTCAGCCCTTCTTACAGCATCTGGAAATCCATTTGCTTAAGTAAATTAATGAAGTGATGAAGGGTTGCCTGTTTACCTTTGGTCTTCAAATGCTGAGACCATGATGGCTGTCCCACATTGGAGGATCATGACAGTCTTGCAGGGCCAGGAGCTGCCAGTTCCTTCAAGAGCTGTTAGTCACTCTGTCAGCATGATTATCCACTCAGCATTTTCTTTACAGAAGAGTAGTCTTGCAGAAGAGTATTCATGAAAGGCCTAAGAATAGAGAGCCAGAGCTGTCAAAGGCTCACACAGCTACAGAGCTATAGGAATGGATCCATTGCTGTTGAAAAGACTGACACAGGATGCCAACACTAGAGATGGCTACTGGTGTAGCTCAAAAGAGAAATGTGGAATCTGGAAATTCAGCATCAGAGGAAAGTTGAAGTAACCAAGGATGACGGAAATGAGCAAATAAAAAGACTAAAACAAGGAAAGTAAAAACATGGACGTGAAAAGAGTATATGAATAAAGAAAATGGGCCCAAATGACAAGATGTGATAGGCCACCTACAGAGTGCAAAGTGCCAACACGGAATCTGAGAGTGGGAAGGAGGAGAAGGCGGCTGGATGGCAAAGGTTTCTGTTGTTCACTTACCTCGTTTGTACCATGATTGAACCAGATTGTGTCAATCTCTTGCTCCAGAGGTCATGGGAGGAATGTGTGAGTCATACAAGGGCTCTCTCCAGAGATACAAGTGTAGAGCAGTTTCCCAGAAGGAATCAGGGTGAGGGTGTAAGGCAAACAAAACCAACAGATGCTCACTACACTGTAGAATGTAGTATTGATATTTAAGATAGATTAAACATTACTGAGTAAAAAAAATCAAGTTGCCTATTAGCGGTATGATTCCTATTATAAAAATTGTGTGTGTGTGCCTGTGTGTGCTCGTAAATAGTGATTTGAAAATTTTATTTCCCATAATGTTCACAGTGGTTGCCAGGTTAGGATTTTTTTTCCTTGTTAATTAGGCAGTTCAGAATTCCTTGAATTTTCAACATGCATATGTACTCGTTTTATAATCAGAAAAAAAACCTCAATAAATCAATATAATCTATATTCAATTCAATTCAAAAATTCAATTTTATATACTAAAAACATATTCTATTATGTTTCAGACAATTGTAATGAATTATCTTCTTCTGGGATATGAGAATAGATTGTGATAAGGTCAGCAGAGGAGAAATTAAAATCTAGTACAAGGGTTTTTTTGTCTTTTATGACATTCTGCTACTACTTGAATGCCATTCTAAATGGTTTTTACAGTGCGTGGTCATTGTGTATATTTCCTTTTTATTGTGACCTCCTTGAGGGGAGGGGCTGGTAAGGACTCATCTTTTTATCTTGGTGCCTAGTATATTATAAGGAAGTCAGTAAATGTCGAATGGAATTTTATCACCTTATGAATCTATCCATAGCAGTTCTCTTACATGAGGCTTGACACCTTTTCCCAAGCCACAGGTGTACCTCAAGTAGCCAAACTATGCCGGACACCATCCCTCTCTATCAGCCCTACCCATACCCTCCCTTTCCAGGGGCAAAGCTGCTAGATGGTCTGGGGCATGCTTGAGGTGGGCTAAGGCTTCCCAAGGGCTCCTCAGGTTACTACCCATCCTACACCCTCCCAGGCTCTGCAGCTGGCCTCTGTGGCACCGGGAATTAGGAATAGAGGATTATTCCAGGTTTATTCCCTGTTCTGTAGTACAGGTTTCGGGGTTGTGGGGAAGGAAGATAAAGGATACAACCTGGGATTCCTTTCAGTAGGGTGTGTTCTAGGAGGATTTGCTAAATTACTGAGGGCATGTGTTTCCTTGTGGATCTTCACAAGGTACTAGTTGCAAGATGTGTTCAGCTTGCATGAAGTCCAGGCCATTCTTGACTTCCTCAAACACAGCAGGCCTACTTCTGCCTCAGGGCCTTTGCACTTGCTGCTTTCTCTTCTTGGAATGTTCTTCTTCCAGATAGTCCCAGGGCTTAATCCCTTACACAGATCATATTTTTCCTAAGAAGTCACAGTCCTAGGAAGGCCTACTGTCTCAGGTCGAGTTCCCTGGGAAACAGACTCTGAAATGGAGATGAGCAGGCAGGAAGTTTTTAGGGTATTCTCTTGAATCAATACCTATGGAAGGGAAAAAATGGGAAGGATTTACCAGCAGGAGAAATTGAGCCACAATACAATATCAGTGGAGGCTTTAGCCAACCCTACAAGGAGGTCTGAAGATGAGATTATCCTTCAGAGCTGTCCGGAGTTGGAGCAAAAAAAGTAGGCCTTTATACTTCTGCATAGATCAGTCATTGGGTGTAGGCCTTCCCAGGAAGAAGTCAGAACCTTGGATGAGGTGGTTCTTTTCAGCAGCTAGGGGTATAAGATTTTCAGTCCTGAAGTGGCTGACATCTGAGCAGTGCATCCCAACCTTCACCACACATACCTTGACCCCCTTATTTAAAGTTGTACCCCCTGTCCTTACATGCTCCCTCCCCTTCCTCTGCCTTATATTTCTCCATTGCACTTACCATCTAACATACCACATAATTCACTTGTTGATTTTATTTATTATCTTTCTCCCCCAACTAGACTGCGAGATTCTTGTGGACAGGGATTTTGTGTATATACTTTTTTTTTCACTGCTGAATTTCAAGCATCTAGAATAGTGTCTGACATATAGTAAGTGCACAATACATATTGATGCCTGGAATATGCTTTAAAACCCCAAGAATATGCTTTAAATTCCCAGGAATGGGAATTCCCTGGTGGTCCAGTGGTTAGGACTCTGTGCTTTCACTGCCGAGGGCCTGGGTTCAATCCCTGGTTGGGGAACTAAGATCCTGCAAGCCACTTGGGGCACCACCCCAACCAAAAAAACCAAAAACCAAAAACCAAAAAAAAAAAAAAAAAAAAAACAGGAAAAAATATATAGCTAGCTAGATAAATAGAAAAAATAAGATTGGCCATTAGTTGATCATCATTGAAAATCTGGGTAATGAGTACATGTACACAGATTCAGTATACTATCCTCTCTAATTTTGTATAAGCTTGAAAATCTTCGTAATAAAAAGCTTTAAAAGTAAAGGTTTATTTTAAATTTACTGCTCACCAGTAGAGACAGCAGTAAGAGAGACTGTTTTTCTTTCTTCTTCTTTCTCCCTAAGGTGTATCCGAAAATACAAGTAAACATCTTTCTCAGTGGAACAGAAAATCAATAATTTTGCTCTGGTGTTCCAAAGCCCATCCTCCAGTCATCCCTGTAGGCATGCTGCTGCCATGGGGACCCCAGATGACTCAGCTGCCAATGCCCCTGCAGGGTTAGTGGTACAATTTCAGTTTTCTCCTCCTAGGATGTCAACATTTTACAGACATCGGAGAATTAAGCCAGCATTTCTTGCTAGACACTGCGTAGATACAATTAGACAGGACTTATGCATTCTGAGAAACTAAGAATGATTGCTGGATTTCCCCTCCCATCTGTCACAGAACAGTGGACAGGAGGCGGCCGTGTGAGAGCGCTCACCTCTCCACAAAGTGGAGGCTAGGTTGACCCGCAAAGAAAAGGAGTTCCCTCTTCTCTGCCCCCTCTACCCCAAACAAATCCCCAAGAAAGGCCCTGCACGGTATGATTCCTGTAGCCTCTCTGACCTCATTCCCTTCCACTCACCCCCAGGCCTCTGAGATCCAGCTACCCCGGCCTCTGCTGTTCCAGGCATGGTCAGACTAGCCCTCGTATTGGTTCTTTTACAGTGACTTCCTCCTCTGCCTGGAACAGTCTCCACACGGCTCATTTCTTCACCTCCTCCAAATCTTGGCTCGTGTCACCTTCTCCCTGATGGATTATTTAAAATTGTATCACTTCTGCCACCCCTGTACTCCCTACCCTTCTACCTTGCTCTACTTTTTCATTATTCTTTGCCAATTTTCTCTTTCAACATACTATGTAAATTTTAATCTATCTATCCCAAGTGTCAATAATAGTGCCTAGAACATAGTTATTGAAGACACTGAATGAATGAATGGAGCTCAGAGTCCTGTGTTTCTCAGCCAGTGACCATACATTCAAGATTTTCAAGTCAGTCCTGGTTTTAACTCTGTTCCTGTCAATATCTCTCTGCTTCCCTTCCTCTTGCCCTATTATCTCCGTCCCTCCAGTTCATACTTTAAAGCAACCAGAGTGATCTTTAAAAAGTGGAAGTCTGATCAAAGGTAAGGATGGAGCTTGGGCAAAGCAACATGGAGAGGCGCAGTACCCTGTGCCTGGTCACAGGTGGGAGACATTACCACCCAAGGCCTGGGCCTGGTATGAGCTGTGTAAGAGGGCCAGCTTTCAGGACTGTGGCCTTCAGTAGAGGATGCAGCCAACAGGAGACAATCTAACAGGGAGGGAGCCAAGGAAATAAATCTCCTGACACCACTCTCCTCTCTTCCAGTCATCTCCTACAACTGGCCCCCAGTGGCTGAACTCAACTAGAAACCAGAGGGCAAGGTAGTCACTGAGACAGTCCTTAGAAGTTAGCCTTCTTGGGCACAGGACAGGGTGAACAGTGAATCTGGGGTAGGGGCGGGGGAGGGGAGAAGATCGAAAATATCCACTTTTTCTCTTCTTTCATGCTGCTCCACTCCCATGACCCTTTATATCATTCCCAGATTATGACAAGATTTCCCTCAACACAGGACTTCTGCACTTGCTTCTGCCTGGAGTGCTCCTTCTCATTCTGGCAGATGTCCCTTCCGCAGACAGGCCTTCCCTGATCAATGTCCTCGCTCAGTTATCTTCTGCTGCATCATTTTCTTTCTTTCTTTCTTTCTTAGCATTTATTACAACCTTTAATAAATTTGTTTCATTGTCCATCTCCTCCTCCAGACTATGCACGCTCTCTAAAGGCAGGAACTTTGTCTTTTTTAAAATTCCAACACCAGGAGCAGAGTCTGGCATCTAGTAGGTGCTCAATAAATATTTTTTAAATGAATGAACAGATAAATAACCAAGAAAATTCTAAAAGAAAATGAAGGGAAATTTCTTACAGATATTAAATTATAAAGCTACAGTAACAAGAACATTGTGACCCTGACACAGCAATAGAATACCATAGTCCAGAAACAGAACCACTGCAATAGCTTCCTGACTGTTTTCCCTGCAATATGGTGATTCATTATATGATAAAAGTGGCACTTAAAAATCAGTGGGGAAAAGATAATTCATAAATGATGTTGGGATAATTGACTAGCAGTTTTTTAAATGATAGATGTATTCCTTACACCTTCATTGAAATAAGTTGTGTATAGATCAAAGATTTAAATATGAAAACATGAAAAATTGTGTGAATACTTTTATGATCTTGAGAAGAGAAATGCTATTCTAAATATTATAGACAAAACAGAAAACATAAAGGAAAAGAATGATACATTAACTACCTAAAATTTATATTTTTGTAAAATATGTTATAACAAGTTTGAAAAACTGTGGAAAATACTTGCAAAAAAATTTACATAATATATAAAAAGTTATTAATAGGCAATAATAAAATAGAGTAGTCCAAAAGAAAAATGGGCAAAGGACATAAACAGGAGCCAGCTTGAAGAGATCCCCAATTACAAACTCAGAACAATTTTATCATCAAAATAATGACATAGGATAACTGAAAGTAACATACAGGAAAAATAATCCATGGGTCCATAACGGATACTTAGAAAGGGATGGGGGGAGTTGAAATCCTTCTTCTTTACAGAAGAATGCAAACTAACAACTTAGAAAAAGAATACTAGAACTAGAAAACCACCACTTTGCAACTTCATATTGCAGGAATTATCAATGAAATCACCTAAAACCATTAGGTGAAAAATTTGCCAAGTTTCTAAAATATTACCCCACAAATTAGTTGCTAATGCAAAGAAGACGTGTACCTTTAACAGGGAGTTATTTGGTAGTCACCAGTTTAATTTGGTGATGAAACCTAGCATCACTCATTATGGGGCTTGACATTATGTGCCTCTTGAAGGGATGTAAAATTAAGTACACAAGCATCACTATCAAGTGTTCATACTGTTTCCAAAGATGCTGATTTATTTGGCCTGGAGTAGAACCTGAACATTGGCATTGTAGGTGTTTAAAAGTTCCCTAGGTAATTCTACTGTGCAATTAAGTTAGGGAGCGAATCACTAATTTAAATATTTGACAGGTAAATATCGATACCTCTATGAATTATTTTGGAATTACATGTGAGAGTCCAAATGAAATGATCTGAAGAAGAACACAAGTGCAATGAAAAATCATCTTCCTGATTTTGTCAGTCTCTCAGCCAATTTATCTTTTCCAAAGGTCATCTCTCTCCTCTTTTGCACTATCATAAATTTTTAAATGAATATGTATCTTTAAATCATGTCATAATAAGAAATTGCCAGTTCAATGGAACAAGACATTCTACAGATCAAAGATAAATGTTACTTAAGGATTTTTGACATAATATTTTAATTTTTAAAATGTGTGTATCTGTCCTCTCACTGCCTAATACGAACACTATTAGAAAAGGAGATTTCACTATTTAAGTAACTTTTGACCTGACAGATTACTTGCTAGTCATGAGGAAAGGAAGGATGCAATTGTACAATGCAAGAATCAGGATGTCACCACATATTGTGTGACTCTATTTACATGAAATGTCTGGAATAGACAAATTTATAGAGACAAACTAGATAAGCGTTCACCTAGGGCTGGGGGCTGGTGGTGGTTGGGAATTGTGGGGGGGTGACTACTAATAAGTATGGGTTATCTTTTGGGGGTAATAAAATTTTTCTAACAGTGATTATGGTAATGGTTACACAACTCTGAATATACTAAAAACCACTGAATTATACACTTTAAGTAGATAAACAGTATGGTATGTGAATTATATTTCAATAAAGCTATTATACTAAAAAAAAAAAGAATCAGGCTGTCATTATCCAAATCTAGGAATCAATCTTAGCATCACAAACAGTGGAGCAACCAGGCATATGAATATTCTCTTACAATGCAATTTGAAGCATCTCTGAAGTAGTCTTGATAAAAAAAATGCTTATTTGAATCTAATTAAGGTTTTAGACCTAAATTCTAGGAGACCTTTAATTCTAGGAATAAATTCTATGTTTCAATGAAGAAGCAATGAGACAAATCCAGAAGGTGAAAAATTCTACCAGACTCTTCTAGCCTCCTCAGCAAGTCATTGTAATGGAAGGAAAAGTGTGGCTGGAAACAGTTCCAGATTTCACAAGACTTAAGAGATGTAACAAATGCAACGTGTGGGCCTTCGCTGGATGCTATTTTGAGCAAACCAACTAGAAGGACATTTTTTTTTTTAATTTTAAATTTATTTATTTATTTTTAGCTGTGTTGGGTCTTCGTTTCTGTGCGAGGACTTTCTCTAGTTGTGGCAAGTGGGGGCCACTCTTCATTGCGGTGCGCGGGCCTTTCACTGTCGCGGCCTCTCTTGTTGCCGAGCACGGACTCCAGACGCGCAGGCTCAGCAGCTGTGGCTCACGGGCCTAGTTGCTCCGCGGCATGTGGGATCTTCCCAGTCCAGGGCTCGAACCCGTGTTCCCTGCATTGGCAGGCAGATTCTCAACCACTGCGCCACCAGGGAAGCCCTAGAAAGGACATTTTTGATACAATTGGAAAATTTAGAAATAGAATGGGTATTTTATGATATAAAAGAATATTGTTAAATTTGTTAGCGATTGTGGTTATATATACTTAATTTTTACAGATGTCCATTGTAGTATTTAGGGAGTGAAATGTCATGATGTCTGTAATTTACTTTTTAAAAACATCAGAAAAGGGACTTTCCTGTTGGCGCAGTGGTTAAGAATCCGCCTGCTAATGCAGGGGACGGGTTCCAGCCCTGGTCCGGGAAGATCCCACATGCCGCGGAGCAAATAAGCCCGTGCGCCACAACTACTGAGCCCACGTGTCACGACTACTGAAGCCCGCGCGCCTAGAGTCCGTGCTCCGCAACAAGAGAAGCCACTGCAATGAGAAGCCTGCGCACCGCAACGAAGAGTAGCCCCTGCTCACCGCAACTAGAGAAAGCCCGCGCGCAGCAACGAAGACCCAACGCAGCCAAAAACAAATAAATTAATTTATTAAAAAAAAAAAGAAATATGCAAGTATGTATCATTAATGCAACGGAATTCTGATACTTCTAACAAAGTTAATCTAAGAGGATAAAATTAGGAAATATGTCTTCAATCTAAACATCTTTAAACAGCTAAGTGAAGTCACATCAATGGTGGAAACAGTGAAAAAATGCCTTTCTTTGTTTAAAAATGCCTTTTGAATAATAATTGAAATGAAAAATGATTTAAAAAATGAATGTTGAAAAATGAATTATTAGTAAAACAAAAGGAGAGCTCAAAAGTAGCTTTTCAACTATGTATCTAATTTAAAAAAGGCCACATGATGGCACTATACCACCATCTTTCAAAACAGCAAAGACCTTTTTAAAATTATATAAATGAACAAATACAAGAATTTTGAAAGGCATTCTGGATTTATGACTTTATGGATTATAAAATAGTGTGTAGTTGGATGTAGTTCAGAAACTTGTCTAATCTGAATGGAAAAGATGACCTCATCACACAGTTTCATATATTATGCTCAAAATCGACAGACAAGAGAGACAGCCAAAGAAAATAATGCTTATTACTATTTGATAGGTTGTGTAGTGCAGTAAGTAAATGATGTTTATGTAGTTTTGGGGACAGCTATTAAATGACAAAAAGGGGGAAAAAAAAGATTTTTCCAAGAGATGTTTGAATGAATTAAGAAGTATAAATAATTTTTAGCAATTCTGAGTTCTATGTTAAAGTACAGGTGCTGTACCAGCTTCTGCAGTAGACATGTGCATGACAAAATAACAGCCCAAATATTATTGAATTTTGTATTGTATTTCATAAAATGCTGTTCTTTTTTAAGTAAAGGGAATTTAAAATATATATAATTATTTAATTTTTATACCTATGTAAAACTTTCATGCACATAAATTCACAAACCAGGAAAAGTCCTTTATCATATTTTGATCCCTACATTGGGATCACAAAAACATCAATTTTAACCATATGTTAAAAGTTAGAAACATTGTATTCTTGAAATTCCAATAGAAGTCAACAGACAGCAGTAAGAAAAAAGAAACTTGTTAATTTCCTGACATGCTGATCTAGCGTTCCACAGTCCAGTTGCCTCCCCTGTGCTGTCCATCCAAAGATTTCTGTCTCATTTCTGGTATTTCTTTTTTTTTTTAATTTATTTTTTATTTTTGGCCACGTTGCACAGTGGCTTGTGGGATCTTAGTTCCCTCACCAGGGATTGAACCCGAATCCTGGCAGTGAAAGCACCAAGTCCTAACTACTGGACCGCTTAGGAATTCCCCATTTCTGCTATTTCTTATCATTCAGGTGATCTGGGGAAGAAGAGGTACATAGGTTCTCTCAGTAGTGTCAATGGCAAATCATAAACGAATAGCTATTTTATCCTACTTCTAGTCAAGCCATTGTTAGCTGCACTCAAGGACAGATTCACTATGAAGCTAATGAAGCATGCTTATGCTTGTACAAGCCCCTTCCAAGTCCCAGGGAAAAGCCCTAGCTTTTGTTCATATAGCCATATATTTTTGTAAAATTTAAATGTTTTAAAACACAATTGGTTTAGACCTTTGTACTCCAACTTCCCACCAAACTTCCCCTCAGGTTGGATGTTGGGTCAATGGTCATGGGTATTTCTGGAAGTCAGATGAATATTCAGTAAGAAATAATATTGATAATTCCTTAATATCATCCAATACAGTACTGCGTAAAACCTGATGCATAGATCATTATGCTGGCCCATAAACTGCTACCTGTCTGTGAAGAAATACATAAAGACCTTATTTGTTGTACATCTTTCTTTCACTTCATTTTTCAAGTATTAAATTTTATTTTATTTTACAACTGTAATGATCCGCAATAAATTGGGGAAAAAAAACCTTCTTCACTTGAAGAAACAGTGATTAATACCCAGCCTATATTTAAATTTTCCCAGTTGTTCCCAGTATGTTTTTTATGGTTGGTTTGTTCAAACCATTTGATTATTATGTCTCTTAAGTCTCTTATAATCTAGAGCATCCTGTTCTCCCCCTTCTTTTTTCATGTCATTGAACAATTGCCTTGCAAAATTGTACGCCTTCTCCTTTCTGGTTTGTCTGATTACTTTCTCAACATTTTTTTCTAGTTAGTGGCTTGCATTTTTCTTAACAGTGTCTCTTGAAAGGCAAAAAAATTTAATTTTGATAAAGTCCAATTTATGGGTTTTTTTCTTTTATAGTTTGTGATTTTGGAGTTGTATTTAGAGAGTCATGGGCAAACAAATAAACAGACAAAAAAAACCCCTAAAAAACAAGACAAAATAAAAACCCTTGAATCTCACACAGTTTAAAAAATTAACTCAAAATGGATCACAGACCTAAATGTAAAAGCTAAAACTATAAAAATTTGAGAAGAAAACATAGGTGAAAATTTTGGTGGCCTTGGAATTGGCAAAGATTTCCCACGGTGATTCTAATATGCAGGCAGGATTGAGAACCATCAGTAATTCCATTCCTGATAACAACTCTGGTTAATGTGATTTAAGGGGAAGTATCTCAGGTTGCAGTGTTTCTCAAATTTTAATGTACATACAAATCACCTAGTTACTTAAAAAAAAAAAAGATTTAGTGGGTCTCAAATTGTCTTACCTCTGGTCTTTCAGTTATGTGAAAAAAATATGTTATTTAAAGTTTAAGCCACATTTAGCTGGGTGTACTGATACATTCATCTGAAAGTATCTTAACAGTCGTACTTTTATAATCCCGTTTTTAAAAAATTTAAAAGCAGATTTAAAAAATTTAAAAACAGACACAAACCGTAAATGAACCCTAAGTGTGATGGGGCTGCTAAAAATAAGGAAACACTGTTTCAGACTCTTTCAGTACTAGTGTGGTATCCAGGTTAGTTCTACTTTTCTTGGTCATACCACATCTAAATTATTCCAGTTTTGGCCTTACTTCTTTCTTTTTTTTTTTATAAATTTATTTATTTATATTTATTTTTGGCTGTGTTGGGTCTTCCTTTCTGTGCGAGAATTTTCTCCATTTGCGGTGAGCGGAGGCCACTCTTCATCGCGGTGCGCAGGCCTCTCACCGTCGCGGCCTCTCCCGTTGCGGAGCACAGGCTCCAGACGCGCAGGCTCAGTAGTTGTGACTCACGGGCTTAGTCGCGCCGTGGCATGTGGGATCTTCCCAAACTAGGGTTCGAACCTGTGTCCCCTGCATTGGCAGGCAGATTCTTACCCACTGCGCCACCAGGGAAGCCCGGCCTTACTTCTTAAAGTGGACATGGATAAACAAGAACTCGGGTAAGGATAGTGAAGAACTTAAATGGAAATTTTAGATTGCAGAAAGACTTTTTTTTTTTTAACTTAAGACTTACTCTTTAATAACTAAATTTAAATATTGGAAACATTGCCACATAGACTTACTTCATCTAGATTCTAGAAGACAAAATGACCCAAGTCATACAGAGGCATAATTTGAGACCATATAACTGCAGGCATTTTAATGATTAGAGCTGTTGAATGATAAGAGCTGCTCTTGTGAGAGAGAGAACTCCCTGTCCTTGGAGGTGTTCAAACAGCAGATGGTTGTCTTGCTATGAGGAATATTGTAACAAAATGGAAAATTACAGGAGATGACCACTAGGATGGCTTCAACTTTGAGATGCTCAGCTTCAGAGTAATTTTGCAGCTCCAGCTCCATGCTGTGAGAGGCACAGGGCTTCTTCAGGCTTCTTGTGACTTTTATTCTAGGTGCAGAGATGACCTGGCTACAACATCTCTCAGCTGCTTTTAATCATCAGGGTGATGAATTCTGTAAAATGAAGGAGTCGGAGCAGGTGTCCTCCAAGGTTATTTTCAGCTGTAGCTTCCATTGGTAACATTAATATTCACTGCTAAACATCAGAGAGCAAGAGTAGTTTACCAGTTTGTCATAAAAGGATATAACTCAGGAACAGCCAGATGGAAGAGATGCATAGGGCAAGATATGGGGAAAGGGTGTGAAGCTTCCGTGCTCTCTGAGTGCACCACTGTCCCCAAATCTCCATGTGTTCACCAAACCAGAAACTCCTATAACCTCATTTTTAATGTCTACTAATTGAGTAGATGTACAGTGGGTATATCATTTTTTTAAGGATTAGTTTCCTTGGTAGATTTCTAGGAGGGAATTTACTGAATCAAAGAATATGAACATTTTTATGGCTCCTGTTTATATTGCCAAATTTCTTTCCAAAGAGTTTGCATCAGACAACCTGTACACTGTCTTGACAAAAAATACAAATTAATTTAGGCTAACATTTCTGATTTAAAGGGAAAGCAAAGAATACCATATTTTTCATAAATAACATGATTGTTTATATAGAAAAACCAAAGGATTCTACTTTTTAAAAATGGAATAAGTGAACTTAGCAAGGTTGTAGAATACAAGGTCAATAGTTAAGATAGTTAAAACTCTATTGTATTTCTACATACTTGCAACAACAAGAAAATGATTTTTTTTTTCATACTTGTACATACCCTTTATTCAAGTCACTTAAATCATCCAAATATTATTCTTAGCTTTGGAGATGGTCTTTTAAACACTGAGACATCTTTTACACCAAAAGATCATTTTAGAGAAAGAGGATGTGCTTGAAGCTGGTACAGTGGGCTCAGCTGCACATGGACTTGTGTGATATAGAGGTGGACCTTTCAAGCACCAAAGCCTGTGTCTTTCATCCTTTCTCACAGTGTAAAGTGACAGGGTACATTTACCCAAGTCAGCACTGAATGTGTGTGTGTTCCTCGCCAGATGCTGCTGCAATTTTAGTTACAATAATTCCGCAAAAGGTGGTTATTCTGCAAAAGACTTTCTTCAGAGGAACTAGAAATGAGCAATTAAAGGTCTTTTGTTGTTGTAGTAAATGGCCTAGACCATTCTAAACAGTAAAATCCATATCCGGTTGTTGGCTCAAAGTAGAGCTGTAACCTCCCAGCAGGATTTGTTTAGTTTTATTTATTTATTTATGATATAACTGACATGTAACATTATATTAGTTTCAGGTGTACAATATAATGATTCAGTATTTGCATACATGGCAAAATGATTACCACAAGAAGACTAGTTAACATTCATCACCATACATAATTACAGAACTTTTTTTTCTTGTAATGAGAACTTTTTTTTTTTTAAATTTATTTATTATTTGTTTTTGGCTGTGTTGGGTCTTCGTTTCTGTGCGAGGGCTTTCTCTAGTTGTGGCAAGCGGGGGCCACTCTTCATCGCGGTGCGCAGGCCTCTCACTATCGCGGCCTCTCTTGTTGCGGAGCACAGGCTCCAGACGCGCAGGCTCAGTAATTGTGGCTCACGGGCCCAGCTGCTCCGCGGCATGTGGGATCTTCCCAGACCAGGGCTTGAACCTGTGTCCCCTGCATTGGCAGGCAGATTCTCAACCACTGCGCCACCAGGGAAGCCCTGTAATGAGAACTTTTAAGATTCACTATCTTAGCAACTTTCAAATATCCAATACAGTATTATTAATTATAGTCACCATGTTGTACATTACATCCCCGTGAGTTATTTATTTTGTAACTGGAAGTTTGTACCTTTTGACTCCTTTCACCCATTTTACCCACCCCACCCCCTGCCTCTGGCAACTACCATTCTGTTCTCTGTATCTATGAGCTTGGTTGAGGTTGTTGTTGTTTTTAGATCCCACATATAAGTGAGATCACACCATATTTGTCTTTCTCTGTCTGACTTACTTCCCTTAGCATAATGCCCTCAAGGTCCATCCATGTTATCACAAATGGCAAGATTTAACTCTTCTTTTATGGCTGAATAATATTCCAATGTATATATATACTACATCTTTTTTTTTTTTTAATATTTATTTATTTATTTATTTTTGGCTGTGCTGGGTCTTCGTTTCTGTGCGAGGGCTTTCTCCAGTTGTGGCAAGCAGGGGCCACTCCTCATCGCGGTGCGCGGGCCTCTCACCACCGCGGCCTCTCTTGTTGCAGAGCACAGGCTCCAGACGCGCAGGCTCAGTAATTGTGGCTCACGGGCCCAGTTGCTCCGCGGCATGTGGGATCTTCCCAGACCAGGGCTCGAGCCCGCGTCCCCTGCATTAGCAGGCAGATTCTCAACCACTGCGCCACCAGGGAAGCCCCACTACATCTTCTTTATCCATTCATCTGTGGATGGACACTTAGGTGGTTTCCATTATCTTGGCTGTTGTAAGCAGTGCTGCAAGGAATGCATACATCTTTTCAAGTTAGTGTTTCTGTTTTCTTCAGAGAAATACTCAGAAGTGGGATGCTGGATCGTATGATAGTTCTATTTTTAATTTTTTAAGGACCCTCCATACTGTTTTACATAGTGGCTGCACCAGTTTGCATTTCCACCGACAGTGCACGAGGGTTCCCTTGGCTCCACATCCTCACCAATACTTGCTTTTTAATAATAGCCGTTCTGACAAGTGTAAGGTGATATCTCATTTCTGTTTTGACTTGAATTTCCCTCATGATTGGTAATGTTGAGCATTTTTCATGTGCCTGTTGGCCATCTGTTTGTCTTCTTTGGAAGAATGTCTTCAGATCCTCTGCCCATTTTTTAATCAGATTATTTGTTTCTTTGCTATTGAGTTGATTGAGTTCTTCATATATTTTGAATATTAACCCCTTATCAGACATATGATTTGCAAATATTTTCTTCTATTCAGTAGGTTGCTTTTAAATTTTATTGATGGTCCCTTTTGCTGTGTAGAGCTTTTTAGTTTGATTTTTAGTTTTTAAATTTTTAAATTTAAAATTGAAAAATTTTTACTTTTGTTGCCTTTGCTTTTGGTGTCAAATCCAAAAGATCATCGCCAAGACTGCTGTCAAGGAGCTTACCGCTTATCTTTTCTTCTAGGAGTTTTATGGTTTCAGGTCTTACATTCAAGTCTTTAATCCATTTTGAGTTAATTTTTGTATGTGGCATAAGATTGTGGCTCTGTTTCATTTTTTTGCATGTTGCTGTCCAGTTTTCCCAGCACCATTTATTGAAGAGAATATTCTTTCCCCATTGTATATTAATTATTGGCTCAGTTGTCAAAATTAATTGACCATATATGTGTACATTTTTTTCTAGGCTCTCTATTCTGTTCCACTGATCTATTGATATGTGTCTGTTTTTATGCCAATACCATACCGTTTTTGTTGCTGTAGTTTGAAATCAGGGAACATCGTGCCTCTAGCTTTATTCTTCTTAAAATTGAAAAAAAATTAAATACAATTTATAACAGCATCCAAAAAAATATCAAATGTCTAGGAATATATCTAGTAAAATGTACAAGATCCCTCTGCTGGAACTGCAATACATTGCAGAGAGAAATTTTAAATGACCTAAATAAATGAGAAAGGCCATGTTCATGTATTAGTATTAGTACTGTTGAAGTATCCATTCTCCCCAGATTGACCTATAGATTCAATGCAATCCTAATCAGAACCCCAGCAGGCTCTTTTGAAGAAATCAATAAGCTTAGTCTAAAATTTATTTGGAAATGCAAACGAATTGAATCATCAAATCCATCTTGAAGAAAAAACAAAGTCGGAGTTCTTACACTACCTGAGTTTGAGATTTACCATAAAGTTATATAATCAAGACAGTGTGATAGTGACTTAAAAATAGATACATATCAATGGAACAGAATAGAGAATCCAGCAAAAGACCCAAGGTGCCAAGTCAATTCAATAGAAAAATGCAAGTCTTTTTTAAAAATGTCACTGGAACAACTGGATATGAGTATCAAAAAAAATTAGATCTTAACCCTTATCTCACTTCATACATAAAAAATTAATTCAAAATGAATAATAGACCGCATGGTAATACCTGAAACTATAAAGCTTTTAGAACTGCACTGTTCAATACAGCAGCCACTAGCTACGTGTGACTATTGAGTACTCAAAATGTGGTTAGTCCAAAATGAGATGTGCTGTAAATGTAAAATACATACTAGATTTCAATGACTCTATATGAAAAAAAAGTAAAAATCACAATCAAATTTTGTATTGATTACATAGGTTGTGTAAGAAATATTTTTAAAATCAACTTCACTTGTTTTGTTTTACCTTAAAAAAAAAAGGAGGCTATTAAGACATTTAAAATTACATATATGGAGTCTAGAAGCAAAGACACCCTGGTAGCAATGAGCACACCTAATGCTCAAATCGTAGTTTCTAATACCACTCTTTAATAAAAGGATCCAGGGCACCCTAGAGAAGTAGGGATTCTAAAACTGGGGCAGGAAATATACAAGACAAGCCTGGACCATCTCATAGCACTAGGAAGTAAGAAAATGCTCAAAACAAATAAATAAAAACTCTACATTGATGGGATACACCAAAGGGACATGGGAGTCAACTGAAAGAGCTCCCAATGGCCAAAACTGAAACACTTTGAGAAAAAAAAGGTAGTATTGGGTTATAATCCAAAGTATAAAATAAATATCCAAGAGTTCATACTGATATAAATAAATGATTGATTGAATAACTAAATAAACGTGAGAGAAGAGACAAGTTCTCCCTTGGAGAAGAATTCAATATAATTTATGTAGATACTCTACCCTCAAGGAAAGGGAGCATCACTCCCTATGCCTTAGACATGGGCTGCACATAACTTACAAAGAGTATATTATTCAGTCATAAGAAGGAGTGAAGTACTGACATAAAACATGAATGAACCTTGAAAATGTTATGCTAAATGAAAGAAATCAGACCCAAAAGACCACATATTGTACAATTCCATTGATATGAATTGTCCAGAATAGGTAAATCCATAGAGAAAGAAGGTAGATTAGTGGTTTCCAGGGACTTGGAAGAGGGGGATATTTGGAGTGATTTCTAATAGCTACAGGTTTCCTTTGTGGTGATGAAAATGTTCTGGAGTTAGATAGTGCTGATGGTGGTACAATTTTGTGAACATACTAAAACACTGATTTGTACATTTTAAAAGAATGAATCTTATGGTATATGAATTATATATCAATTTACTAAAAGTAAAAAGAAACCTGATGCCTGGGCTCCCATTTTAGCCAACTGAAAATAACTTTTGGGGGCGGGCCCCAGGCATCTGTCTTGTTTAAAAGCTCCTTAAGTAATTCTAATGTGTGATTAAAGATGAGAACTAACAGTTTAGACCAATAATATTCACAATTAGAACTCCTGGGGTGAAAAAAGTTGGGTTTGCCAGCAAAGAAGTTGGTTGAAGAATGGCTTCCAGAAGGCAAGCAGCAGTGTCTGCCACACTGTGTAATAGCTTGGATTATGTTTCAGATAGAACCTCTATCCTCATTGGATACCTGAATATTTATTGAGTACCTACTATGTGCTGGTGTTGAGTTTATGGTGGTGAAGAAAATATGGTTCCTGCCCTGATGGAGCTTAGCGTCATGGGGGCACTAGCTGTTCTAGTGGAGAGAAGAGTAGCTAAGGTAAGGAGGCAGGAAAAATTCAAGAAATAAGGGAGTTGGGGGTGGGTATATCCAAGGCATGAAAAAGGGATGGTTTGGGCTTTCATGAGGTTTTAGGACCTTCAGAACACCAGGACAGGTACATAAGGTAGTCCTGAGGCAGTAAGATAACTCTGATTACAAAATTAAGATCTAACCTTGAAGAGTACTCCTGGACATTATCTTTAATTCCCTAGGGAAAAGTTTAATTAAAGGAGTCTTATAGCCTGTGGTTGGTATGTAGAACTCTATATGTTGTATGTTTTTGTGGGGGCTGCCTGGAATTGGCTTTACAGTCTCTGAGGCTATCCTTTATACTTCAAAACTTTATATCATCATTAAAGAAGACAAAGTAGCAAAGATAGGCTTACATTTGGTGAGTTCTTGGAAAGTTTTTAATGACAGCTACATACATAGATAAGATTAGCCATCCTTAGAAATCTCACAGGAGAAACTCATTTCCTTTGCCAGATATTTATTAAGATTCTACAATGGAAACGTGGGTAAATATGTAACATACTGTTTATTGATATTATAATACATGGTATAATCTTATTTATATTTCTAGACTTTAAGGTCATCTTCTGTCTCTCCATCCCTGACCAATCCCCTGACCTCATTTCTGGATGCCTACTTGCACCTGAATGACCTATAAGCATCTCGGGTACCAGATGGAACTACTCAATCCCCTTCCACCCTCATTCCTCCTGTATCTCAGAGGATGTTAGCCAACTGTCTACTGAGACACTGAGGGTCATATTTGACCCCATCTTAGCACCCCACAGCCCACCAATCATTTTCATTCTGTTTGTCCAATCCATCTCCCTCCTCTCCATCTCCTGCACTGCCCTAATTCAGGCCACCATCATTCATACATAGATTAATTCAGTATTTTTTGAGCATACACTATTCATATGCCATTCATATTCTAGGCTTTGAAACAAAGTCTTAGTAAACAGAACAGTCAGTGAACATCAGTGAACAAAACTGACAAAGATCCTGCCTTCCTGGAGCTTACATTCAAGTGGAAAGAGAAAATAAATAAAACAGATAAGCAAAATATATATTGTTAGAAAGTAACAGGTGCTTAGGAGAAAAAATAAAGCAGGTAGAGGGATATGATGTTTGGGGTGGGATTGAAAGGCCCCAATGAGAAGGCGACTTTAAAAGAAATTTATTTATTTGTTTATTATTTGGTTGCACCAGGTCTTAGTTGCAGCAGGCGGTCTCCTTAGTTGCAGCATGTGGGCTCCTTAGTTGCGGTGGGCAGGCTCCTTAGCTGCAGCATGCAGGCTCCTTAGTTGTGGCATGCAAACTCTTAGTTGTGGCACACATGTGGGATCTAGTTCCCTGACCAGGGATCGAACCCAGGCCCCCTGCATTGGGAGCATGGAGTCTTATCCACTGCGCCACCAGGGAAGTCCTGACAAGGTGACTTTTGAGTAAACATTTGAGAAGGAAATGACGAAGCTAGCCCTGGGGATATCAGGGGGCTATCCAGAGGAAAAAGTACATGAAAAGGTTCTGGGATGGGATGGTGCCCAGCCTGCTGCAGGACGGCAAAGAGGCCAGTGTGGCCACAGTAGAGTGAGGAAGTGAGAGAGGAGTAGAAGGGAATGGAATGAAGTTAGAGAGTTAGTAAAGACAGGATCCTGCAGGTCATAGTAAGGAGTTGGGGTTTTGTTGCTAATGATAGGGGAACCATCACAAAGTTTTGAGCAGAGAAATGACAGAATCTGACTCACTATTTTAAAATAAAAGGATCGCTTCGGCTGCCATTTTGAGAACAGACTGAAGTGAGGAAAGCATAGAAAGAGGAAGAGAAGGGAGGCTGTTTTAGAACCTAGTAGAGAGCCTATGGTGGCCTGGACCAGGGTGGTAGCAGTGGAAGTTATGAGAAATGATCACATTCTGGATGTATTTTGAAGGTAGAGCCAACAGAATTTGGTGACTAACACAATGTGAGGTGTGAGAGAGAAGTCAAAGATTACTTCAGCAACTGGAAGCATGGAATTGTCAGTTGAAATGGGAAAACTGCAAGAGAAACAGGTGTGTATGTGTGTGTGTGTGTGTGTTTGGTGGTGGTGGTGAGTGACTCTCAGAAACTCAGTTTTAGACACGATAAGCTTGAGATGGGGACTTCCCTGGTGGTGCAGTGGTTAAGAATCCGCCTTCCAATGAAGGGGATGCAGGTTCGAGTCCTGGTCGGGGAACTAAGATCCCACATGCTGTGGGGCAACTAACCCTGTGTGCTCTAGAGCCTGCATGCCACAACTAGAGAGCCTGCGTGCACAACTACTGAGCCCACGCACTCTGGAGCCCGCACGCCACAACTAGAGAGAAGCCCGCTACAACGAAAGACCCCACATGCCGCCACGAAGAGCCCACATGCCGCAACTAAGACCCGATGCAGCCAAATAAATAAATATTAAAAAAAAAAAAGCTTGAGATGCCTTGCTAGGTATCCAAATGGAGGTGTCCAGCAAGGTGCTGGACATACGGGTCTTGAGTTCAGAGGAGAAATCTAGGCTGGGGATGTAAATTTGGAAGTTGATTGCATATGGATGGTATTTAAAGCCATGAAGCGGAATGAAATCATCATCTCAGTGAGTGTAGATTGAAATGCGACAAGACCTAACTAAGCTCCGAGGCTCTTAAACACTTAAAAGTGAAATAAAGAAGAACCAGAAAAAGAGATTCAGTAGGAGCAGCCAAAATGATAGGAAGAAAGCCAAGCAAGTGGACACCAAGTGAAGAAAGTATTCCAAGGAAGAGTGATCAACTTAATAAATGTTGCTAGGTCAGATAAGATGAGAAGTTAACCTAGGAATTAGTAACACGGAGGGCTCTGGTGACCCTGAGAACAGTCTCAGTTTGAACGCTGGAGTCAAACCTGACTAGACAGGTTCAAGGTGGAACGTGGGGAGAGAAATGGGAAAGTGAGTAGAGACATATCTTCCACTGAGTTTTCTTGTAAAGGGAAAGAGGGAAAGGAGTAGGAGCTGGAGAGGGAATTGGGGTCCAGAGTGGTTTTTTTAAAGATGAGGGAAATACAGCATATTTATTTGTAGGTTGATGGGAACAATCTGTTAGAAAGCAAAAAAAAAAAAAAAAAAAAAAAAAAAAAATTGATGTAGGACAGAGAGGTAAAAATTGCTGGAGCTGTGCTCTTGAATAGGTGAGAGGTTTCAGATCTAGCTAGGACACAAGCAGACAGGCTGGCCATAGCATGATCTCTTCATCCTCCATAGTAACAGGAGGAAGGCCCAGTGTTTGAGTATAGGTGCTAGGAGATGGGAGATGGTAGGTGGCTTGTGAAAGACATCTTGTGATTGCTTAAGTTTTCGCAGTGGATAGGAAGCAAGGTCATCAACTGAGAGTTGAAATAATGTTGCTGTAAACAATTTAGTATGTGCCTTTGGAAACACATTTCTTTGCCTGTCTGTTGTGGATACATCTAGGGGTAGAAATGGTGGATTATATAGGTTGCAAATGGAACCAAAGAGAATTTTTTAGGATTAAATTCGTTCTGATTTTAAACGTAGAAAATACAAAAATTTTAAAGCAGTAAATAACAATCACCTCTCCTAGAAATAAATATTATTAATACTTTAATATATTAATTTTCAGTATGATTAATCCTAAGAGGAAAGTAGGAGTAAATTTTATGTACAGTTTGATTCCAACTGTAAAAATATACTTAGAGAAAAAAGGACCAGAAAGGAATATAGTATGCTAACAGGTTATGTTAATAAAAATATGTGTGATTTTTTCTCTATTAAAAAATTTTGCAATCTGATATTTTAATGAGAAAAATTAACATTATAAGCTTTTAAAAAGAAGCTATTTGTTGAATCAATCCTCAAAATAAACTTCTAGAAATGCCATACCAATGTACTGACCTAGTAAGTATTTGCTGAAACAATCCTACCTCTTTCCATTCATGTGACACTGGACATCACTTTATAGGATTGGGTTTACATGGAAAGTACTCTTGAAATAACAGAAGGTATTCATTTCCTCCCAGGTATTCTACCCAACATTTAGGAAATACTGCCACCCAGTGGATGGTAGGAACTTAGTTTTGGTTCCTGTTGCTTTAGTTCTGTATAAAAAGTCAATAGACCAGGCAAAGGGTGTGTGTTTCTGGGGAAACTTTGGGGGCTTGGGTTGAACCAGGAGGGTTAACTCAGACAGCTGCTCATGTATTTGTGAGCCAAGGAGGAAAGATGAAATCCCAACTAGGAGGGAGGCTGAAGTGGAAATCTTCAAGGGACTGAATTGTACATCTAGTATGCTGAGTAATGCATCCTGATTCCAATGTGAGAATCTATCCTAAGGAAATAATCATGGATGTGCAAAGATTTTGTGTGTGTCTTTTTTTTTTAAATTTATTTTTGGCTGCGTTGGGTCTTTGTTGCTGCATGCGGGCTTTCTTTAGTTGCGGCGAGGGGGGGCTACTCTTCGTTGAGGTGTGTGGGCTTTTCATTGCAGTGGTTTCTCTTGCTGCGGAGCACGGGCTCTAGGCGGGCGGGCTTCAGTAGTTGTGGCTCGTGGGCTCTAGAGGACAGGCTCAGTAGTCGTGGCGCACCGGCTTAGTTGCTCCGCGGTATATGGGATCTTCCCGGACCAGGGTTTGAACCTGTGTCCCCTGCATTCAGGTGGATTCTAAACCACTGCGCCAGCAGGGAAGTCCCGATGTGCAAAGATTTAACGTTGATGTTTATCGTGTTTTTTTAATAACAAGAAAGACAAGAGTGTATAGGTCCCATAACTGAGGATTAATTGAATAAATAATAACACACCTCTGCAATTAACGATGCTTTGACCATTAAAGTGATATTAAAAATGTGTAGTGACAGGAAGATGTTTAAGATCTATTTTTTAGTGAAAAATGCAGATCAAAAGCAGCATATATCACACACAGCTAAAAGACCACAAATACATCAACATTTTAATAATGACAATAATAATTAACATATATTCAGGGCTTACTATGTGATTAAAATAGCTACCTTGGACCCACCTAGTCTTTCCTTCTCTAACTTAATCCTTCTAATGCTTCCCTCTGATTCCATTCCTATCCTTTCTTGGGGCCTAGACTTCTTTGGCAGCCTGATCAAGCGTATGGACTCCAAAAGAATGTTTTTAAATGCATAAAATAAAACACATTGCATTAAACAGGAAACAAGTTACTTTGAAATACAATTATTAAAGTATCTAAAAAACATATTTGTGATATAGTGACATGTATATATAATATACGTGTAATATATATTATATATTAAATAATATATCTATATTACATATATTTCTTTATCAGTACATTAAATAAGATGTAGTAGAAGGTATAGTAATAATTTCTAAGTGGAAATATTAATGTGATATTTCAAGATAATTAAAACAACTGTGATTTTTTTAAAAAATAAATTTATTTATTTTATTTATTTATTTTTGGCTGCGTTGGGTCTTCGTTGCTGCGCGCGGGCTTTCCTAGTTGCGGTGAGTGGGGGCCACTCTTCGTTGTGGTGCACAAGCTTCTCACTGAGGTGGCTTCTCTTGTTGCAGAGCACGGGCTCCAGGTTCACGGGCTTCAGTAGTTGTGGCACGTGGGCTCAGTAGTTGTGGCTCATGGGCTCTAGAGCTTAGGCTCAGTAGTTGTGGCGCACGGGCCCAGCTGCTCCGCGGCATGTGGGATCTTCCCAGACCAGGGCTCGAACCCGTGTCCCCTGCATTGGCAGGTGGATTCTTAACCACTGTGCCACCAGGGAAGCCCAACAACTGTGATTTGATGTGAAAATATTTGTGATTTCTGTTGGTGACAAAGTCATTGTGTTTTGTTGGCTATATTCATAACTGAAGGAAATGTTAAATTGCAACTAAAACCTAGTGACAATAAAGACACTTTCTTTTTCCTATCCATGGGATGTAGGTTAAGAACTCTGGGCCCTCCAGTCTATTATCAGCCAGCTGTCAGAACATGTCAGTTCGTTTTCAAACCCCCTAAGTGGCTTCCCATCTCATTTAAAATCTTTACCCTAAGAATATGTGGCCCGCAGGTTTCCTTTCTGCTATCATTTCCTGCCATTTCCTACCAGTCCCCTTCTCCTTCCCTGCCCTCCAGCCACACTGTCATCTGTGCAGTTCTTTGAGTACAAGCCAAGCATAGTCCTAGCCTTTGCTTTTGCTATTCTGTCTGCCAAAACATTCTTCCCTTACATATTGGCAGGACCTGCTCCCTTAGATCAGGGGTCGACATTTTCTGTAAAGGGCCAGAGAGTCAATATTTTTAGGCTTTGTGGTCCATATCATCTCTGTTGCAACTACTCAACTCTGCTGTGATAGTACAAAAGCAATCATAGACAATACATAAATGCATGGGTGTGGACGTGTTCCAATAAATCTTTATTTTTGGACACAAATTTGAATTGCATATGATTTTCATATATGTAATGTTTTTCTTTCGAGAAATTTTAAATCATTTACAAATATAAAAAGCATTCTTAGCTCTTGAGCTGTACAAAAACAGGCAGCTAGCTAGTCAAATTTGGCCACAGTCCACAGTTTGCCGACTGCTGCCTTACTTATATCTGCCAGGTCTCTGTTCATATGTCGCTTCTTTGGAGAGGCTTTCTCTGGCCACTTAATCCCAAACAGCCTTCCCCTTCTCTCTCTATTCCTTTGCTTTGCTTTATTTTTATTCATTGAACTTCTCCAGAACCAACATATATTTTTATTTGCTTATTTCCTATCTTCCTTCTAGAATATAAGGACCATGAGGCAGGACCTTGGTCTTTTTTTTCAGTGCTGTGCCCCTGTCAGTATGACAGAAACTGGCACAAAATAAAATACTCAAATACTTCTTGAATGAATAATTTAGTGCTGGTGTGATATTGTGATTTATAATAAGAAATAAATATTTAGTCTTTATTTCCTATTTCTGGCACAGAGCTCCTAAAACCTTTGGAATTTCTTAAGTAATGAGAGTGACAAAAGTTCTCTCTCTCTCTTTTTTTTTTTTGGCCATGCCATGCGGCATGCAGGATCTTAGTTCTCTGACCAGTGATGGAACCTGTGCCCTCTGCAGTGGAAGCACGGAGTCCTAACCACTGGACCGCCAGGGAATTACCAAAAGTGTCTTTTATTATGTTAATGAAGTGGCTTTAGGACACATCTAAATATGGGAGTTGGTTGCCAAGAGAACCACGTGATTAGAAGGTTGAAACTTTCAGTCCCACCCCCCTGACCTGGGGGTAGGAGGGTATGGGGGTGGGAAAGGGGCTGGAGTTTGAATAAACATCAATGGCCAATGATTTACTCAATCATGTTAATGTAACGAAGCCTCCATAAACCCCCCAAAAGGACGGTTTTGAGAGCTTCTGGTTTGGCAAACACATGGAGATTGCAGAGAGTGGTGATTCTCAAAGGGAGCATGGAAACTCTGTACCCTTTTCCCATACCTTGCTCTGTGTTTCTTTTATCTGGCTGTTCCTGAGTTACATATTTTATGGTAAACTGGTAATCTAGTGAGTAAACTGGTTTCCTAAATTCTGTGAGCTGTTCCAGCAAATTAATAGAACACAGGAAGGTGGTCGTGGGAACCTCTGATTACAACCTGGACTTCTGATTGGCCTCTGAAGAAGCGAGGAAGTGCACTCTTGTAGAACTGAGCACTTAATCTGTGGGGTTTGATGCTATCTCAGGTGGATAGTGTCAAAACTGAGCTGAATTGTAGGACACTCAGCTGGTGTTGGAGAATTGCTTGGTGGTGTGGGAAACCCCCTAAAAACACACACACACACACACACACACACACACACACACACACACACACACACACACACACACACACACACAGATTTGGGGGTAGAACCTCTTAGCCGGTCATCTCTCTATGATGTTACTTACTAGAATTAGAATTTCTTTTAAATTGTGGTAGCCAGAATTGGAAATTATTCCCTAGATACAGTCTGAATCAATGCAGAGTAAAATAAAATGATGCTTCTATTAATACAGTGGTTTTCTGTAAAACTGTATTCAAATGGGAATTTTGGCAAATCAGATTTCTCCAAAACTGTACTTGTAATTGATGTTTTTTGAACCTCTATCTAATTCTCTATACTTATATTATTGGTTTAGTTTTGTACTTCAGTCTGTTGAAGTTATTTTGTACTTTGATAGCCCCTGCATCAGCTATCCTGGCCAGCTACAAATTTGACAACATTTAATATCTTCGTCCAAACCTTTCAGAGTAAGGAAAAGAGGGGTACTGACTCCACATGACTTCCAGGTGGCTGGAGTGCCATCAACCCACACTTGCGGTATATATCTTGTAGGTTATCCTTTAGGCCAGGGTTGCAGGGAAGTCCTCCACACAAGAACTAGGAGTGGAGGGAAGGGGGGACTTCAGATAATTCAACCGAAAATCAACAGCTGAGATATTCAAAGCATATTCTTAAAGAGGGAAATGCCTAAGATTAACAGTATGTCTAAAGAGAGGATGTGTCAATCATAAGGGTGTGGAATCTGCTGTGGAGAAATAGAGGAGAATCCCTGAGGCCAATATCAGCCTTACTCATCTAGACTTTTGTCAAGCCTCCTGATAGAATATCTCTGTTCAGAGTTGGATATTTGGATCACCTAACAAACTCCCTTTGTTTTATCTGATTCCAGTCCTATACAGACACTTTCTGAAGATTCAGCTTCCTGTGTAATAAATCCACAGGGAGAGAATAGGTTGCTATGATTGACCCCAATGTCTGGGCTTTTTTTCTATGTGTAATACATTTCAGTATAGCACTGTTAAAATAATAAAAAGTGTTTGGTCTTAATCATCAGTTTCTCATGGATTTTGTAAGCATGAAGAGGTGGAGTTTCTGAGCAGGCCAGGCTGAAGGTCAGAATCTCAACAATGGTGAATTTACCAAGGGATCTGCCATTTTGCAGAGACCAAGTGGAACCTTGATCAGCATGTATATTTTGGCATGATAAGCCATTAAGGGTTTTGTCAAATTTCTCTCTGAAACAAAATAAGTTATTTATGGCATTAGTTATGCTACTGAAAAGTAGACATTAAGTAAATTTGACATGATTTGTTCCTATTGAGCCTCTGCTGGCTCCTGATAAATATATTCCTTCAAGGAATTGCCACAAGATATGTTTCATTATCTATTAAAGACTTTTCTAGGTTTACTAGTTTGTAGCTTTTGGTATCCCCACTATCCTCTTTAGATAATTAAGATAGCACTTGCCTGCATTAAACCTTCTGGCATCTCTCACTAAGAAGCAAGTTTGAGTCATAAAATGTATTTGCCTTTTTATGGAATTAGAAGTGTCCTAGAGAAGCTTATTAAGGATCCAAAGAAGATATCTATAGCTATATATATCTATATCAATATCTATACCTACATCTATCTAGATAACTATATATATATATATATACATACACACACATATTTATTTATTTGTTTGTTGTTATTGTTTGTTTTTTGAGGGATGCAATCAAGAACAATGATCAGGTATTTGTTTCCAAGATAGACAGATCTGGTTTGACTCATAGCTCATATATGTGTCACCTTAGGCAGCCATAACCTCTCTAAGCCCCATTTCCTAATCTGTAAAAGGGAATTGCTATGGTGATTACATGAAGAGACTGTTTTTTTAACTTTATATTGGAGTATAGCTGATTTTACAATGTTGTGTTAATTTCAGGTGTACAGCAAAGTGATTCAGGCATACATACACATATATCTTTTCTTTTTCAAATTCTTTTCCCATTTAGGTTATTACAGAATATCGAGTACAGTTCCCTTTGCTATATGGTAGGTCCTTGTTGGTTATCTACATGAAGAGATTCTTGTAAAGTGCTTAATATAACACCTGGCATAGTAGCTATCACCATCATTACCATCATCATCATCATCATCATCTTCATCATTGTTAATGGAAATACTAGCTAGCCCCTCATGAATTGGTTTCCCAGGGCAATCAATATCCTGTGAACTGGACTTCCCTGGCGGTCCAGTGGTTAACATTCTGCATTTCCAATGCAGGGGGCGTGGGTTCGATCCCTGGTCAGAGAACTGAGAGCCCGCAAGCAGTGCGGCGCAGCCAAAAAAAAAAAATTCTTGTGAACCACTATAGAGTGCTTCACAGGCCAAAAGCTTGATTTCTTTCTGTCAACTTTGTGACTGAGTTTAGAAGGAAGAACTCACACAAACACAAGATTCACAAGAAACTGCCTATTTCTGTATTCATTTATAATCACACACACGCAAAAACAGCTGCATCAGTATTCTTTCCTTTTATATAATACAATTGGGAAGTCAAATTATCTATGAAGGTGGTTTACTGGGTATGGGATCATTGTTCCTTCCACTGGAAACACCCCTTCCCCTGTAGGCACCTAACTAGGTTAAGGCTTTAGATATACCAGTAGAGCTGCACTCACTGGAGACCACTGGGCACCCATTTAGACCTTAGTGCTTAGTGTGAATGATCTCCACAGATCGTTGATCTCAGCTATTGCAGGTACATTTTTTTTTTTTAAAGGGTATGTAGTTTCTTTCTTTTTTTAATTTTATTTATTTATTTATTTATTTAAGGCTGTGTTGGGTCTTCGTTTCTGTGCAAGGGCTTTCTCTAGTTGAGGCAAGTGGGGGCCACTCTTCATCGCGGTGCACGGACCTCTCACTCTCATGGCCTCTCATGTTGAGGAGCACAGGCTCCAGACGCGCAGGCTCAGTAATTGCGGCTCACGGGCCTAGTTGCACCGCGGCATGTGGGATCTTCCCAAACCAGGGCTCAAACCAGTGTCCCCTGCATTGGCAGGCAGATTCTTAACCACTGCGCCACGAGGGAAGCCCTGCAAGTACATTTTTATAATTTCATTTTTAGAGGAAACTGTATCTTTAGGCTGTGGAGGCACATCATTGTCTTTCATTTTTCATACTTTATTCTTTTAAGTTCTGAAGGTCTAAGCTTTGAAATGCTTCTTGTGAGGCTAAAATCAAAGACTGTATGCCTCTAGGGGCTCTAGGGGAGAATCTGTTCCCACTTTTTTATATTCTAGAGGCTGCCCACATTCCTTGGATCCCTCTGCCCTCTGCTTCTATTTTAGCTTCTTTCTGGGCTCCGACACTTCTGCCTCTCTTTTATGCCTGAAAATCTTAAATCATGAAAAAGATACGCAAAAAAGAAAAAAAAAAGGAGGTCACTGGGACTTGACATTCAGAAATAAGCAGCAACATATTTCTACTGACCTATAAATCACCGTCCAGTCTTGAATTTCATCACTACCCTACAAAAGGTTACTGAATTATCTCAACATTTCTCAAACTAGAGACTTCCCTGGTGGCGCAGTGGTTAAGAATCCGCCTGCCAATGCAGGGCACACGGGTTCGAGCCCTGCTCCGGGAAGATCCTACATGCCGCGGAGCAACTAAGCCCGTGCGCCACAACTACTATGCCCGCGAGCCACAACTACTAAAGCCCGTGCACCTAGAGCCCGTGCCCTGTAACAGGAGAAGCCACCGCAATGAGAAGCCCGCTCACCTCAACTAGAGAAAGCCCGCGCGCAGCAATGAAGACTCAGTGCAGCCAAAATAAATTAATTACTTAAATTTTTTCCCCTCAAACTATATAATATATGTAGAGAACAACATGATTGTTTCTGCTGTATCATCTCCTAAAACTAAATTTGGGAAGCAATGTTAAGACCAGAATACCTATATTTCATTCCAAAAATCAACTAGGAATATTTATTCCTAACAGTAAAGTGATATGATATTCTGTGGAAAGAAGTGTTTGGGTTTTTTAAAAAAAATAAACTAAATATATAAGCCTACAATAGTTCCTTATCTACAAAATAATTTATAGGGTATAGAGTGTCTCAAAATAGGAATATGTATGTGAAGAGCCCCTTTTAAATTTGTCCTGCATTTTGATCCAACATAACCAATGGTGATTTGTTTACTTTCATTGTTATAGTTCTCCAACAGCCTTTTCTGAATAAATCCAGATGGAAATGTCTCTCTTCTGGTTTTCTGTTATGTATTTGCTGCTACACTTTGCTGCTGTGGTGCTAAGATCCATCCCTTATTTTACCCTGGACACCAAGCAACCTTCATTTCTTCACACTCCCTGATCTCTTCTCAACAGCTCCACGTGGGACTCTCCTGGTTGTTTCAAACACATCCAACACTTCTCCTCCTCCTCCTCCTCCTTCCTCCTCCTCCTCTTCTTTTTCCCATTCTTCCCCCTTCTTCCCCTTCTCCCTTTCCCGCTCCTTCTTCCTTTCTCCTTCTCCTTCTTCTCCCAGCAACCATCAATCTATTCTCTGTATCTATGAGCTTGGGTTTTTGATTTTTAGATTCCACATATAAGAGAGATCATATGGTATTTGTGTTTCTCTGTCTGACTTATTTCACTTAGCATAATGCCCTCAAGGTCCATCCATATCGTTGATAATGGCAAGATTTCTTTCTTTTTTATGGTGGTTGAGTAATAGTCCATTTTGCGTGTGTGTATGTGTGTGTGTGTGTGTGTGTGTGTGATATCACATTTCCTTTAACCATTCATCCATTGATGGACACTTAGGTTTTTTCCATATCTTGGCTATTCGAAATAATGCTGTAATGAACATAGCAGTGCAGATATCTTTTCTAGTTAGTGTTTTTGTTTGTTTGTTTGTTTGTTGATTTGTTTTGTTTTGTTTTGATAAATACCCAAAAGTGAAATTGCTGGATCATGTGGTAGTTCTTGTTCATACTTTCTTTAACTGCTTTTAATGATTTCTTACCTGAAGACTAGCCTTGAAATCCCATGCTCTGTACTTGAATAAGAAGGTGGTGAGGGACTTCCCTGGTGGCACAGTGGTTGGGAATCCACCTGCCAATGCAGGAGACACAGGTTTGAGCCCTGGTCTGGAAAGATCCCACGTGCCATGGAACAACTAAGCCTGCAAGCCACAACTACTGAGCCCACGAGCCACAACTACTGAAGCCCGTGTGCCTAGAGCCCGTGCTCCACCACAAGAGAAGCCACCGCAGTGAGAAGCCCGTGCGCCGCAACGAAGAGTAGCCCCCACTCGCTGCAACTAGAGAAAGCCCACGCACAGGAACAAAGACCCAATGCAGCCAAAACTAAATAAATAAATTTTTTTAAAAAAGAAGGTGGTGAGGGGTGAGAGGTGAAAGTAGGAGGATATAACTGTAGTTTTTCTGTTCAAAATGTCTTTCTGTGTTTTTTTAAAAACATTTTTAAAATTTTACTTATTTATTTATTTTTGTCTGAGTTGGGTCTTTGTTGCTGTGCGCGGGCTTTCTCTAGTTGCGGCGAGCAGGGGCTACTCTTTGTTGTGGTGCACGGGCTTCTCTTTGAGGGGGCTTCTCTTGTTGTGGAGCACAGGCTCTAGGCGCGTGGGCTTCAGTAGTTGCAGCATATGGGCTCAGTAGTTGTGGCACGTGGGCTCAGTAGTTGTGGCTCACAGGCTCTAGAGCGCATGCTCAGTAGTTGTGGCACACGGGCTTAGTTGCTTCGCAGCATGTGGGATCTTCCCAGACCAGGGCTCGAACCCGTGTCCCCTGCATTGGCAGGCAGATTCTTAACCACTGCGCCACCAGGGAAGTCCCTCTTTGTGTGTTTATATAATGAAAAAAAGACATCACGAAAGTTCCAAATACTTTATAGAAGTAGTGTGAGTAAACAGGTAACGTGGCTACTTTTACTGAGTGACTATTGTGTGCTAGATCCTAAACACATATATTTTTATATTTAATCCTTATAATCATATTTTTAGAGGTGTAGTTTTATTCTTTTTTTTTTAACTTTCTCTCTCATGAGACTTTTATTTTATTTATTTGTTTATTTTTTTGGCTGCATTGGGTCTTTTTTTTTTACCATCTTTATTAGAGTATAATTGCTTTACAATGGTGTGTCAGTTTCTGCTTTATAACAAAGTGAATCAGTTATACATATACATATGTCCCCATATCTCTTCTCTCTTGCATCTCCCTACCTCCCACCCTCCCTATCCCACCCCTCTAGGTGGTCACAAAGCACTGAGCTGATCTCCCTGTCCTATACGGCTGCTTCCCATTAGCTATCTATTTTACATTTGGTAGTGTATATATGTCGATGCCACTCTCTCACTTTGTCCCAGCTTACCCTTCCCCCTCCCCGTATCCTCAAGTCCATTCTCTAGTAGATCTGCATCTTTATTTCCGTCTTGCCCCTAGGTTCTTCTGACCATTTTCTTTTCTTTTTCTTTTTTTTAGATTCCATATATATGTGTTAGCATACGGTATTTGTTTTTCTCTTTCTGACTTACTTCACTCTGTATGACAGTCTCTAGGTCCATCCACCTCACTACAAATAACTCAGTTTCGTTCCTTTTTATGGCTGAGTAATATTCCACTGTATATATGTGCCACATATTCTTTATCCATTCATCTGTGGATGGACACTTAGGTTGCTTCCATGTCCTGGCTATTGTAAATAGAGCTGCAGTGAACATTGTGGTACATGCTTCTTTTTGAATTATGGTTTTCTCAGGGTATATGCCCAGTAGTGGGATGTGGGTCGTATAGTAGTTCTATTTTTAGTTTTTTAAGGAACCTCCATACTGTTCTCCATAGTGGCTGTATCAGTTTACATGCCCACCAACAGTGCAAGGGGTTCCCTTTTCTCCACACCCTCTCCAGCATTTATTGTTTGTAGAGTTTTTGATGATAGCCATTCTGACTGGTGTGAGATGATATCTCATTGTAGTTTTGATTTGCATTTCTCTAATGATTAATGATGTTGAGCATTCTTTCATGTGTTTGTTGGCAATCTGTATATCTTCTTTGGAGAAATGTCTATTTAGGTCTTCTGCCCATTTTGGATTGGGTTGTTTGTTTTTTTGATATTGCGCTACATGAGCTGCTTGTAAATCTTGGAGATTAATCCTTTGTCAGTTGCTTCATTTGCAAATATTTTCTCCCATTCTGAGGGTTGTCTTTTTTTTTTTTTTAAACATCTTTATTGAAGCATAATTGCTTCACAATGGTGTGCTAGTTTCTGCTCTACAACAAAGTGAATCAGCTACACACACACACACACGTTCCCATATCTCCTCCCTCCTGCATCTCCCTCCCTCCCACCCTCCCCATCCCACCCCCCCAGGCGGTTACAAAGCACCAAGCTGATCTCCCTGTGCTATGCAGCTGCTTCCCACCAGCTATCCATTTTACATTTGGTAGTGTATATATGTCCATGACACTCTCTCACCCTGTCACATCTCACCCCTCCCCCTCCCCATATCCTCAAGTCCATTCTTTAGTAGGTCTGTGTCTTTATTCCCATCTTGCCACTAAGTTCCTCATGACCTTTTTTTTTTCCTTAGATTCCATATATATGTGTTAGCATACTGTATTTGTTTTTCTCTTTCTGACTTACTTCACTCTGTATGACAGACTCTAACTCCATCCACCTCATTACAAATACCTCCATTTCATTTCTTTTTATGGCTGAGTAATATTCCATTGTATATATGTGCCACATCTTCTCTATCCATTCATCCGATGATGGACACTTAGGTTGCTTCCATGTCCTGGCTATTGTAAATAGAGCTGCAATGAACAGTTTGGTACATGACTCTTTTTGAATTATGGTTTTCTCAGGGTATATGCCCAGCAGTGGGAATGCTGGGTCGTATGGTAGTTCTATTTTTAGTTTTTTAAGGAACCTCCATACTGTTCTCCACAGTGGCTGTATCAATTTACCTTCCCACCAACAGTGCAAGAGGGTTCCCTTTTCTCCACACCATCTCCAGCATTTATTGTTTGTAGATTTTTTGATGATGGCCATTCTGACCGGTGTGAGATGATACCTCATTGTAGTTTTGATTTGCATTTCTCTGATGATTAATGATGTTGAGCATTCTTTCATGTGTCTGTTGGCCATCTGTATATCTTCTTTGGAGAAATGTCTATTTAGGTCTTCTGCCCTTTTTTGGATTGGGTTGTTTGTTTTTTTGATATTGAGCTGCATGAGCTGCTTGTAAATCTTGGAGATTAATCCTTTGTCAGTTGCTTCATTTGCAAATATTTTCTCCCATTCTGAGGGTTGTCTTTTCGTCTTGTTTATGGTTTCCTTTGCTGTGCAAAAGCTTTTAAGTTTCATTAGGTCCCATTTGTTTAGTTTTATTTCCATTTCTCTAGGAGGTGGGTCAAAAAGGATCTTGCTGTGATTGATGTCATAGAGTGTTCTGCCTATGTTTTCCTCTAAGAGTTTGATAGTGTCTGGTCTTACATTTAGATCTTTCATCCATTTTGAGTTTATTTTTGTGTATGGTGTTAGGCAGTGTTCTAATTTCATTCTTTTACATGTAGCTGTCCAGTTTTCCCAGCACCACTTATTGAAGAGGCTGTCTTTTCTCCATTGTACATTCTTGCCACCTTTATCAAAGATAAGGTGACCATAGGTGTGTGGGTTTATCTCTGGGCTTTCTATATCCTGTTCCATTGATCTGTATTTCTGTTTTTGTGCCAGTACCATACTGTCTTGATTACTGTAGCTTTGTAGTATAGTCTGAAGTCTGGGAGCCTGATTCCTCTAGCTCCGTTTTTCTTTCTCAAGATTGCTTTGGCTATTCGGGGTCTTTTGTGTTTCCATACAAATTGTGAAATTTTTTGTTCTAGTTCTGTGAAAAATGCCATTGGTAGTTTGATAGGGATTGCATTGAATCTGTAGATTGCTTTGGGTAGTAGAGTCATTTTCACAATGTTGTTCTTCCAATCCAAGAACATAGTATATCTCTCCATCTATTTGTATCATCTTTAATTTCTTTCATCAGTGTCTTATAATTTTCTGCATACAGGTCTTTTGTCTCCTTAGGTAGGTTTATTCCTAGATATTTTATTCTTTTTGTTGCAATGGTAAATGGGAGTGTTTTCTTAATTTCACTTTCAGATTTTTCATCATTAGTGTATAGGAATGCTAGAGATTTCTGTGCATTAATTTTGTATCCTGCTACTTTACCAAATTCATTGATTAGCTCTAGTAGTTTTCTGGTAGCATCTTTAGGATTCTCTATGTATAGTATCACGTCATTTGCAAACAGTGACAGCTTTACTTCTTCTTTTCCAATTCTTTTTCTTCTCTGATTGCTGTAGCTAAAAATTCCAAAACTATGTTGAATAATAGTGATGAGAGTGGGCAACCTTGTCTTGTTCCTGATCTTAGTGGAAATGGTTTCAGTTTTTCACCATTGAGGACGATGTTGGCTGTGGGTTTGTCATATATGGCCTTTATTATGTTGAGGAAAGTTCCCTCTATGCCTACTTTCTGCAGGCCTTTTATCATAAATGGGTGTTGAATTTTGTCGAAAGCTTTCTCTGCATCTATTGAGATGATAGTATGGTTTTTCTCCTTCAATTTGTTAATATGCTGTATCAAGTTGATTGATTTGCATATATTGAAGAATCCTTGCATTCCTGGGAAAAACCCCACTTGATCATAGTGTATGATCCTTTTACTGTGCTGTTGGATTCTGCTTGCTAGTATTTTGTTGAGGATTTTTGCATGTATATTCATCAGTGATATTAGCCTGTAGTTTTCTTTTTTGGGGACATCTTTTTCTGGTTTTGGATTTGGGGTGATGGTGGCCTCTTAGAATGAGTTTGGGAGTGTTCCTTCCTCTGCTATATTTTGGAAGAGTTTGAGAAGGATAGGTGTTAGCTCTTCTCTAAATGTTTGGTAGAATTTGCCTGTGAAGCCATCTGGTCCTGGGCTTTTGTTTGTTGGAAGATTTTTAATCACAGTTTCAGTTTCAGTGCTTGTGATTGGTCTGTTCATATTTTCTGTTTCTTCCTGGTTCAGTCTCAGAAGGTTGTGCATTTCTAAGAATTTGTCCATTTCTTCCAGGTTGTCCATTTTATTGGCATAGAGTTGCTTGTAGTAATCTCTCATGATCCTTTGTATTTCTGCAGTGTCAGTTGTTACTTCTCCTTTTTCATTTCTAATTCTATTGATTTGAGTCTTCCTTTTTTTCTTGATAAGTCTGGCTAATTGTTTATCAATTTTGTTTATCTTCTCAAAGAACCAGCTTTTAGTTTTAATGATCTTTGCTATCGTTTCCTTCATTTCTTTTTCATTTATTTCTGATCTGATCTTTATGGTTTCCTTCCTTCTGCTAACTTTGGGGATTTTTTGTTCTCCTTTCTCTAATTGCTTTAGGTGTAAGGTTAGGTTGTCTATTTGAGATGTTTCTTGTTTCTTAAGGTAGGCTCGTATAGCTATAAGCTTCCCTCTTAGAACTGCTTTTGCTGCATCCCATAGGTTTTGGGTCGTTGTGTCTCCATTGTCATTTGTTTCTAGGTATTTTGTGATTTCCTCTTTGATTTCTTCAGTGATCTCTTGGTTATAAAGTAGTGTGTTATTTACCCTCCATGTGTTTCTATTTCTTACAGATCTTTTCCTGTAATTGATATCTAGTCTCATAGCATTGTGGTCGGAAAAGATACTTGATACGATTTCAATTTTCTTAAATTTACCAAGGCTTGATTTGTGACCCAAGATATGATCTATCCTGGGGAATGTTCCATGAGCACTTCAGAAGAATGTGTATTCTGTTGTTTTTGGATGGAATATCCTATAAATATCAATTAAGTCCATCTTGTTTAATGTATCATTTAAAGCTTGTGTTTCCTTATTTATTTTCATTTTGGATGATCTGTCCATTGGTGTAAGTGGGCTGTTAAAGTCCCCTACTATGACTGTGTTACTGTCGATTTCCCCTTTTATGGCTGTTAGTATTTGCCTTATGTATTGAGGTGCTCCTATGTTGGGTGCATAAATATTTACAATTGTTATATCTTCTTCTTGGATTGATCCCTTGATCATTATGTAGTGTCCTTCTTGGTCTCTTGTAATAATCTTTGTTTTAAAGTCTATTTTGTCTGATATGAGAATTGCTACTCCAGCTTTCTTTTGATTTCCATTTGCATGGAATATTCTTTTCCAACCCCTCACTTTCAGTCTGTACGTGTCCCTAGGTCTGAAGTGGGTCTCTTGTAGACAGCATATATATGGGTCTTGTTTTTGTATCCATTCAGCCAATCTATGTCTTTTGGTGGGTGCATTTAATCCATTTACATTTAAGGTAATTATCAATATGTATGTTCCTATTCCCATTTTCTTAATTGTTTTGGGTTTGTTATTGTAGGTCTTTTCCTTCTCCTGTGTTTCCTGCCTAGAGAAGTTCCTTTAGCATTTGTTGTAAAGCTGGTTTGGTCGTGCTGAATTCTTAGCTTTTGCTTGTAAAGGTTTTAATTTCTCCATCAAATCTGAATGAGATCCTTGCTGGGTACAGTAATCTTGGTTGTAGGTGTTTCTCTTTCATCACTTTAAATATGTCCTGCCACTCCCTTCTGGCTTGCAGAGTTTCTGCTGAAAGATCAGCTGTTAACCTTACGGGGATTCCCTTATGTGTTACTTGTTGTTTTTCCCTTGCTGCTTTTAATATTTGTTCTTTGTATTTAATTTTTGATAGTTTGATTAATATGTGTCTTGGCGTGTTTCTCCTTGGATTTATCCTGTATGGGACTCTCTGTGCTTCCTGGACTTGATTAACTATTTCCTTTCCCATATTAGGGAAGTTTTCAACTCTAATGTCTTGAAATAGTTTCTCAGTCCCTTTCTTTTTCTTTTCTTCTTCTGGGACCCCTATAATTCGAATGTTGGTGTGTTTAATGTTGTCCCAGAGGTCTCTGAGACTGTCCTCAATTCTTTTCATTCTTTTTTCTTTATTCTGCTCTGCAGTAGTTATTTCCACTATTTTATCTTCCAGGTCACTTATCCATTCTTCTGCCTCCGTTATTCAGCTATTGTTCCCTTCTAGAGAATTTTTAATTTCATTTATTGTGTTGTTCATCTCTGTTTGTTTGCTCTTTAGTTCTTCTAGGTCCTTGTTAAATGTTTCTTTTATTTTCTCCATTCTATTTCCAAGATTTTGGATCATCTTTAGTATCATTATTCTGAATTCTTTTTCCAGTAGACTGCCTATTTCCTCTTCAATTGTTTGGTCTTGTGGGTTTTTGCCTTGCTCCTTTATCTGGTGTGTGTTTCTCTGTCTTCTCATTTGCTTAACTTACTGTTTTTGGGGTCTCCTTTTCACAGGCTGCAGGTTTGTTGTTTCTGTTGTTTTTGGTGTCTGTCCCCAGTGGCTAAGGTTGGTTCAGGGGGTTGTGTAGGCTTCCTGGTGGAGGGGACTTGTGCCTGTGTTCTGGTGGATGAGGCTAGATCTTGTCTTTGTGCTGGGCAGGTCCACGTCTGGTGGTGTGTTTTGGGTTGTCTGTGGCCTTATTATGATTTTAGGCAGCCTGTCTGCTAATGGATGGTGTTGTGTTCCTGTCTTGCTAGTTGTTTGGCATAGGGTGTCCTGCACTGTTGCTTGCTGGTCGTTGAGTGGAGCTGGGTCTTGGCATTGAGATGGAGATCTCTGGGAGATTTTCACCATTTGATATTACGTGGAGCTGGGAAGTCTCTTGTGGACCAGTGTCCTGAACTTGGCTCTCCCACCTCAGTGGAACAGCCCTGACGCCTGGCTGGAGCACCAAGAGCCTGTCCTCCATACGGCTCAGAGTAAAAGGGAAAAAAAAAAGAAACAAAGAAAGAAGAAGATAAAATAAAATAAAATAAAAAAGTTATTAAAATAAAAAATAATTATTAAGAAAATTTTTTTTTAAGTAATAAAAAAAAAATGGACAGACAGAACCCTAGGACAAATGGTAAAAGCAAAGCTATACAGACAAAATCACACACAGAAGCATACACATACACACTCACAAAAAGAGAAAAAGGGAAAAATATATATATATCGTTGCTCCCAAAGTCCACCTCCTCAATTTGGGATGATTCGTTGTCTCTTCAGGTATTCCACAGATGCAGGGTACATCAGGTTGATTGTGGAGATTTAATCCGCTGCTCCTGAGGCTGCTGGGAGAAATTTCCCTTTCTCTTCTTTGTTCGCACAGCTTCCGGGGTTCGGCTCTGGATTTGCATCCGCCTCTGCGTGTAGGTCGCCTGAGGGCATCTGTTCTTCGCTCACACAAGACGGGGTTAAAGGAGCAGCTGCTTCTGGGCCTCTAGCTCACTCAGGCTAGGGGGAGGGAAGGGTACGGATGCGGGGCGAGCCTGCGGCGGCAGAGGCCTGCGTGACGTTGCACCAGCCTGAGGCGCGCCACGCGTTCCCCCGGGGAAATTGTCCCTGGATCACGGGACCCTGGCAGTGGCGGGCTGCACAGGCTCCTGGGAGGGGAGGTGTGGAGAGTGACCTGTGCTCGCACACAGGCTTCTTGGTGGCGGCAGCAGCAGCCTTAGCGTCTCATGCCCGTCTCTGGGGTCCGTGCTGATAGCCGCGGCTTGCGCCCGTCTCTGGAGCTCCTTTAAGCGGCGCTCTTAATCCCCTCTCCTCACGCACAAGGAAACAAAGAGGCAAGAAAAAGTCTCTCATCTCTTTGACAGCTCCAGACTTTTTCCCGGACTCCCTCCTGGCTAGCTGTGGCGCACTAGCCCCTTCAGGCTGTGTTCATGCCGCCAACCTCAGTCCTCTCCCTGCGATCCGACCTCCGAAGCCCGAGCCTCAGCTCCCAGCCCCCGCCCGCCCCAGTGGCTGAGCAGACAAGCCTCTCGGGCTGGTGAGTGCTGCTCGGCCCCGATCCTCTGTGCGGGAATCTCTCCGCTTTGCCCTCCGCACCCCTGTGGCTGTGCTCTCCTCCGTGGCTCTGAAGCTTCCCCCCTCTGCCACCTGCAGTCTCCGCCCGCCAAGGGCCTTCCTAGTGTGTGGAAACCTTTCCTCCTCCACAGCTCCCTCCCACTGGTGCAGGTCCTGTCCCTATTCTTTTGTCTCTGTTTTTTCTTTTTTCTTTTGCCCTACCCAGGTAAGTGGGGAGTTTCTTCCCTTTTGGGAGGTCTGAGGTCTTCCGCCAGCATTCAGTAGGTGTTCTGTAGGAGTTGTTCCACATGTAGATGTATTTCTGATGTATTTGTGGGGAGGAAGGTGATCTCCGTGTCTTACTCTTCTGCCATCTTGAAACTCCTCCTCTGCACTGGGTCTTTGTTGCTGCACATGGGCTCTCTCTAGTTGCGGCGAGCGGGGGGCTACTCTTCTTTGTGGTGCATGGGCTTCTCATTGCAGTGGTTTCTCTTGTTGTGGAGCACGGGGCTCTAGGCACACGGGCTCAGTATTTATGGCTCCTGGGCTTAGGTGCTCTGCGGCATGTGGGATCTTCCCGGACCAGGGATTGAACCCGTGTCCCCTGCATTGGTAGGCAGATTCTTAACCACTGTGCCACCAGGGCAGTCCCTATTTATTTATTTTTAATTGATGTATAGTTGTTGTAGAATAAAGCCTGTGCTCTTACCTCTACATTATATCAATCAAACAAGTCCTGCCCTATTTTTAAGATCATTGGTTCTTCAATGAGTACATCTTAAGTCACAGAAAAGTGGAGCTGAGTGATATTTCCATTTCTGGTATCAATATTTATTACAAATTTGCAGTGTGAAGCATAAAATTATATTCCATTAGTCATTTGTTTAAAGTGGTAACTCATTTTTAAGTTCACTAAGGCCCATTCACTAGTATCTGGATGTTAGCCTGAGCCAGGGGTGACTCAAGAACCAAAAGGAAATTCTCCATTTGCAAATCTTGAGAGAGAAAAAACAAGGAAGTTTCAGTGCTTCAGCCAAAAATGTTTATTAAGTGCTTATTTTAGTGTCAGGCATAGACATAATAATATAGTTTATGGTGTCCCTAGACTCCAAACCCTGCAAGGGCAGAAACTGTGTATAACCCAGCTGCTAACAGAGGTCCTGGGCCAAGCAAGGAGCTCAAATAAAGTCTGTGGAATGAATGGGTGAATAAATAAAAGACACATAAAACCACAACAGACAAAGACAAATTGACTGGAGGCTTATTTACCCAAACATGGCAATTAGAATCAAGGGATACCCCTGGATGTTCATGAGGTACATTTAGAAGAAATAAAGGAAACACCACAAGATAAAATGAAAATAAAACAACATAGAATTAAACAAAACCAAAACAATCCCAACCCAAAGCCAAAGACAGTCCCTGCTCTCCAGCTGCACTGAATCCAGTAGGGGGAGTGAACTTATTTAAGAAAACTGAAGTTATGCATTCCTATCACATGCTTTATTAAGTGAAGTTTTATCATTGTAAAAGATACGTAGTGTTTGCCTGAGAGGGCTCAGTAATAGGGACACCTTTTCTGATGATTTAGTTAGGAAACAGGAACCAGATCATAGCTTTATTATAAATTTTTATTGAATTCTCCAAACATACAAGGCAAAAGAGAGATACCATTTTTTGAGCACTTGGTCTGTAGTAAATGTTCAATAAATATTCTTTTGATTACTTTCACCAGTACTGTCCCTAGGCTTTACAGTGTCTCAGTGGTACAGATGTATTTGCTAGGTGAAATTTAATAATAATAATTTGTTGTTATTATTATTAAATTTGACCTGAAACACTTACATAGCACTTATTCTGTGCTAGGCGGTATCTGAGGTGTTTCATATTTAAATACATATATGTATTTTTAAAAAAATTTAATTCCTAGGTGTTAATTTACTTAATTCTTGCAACAACCCATGAGACAGGCACTAATATCACCCCCATTTTAAAGATTAGAAAAACTAGGGTGTGACATGCTTAACGTGCTCAAGATCACATAATTAGCAAGTGGTAGATCTAGGATATGAACCTAGCATATTTCACTATTCTTCGTGCTACATTGCCTCCCCCTTGGGATTTTGTTCATTAGAAACACCAGGGGAAAACTACAACCCCTACTCAATCAGAATCTCTAGGAGTAGGGCCCATGATCTTGGAGCTTAACAGGCTTTCCAGGTGGTGCTTCTGCAGTTAGCCCAGCATCAGTCAATGGTTTAATTGGCAGTTTTTGTTCTTGCCTTTGGTCTATGAAATAACGGTAGTCTTAGAGTTGGTGGTGTTTTAGAGTAGATGAAATACAAGAGATGTTTCTTTAATCTTTCAGAATTATCCTTTTGTTCCTGATAAGTGAATGAGATGTGTAAATACCTTCTTAGCAGACTCGGATTCTCATATGGAAAGAAACCAGAACTTAAATTACAAAGTGAAAAGAAATGTTGTGAACCCAGAGGACTAGATGGTAGAGTCCAGAATAATCCTCATCTTCACCCCTTTCTTTCACATAATTCCAATTTGGTTGAGATGTTTCAGATTCGGGTGGGATGGAGGATGATGACGGCAGGAATAATAACTGATTGAGTTGAAAGTTTATGTACCACAGGTGTAGATAATTTATTATAAGGCCTGTGTAATTGTCCCGGGGTATTCAGTTCACCAGGATGACTCCTCTTAGGGTTCAGGCAAGATCCCATCACATTAATATCATCAAGTTCTATGTAGTGAGATAATCTCACACTAACATTACTTTGCTCTTTTATGCACAATTAATTCATGAACCCCTGCCAACATATTGACCAGACTCTAAGAGAAAACTATTGAAAAACAAAACAAAACAAAACAAAAGCAAGAAAAGGGTTATAAAGCTAGCCAGTCAATTACCACACAAACTCATTCAAAAATTAAAACGACGACAAAATGTAAAAATCCATTAGAGGCTGATAATGCAGAGGAAACATCTTATTAGGAGTTAAAAGTGTGGAGAATCTGAAGCCAAGTTTGATTTTGTAGCTTGAAAATGGGCAGAAACTGTCCCATAGGAATGACTGGCAACAGGCCAATGGCTAAAGCTCTAATAATTCTGTTTCAGTTACATAAAGGTAATGTGATTTTATTCTTTAGCTGAAAGAGTTTTAGGGAATTATGGCTTTCTTAATTTAGCATTCTCCCTGCAAGTAGCCAGCTATTTAAAATTAAAAACTATCCAATTTTTATTATAAAAAATGTTTAGTGCAATTACAGTTCATATGTCTGTCTAAAATAAAATTGTGTGGCCTGCTAGCTTTGGACTTGGTACTCCTCACACCTTCAACTCAAGTCAGTGAGAAAGTCATTCAGCCATCTGGAAATAAAGGAGTACAGGAGGGCCGAAACACGCTCACATGGTAGTGGGTAGAGAGATGGGAAGAAACCTCTAGGTAAGGGATAGTACAGTGGGAAAAGGAGCCAACTCAAGTAAACAAAGGCTAATTGAGCAGAACCTCGGTCTAGAAGCCTACAGAGATAACGATGGAGGCCGCTCTTCAGTCTCTGTGAGGTGATTGGCCTTCTTTGAGCATCCCATGGACCTGCTGCCTCTGTTTTTGCACATGCTCTTCACACTTCTTTGTCTGGTGAACATTTCATGAGCCTGACAAGTTAGGACTGTTCACCTAAAACAGAAGGGCAAGGAGAGGGTTTATAAAAAGGATGCAGCAGGCATCTCATGGGCATCCAGAAAAGAAAAGGCAACTGGGCCACGCAGGATCTGCACTTGGAAATGCAAGGCCAGAGTCTCTGCATTCCATTGCTAATGGCTCTCATCTCTGCTTCCTATTGTGCTGTACTTTGTTTCCTGCTTCTCTCTGTAGCCCAGACTTTTCTGCTCATTTAGGGTTCTTCTTCTCCATAGTTTGGCCTGTTCTTATGCTCACTTCAGTCCTACATTTACAAAACTTTTCAAATCCTATACCCATCACGATTCAACTCAGGATCTCCATGTCTCAATTTCACATTCCCAGCTCAGAGACTCTGATTGGTCCAGCCGGCCTATATGCTGGTTCTCACTTGAATAGGTGTGGAGCCCCAATCCAACTAGCTGATGCAAGCCTTTGTGGCAGTCAGATGGGACAAGCATGGTCAGTTAGTTTTCCCTTTTAGCAGAGAAGGTAGATGGAGGCAATTTCAAAGAAGGAGCATGGTTTAGATTGGCATCCCAAAATATGTCTGTTATATTTGGCACAATTAATTATTACTATGTAGTTCCTAATACCATTGTCATTTCTGTGTGACTGTGTGGTTTTTGTATTTTTCTTACTTCATTAGACTCTCAGCTCCTAGAAGGCAAGATTTGGCATTGTATGACCTCAGTGTTCTTCTGTTTCCTCATCTATGAAAAGGGATTTGTTGGCAGACAGGCTGTGCCCAAATATGCCTCTACGGCAAGTTGATTATTTTCGAATTAAAGTTACTTAAGAAGTGGTCAGTGCAAGAGGGACTTTGATCCTCCTTTCTGTCTCCTGAAAGCAGGAAATAAATCTCTCACGTGGAAGGTGCACTTCCCACATCTGGAGTGTTGACTGAAAAAAATGTGCAACCTAAAGATTGGGAATTATATTTTATTCCGTGGCCTTACTGAGGACTATAGCCCAGGATGGCAGCCTCTCGGGTAGCGCAGAGGGACTGTTGTAAAGAGGCAAGGAAGGAGCCAGAATATATAGGAGTTTTTGCTTCAAAACAACAACAACAAGAACAAACCAAAAAAAAAAAAAAAAAAAACCATGTAGTCAAACATCAAAAGATTACTGCTATTACCAAAAACAGACATCTCAAGTTAAAGATTTTAGTGCTTTTGTATGTATAGGAAGATGCAAGAGTCTGGACTTAATTGAAATCATTCCTTTGATATGCATCTTAACTGTCTAGGGCCAGTATCCTATTTTTCTCCATCCTGAATTCCCCTCAGGGCGCACTTGGCTGCAGTGGCTAATGGCTTTAGGACCCACAACATCCTTTGTTTACTGAAATGGCAGGCAAGCCTGGATATAAAGAAACCTTGTTATTTCTTTAATTTACTACCTGGAGCCCAAACTCCGTTTAGATTCTTCACTAATGAAGCATCCAAAGCCCGGTTTATTTATCCTGTCAATTCCTCACAAACTTATTGTTTCTTTGTCTAAAAAGTATAAAAGCTGCCTGCTTTGAACAGTTCTTAGGTCCTATTTCTATGAGACCTCTGTACACACAAATTAATTTGTTCCTTTTTCTCCTGTTAATCTGTCTTGGGTCAATTTTATTCTTAGTCTAGCCACAGGAACTCAAGAGAGGTAGGGTGGAAATTTTACCCTCACTCACAGATTCGTAAAAGTACCTAGGTCATGAGGTGCTTGCAAGTATTAAAGATAATGTGCTCAGTAAATATTACCTATCAATATTATCTCCTATTCTTTGTAGCTTCTTCAGTTTCCCTGCTCCCAACATACCAATAGTGAATGGCATTCAAAAATTTGTGTGTGTGTGAGGTTGAACTGAATTCTCAGTTGGTAAATCATGAGTTGGTTTTGCCTTAGTGTTGCGTGGGATCACTTCTTTCTTAAGAATAACCGTAACTGTGTCCTTTGTTTCCCAGTTCTCTCACTGCTCCATTTTGTTGATGTCACAGATTAATCTTCCACAACCATATAGCTCTAATATATTGTCTATAAATTATTTGCTTACATACATTTAACATACACTAAATAGGTTGCTGAGATCCGGGAAGATATTTTCCTGCCTTTGTGTCACATTTGTGTCTGCTAGAATCTTGCTTGGAGCTTGGCACAAAGGACCTCAGTATTTCTTTTTTCTTGGAATTTTATTTTATTCAAGATAATACAAGAGAAGAAGGGTGAACAGAAGTGAGCATTGGCAGGGGTTGGGAGGATGGTGAGTGTTAAGCCATCACTATTTTGGAGTTAGGTTTAATTTTAGTACCTCTCAAACTTTTCCTTCAAAATAACATCCACGACAAAGGAACATGTTTAAATATCTAGGTGTGTGGTTACCAAATTTTTAAAATCTATAGTGGACACTATATTCTCTATGCTTTTTCTTTATTGTTGGCCTCTCCCCATGAGAATATAAGCTCCATGAGAGCCACATGATTGCTTTATTACTGTATCCCCAGGGTCGCCAGATCAATGCTTTGTTGAGTGAAGGAATGAATGCATGCACATTGTAAAGCATGCCCATACACAAAACATAATTTTTTGAAACGATTAGATAATGAAATGAGCAGTATTTTAAAATATTTTTCTTAAAATAAAATGGTTCTGAAGAACCTAGGGGCAGGACAGGAATAAAAACGCAGACATAGAGAATGGACTTGAGGACACGGGGATGGAGAAGGGTAAGCTGGGACAAAGTGAGACAGTGGCATGGACATATATACACTACAGAATGTAAAGCAGATAGCTACTGGGAAGCAGCCGCATAGCACAGGGAGATCAGCTCGGTGCTTTGTGTCCACCTAGAGGGGTGGGATAGGGAGGGTGGGAGGGAGACGCAAGGGAGAGGGGATATGGGGATGTATGTATATGTATAGCTGATTCACTTTGTGATACAGCAGAAACTAACACACCATTGTAAAGCAATTATACTCCAATAAAGATGTTAAAAAAAAAAAAAGAAAGAGTGCAGGGAAAGGAAATAAAGCAAATATTAGAGTGTGAACAAGGAATAATAAATTCTCCAAGGTTACCAAAGCAAAAAAATAAATGAAATGTTTTTCTAATTGTGAGGGCTACATACTCTCATTAGCTAATATCTCACAGCACAATATCTTCTTAGGGATAGGTTGGTATCAACAATAGGGATGTAAATCTTTTTGATAATTTCAATTGGTTTTGGCCAAACAATTGGATTTTATTTCAGATCTTATTAGATAACCATTGTTTTCATCTCCTAAGGTGGCTGGTCAAAAGTCTGTGTGAGGAGAGGACATGACAGAATGGCCCAGTTCTTCTTTTCTTCTACTGGCATCATCATTGTTAACTTTAATCTTGGTTTCTTTGTGGAAATCTTCTTCAGCCACTTGTCCTTTTTGTGAAGGCTGATTTCACTTGTTGTTGTTGTTTTTTTTAAATAGGAGATATAGAAGTTCTGATGTTGTCTTCTCATCTTCTGCTAAATAACCTTGTTTTCCTCCTCAGAAGACCACTGAATCCTGGTACCAAGCAGGGCCTAGGGATGAGTTTCCCTTCTCATGGGCAACATGTTTCCAAGCGACTCCGGCTATACCTTGTCTCTCTCAGCACAGTGCTAGCCTCGGTTCTCTGCCCCATGCTCTAAGGCCCCAGACCACTTGGGAAGGAAGAGTATGATCCAAAAGGCAGGAAGAGGAGGAGCTGAGGAAACTGAGGGGGGGGGGGAGGAGAACAGGGGGAGGGAGGGAAAAGGAGAGGGGGGAGGAAGGAAGGGGAGGAGGGGGGAAGGAAGGAGGAATGAAGGGAAGAGGGGAAGGACAGGGAAAAAGAGGTAAGTGAGAAGGAGGAGGAGGATAAAGAGGAGGAGGGAGAGAAAGAAGCAGGAGCTCCGTATTGAACCAGTATCTGAAGATCTAGCTTTGAATTCATCTTCTGGCAGGACTGTAGACAGATATCCAAGTGATAAAGTGTCAGGAAACATTATCCAAGACTTGGAAATGGGCAAAAGAAATGATTGGATGTCCTTTCAGTAGAGTGTTGGGGGGAACTTTAGGGATTATCTTATTCTTTTTGATTGATTTTCTATTGACTAGGCTACTTTAAAACTCTGTGAGAGTAGAAGTTAAATTTTAGGAAGCTAATAGCAATACAAATAATTCTTGTTCATAGCAATGCAAATGAATGTTGCCAGGCAGAACATATAAATCCCTGTAAGTGAAGATGAACTTGTTTTAACATCTTACTGGTTTCCTCATTAACGAGTGAGCTGAATAAAATATTTGGCACAATTTCATTTTATATTTGCATGGTAGTGGTGCTTTTGGCTCTTTGAAAAAGTATACTTTAATAGAAATAATGTGATAAGTCCTATAATGGAGGCATGAAGATGTTTGTGAACACAGGTGGGATCAATTTATTTGCCATCGCTGGGGAGGGAAGATTTCACCTAGGAGGTGATTTTTAAGCTGGGGTTTGAAAAAAAGAGTTGAACTGAGGTGAAATTATAGCTGAGGGAGAAGAGGGAGGGAAGAAAAAACTGCAGGCAGAAGAAACTAGTTGTGGTGTGTCTGTCGAGGGATTCCCTTTGGCTCTCATTGTTTAAGAGGCATAAGCCGATCCACCAGAGGGCAGATAGCAGAAGCAAGAAGAACTAAAATTCTGCAGCCTGTGGAAGGAAAACCACATTGACAGAAAAATAGACAAAATGAAAAGGCAGAGGACTTTGTACCAGATGAAGGAATAAGATAAAACCCCAGAAAAACAACTAAATGAGTGGAGATAGGCAACCTTCCAGAAAAAGAATTCAGAATAATGATAGTGAAGATGATCCAGGAACTCGGAAAAACAGTGGAGGTAAAGATAAAGAAGATGCAAGAAATGTTTAACAAAGACCCAAAAGAATTAAAGAACAAACAAACAGAGATGAACAATACAATAACTGAAATGAAAACTACACTAGAAGGAATCAATAGCAGAATAACTGAGGCAGAAGAACGGATAAGTGACCTGGAAGAGAGAATGGTGGAATTCACTGCTGTGGAACAGACTAAAGAAAAAAGAATGAATGGAAATGAAGACAGCCTAAGACACCTCTGGGACAACATTAAACGCAACAACATTCACATTATAGGGATCCCAGAGGAGAAGAGAGAGAGAAAGGACCAGAGAAAATATTTGAAGAGATTATAGTCGAAAAGTTCCCTAACATGGGAAAGGAAATAGCCACCCAAGTCCAGGAAGCACAGAGAGTCCCGTACAGGATAAACCCAAGGAGAAACATGCTGAGACACATAGTAATCAAACTGGCAAAAATTAAAGACAAAGAAAAATTATTGAAAGCAACAAGGGAAAAATGACAAATAACATACAAGGGAACGCCCATAAGGTTAACAGCTGATTTCTCAGCAGAAACTACAAGCCAGAAGAGAGTGGCACGATATATTTAAAGAGATGAAAGGGAAGAACCTGTAACCAAGATTACTGTACCCAGCAAGGATCTCATTCAGATTCGACAGAGAAATCAAGAGCTTTACAGACAAGCAAAAAGCTAAGAGAATTCAGCACCACCAAACCAGCTCTACAACAAATGCTAAAGGAACTCTTCTAAGTGGGAAACACAAGAGAAGAAAAGGACCTACAAAAACAAACCCAAAACAATTGAGAAAATGGAAGTAGGAACATACATATCGATAATTACCTTAAAGATGAAAGGATTAAATGCTCCAACCAAAAGACACAGCCTTGCTGAATGGATACAAAAACAAGACCCATATATATGCTGGTTACTAGAGACCTACTTCAGACCTATGGACACATACAGACTGAAAGTGAGAGGATGGAAAAAGATATTCCTTGCAAATGGAAATCAAAAGAAAGCTGGAGTAACAATACTCATATCTGATAAAATAGACTTTAAAATAAAGAATGTTACAAGAGACAAGGAAGGACACTACATAATGATCAAGGGACCAATCCAAGAAGAAGATATAACAGTTATAAATATATATGTACCCAACACAGGAGCACCTCAATACATAAGGCAACTGCTAACAGCTCTAAAAGAGGAAATCGACAGTAACACAGTAAGAGTGGGGGACTTTAACACCTCACTTACACCAATGGAAAGATCATCCAGACAGAAAATTAATAAGGAAACACAAGCTTTAAATGACACAATAGACCAGATAGATTTAATTGATATTTATAGGACATTCCATCCAAAAACAGCAGATTACACTTTCTTCTCAAGTGCACACGGAACATTCTCCAGAATAGATCACATGTTGGGTCACAAATCAAGCCTTGGTAAATTTAAGAAAGTTGAAATCATATCAAGCATCTTTTCTGACCACAATGCTATGAGATTAGAAATCAGTTACAGGGAAAAAAACATAAAAAACACAAACACATGGAGGCTAAACAATAAATTACTAAATAACCAAGAGATCACTGAAGAAATCAAAGAGGAAATCACAAAATACCTAGAGACAAATGAAAATGAAAACACAATGATCCAAAACCTATGGGATGCAGCAAAAGCAGTTCTAAGAGGGAAGTTTAGAGCAATACAAGCCTACCTCAAGAAACAAGAAAAATCTCAAATAAACAATCTAATCTGACACCTAAAGGAACTAGAGAAAGAAGAACAAACAAAATCCAAAGTTAGTAGAAGGAAAGAAATCATAAAGATCAGAGCAGAAATAAATGAAATAGAAACAAAGAAAACAATGGCAAAGATCAGTAAAACTAAAAGCTGGTTCTTTGAGAAGATAAACAAAATTGATAAACCTTTAGCCAGACTCATCAAGAAAAAGAGGGAGAGGACTCAAATCAATAAAATTAGAAATGAAAAAGAAGTTACAACGGACACCACAGAAATACAAAGCATCCTAAGAGACTACTACAAGCAACTGTATGCCAATAAAATGGATAACCTGGAAGAAACGGACAAAAAAATCTTAAAATTTGTACAGAGATACAAAAGACCCCGAATAGCCAAAGCAGTGTTGAGGGAAAAAAAATGGACCTGGAGGAATCAGACTTCCTGACTTCAGACTCTACTACAAAGCTACAGTAATAAAGACAATATGGTACTTGCACAAAAGCAGAAATACAGATCAATGGAACAGGATAGAAAGCCCAGAGATAAACCCACGCACCTATGGCCAACTACTCTATGACAAAGGAGGCAAGGATATACAATGGAGAAAAGACAGTCTCTTCAATAAATGGTGTTGGAAAAACTGGACAGCTACATATAAAAGGATGAAATTAGAACACTCCCTAACACCATACACAAAAATAAACTCAAAATGGATTAGAGACCTAAATGTAAGACCGGACACTATAAAACTCTTAGAGGAAAGCATAGGAAGAACACTCTTTGACATAAATCACAGCAAGATCTTTTTTGATCCACCTCCTAGAGTAATGGAAATAAAACCAAAAATAAACAAATGGGACCTAATGAAACTTAAAAGCTTTTGCACAGCAGAGGAAACTACAAACAAGACGAAAAGACAACCCACAGAATGGGAGAAAATGTTTGCAAACGAATCAACAGACAAAGGATTAATCTCCAAAATATATAAACAGTGCATGCAGCTCAATATTAAAAAAACAAACAACCCAATCCAAAAATGGGCAGAAGACCTAAATAGACATTTCTCCAAAGAAGACATGCAGATGGCCAAGAAGCACATGAAAAGCTGCTCAACATCACTAATTATTAGAGAAATGCAAATCAAAACTATAATGAGGTATCACCTCACACCAGTTAGAATGGGCATCATCAGAAAATCTACAAACAACAAATGCTGGAGAGGGTGTGGAGAAAAGGGAACCCTCTTGCACTGTTGGTGGGAATGTAAATTGATACAGCCACTATGGAGAACAGTATGGAGGTTCCTTAAAAAACTAAGAATAGAATTACCATATGACCCAGCAATCCCACTACTGGGCATATACCCAGAGAAAATCATAATTCAAAAAGGCACATGTACCCCAATGTTCATTGCAGCACTATTTACAATAGCCAGGTCATGGAAGCAACCTAAATGCCCATCGACAGACGAATGGATAAAGAAGATGTGGTACATATATACAATGGAATATTACTCAGCCATAAAAAGGAACAAAGCTGGGTCAATTGTAGAGACATGGATGGATCTAGAGACTGTCATACAGAGTGAAGTAAGTCAGAAAGAGAAAAACAAATATCATATATTAACGCATGTATGTGGAACCTAGAAAAATGGTACAGATGAACTGGTTTGTAGGGCAGAAATTGAGACACAGATGTAGAAAACAAATGTATGGACACAAAGGGGGGAAAGTGGCAGGGTGGTGGTGGTGGTGGTGTGATGAATTGGGAGATTGGGATTGACATGTATACACTAATATATATAAAATGGATAACTAATAAGAACCTGCTGTATAAAAAAATAAAATAAAGGCTTCCCTGGTGGCGCAGTGGTTGAGAATCTGCCTGCCAACGCAGGGGACACGGGTTCGAGCCCTTGTCAGGGAGGATCCCATGTGCCACAGAGCAACTGGGCCCGTGAGCCACAGCTACTGAGCCTGCGCGTCTGGAGCCTGTGCTCCGCAACAATGGAGGCTGCGATAGTGAGAGGCTCGCGCACCGCGATGAAGAGTGGCCCCGCTTGCCGCAGCTAGAGAAAGTCCTCGCACAGAAACGAAGACCCAGCACAGCCAAAAAGAAATTAAAAAATAAAAAAAACGACCTAAAGAAGAAATACATGGCATATATCTTTCTAAAAAAAAAAAATAAAAATAAAAAAAAATAAAATTCAAAAATTCAAAAAAAAAAGAAGAAAATATCAGGCTCCTTCTTCAAAAAGCAGTAAAAAGTGGCATTTATGGTACAAATAATATAAAGTAAAATAAAATACATAATAAAACCTTAATATATTCTGAACATTCGTCCTTGAACAGTTTTTATAGTCTTGCTCCACACGTGGTCACAGGAATATGCCTATACAAATGTGCTTGCAACATTTAGAACTAGATTAAAAGAAGAGTTAAGTTAGAACTTCAGGTTTTGGGTTAGTACCTAATGCATGTCAGCACACCCCCACGTTGGCACATACATACTGTGATTACCATCACCATTGGAGCTAGACCCTCCTGAGCTTTCTTTCTTGTTTCTGCCTTCAGATATGAATTCTTTCTTGCAGGAGGGGACACCATGAGGAAGTGCTGATTCCTGTCCCCTCTCACCTCTCTTTAGGGGTATAGTGTTAAGGGGCCCAGTCCTCCGACTGTCTTGGCCCATCCTTAAGAGTACTGTACAGTCCTTGGTGATCTCAATACCATAGTGCCTGGATAACTGCATGATTGATTTTTCTCCAGCAACCAGAAGAACCTAAATTCATTTCATTCTCTAACTCTAGGACCAGATTAACTTATTACTCCCTATTTAAGGGCTTATTTTCTCAGGACCCACGCCAGCAATATGAATTCTTTTCTCCAGAGACACAGAATGGTCCGTGTACTACTCAGCAGGCCATACCTAAGCTTTGGTAACTAATTTCAACTATTGTTCAGTCTTTACTACTTATCTCAATGCCAGTAGCCTCTGTCCCCACAACTACAATCTGCGCCTCCCCACAGGATGGAGTATTTTGTTTTCTGAGGTCTTGGAAAGATATGTGAGTTCCAAAATATTTGTCACATTTTTACTAACTCAGTTTACATAATGTACCCCCAATATAGTTAATAACTACTTAGCTTAATAAACATTTCTTGAGTTCCTACTGTGTTCAGGCACTTTGCCAGGCTTTAGGAATTTAAAAAAAATGTTAAAAATATGAGATAGGATTAGAATGCAGCAACGAAGACCCAATGCAGCCAAAGAAAAAAAAAATTGCCCTGTGTTCAATGTACCCATATTAGAGATAAAAAAACTAAAGGCATAAGGTGTGAATTAAATAGCTAATACTCTGAGGTATAGTCACCAAGAAGACAGTAATTTGATGCTGCCTGTAGCAGAGAAAGACATCATAGCAAATATATACGTTTTTCCATCCTACAAGTGGATGGAAAATTAAATCCTTAATTAAAATGATTTAATTAAAACAAAGCAAAAATAACAAATCAGAGGCTATAGAGATGATTAGAGGTAAAGTTTGGGTCTATGACAAAGATTGTTTGCAAAGATGGCTACAACGATGCCTCCTATAACCCTTTGCAATGTGACTTTTTTGTTCCTCCCATCAAAAGGTGGAATTTATTTCGCTAGCCCTTGAATCTGTGCTGACATTGTGACTTGTTTGGACCAAGTGATGTAGCGGAAGTGACTCTGCGTGTAACCTTCAAGACTGGACCCGAGACTGCTGTGGCAGTCAGTCTAGCCTATGGAGGATGAGAAGGCTACGTGGAGGGGAAACCAAGGCATACCAACCAACAAATAACATCAACTGCCAGCCTTAAAATCCATCTTGGACCTTCTACCCCAGGTGACCCCTCCAGCTGGATGCAGCTGCATGAGTGAGTCCAAGTGAAACCAGCAGAGGAACTCACCACTCAGTCCACAGAGAGTAAGAAATAAAGATGAAAAAGAAAAAAAAAAAAAAGGAAATAATAAATCATTGTTTTAAGCCACTAAGTTTCAGAGTGGTTTGTTACACAGCAATAGATAACTTAAATAGGGTCATTCCCTTGATATTTTAGATTAAAATATGTTACCACTATAGCTTATGACTCAAAAGCAATGAAGCCATTACTACTACATCAACTTCAGACTTAGTGATTAGACTTTGCAAAAGGAACTGGTATAGGGAGTCAGGGCTTTCATTGCTATCAACCAAAGAAAATAGCTTCTTAGAAGTGTGAGACATCTGTAAGAAAACTGTAAGGTCTCCACAAGTAGAGTAAACATTTAAAAATATGGGTATTAGACCCATCAAACAAATGGACTCACTTGGGAAATTCAATATTTAAAACATACCGATAGTTCACCAATAAAGAACTGATAACAGACATATCAAAGGTCAGCATTACAGCATTTTAGATTTACGAGTAGAACTTCCAATTACCTCTGAAGGTAAGAAGAAGAACGACACAAATGATGCCCCTTAACGCTTGAAAATAAAATCCTTGAGTTCTGGGTGTGGTAGTCAGCCTCCAAGGTGGCACCAAGTGATTCTCATTTCCTGGTATTCGCTCTTTGGGGAAATATTCTCCCACACTAAATCATGGCTGGCCTGTGTATCTAATAAAATATGGTAGAAGTGACGGTGTGTGACTTCTGAGGCCAGGTTATAAAAGACATTGCAGTTTCCACTTTGGTCTCTCTCTTGGATCACTTGCTCTTGGAGAAGCCAGCTGCTATGTCTTGTAGCGCTATGGAGAGGACCACATAGCGAGGAACTGAGGCCTCCCCTCCCCTCCCTCCCTCCAGCTACCAGGATCAGCTTGCCAGCCAGAGAGTCTGCTATCTTGGACGAGGGTCCTTTAGTCTCAGTCAAGCCTTCAGATGACTGCAGCCCTGGCTGACACTTCTTTTTTAGATAGCTTTATTGAGGTTACAGTTTATTTATGATAAAATTCATTAATTTTAAGTGCATAATTCAATGATTTCTAGTAAATTTACAGAGTTGCGTAACCATGACCACATTCTATTTTTAGGATATTTTCATCATGCCAAAAGAAACCCCATGCCCATTAGCATTTACTTCCCATTCCACCACCAGCCCCAGGCAACCACTAATCTATTTTCTATGTCTATAGATTTGCCTTTTCAGAAAACTTAATTGAAATGGAATCATGCCATATGCGGTTTTTTGTGTCTTGTTTCTTTTATTATCTAGCTGACATTTTGAGACACTCAGAACCAGAACCTCCCAACTAAGCCACTACTGAATCCTTGAGGCACAGAAACTTTGTGTTTATTGTTGATTTTAGCCACTAAGTTTTGGGGTAATTGGTTACACAGTAATAGATAACTAGTGCACATGAGTATGTGATTACTGCTGGGAAACTAAGTACCTCAGACATCCAGTGTTCCATTAAACCCAACCCCAAAGGTACAATATTTGTTACTATTAAAACTTGTAGACTTCTAGTTATAAATAAGTCATGGAGATGCAATGTACAGCATGATGACTATAGTTAATAATACTATATTGCATATTTGAAGTTGCTAAGGGAAGAGATCTTAAAAGTTCTCATCAAAAGAAAAAAAATTTTCATAACTATGTGAAGTCATGGATGTTAGCTAGACTTACTGTGGTGATCATTTTGCAATATATACAAATAGCGAATCTTTATGTTGTATACCTGAAACTAATATATATCAATTATACCTCAATCAAAAACAAAAAGTTGTGGACATGAGAAGCCATACCTTACAGTTGTATTGGAATATTTTGTTAATGATACAAAACTGATACTGTTTCTAATTTTTAAAAGAAAGTCATTTCCAGATCAGAAGAAAGAATCCCCACTTTATTTTTAGGTCCATGCAAAATGTTGATGAACAAGGAAGAAATGACTGTGGACAGTTAAAATGTGGTAAAATTGTCCTAGTGGGTGGGCTACTAAGGAAACTTGCCATAGTAGTCTGGAATGAGTTTTGGTTGATCAGGTTGGACAGCAAAGGCTTGGCTGTATTTCCAGGAGACTTAACCAGCCAGTTGCAACTTTGAGATGTTGCTATCAAGAAGTCATTTAAGGATTCATGAGGGAAGAGAGGTATAGGTGCATGCAGGCTTCCGATTTTGAGTTGATACCAAAAGGAAGAGGCCTCCAATTTCACAACTGTGTGAATGGGCCAAAACTTCATGGAATGTTGTAAAATGAGAGCCAATTGTAAAATGGTTTAACTAATGTGAAATTAAAAATCCTATTGACAATCTGAGTATAAGTTTTTGTTTGGTAATGCTTTTGACTCAGTTTTTTTTTTTTTTGGCTGCACTGCCATGTGGCTTGTGGGATCTTAGTTCCCCGACCAGGGATTGAACCCAGGCCCTCAGCAGTGAAAGCACGGAGTCCTAACCACTGGACCACCAGGGAATTCCTTGACTGGGGTTCTAATTTTTTTGGACGCCCCGTGCAACATGCGGGATCTTAGTTTTCTCACCAGGGATTGAACCCGTGCCGCTGCAGTGGAAGCGCAGAGTCTTAACTACCACTGGACCGCCAGGGAAGTCCCTGACTCAGTATCTAATGCAGCAAAAGTCGAAGATTAAGAGACTCATCTAAAATCCAGTAGTAGCAATGGGTTTCAAGCTTTGAAAATATGGGATTCAAGTTTTGAGGGTGAAGATTAAAGTCTTTATGACACTTAGAAACAGTGTTCATTTTTTTTTTTTAAGGGAACTATTTATTTATTTATCTATTTATTTATTTATTTATGGCTGTGTTGGGTCTTCATTGCTGCGCGCCGGCCCTCTCTAGCTGCAGAGAGTGGAGGCTACTCTCCGTTGCGGTGCTCAGGCTTCTCCTTGCGGTGGCTTCTCTTGTTGCGGAGCATGGGCTCTAGGCGCTCAGGCTTCAGTAGTTGCAGCATGTGGGCTCAGCTGTTGTGGCACGCGGGCTCTAGAGTGCAGGCTCAGCAGCCGTGGCACACAGGCTTAGTTGCTCCACGGCACGTGGGATCTTCCCAGACCAGGGCTTGAACCCGTGTCCCCTGTATTGGCAGGCGGATTCTTAACCACTGCGCCGCCAGGGAAGTCCCCAGTGTTCATTTCTTAGTATACAGCTGTTATTCACTAAAACAGTAGCTTCTATATCATATTCATTTTTTCCTGTTATTCAACATGTATTACTGTTTAGTAAAATATCTGCCTTTATGTATGAACATGATGTTGGAATTTCTTCAAATCTATTAATTTGTTGTATGTTTTGTTCCTTTTTAAAAAAAATTTTTTTTTTAAATTTATTTTTGGCTGTGTTGGGTCTTCGTTGCTGTGCGTGGGCTTTCTCTAGTTGTGGTGAGCAGAGGCTACTCTTTTTTGCGGTGGGTGGGCTTCTCACTGCAGTGGCTTCTCTTGTTGTGGAGCATGGACTCTAGGCACGTGGGCTCAGTAGTTTCGCGGCATGTGGGATCTTCCTGGCCCAGGGATCGAACCCGTGTCCCCTGCATTGGCAGGCAGATTCTTGACCACTGCGCCACAAGGGAAGTCCCTGTTCCTTCTTATAAGGGAATTTATTTAAATTTATTGTATCTAACTGCTTGCTTTATACCAGTTCTCACTGATACATGCTGTATATATAGGAATTACCCCAAATTTATTTGATACTGTGGCATGCTGTTTAGTTGCTAGTACCAAGATGCAGCACCAGTATTTGCCTTTATGGTACTTCACGCATAGTGTGGGGCTTCATTTTTTGTGTGTGCGTTTTGTTGTCTGCAATATTTTCACTATTTAAAAAAAAATGTGGCTTAGTACCTTTATTCATGGTTAGTAGTATACAATTAAATATACAGAACTTGTGATTTCCTAGAACCCAATATACTGTACATAGTATACTCCATTAACATGAGTATGTAATACTTCCACAAAACCACTGAAAATCATTTAAACACTTTCACACACACAAATAAATACATGTATACTAACAGGTTCTTTTTTACCCCATAAATTTTTCATGAAAAATTGGGTGGTCTTATTCACTTTAAAATCTTGTATGTCAGTACAAGTCAAGTACTATGATTCAGGCACCCAGGACACAGAGAAAATAAGATACTGATCCTGACTTGAAATATCTACAACTCTAGTAGAAGAAACAGACACAAACCCACACTTAGATTGCTATGTGATGTGTGTGTTTCAAGAGGAAGAAGCCTTAAGGTGTTTGGGGCTAGACAAGAGAGGTTTTACTGAGTAAGTGACTTCTAAACTAAATTGTGGTTTGTCAGATCAACAAGGGCAAAGAGGGCATTTCAGACAGAGCAAAGAGCAATGACTGGGAAGATTAAGAGAACACAGTATGCCTTGGAGATAGCAAATAGCTCTGTGGGGCTGAAGCATAGTGGGTGTGAGGGAACAGTCTGAGATAAAACTGGAAGATTAGGCAGAAGCTGTAGGGAGTGGAGATTTTAAGCAGAGAAATTTTTCCCTTAAAAAGGTTTCTCAGGCCGCAGAGCTGTGGATGGATTGGAGAGCACAGAGTTGGAAGGCAGTCAAACCAGTTAGGAGGCTTTTAGGGTAATTACATGAGACATGATGAGGTCTAAATGAAGGTAAAGGGCAGTAGGGATGATGAAGGGCATGAACTAAGGACCTCGAAAAGGGATCCTTGGATATGGACAACAGAGAGAATGGGACTGAAATTGGCTCTGCGGTTTCTAGTTTGGGTGACTGGGGGAACAGTTATGCCACTAAATGAAAATGAAAATGCCCTAGGTCATTGGGAATTATCTTTGATTCCTTCTTCCACTCAACAGATTACCAACTTCTGCCAGGTCTTTGCCTGCAATCTTCCCCACTCTTCTAAATATTCTTCACATTGATGCGGAGTCACCTTCCTAAAGCAGCTGAGTGTATACATTTCTGCTCAGAAGCATTTGATGGACCCCCCCCCACTGCACGGGGAATGAAATCTAAGCTTCTTAGTGGAGCATTCAAGCCTCTATATGTTCAGGCTGGCCACAAGCTACCTCTTGGCTGTATCCATCTCTTGTTAACTACCATTCCTTTTCTCACCCTATGTATCTTCAGCCTTAAACATTAATCTAATCCTTGTTCCTCTAACACATCCTGTCATTTCACACTTCTAAGCCTTAGCTCAGGCTATTTTCTCTATTTGAATGCAGCGTTTATATCAGCCTCTCCATAACACTTTACCCATCCCCTTAGTCAAAAGTATTCTTCCTCTTTTGTGGTGCATAGACTTTTGTGTCTCAATCCTAACACTTTTCGCGTTCTGCCTGTTTTTATAGATAGTTGTAACTTAGTTCCTTCTACTTCCTTGCCCCAGTGACTTAATCACACACAGTATAGGCTCAAAGCCCTGTGACGAACTGAACTGGAGCAGGGATCTGATCCTTGTATCAAAGGTTAGCAGTCTGGAAAAATCAGGCGATTCTGTGAGAATCTATGACATCGCGCATGAAAAAAGAGCCTAGAGGAGTCACTCATTCCAGGGGGCCCTTTCGCTGTCTAGAACAACCGTCACAAAAGGTGGGAACAAAATAATTTGCTGTTAGGGGAGTACGGCTTCTCTACACAGTTGCAAGATGTTTTTATTGTTTACATAAAGTAAAATATCTTATGCACTGTACTTGAAAAAAGCCCTAAGGGATCTAAGATTTCCCGAGGTGAATTTTCCGCTGACGGGTGTCCTCCTGAAGTCAACTGCACTGACCATCATGCAGCATACTTGGTAATGGATTAAAGACTCATCGAAGCCTACTGGCTGTGAGTCTCCGGAGTGGGACTGCGGCTTGGCCCGGAGCGACCTCCGCTCCGCCCTGCGGCCACCCCCGCGACCGCCCCCAGCGGCCTCAATCTGGAGGCTCCAAGGGAATTCCCGCACCTCTGCGCGCGCAATCCCGGGACAAGGATCCGCGCGGCGCGCGCAATTGCCCTGGAAACCTCTGCGCGCGCACGCGCAAACGCGGGGCGGGGGAGGACTGAGCTAAGGGTTTAGCAGCGGAAGGAGGGGTTTACCCTGCCAGTCTGCCGACGCTGCCCCGAGGGTGGACGCGCGCGCCGCCCATCTCCCTCGGGTGGAGCGTCCCTTCCAGCACGCGCCCGGCCGCGCGCTCCCCAGCCCCTCCCCCTCCGCTCCCCCCACTTCATAAGCACCCTTGCCCTCCTCCCGCATTTGTGCGCCGGTGCAGCAGGCAGTGGGAGCATCCGGGCACTTCCGCAGCCGAGCGGCGATCCGGGCGGCGGCGGCGGCGGCGGCGGTCGAGGAGCTCCCATGGCTGGGACCAGGCGGGGGGAAGGCAAAAGGGGGGCGAGGCCTTAAGCCCGAGCCGCGGCGGGGTGGGTCCCGAGGGAGGCGGAGCGGGAAGCGCTCTCGCGGGCGGAGGAGGGCCGGGAGCGGGGCTCGTTGAGTCTCTAGTGCGTTCGCCTGGCCAGCCGGGGCTCCGGAGATGCATCTGCATCAGGTCCTCACCGGAGCTGTCAACCCTGGAGACAACTGCTATTCCGTGGGCAGCGTCGAGGATGTCCCCTTCACGGTGAGCGGTGTCCGGGAGCCCAAGGGGGAGTGACCGCGGTCTTTACGCGGGGGCCAAGACCCCCTGTCCCCGGCCCACAGCTCCCCGGGAGGCTGCGAGGTGTTGGTAGGCCCCACCCGAGTCCCCTTTGCACCCCAATTTAGCGGGGCGGGCCGTGGGACTGTGATTCCTGCGGCTGCTGTAGGAAATTGCCAGTCAGGGGAGAGGTTTAGGAATCTCACCGCACTGTCCGCCCTCAGCAAACGGGCCCCGGGGGTGACTGCACCAGACGGTTCCTCTCCTAGGATGGCCCTGGGTCTGCGGTGGAGGAAGGTGAAACCTCTGAAAGCCCAGAGCGTCCGTTTCTCACCTGCGTCCGTTTCGCACCTGCTCTCGGCATGGAGGCGCAGAGACTCGGTCTTGTCTCGTCTCGAAGCGTGGAGGCGATGCTGCGCCTGGCTCCCCCTGCCCGTTGTGTTAGGGCATTGAGGAGCCGCTGGAGCAGGTGGCTTTAAGCCCAGCCCTCCGTACCTCATGATATGCAGAATCTTAATCCCAACAAGAAAATGGAAAAATTCATTCTCTGCCTCCGAGAAATTTAGAATGGAATAATTAGAGTGACAGTGGCCTGGAGAGCTCTTATTTATCACGAGATCACGGTTTGGTAACCTCCCTAGATAATATTTTAATCCGTTTGCAAGGTAGGCTGGTTGGTTAGTTTTAAAGATAGCGCAATGTGAAAATTTTATGACAGTGTTTTTCCTGTTTGTGAGATTAAAGTGTATGTAAACGATAATGTGTTAGAACCTCTTAAAAATCTGGATGAAATAGACATGTTTCTCAAGGAGCTTGGATGGATTAATCCTTTTGAGAATGGAATGTTGTTAGTATAGCCAATTCCAACCAAGCTCTAGAGCTTCATTTACCCACAGAGAGACTCCCATGGATTAACATGAGTTTCTTTTTTGTGTTAAATTTAGACATGGTCCTCCTCGGAAGGAACTGTAGACAATTAGACCTCGATTAAATAAACATTGTTATTAATAACCATTCTCCTTGATGAAATTGGAAATAGCATAATGGTATGCTTTTTAGACAAGGGAAACACTCTGATCTGATGTCTGCTTTCCAGTAGCATGTTTTTAAAGCTGCAGAAATAAGAAAAGCTCCTGCAAAACTGCAGAATCATTATGTAGCACAGTGCGTTCAGGAGCAGAATTTATCTATCATTGTGATACATTAGAAATAACCCCATAAGATTGCTTTTTGGCCATTTTAACTTTAAATGTAATCAACTTGGTTTTGTACCAGTTTAGAATGAACCCTTAAAAAATATAATTTGCCTGACTTATATTGTTAACACCTATCCCTATCAATGGTGTTATCTGTGTTTTGTGTACTTGTGACCTAAAAGATCCATATAGTGTTGAGCTTGGGCTTCAAGTGTGTAGACAATTTGGGGGGCATAGAGAGAAGAAATTTCCCTCTCCCCTAGTTGTGTATGTGGGGAGGAGGTTTCCCAGGGTTAGAAGAACAGGCTTTCTCCATCAAGAAATGAATCTGGAATCTTGGTTTATGGGTTATCTCCACACTATTATGGTTGTGGTAGTTTTCTGTTTCCATCTAAGGTAGAGTGGTGTCTCATTGTGAGGCTGGTATATAGGGCTAAACAGGTTCAGGTGCAGCCTGGAAAAGCCAGTGCCAGAACCATTAGTGCTGCACAGGTGTGGTTATGCTGTAGGCCGCCCATGACCAGGTCCTTGGAATCATTTTCAGATCTTTTCCACCTCCCTCTTTCAACCTGTCACCAAATCTAGCTGACTCTCTGCAGTGACTACCAGATTTACCCCTTTTCATGTCCTTAGTTACCAGCTTATTTTAGAACCTTATTTGTATTACTTAATATTAAAAACTTCCAAACTGGTTTCCTGACATCTCTGATCACTTCAGTTCATCCTCCACACAGCTGCTGGTATAATAATCTTCAAATAGCGTTTCACCATATCATTCTTGGCTGAAGAATATGTAGTTGTTTCTAAGAGCTGTGGTGTGAAATTTAAATTTGTCAGATATTCTTCTGCCATCTTTGACTTTACATTTGATTATATATACTCCTCATCTCGGCCCCTCTGCTGTAGACATATCAATCTTCTCACTCTAGCCTACATTTTTATGTTGCAACAAGAGAATCCTTGCTTTTTGTTTTCCCAAATAATGACTCAAAATTTACCTGGTTTAGGATGCCTGCCTGTGACACTGATTATTTTGGCCCTTTGGCATTTACACACCCATGTTGCACACCATCTCATTTTAATATCTTAGTTTTTTAAAAAATATTTATTTATTTATTTTGGTTGTGCCTGGTCTTAGTTGCGGCATGTGGGCTTCTTAGTTGCGGCATGTGAACTCTTAGTTGTGGCATGCATGTGGGATCTAGTTCCCCTACCGGGGATCGAACCCTGGCCCCCTGCATTGGGAGCATGGAGTGTTACCCACTGGACCACCAGGGAAGTCCCAATATCTTAGTTTTGAATGCACTGATACAGTTATAATTTTGCCTTGAACTAGAAATGTCCTTTTGGACTCTGAAGAACAGAGTTGCTTGAAAAAAATGAGAACAAGTTGTTTTCAAGTACTCAGGAATCAGCTAACAATTATTTCAATGCCTGTGTTAGTATAGTAAAAATGAAATATAAAAAAAAGGTAAAACTCCTTTATGTAGAGCGTCCCATTTGATTTGTATAGCAATCAGATGAAAAAACTTTAGTTCTGGGTCAGATGACTAGCAAGAGGACCAGCTGGGACTGGAATGGAGGTCTTGTGACTTCTCATCTGGTGGGCTTTTCTCTGTAGTATGTTTCTTTCCTGTCAGAGTTCTTGCTCTGAAGGGTGTGTATATGTGGGGAAGGTCTAGACATGGCCAGTGTAGAAGGTAAGACTGTCTTGGAGCTAGCCAGTGGTAAACTGAGGACCTTTTCAAAATAGGGCAGATCATTTATTTCAGAGTCTATAAGCAAAGTTTTTGAAAAGGAATTGTTCTAAAAGAATTTTGAAGTGATCATGACATTGTAATTGAAAAACAGTCTGTTCTATATATATATATTGCACTGTGCATGGGAGGTGGTGGGTGGTGGTGGTGTGATCGGCTGGGCAGTGAATGTCTGCTTGGTTATGTTGTCAGGGCACGATCTCTACTGTGTTGACATGGTGATGCAGTTGGTAGTGGACAAACCCAGTGATGAGTACTTTTAGTGCTAGCACTTTTAGCGCTAGCATGTGATGGTTTTCACTTGTGTTTTGGCAGTTAGGAGTTTTTTAAAACACTCAATTGTAATTTTATAAATACACTTGTATAAGTATCACCTTTTGATCATTCTGTTCTTTTCAATGTAAGATCTAAGTTCTGGGAAATATTGTTATCCTGTAATAAGTCAGGTCCCAGGTAGTCCAAGGTTGATGTATGAGCTTTGTTGTAGTTTATTTTGCCATCGAGACATTTCCAACTACCTTCTTACAGGTAAGTGGATGTTTTAAGGCTTAATGCAACAGATAGTTTAAATTTCTCCTTATTTATGTTGTTTATTACTTTCTGAAAATAGTCCTTAGTTTTTTTTTTATTTTAGTTTTCTGTAAGCAGTAGAATATTAATTAAAATAGTGATGGTACATGATGATTATTAATATAATTAAAGTATTTTTTTCACCTAAGGGGTACAGACTATATTTTCAGACATATAGGGGCAGTTGATGTTACTCCATTCTGATATGAATTCAACACATTGATGAAAAAAGTTTACAAAAATTAGTAAGTCATTTCCACTTTCAGGGGGCTTATAATATACCGGCAGAGAGAAAAAAATGATGTACATAATTACAGTGTAAGTCAGATGAAAGAGATCACATGTAGTTGGGAAGATAAAAGATTTCATGGAAGATTGACACTTGGAAAGACAGAGGAGTATTAGGCATTTCTAGATGGTAAGAACAACAAAAGCCAAGGAGTGGTGTGATATAAAGGATACATTATTGGGTGACTATTCCTTCACAAAAGTGATTAAAAAAACAAAACAAAACACAGGACTTAAAAAAAACCCCACAGGGCTTCTTTAATAAGTAGCGAATACTGTTAGAATTTTGAAAAATATGATTTGCAAACATTACCCTTAGCTTTTTAGGAAAATATATTTGTATTCTGACATTCTTGATTTTTGTTGTTTTTGTTTTTTCTAGTAGTGAATGAAATGAATGAAAAAACATTTATTTAAAAGTTAGAAGATAATGTTATGTTACATGTTATATATGTCATATATTAACTCTTTTTTTGGGCATTTAGATATATTTTAATACTACTGTAGCATAATAACATTCTAGTCCTAGAATTATGGCAACACCAAACTTTGAAAATAATCAGCTTGTTTATACATTTACAAATGTTTGTTGAACACATGGATGTCTGTGGCTCTGTGGAGTTAAAAAAAATAATAAAAAGAACAACAAAAAAATAGCCCGGATTTCAGGGAGTTTATTAAAAAAGTTTAGGAAACTGGTAATCTGTCTACTAGGGGAGTTAAGACATATACTTAACCACAGCAGTTCAGCTGTGTGGTATTTTGAGGCACTTAAATTCTTGTGGGAATTCAGAAGGAATAAGAGATTACTTTTGGCCAGGGGAATTGGAGAGTTGGACAGAAAAATGCTTTTGTACTGGCTGGTTATCAATAGGTATAATGACTTTACCTATTGACATCCTATGCTGAGAATAAAGGGAAAGACAGAAGTGAAGAATTTAGAACAGGCTTGTTTCCCAAGAGAAATTGGCCCATTTATTCTTGGAGAGTAGCTTCTTGTTTATTTAAATTGATATCTTTTAGAGTGTGTGGCCTTGTGTTTGGTGTCAGCCTGTAGGTGAATATGAGGTTCTATAAGTTTTTACTTATGTCCCTAGGTAGATTGTTAATTAGCCTGCCTTCTAGAGTGAGAAGACTCCTAGCAGCTACCCTGAAACTCTGGTATAACCCCAAATAATGCCTCCTCAGAAATGGGAAGTCAGAGACCAACTACTTATATGACATTGGCCAAATTGCTGAAACTTTTTAGGTTTTTCATCTGTAAAATGAGGTTCTTAAATTAGGTTCTCTTTAACTATTCAGACCTTGGATGGCATTTATACAGACCTCTCTAGAGATTTCCAAGGGGCAAAAGAGAAAATGGACCAGAAACATAAAGTGACTACGGTGAGGATATGGGTCTAGCGTCTCTGTGCCCCGCCACTTGTATGTATGTACAAGATTGTTGGTCAGACTTTACAGTCAGGGAGCCTGACTTCCTTTCTGGCTCAGGGATTAAGCCATGCAGAGCCTTTGTGAAGTAGTGGTTCTTCTTCGGGCTCACAGTTGAGAAGGAGGCTCTTGTTTATGATTGTGTCCTCAGTATCTGGTAGATGGTACTGTCAGAGTACAGTGCGGAGTGGGAGATGGGCCAGGGTGATGGTGTTCAGCCACCCACTAAATAGATTTACTCCTTTACTTTCTGTTCTTAGCTTTTTGAGTATTTGAAGGATGACTTTAGAAATTATCTAAAATATTGATACAAACGAACTTATTTGCAAAACAGATATAGACTCACAGACATAGAAAACAAACTTATGGTTATCAAAGGGGATAGTGGGGGTGGGGGGAGAAAAATGAGGAGTTTGGGATTAACATACACACGACTATATATAAAATAAGTAAACAACAAGGACCTGCTGTAGAGCACAGGGAACGATACTCAATATCGTGTAATAACCTATAATGGAAAAGAATCTGAAAAAGAATATATACATACATATGTATAACTGAATCACTTTGCTGTACACTTGAAACTAACAACATTGTAAGTATGTAAATACTTCAATTAAAAGAAGAAATTATAATCAGTATCTTAATTTGGATCTTGAGAAACTTTTAGAACAAATCAGAGTCTCAGTATTTAATCATCAAAAAGAGTATAGGATGTTGGGTTACAGCTGTAATAGCGCAGTGGAAAAACAAGCCATGCCTGACCAATTTAATTTCCTTCAGTGATAGAAAGCAAGGCCGTGTTTAAAAGGGGATAATAATAGAGAATATCTGTAATTCAGATTCAGTAAGGCTCTTCTAGCTTGTGGCTTATTTTTTAAACAAGTTTGGAAACCAAATATTTTAATAGAAGTTTTAGGGTTTTCAATCTTTTTGAGTTTGTAGAATCCTTTTTCATTTTATTTTTGCTCTGGAACTCTAATTTATGATATAACAGGATAGGACTTGTTATTGAGGAAGCAGGGAAGCATGTGCAACTTTCACAGGTGGTGTGACTGTATTTTCTTTCTCTTAGAGATAGCTCATGTAACCCTGACACTTGACATATAATATGTGAAACCAAGTGACTGTGCTTTTATTCTCAAACTTTCTCATTTCATGATTGCTAAGGGCTCCTTTAATGCTCCCCTTTCCCTCCATCCTAAACACCTAAAAATATGGTTAGCTTATATCTCTTTGATGGAGAAGACACTAGGTATAAAGGGGTCACTGAATAGAACCAGACTCCTTTAAACACTACACGATAATTTGGTGGGGTGATTTGAAAGGCATAAATATCATCCTCTTAGATTATCATTGGAGATGTGTTCCTTTAGGGCTATTCCTCTAAAAATTGAGCCCACTCAGGAATAATATTTAATTTAATTCATACTAAGTCATGACGTTTTCCTCTTGTGATTTTAGAAAAAACCCAGGAAACCTGAAACTATATGGGCATTATGCAAGGGGGCATAGATTGGACCTCCCCTCCCCCAAAACATAAAAGTTTTGGCTTAGACTAAGTTCAAAGACACACATAGCTTATATGGTCGCTTCATTTCAATAACAAAATGCTGACATTTTCCTAGGAGTAATGACTTTGGTTTTGTTATATGCTGGCACCTTCCTCATGTCTTCTCTGGCCTTGACTATATCTGTACTTAGGAGGATCTAATCAGAAGGAGATTCAAATTATTATCATGTACTCTAACCATAGCATCTTTTATATGGATGAATTGTCAGTGTTTCCAGGAAAGGCCAGTTCCTCCATTGGTACCGATGATCTTAAATTGGGAGTGATTTTGTCCCCTGGGACGTTTGGCAGTGTCTGGAGACATTTTTGATTGTTGACAAGGTTGTAGGGAAGGACTAGCATCTAGTGGGCAGAGGCCAGAGATCCTGATAAACATCCTATTATGTGCAAGACAGCTCCCCACAATGAAGAATTACTCAGCCTAAAATGTCAGTACTGCTGCAGTTGTGAGAAACCCCAATATCCCAGGTCCCATCCCCTCTTATCTACTCAGGGGCATTGCTCTAACAGTTTCTCCTTTTCTGTCCTGTAAAATTGCTTTTTCTTCCTCATTGAAATAGTTTCTTTACTTAGCTCTCCTGGTTGTCGTTTACTTCCCTTAAGTACTACTTCTTAGCCTGATTTCAGATTTCTGTATCCAGCTTTTCTTTGACATCTCCCTTTTGAATGTCTAATAGCTGTCTCATAACATTCTCTTCCTCCAGCCTTCTCTAAATCAGTAAATGGCTACCTTACCTTTTTTTTTTTCCCCCCAGTTCCCTTGGAATATTTCACTGTTTTCTTTCATTTACACCCCAGATCTAATGTTGGCAACTTCTGTTGGCTATACCTTCAAAATGCATCCAGAATCTGTCCACTTATCACCTGTGCTGCTACCACCCTGGTCCAGGACACCATCATCTCTTTCCAAGATTATGGCAATAGGCTCTTAGCAGGTCTCCTTGCCTTGTCTGCCTTTAGTCTTATACTTCTTCAGTTTATTTTCAACATAATAGTGGAATGATCCTGTTACTGTATAAATCAGATCTTATTAGTCTCTCATTCAGAACTTTCAAATGACTTCTTTTTTCACTCAGAGAAAAGACCTGAGTACCTTCAATACCCTTTACTGCTATTTCATTAGCACCTAGAACAAAAATTTATTGGGTACAAAATAGTACCCAATAAATTAATAAATGGAAAGGGTGCTTAGTGTAATATTCAACATCCTTAGAGTAAATATGGTGACCACTTTTATAAGGCTGTTTTTTACAGTACTTTTTGATATAGGTCAATGGCATTAGGCCATATTTAGATAAATGAATTTTATAGGATGGGGACAAGGAGAGCTAAGAGAATACAATCCAGGTATAAAGCTTTGCTGGTCTGGTTTAATCTAAGGATGCATATTAATGTATTGAGAGGAATTGACAGATTATGTGCCTATTAAGCAGTTCTAAAATTTTCACAATTTTGCTTTTGAACGACTTTAATAATACAGAAAAAATTAGAGATTAACCTAATACCTGGACTGTAGAGATTTTTTATTTTAAGAGTTACAGGTTTTAAAAAATAGCTGAGCTGGGCCTGGAATTGAAAATTGAGGAGCCTGACAAAGACATGATTGAGGTGGTTGCCCCACCTGGGGGTAAACTGAACTCAGCCAAAGGAGTATTCTTGATTAGAAGCAAGATTTTCTTTAGAAAGTAATTTTAAGAATGTTGGGAATTCCCCGGTTGTCCAGTGGTTAGGACTCCGTGCTTTCACTGCTGAGGATGAGGGTGCAATCCCTGGTCGGGGAAAGCTGTGGGGTGCGGCCAAAAAAAAAGGAAGAATATGCTAATACATAGACAAATGGAACATTTAAACATGGCTATCATTTTATGCTGGAAAAATTTTCTATAATTAAAAGCCCAATTTGGCCATTAAAACCAAAAAGCAAACAAAAACCATAAAGAACTCAATTTTTTGTTTTAACATTATTAATGTAATATCTACATTGTGAAAAACTCATAATTCAAACAATGTTGAAATATAGAAAGTAAAAAGGAAAGTTTCCTTTTCCTAGTAGAATTTTGTTTAGCCTAACTTTCTGGTCATCCTTGATTCAAAAAATATTTGAGCGCCTAGGCATTGTGCATACCCTCTAAGGCAAACCAGCTATTAAATATGCACTGTTGTACACTGTTGGCGTATGTTGTTTTAAGCTATAAACTAGTTAAATTGGTAAAGTAGTTGAACAATAGCCCTTCTTTCTGGCAGTATTTAATAGTGCCAGTTGCATGTGGTTGATATATAGAAATGACAATTTTTTTTGAAATGGAAGGATTAATATCCATCTTGTATGTTAAATTGGTATATAAAATGAAATGTTTTACGGTTTAGATCTAGTATAGGCATTTCAGATCTAGAAATTAAAGGATTTAATCAAAGCTACACAGCAGACCCTGTGGCAGCATTAAGACTGGAACCAATAAACAAATGGGACCTAATTAAGCTTAAAAGCTTTTGCACAGCAAAGGAAATCATCAACAAAATGAAAAGACATCCTGTGGAATGGAAAATATTTGCAAATGATATGACTGACAAGGGGATAATTTCCAAAATATATAGGTTAAAAAAAAAATATCAAAAAAACAAACAACCCGATTAAAAAAAACGGGCAGAAGACCTGAATAGACTTTTTTTTCCAAAGAAGACATACAGATGGCTAACAGGCACATAAAAAAATGCTCAACATTGATAATTATCAGAGAAATGCACATCAAAACAACAAGATATCACCTCACACCTGTCAGAATGGCTATCATCAAAAAGTCTACAAATACATGTTGGAGAGTATGTAGAGAAAAGGGAACCCTTGTACACTGTTGGTAGGAATGTAAATGGTGATGCAGCCACTATGGAAAACAGTATGGAGGTTCCTCAAAAAACTAAAAATAGAACTACCATATGATCCAGTAGTTCCACTTCTAAGTATATATCCAGAAAAAATGAGAACACTAAGTTGAAAAGACACCTGCACCCCAATGTTTATAGCAGCACTATTTATAATAGCTAAGATACGGAAGCAACCCAGGTGTCCATCAACAGATGAATGGATAAAGAAGATGTGATACATATATACAATGGAATAGTACTCAACCATAAAAAAGAATGAAATTCTGCCATTTGTAGCAATGTGGATGGACCTAGAGAATACTATGCTTAGTGAAATAAGTCAGAAAAAGACAAATACTGTATATCACTTATATGTGGAATCTAAAAATTAATGTAAACAAATGATATGCAAAACAGAAACAGACTCAGATATAGAAAACAAACTAGTGGTTACCAAAGGGGAGAGGGAAGGAAGGAGGGAGGGAGGGGCAAATTAGAAGAATGGGATTAAGAGATACAAAGTACTATATATAAAATAGGTAAGCAATAAGTATATATTGTAAAACACAGGGAATCATAGCTATTATCTTGTAATAACTTTTAGTGGAGTATAACCTATAATTATAGATTATACTCCATTAAAATACTGAATCACAGTGCTCTACACCTGAAACTAACATAATATTGTAAATCAACTATACTTCAATGAGAGAGAAAAAACAAAGACCGGAACCTGAGGCTCCAAGTTCTTTTTCCTCCCCTTAAAATTTAAAAAGTAACACATGCCCTTGTAGATAGTTTGAAAAATGTAGAACAAAGATAAAATCATTTGTAATTGTACAATCCAGAGATAACCCCTCTTACCATTTTGGTAAAGTGGACAGAGGCCTCATGGAGGAGGCTTATTTGATTTCAGAATGCTTATCTGTATTTTTTTCCTGAATGAGTTTTGGGTAGTTAGTTTTGTAAGAATTTATTCTTTTGTGTAGATATTCAAATTTATTAATTTAAAATTGTTCACAGCGACCTCTTACTATCTTTTTAAGGTTTGCAGCATCTGTTACATTGCTTCTTTTCTCTTTCCTATCATTAGTTATTTGTGGCTCCTCTTTTCCTTCAGTAGAGGTTTATCAACCTAATTAATCTTTTAAAATAACCCACTTCTAACTTTACTAGTTCTTTCTGTTATATATTTATTTTCTATTTCATTAACTCTTATTCTTGATTTATTATTTCCTTCTTTCTGCTTTATTTGGATTAGTTTTGCTGTTTTCTTCTTAATTTGTTGAGATAAACATTCCAGTCTGTTTTTCTAATATATACATTTAAGAATGTATTATATTCTTAAGACTTACATTACCTGCATACCACAAAGCTATTTTTAATTTATTTTTATTTATTAAAATTTTTTTTAAAATTGAAGTACAGTTGATTCATAGTGTTTCAGGTATACAGCAAAGTGATTCAGTTATACCTATATGTATATTCTTTTTCAGATTCTTTTCCATCATAGGTTATTACAAGATACTGAATATAGTTCCCTATGCTATAGAGTAGGTCCTTTTTGTTTATTTTATATGTTAATTCAAAATTCCTACTTCATCCCTGCCTCCCCTTCCCCCTTTGGTAACCATAAGTTTGTTTTCTGTGTCTGTGAGTCTATTTCTGTTTTGTATATAAGTTCATTTGTATCTTTTTTTTTTTTTAGATTCCACATATAAGTGATATCATGTGATATTTGTGTTTCTCTCTCTGCCTTACATCACTTAGTATGATAATCTCTAGGTCCATTCATGTTGCTGCAAATGGCATTATTTCATTCTGTTTTTTATGGCTGAGTAATATTCCATTGTGTGTGTGTCTGCTCTCTAATTGTGGTGTGTGGGCTCTAGAGCGTGCAGGCTTAGTTGCCCCACGGCATGTGGGATCTTAGTTCCCCGACCAGGGATCGAACCAGTGTCCCCTGCATTGGAAGGCGGATTCTTAACCACAGGGCCACCAGGGAAGTCCCTTTTGTGTTTCATTCTTGAAAGACATTTTTGCTTAGGTTGCATAGGCTGGGGATGGCAGTATTTTCAGCATCTTGAAGATATCATTCCTTTATCTTCTTGCCTCCACTGTTTGTGTTGAGAAGTCAGCTTCCAGCTTGTTGCTTCTTTAGAAGTTGTATTTTAATTTTTTTCCCTCTAGCTGCTTGTAAGGTTTTTCTTGTCTTTCTGGTGTTTTACTGTGTTGTGTCTAGGTGTCCTTTTTTTTTTTTTTTTTTAATCCTGTTTGGGACTTTTGAAATTTTTGAATCTGTGAGTTGATGTATTTCATCAAATCTGGAAAATTTTCAGCTAATAGCTCTTCAAATATTGTCTCTGCCCCATTGACCTCATGAGACTAATATATTAAATATATTAGGACTTCCCTGGTGGCACAGTGGTTGAGAATCCGCCTGCCAATGCAGGGGACACAGGTTCGAGCCCTGGTCCGGGAAGATCCCACATTGCTACGGAACAACTAAGCCCATGCACCACAACTACTGAGCCCCCACACCGCAATTACTGAAGCCCACATGCCCTAGAGCCTGCGTGCTGCAACTACTGAACCCTGCGGGCCTAGAGCCCGTGCTGTACAACAAGAGAAGCACTGCAATGAGAAGCCCATGCACCACAACGAAGAGTAGCCCTTGCTCGCAGCAACGAAGACCCAATGCAACCAAAAAATATATATATATATATATATATATATATATATATATATTAGACCTTTTCCCTTTAGTTCTATGTCTAAAACCCTCTCTACTGTATTTTCTTTTCATCCTTTTTAGAATTCTAATTGGTTTTTTCTAATCCATTTGCTAATCCTTTCTTTGTTTGTTTGGCTGCTTCGGGTCTTAGTTGCTCTTAGTTGTGGCACTCAGGATCTTCGTTGAGGCATGTGGGATCTTTCGTTGTGACTCAGGGCTTCTCTAGTTGTGGCCTGTGGGTTTTCTCTCTTTAGTTGTGGCACGTGGGCTCCAGAGTGTGTAGGCTTTGTAGTTTGCAGCATGCAGGCTCTCTAGCTGAGGCTCAGTAGTTGTGGCGCTGGGGCTTAGTTGCCCCAACGCATGTGGGATCTTAGTTTCCCAACCAGGGATTGAACCCATGTTCCCTGCATTGGAAGGCAGATTCTTTACCACTGGACCACCAGGAAAGTCCTGCTAATCCTATCTTAAGTCATGTCTAATTTGCTCTATTGTACTTACTGCACTGACTAGTCCTACATTTTGTTTTGTTTTGTGTATGCCCTTTATAAGATTGAAAAAATGTCCTTATATTCCTTTTTTGCTGGAAGTTTTTATCATGAAGTCATCTTGAATATTGTCAAATGTTTTATTTTCATTGATATGGTCATGTGATTTTTTTTCTTCTTTAAACTGTTAGTGTGGTAGATTACATTGATTGATTTTTTGCAAATAAAATCAGCCTTGATATAAGCCCCACTTGGTTATGGTGTGTATTATCCTTTTTATATAGGGCTAGATTTGATTTGCTAATATTCTATTGAGTGTTTTTGCATCTATGTTCATTCTTGATCCATCGTCTTTTCCCCTCATATTGGTTTTGTTTGGTTTTGGTATAATTGTAATGCTGGTTTCATAAAATGAGTTTGAAAGTATTCCTTCCTTTTCTATTTTCTGTCACGGATCAGGTAGAATTGGTGTCATTTTGTAAATTTTAGTAGGATTTTCCAGTGAAATCATCTGGGTGTTGACTTTTCTGTTTCAGAAGGTCTTTTTTAAAGAAATTGAACTGTAGTTGATTTACAATATTAGTTTCAGTTGTACAGAATTTTAGGGTTTTATCTACGCATTCAATTTCTTTAACAATTAAAGGACTATTAAGGTAACGTATTTCATTTTGGGTGTGTTTTTGTAGTTTCTGGTTTTGGAGGAATTAGTCTTTTTTTTTTTTCTATTTCACTGTCATGTTTATGTGTATAAAGTTGTTTATAGTATTTTATTATCTTTTTAATGTTTGCAAGATTAGTACTGGTATTTTCTTTTATTCTTTTTTATTTTTTAAAATAAAAAAATTTTTTTTAAAGTTATCTTTTTATTTTTCATTAATTAATTAATTAATTTTTGGCTGCGTTGGGTCTTTGTTGCTACACACGGGCTTTCTCTAGTTGCGGTGAGCGGGGACTACTGTTTGTTGCAGCACACGGGCTTCTCATTTCTGTGGCTTCTCTTGTTGCAGAGCTCAGGCTCTAGGCGCGTGGGCTTCAGTAGTTGTGGTGCGCATGCTCAGTAGTTGTGGCTCGCAGGCTCTAGAGCACAGGCTCAGTTGTGGCGCACGGGCTTAGTTGCTCCTTGGCATGTGGGATCTTCCTGAACCAGGGCTTGGACCCATGTCCCCTGCATTGGCAGACGGATTCTTAACCACCGTGCCACCAGGGAAGTCCCAATTTTTCTTTTTTCTTTGGTGTTGGTAATTTATGTCTTTTCTCTTTCTGTGTGTCTTTCTAGAGGTTTATAAGTTTTATTGAACTTTTTCAAAGAACCAGATTTTTATTTTGTTCACATTGTATATTGTTTTCCTGTTGTCACTTTGATTTCTCCTTTTATCTTTATTATTTCATGACTTCTGCATGCTTTGAATTTGTTTTTCTCTTCTTTTTCTAATTGATTAATATGGAAGCTTAGATTACTGATCTGAGGGTATTCATACTTCTATGGCATTTTTATAGTAGTCACTTTAACGTGTTTGTGTGTTAATTTCAAAATCCGTGTCTGTTGATTGTCTTTTCTCATGTGAGTTGAGATTTTCTTAGCTCTTTGTATGCTCAGTAATTTTGCATTGTTACCTGGACTGTTTAAAATATTGTGTTATGAAACTCTAGGTCTTGTGTAAAGTCTATGGAGGATGTTGATATTTTGTTTTAGCAGGCAATCAGTTTATTTGGGTTCATGCCAAAAGTTCTGACCAGCCTTCTATAGGTTGTAGTTTCAGTGTGAGTTCCATTTTCAAAGGCCTTGCAGTGCTAGTTGGATATAACCTGTGTACATGCCACAGGTGGCCAATATAAGACCTGGGCAGTGGTATCTCCTGTAGTTCAGATCTCAGAGGTGTTTATTCTGCTATGTTAGGTATGATCTGTGCATGTGCTGCCAGGGGATGCGCCCAGGAGTTTATAAAAAAGTTTATTGGGTTGTTCTTCCGAGCTCTTCCCTTTTTGTGATTTCTGTGGTACTTTCTGTTTTGCTAGGGCTCCCCTTGGTGGTTCTCTGGCTGGAAAGTTGAGACTTTAGTTAACCCTGCTCTGTGCTTCCTGTGACTGTATTTGTGTTCAGTGCCAAGCAGCAGTAGGACAGAGAAAGAAAAAAAAAGCAACTGGGATTTCCCCCACTCTCTTGGGATCATAGCTTTTTATATTGGAGCTCTGGGATTGCTTGGGGGCTGGGATGTGAGAAAATGGAGAAAAGAAAAGAAAAAAAAAGGATAAATGGGGAATTTTCTCTCCCTCTCTTTGAAAATTAAGAGTCTCTTTTCCTACTTTTTGAACCAAAAATAAATGGCTTCTCCTGGAGGTCTTTTTTTGTGTGTGTTTTGGTTTCGTCCTAAGTTTAAACTCTCTGCTAATACAGTGGATTTCAAATTCTGTTCTTACTTCGTTCATCTACTACCATTTACTTTTCAGAGTTTTAAAATATTTGTTCCATGCATTCTGTCCATGTTTTATGGCTGCATTCAGTGGGAGAGACATATTGTTATTCTTACTTGGAACCAAAGCTATGATACCATTTTTCATATCATCAAAAAATATCAAGAACCAGCAATAAGTCTAATAATACATGTAGAAGATTTCTGTGGGCAGAATTAATAAAACTTTATTGAGAAACCTAAATAAAGGGAGATAAATACCATGTTTATGGACTAGTATAAAGATATCAGTTCTTTCCAAGCTAATTTATAGCTTTGATGTGTTCCCAGTCAAAAACTTAAAGAGGATTTGTGCAATTTGACAGAATGATGCTAAATTTTATGGAAAGAGATAGGGCCAAGAATGGATAAGGCTATCTTGAAGAACACTAAGATGAGAGGACTTCTACCAGCTGAAGACTTGTAGAAGTTGTAGTCATTAAGGTAGTGTGGTGGTGGCCTAAGAACAAATATACCAAAGTAACAAAACAGAGCACCAGAAACAGACTCACACATTTATTGATGCCTGATTTTTTTTTTTTTTTTTGGCCACACTGCGTGGCATGTGGGATCTCAGTTCCCTGATCAAGGCTCGAACCCATGCCCCCTGCAGTGGAAGCACAGTCTTAACCACTGGACTGCCAGGGAAGTCCCACCTGATGCTTGATTTATGTCAAAGATGACGTGGTAGAATAGTATAGAATGGTTGATCTTCTTAGTCATTAGTGCTGGGACATTTTCTTATTTATATAGGAAAGAAATGAAACTTGGCCTCTAGCTCACCCCATACACAAAAATTAACTCCAGGTAGATTACAGATCTAGGTGTGAAAGACAGAACAATAAAGATTTTAGAAGACAGTATAGAAAATTTATTCATGACCTTCAGGTTGCAAAATATTTCTTAAACAAAACACCAAATATACCACAATTATAGATAAATAATTTATGATGTGAATCAGGTTTCTCATAATTGAAGAAGGGAGTTCAAAATATGGAATGTAGGAAGGCTAGAATGAATCCTGTGGTGGATATAATCAGACCAGAGACATCTGTGTGACTTCATATGTATGTGTGTATATCCATATATGTATATGTTATGTGTTTATAATGTGTGAGTCTGTTTGTGTATATATATATATTTAGAGAGTGAGAAAGGGAGAGAGCAATGATGTATAGGTATAGAGGTGTATAGATATGGTGGGGATGTATGCATGTCCTGGATGTCATTGCTTTTAAACCTTTCAATGGAGAGTTGAAACTGTATGTGGATGTCTACATACACACACACATATGCATGTGTGTTCAAGTGCACGCACACACACGTCTGTTTCCTAGTTGGTCAGCTGAGAGGGCCCAGACACAGTTGGTACTCCAGTAGCAGAAACATAACTGGCATCAAGATCTTGTTTTCTAAATACCATTCTCCACTAAAAAGAAACAGCATTCCTTGGAGAAATAGCTGATTCTAGGTTGGATGATAAGCCTAGATAAGCCTGGAATCTCTTATGCCAGAAAGTAAGGAATTGTTAAAGAATGACGAGAACATGTCAAAAGAAGACAGGGCTAGCTTGAAGGGTTCCTACTGGCCAAGTCTGGGACAGTTGGAATATGAAAATAAGTGATAGTAGTGGATTATCACCCTTTGAATGAGGTAAGAACTCATGATCTTTAATATAAAAAGTACAAAAATCAATAAGAAAACTCAGGGGGAGGGATAAATTAGGAGTTTGGGATTAATATATACACACTACTATATATAAAACAGATAAACAGCAGGGTCTTACTATATATAGCATAGGGAACTATAGTCAATATCTTGTAATAAACTTTAATGGAAAAGAATATGAAAAAGAATATATATATGTATAACTGAATCACTTTGCTGTGCACCAGAAACTAACACAACATTGTAAATCAACTACACTTCAACTATACTTCAGTTAAAAAAAAATAAGAGGGGACTTCCCTGGTGGTCCAGTGGGTAGGACTCTGTGCTCTCACTGCCCAGGGCCTAGGTTTGATCCCTGGTCGGGGAACTAGCATCCCACAAGCTGCATGGCGAGGCCAAAAAACAAAAAAATGAAGAAAATTATCATTTGGCAGCCATCATAGTAATAACTGATTAGCCAAGAATCATCCAATGGATGCTAATATTAGTGGGTACAAGTTTGATAAGTAACAAGATATTTATATAACCTCAAAATATCTTCCCACAAAATGCTTATTAATTACAAAGGAAAAATAATAGCTTTATAGAGGAGAAACTTGTCAGATACCACCTTTATCAACTGATCGAAGTTAACATCACCAGAGATGGGACAAGTAGACAAATGTGCCTCTTAGTAAAATGCAGTGAGAACATGGCTATATTTCTATGATGTTCCTGCCCAAAATGCATAACTGGAATCTAATTATAAGGAAGAGTGAAAATGCAGGCCATGGACTTGGAAAAGATAATTGCATCACATATATTTGACAAAGGATTGGTATCCAGAATATAAAAATATCTATAAATCAGTAAGAAAAGAACTGAGAACTTAATAGGAAGTGGATGAAAGTCTTGAACAGGCATTTCACAAAAAGAAAAAGTCTAGATGACTAGCAAACATATGAAAAGAGGCTCTTCCTTATTAGTAAGCAGAAATGCAAGTTGAAATCAGGAAATACCATTGCATACTTACCACATTTGCAAAAGATTAATTTGACATATCTGGTGATGGCAAGAATATCCATAAATGGGAATCCTTATGCACTGCTAGTGGGAATATTAATTCATACAGCTACTTTGGAAAATGCTTTATCATTATATACCAAAATTTAAGATACATATTGTCTATGACCTATCAGTTCTTCTTCTCTATATATATTCTAGAGAAATAACATATAATATGCAGGATATCTCTACAAGAATGTTCAGAGCAGCATTGTGTTTGTTTCTTAGAACAGCATTGTTTTTAATAATATGCAAACAGTCCAGGAACATTAGAATGGATACATTGTGGTACATACAAGGGAGTATTAATAAGTAACGAAAATGAATGAATCACAGCTATATGTGTCATGAATTAACCTCTGACCAAATGTTCATGAAAAGAGCAAGATAAAAGAACACATGCAGTATGATTTCATGTACACAAAGTTCAGAGGGCCGGCAAAACTAAACCATGTTATTTAGGCATGCATGCAGAAGTAGAAAAACTACAAAGGAAAGCAAGGGAGTGATTTCTCAAAAAAGTCAGGGCAGTGCTACTTCGCTTGCGGGAGAGAAGTGTCCTTTTGAAGGGACACACGGTCTTTTGGGTTGCTGGAAATAGTGTCTTCCTTTTTTAAGTGGTGGTTATGCACATGTTCATTTTAGTTTATTCTTTGTGGTGTCTGTTTTATGTACACCTCTAGCTTTTTAAAAAAATCGACTTAATGGAGTTTTGTGAGGGAGTGGATATAGATGTATTTTGTTGTTTTTTTTTGTTTGTTTGCTATGTTTAATGAGACTCTCAAGCCTTCTTTGTAAATTAAAAAATACAAAAACAAAAACTTACCATCCACCTCTCCCTGTCCTCTGGCGAAATGTAAACTTCATGTGGTAGAGACCCTGCCTGTTTTCCATCACATTCTGCCCTGTGTGCCTGGTCCACGCTAACTGCTAAGTAGACATTTTTGTTGACTTGAATCCCCACAGTCATCCCGCTGTGAATATTTGTTGAGACTTAAATGGTACAAGGAACAAATTACCTTAAGCAATGGGGAATTATAAGAATACAGAAGAGGAGTAGAAGACTGTGAGGGAAAACTGTGGCCTGCCATATCAGTAAACAAAGGATGCTGCAGCCATCAAGCCACTATCCTCCCGCCCCCCCCACCCCCAGCCCTGAAGGAGCACAGGATAGAGGTGAATGGGCTGCCTGCTGTCAAGCCATCAGCCGCTGCAGCCACCCCCAAAGGTGCACCCTGAGGGGACTCAGGATGGGGAAGAATACTGGTCCTAGATAGCTAAGGTGCATATCAAAGCAATGATTTCAATGAGCCCAGACTCTTGCATCTTCCCATACGTAGAAAAGTGCTAAATTCATTAACTTGAGATGTCTGGTTTTCTTTAGTTAACAGTAATCTTCTCATGTTGCGACTACCTGGTCTTTGTTGCAAAACTCCTATATATCCTGGCTTCTCCCTTACCTCTTCAGAGCAGTCCCTCAGAACTACCTGAGAGGCTGCCTCCTGGCCTTGAAGTCCTCAGAAAGTCCGCCAAATAAAATATAATTCTCAACGTTTAGGTTGTGTAATTTTTTTCAGTTGACAAGACAACTCTTCCAAGAATCTTCTAACACAAGTCGTACGTAGTACAACTGGGCCTCAGATATCAGGAACTTGGTCGGCTCGTGGGACTGGTTGCTCTGTCTGTGTTGGACTGTGTGGCTCTCATAATATCTCAACCTCTCCCTGTGTTGGATCCATTAAAACTGGCTTGCATGAGGACCCCAGGGACCGCCCTGGCCTCTGTGTACATAAAGTCCTTTTGGCTTTACTGCCTATTACTACCTGCTACATTTCTTGGTATTTCCTCGAATATCCAGAAAGTGCAATCTGACCCAGCTCACCTTTTTTAAGCCAGGCCATATCATGGGTTGCTGGCCAGCCTGTAGCTTTTGGTATTAAATTCTTGGCCTTTGGAATCAGGTGTCACCCTGGTGCAATCAGTTGTATGCGGTGAGTGTTGGTCACGTTGTCTGCCCAGGCTGTGGGTGGGGCAGTTTTGCTTAGAAACGTCTGCAAGTCTGATGGACAATACACTTGACGTGATAAACCATAATTTTTCTATTATGGGATGTTTAGGTTGTTTCCTTTTTTTTTTTTTTTATTACTTTAAATAATGCTGCAGTAAACATCTTGGTACTAGTTGTAATGTTTGTTTGCACATCTGAATGTTTTCTCAGGATAGAGTCCTAGAAATAGACATAATGAATCAAAGTACTTAAATCTCTTTGCAGTCTCTTATTAATTCATATTACCAAATTGCCTTACAGAAAAGTCACATGTTTTTATTTTTTTTTATTTATTTTTTTTTTAAAGGAACTCCTTTATTTATTTATTTATTTATGGCTGTGTTGGGTCTTCGTTTCTGTGCGAGGGCTTTCTCTAGTTGCGGCAAGCGGGGGCCACTCTTCATCGCGGTGCACGGGCCTCTCACTATCGCGGCCTCTCTTGTTGCGGAGCACAAGCTCCAGACGCGCAGGCTCAGTAGTTGTGGCTCGCGGGCATAGTTGCTCCGCGGCATGTGGGATCTTCCCAGATCAGGGCTCGAACCCGTGTCCCCTGCATTGGCAGGCAGATTCTCAACCACTGCGCCACCAGGGAAGCCCAAGTCACATGTTTTTATACTGCAATAGTGTATGAGAGTGACAGGTGCACCATACTCTTGCTCATTGCTTTTTGCTGTTCATTCTTCAAAGCTGAAAAAAGTACATTCGGCTATTTAGTGCTCCAAAAGCCTTTCTCTATTACATATTCTGGGTCCCATGGGATCACAGATGACTACTTTAGTAACTGTAACTTTATTATACATTTTTTTTGCCAGCTTTCTATCCTAGTGTCCTCATTGCTGCTGCTCTAATATCATGGACAATTCCATATTTTCTTTGAAGCCCTGCTCTGAATATCCCCAGTCTTCATACCAGTTTCAGTTCCAGTCAGGGCAAGGGACAGATGAACTGAAGTAAAAACAAGGTTTATTTCAGTATACACAATGAATCATCAAGGAAGGGCAACTGAGCTTCAGAGTGATTAGAACTAAAAAGCTGGTAGAATAAACCGCGTTTTCTTAGAGATTTTGCATACATGTTTTTTAATGAGTTCTTTCTTATTTTCAGATATCTGATCCATTTGCTTCTCAAACTGGTGATTTCAGTTTCAAATTGCACACGGTTCTTTTTTTTTTTTTTTTTTTAATTTTATTTATTTATTTATTTATGGCTATGTTGGGTCTTCGTTTCTGTGCGAGGGCTTTCTCTAGCTGCGGCAAGTGGGGGCCACTCTTCATAGCGGTGCGCGGGCCTCTCTTGTTGCGGAGCACAGGCTCCAGACGCGCAGGCTCAGTAATTGTGGCTCACGGGTCTAGTCGCTCCGCGGCACGCGGGATCCTCCCAGACCAGGGCTCGAACCCATGTCCCCTGCATTGGCAGGCAGACTCCCAACCACTGCGCCGCCAGGGAGGCCCCGCACCCGGTTCTTAATGGCTGCCTTATCCCTGAATATGTATGACTTTTTAGCTCAACTCTTCTTGCTAACTCTGGGATTTCTGGTTTAAATTCCCCAGAATAGACTTCAGCATAGCTCATCTTTTTCAGCTATTAGTCACTGGTCATTATTCTGGACCCATCCTTGCCTCTTGTCAGCTTTGAGTAGGGGAAAGAGTCACAAGATATAGAACATTTAGCTGGGGTTCTATGTAAAATAGTGTACACTGGATTATTTAATCTTTTTATCAAGACTTTTTGAAGCAAATTTGTGTACACTTAACAGAATCACAGTTTAAAAGTTGAAAGGGGTCTCAGAAGTGATCTAGTCACAATCTTTCATTTGACTGATTGAGGAATTATCTGTAGAGAGACTGTGATTTGCCCATTGTTATAGTCAGTGTTAGCACCTCTAGATTCTCAAGAATGTACTCTTTCCATCATATTGCAGGATTGGAAGTTTAATTATAATTTAATAGTTTAATCATGTTATTTGGGCAATATTTTTTTGAACACTGTCAGGACCATCTCCCTCAAAATATCAACATTTAGATTAAATGATCTTCTGGAAATGGCCAGTAGTTACAAAATAATTGAAAGTTGTCATAAACATTACATATTAATATTGCTACATAATATACTATTAACTTTAAAATCCTTTCAAATGGAAAATGTATTAAGAACAAATTAAGGAACAAGATATTAGGTACTTATTTTCTCTATATCTAATAATTTAACGTCCAAAAATCTCATTTTATTTCTTTAGATGTAGCAGTTTTAAAAAGTAGTATTTTACTTCAATATTCTCTATGAGGCAAATTATTTTATACTCTAAGCTTTAGAGAACAAATTTGAAGCTGAAAGGTGACTCTAAATTTTTATACGTGCTGGCCAGTCCATGGGGCTTATTGTTACCAGTATTACTATGATTTCCTTTATATATTTTTGATAATTAATACTTTGAATGGTTTATTCTTAGCACTGACATAAAATAATTATAAGAGAAGATAATTTTTGGGTTTTATTTCCAGGCCTACCTTTTAATGAGAATGCAGGCAAGCTGGAGATAGAGCTGGTTTTGTAATGGTTAATTAGAATTAATTAATTAATTATTGCATATTTTTCTTTTCAAGGTCTCATTTTCCTTTCAGATGGTACTAGTATCAGTACATTAAAAAAACATATGTTCTTGGTTCAGGGGTATAGAAATAGGCTTAGTTTGGACTACAGGTGTCTGTTTCTTTTTATCTTAGTATTTAGAAGTTTTTTTATAGGTCCATCTTGTTAGTAAATTATCAAAATTGGCTAGCTTTTGACTAATATTAAAAATAGTTCTTGTTTAAATTTAAAGTTTTAATTTTAATTAGAGAAACTTCTACTTTCAGATCAGTTGCTTCTCTGGGGTTGTTAGGAAGAAATTAAAACAAAAATCATTTTGTCTCTTACCCCTTAATCACAAATATGTAGTATTTTCTTCAGTTTTCTTCCTTCCTTTTTTCTGGCCATAAATTTTTGTTTTTACATGCTATTAATCTTTGTCTTATGTATCACTTAGCATACTGCTTGCAGCTTTGCTTTCTTCTACTGTTACTTATAAGTAGTCTGTTAATTTTGCATTTCCTGATGTGGGTTGTTTCTAAGAGGAACCGTCCCTTTGGTTACCACACAAGTAGTCATAGTAGATTATTTCCGACATTGCTTCACGCATCATTGGCTTACTCTGAGCTTTTTGCATAATATTTAGTTTTTGTTTGTTGTCTTGTTTATTTTAATATCTATAGTTTCTTTCTCATTTATTTTGCTCATTCAGCATTCTTGAATGAACTTCAAACTGTTAGAATGATTGAATCATCTCAGTAAAATGTGTTCTTAGTCGTGTGGAAGGAAGAGCTTCTTTTCAAATACTACCCTCTCGCCCTTTTCTAACTGTAGTTTAGACTTGTAGCTGAATGACAGGAGGCTTATTTATTTTGGGGGGTGGTGGTAGGCAGTAATTGATAATGGTAAGGATTTGACTTTAGGTGTAGAAACTTATAGGAAGACAGATGAGGCTGATTGAATATATTGCTGATAATAAGTACTCATAGGGACTTCCCTGGTCGTCCAGTGGGTAAGACTCTGTGCTCCCAATGTAGGGGGCCAGGGTTTGATACCTGGTCGGGGAACTGGATCCCACATGCATGCCACAACTAAGATTCCGCATGCTGCAACCAAGACCCAGCACAGCCAAAAAAAAAAAAAAAGTACTCATTTTGTAGACTTAAATTTCATTTTGAGAACTCTCATTAAGTCCAGAATGTGTAGTTTTTATGCATAAATCTATGGTTTCCTGGTAAGCCATAAATTGGGTTTTAAAATGGTCAGTGGCTTCTTATGATCTATTTATAAAATTTTAAAAATTGGAATTGTGTATTATATTAATATACTATCTCAATTAAGAAAATGTTTTCTTTGATATGTTTGCACCTTCATATATCTTCAGGTCAGGCATTTTGTTAAAAAAAAAAAGAATTTGTTAGCTACATATGACAAAGGATAAGTTCTATGAAGAGCTCTTATAAATCACTGAGAACAACAGGGCTAAAGACCCAGTTAAGAAATGGACCAGTGGGAGTTCCCTGGCAGTCCAGTGCTTAGGACTCCCCACTTCCACTGTCAGGGGCCCAGGTTCCATCCCTGGTCGGGGAACTAAGATCTCACAAGCTGCGCTGTGTGGCAAAAAAAAACAGAAAAAGAAATGGACCAGTAATATGAACAGTCAGTTTGAAGAGAAAGAAATATAAATGGCTGATAAATATATGAAAAGATGTTCCTAATAAAAATACAAATTAAAACAAGTAGATGCCAGGTTTTGTTGGATTAGAAAGATTAAAACATTTGATAATGATCAGGATTAGTGATGAAGTGGACAAACAGGTACTTTTTTATATCTGGGGAGTATGATTTTCTTTGAAGTGTGGTCTGCTTTAGTTATTAATTCTAATCACTGACGCAGCGAGTAATGTCTTAGAATTTATTTTATGGGTATATTTCCATACATATGCATAGTGTCATATACATGAAGATGTTCATTGAAACATTTTTTACAATAGTAAAAGACTGGAAACAACCTAAATTAATTATGGCAAAGCCACAAAATGGAATACTATGCAACTATTAAGAAGAATGAAGTAATTCCTTCTGTGGGATTTGGAAAGTTTTCAAGATATATTGTTAATTAAGTGGACAAGAAGTTACAGAATTGTGTATAGCATAATCCCTTTATGTTAAAAAGAAAGATTTATATGTAGATACACTTATATGTACACTAAACATTTCAGGAGGCATTCATAGGTAACTGTTAAGTTATTGCTTCTTGGCTATGAGTGGGGACGGTCAAGGCTAAGAAGGTGACTTAATTTTCCTATATAGTTTTAAAATTTAGTACATGTGTTATTCTCTCTATAAAAAAGAATATTTTGTCATTGAAAACAAAATAAAACACTTTAAGTGGTTTATTTAGCTTTAATGGATAAGTACTATTTGAAAGTTCTAGCTTAATAAGGGATCCATTCAGCATTCAATAAGGAAAACCTATTTGTCCATTTTAGAAGTTAATTTTTAATTCTGTGAGTATCATAAGCAGTTAGGGTTTTAACTAGGTGACTAAAATGAAGAGAGGGAAAGGATGTTTTCTTGGGAAATTTTTATTAATATGTGCATTGTTTTCTTGGTTGTAAAATTTTTTCATAGGTCAACACTGACCTCTTAAGACAATTTCCTTAAGGTGACTTGATACAACCAAGTAATCATGAAAGCCCAGACAACCTTGTATTCTCTTTAGTTTTTTGTTTATAGAGCAGAAATCACAGCAGAAATGAAGAATTTAAATGAATTTATGTAATTAACCAATAGGATGAACAAAAATTTAAGCACTAGAAAACAATATGATAGAAGATGGTCATTATTGAAGTGTATAAAACAGTGTAAAAAGATCTAAATTTGCATGCCAGTATGTGTTTGCCTTGTGACTTAGGACTTTGATTAAATCATATGAACTTCCATTTCTTTATATTAAAGTGGGATTAATAACCAACTTCTAGGTTTACTGCAGTCTTGAAAGAAAGACTAGGGATGTGGAATGCATAGTACAATACTTATACCCAGCATGCTTTCAATAAATGGCACCTCTTTCTTGTAATTATTTTTCTAGCTTTTAATAACATGTGCCTTATATTTATATGAATCAAAACTCTCAGGGAGAGGTGGGAGTTTAACAGTAACACTCTTGGTAGAGTTTTCTTGTTAAATTAGACTATAACACCTTGTTAAATTAGTGAAACCTTTCAACATGCTTAGTACCTCTTGATTCATCAGTGCTATTCTTTTTAAAATTTAGACACATCTGTCAACAGTTGTCAGTGATCTCAAACTTTGACCCTGTATCTACCAGGATGTTAAAGCATCCAACTACTCCATAGAAAATGCCAGTATAATGTATTCATACTCTGTATTCTTATAGGAAAGATCATGTTTGTGTAAGATTTATTACTCAGCCATAAAAAGAAACAAAATTGAGTTATTTGTAGTGAGGTGGATGGACCTAGAGTCTGTCATACAGAGTGAAGTAAGTCAGAAAGAGAAAAACAAATACCGTATGCTAACACATATATATGGAATCTAAAAAAAAAAAGGTTCTGATGAACCCAGGGGCAAGACAGGCATAAAAACTCAGATGTAGAGAATGGACTTGAGGACATGGGGAGGGGGAAGGGTAAGCTGGGACGAAGTGAGAGAGTAGCATATATACACTACCAAATGTAAAATAGATAGCTAGTGGGAAGCAGCTACATAGCATAGGGAGATCGGCTTGGTGCTTTGTGACCACCTAGGGGGGTGGGATAGGGAGGGTGGGAGGGAGACGCAACAGAGAGGGGATATGGGGATATATGTATAGTTGATTAACTTTGTTATACAGCATAAACTAACACAACATTGTAAAGCAATTATACTCCAATAAAGATGTTTAAAAAAATAGGAAAAATAAATTTAAAAAAATTGGGAATTCCCTGGTGGTCCAGTGGTTAGGACTTGGCACTTTCACTGCTCAGGGCCTGGGTTCAGTCCCTTGTAGGGAAACTAAGATCCCATAAGCTGCAAGTCGCGGCCAAAAAAAAAAAAATTTCTTTACTTTACACTTTAATTTATCTAAGACTTAAGGGAAATCTGAGAAATTAGAACAGTGTTTGGGATATGAGTATTACTTATTTGAATTTTTGAAAATAATGTAGTCAAGGCAATTAGTATATATAAAACTGAGGTTAGAGAAGACTGAGTGTGTTATGCCTATTCACCTACACTTAATCATTGTTCAGAATGACATTGAACCCTCTAGAGAAGGCAACAGTATTTTATTATTGTCACGATAGTGTGTTAATTCAGAGGATTTTATGGCTTTAGAAAATGATACTTAACTTTTTTTCAAGTGTAACATTTTAATAAGGTAAAAGAAGAGGGTCACTTGTTTTTCAGCCTCAGCTAATTGACAGGACTCTCCTAATGATATTTTGGATATCACAACTAAAAACATAGAATCTTGGTAATAACAAATACTCAGGTTTTTAGCTCCCATATAATAATTTTGGGATAACACACTTTGTCTAAGGAAGAGATTCTTTAAGACAAACTAATGAGATCTATGGACCCAGTGAAAATAAGCACATTCACATGGCTTTAAATATAATTTCCAGGATTTCAAAGACCTCCTGAGACCATCTGTGATTCACACCCACTAGGCTCAGGTTGAAAACTTCTATCAGGTTGGAAACTTAGTTTCAGTGCTCAAAGTAGAGACTAGTTTTCTCTTTCCTAACAGGATGGATTCAGTCTCCAAAAGTAAGGTTAAAACAAGTGAGGGTTAAAGCGTGTCTTTGCCTTTAGAACTTGTGCTACACAATTATCTCTTAGTTATAAATTGTCGGCTAGCTATTAATTCTTCATCATAAGGACAGTTCAGTCCTTCCATAAAAAAAACTCCCACGTGAATAGAAGGAAAGGATGTTTTTCTAAGATTCTTCCTTTTTTCTTGGACTTCATCTCTGCGTTTGGGCCAATACCATATCCTTGACTTTGAGAAATATTTTATATACATCAGTACTGTTATTAGTGCAGGACACTGGTGTATGGTGCTATGGCATAGGGGTGGTTCTCCCAGGAACCCAAGGGAAGAACTTGGTTAAGGGATTTCATTTGTTCCAGAAAGGGCTTAGTGCCCTTTTTCCTGCTTCCCTGTAGTGATCCTGTAGCCTCTCTACCACATGTGGAGTAGTTAGTTTATACTCAGCCAAGTCAGAGATATTTATTTACCTAGTACAAAGGAGCCCACATCCTGTACTCTCTGGGATCATTTTAGTATTTGCTTGTAGTCTCAGTGAGCGCCCGCTTTTCCTTCTGCACTATAAATTTTTCCTCTGGTAAAATTGAATTCTGAAAAAGAGGAATGAAACAAATTGCTTTTGACCTAAAATTGAAAGAATGGAAATCTCTTGAGTAATTACAGATTTTGTATAAACCTTCTCAGCTACTGGTCTTTACTCTGAGCTAGATGCTGTGGGAATTTGTACTTGGGATTACAAATATGAACATGGGCCTTTTAGTGCTAATAAGACATCTTAGTGGAGTTGGGGTGATGCAATGGAAAGAGCAGGAGCTTTACTATGAAGCAAATGAATCCTCACTCTGTGAACTTGGGCGAGTTACTTATCCTTTCTGGGCCTCAGTTTCTTCACCTTTACAAGGGGGCCTGTGAAGATATGATATTCATAAAGACCCTAGCAGACTGCGTGATCATAGAAGGTATTCAATAAATGCTATATTATTAAGGAAGGCTTTGATAGATTCTCTTCTGGTAGGTCTTCTAAATCCATGATGCTGTTAGACTGGAAGATAAGCCAAAATATCCTTCTCTTTCCTTGTATAGCTACCATCATAAACTTGGCCAGATTATTAGCTTGTATCAACTGTCTGAGCTCCATGTTCTTTGACCAAGTTTCCAGGTACATAGACTTCTGGAGCCAGAAATTAGGAAGATTTTGAATCATTTATTTGTTATACAGATATCTGTATCTATTGAGGGCTGCGTGCATGCTGGGTGCTGGGGCTACAGTGGTAAACAAGAACATGGTCCTTGCTCTGATGGACCTCTCAGTGTAGTAGGAACCAGACACACACACACACATGTATATAAATCATTAAAATCTTATGCGCCTTCAGTTATAGAATGCATGTGATTCAGTACTGACTGATCATGAGTCCCCTGTTCTTGCACACTTGGGGTTATATGTATTTTAGACTCTTTAGAGAAAGGTGAAGAATAATAATATTCAACTTCTGTACTTTTCCAACGCTTTGTGTGCAGTTCCGCTTTGGGTTCCGTTCTAGCCATGACCATGGATGTTATATAAAAGAGTAGGTATTGCCTAGGTGTGGTTCCACAGGATGCTAGTGCCACACATTATTGTTCTGTTATGATGGTAATTACTAGTTTGATAAGGGATTTGAGACCATTTTAGACCAATGGTCTCTAAACTTTTGGTAACTGCATAGTATTCTACTCGATGGATATTCAGTAACTTATTTAACCACTTCCCTACTGATAGATGGTATGATTATTTTCAGTTTTTGCTGCTTAAAATAATGAGGCAGTGAATGTCCTCTATATATTTTGGCAAGCTTTGCTAGTATGCTTATAGTAAAATAGGGACTTGTCAATCAAAGGATATATTGTATTTAAAATTTTGATAGATATTGCCAAATTCTGTTATCCATGAAGATTCTGATTTAGTAAGTCTGGGGTGGGACCACGCAATCTGTATGTTTAACAAGTTCCCTAGGTGATTTTGATGCAGCCAGGTTTGAGAACTATTGCATTTCAGAAAAATTGCAAGATTACCTACTTCTAAGGAGCATGGTACATGTCCTCTGGCAAAGGTCGGGCAATTATGGCTATCTAGGGAGGAGTAAAAATCCTCTTCAGTGACTGAGCAGTAAGAGCCTATGTCTAGAGCAGCTGTTGCTGGGGATGGCCCATCTTTAGAGAAGCAAGTGCGCTAATACTTACCTGAAATATTTTATGTCTCTTTGACATGTAACGTAGGGGAAAAGAACATAAGAATTGTAAGGACCTGAGTTTGAACATTTTCCACTTACTAACTGTATAATCTTGGGCAAATAAATGAACTTGAATCTTTCTTTATGTAATGATAATGATACTCTCTTCCTCTCAGGTTTGTTGCAAAGATGAAAGGGGGAGTGATTTAACTTTTATTTATTTATTTATTTTTTTGCTGCTTTGGGTCTTCGTCGCTGCGCGCGGGCTTTCTCTAGTTACGGCGAGCGGGGGCTACTCTTGGTTGCGGTGCGCAGGCTTCTCATTGCGGTGGCTTCTCTTGTTGCAGAGCATGGGTTCTAGGCGCATGGGCTTCAGTAGTTGCAGCATGTGGGCTTCAGTAGTTGCGGTGCATGAGCTCAGTAGTTGTGGCTCGCGGGCCCTAGAGCGCAGGCTCAGTAGTTGTGGTGCATGCACGGGCTTAGTTGCTCCGCAGCATGTGGGATCTTCCTGCACCAGGGCTTGAGCCCGTGTCCCCTGCATTGGCATGCAGATTCTTAACCACTGTGCCACCAGGGAAGTCCCGATTTAACGTTCATTGAGTACCTTTTGTCTTTGCCAGTAACTTATAGGTATCTCTCTGTCATGGGCAGTTTGTCATTTAGTTGTGATTGGTGATTCACTTGGTTGTCTCCCCATTAGACTCACTGGGACCACATCTTGTGTTTTTGTATTCCCAGTTGCTAGCCCAGACTTGGGACACCGTGCACTGTTTTGTGTCTTTAATGAGTGACGTGTGCTAAGCACTATGTAAATAGATTTTCTATCATAAGAAGTAAGTATTATTTCTTCCATTCTACCACAAGGAAATGCTCAGAGAGCTTAAGTAACTTGCTTAAGATGCCATAGTACTGCAGAACCAACACTGAAAACCCTGCGTGTGGTGATTCCAAACTAGGTAAAGTTTTGCTCTTACCAAAAATCTGCTTTGCTGAGATAATGCTATAAAGCACTTTGGAAATTGTGAAATGTTTAAGGGTAAGATTATTTTTGTTATTTTGATAATATAAGTGTAAAGGTTAGCATGGTGACACAAATATTTCTTCTACCTATACTCAGGATTCCCATTCAGTTTACCTTTCTTGAATGCATAGTATAGCAAATCTGCTTTGTCTATGAGAGTATAAGTGGTTATTTCCTCCTGGGAGTGATTTTTTTCCCCATAGTTCCTTTGCTGAAAATTCTGTCTTTGTTTTTCATTTGGGGGACTTTCTGGTATATGCAGACACATGAGTTGAAGATAGTTTATAGTAGTTAGAGCAGGATTTTGGCAACACTGGAAGTTTCAGTAACCAGTAGAAGTAGTGTCTGTCTTCCTCTCTGGTCTTTATCTTCAGTTCCCTCTTTCATTACCAGCCGTATGTGGACCTCACTGGATTAGCTGTCATCACATGTCAGCCCTGGCTACTGGATATCTGTATTTTGTAGGACATGACCATATTGCTTAAGGCTGTAGAAATAGTGGGAAAAAAATACCACCTCATAAGCTTTATGTTGCTTTTTATGGGGCTTTTTCATTTGGGAATTACATTGTTAGGTTGTTTTGAATATTTAATCATAAGTTGAGTTTGGAAGAAAAAGAAAAATGTCCCCACCCTCTGCCCCTTATGTCATCATAAAATTCACAAAGTTGCAAAACAGGAATAGCATGCACCAAGAAGAAGTGTGGCAATAGGAAGAAATATGTGGTTTTGCTCATTATAGTTCTTTTGAACAAGGGAATTTTCCAGGAACTTGACTTTGTGTTTTATTTTATTTTCCAGACCAAATACTTGTCACATTTTATATAAATCAGTTTATTTTTTATTTTGTTTAGCGTGTGTGTGTGTGTGTGTGTAACCACTTTGGATTGGTTTCCTCTCTCTGTCTCTCTGTCTTTCTCTCCTGCCTGGTAGGGTTGAGGGGAGGGGGCAGGCAGGCTGGCTTCGTTATGGATTCACTTCGGCAGTTGAGTTTGTTTAGCGTTTGCCTTAGTGCATGTAATTCTGCCTCAGGGGTTCATGTCTATTTAACAAGCTCTTTAAGCCATGTGGAATTGTGTTGGAAAATGCATCTGATTTCTATCTTGATCTTCCTCAAGCCTGGTTTGAACCCTGGGAATGCAATTGCAGCCTTCAATACCTTATTGCTTTCAGATGGAGGTTTTATTCTTTAGGGTTTACTGAGATGAGCTTCAGAGAGAAATTCTAAACCGAAAGATTTATGAGGGATGGAGGCAATAGTGTTTAAGACCTGGAAGAACCCTTTTCCTGTTAGTAGCAGTTGTTGAGTGATAATGCATGGTGTGTCGTCACCCCATGTTTTTGGTGTGACTTTTAATGTTCTGATTTGGAAATTGACATTTTTAATATTCTTACATTAACTATTTTTGTAAAATTTGTCACAGTATCCTTTGCAATAGCAACAAAAACTAAGATAAACTAAAATAATTCACAAATTACATATCTTACATAATGTAAAACTTTTCTTTTTAGGCATATGGATCGGGCTGTGATATTGTTATTTTGGCAAATGACTTTGAATGTGTGCAGATCATTCCTGGTGCTAAGCATGGAAACATCCAAGTCAGCTGTGTGGAGTGTTCTAACCAACATGGAAGAGTAAGGGATTTATTTACTTTACTAAATGTCATCTTTTAATGTATTTAACAATCTCAGAGAGTATTCTTATGCTTTTATACAAGGCTTGCCTACAATTTCTAATTATGTATTATACCTTGCTTAGATGGCTGTTAATAGGAGTGGGTAAAATGATAGGTTGTGTACAAATTTTAAAGAGCCATTAAGCTGATAAGTGATAATTAATTGTTCTACCTGTATATACTGTCTTAAAAGATTTGTAGGCTTCACATTCCTGTGTGTACTAATATTCTGCCAGTTGATAGTTCTAGCAGCTATTAAGCCAGTACCAGGGAAGTAAACTTTTATCTTCTATATCTAGCATACCTTATCTCTCCCAAATTACAATAACATCAAATTTTTATCAAGAAATGTAGCGAGTTGTTAGCATCTAATATAATATTTGTCATGTAACTGATGCTTTGTAAAGTTTCTGTTAATTTAATGAAACTTTATTTGTTGTTTGAAGAATGTTAAAGTTCATTCACTCAGACTCTAAACAGAGGATTTATTTTAAAATAATTCAAGTTTCATCATATGTTCCTCTCCCCCAAAATTTCACACATAATATACATCAAATTTTATTATATGTCAAGTAAATATAGCATATTTGCTGTATATTTTAGCAATTCATTAAGGCCAATGTTGTGTAGCAGAGTTAAATGTTTCTATGGGAATATAAGAATGATATTTTTCCTGTAATAATTGTAATAATTTAAACAGTTTTAGTGTTCTAAAAATTGTTCTTTACTAAGTAATAATAAATTTTATCAAGGATATGTTAAATTGGAATATTCATGGTAATAAATAGTAATCATGCAAATTTATGCCAAATAATAAATTGTGATATTATATCATTTCTACTGTCCTACCCTGCTGTTTGTATTAAGCTTTAATATTTGGGTAAATGTGCCACTATATGACAATCCAATGATAAAATTGACATAGTATTGAAACACTGAATTTTCTGGTGTTTTCTGATGCTTGTTTCTTGCTTTTCTGAATTTTTTGCCCAGTTGTTTTCCCTAAGTATTGCTTACTCTTTAGAAAACACTCAGAGTGTCAGATTTCTCTCATTAATTTTTCATTGCTCATCTCCCTATTCCAAGCATGGTAGCTTTAAACCTGCTTAGAGTTGTTACGATAGTTGTCAGAGATGCATTTTAAAAAATTATTTATGTGCTGGTGATGATCACAATAAACAGATACTCTGGGAGCAAAATTTTTGTTTTTGTTTTTATTTTTTTTTAAATATAGAAGCCCTTGGTTTTCATAACCATGTTTTTACTTTTTCTAACCTGGTTGAAGGTAAAGAAGCCCAAATTGTGACATCTCTGATTCACTGTCTTTTATTGCCATCTTCTTTTATTTCATTTATCCCCAGTCCTTGTGATGACTACTTTCAGATTTATGACTTTGTATTAACCAGTTATAATCATTTGTTCATTCATTCATTGACATGTTGAATGTGATCATTCATAACACTTTTTACCTAAGTGTTACCATAGCCAGGCATTTTAAGTAGCTCTCCCCCTACCATTGTGGAGTAAAAGCTTTTTCTTGGAAAGAAAGTTAGATATTAAATAACAATTAAAATCACTTTTTTGGGGACTTCCCTGATGGTCCAGTGCGTAAGGCTCCGCGCTCCCAATGCAGGGGTTCCGGGTTCGGTCCCTGTTCGGGGAACTAGATCCCACACGTGTGCTGCAACTAAGAAGTCCGCATACTGCAACTAAGGATCCTACATGCCGCAACTAAATATGCCTCAACGAAGATCCTGCATGGTGCAGCTAAGACCTGGCACAGCCAAAATAAATAAATATTTTAAAATGAATGAATAAATAAATAAATAAATAAATACACTCTGAGTGACTATAGATACTAAAAATAAATAAATAAATAAATAAATAAATAAAATCACTTCTTTTGCATTAGAGTGCCCTGAAATCACAGTAGACCTTTTCAGCTTGCCTTAAAAGCATGTATACCTAATTTAGCTTTATAGGTTAACCCATAGACCTAGAGGTGTGAGAAGAGATGGTTTTTGGTCTGTTCCCTGTAGTTGTTTCCCTCTTCCCAAGAGGAGGATAAACTGGGAACTGGCTTTCAAGGAATTATTGGAAAACAGGCTCTGGTAAGCTCCTAGGAACAGAGGAATTTGTGTTTCTTCTCATCAGGTATGTGACCTGGAGCAAAGTCCTCTTGGCCCCCAAACCCCTAGCTTAAGTCCACTAGAGATGTCTATATCAGCTGTTTCTCCTCCAGTTGCAGTGGATGTCTCTCTGGTTTCTCCTTAGTCCATTTTCTCTATTCCTCCTTCTACATGGTGTTCCCAATTGGTATTTTTTGTTTGATGGTATAGTTAATGGCATTTTATTTGATATATTTTTAAAACCTGTTGCTCTTTGACGTCTTTTTCTGCTTCTCATGGTTTTTATATTATTTTCACTGGATTGTAAAGTTTCTGACAGATGTACCATTGAAATGTGTCTTCGTTAATAAAAGTTACTTCTGTATTTAAAAATGAAATTTTTATAGGAAAGGATGATTTCTTTGAATAGGTCAACCTTGTATTTGATATGGAAAATAAAGCCTGCTGAATTTTTGATAAGAGAAGAGATTCTTAAATCCAGTACTTTTCCAGTTATATTTATGGAAGGGAAAAAACCATAAATACTGTATTGGGATTGTATGTAATCAGTTTATACATTATTGTGAAAAGGAAGTTTCCTTTATTTTCTCTTTTCCTTAAATATTAATGCTCTGTTCATTCTTTTTTAGGTTGCAGCTTCATATGGTAATGCTGTTTGTATTTTTGAGCCCTTGGGCATAAATTCTCATAAGAGAAATTGTGTAAGTATTAAATGGTAGTAGAAAAGTTTTATAATTGAGTTTGGAATCCTGTTGACAGCAATAAAGAGCTCCTTAGGAGCTGGTGCTGAAGGTGGTCTGGAATATCAGTGTGAAGTTAGTCTGGTGCTTTATGGTAAGATCTTTTACATTCACTAGGAATATATCCCTAGGCCTTTTAGAAAATCAGTTTGCTAGGATATTGCTTATTGAGATTTGCCTTGTTAATTGGGATCTACCCCAGGTGAACTCCTGTTGTTTCTTATCTAGATTACTAGACTAGTCTCCTGTCTAATATCTATCCCCTTGTCCTTTCTCTGTTCTCAGCAGAGTAGATCATGACACTTCTCTGCTAAGAACTCTAATGGCTCCATACTTCTCTCACATTTAAAGCCAAAAAGCCTTAGAATGGACTACAGCCCTTCTTCCTCCACCCCCGCCTTGCCCCCGCACCTGCACCCATTTATTACCTCTCAGAGCTCATCTACTATTTTTGTCCTCTCTGGTCACTCCAGCCACACTGGCATTTTCACTGTTCTTTGGATAGTCGCCCTCTCATCTTTGAGCCTTTGCATTGGTTGTTCTTTTGTCTGGAATGTCCTTCTTTCTCTAGATAGCTCCAGGGCCAGTTCCTACAGATCCTTTAAGTTTTTGCTTAGTAATACCTTCTCAATGAGTAATACCTTCTCAATTGCCTTGACCGCCCTTCCCTTTTTTTAAAAAAATAATTATTTTCCTTAATTTTTTTTTTTGGCTGTGTTGGGTCTTAGTTGCGGCACACGGGATCTTTGTTGAGGCATGCGGGATCTTTTCGTTATGGTGTGTGGTCTGCTCGGGTTTCTCTCTATTTGCAGTGTGAGGGCTTCTCTCTAGTTGTGGTGTACGGGTTTTCTCTCTCTAGTTGGGGTGAGTGGGCGGGCTCTGTAGATTGCGGCACAGGGGCTCTCTCTTTGAGGCAGGCGGGCTAAGTTGCCCCGAGGCATGTGGGATGTTAGTTCCCCCACCAGGGATCGAATCTGCGTCCCCTGCATTGGAAGGCGGATTCTTTACCACTGGACCACCAGGGAAGTCCCTTGAACACCCTTTTAAAAATTGCCACTTGGTTCTCCCACCTTCCTTCTAACCCACCTATCCTTCTATTTTTAAACCTTTTTCAATAGAGCACTTATCTTGTTTATTTATTTATAGATTACTATTTAGAATGTAAGCTCCATGAGGGTAGGGAGCTTTGTTTCTTTTGTTCACTGATGCATCTCAAGTACTAGAACAGTATCTGGAACATAACAGGTACTTCTAAATATTTGAATGAAGGAGTTAGGAGGTTAGGTAAACTCACTGGGTGCTGAATTATATTTTGTCATACTTAATATTCAGAAATTCCAATATGGTTAGAAAAATTTTTAAATTTTAAAATTACTACATGCATTAGAACTCCACCATCACTCACAAATAGTTAAAACTGCCAGTGTGAAATCTGAATGCCAAGATTTCACCTCTTGACATATTTACCAGTAATTTAAAAAAAATTGTATTCTTAACTGCAGTAAGTAAGTGGTTTTGATATTTTTCATTAAATGTATGTATATGAATATTTTTTTTACATTTCCCCCCAGAAGTACAAATTATATCATAGTCTCTTCCCTATGATAATATTATGAAATGCATATTAAATTTTCAGAGTACTTAAGAGTCATCAAGAGTACATATTTAAAAATTCAGGGGCTTCCCTGGAGGCACAGTGGTTAAGAATCCGCCTGACAATGCAGGGGACATGGGTTCGAGCCTTGATCCGGGAAGATCCCACATGCCGCAGAGCAACTAAGCCCGTGTGCCACAACTACTGAGCCTGCGCTCTAGAGCCTGTGTGCCACAACTACTGAGCCTGTGCTCTAGAGCCCACGAGCCACAACTACTGAAGCCTGCGTGCCTAGAGCCCATGCTCCGCAACAAGAGAAGCCACCGCAATGAGAAGCCCTCACACCGCAACGAAGAGTAGCCCCGACTCACCACAATAGAGAAAGCCTATGCGCAGTAACGAAGACCCAATGCAGCCAAAACTAAATAAATAAAATAAATAAATTTATAGAAAAAAATTCAGATTCCATAAATAAATGATACAAATGAACTTATTTACAAAACAGAAACAGATTTACCGACTTCGCAAACAAACTTATGGTTACCAAAGGGGAAAGGTGGGAGGGATAAATGAGGAGTTTGGGATTAACATATACACACTACTATATATAAAGTAGATAATCAACAAGGACCTACTATATAGCACAGGGAACTCTACTCAATACTCTGTAATAACCTATATGGGAAAAAAATCTGAAAAAGAATAGATGTATGTATATGTTTAACTAATTCACTTTGTTGTACACCCGAAACTAACACAACATTGTAAATAACTATACTCCAGTATAAAATAAAAATTACATTTAAAAAAAAATGGAAAAAAAAATCAGATTCCAGACCTCACTCCCCAAATTTCTGCAATGTAATTGGTCCACAGATTACACTCTGAGAAGCACTAATGGAAAGAATATTAGGGATAGCTTTAGTTTTAGGAATGATTTTATTATTACTGTAAAATAGTTCTGTGGAGCAGTATTTAAAATACTGTTGTGACTGTTGTTGGGTCAGCAGTGATAGGGTTTAAAAAATAACTTTTTCCCTGATTAAAAAATATAAAATTACTTTTGGATACTGAAGTTCAGGTTTTATAGTTGTATTTTAAGATTCCACCTCTAGATAGTCATGAAATCTTGAATAAATTATTTTATTGTTAAACATTTTAAAAGTTTTATAATAAGAGAGGGCATTGCCATTTATTAAATTATTACTTGCCAAGCAATTACTGTATAACTTGCCTATAAAAAGCCTTGACATGGCTTTACATTGCACTGTACTTTCACAAAAGAACGTTTTATGTTTGTCTGCTGCAAAGAGATATCTAAACTTTTTTACTTACTGTATTTCATAGGAAAGAGCTGTGACTTTTAAATTTTAAATCTTTCTACACTTTAGAATGGAAACAGTTAGAAAATAGAATGGAAATTATTCAAATATAGGTCAGGTTTGTGGGTTTTATATATTATATGGTTCAAATTTGTTGGCTTTTTGGAAGGTATATCTAGTTTTATTTTAGACATTGACTCCATAGGATTGTGTTAATTTGTACTTCTTTCTAATGTGCATTTACTTTGTTTTTATAAACATTTATTGAGCATCTGTGTACCAGTCATTACAACACTGAATACACAAAGCTCATTATGGCATAATTCCTGCCCTTGAAGAGTTGCAGTGTAATAGGAGAGTCAGATATATAAACAAATAATTCAGTGTGACCAGTGTTATAATGGTAGAATATAAGTAAAAAGTGCTCTGAGTGCTGCCAGGATGTCAGAAGAGGCTTCACTGCAGAGGTGATGATTTAGCTAGATCTTGATGTAACCATAGGAGTTTGCAGGCGGAAAAGAGAGGAAGGGATACGCTAAGAATAAGAATGTGTTTATAGGGGACTCCCCTGGTGGTCCAATGGAGAAGACTCTGCGCTCCCAGTGCCGGGGGCCCGGATTCTCTCCCTGGTCGGGGAACCAGATCCTGCGTGCATGCCGCAACTAAGAGTTTGCATGCCGCAACTAAGAAGCCTACATGCCTCACTGAAGATCCCGCATGCCGCAACGAAGACCCCGCGCAGCCAAAAAAAAAAAAAGATTGTTTATAGACATGGAAGGAAGCCTGGGAGACATGCTTTGTTTGGGCGTGGCAAACAGCCTGATATGGTAGAATAGTAAGTGGAATCATTGGAAATTATTTTAAAAACAGTATTTTGAAAATAATAGTGAAATATTTACATCTTTCTTTCAGATCATAGTCTTCAGTTGAAGAAAATGATAATATGGTAGTGCTTGTGGATATTACTTTGAAAACATATCTGTCTCTTTTTTCTTTCTCTCTGTATGTTTCAGCAACTCAAGTGTCAGTGGCTTAAAACTGGGCAGTTTTTTTTGAGTTCCGTGACATACAATTTAGCATGGGACCCTCAAGGTATTTAGCAATTATCTTTAGAAATTATGAAAAGTTAATATTTGTTTTAAGTGTGTGATTACAATGTGATATAGTCTCCCATAATAAGAAAATGATCAGTAGTATTCTCTTTTTGCTAGTGAATGAGTATACTTTTTTCTTTTTCATATACACTGCTTTGTACAGTGCTTAATTTACTGTTAGTTCTGTGCTTTCCCCGCTACTTTTGAATGTTTTGTTCCAAGAAACAATGATGATTTCTTTTATTAATTAATGTGCTGCACTTTACTCCTACTGTTTTTATTAAGAAATAAAATCAGAAATAAAACAAGATCAGAAAAACCCTATCTCATTTTGTTATTTGTATTTCGGGAAATTACTGTCTTTAATATTGAAAGTTTAGAAACTTTTAATGATAATGGCTGTTGTCCCTTTTTACATTCACAACTAGTGAGGGTAATTTTAATAGTCCATGTAGAAAAACAAATTTCATTAATCTTTAGTTATGTCTTATATCCTGAGAATATTCTGTGTTGTATATATCAGAGTTTTTCGGGGTTTGTTTTGTTATTCTACTTCTGTTGTTTTTTTTTTTTTTTAAAGTTTTACCTGATAGACAATAGCTCTTTGTCAGGAGGCTTTTCTTTTTTGTTCTCAAGTTTCCCTCAAGTTTTCTTGTCAGTGGATTCTCACTTTTAAATGGATATAATCCACAAGTGTTTTTCATAGACAATATTGCTTATTTTTCACAGAATAGTTTATAGACCTAAGCAGAAGCCCACATGTGCATTTATTTCTCTAGATAATCCTTGCTTATTCATCTGAACATTCTTTAATTTTCAGATAACAGATTGTTGACAGCAACTGATTCTATTCAGTTGTGGGCTCCTCCAGGAGGTGACATTCTGGAAGAGGAGGAAGAAATCGATAATAAAATTCCTCCTGTTTTAAATGATTGGAAGTGCATCTGGCAGTGCAAGTTAGTGTCTAACTCTGTTATGTTCATTAATTAAAAAAATGCTTCCTGAGATATGTTCTTAGAAGCCTAGAAAAATAGACTTTTTCTAACCAAAACCCATTATAACATCATCCTTTAATCTGTGCTACAATTGATTGTTTTAAAAAAGGATGAAAATATTTTCATAGTTAATAACCTCAGGACTTGGGTTGAGAAGGTTGATATGTAGGAATTATTCATTAATGCAGGAGATATAGGTGGGATAGGGAGAGGGAAGATGTGAAAGTTGTGAGACACTCTTTCAAGTGGAAGGATTATGTGAAGGGATCCATTAACAATATGGAGTATGTGAAGGGATCCAACTAGCCTGGGAAGATGATGAGCTCAGTTTTCAAAATGTTACATTAGGGTGTTGGTGGGGCATGTAGGTTGTGATATCATTTATGCATGTTAATTGCATTCTTCTTTGGCTCCCCAAAGTGAGCTTTGGATTAGCTTTAATGAATTAATTTGTATTTTTAGGGAGGTGAAATATTTAGATTTATTTTTAGAGAGGTGAAAACACTCTTGTTTTGATGATATTATGAAAATCTTATTTTGACCATTTATATATATAGTGTTCCAGATTTTAAAAATGCTAACTGTTCAATTTTGTTTTTTTAGAACCTCAGTATCTGTACATTTGATGGAGTGGTCCCCTGATGGTGAATATTTTGCTACTGCTGGAAAGGTAAAGGACCAAACAAAACATAAACGGAAAAAACAAAACATAGGTGTTCTTTGTTCATTCTCATTTTCAGTTTTTTCATCTGTAAAATTAGGATAATCCTACATTACAAAGATGGCCTGAGGAATAGTGATAGTTTTTATAAACGATCTGCTATGTTTCCCATAAGTAGTTGGCATTTGGGAAATAATGGCTATTATTTTTATTCTTATTTGACCCGTGTGAAAATTTATGGTTTTTAAAATTAATTTTTAGGTTTAAAAAATAGCATATGTACATAATTTGAAAAGTAAAATATTGCTACTAGATTTACAATGAAAAGATGCACTCCCTTCTTCTCACTCTTAATTCCTGTGTCCTAGAGGCAGTGATTCTTAAAATTGCATAGTTTAGTATTTCTTTCCATATTCTTTAGTAACTTGATTATGCTCCCATTTTTAAATTTTTAAATTTTTTTTCCTTTTGGTTTTATGTATCATTTCTGGCCTTGCTACTATGGAGGCTGAGACTTTAGTTCTCTAGCTGATGTCCCAACCTCATCTCCACTTAGCACATACACATATTCACTTCCCTTCCTCCTGTCTTTCTGATATAAGCATCTCATAATATTTGGGAAAATCACTATTTATTATTCACATTATTAGGAGTGTATAAAAGATTTTTCATGGAATAATTACTTTGGTGTTAATAATTACTTTGTTTTACTGTTTGCTTAGTTTTCTATATACCTAATTCATCCCCCACACCTCTGACATTCTTTGGATCTTCTCTCAGTATAATCCCACATAGGAGGTATCCTGGAAATGTCTGTTCTCTTTGCTCCAATCTGGCTTAGTTATTCTCTGAGTCTAAAATAGTAGAGCTCTCATATCAGGATTTTCTTTTACCAACCTCGGGAGATTCTCTTTGCCCATCTCCTTTGTTAAATTCCCTGTTTCTTCACATCATTTATCATCTTCTTTTCCTTGTTTTGATGGAGATATCCTCCAGTAGGTTCCTGAGAAAAGATGAATGGGAAAAAAACATTTTTGAGGCCTTGCAAGTCTGAACAGTTCTTTCTTCTTTGTTATGCTTTATTTGATTGGGCATAGCATTGGTTGGAACTAATTTTCCTTCAGAATTTTAAAAATCATGCTTCTGTTGCCTTCCAGCTTCCAGTGTTGCTGTTTGAGAGGTATAGTGCCATTATGACCATGCTCTCCCAGCTTGTAGAGGTTTTAAGAATGTTCCCCTTATCCCGGTGTTCTAAAATTTCAAGATATCGTGGTATGGGTCAGTCAGCTATAAATATTTAGTATGTCTCTCTAAGGGATAAAGACTTTTTTTGTGCAGGCAATTTGATGCGCCTGTTCAGTCTGAAAACTCTTGTCCTTCAGTTCAGGGGGATTATTTTATATTATTCCTTTTGTGTTATTTCCCTCCTTTCATGTTCTCTTTTCTCTCTTTCTGGATCTCCCCTTATTCAGATGTGGATCCTTCTATACTGATCCTCTAATTTTCTTTTTTTTAATCCCCTCTTCTTTTTTTTTTTGTTTAAATTCTGGGTGGGGTGTTCAGCTTTAACTTAGAAATAATTTTTTCCTGCTATCACGTTTTTGATTTTCAGGAATTTTTTCTGATTCTATGAATGCTCCTTTTTAAATACATAATATTTCCTAAGTATAAAATGAATATATATAAAACTTATATATAAGATAATAATTAAACAAATGCACATGTATGTACCCACTACGCAGCTGAGACAAAGGACATAAAACTAATGGGTTACTATTTTCTTCTTGCATCTCCTCATTCCCCTCCCACCTATGCAACCAGAATCCTGAATTTTATGTTTTATTTCATTGCTTTTTTTAAAAAAATAGTTTCACAGGTGTAAATTCCCAAAGAATATAATTTTTATTTTTGAATAGTTTTGAACTTATAAAAATGATACCATATGGTTATTGAAATATACCTTCAAGATATTAAAAAATAAATTTGTGATGATATCAATTATGTACTTTTTAGTTAATGTATTCAGTAAGAAAAAATTACATTAAAAAAATAACAGGTTAAAGTTTAATTGTATTTAGTTGTTGTGTATGAATTAAAATTTCCATATTATACTTTACAAGGCAAGGATAGGTTTTCCAAGGACATCAGAATTCACCCAAGGCTTTTTGAGTTAATCTTTAGTTGTAGAACACTCACCTGTTTTGTGGTTGAATAATTACTTGGCACAGAGGTAGTTAGTTGCTCAGTAGTTGATGACATTGTAGACAGGAGGACTGTATAACATTATAGGCAGAAAGACTGCGATCATGTGCGGTTTAGCAGTAAACTAATAAATAATGGTTTCAATGTAGTGAGGAATGTAAAAAATATTTGGAGGTATCTGCAGCAGCTGTCATGTAATATTAAAACATCTGTGATCTCTGTTAGAGACAAAGTCACAAGTACTGCTAACATCATTTTGGTATGTTTATATTCATAACAAATTTAGCATTTCCTTCAATTAGCAGTTACAAAAATAGAGAAGTAATTTTTTTCCCCTACTCAAGTTCATTGTAACTCTGGGTCTTGGTTTTCTTGGTTTCTCAAGAAGCAGACCCCCAGGCAAGGATTTGAGTTCAAGTAATTAATATGGGCAATGCTCACAAAAAAATATACTGGATTTGAGGCAGGGAAGTGAAGGTGCTTTAAAAAGAGTGTATTATCATGCAGGTGATTAACAAGATTAAATCTCTGGCTAACTCTGGGAGCCCTCACAACATTATGTTCCTCACACTTGTTCTTCAGACACATCACACATACACACATGGGTTGAAGGCTGGTGAGAGCAGAGCATTAATTCTCAGCACTTACAAACAATTCCTGGAAAACTCAGGCAAAGATATGTAGATGCTGTCAATTGGAACTGCCTCACTAAAATGCTAAGGCATGAGAGGATACAGTTGAGGTATCAAAAATATTTTTTATATCTTGAATTCTATCTGCAGGTGCCTTGGGTCAGAAGACCTCAGAACCTCTGGTCTAAAATCTGGACATTTAATTTTTTGTCTTCCACATTTAGATCTAAAACCTATGTGGAATAGTTTTTAGGTATGGTTTGAGGAAGAGGTCAGGTTTCACTTTTTCTGTATGGATATCCAGTTGTCCAGCACAATTTGTTGAAAAGCCTCTTGTTTCTCCATTGCTCTTTATTGCCACCTTTGTCAAAATCAAATGTCCACACTAGTGTGGCTCTGTTTCTGGATTCTTTTCTCTAGTCCATTGGTCTTTCCTTGTAGTAATGCCACCTTTGTTGCTATAGCTTTTAAATTGTCTTGATATCTGGTAGAGCAAGTCTTCCCATCTTGTTTTCCTTCTTTAAGATTATCCTATCTATTTTTGGCCCTTTGTATTTCCATATAAATTTTAGAATGAGCATAATAAATTTTATAAAACAAACAGAAAACCTCTTGTGATTTTGATTGATATTTCATTGACTCTGTAGATCAGTTTTGGGAGAATTGACGTCTTTACAGTTGAGTCTTCTCATCTATGAACATGACATAGTCTTTAATTTAGATCTTTTTACTTCTTTCAGTAACGTTTTATAATTTTTTCTAGAGGTCCTAAATATCTTTTGTTAGATTCATGCCTAGGTATTTGATATTTTTGATGTCGAAAATGATATGAATGGTATCATTTTATAATTATTACTGGTATATAGAAATGCAATTAATTTTTGTATATTGGGTTTATACCTAGCAATCTTAATAAACTCATTAATTCTAACAAGTCCTCTGTAGATCCTTTGAATTTTCTATGTGCATAATTCTATTATTTGTGAATAATGGCAGTTTTATTTCATCTTTTCTAACTCTTAAGTGTTTTGTGTCTTCTTTTTTTCTGCAGTATCTAGGACCTCCAGTATAGTGTTGAGTAAAGGTGGTGAGAGTAGGTATCTTTTCCTTGTTCCCAGTATCAAAAAGATGCCTTTCACTGTGTCACCATTAAGTGTCATATTTACTGTAGGTGTTTACTATAGATACTGTTTTTCAGATAAAGGAAGTTTCCTTCTTATTTGTAGATTGCTAGGATTTTTCTTTTTTAAATCACAAATGATGCTGAATCTGAGCAAATACTTTTTCTGCATCTAATGATATTATCATTATTTTCTTATTTAATAAGATGAAATATGTTGGACTTATTTTCAAGTGTTAAATAAATCTTGTGTTTCTGGAATAATCTCAACTTGATTGTAATGTATTGTCCTTGCTGGATTTGCTTTGCTAATATTTTATTTAGGATTTATGAGATCTCTGTGTTAAAGTGAGGCTTGGCAAATAATTTTTCCTTTTTTGTACAGGTGTACCTGGTTTTATTGTGCTTTGCTTTTTTGTGCTTTGCAGATAATGCGTTTTTTAACACAGTGAAGGTTTGTTTCAACCCTGTGTTGTCAGATGATGGTTAGCATTTTTAGTAATAAAGTATTTTTAAATATTAAGGTGTGTACATTTTTAAAGACGTAATGCTATTGCACACTTAATAGTTTTTCTCAAACTTTTTTAGATGTTTAGCCTTTTTTGTTTTTGTTTTTCTCAGCCTTTTTTGTTTTTAATGTATACATTTAACACTATAGATTTCCCTTTAAGCTTAGCTTTATCCCATAAGATTTTTTTAATTCCATAACTTTTGATGTGTATTATTTTTATTATTATTCTAAATATAAATTTTTCTAATTTTCAGTGTGATTCACTTTTTGATTCATGGGTTGTCCAGAGTATAGATTAGAGTCAGGCTCAGTTGTTTTGGGGTGGTGGTGGATGGTGGTATTTTATTGGCGGTGACAACTTTTATTTTGCATTATTAAGTAAAACTTACCAGTAATTTTAGACTAATAACTACTGATACTGTTATGATAGCGACCGGTAGCTGTTGATAGTTACGTACCAGAAACCGTGCCTTCAAAAGCCTATGGGGCAACTGTTTTACAGAAGGGGAAACTGCAGCTTAAGAACTTCCCTGAGAATACAGATAGTCAGAAGGTATAGCTGGGATTTTAACCCAGATGTTTTAGATTTCACAGCACCAAAATCAGCTGGCTTTGTATTTCATTGAGAAAATATTTATTGCAAGTGCATTCATAGGGATGCTTTGAGGCCTGGGTTGAGTATGCATTCTTCTAGGAAAGGTTTATATAGTTTCTGCCAGGCACCTGGAGGCACACCCAGTTTAAACTAAATTCTCAGCTTGGAAGTTGTGCCACACAGTGTGCGCTTGGGTCTCATGAGGCCTGTTTTGTCATTACAGATGCCCAGCGGAGACTTTTTCCTTCGCTCAGAGTTCAGATGCAGATGAACCCTTCCTTACCATATTCCTTTTCAGAGAGGGTTTTTTCTTGATTTCATCCTTTCATTTAGCGATAGTCCTTCGGGGTCTTTTTCTTTGTTTTTTTTTTTTTTTATGGTGTTATGCAGGCACCTCTGATCTGACTTATCACCTTGCGTGAACACCGTGTGTTGTCTCTATGTAGCTACTGTATTTTAAACTGAAGCTCTATGCCATTGGGTGTTGGTAGAGTCCCATATGACAGTCCATGCTCCCACTTTAGCATTTGTGTACTATGTGGATTCTTACGTGAGAAAATAGATGTAATCAGAAGAGAACTTTGATAAACTCCCACCACCTACCTGTATCTGTTCATCTCCCTACATCTGTGCATGTATGTTCTGCCTTCCCTTGGGTTGCCATGGATGAATGGTCTGCTTTTATACAAGGCCAGTTCTTCCACTTGTAGACTAGATTCCGTTTGTCCTTGCTTACGCAGGGACCTCAGTATTGCAGCGCTCTCCTCTCTTCTCAATTAGTTTTCCCTTCTCCATTGGGGCATCACATTAGCATATGTTATGGACTGAATGTTTGTGTCCCCCCTCCCCATTCATATGCTGAAGCCCTAACCCTCCAAAGTGATGATATTTGGAGATGGGACCTTCTGGAGGTTAAGGTTAGATAAGGTCATGAGGGTGGCCCTCATGATAGGAACAGTATACCCTTATAAGAAGAGATACCAGAGAGCTTGTTCTCTCTCTACCACATGAAGACACAGTAAGCAGGTTGCTGTCAAAAAGCCAGGAAGAGAGTTCTCACCAGAACCTGACCATGCTGACACTCTGATCTTAGACTTCTGGCCTCCAGAATTGTGAGAAAATAAATTTCTGTTGTTCAAGCCGCCCAGTCTATAGTATTTTGTTATGGCAGCCTGAGCTGACTAATACAGCACAGCATACCGAATGTGCTATAATCTTGCCCATTCTAAAACAAACGAACAACAACAATAACAAAAACCATCTCTTGACCTTCTCTCTCAGTTTCTGTTAATTCTGTGCCCTCCTTATAACACCTCGAAAGGGTTGCTTATAGCTGCTGTCTCCAAGTTTTTCTCCTCATTTTCTATTGCAATTGTTACTCTCTTTACCCAGAAAAATCCTTCCCCCAGAGACCTGCGTGGCTTTTCCCCTTAACTTCTTAAATGTCACTGTCACTGTTTAAAGCACCCCTTTAAATTGCATCTCACCTACCACTGTACTTTCTATTCCCTTTGCCTGCCTTAATTTTACTTGTAACACTATCACTAGGAGTTTGTATTAGTTTTCTGTTATTGCGTAACAAATTGCCACAAACTTAGCAACTTAAGACCACACATTTATTATCTCAGCTTCCGTGGGTTTGGTGTCCGGACATAGCTTAGCTGGGTGCCGTGATCAGGGACTCTAAAGGCTGCAATAAAGGTGTCAGCTGGGATGAATTCTGACCTGGAGACTTGACTAGGGCAGAACCCTTTTCCAAGCTCACTCAGGTTGTTGGCAGAATTTATTTTTTTGTAGCTGAATGACAGGGCTTGTAGTCGATTTCCCTCATACATTCTTAATGTTTCTGATTATCTCCTTTTGCTCACCCAGTGTGTGACGTTTGCCTCTACTGTGTGTTACAGCTGGCTAAACTTTGAGACTATTTTAGGATATAAGGTCTTTTGACAGGGTCACTTGTTGCTTTAAAAACTATTAATGAGCCATGAAAGATGATCATTATTCATTGTCTAAACATCTTCTGATTATTTGAACTCCCTAATGAATCTGAAAGATACCTTTGTGCTTCAGACAAGAATAAGTAAAAAGACTAAAAGTATGTCCTCTTAAATGGAGCAACTAGATTTTAAGCTCCTCAAAGGCGATTCTGTTTGTGCGCTCCATAATGCCTAATACCTTTCTTCTCTGAATTTTTATTGCACACAGCCTTAGCAATTGATTATTGAGTATTTTTTTTCATTGTATTAGTCACGTTCCCTTAAGCTTTTAATGTTCAATTCTCCTAAGAGCTAAGTGTTTCACATTTCTGAGGGAAAGATAAGAATGCCTTTGAGATTGACATATATAAAATAGATAACTAATAAGAACCTACTTTATAGCACAAGGATATATATATATATCCTATTATATATAAAATAGATAACTAATAAGAACCTACTGTATAGCACAGGGAACTCTACTCAGTACTCTGTAATGACTTATATGGGAATAGAATCTAGAAAAGAGTGGATAACTGAGTCACTGTAATCTACCACTAGAAGGCATTTTCCAGCGCCTCTGCTACACATGACAGAATTTCAGCTCAGGTGTTTGGGGACTCAAATCCAATTACCTTCAGGATTTTTAATATTATAGTTCATTGAGTACTTTTGATGGTAAGATCTATTTTTTAAAAAAAATAAATTTATTTATTTATGTATTTATTTTTGGCTGCGTTGGGTCTTCGTTGCTGTGCGCAGGCTTTCTCCAGTTGCGGCGAGTGGGGGCTACTCTTCGTTGTGGTGTGCGGGCTTCTTATTGCGGTGGCCTCTCTTTGTTGCAGAGCATGGGCTCTAGGTGCGTGGGCTTCAGTAGCTGTGGCGCCTGGGCTTAGTTGCTCTGCGGCATGTGGGATCTACCCAGACCAGGGCTCGAACCCGTGCATCGGAAGGTGGATTCTTAACCCACTCTGCCACCAGCGAAGTCTCAAGATCTATTTTTAATAAGTGTGGTAAATTAAATTTTTAGAGGGCTCAAGAGTATTTTAACTTTTTATCTGAGCATAGAGTCTTACTTATTAAAGAGCCTTTTCCCCCCACAAGACATACCTGATTAAATCTTCAGCTCAAGAATTGTTTTTTTTGGTTTGCTTGCTAGGTGTTTATTTAAATTCTGTTTATGTTTCCATACAAATTTTGAAATTATTTGTTCTAGTTCTGTGAAAAATGCCATTGGTATTTTGATAGGGATTGCATTGAATCTGTAGATTGCGTGGAGTCCTAACCACTGGATCACCAGGGAATTCCCAGTGTGGTCATTTTAACAATATTAATTCTTCCAATCCAAGAATGTGGTGTATCTTTCCATCTGTTTTTGTCATCTTCAGTTTCTTTAGTCACTGTCTTATAGTTTTTTTTTTTTTCCCAAATGTGCCACTTTTGCATAAGGATTATTTTGAACTAAAGGCAACTGAGACCCTGTGAGTTCAAGAGGAAATTTTGCCCCTCCCTTAACTACCTAGAAGAATTTAATTGAGGGTCTTTCCCAGAAAAAGAGTTATTACCAGAGATAAATTTTTTCTGAGTGGCCCATCCGTATGGCAGGGCAAACATCTAATTACCCAACATCTGCTCTTCTTCTTATAGTCCTGGAATTACCCTCCAGTCCTTGGAAGCCCCAGGACCCTATCCCATTCCTTAGCTTAGAATGGCTTAGACCTTTCTGTCTTTGAACCTCTCTTATATGTGGGGTGGGGTTCCAGTATGTATAAAATTCAATTTGATTTTCTCTTGTTAATTTGTCTCATGTCAATTTAATTCTTAAACAACCAGAAAAATCTAGAAAGTTAGAGGGAAGTATTTTTCCTCCCCCACAAGTCCTACAAGACTGCCCTCCCACACACATAATTTCAGAGGCCAGTTGCAAGCCCAGGTTGTTACCTATACTTCTGACCAATGGCTATAAGTTAGAGGTTTCCAAGACCCTCTTCCTTAGGTTTGATTAATTTGCTAGAGCAGCTCACAGAACTCAGGAAATGCATTTACTCACTAGATTACCAATTTATTATAAAAGGATATAACTCAGAAACAGCCAAATGGAAGAGATGCACAGGGTAGGTATAGGGAAAGGGGACAGAGCTTCCATGCGCTCTCAGAGCTTGCCACTCTCCTCAAATCTCCACTGTCTTATATAGTTTTCCAAGTACAGGTCTTTTACCTCCATAGATAGGTTTATTCCTAGGTATTTTATTCTTCTTGATGCAGTGGTAAATGGGATTGTTTCCTTAACTTCTCTCTCTTTCTAAAAAATATTTATTTATTTATTTATTTGGCTGCATTGGGTCTTAGTTGCAGCACGTGGGATCTTCGTTGCGGCACGCGGGATCTTTCATTGCGGCGCGTGGGCTCTTCATTGCGGTGCACAGGCCTCTGTCTAGTTGTGGTGTGTGGGCTCCAGAGCGTGCATGCTCAGTAGTTGTGGCACATGGGCTCTCTGTTTGTGGCGTGTGGGCTCTAGAATGCATGGGCTTAGTTGCCCCATGGCATGTGGGATCTTAGTTCCCTGACCAGGGATTGAACCCGCGTCTCCTGCGTTGGAAGGCAATTCTTAACCACTGGACCACCAGGGAAGTCCCAATTGTTTCCTTAATTTCTCTTTGTGATACTTCATTGTGACTGTATAGAAATGCAACAGATTTCTGTATATTATTTTTTTTTAAAATTATTTATTTATTTATTTTTGGCTGCATTGGGTCTTTGTTGCTGTGTGCGGGCTTTCTCTAGTTGCGACAAGCGGGGTCTACCCTTTGTTGTGGTGCTCGGGCTTCTCATTGCGGTGGCTTCTCCTGTTGCAGAGCACGGGCTTTAGGCGCTTGGGCTTCAGTAGGTGTGGCACACGGGCTCAGTAGTTGTGGCTTGTGGGCTAGAGAGTGCAGGCTCAGTAGTTGTGGCGCACGGGCTTAGTTGCTCCACGGCATGTGAGATCTTCCCAGACCAGGGCTCGAGCATGTGTCCCCTGCATTGGCAGGTGGATTGTTAACCACTGTGCCACCAGGGAAGTCTTGTATATTAATTTTGTATCCAGCAACTTTACCGAATTCATTGACGAGCGCTAGTAGTTTTCTGGTAGTGTCTTTAGGATTTTCTATGAATAGTATCATGTCTGCAAACAGTGACAGTTTTACTTCTTCCTTTCCAATTTGTATTCCTTTTATTTCTCTTTCTTCACTGATTGCTGTGGCTCGGACTTCCAAAGCTATGTTGAATAAAAGTGGTGAGAGTGGACATCCTTGTCTTGTTCCTGATCTTAGAGGAAATGCTTTCAGCTTTTCACTGTTGAGTATGATGTTAGCTGTGGGCTTGTCATATATGACCTTTATTATGTTGAGGTAGGTTCCCTCTATGCCTACTTTCTGGAGAGTTTTTGTCATAAATGGGTGTTGAATTTTGTCAAAAGCTTTTTCTGCATCTATTGAGATGATCATATGGTTTTTATTCTTCAGTTTATTAATGTGGTATATCACATTGATCTGCGGATATTGAAAAACCCTTGCATCCCTGGGATAAATCCCACCTGATCATAGTGTATGATCCTTTTAATGTATTGTTGGATTTGGTTTGCTAATATTTTGTTGAGGATTTTTGCATCTATGTTCATCAGTGATAATGGCCTGTAATTTTCTTTTTTTGTGATACCTTTGTCTGGTTTTGGTATCAGGGTGATGCTGGCCTCATAGAATGAGTTCAGCAGTATTCCTTCCTCTGCAGTGTTTTGGAATAGTTTCAGAAGCAGAGGTGTTAAGTCTTCTCTAAATGTTTGTTAGAATTCACCAGGGAAGCCATCTGGTCCTGGACTTTTGTTTGTTGGGAGTTTTAAAATTACTGATTTCAATTTCATTACTGGTAATTGGCCTGTTCATATTTTCTATTTCTTCCTGGTTCAGTCTTGGGAGATTGTACCTTTCTAAGAATTTGTCCATTTCTTCTAGGTTGTTCATTTTATTGGTGTATATTTGCTTGTAGCAGTCTCTTATGATCCTTTGTGTTTCTGTGGTGTCAGTTATAACTTCTCCTTTTTCATTTCTGATTTTATTGATTTGGGCCCTCCATGGTATGTGTGTGTATATTCCCACAATGAAATACAACTCAGCCATGAAAAAGAATGAAATTTTGCCATTTGCAGCAACATGGGTGGACTTGGAGGACATTACACTAAGTGAAATAAGTCAGAGAGACAAATACTGTATGATATCACTTATATGTGGAATCTAAAAAATACCACAAACTAGTGAATAAAACAAAAAAAGCAGACTCACAGATACAGAGAACAGACTAGTGGTTACCAGTGGGGAGAGGGAAGTGGGAGAGGGCAACGTAGGGGTAGGGGATTTTAAAAAGGGGGTTATTATGGGATTATATGAAATCATGTGTGTGAAACTTTTGAAAATTGTAAAGCATTATATTTGTTCAATGAAATCAAATACTGTTCATGTTTATGAAGTTTATATCTGAACACTTTATATAATTTCTATTTTTAAAAATTTGAATGTAACTTAAAATACCTTGTTTTTTTTCAAAACCATTTTTCTTTAATAGAGGATTACTCTTTTGAGAAAAAACCTGGGTTTTCTAAGGGCTAAGGTGAGAAGAATTTTTGAGGAGGGTGATTTTGGCAGGAAGGGAAGCAGCTGGCTACAGAATGTTCCCTGAAGCTTTTCCTCCTCTTGAGAGCGTGTCTCTGTACCTAGATTTAGTGTTTTGGTTATTTAAGGATTGGCTTATTGACCTTTATTCCCCCTTTAACATGGGAATATCTGTACTTCTTTAACATAATATGTATTTATTATTAAGAGGAACATGCAGAGAAAATGAAAATCGCCAGCCAAATAGCCATACCCCCAGTAAAAAAAAAAATGGCCACTGTTCTCTGTTTAATATATATTCTTTTAGACTTTTTGATGCCTTTGTAAACCATACAGAAGTGTGTGTGTGTACATATTCTTTAAGCTGATTTATTCACTTACTGTATCATAGATTGATGTGTCAATACAGATATATCTTTTCTTTTTAAAGGCAACATAATTTTCCATTATATGAATGAATTTATACCATGGTTTAACTTAACCAGATAACTATTAATGAACATTTAGTGGTTCTAATTTTTTTCTATTGCCATTAAAAATGAACATCCTTTTATATAAATCTTGTTATGTCTTTTTTATAATTAACTTTATATGGTGTAATTAACCTAAAAGGTATAATTAACATAAAATGAAATTATTTTTTAAATGTGCAGTTCAGTGTATTTTGACAAATTTAGAGACCTATGTAATCACCACCACGATCTAGTTATTGGACACTTACATCATCTCAAAAGGTTTCCTTTTACTTCTTCCCAATTAACCCTTACTCCTATTCCTAGTTCCAGATAATAAATAGCTGCTCTGCTTTCTAACACTATTGATTAGATTTGTCTTCACTAGAGTTGTATGTAAATGAAATTGTGTAGTATACTCTATTGTGTCTGAGTTCTTGCACTTAGCACAGTGTTTTGTGATTCATCTATGTTGTGTGCATCAGTAATTTGTTCTTTTTATTTGAGTTGTATTCTGTTATATGGATATATCATAATTTGTTTATCCATTCACCTGTTGATGGACATGTAGGTTGTATGGAGTTTTAGGCTAAAATGAACAAAGCTACTATGACCATTCATTTGCAAGTCTTTGTATAAACATTTCACTTCTCATGGGTAAAAAATACCTATGAGTGGAATTGTTGGGTCACATGGTACGTTACAAAGAAGTACCAGGCGCTTTCCAAAGTTGTACCATTTTGCATACTCACCAACAATTGAATAATATCAGTTGCTCCACTTTCTTGCGAAAATTTGGCATTGTCAGCCTTTTTAACATTAGCCATTCTAATAGTCTGGGTAGTGATGTCTTATTGTGGTTTTCATATGTATTTCTCTGATTTCTAATGATGTTGAGCACATGCTTATTGCCTGTCTGTATACTTTTTTTTTTTTTGGTAAAGTGTTTATTTGTCCTTTGCCCATTAAAAAAATTGGGTTTGTTTTCTCATTATTATAGAATTATAAGAGTTCTTTGTATATTTACTACAATTGAAAGATAAATGTATTATAGATATTTCCTCCCAGTCTGTAACTTGCCTTTTTATTTTTTTTTATTTTTTTATTTTTTTTAACAATGAACATTTAATTATTTTTTATTTTATGGCTGTGTTGGGTCTTCGCTTCTATGCGAGGGCTTTCTCTAGTTGTGGCAAGCGGGGGCCACTCCTCATCACGGTGCGCGGGCCTCTCACCATCGCGGCCCCTCTTTGTTGCGGAGCACAGGCTCCAGATGCGCAGGCTCAGTAATTGTGGCTCACGGGCCCAGCTGCTCCGCGGCACGCGGGATCCTCCCAGACCAGGGCTCGAACCCGTGTCCCCTGCATCGGCAGGCAGACTCTCAACCACTGCGCCACCAGGGAAGCCCCGCCTTTTTATTTTTTTAAACAATGTCTTTTGATGTGCAGAAGTTTCTAATTTTGAAAAAATCCAACATCAATTATTAAAAATTGGTTTGTGCTTTTTGTGGCCTAGATTTAAAAAATCTTTGTCTACCTTGAAATCACAAAGATATTTTACTATGTTTTCTTTTAGAGGTTTTATAGTTTTGACTTTTACTTTTTTTTTTTTTTTTTTAGGATCATTGGCAGGGCTGTTTAAATTTATTTATTTTTTATTTATTTTTTGGCTGTGTTGGGTCTTCATTACTGTGTGAGGGCTTTCCCCAGTTGCGGCAAACGGGGGCCACTCTTCATCGTGGTGCGCGGGCCTCTCACTATCGCGGCCTCTCTTGTTGTGGAGCACAGGCTCCAGACGCGCAGGCTCAGTAATTGTGGCTCACGGGCCCAGTTGCTCCGCGGCATGTGGGATCTTCCCAGACCAGGGCTCGAACCCGTGTCCCTTGCATTGGCAGGCAGATTCTCAACCACTGCGCCACCAGGGAAGCCCCTGACTTTTACATTTTGAGGTGGTGTTTTTGCATTTGATTTGAAGTCAGTTTTTCCCCAAAGGTATATCAAGATATTTCAGTGGCATTTTAAAAAGGCAATCCATTCTCCATTGAATTTCCTAGACAACTTTGTTGAAAATCAGTTTTCCATACATGTGTGGATCTGTTCCTGGCCTCTCTGTTTTGTTCCATTGTGATATATATGTGTGTGTGTGTGTGTGTGTGTATGTGTGTGTATATATCCCCTTATGCTAATAATATGTGTGTTGATTATTGTGGCTTTATAGTTAGTTCCAAAAACAAGTAGTTCCTCTAACTTTGTACTTTTCTTTTAAAATATTTTTGTTGGTGTCAGTCCTTTGATTTCCATACAGATTTTGTCAGTTTCTACAAAAAAGCCTGCTGTGATTTTGATGCTATTTATTTACGTTGTATCTCTATAGAACAATTTGGGAAGAATTGTACATTAGTAACATTTGGTCTTTTTTTTTAATTTTTAAAAAACTAATTAATTAATTAATTAATTTTTGGCTGTTTTGGGTCTTTGTTGCTGTGTGCGGGCTTTCTCTAGTTGCAGCGAGCAGGGGCTACTCTTTGTTGCGGTGTGCCGGCTTCTTATTGTGGTGGCTTCTCTTGTTTTAGAGCATGGGCTCTAGGTGCATGGGCTTCAGTAGTTGTGGCTCGTGGGCTCTAGAACGCAGGCTCAGTAGTTGTGGTGCACGGGCTTAGTTGCTCCACAGCATGTGGGATCTTCCCGGACCAGGGATCGACCCGTGTCCCCTGCATTGGCAGGTGGATTCTTAACCACTGTGCCACCATGGAAGTCCCACATTTGGTCTTCTTATCTACGAATGTGGTACGTTTCTCTTTTTATTTAGGTTTTCTTTCTCTTAGCAGCATTTCATAGCTTTCAGGGTACACAATTTAAGTTTATCTTCCTAATGTAAAAGGTATTTACAGAAATTACATTGCTAATTATTGCTAAATATAGAAATGGAATTGATTTTTGAATTTTGATCCTTAGTCTTATGACCTTGCTTATCAGTTCTAGCAGCCTTTTTGGGTAGTTTTCTTAGGATTTTGTGAATAAAGACAGTTTTACTTCTTCCTTTCTAATCTGTATACCTTTTATTTTTTTCCCTTACCCAGTATATTGCAAGTACTAGGACCTCTGGTACAATGTTGAGTAGAATTGATGAGAGCAGACGTTCTTGTATTGCTCCCAATTTTATGGGAAGAGCATTGTCTTGCACCATTATATATGATGTAAGTTGTAGGTTTATTGTAGAGTCACTCAACTTGATCATGTTGTATATGTTCCCTTTTATTTTTCCTATTCCTATATGCTGAGAGTGTTGTTTTCCCCCATGAATTAGTGTTTCCTTTTGTCAAGTGCTGTTCCTGCATATAGTGAGATAATTATGTAGGTTTTCTTTTTCATTCTGTTACTATGATGAAATGCAATTATTGATTTTTCCAGTGTTAAACCCACTTCACTTTGCTGGGATAAACTCCACTTGGTCATGATTTGTTTTTTTTTAATATACTGATGGATTAGGTTTAAAGGTGTTTGCATCTTTGTTCATGAAAGATATTCCTGTATAGTTTTTTTATATCTTTGGTTTTGGTATCTCGGTAATAATACTGCCCTTATACAGTGAGATCTTTTCCTCAATTTTCTGAAACACTTTGTGAAGGATTGGTGCTATTTCTTCCTTAAATGTTTGGTAAAGTTCATCAGTAAAGCCACCTGAGTCTCAGATTTTAGTTGTAGTTTTAGGGTTTTGTTTTCTGGTGAGAAGACTTGAAATTGTGAATTCAGCATCTTTAATGGATGTAGAGCTATTCAGGTTTTCTATTTCTTCCTTTGTCAATTTTTTTTTGAAATTGTCTTTCGAGGGGTTTAACATATTGTAGGATCTGTAGCCAGGTCCCATCTTTCAGTCTTGATAATGGTAATTTGTGTTTTCTCTCTAAATATTTTTGGTCTTTCTAGATAGATTATCAATTTTATTGATCTTTTCACAAATAGCTTTTGGATTCATTGATTTCTCTATAATTTTTGTATTTTATTTCATTGGTTTTTATTCTTCTTTATATCTCTTTAATATGAGTTCTCTTTGCTCTTATTTGATGCTTCAGGTAGAAGCTTAAACCATTGATTTGAGACCTTTCTTCTTTTCTGATGTAAGCATTTAAAGCTATACATTTCCTTCTAAGCACTAATGTAGCTGCAACCCCCAAATTTTTATGTTTTGCTTTCATTTTCATTCAGTTCAACATATTTTAAAATTTGCCAGGCTTCCCTGGTGGTGCAGTGGTTGGTAATCACCTGCCAATGCAGGGGACACGGGTTCGATCCCTGGTCTGGGAAGATCCCACATGCCACGGAGCAACTAAGCCCGTGTGTCACAGCTGCTGAGCCTGCGCTCTAGAGCCTTCGAGCCACAAGCTACTGAAGCCCACGCGCCTAGAGCCCGTGCTCCACAACAAGAGAAGCCACCACAATGAGAAGCCCGCACACCGCAATGAAGAGTAGCCCCCACTCACCTCAACTAGAGAAAAGCCTGCGTGCAGCAACGAAGACCCAGTGCAGCCAAAAATAAAATAAACAAATTAAAAAAAATTTGTCTTGTAATTTAGAAGTGTTTTTGTTTAGTTTATAAATATTTGGGAATTTTCTAGCTATCTTTCTTGTACTGATTTCTAGTTTAATTCTGTGTGGTTTTAGAGTTTTAGGTAGTAACAGATGAGAATGGTGAGGCTGCTTCATTTGAGGGGGAAGCTGGCGGGAATGGGAAAAGGGTCTTGATTGCTCGGCTTGTGGAGGCTCTCTGACTTTCCTTTATGACTCCTTAAGGGCTCTCAGGTACCTCGAGGGTTTTTGTGGTACATAGTCTGAAACTACTGCCATAGGTCGTGCCGTAAATTTGGGAAGGTGAAGATGATGCTAAGGTGGAGAAAGTACTTGGAGGAAAGCAACTAGTGAGTGCACTGTTAAGTGGTTGTCTCAGAATAAGTACTTAAAGAGATTTGTTGTGTAATTCAAATATCCGAATAAATGAGACCTTAGTGGAAACATACATTATGTAGTATAGATTGAAAATGAATACTAAGATGGAAAAAAACAGAAGTGTTTGTCTAGTCCAGGTGAAAATATTTGGACCTATACGTAATTTCATTGTTTTTTAGAGATTGAGATTTTTACATAAATGTTATCAATTTTTTATTTTCCTTCATGTACTTTTCACCATAGAGGATGAAGCACTATAAAAGATAGTTCCTGTTAAATAAGATAAAATTATTTAGGCCTTTAACAAAATTCTTAGAACTAAGTAAAATGATAAAGTCAGTGCCTATTGTTATACCTTTAAATTTCTTAAGTGGGCATAGAAGTGGTTCCCAAAAACTGCCTAGATGCCCTCTCATCATTTAGAGTAGGAATCAGAACACTATGGCCCATGAACCAAGAATGGATTTTACATTTTTGAAGGGTTCTAAGAAAAAAAAAAAAAAACAACCCAAGAAGAATCTGTGTCACAGGCTGTGTGGTCCACAAAGTCTAACTTAACTTGGCCTTTTACAGGAAGAGTTTGCTGAATCCTGACTTAGAGTAAGAAGCAATTCATACTTAAAAAGGGTTTGTCTCATCCTTTTAGATCTCTTCAAAAAGGAGATGATAACAGTGACAGATAACATGGCTTCTTTCTTATCCAGGCTAGCACCTGGTTCCAGAGTCTTTTCTTTACAGTGACCCTTGTGTATTGAAGTGGGGAAATTTGGCTTCAATCTCTGTTTGAAAAGCACCTTTGCGTAGAGAAGATTGATAATGAGCACACTGACCATTTATTTCTCAAGAATGGTATTATTTAGAATAATAAGCATCATTTTAGGTTTAGTTTTGTATTATATATAGGTCACATTTTAGTTTTTATATATAGCTTAATTTTTTTTTCACACACACACTGTATTTTATTTTTACAAGAGATAAATAAACTGACACCAACAGAGCTTAATTTTTAAAGCTTCTTCAAACCACTTAAATTTTGAAATGTGTAGATACAAATTAATTTTATATTGGCCTATATATTTTCACAGGATGATTGTCTTTTGAAAGTGTGGTACCCTATGACTGGTTGGAAGTCTTCAATTATACCTCTGGATCATCATGAAGTGGAAAGGAGACAGGCGTCTACCCAGTTTTCCTTTGTCTATTTGGCACATCCGCGAGCTGTGACAGGTTTTTCATGGCGTAAAACTAGCAAATATATGCCCAGGTTAGACAACTGTGTCATAGAACTTCATTTTGTATTACTTATATGTTCATAAAAATATTGAAAACAAAGGTCCTTTTAATTGACAAGGTGGCAATGGAGAGCAGAGGTTCTGGGCGTCAACTGCCGGACTTCAGATTCTGCTGTTGTTACCAGCTTCGTGAGCTTTTGACTAAATTTGTTAAGCTCTCCATGCCTCTGTAGAATGGGGGTAGTAGTAGTACCTACCTCAGAGAGTTGTATGAGACTGAAATGTTTGAGTGCTTGTGAATGCTTATACAGACCTTTGCACATAGTGTGCGCCCGGGCAGCATTAGTTGGTATTGTCAGTATCAGCAGCAGCAGTAGATTCTAGGAAGGAGACGTTTGCAAGTAACAGGAAAGCACACACTGAGAGAGAATAAAACATAGTAATAAACTGTCAGTAATATGCATTCTGGGAAGGCATATCATATACATACAGTGAATAAAGTGGCCAAGTTTTTCTTATCTTAGGGCTATCAACAGAAACTTCTCAAAGGATTTATTATAAGTTTTTCTTCATTGTTACAGCATCTCTTAAAAGTGTGACAGGATGAGAGAGTGTCATGGACATATATACACTACCAAATGTAAAATAGATAGCTAGTGGAAAGCAGCCGCATAGCACAGGGAGATCAGCACGGTGCTTTGTGACCGCCTGGGGGGGTGGGATGGGGAGGGTGGGAGGGAGGGAGATGCGGGAGGGAGGAGATATGGGAACGTGTGTATATCTGTAGCTGATTCACTTTGTTATAAAGCAGAAACTAACACACCATTGTGAAGCAATTATACTTCAATAAAGATGTTTTAAATTAAAAAAAAAAAAAGTGTTTAGAAGATTAAGCAAACTACAAAACAGCCCATACCAATGATTCCTGTATTATATATACAGTTCTAAAAATGCTTGCTTAGGAAGGGTTATTTCATCTGCTAAATATATCTGAGCACTGTTTGCACTTGATGGGAAATATAGCACACGTATTATGGAGGTGCTCAGTAAATGATAACATGGGGAATTTATACATTTTTGGAATCTAAATAAAAGGTTACTCTAGCTTAATCTGTTTAAGTTATTTGCATCTATGGAAAACATTTGCAGAACACTTTACCTTTGACTGAGTCAGATTCTGTGTAAGCATTTTTTTAATGGGAAAATTTTTTTTGTTTTTTGTTTTTTTTTTTCACGATTAGTGGTTAAACCACTTCAGCTGCTTGATGCTGTGACATTTTTGCTTAACTTAATAGAAATTGATTTATAGTTTGAAGTTATAGTCTCCTTACAGTTTTATTATTAATAAATTTGTTTACCTATTTATAACTGTTTAGGTTATAAGAAGGATAAAACAAAATGCTGGAACTACTGCCATAAACCACGTAGTTTAATTATAATTAATGATATTTTATTATGGTCATTCTGCAATTTGTAATGACAGAAATTTGGTTTTCTTTTGATGTTTAGTTTGTTTTGTTTAGGAGATACTAATCCTCCAGAGCCTTGTTTTCAAGCAGCACATGTATAATCTGGCATTAATTTCTGTTTCCTTCGTCAGGACCATTTCCTAGTTTTTATGATGTTCACAGCCGTACTGTACGTGATTTCAAGCTCTTCCATTGATACTCTTTCTCCACACAATGTAATTTCTAAAGCAATTGGAAGCATACTATACTGTCATTTAGTTTAGCTGTTCAAGACATAAGTTTAATGAATTAAGGTGAGTGTCAGGGACAGTTAGGTTGTTCTTATTTTATGGTAACTGATTGCACCCTATGTCCAGCCTACCACCTTGCAGGTCTGAGCAGGTAATAAATGGGGTTTGGTGAGAGTGTGAAATAGTCAGTAGAAATCCATTATCATTATTGGAAAAATAACTACACGTAGATCATACTGTTTTGCGTTAATGTCATCTTTAAGGATGAAGAACTAAATATTAATAGCCTTTAATTTTTCATGTCATTGATACTCATAGTAACTTTTGTTCATTTCTCTTTATCATTAGAGGTTCTGTCTGTAATGTGTTATTAACTTCATGCCATGATGGTGTCTGCCGGCTATGGGCAGAATCCGTATTACCAGAAGACTGTCTTTTGGGTGAGCAGATTTGTGAGACTACCACTTCCAGCACTGCCAGCAACCTTACTCATGCTGGAAGACACAAAGACAGAGTACAACATGCTCTTGAGGTACTGTATTATTTAAAATGGTAAATGAATCTTGAAGATAATGTGAGTATGGTGGGAATTCATAAGCTAAGTTGCAGATGGTGAATGGTACACATAATGACGAAATTAATGGCAAAGAATTCTCACTTATTTTATGTCACTTAGAAGACAGATACAGACAGTAATGATCTCAGATATGTAGTCTAGATAAATAGTATAAATTTAATTCTTTCAATTTGCATGTTGAGTGTGAAAATCTATAGGAGTAGGCAGCTTTGATTAATAAAACATGTAAAAGTCTTTGAAATTGGTTGTAATTAAAAATATTTTGTGGGGAATTCCCTGGCAGTCCAGTGGTTAGGACTCGGTGCTTTCACTGCTGGGGCCCGGGTTCGATCCCTGGTCAGGGAAGTAAGATCCCATAAGCTGTGCGGCACTGCATGCATGCATAAATAAATAAACTAAACCACAGCAATCTTTAAAAAAATAAACAGATAAAAATAAAAATATTTTGCTTTTGTTTCACGAGGATTAAATTTTACATTTATTTTTCTAATTAAAAATGACTATTATGAATAAGAATAAAGGTGTTAAGCTATTAAGTGAACTTATATAATTGCACAGTTTTCATGGTTTAATATTTTGAAAGTGAAATAATTTTTCTAGTTTTTAAATACTATATATAAAACAAAAGTGCTTTCTAAGAAATTATATTATTTATAATATAGTATGAACTGTTGTGCCCATTATGATTAGGGAATAAAATGAGATAAACACATTATTAAAAATTACCAGAAATTTATTATAGTAAACCTAGATTGCTAATTTTCTTGATTTTTCATGTGACTTTATTACACAAAGAATATATGCTTATTCTACAATTAGATTAGGAAAAAGAAAAAAAAATGTAGTGTTTATAATCCAACTATTCCACTATGTGTGTTTGTACATTTTTTTTTATTTACAAGATTGAGATCATATTATGCAGTAATGTTTTATAACTTGCTTTTTATACTTAATGTGGTATAAACATCTCTGTACATTACTAATTATACTTTTACATTGCACGTTTACATTAACACTTTAATGGTTGCATAGCCAAAATGGTTTTGCAGTTTCGGCAAGCAGAAGTATTTTGGGGGTTTAATAGGCTAAGGATGTGGTCCTTTAAAGTTTTATGTAAAGTAGTCCTGCTCTGATGCTATCTGTGATTGAGTACTATTTATACAGTTTTTTTCAACATTTAAAGCATAAATGAAATTAAAGCAGAAGTCAGAACAGTTAGAGTTATAATATGTTTTGCTATTGATTGAAATTTAGTGGGAAAAAGTACTTCATTTACTAGATGTTTACAATAATTTATATATACTTGTGTAACATTTTATCTTTAAATTACATATGAGCTTTGGGAGACTAAGGGCTTTTAGATATCTTTATATCCTTCATGTTATCTAATATATTTCTTTTCAAGTGTTTGTTAAATCGAATTACTAACTGCTACATAAAATAAAAGCAAAAATATAATAATATGTAATCAGGGATTTGACACATTTTTGCTGCCTTTTAATAAAATGTTGTCAATTAGTAATGTTAAAATTGTTTTTAGTAGAAAAATGCGCTATTTTGCTTTCTAATGTCCTTTCCTATAAAACCCCTAACTGCAAGGTCTATATAATTCTATATATACTTAAATTATACATTTTGTTCCTAGGAGAAGATAACCGACCAATATAGCACAGCCTTGGCAATCTAATTTAAAATAATGATAAATGTCAAAGATCGAGTGAAAATAATTTGATAGGTATAATCAAAGAAATAAGCAGGGAGACCAGAGACAGAGGACACACCATAGAACTGATACTGTTTTTCACATGAAAAGGGACAAGGGCTGCGGAATTGAAAGGAGGGACCAGATGTTTTACTTTACTGCAGAAAGAACTGAGAGGATGCCACATTTTATTTAATTGATTGCAAGGAACAAAGGAAAAGAATGGTATATTATTATTAAGCATGGTATTGTTAAGTGACAGAATAAGGAATCACTGTGTGGTGGGATTATGGTGTGGAGAAGAGATTGTACTGAGAGTTGACCTGGTCCCGTGTCAGAATAGTTCAGATGATGGAGTATGCCAATACAGAATTTTTATCATAGGCACATATCTCAGTTTGAACAAATTCCACAGGTCAACACTTTCATGAGGTCTTTCTTGGCTACTCTTATCTAAGATAAGGTTCCCCTTGTTATTCTGTATTTTTGTACCCTCTTTTTGTCTTTATAATAGAGGTTATATATTAGATTATTTAGCTGGCTATTTAGTTCTAAGTGAGAATTTTGGGGAGGAATATTCTTCCTGGTAGGAAGATTTGGAATTTTTTTTTTTTTACACCCTTATGACTGGTAAATTTCATCTCAGTACTGGGATATCCTGAAAAAACTAGACTTTGGACTCCTAATCTTTATAGGGGTTTCTGCAGATAATATTAATAAGTGTTTTTGAGCATCTACTGCCTTGAACTATAAAATTTGCAAGACCAGTGGAGAATATATTAAGTTGTTCTATTGTAGTTAAAGTTTCCTTTAAGATGGTCAGGTTTTACAGAGAGGAAAATTGTAAAATCCTTAATAATCAAAAGTACTTTGATCAGCACTTATTAGACTTCCTAGACTTGGATTTAGTAATTATTTTTCTATTTTAGACAATACACCATTTGAAAAATTTAAGAAAAGGACAAAGGAAGTCTTCCATTCTTGTAACTCACACTGAATTAATGCATGACCAGATGGCAACGCATGAAGTTCAAAGACACATTTCCCATCACACAAATGCACTGTGTCATTTTCACATTGCAGCGAGCATCAATCCCGCCACAGGTAAAGGATAGTAAAGTTTTATTTCTTATCTGCTGAAGTAAGATAAATAAATAGAAAAGTGGGACTACTTTTATAACCTGTTTCTAATTTTATGCTAATACTCCATGTTTCCTTTTAAAATACTTCTTAATTGGAACAGAAATGTAAGGTGCCATTTCTTAAATTGAGACTATGTGATCCTTAGGGAATAACTTCAGATAAGTATTTTTGAGCACCATTGTTTGTCTAGAATATGGCAAAGTTTCTAAGTAATTAGAGCTTTAGTTGAACCTGGAGATGAACACAAGTGGTGGCAGCCTGGTTAATTAGTGTGATTTCCCACCCTTTTGTATTTTCACTATTATTCTTTCTTCTCAACTCTTCTTTATAACTTTATCTAAGTATATTTTTGCATAGTTTTTCTTATATTTCAGCATATCTTGTTTTGTACCCTCATAGACTTTCTTGTCCTACACTTCGGGAAAGATAGTTTTTCTTCTAACCTTGATGTTTTCTTTTTGCTCTTTTCCTCCTATGTCGTTGAGAAGTATTTTGAGGCAGGTTCATTGTTGGCAAGAGCATATTTAAAGCTTCTATTTAAGGTCATTGTTTTCTTTCTGCATGAAAAACATATGACAAGGCCTATTAGTTTCATATTACATTGCTGGAAGAACTATATTTGTATAAAGTTATAGTTACGTTTTATTGAAATGGAAGTCTATTGCTTCAGGGTGCAGAGGATTTTATTTTTAAATATTTATTTATATAATGATGGTATTTAGCAAATACAGTTCCAAAAGAGTGATATCTGGATGCTTCCCCCACAGTATCTTTTTCTTTCTATTGACTGGATTATTTATAATTTGATTTGGGATTAAGGAGATTTTTTTTTTTGAATTATACTGTTTTACATGAACTGATCTATAGCGTGAATTTCAGTTACCCCACGTGGAGAAAATCTGCTATACTTAGAAGTTTGCTTGCCTTCCTGTGTTCTTTCTTGGCATTATTTTCCCCCGACTTTTGAGGAAAGTTTAAAACAGTCAGAAAAGTTGGAAGAATAGTACAGTGAACACTCATTTCACACACTTTGATTCAACAATTGCTAACATTTTGCCAGTTGCTTTATTCTCTCTGTATATACACACATATGTATGTTTATATGTGGGTGTGTGTGTGAGTGAAATTTTTTCTTAATGTTTTCAAAGTAAGTTACACATATGGCATATCATCCTTACATGCTTCAGCAAGTATCTCCTAAGAATAAGGAAATTGTCTTACATAATCACAATATCATTATCATACCTAAGAAAATTAGAAATAATTCCATAATCTCTGATATTCAGTTCATATTTAAATTTCAGTCATCTCAAAAATGTCTTTTAGATTTGCCTTTCTGTTTTGTCTTTCTGTTCCCTCATCCCCAAACCAGGATTCAATAAAAGTTTGTGCATTTGGTGTGTTTTGTTTTTAAATTAGTAATTTAATTCCATATGTCTATGCCATTAGTTCATTTACCATTAAATTCAATTAAAAATTTCAAATCATGCTAGAGTTATGTTTACTTTTTGTTTATCACATTTTCTGTGTAATGGAATTAGTCTTTATAGGCACATGTAATATTTTAAAAGACATTAGAAATTCACATTGAAATTTTATCTTTTTTGATTCTACAGATATTCCAAATGTCTTGGTTGGCACTGTATTTAACATTGATGATGGAAATGGGGGCTTTGTAGTTCATTGGTTAAACAACAAAGAATTTCATTTTACATCATCTACTGAAATATTTATGCAGCAATTACGAAAACTTTCTGAAAAGCAGGTAGATCATGAAAACGACAAAGGAGATAGAGAAGATGAGGAACATTCACAGGAGGAAAGAGAGAGGGGTTTACGTATGAAACTAGACCATGGTTAGTATCCTGTGTTCAGATTTTCTTTTTTACAAGCTGACAGCTTTTTGTGAAACCACCTTTGGTTTGTAATCTTTCCTTCCTCCCCTCCTTCCTTTTCACTTTTCCATTAATTCCACAGGTCTTTACTGACCATCTACTATGGACCATCTACCATCTAACTTTGCTTTGTTATAACCTATTGCTTTCAGTAATATATTACTTTGGAAGCCATGCTTTTGGGGGGGGAACAGGTTTTGCTAATAATGGTAATAATAAAGATAATGTGATAGTGTGAATGAAATTTTGATTCATCTAAAACTAAGAAATGTAGTAATTTTCAGTTCAGACCAGAAAATAGTTTCCTTCCTTGTTTTTTTTTCCTGGCCATAAGTTGGAAAAGGGATTCATGATTTCTAAAGTTAGTATGCTATTTATTGATAGTCTAGTATGTAAATGAATTTCTGTAGTATAGTCTATTATGTAAATGAATTTGATAGTCTAGTATGTAAATGAATTTTCTGTAGTATTTCTGTTAGTATGTACTGATAAATTTATTTTCTGATTTAGAATTATCCCTGGATAGAGAATCTGAAGCAGGTACAGGATCATCAGAACATGAAGATGGAGAAAGAGAGGGAAGTCCTAGAACCTGTTCACGACCTGGTGTACCAATGCCACTGCCTACAGTCCTGCTTGATCGGAAGATCGAAATGCTGCTAACTGAATGGAATAAGAATCCTGACATGCTTTTTACTATACACCCGGTAGATGGTACCTTCCTAGTGTGGCATGTAAAGTATTTGGATGAATATAATCCTGGAATATTTAGACAAGTCCAGGTATATTTTAATGATGAAGCAATTTTTACATTTCTTAAAAAAGTAAAACAGATGCTATTCAGATTTAGCAGGTTTTCAGAAATACTCAATGATTTTATTTTTGATAAGCAACTGAGAAGAGAATAACTTGCTATCAAAGGGGGGTCAATGACCACAGATTTTATAAACTTGATTAATTTAAGTAAAATGAATTTGGCTTTGAAATGTGATACTGAGTACTTGAATGTATGTGTATTCATTTTTTCTGGGAATTCACAATATTTTGAATAAACTTAAGAAACTACCCTAAAAATGTGACTCAGGATGAGTCCCTTCCACTTCTTCAGTTTTATTAATTAAACCTACTATCTTTATTGGTTATCTTTCTGAACAATATTTGTTTAGATTTATGGTTGTAGTCATCTAGATGTACAGGCAAGTTTCAAGTTTCAAATACTTGAAACTATTTCTTCAGTTTTCTCATAGGCGATGAATAGAGATATGATACTATATAAATAGAGGAAAAGGATTAGACCATAATGAGGTCGAAAATGATATATTTTGCTAGGAAGCTGAGGTTTGACATTTTGAAAATGGAAGTATTTTTAGAAGACTTTGAGAGGAGGCAGACTGCTTACACTGAATCATGTAATTGTGTTTTTCAGGTTTCTTTTTCTTCTCGGATTCCTGTTGCATTTCCATCTGGTGATGCAAGCTCTCTTAGTAAAAATATCATGATGTATGCCTGTATAAATGCTACAAAAGATTCTCACCACACTCTGTTACATGAAGACATGATGGCTGAATGCAGTCCTCATGGATCACAGCTGCGTTCTGGACCACACAGTACAAATATGAACATTTTAGCTCCCACAGTAATGATGGTCTCTAAACACATAGATGGCTCTTTAAATCAATGGGCGGTCACTTTTGCTGATAAGTCTGCCTTTACCACTGTTCTAACTGTATCTCACAAATTTAGATATTGTGGTCATAGATTTCACCTCAATGACCTGGCATGTCATTCAGTTTTACCATTATTATTGACATCATCTCATCATAATGCTCTGCTGACTCCTGAATCGGATTTTCAGTGGGACTCAGACACTAAATTAAGTAGATTAATGGATCCTGTAAGACACATAAAGGGTTCCTTGAAACAGCCTCTCAGAAATGCAGCAACACGTACATTTCATGACCCGAATGCCATCTACAGTGAACTTATTCTGTGGCGCGTGGACCCAATAGGACCTTTGTCATACACTGGAGGAGTATCAGAGTTGGCGCGAATTAACTCTTTACATACTTCAGCCTTCTCTAATGTTGCTTGGCTTCCAACTCTTATTCCTAGTTACTGTCTTGGTAAGTGTTCATTTTAATAGTGAAATTAATAAAAGCTTTAAGACAGTTATTTATATATAAAATGATTTATATTTGTCATTAGGAAGATTTTTAATAAGTATTCAGAATGTAAGCATCAGACTTAAGTTTAGAGTTTCTAGACTTTTGTTTTTCATCTTTTCCCTCTCATAACCTATTTGTTGAATTTTTTTGGTTAATAATTTTATATCTATTAATTGTATCTGTGTTTCTGGACCATGGTTATGTCTAAAAAGAGAAGTGTGAATACTTTTTTCTCATACTTCAGCCAGTAATAAAAATAAACTATATATTATAATGCAAAGTGTTTACTTTCTCAGGCACATATTGCAATTCTGCAAGTGCTTGCTTTGTTGCTTCTGATGGCAAAAATCTGAGACTCTACCAAGCTGTGGTAGATGCAAGGAAATTATTGGATGAACTGTCAGATCCAGAATCTTCAGTAAGTATTTCCTAATCTTTATTAATATATCTAAACAAATAAGGAATTCTCTTTTAATTTGTCTAGGACTTTTATTTGTTAGTTGGTGTTTAGGGAGTGAGCATCTGTTCTGGGCTTTGTGTGACTAGTTTGTTTTTTCTTAATTTGTGTTCCAATTTACATGAATCAAAATTACAGTCTGTTGACGCTTTCACTGCTGTGGCCCAGGTTCAATCCCTGGTTGAGGAACTAAGATCCCACAAGCCACACAGCGCGGCCAAAAAAAAAAAAAAAATTACAGTCTGTACATCACATCACACATCAATACGTTTTACATTTAAAGAAATAAATATGATTTTTTTTCTAAAATGTGATTTTTTTCTTGACATTTTTCACTCTTTAGTTTGGTTCTGTTAATCTTTTTTTTGCTCAAGAAAGGTTTTAAGGCAGCTCTACCAACCTCTATGTTTAGGTTGGAAAATTTGAACTTTTCTGAGCTTGATTCACTATTTTAAAAGTCCTCTGGTTAGAATATGTTATCAGTGGGTGGCAATGTCTCATTCTGGTAGTTATCTATTTGAACTGGAAGTCATGCATATTAGTCAGTATTCAGATTTGAATAGTGAACTTTCCATTTACCTATAAAAATGTGCCTTTTAATAAAATAACTTCTAATAAAAAATGTTTCCAATATTGAAAATCAAAGACTGTTTTTGTTTTGTTTTATTTTTATTTATTTATTTATTTACTTATGGCTGCATTGGGTCTTCATTGCTGCGCATGGGCTTTCTCTAGTTGCGGCAAGCGGGGGCTACTCTTTGTTGCGGTGCACAGGCTTCTCATTGCGGTGGCTTCTCTTGTTGCGGAGCATGGGCTCTAGGCGCACAGGCTTCAGTAGTTGTGGCTCGTGGGCTCTAGAGCGCGGGCTCAGTAGTTGTGGCGCACGGACTTAGTTGCTCCGCGGCATGTGGGATCTTCCCGGACTAGGGCTCAAACCTGTGTCCCCTGCATTGGCAGGCGGATTCTTAACCACTGCGCCACCAGAGAAGTCCTTCAAAGACTGTTTTTGAATGTCTGCCATGTACCCCTAGACGTGTAGAGAATACAGTGTCTGCCTTTAAGGGAATTTAAATTTAGCAGAGGAGAGAAATTATTATAAAAGGTTAAATAACGGTTTAAGACAGAAGCAGAGGTGTCTGAAGTTGGTATGTAATTAACTGCCAAACACTATTTCATAATTCAGGGGTAAGGGAGTTCAGAGTAGGGTAGGCATAGAAGTTTTTATTAAGGACAGTATTTGAGTTCATTTTTGATAAGATTCAGAAAGACAAATCCTTGGTCTTTGCTGAGTGATAGAATAGCCTGAGTGGATACAGGAAAGTACGTGTATAAATAAGGCTTGTTCCAGAAACAGTGGTAATTGGACTGGAGCCACAAGTTCGGCATAGAGAAAGTCTAGAAAAGTAGCATCTTTAAAATTATAGAGTTGGAAGATTTAAAGGTCCCCTAGTCTAACCAGCCATCTGATACTTTGTCTCTACCACATTCCTGCCAATTTGTCATCTGGCCTCCAAGGAGGGAAGCTCAACTCTAAACGTAGCTCATTCTGTCTTTGAATTACCATCACTATTATATTGAAATTAAACTTGTAATCCTTAAATTCTACTTGTTAGCTTTAGTTCCATTTAGAATAAGTCTAAGATTTCTTACATGTGAGAGCACCTCATGAGGGGCACCTATCTTGGAACCCCCCAATTTTTTTCCTCAGGCCAAACCTGCTGTTCCTCTGCCTATACATTTATCTGTTTTATATGTGACCCTGGTTACTCTTCTGAGCAGCTTTCAGATTGTCTATACACCGGGCATCGTAGGATCACTGGAATATAGCAGTATTGTGGCGTCTCTCAGTAGATACTATTATGTTTGGGCAGGCACGCCACATTTTTTGTATGTAATTCATATTGAGCTGACTTTCAATTAAATATCACAGAGTCTTTTTTTTTTTTTGCTAGTAAGCCATTCTGTATTTGTGCATTTGAATTTGGGACCCAAATATAGACTTATTTCCCTATTACATTTCACCTTGCTAGGCTCAGCTTAACAGTACATCCTTTCAGTATCCTTTTGAATCCAGATTCTGTTACTTGTGTTACTGCTTTGACTTATGACTTATATCACCGGCCTATTTGATGAATGTTGTTCTACATCTTCATCTAAGTCAATTACAGAAATGTTAAACAGTACTGGACTGAAGAAATAACCTAGCAGTATACATTTGAAATCTTTCTCCATTTTTATTGTCTAGAATATTTCTCCAGCTTATCCCAAGGATTTGCATGAGGCAGCTTGTGGTGTACTTCACTGAAGTAAAATACACCCTGTCTGCCATATCTTTTGCAGTCAAAAAAGGAAGTCAGATTTGTAGGAGATGATTGTTTTAATGTATAGTAGGTTGAATGTGTGTATCCTAATGTCTCTTGATGACTAAAACGTTGTACTAGATAGACATCAGGCTCTTTATTCTGACTTACAGAAGTATGTTGTTTTCCTTTTTGAAAATTGGAACCTTTGCCTGTTTTTAGTCTTTTGGCTGTGGCAATCCCCATGACTTCTCAGAGAGAACATCCTCTGTGGTTCATTGTTCTCATTGGCAAAATTTCTCAATAACCTGGGCATTACTTTTTCCAGGAAAGTATAAATTCATTTAGAGCAGTTGGATACATTCTTGGAATTTTAAAATTTATCTTGGTCTTCTGTTCCAATGTACTTACCAATGTACTTTTTTCTTAAACCCTCCATTTTCATTATTTTTTTTTAAAGTTAAGAGGTAATACTTATTCATTGTAGAAAATTTTTGGTCCTTTCTACTTTTGCAAGCTAAATTCTTGAAATAGAAGACCAGAGACAAAGTAGGAATTAGGAGTTCTTTTTTCTCCTGATCTTTATTAACATTAAACCATCAGCCTCTGTTAATAAGCCTATCTTTCTCTTTCTCTTTGTACTCTGAAAACAATAATTAATTCAGTGACTTAATTTTTCAAACAAATCTTTAATTTTAGAATAGTTTTAGGTTTACAGAAAAGTTGGAGATATAGTGCAGAGTTCCCATATACCCCTATTGTTAACATCTTATATTACCAGAATACATTTGTCACAACTAAGAAACCGTTATTGGTGTGATATGATTAATTAAACCCCAGACTTTATTAAGACTTAACTGATTTTTTCCCACAAATGTCCTTTTCCACTAAGGTTGAGGTTCCAGGACCTCATCCACAAAGCCACATTACATTTAGTCGTCATGTCTCCTCAGTCTTCTCTGATCTGGGACAGTTTCTAAGTTTTCTTCATCTTCATCAGCTTTTTCTCATGACCTTGACAGTTTTGAGCAGTACCGGTGAGATATTTTATAGTATTTTCCCTCGACTTGGGTTTGTCTGCTATTTTTCTCATGGTTAGACTGGAGTTATGAGATTTGGGGAAAAATACCTCAGGTGTGTGAAGTACGCTTCTTGTGTTACATGAGGGGCACATGCTAACGATATGGTTATTAGCATCTTCCCTCTTTTTTTCTTTTCAGCTGCAAGTTTGTTAATTTATTGATGTTTTTAAAGAACCAGCTATTTGTTTCATTGAACTCTTTGGTTTTGTTTTAATTTTCATTAGTATCTGCCCTATCTGTATTATTTTCTTCCTTACGCTTGATTTTTTTTGGTTTTCATTTACTAGGTTTCTTGAGATAGGAGCTTAGGTTCTGGTTTTTTTTTTTTGGCCGAGCCGTGCAGCATGTGGGATCTTAGTTCCTGGACCAGGGATCAAACCCGTGCCCCCTGTGGTGGAAGCGTGGACTCTTAACCACTGGACTGCCAGAGAAGTCCTAGGAGCTTAGATTCTTTTTTTTTTTTTCCTTTTCTTTTTTTCTTTTTTTTTCTTTATTTATTTTATATAGCAGGTGGAGCTTAGATTCTTGATTTGAAACTGTTCTTCTTTTCTTTTTTTTTTTTTTTTAGGAAAGAATTACTCTTTAAGGCTTTCTTTATACCTATTAACATCAATTTTTTATAAATGTATTTTCAAAAACATTTTTAAACGTGTGCACAGTTTCAAAATTCAAACAGCATGTACTGTACTGTTATTAAATAAAAACTCTGTATCACCTCCCACACTTCATTGGAAACCCCTTTAAACCTTTTGTTTTTAATTCTTTTGATAAGTTACCACCATAATTCTAAATGATGTGCTTAGATTTCAGTTTCTTAATTTACCAGCAGTGGAAATCAAGTCATTTCCATCTTCTTTGATAGACAGGGAATTCAGCTCACATTCCACTTGTCTCTCTCTCCACTGAGTTTTGCTAGCTGTATTAGTGTGTGTGGCTTTTCTATTAGCTGCCTTTATACTTTTAAGTGATGTATACATAATCCTGTATTTTCATTCTGTCTTCTTTACACAGTATCTCTTTTATCATCCCAAAGTAAAACGAGGAAAGTTGCACCCCTGCACTCACCCTTCCCTCCTCCTGCTCTCAACTTGACTTCTGCCAACTGGAGCGTTACCTTTACAATGTCTTTTATGACATGCACGTTCTATTCTATAACTAAAATTAGGTCTTATGTTTTGATTATAAAAATTGAAACTAGTAACCATCTAATTATAATTATGTAAATGTGATCATTTCAACTATTTGTCACTGATTTGTCACAGATTCTCTCAAAGGAGAAAGTCCAAAGGGTTAAAGTCAAATGACCTCTCTTATATTCCATCAAGTGATCAGGCCACAGTTTTGCTCGTCTTGTATTTGAATCAAAACTTTCTTCTCTAATTTTTCAGTTGTTTTCTTGGCATTTCTAATTTCTTGGGCTTCTTTTTTCTTGTTGAGAGGAAAAAAAGAAACCTAAGTCTTCTTCCCCACTGGGCTAAGAGCTTCCAGCTTCTTAATTGTCCTGCCTGTTAAATCTTCCTCTTTCTGTTCTTGGAGGAATTCCTTTTAGGGTCTTTTGATCTGGTGTTTTAATTTGAGCTGTGTTTTTCGGGATGCTGCAGACATGTCATACTCTCTGTTTCACACCTAGAATTCCACCACTGTTTCCTGGACCGTGAGCTGCTTCTCTCTCTCCTGTACTGTTGATAGAGTACCTCTTCAAATATTGTAAATTTTTTAAAAAGAAAGGTTGCCTGGTAGATAAGGATTCTGAAATCATTCTGAATCCAACATGGCTGGAAAAGTGTTTATTTTACCTTCATATTTATATTTTAAAATATTTATTTATTTATTTGGCTGCCCCGGGTCTTCTTTGCGGCATACAGGCTCTTAGTTGCAGCATGTGGGATCTAGTTCCCTGAGCAGGGATCGAACCTGGGCTCCCTGCATTGGGAGCGCAGAGTCTTAACCGCTGGACCACGAGGGAAGTCCCTTTCCCTTCATATTTAATTGATAAGTTTGGCTGGATATTAAATTATAGATTTAAGATCTTTTTTTCCCCTCAGAAATTTAGAGACCATTATTTCTGTCCTCCAGTGTTTTGATAAGAAGTCTTATACCTATAATACTCTTATTCTTTTATTAGTAACCCCTCCCTCTCTCTCTCTTTCTCTTGATGCGTCTAGAACAGCAGTGTACAATAGAAATATAATGTGAGCCATACATGTAACTTAAAAGTTTTCTAGCAAGCATTTAAAAGTGAAAAGAAAATGGTGAAATTAATTTTATAGCATATTTTCATTAATCCAATATATCCAAAATAGAATTTCAACATGTAGTGAATATTTTACATTATTATTTTTTTAAACATCTTTATTGGAGTATAATTGCTTTACAATGGTGTGTTAGTTTCTGTTTTATAACAAAGTGAATCAGCTATACATATACATATATCTCCATATCTCCTCCCTCTTGCGTCTCCCTGCCACCCTCCCTATCCCACCCCTCTAGGTGGACACAAAGCACCGAGCTGATCTCCCTGTGCTATGCGGCTTCTTCCCACTAGCTATCTATTTTACATTTGGTAGTGTATATATGTACATGACACTCTATCGCTTCGTCCTAGCTTACCATTCCACCTAGCCATGTCCTCAAATCTATTCTCTACGTCTGTGTCTTTATTCCTGTCCTGTCCCTAGGTTCATTAGAACCATTTTTTTTGTTTTTAGATTCCATATCTTTGTATTAGCATATGGTATTTGTTTTTCTCTTTCTGACTTACTTCACTCTGTATGACAGACTCTAGATCCATCCACTCACTACAAATAACTCAATTTCATTTCTTTTTATGGCTGAGTAATATTCCATTGTATATATGTGCCACATCTTCTTTATCCATTCATCTGTCGATGGACACTTAGGTTACTTCCATGTCCTGGCTACTGTAAATAGAGCTGCAAGGAACATTGTGGTACCTGACTCTTTTTGAAGTCTGGTTTTCTCAGGGTATATGCCCAGTAGTGGGATTGCTGGGTCGTATGGTAGTTCTATTTTTAGTTTTTAAAGGAACCTCCATACTGTTCTCCATAGTGGCTGTATCAATTTACATTGCCACCAACAGTGCAAGAGAGTTCCCTTTTCTCCACACCCTGTCCAGCATTTATTGTTTGTAGATTTTTGATGATGGCCATTCTGATCCGTGTGAGGTGATACCTCATTGTAGTTTTGATTTGCATTTCTCTAATGATTAGTGATGTCTTATCCATATTTAGAAGTAGACTTGGGAACTTAAAAAAAAAGATAAGTCACAATGTTGCCCTGCAAAAAGAAGTTTTAGTAAGCTGAAGTTAAATTAAAACTATTTAAAGAACTACCATACCACCCAGCAATCCCACTACTGGGCATATACCCTGAGAAAACCATAATTCAAAAAGTCATGTAGTCTTTGGGGTGGGCTCGGCGGCGCAGGCAGGGCTACGGGGAGCGGTCGGCAGTCTGAGGCGGTGGCGGCCATAAGGAGGCCGCGGCGCCATGGCGGGCGGTAGACGCGATCAGGCCGGCGAGGCGAGAGGCGGTGGCGTTCATCCGGTCCGCAGCAACCTTCTGCAGGGGCCGGGGGTGGGGAGGACCGGGGCGGGGGTCATCCCGGGCAGCGCGGAGCGGCGGGGCGGGGCTCGCAGGCCGTCGGGGTGCAGGAGGCCTGGGCCGCTGCGAGGAGCTGCTGAAGGCCGCTGGGCCCCGCCGCCGGGCCGCTCGACAACCAAGCTCCTGCGGGGCCTCGCCTGAGGAGGACGTGGCCGCGGCGGCTGCGAGGCCACGGGAGGTCGCGGAGGATGGAGGAGCGGAAGGAGGAGGGCGAGACCGAGATCCAGGAGCACGCCCGAGCATTGGTTCTTCAAGTGGGAGCGGCAGTGCCTGGCCGAGGACGAGCAGGACGAGCAGCTGTCCCCCGAACTGCAGGAGGAGGCGGCGGCCGCCGCGCAGCCCGAGCACAAGCAGCAGAAGCTGTGACACCTGTCCCAGACCTCGGCCACCGCCGTGGCCGTTCCCTTCCAAAAGGCAGCCACCGCCGTCACCAGCCTCTACAAAGAAAGCGTGGATACCCATCAGGGAAGTTGTGATATTGGAATTCAGATTGGCTATCAGCGACGCAATAAGGATGTGTTGGCTTGGGTTAAAAAGCTCAGAAGAACGATTCGTAAAGAAGATTTGATCAGCTTCCTGTGTGGAAAAGTTCCTCCACCACGAAACTCTAGAGCTCCCCCAAGACTGACTGTAGTGTCCCCTAACCGAGCTACTTCAACGGAAGCTAGCTCATCTGTAGAGACTGATTTGTAACCCTTCCGGGAAGCCATAGCTCTGCATAGTAAAGCCGTTTAAACATGTTTCTTTGGGAAAATGGTTAAGAGTGTGCCTGTGGACCCAATTTCACATTTAGGTTTAGGTCCAGATATATTGTCTGTTTTTTGTCTGTTCTAGTTACTACTTGCTCTGGAAATGTTTAAATAGAATGTAAGCTAAGAACTTATATGGGCAATTTTTGAGTGTTAGCCAGCCTATCCTAAAAAATGTTTTTAGAAAGTTAGTTTGAGCTGATTGGTGTTACCATAACAGCATTTTTTGCAACATTGATTAGAATTTATTGCTTTACACGCTTATGTTGTACATGTTTCCTTACTCTTCTGAGTCAAAGAGGAAGTTCTTGTGTCTTAAGAATTTTATTGCATTTATACTTACCTGGAGAGCCTAGTCAATGACAGGCAAGTAAGGCAGATAACTGTTGGGCTCGTTCTCATGGGAACTCCCTTTGATACCTTAGGTTATTGAGTGTGCCTGTAGAACGTGAGCGTTGATGACCCAAGAGGGAGTGGACAGATGTAAGAAAAATTAAATTGACTTTCCTTATGTCTGTTGTTCCTTAGGGCCTTGCTTTGATAGTCAGGACTGTTAGAGAACAGGTCCATCTCCCCAGGCCAGACCTGCCATAAAAAGGCATTTTGGCTGAGGGGTTTAAGTATTATTGGAGAAGCCTGGGGTATATAGTCAGTAAGTTTGTTGTTGCTTGTTCTCTAATACAGGCTTCCAGATAGAACTGGGAGAGGTACTTATAGGACATTCAATACTGCTGTAAAAATAAAACAACAGAATAATAAGACTTGGTTGAAGCCAAGATGAAAACATGGATTGTGCAAGTGACTAAGCAGATAGAAGTAATTAGTGAGTTAGGTCATGAGTCCTGTTAAAAGTTCACATTTATGAGCCATAGTGTAGGTCATCTAAAATAAAGTAACCTGCTAATAAAAACTGGGATATATACAAAGGACTTCTATATCATCAAAGCTTTAACGCGTACAGAGATTCTTGTTCTCTTTGGCAAACATTGATTCTTTACCTAAAACCCCATTCAGAACATGGAGTTGGAAAAAGTGGTTTTTTTTTTTTTTTTCCTCTTGATTGTGAGATAGTTTACGATAAGTTAAAAACACAAAAACATTTTATTGCAAGAAAGTCCATGATGTATGGACGCAGTACTTAAGACTGCTTGCTGTTTCTAATATAGTGGAATAGTTGATGCCGTCAGAAAGTTTGAAACCCAGGCAAAATAGAGATTGATCTGTTCCTACTGAATCAGAGTTTCACATCTTTTACCATTAAGTTTGAAAAAAAATTACTAGACGTGTACATAGTTTGTCAGATTAATTTTAGTGCATGGTAGTATTTGATGGAGTTGTGTTTTCCTTAAGCATTTTGATTTCCTTGTTAAAGTGTCTTCTTTTCTGTATTATACTCTACTATAAAAGGTAGTTTTAAGAAACATAAATGCCACTCTTGTTATAAAATCTTAAAAAAAAAAAAAAAAAGAGTCATGCACCACAATGTTCATCGCAGCTGTATTTACAATAGCCAGGACATGGAAGCAACCTAAGTGTCCATCGAGAGATGAATGGATAAAGAAGATGTGGCACATATATACAATGGAATATTACTCAGCCATAAAAGGAAACGATATTGAGTTATTTGTAGTGAGGTGGATGGACCTAGAGTCCGTCATACAGAGTGAAGTAAGTCAGAAAGAGAAAAACAAATACTGTATGCTAACACATATATATGGAATCTAAAAAAAAAAAAAAAAAGGTTCTGAAAAACCTAGGGGCAGGACAGGAATAAAGATGCAGATGTAGAGAATGGACTTGAGGACACGAGGAGGGGGAAGGGTAAGCTGGGAGGAAGTGAGAGAGTGGCATGGACATATATACACTGCCAAATGTAAAATAGCTAGCTAGTGGGAAGCAGCTGCATAGCACAGGGAGAGCAGCTCGGTGCTTTGTGACCACCTAGAGGGGTGGGATAGGGAGGGTGGGAGGGAGACGCAAGAGGGAGGAGATATGGGGATATATGTATAGGTATAGCTGATTCACTTTGTTATACAGCAGAAACTAACACACCATTGTAAAGCAATTATACTCCAATAAAAATGTTAATTAAAAAAAAAAAACTAAGATTGTCACTTGGTCAAGAGACTGTCAAACAAGGAAGTTGTCTATATTGAAAACAAGATAATCGAAGTAGATGAAAAAAAATTGTTTGCTTTCTTAAAGCTAGAAAAGTAAAATTATAATTAATCTTATTTTTGGTAAAAATAAACTTAAATTTAAAATAATATTGTGAGTTTTAATACACTTACTTTTCAATTTTTAAATATTTTTCAACCACTTTAATGTTCTGGAAAAAAAATAACCATTAAAAAATGCATAAAAACATGTCTGTGCAGTTTTACTTTTGCCTTAGGCTGCAGTATGGCTCATCAAGACACTGCTGGATCCTGTATTTAAGATTTTGCGGGACTTCCCTGGAGGTGTAGTGGTTAAGAATCTGCCTTCCAATGCAGGGGACACGGGTTCGACCCCTGGTTGGGGAACTAAGATCCCACATGCTGCAGGGCAAGTAAGCCCACGCGCCACAGCTACTGAGCCCGTGCGCTCTGAGCTCGCCCACTGCAACTAGAGAGAAGCCAGTGCGAGCAACGAAGAGCCTGTATACCGCAGCTAAGACCCGACGCAGCCAAATAAATAAACAAATATTAAAAAAAAAAAGATTTTGTTATTTTGTTCATTATGAATTTTTACATTAATTTTTATTTAAAAATATTGCATTAAGATATTATTTATCTTGATTATTGAGCTTTTGGTGCCCCCTTTAAATTGAGGGTGAAGTTGAGCGGGATCCTGTAGTGTTGAATAAGGCATTCGGTATGTCCATTGGTTATAGCGCTGGCAGAATAATTGTGGGCAGGGAAGGCACATCCTTAGCTGGAATAGGTATTCCTTTGAGGGGATCTCGGCCTCGGCTATATGTTGGAAGTAGCTGAGGAGCTTGTAAAATGCCTGATGATCAGATTGTACCCCAGACCAGTACGTCAATGTATGAAAGTGGAATCTAAACATCAGTGATTATTAAAGCTCCCCAGGTTGTTCAGTGTGCACCCAAGGCTGAGAACCATTGATCTGCAGCAGTACTTCTTAAACTTCAGGATGCACATGAATCATCTGGAGAGCTTGTTAAAATGCAGATGTATTAGCTTTGGGGTCTGAGAGTCTGCATTTATGAAAAGCTGTTGCTGCTGGTCTAGTGACCACACTTTAAGTAGCAAAGATTCATGGTGTGTTAGAGAAATTCCGGTGTTTTAATCTCACCAACTGTAGGCCACAGTTGAGTCCAGGTTTCAAGTGGACAAACCCAGCAGACTGCTGGCACCACTTCCAGGTGTCTGAGCTAACATTTTAAATCCTGAATCTTGGGTGAATATACCCATAACAAATTCAGCCCTACCCAAGCACATATTTTGTCCTCCTTTGTCTAATAACCCTATAATCTGTTCCCATTCATGCACTCTGGAATTCTGCTGATACAAATTGGAAAGATCCTATAACTCCGGTGTATATGCTGCTTTCCCATAGCCAACCTTGTACTTAGACTCCTAGGCTAAGCTGGGATCTTATTCCTCTTAGTGGCCTGAAGGTAGTAAATAGTGGAGGTGTTGCTGAGGAGAATGGACATCTCAAGTTTTTATGCTAGAGAAGGCTGCTTGGAAGGAGGGAGAAGGAAAACTGCTTTTTTCAGCAGAAAGGTTTTGGGGTTTTGGGATTCAAAGTTAGGCTTCCTCTTAGTTTACACGTCCCCATCCCAAGACACAGAGTCCCACTTCTCAACCTTTGCCCTTATCTTCGATCTGGCAGGGTTGTACTTTTAAATGGCATTGTAGATCTGCAAACCATACACACAGGCATAGGGCTAGATCCTCAGCCAGATCTCTCATGGGGCATTAAGGTTGCTAAATGAAGACATGTTCAAAGAACTAGATGCCTTGAAGTTATATACTGTTTATGTAAACACTATAGATTTTTTTCCTTAGTTAATTTTTAAAGTGAGAATGAGTAAAGAAAGTTGAAATATTTCTTTGAATGTATGAATTGCCATTTGTTAGTCAGTGAATATTTAGAAGGGCCTTTAATGTCCGAGATGCTGTGTCATATTGACAGTAGATTCATATGTTGTTGATCATTAACTTTTTTTTTTTTTCACAGAAACTTATTGGAGAAGTGTTTAATATTGTGAGCCAACAGTCTACTGCTCGACCTGGCTGCATTATTGAACTCAATGCAATAACCAACCAAGTAAAAACATGCTTGTGAATTGGTGATACTAACATACTTTGTCCCAGAGTGCTTAATATGCATAAGAACAACGTTGAACAACTTGGGGGTTAGGAACACTGACCCTTCTCACTATAGAAAATCCACGTATAACTTACAGTCAGCTTTCTGCATCCTCAGTTCTGCATCTGCATATACAGTTAACTGCAGATTGAGTAGTCCTGTAATAATTACTATTGAAAAAAATTCCCATGTAAGGGGACCTGTGCAGTTCAAGAGTCAACTATATTTCATTTCAGAATAGTTCTCTTGTTTGATACTAAATATAGCCAACTTCTCTTGATTTCCTTAGTGAAAATCTCCAATGATTTACGAATTCTTCGTCTCCAGTTGAATTGTATCTGTAGCCTTATTTCCTGTTTAAAGGTCATTTGATTCAGTCAGGGAAGCCATGAAGGAAAATACAGTACAGCTGCATAGAGGCTCGGTTTGTGGTTTTTCTTTTTATATTGTTACTCATTTCAACTCAGTAGATGGTGACATCAGCTTTAAGAGTGTTTGCTTTGTTAGGCTGAGTATTAGATATTTTTATGAGATCCATTAAAATGAAGATAGAAGTAGGATCAAAGTATGCATTTACTTTCTAAGTACAGGTCTTTTGTGTAGGCACTGTTCTTTCCTAGCCCCTACCTAGAAAAGAAGGAGAACCCTTCCCTCTACAGGGAGTTTGTAAATCCGATTATAGCCCTCATATTTGTTTCTTCAGGATCATGTTTATGGACTGAAGGGGACAGAAGTAATATATTCATTCCAAATATGAAAAAAGTTTACTTTGATGAGGAAGTTACCAACTATTTTCAAACAAGGGAATGAAGAAAGAGCCAACCATATTTAAAAACAAATATAGTATTATGTCATTATTTTTCCGTGATGCCTTGCACATTCTGTTGGGGAAAATGTAATAATTTCCACCAATGTAGAGAAATTACCACATCAGCTCTTGACAACAGAAATGTGGCTGCCGGACTCAAATTACTAACGCCTCCTAGGAAACCCTTAACTTGTGATTTCCTTTTTTTCACTCCATAGGGATATGGGAGAAGAGTGTATTAGCTTCAACCCGTAAATGTCTTAATTTTTAATGAACTGCGAGTTAAATTCATTTCCCCAGTGTAGCCCCTTCTCTACTCTGTACCATGGGATATTATTACAGACCTCTTTCACCTAGCATTTTGCTTTTTACTTTATACTTATTGAAGATTTTTCCCTTTCCATTTGTGGCTATCTTTATCACAAGGGCTGGTAAACTGCAAGCACTGATAAATGGCTTAGGCTGATAAATCATTCTATGTTTGTTTCCAATGTGCTGTATGCTTTCTGTATCCATGAAAGCATCACCCTTCCCTTTTCTTTCATTTATTCTTCTTCCCTGGGGGAGGTGACCTTTTATGCTATGAATGTGAAGGGATTTTTTTATGTTTCTGTATGGAGAGACATAAAAATACCTTATAACTTTCATAAAAATTTTGTGGGTCAACCTAATGTCATAGTCATTTTATTTCCTTCTATCAATACTGTGAAAGGAGGCTGATTTGCTTTATTCTCTAAGATTATAGCCCATCCATTCAGTGCCAAGATTATCATAGCTGCTTGCCTTCCTTGAAATCTGTGGGGCAGCCATCAAATAGTCTTGACCTACTTCCATAATAAGCTTTTGTTCGGATTTAGCCTTTCCTTGAATTTCAGTTCACTTTTGTGATTCTAAGTAGCTATTTGGGATTATCTTTACTCTTCTCTGTGTGGTCCCAAACATGATTTTGTAGCATCAGCTGACTGTGATGTTTCATCTATTCTTTTAGAAATCTTAGTTACTTAAATGTAAATACATTTCTTCAGAGATGTGTCATTCCCACTGGCTGTTATAGGATCCTTCATAATTCCCACTAGACAGACTTATTGGAAGTACTTTGAGGACCTTTCTGGTTGTTTTTTTTTTTTTTTTTTTGGTTCTCAAGTAGAATTAGAAAAAGAACCTATGGTAGTGTGCTTAATATGGTCTGCGTGGCCACCTCCAGCCAGTCATGAGACCTGATATTTTTGAACTCAGAGTGGCCTAGATTACTTAACTGTTTTTTTTTTTTTTTTGAGATGCAAACCTGTTGATTTGTTTTTACTAGAGTTTCACAGTTCTGCTATTGACTATAGCATCTTTGAAAGTAATTTATCTAATGATTTTTTCTCTTGCTTTTTCCATTCTAATTAGTCATTCTATAAAGAATAGAAATTGTTAGAGAGATTTTTTTCTTCTATTTTATATTAGGGTTCTTGGGGAGGTAGTGGGTGGAAGATACAGAATTTCAAAGATAAAACTTTACTTTTTTCATATTTGTAGTGTGGCTCAAATACACAGTTGCTTCATGTGTTTCAAGAAGACTTCATTAGAGGATATAAACCACATAAGGAAGATATGGAGAAAAAGGAAACAGAAATATTTTTTCAACCATCACAAGGTACTTTTAAAAAATAGTCTTGAGTTCTATACCTTAATCTTAGAAAACCTCCAAACTTTCATTGAGTGTGGATCTTTATATCAAACGTCATCACTCATGATTTTTGACAAATACACCAGTTCTATCAGAAATGCTTTTTTGTAGGTGAAGAACACATGAGGGTAAAAATTATATTTTGAAAGACAGGTTCTCTGGTGACATAGCCTTTTGCCAAGAAATGTTATTTATGAAACCTAGTTTTATTGTTTAAAAACTTAACTTTAGTTGTTCAACTCCACAATTAAATTATTTTGATTGGTAGTAAGTATCCCTCTGGTATCTTAAGGAAGCCAATTAATATAAGTTTACTAAAGATTATTGATAAATATAGGAGGAAGATATTATGTTGTATGGTATACCAGGAAGCTTAGGTACGCTTAGGTATTATGTTGTATGGTATACCAGGAATTAAAGGTATCATCTCATAGTTTTCCTCTCTGAAGGGTTGTATTTCTTTCTTCTTCTTGTGAAAGAAAGTAGTTCTCCTAAGACCTTTCAAGAACAAACCGTATGATATTTAAACTTTATTAGTTAGCTTAAAATATTCCTTTTAGAAGTTATACTTTGTAATTATAAAACTTTCATGTTCTATTTGAAAATGAAATTTGAAAATAGAACATACTGAATAGAATACTTTCTATTTGAAGGTAGGAAAGACATGTCCTACTTTAAGAATTCATTTTCTGTGATTAATAGTTTTTAGTTTACAAAGGGTTTCCAGATACTTTATCTCATTTGGTTACAGATTGTAAGTATCTAGAAGGACATATTTAATTTTCTTAGTATAGCTTTTATCACAGAATTATGTATAGTCATTTAAGGAAGGTATTTCTACTGAATTTGTACCGTTAATTTCGTTTTCTTTAGTGGAAAATCACAGTGAGTTCTGTCTTCTGTGAGGCTTAGCTCAAACATCTTTTCACCCCTCAGACTAATAATTTTTTCCCTTTCATGCATCTTTCTTCATAGATCAGAACTTTTCTTCTTTCTAAGTTATTCAGTTGTCACGTTAAGTTTTATTTCACTGTCACTATAGCATAACAGTACTGTATAGATTTAAAATGTGCTTTTCCATAGTATTTCACCTTTACTTGGGTTAAACTTTTTTATATGCTTTCCTGCAAATCTAACTATCAATTATCATGCTACTTCTGACAGGGAATACATGCCAACCTACTAGAAAACAATGCTTATATAAGGTTGGTATTTTTTAAATAATATTTTTAATTGGAAGACCTGCATTTAAAAATATTATTTTATTTCCCTCTTTTGAGATATATATATATATATATATATATATTTTTTTTTTTTTTTTTTTTGGCTTGTGGGATCTTAGTTCCCCAACCAGGGATCGAACCTGGGCCCATGGCAGTGAAAGCACCAAGTCCTAACCACTGGACCGCCAGGGAATTCCCTTGATATTTCTTCTTCTTTTTTTTTTTTTCTTTTTGTTGGAGTATAGTTGCTTTACAATGTTGTGTTAGTTTCTGCTGTACAGCGAAGTGAATCAGCTATATGTATACATATATCCCCTCTTTTTTGGATTTCCTTCCCATTTAGGTCACCACAGAGCACTGAGTAGAGTTCCTTAGGCTATATAGCAGGTTCTCATTAGTTATCTATTTTATACATATTAGTGTATATATGTCAATCCCAGATATTTCTATATGTCACTGTGAAATCAGGCCGAAAGATTTCCTGATGCTTTTCTTGGTTTTCCTTTAGTTTTTGTACAAAGTTTCTCTTGATTTTATAGCTGTTTTCTTAAGGGACTTGAAATGTGTGTTTCTCCTCTTCCCTGACCCTGCTGTATTTTGTATTTTCTAAGTTTTAGTTAAAAATTAATTACTCTTTTAATTAAGAAAAATGCCAGTTACAGACAAAAGTAGAGTGCGTAGTTAAAGGAACCTTCCTATGCCCATAACTTAGATTGATGATTTTAAGATTTTGTCACCTGCTTTATCTACCCTATTTTCTTTTCTTTTCCTTTTTTCCTGAAATATTTTAAAGCAAACTCAGCCATCATGTTGTTTCGCTCCTGTATACTTTATGCATTTCTAAAAATGACTTTCTTACATGTGTGCTGTTATCACATTGATAAAATAACAAAATTTCTCAGAATTCTGTAATAACTAGTCCATATTTACTTCATTTAATTGTCTCAAAAAAATATCAGGGTTATTTGTTCTTAATTTGTTTGGATCCGTATCCATATAGAGTCCACACACTGTGTTTCATTTTTTAAGAGTCTTTTAAGCTAAAGTAATCCCCCTTTATACTCTTATCATGCCACAGACTTGTTTTAGAGAAAGTTATTTTATAGGAATTTCTCTGACCAGTTACTTCATTTAAAATTTTTCCTGTAAAGTGCAAATTACCTCTGTAGACTTGATCCAGGTTCAACTTCCTAGGTGTTGCTTTGTTCATCATAGAAGGTCATAAGAAAGAACATAATGTTAGGATGTCTCGTTTTTAGTGATGCTAAGATTCAGAAAATTCACCTGGTGGCACCAGTGTAAAACTTGCCAGCAATCTATTATCTCATGGTTTCTTCCATTGATATTGTTGCTTTCCAATCAATTATTTCATTAAGGATTGCACAAGTGTGATTTTCTAGTTTTATCAGTTCTCATTTATTTATTAGCTGGAAAGCATTTGTAAGGAAAAGCTTTCCCTTATCAATGGCAGCTTTTTGGCTATTTTGAAATAGAGTTATTTTTAGGAAAGTGAGAGTAAGTGCTTAGTTCTTTCCCTTTAATTGATGATTTTGCTTAGTTCTTTCCCTTTAATTGATGATTTCAAAGGAGTTTGTGCCCAGGTTGCTGCCAGTCGTTACGGATGAATTTACTGTTGTTGTTGTCTTTCTTTTTGTTTTGTGAATCATTATGAACCCATTTTAGAAAAACTACTGAAGAATAATACACATACAAAGATATACTCATATCACTCATGAATTTTTATGTACTTAGCATATTTCAGTCAGTTTGCAGTCATAATTCTAATGCTTGCGTTGTCCTGCATTAGGCTAGTGAAGACCCTTTCAAGTTGGTCCTGAGTCCTTTTGACACAACCTCATTATTTTTGATAGTTTGCTTTCTTTCAGGCACAGCAAGATATGCCAGGCTTATCTTGTAGATAGCCTTTGCAAGAATGGAGTCATCCCTCCAAACTGTTCCTTTCAATGGAACATGGTATTTAGAGGCCACAATTTGGGTTTTACCGTGCTCATTGCCAATGAGTTGCCACTATGGGTTTTCTTTTTTTTCTCTTTTTTCTCCTTCCTTCCTTCCTTCCTTCCCTCCTCCCTCCCTCCATCCCTCCCTTCCTTCCTTCCTTTTTTATCAAATGAAAGAGTCTTTAAATTCTATACTGCTTCACAATTTTCAAAAGTTTCACACCCATAATTTCATATAATGTATAGGTTTTCATTTTTAAAGAAAGTTTTTGTTGTCCTTTGTAGATCTCGTTTTCATATATGAAAAATGCAGTTGTCAATAGGGAAAATTATGTTCACAAATAATGTCTTTTCATAAAAAATGCATAAAATTTCTAAAAAGTCTCTCCTGCACCACCATCATTGGCCCTCCACCCATGACTATTAATTTTTTTTAAAAATGCTATTTTACATATAGAAAAAGCAGGATACATGTTTACTTCATTCTTTCCATTTAATTGCCAATTTTCCAATTAAGGAGTTAGTGCCCCAGTTACTTCAGGGGGCATCCAGTGAGGCTGACTTGCTCCTGTTCTTTTTCTCCCTCTCTTGCTCTTGCATTCTCTCTCTGTGTCTTTCTCTTCCTTTCTCTCTTCCTTTCTGTTCTTCCTTCTGGTCCTCTTATCCTTCCTTTGCTTTTTTTCTTATGTGCCCTCTCTCTTTTGGTATTCTTATGAACTCAGTGTGTTTTAATAAATTGTATTCATTTTTATTCTTTGATGCTCAAATTGTCCCATCTTTGACCAGTAGGTATCCCTTCATGTTGACTTTTGTACTTTTGTTGTAGCCCTGTTAGTCTTAGATAGCCACCTAACTTTTAGCATAAAAGTTATATAAAACTGCTTCTAGGGGCTTCCCTGGTGGCGCGGTGGTTGAGAGTCTGCCTGCTAATGCAGGGGGCACGGGTTCGAGCCCTGGTCTGGGAAGATCCCACATGCCGCGGAGCAGCTAGGCCCATGAGCCACAACTACTGAGCCTGCGTGTCTGGAGCTTGTGCTCCGCAACAAGAGAGGCCACGATAGTGAGAGGCCTGCGCACCGCGATGAAGAGTGGCCCCCGCTTGCTGCAACTGGAGAGAGCCCTCGCACAGAAACAAAGACCCAACACAGCCAAAAATAAATAAATAAAAATAAATTAAATAGTTTAGTCTCATAGTCACAAAAAAAAAAACTGCTTCTATACATCTATTCTTCCCTTTCCTCCCAACTTCTATACATATCAAGAGATTTTGTTTAAAATGCCTTTCTCTTAACCCTATAGAAACATGTTAACTTAAATATTCTTTTCCTTTAACAATAGGATACCGACCACCACCATTTTCAGAAAAGTTCTTTCTAGTAGTAATTGAAAAAGACAGCAATAATTGCTCTATTCTCCATATGTGGCACCTTCATCTTAAATCTGTACAGGCATGTTTCGGTAAGTAATTATATTACAGTTTTATGTAGAGATGATATGAAATAAATTCATTTTACTGGATATGCTTTAGGTTGGTTAATTCTTTAAAATGAAGATCCAGTGAACTGTAAATTGAGTTGCTGAATTGAAGTATGTATAAGCCAAACTTTTAATTACAAGGCCATAAATCATTAATGAAACAGGTTAATCTAAAAACAAACCAGTCAACGGGCACATTAGACATATTGAAAAAAAAGTTTGATTGATTTATTTTTTAATTAATAATTATTAAATGCCTATTATGACTCTGTTCTAGATACCATGTCTCTATAAATCAGTTTTTCCCATAGAATTAATGTTGTATTTTTTTGTTGGTTAATACACACTGCCATCTGATACCATACACATTAGCTTTAGCATCACTAAAAGAAGATTTGCTATTTAGAAAAATGTGATTGAGCATCTGACGTTCAGAAGGGGAACTGGTTTCGTAGAATATTAGGAAATGCAGCAGTGATTAAAAAAATTATTTCAGCCATGCTTTTGCTATACATATTCATATTGATGTCTTAGCAAATTAGAAGATCTGTAATATGAAGTACAGAAATTGATTATGAACCTTTCTTTTTAAAACAAGCTTACTTTTTGAGAGATACTTGTTTAAATGAAGAAATGCATAGTTAGCCATATCAAACTGAATCTACTTTAAACTGATTAACCCAAGATATTTGAGAGTTTAGAAAATATTTTATTATTTCTGATGGTTATATAATTTTAATGATTTTATACATGCTAAACATTTAATACAGAGAAATAATAATGTATATGTCTTTTGTTCTCTTTGTAATCCACATTATCACAAAACTGTGTAAATAGCAGTTCTAACTGGGCCATGAACTGGGACTGGAAAAGCCAAATGATTCAATAGACCCTTTACCTGTGCCTAGTTGAGGCTAATCTTCTTGTGGTAGGAGGAATCCAAAAAAATTTTCAAAGCCTTTGGAGTTAATTCTTGGCGTTACATGTTGTTCCACAGGAATGCAAGAGTAGAGGGATCTATTGATAAAAGCTTGTCAGGAAGAGAATTTTATTTTTATTTTTTTTAATTGAGGTAACATTGGTTTATAAAATCATATAAGTTTCATGTGTATAGCATTCTAATTTGACTTCTGTATACACTACAGTGTGCTCACCACCAAAAGTAGAGTTTCCATCTGTCACCATAGAGTTGACTCCCTTTACCCATTTTGCCCTTCCCCACCCCCTTTCCCCTCTGGTAACCACCAATCTGTTCTCTGTATCTATGTGTTAGTCTTTGTTTTGTTTTGTTTGTTCACTTACTACTTTTAAAAACGATTCCACATATGAGTGAAACCATGCAGTATTTGTCTTTCTCCATCTGACTTATTTCACTTAGCATAATACCCTCCGGGAAGAGAATTCTTAACCCACCGGAGAATATGGTATTTTCTAGAGTTGGGCACAGAGCCAGGAATGGTTCTCAAGAGATTAATAGAGGTAGTAACAGATCCTTGTGGTAGGATAGGAATCATGTGATGCCTTCTGTCCCCCTGCTTATGAAGAAAGTATCCCACTGCTGTTCCCCTCAGGTCAGGGCTAGTGTAGAGTTGCCTTGCTTACTCTGTTTGTGACAGCAGTAAAAGGTCACAAACAGTAAGATTACAATAGAAGCAAACAAATCATATGCTATCTTTAGCTTTGACATAAAGCATCTATATTTTGGTTCTAAAATGTGCAGCAGATTTAACATGGTGTACATTGCCATTAAAGCTGATATGTGAATTTAGCAGTGTGTTGAAAATCCTGGCAAAGGGTGAAGTGATAGACTTACATTTAGGTGGGGAAGGAACATTTGGAGTACCTTCTAGGTACCAGGCACTGATATAGTAACTTTATATATGTGAGATAGATGTTACCCTCAGTTTACTAATGGAATAATATTAAGTAACTTGACCAAATGACACATCTAGTTTGTCACAGACTAAGTTTCAAAATTAGGTCTTCTGGCTTTAAAGCCTCTCTTTTGCTTTTTTCCCCTGCTCTTATTTTCTTTCTTTGCATGAGATATATACATTAGAAAATTGCCTGGTTTGTAGATAGAGAAATGATTCAATTCAGCCTTATTTTGCAGGTGAGAAAATAGCTAGAGATGATGAAGTACCTTGCTTAAGGCAACATATCTAGTTAGTTTTAGAGTAGGAGTAGTATTTCTGTCTTCTGACTACTGATTCAAGTTTGTCATCTTATTCTATTTTACAAAAAATGTTTTCACATTTCTTATTTAGTGGTCTGCCATTATAAAAGAGGTCGACATATTTAAAATCCACCAGAAGCAAAAGGGGATTGATTATTATCGCTCCGTATTCTGGTGCTACTCGGGATGTACAAAGCTAATAAGACCTCATCCTTGCCCTTGATGAATTCATAGTCTAATGGGGGGAGGGAGATGGACATACAAATAAAAATGTGATGCAAAGTATCTCTTACATGTAGCAGAAGCACAGATAACTAAATCTGCTTAGAGATTTACACTCCACCTGAATGTGAAAGCTGGAAACTTTTTGGACAGAGATCAAGGTCAATATGCTTACAAAGCCATTCAACTAATACTATCTTAAATTTGTTTGGAACTTTTATATGTTCTTGAGATCTTGTTTATTATCTTGTTTCAGCACTTGATAGTTAGTAGGCTGGTATTTTAGTGTCTCCTTTACCGCTAGCTAATTTTATGACCTAAGGAAAATCATTATGCTTTCCAAGTTTAAATTTCTTCATCTATTAAGTGAGGCAGTAACTTGTTATTTCTCAAAGTTTGATTTATGACCCATCTGTTTCAGAAACACCTTGGCTGCTTATTAATGCAGATTTATGGGATCTACCCCAAAACAACTGAGTCAGTGTTTCTGTGGTTAGGCCTGAGAACCTTCATGTTAAAAGTTCCTCAAGCTTTTGATGTGTTTTAAATGTTGAGAACACTGGGCTAGAGAACTTGTTTTTTTTCTAGATCGTACATGTTGTGATTCTTCACTGACAATATCCCTGTGATATAATTGGTGATGCTAAGAAAGAGTAAAATAGTTAAAAAAAAAATTCTATCAAGGTAACTGAGCAAAAGTTTGAAAATTGATCTTGTCTCCAGAGCACTTTTAAGAAACCGTGTTTCTTAAATCATCACAAAATATTATTCTAGCTCATGTATATAGTGATGATACTAATGTATTTCATAATTTCATAATTTATTTTCAAAGCTAAAGCTTCAGAAGGTGTTTCATCAGAGAGTCTACTTTCAGTCCCTGGACAGAAGAACGTAGACTCTTCTCCAGAAACCTCTCCTAGTATGAGCCCCATGCCACATTCTTCATCAATTGCCAACCTTCAAACTGCTAGTAAACTGATTCTGAGTTCTAGACTGGTATATAGCCAACCTCTTGATCTCCCAGTAGGAGTTGAAGTAATAAGAGCAACGCCTTCAGCAGGTAACATAACTTAAAGACTGGACAGTTGTAGCTCAGAGCAATCTTCAGTGCATAAAATGGGTGAACTCTTCTGAAATATGTGCAGAGTTGACACTGAAATAAAGATTTGTTCTCTACTAATGATACCTCTGTTTAGAAACATGTCTATTTTAGAAATAATTTCCTGTGATAAATGTAATCAGCTTGGCAGAAAATAGTGTGAACGTTTTAATGCAAGGTTTCTTGCCTACGCTGTGATTTCCTATAAATAGGAATACTGTGATAGTGAAATTGCAAAGAAAAATATGGTCATATGTGAATTATTGAAGCTTTTTTTTTTAAATTAAGGCTTTTCATCCACATTATTGCTATTATTAAGTATGTTTGACGAAGAGTTGGCAGATACTTTGGGGGAAAAATGTAGGATACAGGATTAGAGTTTGGTTTGCCTAGAGTGATACTGACATTAGCAAGGTTGGTAAAGTAGTTTAAAGAGCAGGACTGGCATCTGTATTTTAAAATGTTCTGTCATTTGTGGAATTTGAATTGAGTTCCTCGATAGTGTTTTTGGGGAACCAGAATTGGAGGTTCAAGACTATTCTAATTACTGGGGAATGATTTTGAGTATGAGGTTCTCTTACTCATCCCTAACACAGGTTTGGAATCAGAGTTGGAAAGTCCACATTAAGAGTTTACTCTGGGCTTTTGTGGTTGATGCTGATTTAGGTCAGCTTTTGAATCTTTCAAAGTATTTGGAAAGTTTAGGATACACTCAAATAAGTTTATTGGAATTAATAATGATAAATAATATTTTGCAGGGACTCTGTAAAATGCTTTCAAATGTCTTGTTGGACAGTAAAACTCCAAGGGAAGTAGTAACGTGATCCCTATTATTTAGATAGAACAGGCTCGGATGTTTAAGTGGCTTTCCCACTGTTAGGAAGGTATTGATAGAATGGAACTTGAATCCAGGCCTTCTGATCCCAATCTTAATCACTATTACCCCTCATCTTATAGTTGTTTTTTTTTAAAATTAATTTATTTAATTTATTTATTTTTGGCTGCGTTGGGTCTTTGTTGCTGCGTGCGGGCTTTCTCTAGTTGTGGCGAGCGGGGTCTACTCTTTGCTGTGGTGCGCGGGCTTCTCGTTGCGGTGGCTTATCTTGTTGCGGAGCACGGGCTCTAGGCACGGGTCTTAGTAGTTGCAGTATGTGGGCTCAGTAGTTGTAGCTTGCGGGCTCTAGAGCACAGGCTCAGTAGTTGTGGCGCACGGGCTTAGTTGCTCCTCGGCATGTGGGATCTTCCAGGGCCAGGGCTCGAACCCGTGTCCCCTGCATTGGCAGGTGGACTCTCAACCACTGCGCCACCAGGGAAGTCCCTCCCCTCATGTTATAGTTGACAGTAGATGGGAAGTGTTAGTCTTTGGCAGTCAGGAATAAATATGAGTGTTCTGGTTAAGTGTTAGGAGAGCATGAATTAAACCTGGTGAAGAAGGTGAGATCTAGTGTCTGTTTAGCTGACTGAAAACATTTTGTGGTGCAGGTAGATCTAGTGTCTGGATTATTTGAGGGCCAGTTAGGGGAATTTGAAAGGCAAATTTTAATGACTATTTAAGTATTTATGATGAAAGTGATAAAAGATGTAGAATGAAAGTCCAGTGAGGCATGTGTGGTAAAGACATATAAATTACAGCAGGTGACAGGTTTATTGATTAAGCATTGACTTGTTTCATTGCTTTTGAGTTTTATTTTAATGAAATATTTGGTTTAGCAGGGGACTGCAGAGTTACTCTGAAGAAGCTCATAGTGGATTTGGATTAATCACATTCTAGAATTTGATTATTAGCATATTATTTTGTGTTTCTATTATTATGACAATCTGCTTTTTCTTTTTTAAGGCCACCTGAGTTCCTCTTCAATTTATCCAGTGTGCCTGGCACCTTATTTAGTGGTTACAACTTGTTCTGACAATAAAGTACGCTTCTGGAAATGTAGTATGGAAACCAATCTACAATGTAAAAGTGATGAGAAGGAAACCTATCATTGGAGGAGATGGCCCTTGATGAATGATGAAGGAGAAGATAACAGCAGTACAGTGAGCATTGTGGGAAGACCAGTTGCTGTTAGCTGTTCATACACGGGTCGCCTTGCAGTGGCTTACAAACAACCTATCCATCACAATGGTTTTGTTTCTAAAGAATTTTCCATGCATGTTTGCATATTTGAATGTGAATCTACAGGAGGGTCAGAATGGGTTTTAGAACAAACAATTCATCTTGATGATTTGGTCAAAGTTGGGAGTGTACTTGATTCAAGGGTCAGTGTTGACAGTAATCTCTTTGTGTACAGCAAATCAGATGCACTTTTGAGCAAGGATAGATATCTTATTCCGAATATTAAACATTTAGTACATTTGGACTGGGTATCAAAAGAAGATGGCTCCCACATTCTCACAGTAGGGGTCGGTGCTAATATCTTCATGTATGGGCGGCTTTCAGGAATTGTGACTGAGCAAATCAATAGTAAGGATGGAGTAGCTGTCATTACTTTACCACTAGGTGGAAGTATCAAGCAAGGAGTTAGGTCAAGATGGGTTCTTCTTAGATCTATAGACTTAGTGTCTTCTGTTGATGGTACGCCTTCACTGCCTGTTTCTCTCTCTTGGGTAAGAGATGGGATATTGGTGGTAGGAATGGATTGTGAAATGCATGTATATGCACAGTGGAAGCATGCTGTCAAATTTGGAGACATTGACGCTGATGGTCCTGATGCAGAAGAGACAGCAATACAAGATCATTCTGCCTTTAAGTCTAATATGTTGTCAAGAAAAAGTATTGTTGAGGGAGCAGCTATTGCTGATGATATTTTTTGTTCACCAACTGTAGCTCAAGATGGTGGCTTATTTGAGGCTGCACATGTACTTTCCCCTACTCTCCCGCAGTATCATCCAACCCAGCTGTTAGAATTGATGGATTTAGGGAAAGTTCGCAGGGCTAAAGCTATTCTCTCTCATTTAGTAAAATGCATTGCAGGAGAAGTTGCAGTAGTTAGAGATGCTGATGCTGGAGAAGGAACTAAGCGACATCTTTCTCGAACCATTAGTGTAAGTGGCAGTACAGCAAAGGATACAGTCACCATAGGGAAAGATGGTACTCGAGATTATACTGAGATAGACTCTATTCCTCCACTACCGTTATATGCATTGCTTGCTGCCGATCAAGATACAACCTACAGAATTTCAGAAGAAAGTACAAAAATACCACGGAACTATGAAGATCATACGGAAAGTCAACCAGAGGATCAGTATTCAGAGCTGTTCCAAATCCAGGATATAACAACAGATGATATTGACTTAGAGCCAGAAAAAAGAGAAAACAAATCAAAAGTAATAAATCTTTCTCAATATGGACCAGCTTACTTTGGCCAAGAACATGCTAGGGTACTTTCAAGTCATCTTATGCACTCAAGTCTCCCAGGCCTTACCCGTTTGGAGCAGATGTTCCTTGTAGCTTTGGCTGATACAGTGGCTACCACCAGTACTGAGCTTGATGAAAACAGAGATAAGAGTTACTCAGGTAAATAACTAAAAATTTATAAAGTTATCATTAATAGAACTGTTTGTATTTATCTATATAATGACTCACATATTAAATTGCAGTCTTTCTTTAAACCTTGCAGGGAAATGACCTCTCTAGTTGATAGTTACTATTACATAATATGATTAGTTGTAAAAGGAAAGGTGATTGGGGTAGGCTATGACTTGTGCATGTGACTTTATGTATTTGTGATATCTGTGTGCATCCTCACATGAATTTTTACCCTGAAACCTTCATATCATTTTGGACATATAGTCTTTTGTTTTTCTGAACAGATTGATTCCTATGGTTTATTTTAATTTTAATTTTAGTGATAATAATGGCCCATTTGTTAATTTTACTATTGAACCACCAGGCTTGTAAGGACCTCCTGGGCTCAACTTGTTCATCTTCGCATTTCTAGGTATAAATAATTTTTATAATTACCTAATTTTCTCCAGAAAGTCTCTTGAGAAAGAGGTTTTCATACATTTTAATGTAACATGTGTCTTGCTTACTTCATTCTGTAACCGGAAAAATTTTGGCTGCCTCCTGAAACTAGATTTCATTCTCTTTTATGCAGATAGTTGAAGGTAATGGTGTTGATTCTAAATGATGACATTAGCAAAGGAAACCGAAAATGATTGATCATTCATTCATTCAGTAAATATTGTGGAGGAGTGAACAATTGCTATGTGCCAGGTGCTTCATGTACTTTATTGTATTTAATTATTACAACAGTCTTCTAGTAGGTAGCTACTATTATACTTAATTTTATAGATGAAGACACTGATCCTTAGGGAGATTAAGTGACACATAAGATCACATAGGTAGTAAATGGCAGAACTGGGGTTCAGATGTGGGTAAATCATTGCCTCCAAGCCTATACTCTTTTAATTATTTCACAAGATTTCCAAGTTTGAGGGAAAAAGACTGTTCCTCAAAGCTACCTGGAATATATCTCTTCATATAGGTTTATGCCTTTATAATATATCTCCAAGGTTTTCTGTAGATTAAAATAACTAGTGACCTTTAGAGGATTTTGCCTATGAGTTATTTTCTAACCATATTAATTAAAAAAAATTTGAATCGTTTTGAGGTTGTGTGCAGTTGAGCAAGATTCTCCCCAGAACAGCCTTAAGCCTTTGTTGCAAACTTAATATATGTTAGAGTTTTTACTTGAGACATTAAGAAAATAGATACATCATAATCCATGAAAAATAGTTTAAATTTTCGGATACAAAACTGTATCCTTAGTTAGGCAATATAAAAATGGTTCCTCCTGGTCACAGCGGATTTTCATTAGGTAGATAAGGCAGGAATGAATGTCTCCATTTCACAGGTAGGAAACTGAAGCTCAGAGATTAAATAGTTGCCATCTCAGTAAATGGATTCTAAGTAAATGAATTCTTCCATTTGTTCAAGTAAGACAATTTAGAGGTATTCCTGACTCTGCTTTCTCTCCCGCCCTAATCCAGTCCATTGGCGAATGCTATTAGTTCTACTGTATGGAGACTCCAGTCATTTCTCATCACCTCTCCTGTTACCACTCTGGTCTAAGTCACGTCACATCCTGCCTAATTATTGACAACGTCTCCTACTAAACTGTTCCGTTCTTGTTACCCTAGTCTGTTCTTCGCATAGGAACTAGTGATTATTTTAAAACAAATCACATTAAATCTCTCCTCTGCTCAACAAACACTGTGGCTTCCCATCTCACTTTAGAACAAAAAGCCAAATCCTTCAGTGATCTACAAGGCTCTTTGTGATCTGGGCTCACTTCCATTCTACTGCATTGTCTTCCTTGCTGTCCCACAAACACACTAGGCACATTCCTGTCTCAGAGTCTTTGCGCATATTGTTTCCTCTGCACAGAATACTTGTCTTCCAGATTTAGGCGTGCCTCATTCCCTTACCTCCTCAGATTTCTGCTGAAATGTCATCTTATTGGAAAGTTCTTCCCTGGCCTCATTATATCAAATAGAACCCTCTTACCCCAGCACTCCCTTTCTCTCAGTCCTGCTTTATTTCTCTCAATAGCGTTAATTTCCACTAGACACATTACTTCTTTATTGTTTGTCTCTGTCTCCTGAGTTGTAAGCACCCTGAGAGTGGGGACTTTGCCTTATTCCCTGCCAAACCCCCAGTACCTAAACTGTGCCTTCAATGTAGCGGATGCTTACTTTGTTGAATGAATACATGAGTGAGTGGATGACTAAATATAGCTGATGGGAAGTAGAGGTGGAACTTTGACAATTTAAAACGTTTTATTTTCTTCAAGAAAATATTTGATTCAATACTCTTGAGTACTTCCTAAGTGGCAGTTACCAGGCTAGGCGCTGTTAGTATTTTTCTGTTTCTTTTATCCAACAATGGCTATAATTTTGAGTAAACTTGCCACGCTTTCATACCTCTGCTCAACTTTTGACTAAGAGTAAATTTGTGGAATCAAGGTTAGAGTTCAACCTTAACTTGGTAACACTAACCTGGGGGTCAAATTTGAAATCTTTGAATAATGAATCTTCTGAATTTCATTGGAGCTAACCAACCTGGAAAATATTACCTATTTAATCATATAATAAGTAATTTTACTTTATTATGTAATTCCTGTTTTTAAATCTCATCTGAATTTGCACAGGAAGTATTTTAAAAAATTATACCTAACTTACTATAGCTAATATATTTTTTATTGGATTTCAAGATTTCTTTCCTTTTCATTTATTATGAGTAGCTCTAAGTACTATTATTACCTGTACTAATAGGTACTTATATTTTTCCCAATTATTTTTCATTTGGCAGTTTTATTATATAAATACGCTTTTTGTAAAGCTGTATAAATAAAGATATTGAAGTGTTCAGAAAGGAATACACTCAAAAAAATATATATTTTTGTAAATTATTATTATTAAATTTAATGTTTATTTTCTAACTTTTTACTCGTTTGTGATTTGTTGCATTCCTTTTTCCTTAAACATATTTCCTCTTTGCAGGAAGAGACACATTAGATGAGTGTGGTTTGCGGTACTTACTAGCTATGCGCTTGCACACTTGCCTTTTGACATCACTGCCTCCTTTATACCGAGTACAGCTACTTCATCAAGGTATTGTTTGAACCTTCGTGCAACTTTTATTTCGTACTGAAGTGGTTAGTATATTCATATTTGTGTATAAGCACTAGTAAGTCAACATATGCATACCTATCACTAGCCTTAAGATCTTCCTGTCACAGGAAGATAAGGTACCCACTTACCTTTTTTCTATGTTATTTTTCAGCTGTATTCTGTGACTTTTGCTCATCTGTCTCAGTTTCTCAGACTTCAGTCACTAAAGTCATAGTAGTTTAAGTAAACTTGGTATGCCTGAGGTTGTAACCTACAGTGGCCCTGAATTTCTATGATGCCTGATACCTTTTCTTTAAAAATTATGTAAATTTTGTCCTATGCATTATTATTTGTGTTTATTTTAATATAAGCATTACGTTCTAAGTTATTTACTTACAAGTAAAGCTGATGTTTCAGGAATATCTGCCGTATAGTAATCCAGTAGATTTGTATACTTCTAGCACATTGCCACATACCCTGATTTGCGATATATAGGTTTATATCAGCCCCCTAACTTAATAGATTAAAAAATCAAAACTGGGCTTCCCTGGTGGCGCAGTGGTTGAGAATCTGCCTGCCAGTGCAGGGGACATGGGTTCGAGCCCTGGTCTGGGAGGATCCCACGTGCCGCGGAGCGGCTGGGCCCGTGAGCCACAACTACTGAGCCTGCGCGTCTGGAGCCTGTGCTCTGCAACAAGAGAGGCCACGATAGTGAGAGGCCCGCGCACCGCAATGAAGAGTGGCCCCCGCTCGCTGCAACTAGAGAAAGCCCTCGCACAGAAACAAAGACCCAGCACAAGCCATAAATAAAGAAACAAATAAATAAAAATTAAAAAAAAAATTTGTTAAAAAAAAAAAAAAGAAAACACAGCCTCAAGTTTCTCTCCAACTCAGATCAACCTCAATTAAAAAAAAAAAAAAATCAAAACTATAGAGTTTAAAGTGATCTGCCAAGATACAGGGCTATTTTTTAATAGAGAATTCCAGTGCCGTGGGCTGTGTTCCTTTTGAAACCAGCATCCTGGATACAACCCCATAAAATATGCTTTAGTACTGTAGGACCTGGAATACCAGGCTTTATAGTTTGTTACTCTTACCCACAGTACTTACCCTTTACCCTTTACCCTCAATAAATGTTCTTTGAAAATATGATTCTAAACATATATCATATTCTGTTGTGTTTTTAAACTATAATTCGTCTATATAGTCCTTTATTTTTTTCTAAAAATACAAATTTTGCTGGTTTTTTCCTATTTGAGTTATCACTGTTAATGAATGACCTTATAACCTTGCATATAAATATTTATGTATATATCTGATTACTTCCTCATGTTTGTTTTCTAGTAGTGAAATTACTGAATCAAAGGGCTTGAAAATTCTTAACTCTTGATAAGTATTGTAACTTTCAGAAAGACCATGCTCATATACATTCCCAGAACCAGTGTTTGATGATGCCAAAACTCAACTCATTGCAACACTTGATATTATCATTTAAAACAATTTATGCCATTTGGAATAGGTTTAAAAAATGGTATCTCAAATTTTAGTTTTAAAATTTAAAATTTTAGTTTTAAATGATGATCATATGGTACTGAATCACTTAATGACAATTGTGTACATTGCCTAGGGGGACCTAAAACACCCAAATTTCTAAAGCTTTGTCAAATTCCATTTTCCCTTTGATACAGTTAAAACATTGGAGATGAGAAAAGTGACTGCTATTGTAGGTGATGGTCCGGGGAAAAACTTTAGCTAGTAGACAAGCTAAGAAGAACAGAGATATATTGCAAAGAATAGCCTGCCATTGGTAGGCAAATAAAAATAAGTGCCTACTGGTGCCCCTGGTTTTTTTCTTCCTAATACCTTTTTTCACTTCTAGTAGTTAGATTTCCAAATAGAGTTACTGCTCTCTTAATCTTCTTTCTGAACCAAATTCCTCTGACATGCCTGTGTGTATTTTTGTTTCCTTTTAGTCATACCAAAAATGTAATCAATCAAATTTCATTTAAGGGTATAGAATATACTTTATATTGTTATTTTATATTAAAATTTTTATATCAGCAAAAGTGTGCATTTTGCATTGCCTTATAATAGCAATTTCTAAAGCAAAGTGTCAGTTTTTTTATAGTTATTTCATTCAGTGATTATTTCTTGAATCAGACAGATTTAAATAGTGAGAGAATTAATCTGCTTTTTAGGTTCTGAAAAAATACAAATTGATGTTTTTAAGTTTTGTCCATTTTCCCCCTAAATTTATAGTGACAGTTAAGGCTTGTTGCATTGATTTTGTGATATGATTTCAAACACAGTTGTATATAAATGTTAGCAATGAGGAATTTAAAAGACTTAAGATTATTATTTAAAATGGTCCTAATAGTTTTTTTAATACTTTCCAAAGGAACTGTTGGGAAGAAGTAATTGTTAGAAAAGCTTTAAACTATATGGGAAATCTATATAGTAGTTGTTAATGAAAAAAATTATATGTGGTAATATTGATAGCCTTACAGCGTTGGGAGTCCTGTGTTGTAATGTGACTATCAGACCGTCATTGACCTCAGGCATTTCTTTGTTTCCAAAGGGATTCTAATAGATGGCTGATTCGACTAGCCTGGCTTCTTTCCTGGGATCCTTGGGGTTCTTCCCAGCGGCATTCCCACTATCTAACATCACTCCTTGGTTCACTTCTCTCATGTTTCTTCTTCACCTGCTCTAAGTGGAGTAAAGTGTTATCAGTTGTTCAACTGTTAACAAACTCACTGAGGGTGTCACTAAACCCTATTTGTTGCCTCTAAATACAGCCTAGATCCCTGTCAGTCTTTTACCAGGGCATAAAAGTGTTTGCCATATGCCATCAGTAATTAGGCCGCTTTAAACTCTTTTTAACTGAGGCACCAAAGGCAGAGGAATGTGCCTCCTGACTATTCTTCCCCAGAACTCTCATCAAGTTTAAAGCTTGCTTTGAAGTGATATGTAGCTCCTTGGCCGGAGGGATGAATGGGGCAGTTTTCCATATCCAGTACTGAAGGGTATGGTCTGCAAGCAAGTGGCACTGTGAAACAACATCCACGTACATGGACCAACATATTTTGACTTGACCAGAGCTTTTACTCTTGATCAGTTTGGTGTGTGTACGTACATATGAATGGCTTGATATTCAAATATCTTTCTTTCCAGCAATTAAGTTTTACTGTCTCTATTCTTGCAGCGAATACGTTTCAGAAAGCTTTTGGTTTTGTGTATCCTGTCAGTGATCTTGTATGTAGAAGCTTATACTATAAAATCCTGAATGATGAAATCTTTTGATACTTTTTTTCAGCTTGAAAATTCTTTCCAGAATGAATAAATACATGATTATGTAAAAAATTGGTTTTGTTTTTGTTTTGATATAGTTCTGAAACTTATTATTTTGTATTTCTAATTTAGGTGTGTCTACTTGCCATTTTGCCTGGGCTTTTCATTCTGAGGCTGAGGAAGAGCTGATTAATATGATTCCGGCAATTCAGAGAGGGGACCCTCAGTGGTCTGAGTTAAGAGCTATGGGAATAGGTTGGTGGGTCAGGAATATTAACACTCTTCGAAGATGCATTGAAAAGGTAACTTTACTTCATTGGATTTTGAAGTTAAGTCTTTTCTTAAAGCATAAAAGATATTATCTTCCAGAAAACCTGTGGTGAGGGATTAGTATGTACAACTTGAGATCTTGAGAACTTCTTAAATAAAAATTTTTGGACCTTTAAAACTGAAACTTGACCTTTATAAAATGCCCAAGCAGTATATCAATTGTCTTTTGCCATATATACTAAGTATATAATATTTATGGAACAGGAATATTTTCTGCTATCAGTTGAGGTGCATCCTAGTTTAAGAAAATACAAACTGTATGTCAGTTATGTACATTACATAGAAAAAAAAGTTCTATTTATTCATTTATTTATTTATTTATTTATTTATGCATGCTGCACTGCATGGCTTGCGGGATCATAGTTCCCCAACCAGGATGGAACCCGCACCCCCTGCAGTGGAAGCACAGAAGCGTGGAGTCTTAACCACTGGACCGCCAGGGAAGTCCCAAATCGTTCTTTTTATATAAAAGATTCTCTGCATGGCTAGGTTAATAAATGCCAAACTTCCTGTGCACATTTAAAATACCATTCAACAAATTTTGATTTGTGTGCACTTGAAGAACATATCTATGGCAGCAAATGACACATACTATAAATTTCTTTTTTAACTTACTTAATTAATTTTTTTTTGGCTACATTGGGTCTTGGTTGCTGTGTGCGGGCTTTCTCCAGCTGCGGCAAGCGAGGGCTACTCTTTGTTGTGGTGCGCGGGCTTCTCATTGCGGCAGCTTCTCTTGTTGCAGAGCACGGGCTCTAGGCGCTAGGGCTTCAGTAGTTGTGGCACGTGGGCTCAGTAGTTGTGGCCCATGGGCTTAGTTGCTCTGCAGCATGTGGGATTTTCCTGGACAAGGGATTGAACCTGTGTCCCCTGCATTGGCAGGCGGATTCTTAACCACTGCGCCAACAGGGAAGTCCCCTCATGCTATAAATTTTAAAATGGGTTTTTGGAATCAGTTTTCTAGTAGAAAAAAAATTGTTAAAGTTTTTTTAGTAGAAGCTGAAAATTCTTTCAGTGTTGCAGAAACTAATCATTATTGAGCACCTTTTGTGTACCAGGTTTGGTTCTAGTTGCTTTTCATAAATTATTTCATATAATCTTCTCATCAGCTGCACGTTACCATCTTGATTTTCCACCTGATAGAACTATGACTCAGAGAGGTTGGGTAACCAGCCCAAACTCCCATCATTTAAAAGTGTTAGATTTAGTCTGTGCCCTTTCTACTCTGTTGTGATTAGGAGAGTGGGATTGTCATTATTTTGTTTACTTTTAGGAGTCCATTGAAATTCTCAGAAGTACAATTAATGATACTACATTTGTGGAGTATGAATTCATTTCTCCCAAGAGGAATTTATTCCTCTACAGTAGTAGTTTCTAAATTTTAGTGTTTGAAAAATCACCTGGCAAACTTGTTTGAAACACACATCCCTCACTTCCACTCTCGGAAGTTTTCATTTAGTAGGTTGGAGGTGGTAGGGCTGTGGCATCTTCATCTGAATTAGCATCCTGTGATTCTGGTGTTCATGGTCCTCACATCACAGTTTGAAATGTAAGTGTAAAACTGTCATTTTCCTGCTACATGTAAGGCTGCCAATAAGATATAAGTATTTCTCTTCTCAAGATAGGCAGATGTAAGAAGGAATTTGTTGTCATACCAACCAAGAGATGTAGTTTCTGATGTACAGGGAAATTAATTGTTATAGCATATAAATTACACAGTATCTACGTTAATTTTTTTTTTTTTTTTTTTTTTTGGCCACGCCACACAGCTTGTGGGATCTTAAGTTAGTTCCCAGACCAGGGATTGAACCTTTGCCCTCAGCAGTGAAAGCACCGAGTCCTAACCACTGGACCACCAGGAAGTCCCCATTAAATTTTTTTCATATCCCAAAGCAATGGAAAAAGAGGAGGACATATTTTATCTGTAGATGTTGCCTACAAAGTCTCTTCAGTTTCTTGTCATCAGTGTGTTGTGTCATTATAATTGAGTATTTCTGATATATACATATGATTTATTTCCACAAGTAACTTATCTTTGAAAATTAAATCAAAAGGATACGTAAAATTTTTTCCCTTGAGATATATGTTATATTGGGTTGGCCAAAAGGTTCATTCGTTTTTTTCTGTAGGATGGCTCTAGTAGCACTTAGTTGTCTTCAACTTCATTCGAAAGAAATTTTTAGATTGTATTGTGACAGCTGTCATGTCAGCACGCATTTAAAAAAAAACTTATCAAAATTGGTGAATTTTTGTGTAGCCATTTTAATATTGAAAATAGAAGGAAAAAAGCAACACTTTTGGCATATTATGCTTTATTATTTCAAGAAAGGTAAAAACACAACTGAAACGCAAAAGAAGATTTGTGCAGTGTATGGAGAAGGCGTTGTGACTGATCAAACATGTCAAAAGTGGTTTGCGAAGTTTTGTGCTGGAGATTTCTCGAGAAGCTGGACGATGCTCCACGGTCGGGTAGACCAATTGAAGTTGATAGGGATCAAATCGAGACATTAACTGAAAACAGTCAACGTTATACCACGCGGGAGATAGCCGGCATACTCAAAATGTCCAAATCAAGCGTTGAAAATCATTTGCACCAGCTTGGTTATGTTAATTGCTTTGATGTTTGGGTTCCACGTAAGTTAAGCCAAAAACAACCTTCCTGACTGTACTTCCTCATGCAATTCTCTACTGAAAGGTACCAAAAACGTTCCGTTTCTAAAACAAATTGTGATGGGTAATGAAAAGTGGATACTGTACAATAATGTGGAACAGAAGAGATCATGGGGCAGGCGAAATGAACCACCACCAACCACACCAAAGGCCGGTCTTCATCCAAGGAAGGTGATGTTATGTATATGGTGGGATTGGAAGGGAGTCCTCTATGATGAGGTCCTTCTGGAAAACCAAACGATTAATCCCAACAAGTACTGCTCCCAATTAGACCAACTGAAAGCAGCACTTGACAAAAAGCATCCGGAATTAGTCAACAGAAAACACATAATCTTCCATCAGGATAACGTAAGACCACATGTTTCTTTGATGACCAGGCAAAAACTGTTACCGCTGGGCTGGGAAATTCTGATTGATCTGCTGTATTCATCGGACATTGCACCTTCAGATTTCCGTGTATTTTGGTCTTTACAAAGTTCTCTTAATGGAAGAAATTTCCATTCCCTGGAAGACTGTAAAAGGCACCTGGAACAGTTCTTTGCTCAAAAAGATAAAAAGTTTTGGGAAGATGGAATTATGAAGTTGCTTGAAAACTGGCAGAAGGTAGTGGAACAAAATGGTGAATACGTTGTTCAATAAAGTTCTTGGTGAAAATGAAAGATGCATATTTTATTTTTACTTAAAAACCAAAGGAACTTTTTGGCCAGTCCAAAAACTCATTAGCTGAAGATGAATAAAAATTCTTATAAAAATTATTAAACATTGAAGTACTAAGCTAAATGATTGAAGGCAGAGAAAATACTGAAAAAGGGGAAGAGGAATAAAAGCGTTTTTGTGATGTGATTTTAGGTGTCTTTCCCCCTCTTTACCATGCCTTGGTAGCTTCCTGCTCTACCATCAGTCAGTGTTCATTAATAAAACATCCATTGTTTTTTATCATTATGCCTCTCAACTTAGTTATTTGCAGAGGTTATATCAGTATCTTTGAGAAATATGTGGTCTGTATGGTACTGTATTCAAAACCATATGATTATGTACAACAATGTTACTGGCTTAATAATTTTTAAACTTACATTGAGTTGATTGGTTCTTTATAAATTCAGCAACTTTGGTCATATGGCTCAAAGGAGGTTATCAGTTATGGTACAAGGGGAATTATGTATTCATTAAGGCTTTTTCACATGGAATTTCTAAGACCTAAAATTTGAAAGCCCTTCAAAATAATGGAGCTTCAACTACCTGTATTTTAATTACATGCCAGAAAGAATGTGTCAGTCCTTCAGAACTGTCAGAATTTGATTGAAAAATACTGGAGGGCTTCCCTGGTGGCGCAGTGGTTAAGAATCTGCCTGCCAATGCAGGGGACACGGGTTCGAGCCCTGGTCTGGGAAGATCCCACAGGCCGCTGAGCAACTAGGCCCATGAGCCACAACTACTGAGCCTGCGCGTCTGGAGCCTGTGCCCCGCAATAAGAGAGGCCGCGACAGTGAAAGGCCCGCACACCGTGATGAAGAGTGGCCCCCGCTTGCCGCAACTAGAGAAAGCCCTCGCACGGAAACGAAGACCCAACACAGCCAAAAATAAATAAATTAATTAATTAATTAAAAAAAAAAGAAAATACTGGAAAATTATGTTTAAAGAAAAAAAACTAAAACATTTATTTTTGTCTGTTTTTAAAAATGTGTGTGTATGCATGTGTGTGAGTATAATTGATATTTATTTACAGTTGTCTGTATCAATATTAGTTGAGAGAGCTTTAAATTGTGAAATCACATATACGTACCATAGAAGTCAGCATTTTAACTTTTACAAAACATTAAGAAATTTAATATGTCTAACTTTCGAGAAAAGTTCTCATTGGGAATTCCCTGGTGGTCCATGGTTAGGACTCTGTGCTTCCACTGCTGGGGGCCCAGTTTCGATTCCTGGTTGGGGAACTAACTTCCTGCAATCTGTGCAGCGCGGCCAGAAAAAAAAAAAGAAAAGAAAATGTCTCACCTATCAAATATTCTGCATTCTTTATTGTTTCCTATGTTAGACAGTTTTATTACTACCTGGGTTCTAATCCCTTTTACACCCCTTACTTACTGTGTGACCTTAGGCAATTCAGTTAACCTCTTTGTGTCTCAGTCGCCTCATGTGTAAAATGGGCATAATAATAGTACCTCTTGGATCATGGTGATTCAGTAAGATAAGTGAAAGGTGTCTAGTACATGGTAAGTAGTCAGTAAATACTAGTTGCTGTTATTATTTTTATTGTAATTACTGGTATACAAAGAGTTGTTTCTAGGAGCATGTATTATAAGCTACTGGCAGTTGTGGATGGAATAGCTCTTCCCATCTGCATAGTTTCTGTCAGCCATGGAAGTAGTAGGGAAGCATTAATTGTTGTAATTTGTTTATCAACTAGTTAATTCAGTATAATTTTTTATTGACTGTTTAGGTTGCCAAAGCTTCTTTTCAAAGGAACAATGATGCCTTGGATGCTGCATTATTCTACCTTTCAATGAAGAAGAAAGCAGTAGTGTGGGGTTTGTTTAGGTAAATTTCCTCAACCCTTATATGGTTTAATGGAATGAAGATTGTGCTGTGACTCAGAAACATAATGCTTTTGAAAGTACTTAGATAAATCAGTTTCCTTTTTTGTGCCTTGATTCCTTTATCTGCAAAACAAATAGGCAGAATATCATTTGAACTTAACCTAAAGAGTGGGATATTGTTAAAAATAAGTTGATAAAAGCACTTTGGAAAGTAAAGAGTGCACTTGCTTCCTATTCATGTATACATAGGTATTTTGAGTTTTCTCCTTATTAGAAGAAATGAAGAGAAGCTTAATAACAAATACCTACCACTAAAGTTGTTATTGTTCTTCTTTTAGATGGATGTTTGAGGTTTTCATTTTCTATTTTCATATATTCTGTAAAGGATTAAAACTATTTTAAATATGGTTCAACCACTGATGTTTGTGCTCTGGTTCCTAGGTCACAACATGATGAAAAAATGACAACATTTTTCAGCCACAACTTTAATGAAGATAGATGGCGTAAAGCCGCTTTGAAAAACGCTTTCTCTTTACTTGGAAAACAACGCTTTGAACAATCTGCTGCTTTTTTCTTGTTAGCTGGTTCATTGAAAGATGCCATTGAGGTATAACTAAGAAAACATGCTATGAATTACCTGTAAGAGCTTGAAAACCTGGGAAGATCGTGGAGGAGACTGTAATGTTTGGTCATATGTTTGTAAGGATAGAGGGTAGAGAATAACTACAGAGATTACTAACTTAAATAGTGGCACAATGATAATGGAATAATAAATAAATACATGTAGAAACAAAAATTTTATATAGAGAATATTGCATTTCAAGATAAGTATATGTATTTCAAGTATAAGTGTATGAAAAAATGGTTTATGAATATCTTTTTCCTGACCATCTTGTGATTCTGAACTATTTAAGTACGTATAGGTCACAATCTCCTTACTTCGTGTAGACAGGCAGATATTTTACGTTCTTTTTCTTCTAAATGAAATTCATAGATAAGGAACTGAGATTGCAGTTTATACTGTTTTGAAATGTAGTCTCAGATATTGGAAGGTGAATGGGAAGAGGTAAAACTTCTCATTTTTTGATACACAATCTTGGTAGCTGATTAAGAGAGTAATTACAAATATTTCTGTTTGTTTATGAGATATTCCTTTTAGGATGCCTATTATTATAATGAATAATCCAAACAGGTGAAGGAAAAACATAATCGGAAATAATACATCATAGAAAAAATAGGAAATATCCAACAAAGTGAAAGTACTTTATGTTTAGAATTAGTCATATTTTCAAAATTATCTCAGATGTATGATTTTTTAAAGTAACAAATATTTATAATTTTGAAATGGGAAGCTTAGCCTAGAAGATACTCAGGCAAAGAAGAGAAATGTTGATTGAGTGAGAGATGCTCATGTTGCCTGAATGACCTCAGATTCTCAGATGAGTAGCTACTTTAGAATATAAACTCAGAGAGAGTAAGAATAGAGTATGTGGCTTTATTTCTTAAGTTATTTGCTATGTAAGTAGAAGATTCTTTTAAAATAGTAATAATTATGTTTATATGGAAATATATTTGGAAATTAAGAGGAACTGATGTATATAAATTCAGATGTCATAAGTGGTATTTAATTTAAAGATGAATGTTATTTGAATTGATCTGAGATGGTGTTGATATACTTCGTTTTATGCATTTTTTATAAATGATCTTTCTAGGCTGGAAGCCACTAAGTTCTAGTTTCTTAATCTTCCTGCTATTCCTTAATCTCCTTTCAAGCAAGTATTTAACTACCCTTCACTGTCTCAACCTCTGGACCTCTTCCCTCCACTGTGAGAATATAAATAGTGGATAACTTCAGGATATCAGTGGGATATTTCATATCTCTAAATAATTATCATTAAATAAGTATTTCTTAATATTTAAATTTATAGGTATGTCTTGAAAAAATGGAAGATATCCAGCTAGCCATGGTAATTGCCCGTTTATATGAATCTGATTTTGAGACTTCATCCACTTATCTATCCATCCTAAATCAGAAGATTTTGGGTTGCCAAAAGGATGCCTCAGGATTCGATTGCAAAAGATTACATCCTGATCCTTTCTTACGCAGTCTTGCCTACTGGGTAATGAAAGATTATGCCCGAGCCTTGGACACGTTATTGGAACAAACACCAAAGGAGGATGATGAACATCAAGGTAGAACATTTTGTGGATTTCTCTTTTTCTTTTTTAAAAGAAGACAGTTTCTGAACTGATGTTCACTTAGGTAATACACACACACACACACACACACACACACAAAAACCCGATCATTACCAGATTTACTTTTCAACTTTGAGAAATTAGTATCAAAATTTCTTGTGTGGCTAAAGGTTTAGTCACTTACTATCTATAATTGAATCTAGCATTTTGTTATCATAATTTGAGTAGTAAAAGAAGACTTCACACACATTTTTACTCTCATAGCTATATATCAAGGCATATAAGATTACCATACTATTCTAATTTCATATATATTAGACTGAAGCATACAGAATGTTTCCACATTACACAGGTCTTTCCATGTATCATAATAGCCGGTTTTCTAAAAAAGTGTAAATTTTGGCTGTTACACATATTGGTTTAGTGTATGGGCCTACAAAAACTTTATTCTTGTGTGGCAAACTTTCTTTACTCTTAGTTATCCCAAATAATTTAGATTTTTAAAAGCATTAGGAAGGTATCTAGCAGCATTGTTTGCAATAATTTTAAAAATGGAACATTTTAAGTATTCATCAATAGAATAGTTAAATAAATTATAATATATCCATACTATAGAAACAGTGTGCTATTAAAAATGGGGTAGAGTGATGTGTTAATATGTGCTGTATTATTAAGTGAAAAAGTAAGATATAGAACAATATGGTTCTTGTTGCACTTTATGTATATATGTCGTACATATACACATGTGTGTGCACACACATACTGTGTCTGGTTCCCACTCCCTCTCCATTTTTTGTTTTTTGGAACAGATCACAAGAAACTACCGGCGCTGGTTATCTTTTGGGAATAAGAGTGGGGAGATACAAGCTTTTACTTTTCATTTTGTACTTTCCATAGTTATAATTTTCTAGCCTTTCATTTTTATTACATATTATTTTTAAACACTAAAAGAGCTTACATGAATAAAGAGATTCAGCCTCAATTTTTACTTTCTTCTTTACGAAAAAGAAATATAATACTTTAATACAGTAGTCCCCCCTTATCCACAGGGATTATATTCCAAGACTCCCAGTGGATGACTGAAATTGTGGATAGTACCAAATCCTGTATAAACTATGTTTTTTTAATATATATATATGATAAAGTTTAATTTATAAATTAGGCACAGTAAGGGATTAACAACAGTGACTAATAATAAAATAAAATAGAACAATTATAACAATATACTGTAATGAAAGATGTGGTTTCTCTCACTCAGAATCTTATCATACAAATTTATTGCCTTTTCCATCTTAACTAAGCACTTACCATGCACTGTGCCCATAACTTCTGCAGTTTGAGGTGTGACAGAAAAACTAGCATGAGTTTCTTTTTCCTGCTCCACAATTTCATGGACAGAAGATTCATTCTGACCATAGATCTTAGTACCCTCAGCTTACAAATTTTTTACTTTCCTTATTAAATAGAGAACTCTCAAATTTTCACTTGAAGGAAGTGCTTACGGCTTCTCTTTGGCGTAGATGAACTGCCAGCATCACTACTCTTGCACTTGGGGCCGTTATTAAGTATTATAAAATGAGGGTGAGTTGAACACAAGCACTGTGGTGCCATGACAGTGGATCTGATAATCCAGGTGGCTACTAAATGACTAGTGGGTGGAATACTCTGGACAGGATGGAGCGAGATTTTTGTCATGCTACTCAGAACCACTCGCAATTTAAAACGTATGAATTGTTTTTTTTCTGAAATTTTCCATTTAATATTTTTGGACCTCAGTTGACCTCAGGTAACTGAATCCATGGAAAGCAAAACTGCAGATAAGGAGGGACTACTGTAAATATTTTAAAATTTTTTTAAAGGAAAGGAAATAAAACCTTTAGAAGAAAAATAAATATCTGAGCTACCCAGGTAATTTTAATAAAATGTACACATTTTTACAGAAGGAAGATTCTGTTTATTTCTTAATGTTTTCCAGGTTAACTTTTAAAAGGTTGTTACTGGGGAAATTGTTATGTATGCATAAAAAAGTGAATGATATAATGAAAGTCTGTGACTCTATCATCCAGTTTCAGTAGTTATCAACTCATAACCAACCTCGTGTCATATATATATATTCCCATCCTTTCCACACCCTCCCATTCTCAATACTGTATAGATTCATTTTGAAGCAAACCCAACAGATCATTTCATCTGTGAATATTGCAACATGCATCTCTAAAAAATAAGGACTCTTTAAACAACAATAACACATGTCATTGTTATAACACATACCAATTTTATTAGTAATTAAATACTCAGTGTGTTCATATTTCCCTGGTTCTCTCATAAAATCTTATACAGTTGATTTGTTTGAATCAAGATCCAAATGATGCCTATATATTGTGATTGGCTGAGGTGCCTCTTATGTCTGTTTTGATCCATATTTAGTTACCCCTCTCCCCCTCCCCCAGTTTATTTGTTAAAGAAGTCGGATTGTTTGTCCTGTAGTTTCTTGAGTTTTGGATTTTGCTGGTTGTGTCCCTGATGTTTCACTTAATGTTTTTTCCCCCTGTGTTCTCTGTATTTCCTATAAGTTGGTAATTAAGATTTTAGAGGCTTTTATCAGATTTTTTGGCGGAAATATTTCATAGTTGGGTGGAGTACTTCCACCAGGGAACTCATAATGTTAGCTTATTTTGCTTTTTGAGGAATTAACAGCTATCAATGACTGCTGCCCACATCCCTTATTTCATTAGTGTTTGTAAACTGATAATATTCTAAATACGTCATTTTATTTTTCCTTTATGAGCTGGAATGCTTCTCTAGAGTACAATCTCCCTTGGCAATGGTTTGATTACTCTGAATTCCAGTAGTATGCATAGTAAAGGGAACATAAATGTTTGATTCTTCCTCTTTTTATTTACCAATTTTCAAAATAATAGCTTGGTTCCCTAGCATCCTACAAAGGTGACCAATTAGCTTTTAGTTTTTAAGGTTTTTTTTTTGTTTTTTTAAAAAAATAAATTTATTTATTTATTTATTTTGGGCTGTGTTGGGTCTTCGTTGCTGTGTGCAGGCTTTCTCTAGTTGCGGCGAGCAGGAGCTACTCTTTAATTGCAGTGTGCAAGCTTCTCATTGCGGTGGCTTCTCTTGTTGCGGAGCATGGGCTCTAGGCGCACGGGCTTCAGTAGTTGTGGCTCGCGGGCTCTAGAGCGCAGGCTCAGTAGTTGTGGCGCACGGGCTTAGTTGCTCCGCGGTGTTGCTCTGCGGGATCTTCCCAGACCAGGGCTCGAACCCGTGTCCCCTGCATTGGCAGGTGGATTCTTAACCGTTGTGCCACCAGGGAAGCCCTTTTAAGGCTATTTTGAGCTCATAGATTTAGATAGATTTGTGTTTTAATCCATTGCAGGTTATTAGTATGGATGCTCAGATTATCTCATTTTAAACCAATCGGAGCCTGTTTAAGTTCTTGAATGCCTTTGACATTATTCTTTGATAGCTTATGGCAAGATGTTTCAGACTTATCATATGCATCTCCTGCCCAAGACCTGGAAATGGCCTTTCCTCCAAAGAATCCTGGTTCCTTTTAGTTGGGAGTAACATTTAGAGACCACAGCCTGGGCACAGGGATTCTCACTGCTAGTGGTTTGGTCATTGTTTCTAGGCCATTTCAGTGAATGAAGGTAGGAAATTCCACTGCCCCCCACCCCTCCACCCGAGATACATGTGTTCACATTTATCACATTTCTAATTCAGATATGGAGTATAGGGTTCTTTCTTCTGAGATTTCAAATTTGTGTCTTATAATGAAAAGCTTGGATTCTTATGACATTAACATAGTTACTTGCTGTTTTATATACATATAATAGTTTCAGAATAATGATGTAGATATTTTCATAACAACATGGTTACTGAGAAGAGTTTAAGCTTTTTTTTTTTTCAGTTCTTTTTTTTTTAACATCTTTACTGGAGTATAATTGCTATACAATGGTGTGTTAATTTCTGCTTTATAACAAAGTGAATCAGCTATACATATACATATATCCCCATATCCCCTCCCTCTTGCGTCTCCCTCCCACCCTCCCTATCCCACCCCTCTAGGTGGTCACAAAGCACCGAGCTGCTCTCCCTGTGCTATGCAGCTGCTTCCCACTAGCTAGCTATTTTACATTTGGCAGTGTATATATGTCCATGCCACTCTCTCACTTCCTCCCAGCTTACCCTTCCCCCTACCCGTGTTCTCAAGTCCATTCTCTACATCTGCATCTTTATTCCTGTCCTGCCCCTAGGTTTTTCAGAACCTTTTTTTTTTTTTTTTTTAGATTCCATATATATGTGTTAGCATACGGTATTTGTTTTTCTCTTTCTGACTTACTTCACTCTGTATGACGGACTCTAGGTCCATCCACCTCACTACAAATAACTCAATATCGTTTCTTTTTATGGCTGAGTAATATTCCATTGTATATATGTGCCACATCTTCTTTATCCATTCATCTGTCGATGGGCACTTAGGTTGCTTCCATGTCCTGCGTATTGTAAATAGAGCTGCAATGAACATTTTGGTACATGACTCTTTTTGAATTATGGTTTTCTCAGGGTATATGCCCAGTAGTGGGATTGCTGGGTCGTATGGTAGTTCTATTTTAAGGTTTTTAAGGAACCTCCATACTGTTATCCATAGTGGCTGTATCAATTTACATTCCCACTAACAAGGCAAGAGGGTTCCCTTTTCTCCACACCCTCTCCAGCATTTATTATTTGTAGATTTTTTGATGATGGCCATCCTGACCGGTTTGAGATGATATCTCACTGTGGTTTTGATTTGCATTTCTCTAATGATTAATGATGTTGAGCATTCTTTCATGTGTTTGTTGGCAATCTGTATATCTTCTTTGGAGAAATGTATATTTAGGTCTTCTGCCCATTTTTGGATTGGGTTGTTTGTTGTTTTGATATTGAGCTGCATGAGCTGCCTGTAAACTTTGGAGGTTAATCCTTTGTCAGTTGCTTCATTTGGAAATATTTTCTCCCATTCTGAGGGTTGTCTTTTCATCTTGTTTGCGGTTTCCTTTGCTGTGCAAAAGCTTTTAACTTTCATTAGGTCCCATTTGTTTATTTTTGTTTTTATTTCCATTTCTCTAGGAGGTGGGTCAGAAAGGATCTTGTTGTGATTGATGTCATAGAGTGTTCTGCCTATGTTTTCCTCTAAGAGTTTGATAGTGTCTGGTCTTATATTTAGGTCTTTAATCCATTTTGAGTTTACTTTTGTGTATGATGTTAAGGAGTGTCCTAATTTCATTCTTTTACATGTAGCTGTCCAGTTTCCCCAGCAGCACTTATTGAAGAGGCTGTCTTTTCTCCATTGTATATTCTTGCCTCCTTTAACAAAGATAAGGTGACCATATATGCGTGGGTTTATCTCTGTGCTTTCTATCCTGTTCCATTGATGTATATTTCTGTTTTTGTGCCAGTACCATACTGTCTTGATTACTGTAGCTTTGTAGTATAGTCTGAAGTCAGGGAGCCTGATTCCTCCAGCTCCGTTTTTTTTTTTTTTTTTTAATTTTTTTTTTTTTTTTTTTTAAACATTGTTTTATGTTCACTTTTCTTTCAGTTACTTTCAGCTTAGGAGAGGTGATACAGGTTTTCCATTAATAGTAATTTATAAAGGTTTTACTCTTTTTTTAACAATTTTTATTTATTTATTTATTTATGGCTGTGTTGCATCCTCGCTTCTGTGCGAGGGCTTTCTCTAGTTGCGGCAAGCGGGGGCCACTCTTCATCGCGGTGCGCGGGCCTCTCACTGTCGCGGCCTCTCGTTGCGGAGCACAGGCTCCAGACGCGCAGGCTCAGCAATTGTGGCTCACAGGCCCAGTCGCCCCGCGGCATGTGGGATCTTCCCAGAGCAGGGCTCGAACCCGTATCCCCTGCATTGGCAGGCAGATTCTCAACCACTGCGCCACCAGGGAAGCCCTCCAGCTCCGTTTTTCCTTCTCAAGTTTGCTTTGGCTATTCAGGGTCTTTTGTGTTTCCATACAAATTGTGAAATTTTTTGTTCTAGTTCTGTGAAAAATGCCAGTGGTAGTTTGATAGGGATTGCACTGAATCTGTAGATTGCTTTGGGTAGTATAATCATTTTCACAATGTTGATTCTTCCAATCCAAGAACATGGTATATCTCTCCATCTATTTGTATTATCTTTAATTTCTTTCAAAAATGTCTTAAAATTTTCTGCATACAGGTCTTTTGTCTCCTTAGGTAGGTTTATTCCTAGATATTTTATTCTTTTTGTTGCAATGGTAAATGGGAGTGTTTTCTTAATTTCACTTTCAGATTTTTCATCATTAGTGTACAGGAATGTAAGAGATTTCTGTGCATTAATTTTGTATCCTGCTACTTTACCAAATTCATTGATAAGCTCTAGTAGTTTTCTGGAAGCATCTTTAGGATTCTCTATGTATAGTATCATGTCATCTGCAAACAGTGACAGCTTTACATCTTCTTTTCCGATTTGGATTCCTTTTATTTCTTTTTCTTCTCTGATTGCTGTGGCTAAAACTTCCAAAACTATGTTGAATAATAGTGGTGAGAGTGGGCAACCTTGTCTTGTTCCTGATCTTAGTGGAAATGGTTTCAGTTTTTCACCATTGAGGACAATGTTGGCTGTGGGTTTGTCATATATGGCCTTTATTATGTTGAGGAAAGTTCCCTCTATGCCTACCTTCTGCAGGCCTTTTATCATAAATGGGTGTTGAATTTTGTCGAAAGCTTTCTCTGCATCTATTGAGATGATCATATGGTTTTTCTCCTTCAATTTGTTAATATGGTGTATCACATTGATTGATTTGCACATATTGAAGAATCCTTGCATTCCTGGGATAAACCCCACTTGATCATGGTGTATGATCCTTTTAATGTGCTGTTGGATTCTGTTTGCTAGCATTTTGTTGAGGATTTTTGCATCTATGTTCATCAGTGATATTGGCCTGTAGTTTTCTTTCTTTGTGACATCGTTGTCTGGTTTTTGTATCAGGGTGATGGTGGCCTCGTGGAATGAGTTTGGGAGTGTTCCTCCCTCTGCAATATTTTGGAAGAGTTTGAGAAGGATAGGTGTTAGCTCTTCTCTAAATGTTTGATAGAATTCGCCTGTGAAGCCATCTGGCTCGGGGCTTTTGTTTGTTGGAAGATTTTTAATCACAGTTTCAATTTCAGTGCTTGTGATTGGTCTGTTCATATTTTCTATTTCTTCCTGGTTCAGTCTCGGAAGGTTGTGCATTTCTAAGAATTTGTCCATTTCTTCCAGGTTGTCCATTTTATTGGCATAGAGTTGCTTGTAGTAATCTCTCATGATCCTTTGTATTTCTGCAGTGTCAGTTGTTACTTCTCCTTTTTCATTTCTGATTCTATTGATTTGAGTCTTCTCTCTTTTTTCTTGATGAGTCTGGCTAATGGTTTATCAATTTTGTTTATCTTCTCAAAAACCAGCTTTTAGTTTTATTGATCTTTGCTATAGTTTCCTTCATTTCTTTTTCATTTATTTCTGATCTGATCTTTATGATTTCTTTCCTTCTGCTAACTTTGGGGTTTTTTTGTTCTTCTTTCTCTAATTGCTTTAGGTGCAAGGTTAGGTTGTTTATATTAGATGTTTCTTGTTTCTTAAGGTAGGATTGTATTGCTATAAACTTCCCTCTTAGAACTGCTTTCACTGCATCCCATAGGTTTTGGGTCTTGAGTTTTCATTAAATTTTTTGATTTCCTCTTTGATTTCTTCAGTGACCTCTTGGTTATTAAGTAGTGTATTGTTTAGCCTCCATGTGTTTGTATTTTTACCAGATTTTTTCCTGTAATTGATATCTAGTCTCATAACATTGTGGTCGGAAAAGATACTTGATATGATTTCAGTTTTCTTAAATTTACCAAGGCTTGATTTGTGACCCAGGATATGGTCTATCCTGGAGAATGTTCCATGAGCACTTGAGAGAAAGTGTATTCTGCTGTTTTTGGATGGAATGTCCTATAAATATCAATTAAGTCAATCTTGTTTAATGTATCATTTAAAGCTTGTGTTTTCTTATTTATTTTCATTTTGGATGATCTGTCCATTGGTGAAAGTGGGGTGTTAAAGTCCCCTACTATGATTGTGTTACTGTCAATTTCCCCTTTTATGGCTGTTAGTATTTGCCTTATGTATTTAGGTGCTCCTATGTTGGTTGCATAAATATTTATAATTGTTATATCTTCTTCTTGGATTGATCCCTTGATCATTATGTAGTGTCCTTCTTTGTCTCTTGTATTAGTCTTTGTTTTAAAGTCTATTTTGTCTGATATGAGAATTGCTACTGCAGCTTTCTTTTGATTTCCATTTGCATGGAATATCTTTTCCATCCCCTCACTTTCAGTCTGTATGTGTCCCTAGGTCTGAAGTGGGTCTTTCTTTGTCAACATGTATACGGGTCTTGTTTTTGTATCCATTCAGCCAGTCTTTGTCTTTTGGTGGGAGCATTTAATCCATTTACCTGTAAGGTAATTATCAATATGTATGTTCCTATTACCATTTTCTTAATTGTTTTGGTTTGTTATTGTAGGTCTTTTCCTTCTCTTGTGTTTCCTGCTTAGAGAAGTTCCTTTAGCATTTGTTGTAAAGCTGGTTTGGTGGTGCTGAATTCTCTTAGCATTTGCTTGTCTGTAAAGGTTTTAATTTCTCCATTGAATCTGCATGAGATCCTTGCTGGGTAGAGTAATCTTGGTTGTAGATTTTTCCCTTTCATCACTTTAAATATGTCCTGCCACTCCCTTCTGCCTTGCAGAGTTTCTGCTGAAAGATCAGCTGTTAACCTTATGGGGATTCCCTTGTATGTTATTTGTTGTTTTTCCCTTGCTGCTTTTAATATTTTTTCTTTGTATTTAATTTTTGATAGTTTGATTAATATGTATCTTGGCATGTTTCTCCTTGGATTTATCCTGTGTGGGACTCTCTGTGCTTCCTGGACTTGTTTGACTATTTCCTTTCCTGTATTAGGGAAGTTTTTGACTATAATCTCTTCAAATGTTTTCTCAGTCCCTTTCTTTTTCTCTTCTTCTTCTGGAACCCCTATAATTCGAATGTTGGTGCGTTTAATGTTGTCCCAGAGGTCTCTGAGACTGTCCTCAATTCTTTTCATTCGTTTTTCTTTATTCTGCTCTGCAGTAGTTATTTCCACTATTTTATCTTCCAGGTCACTTATCCATTCTTCTGCCTCAGTTATTCTGCTATTGATTCCTTCTAGAGAATTTTAAATTTCATTTATTGTGTTGTTCATCATTGTTTGTTTGCTCTTTAGTTCTTCTAGGTCCTTGTTAAACATTTCTTGTCTTTTCTCCATTCTATTTCCAAGATTTTGGATCAGCTTTACTATCATTACTCTGAATTCTTTTCCAGGTAGACTGCCTATTTCTTCTTCATTTGTTTGGTCTTGTGGGTTTTTACCTTGCTCCTTCATCTGCTGTGTGTTTCTCTGTCTTCTCATTTTCCTTCACTTACTGTGTTTGGTGTCTCCTTTTCACAGGCTGCAGGTTCGTAGTTCCCGTTGTTTTTGGTGTCTGCCCCCAGTGGCTAAGGTTGGTTCAGTGGGTTGTGTAGGCTTCTTGGTGGAAGGGAGTCGTGCCTGTGTTTTGGTGGATGAGGCTGGATCTTGTCTTTCTGGTGGGCAGGACTGTGTCCATTGGGTGTGTTTTGGTGTGTCTGTGACCTTACTATGATTTTAGGCAGCCTCTGTGCTAATGTGTGGGGTTGTGTTCCTGTTTTGCTAGTTGTTTGGCATAGGGTGTTGAGCACTGTAGCTTGCTGGTCATTGAGTGGAGATGGGTCTTAGCGCTGAGAAGGAAATCTCTGGAAGAGCTTTTGCATTTGATATTACGTGGAGCTGGGAGGTCTCTGGTGGACCAGTGTCCTGAACTCAGCTCTCCCACGTCAGAGGCATAGGCGTGACACCTGGCCGGAGCACGAAGACCCTGTCACCCACACGGCTCAGTAGAAAAGGGAGAAAAAAAGAAACAAAGAAAGAAAAATAAAATAATATAATATAAAGTTATTAAAATAAAAAATAATTATTAAAAAAATTTAAAAGTAATAATAAAGAAGGAAAGAATAGAGCAAGCAAACCAAAAAAACAAATCCACCAATGATAGCAAGTGCTAAAAACTATACTAAAAAAACCCAAAAAACAAAAAATGGATAGACAGAACCCTGGGACAAATGGTAAAAGCAAAGCTATACAGACAAAATCATACGAAGAAGCATACACATACGCACCTCACAAAAAGTGAAAAAGGAAAAAAAAATATATCTATATATATAAAAGAAAAAAAGGAGGATGAGAGCAACCAAATCAATAAACAAATCTACTAGTGATAATCAACTCTAAATACTAAACTAAGATAAACATAAAGACAGGAACAAATTAGATGCAGAAAGCAAACCCCAAATCTACAGTTGCTCCCAACATCCACCACCTCAATTTTGGGATGATTCGTCATCTGTTCAGGTATTCCACAGATGCAGGGTACATCGAGTTGACTGTGGAGATATAATCTGCTGCTCCTGAGGCTGCTGGGAGAAAGTTCCCTTTCTCTTCTTTGTTCACACAGCTCCTGGGGTTCAGCTTTGGATTTGGCCCCCGCCTCTGCGTGTAGGTCGCCTGAGGGTGTCTGTTCTTTCCTCAGACAGGATGGGGTTAAAGTAGCAGCTGATTAGGGGGTACTGGCTCACTCAGGCCAGGGTGAGGGAGGGGTACAGAATGCGAGGCGAGACTGCGGCGGCAGAGGCCAGTGTGACGTTGCACCAGCCTGAGGCTCACCATGTGTTCTCCCGGGGAAGTTGTCCCTGGATCACGGGACCCTGGCAGTGGCGGGCTGCACAGGCTCCCGGGCGGGGTTGTGTGGAGAGTGACCTGTGCTTGCACACAGGCTTCTTGGTGGCTGCAGAAGCAGCATTAGCATTTCATGCCTGTCTCTGGTGTCCACGCTGATAGCCGCGGCTCGTGCCCATCTCTGGAGCTCGTTTAGGCGGTGCTCTGAATCCCCTCTCCTCGCACACCCCGAAACAGTGGTCTCTTGACTCTTAGGCAGTTCCAGACTTTTCCCCGGACTCCCTCCCGGCTAGCTGTGGTGCAGTAGCCCCTTTCAGGCTGTGTTCATGCAGCCAACCCCAGTCCTCTCCCTGGGATCCGACGGAAGCCCGAGCCTCAGCTCCCAGCCCCCACCTGCCCCTGCGGGTCAGCAGACAAGCCTCTCAGGCTGGTGAGTGCTGGTCGGCACCGATCCTCTGTGTGGGAATCTCTCCGCTTTGCCCTCCGCACCCGTTGCTGCGCTCTCCTCCATGGCTCTGAAGCTCCCCCCTCCGCCACCCACAGTCTCCGCCCGCGAAGGGGCTTCCTAGTGTGTGGAAACCTTTCCTCCTTCACAGCTGCCTCCCACTGGTGCAGGTCCCGTCCCTATTCTTTTATCTCTGTTTTTTCGTTTTTCTTTTGCCCTACCCAGGTACGTGGGGAGTTTCTTGCCTTTTGGGAGGTCTGAGGTCTTCTGCCACCGTTCAGTAGGTGTTCTGTAGGAGTTGTTCCACATGCACATGTATTTTTGATGTATTTGTGGGGAAGAAGGTGATCTCCATGTCTTACTCCTCCGCCATCTTGAAGGTCTCCCTCTTTGCAGTTCTTTTTGTTTTGATAGTATATCCCACTAAGGATGTTCAGTCAAATTACTTATTTTTTTAAATTACTTATTTTTAAGTCACTTTATAGTTCCTCTCGTGTGGTTATGCTACCACCTTGATACAAAGAATAATTTGTTTAATTTTGCTTTTGCTTTTATTGTGAATTTTTAAAAATTAATTTTCTTTTAGAATTATATAAAATGTTGAAGTGGTTTTGAAATAAAAACAATAAAATCAAGGTATTTTCAGAGAAATCTAGCTTCTTTCCTCATCTCTCTACCCTGTTCTTGCCTCCTTTTTTAGGGGACCAATTGAAAAAAAAAATTGTGTGTTCTCCTTCCATTTAAAAAAATACAAGTGTGCGTGTGTGTGTGTGTGAATGTGTGTATGTGTTCCCTCTTTACTTTCTTAGATAAAAGGTAGTTTAGTATATATACTTTTCTTCATCTTCTTTTACTTAATATATTCTGGATATCACTCCATAGCAAAACAGGAAAATTCTTTTTATTTTAGCTGTATTTTGTGGGTATATCATAGTTTAACTAATCCTAGTTTAATACTTAAGTGTCCTTTATTTTGAGGAAATGCTGACATTTTATTCTTTTGTAATATAATTACAAGTTAACATAATACCTTGTGATTGTATCTGTTTGATTTCTATAGTTATCAAATCTTGTAACCCAGTGGTGTTTAGTTTCTACAACTACCTTCGAACTCATCCTTTGCTTATTCGAAGAAACCTTGCCTCCCCTGAAGGAACTTTGGCAACCTTAGGTCTCAAAACGGAGAAGAACTTTGTTGATAAAATTAATCTCATAGAAAGAAAATTATTCTTTACTACAGCAAATGCTCATTTTAAAGTTGGATGTCCTGTTTTAGCCTTGGAGGTGCTCTCCAAAATTCCAAAAGTTACCAAAGTGTCTGCCTTACCTTCAGAAAAAGATCAGCCTGACTTCATTTTTAAAAAGACGGATGATGTACCTTCAGAATCAAAAACTCTGAGTGATGGTGATAGAAGTTCTGGAATTGATTGGTCAAACATAACTTCATCACAGATTGACTGGAGTCAGCCAATAGTAAAAGTTGAAGAGGAACCTCTTACTCTTGACTGGGGTGAAGAGCACGATAGTGCCTTAGAAGAAGAGGAAGAAGGTGCTGTCGGTTTAGTAATGAAAAGTACAGATGTCAGGGGAAAAGATAGACAAGAAGATCAGGAAGCCCCAGACCATAATATGTTATTGACTCCTCAGGAAGAGGATTGCCTTGAAGGTGATTCTGAAGTTGATGTGATTGCTGAACAACTAAAATTCAGAGCTTGTTTAAAGATCCTTATGACTGAACTAAGAACATTGGCTACAGGTTATGAAGTAGATGGTGGAAAACTCAGATTTCAACTCTATAACTGGCTTGAAAAGGAAATTGCTGCCTTGCATGAGATATGTAATCATGAATCAGTTATTAAAGAATATGCCAGTAAAATGTATTCCAAAGTAGAGAGTGATATTCTGGATCAGGAAGAAATGGTGGACAAACCAGATATTGGTTCCTATGAGTGGCACCAAATAGAAAGGCGGAGACTACAGGCTAAACGAGAGCATGCAGAAAGACGGAAGTTGTGGTTGCAGAAGAACCAAGATCTCCTCAGAGTGTTTCTTAGTTACTGTAGCCTTCATGGGGCCCAAGGTGGTGGTCTGGCCTCAGTAAGGATGGAACTCAAATTTTTGCTACAAGAATCACAGCAGGTATTGACTTTACTTTTGTTTTCAATCTTGGTTATTTTAATAATTTCAATAACTCTTTCATTTATAGTTGTAAAGCTCTTTTTACTGGTTAATCTTAATGTGATTAGCTCCTCTATTCATAGGAGGCACATATTTACACTCTGCATGGGTCTTTTTAGACAAAAGTTTTGGTAATTAGGAGTAGGCTAAAAGCTTGAGAGCACAGCTGTGTCAAACTCATCTTTACATCTTCTGCATCCAAGCATAGGACCTGGTACACAATCAATTTTTGTAGAATAAGTGAGCAAGCACATTAACATATTGCTTTTACTCAGATGTTTACTGCCGGTATTTTTATCATATAACTATTAATTGCTTTTTTTGTCCTTCATTTTAACTACGGAAAAAATAATCTCCTATCACTCACAGGAAACTACAGTGAAGCAGCTCCAGTCTCCACTACCACTGCCTACCACCCTACCTCTGCTTTCAGCAAGTATTGCTTCAACAAAAACAGTCATAGCTAATCCTGTATTGTACTTAAATAATCACATCCATGATATACTTTATACTATTGTTCAGATGAAAACACCACCTCATCCCAGTATTGAAGATGTGAAGGTAATGTAGAGTTTATGATCATTTGGTGTTATACACACTGAGAAGGTAAATGTGTTATACTTGTCTTCCAATTTGAACTTAGAAGAAATATTTTACAGTACTCTTATCTGCTACCTTCTCAGTCTGATTAGTTCAAGACCATTTGTCCAATGAATGTAATTTGAAAGTAAGCATTCTTGAAATTCTCACATTTGCCACAGCTTGGATGGAGTTTAAGCTAAGTGAAGTAAGTCAGACAGAAAGAAAAATACCGTATGTTATCACTTATATGTGGAATCTAAAAAATGAAACAAATGACTGTATATAACAAAACAGAAACAGACTCCCAGACATAGAGAACAAACCAGTGGTTACCAAAGTGTGTGTGGGGGGGTGGGGCACATTATGGGTAGGGAATTAAGAGATACAAACTACTAAGCATAAAATAGACAAGCAACAAGGATATATTGTACAGCTCAGGGAAATAGAGCCATTATTTTGTAATAACTTTAAAGGGGAGGATAATCTATAAAAATATACACTGTGCTGTATACCTGAAATTAATATAATATTTTCTTCTTACTTGTGGAAAAGTTATTATCTTCCTTTAAGACAGGCAAATACGTTTTTGGTAATAAAATTCATTTTCTAGACAGTATTCTTGCCAAATATTCCTTTGGATTCTCCATCTCCGTTAAATGAAGCATTAAGTAGAAATATTTATAACTGTTTGCTTAGATGCCAGGATATTATGAAAATATAAGTGCAGGGGGGTATCTTTGAGAGAACCATGATTGATTAGAAATAGTCCCAGAGAAAGTACCCTCATGACTGTCTCGCTGATGATTGTGTTTTGTTGGAGGCTGTGGAATAGTTGGGGGCAATTAGAGTTTTGGCAGAGTTACTACCCCAAATTAAAACTATATCCTATGCTGAAAACTTAAAAATGGATAGATTCTAAGAAACAGTAGGGAGTGTGGCAGGATCTGGAGAGATGATCAGACTTCCACTGTGCTAGCCTAAGTGTATTTGTACTGTGCTTTTTCCAATTCCATTGGCTGATGTCATTTCAGGTCCCCAGTATTTTTATTTTTAATCTTTTTGTTTGAAAGGTACATTCAACTTCTGGTAGTACATTCTTCTGAAGGACCCAAGGTTTGCTGGTCATATCATCCTATTAGAGACTTCTAATCCATAGCATGAATTAATCTGTATCAGTAGTTTAGCAGAGATTACTTAAATTATTTGATAGGTGAATATGGAAATGCAGAAAATGCATTCAATGCATATAAGCTCTAAGTAAACATTTCTAGTTCCTAGAAATTTGGATAAGCTTTCAAAAAGTATGAAACTATTTCTAAGATCCCTTCAAATTTTAAGATTGTGTGAGTCTCAAAATGTTGATTCAGTGTGGTATTGTAGGATGTGGTTTTTATATTATATTGATAATTTTTAAACTTTCACAATTTAAAATTCTAAGACTGCATTACTTCTAAGTACTAAGTGGATTACTTGCTTTCTGGAAAATTAACCATTTCAGACAGTGATTGATATACTTTCTAAACATTTAATTCATTCTTACTGATAAGATCAAATTTTTAGTTTCATCAAGGAGAAGTTTTCATAAGGCAACTTTAAATAAAAGCTCTGAAAATTCTCTGCTTATTTTGGTTCTGCTTTTCTTGAGTATTACTATTTAAGCTATTCATTAGCATGCTAGGACACAGTCCCAGCAATGTGAACGTTGGCACTTTGCTTAGGGCCTGCTAAGTGGCAGGCTCACAGTAATAAATATTTGATAAAGATGCATATGAATCAGTTAGCTTTGTTGTGAGCATGGATATTGAATTGGATGAGTTTTATTTTAGAAGCTTTAAGGTAGAGTTAGTAGTCTCATGTAGGACCTAGTCTTATTTATGATATTGCTAGTTTCCTGGGTATTTTCTGATTTTTAACATACTACTGTTGTGTAGAAATGTTAGTACAAAATGTAATTGTGGCTGTTTTGGTTTTAGGTGCACACACTTCATTCACTAGCAGCATCACTTTCTGCATCAATTTACCAAGCATTATGTGACAGTCATAGCTACAGGTAAAAAAAAAAAAATTACCCAAATAGTATTAATACAGCAAAAGCATTAAACTGTTCCAGAGTTATATTAAAGTTCTGCTTCCTAGGGACTGAAAAATCCTCAAATATGACTGCCATGTGTACTTTAATAGATGAGAATGAGAAATAAAATAATTATTTGTTTAGTTTAGCTATTACCTAGTAACAAGAGACATATAGAAAATGACAAATAGTAAAGGAAAATTATCATCACCATCTTTTTTTTTGTTTTCAAGAAAAGAAGTGTTCGCTATCCAAAGTAATTTATGATACGAAGTTTTCTTATTTTTTCCCCCTTAGGAACTATTCCTTTTAGCATTAGATTAGTTTCTGTTTGTTTGGTTTTCAGTTGAAAGAGGAAGAACTTTTGAAAAATGAGAAAGTACATTCCTAACGTTGAATTATTAAAATCAATTTTACTTACCCATTTCTGTATGTCTTTAGAAGTGATATCAATAGATGTAATGGTTTGAATTTTTGTTAAATGTCTAATTGCCTTCATCAGTGTATACTCTGTATTTTAATGACTAGGGCAGTATAAGTAGTAAGAAATTGAATCACTCGGAAAGATGACCTAGGTTTAAATGGATTATATTAATAAATGAAGTTTGTAATATAAATAGAATCACATTAAATTTATATTACACATATGTCTAGATTTTTTTCTTATAAATTCAGCAGCCTCTTGTGGGAAGATTTTTTATTGCATAGGGAATTACTCTCTCAAAATGGCCTGTTCTCTGATGTTAGCCTAATAAGGCCATGTCTAAGTAACTCCAAAAACTTGGAAATGTAAATAAGTGAAAAAGAGTTTGTTTGGTTGACTGTGGTCATCTTAATGATCAAAGACAACTTGTTTGATATCAGTCACTGCTTAAAATGGCACCAGATGAGAATCCAAATAAATTTTGTTTAAATGTGTATTTTCTAGTTTTTAGGCTGTGATTGACTCTCCAGGGAGTCAGGTTTATTTTCTTCTTTTGTACTTCCCCCACTCCATAAAGATGAGGAAAGTAAATATTTGGGCACATTTGGCTTTAGGACTAGGTATTTCTAAAATAGGATTCTTCAGATTTTAGTTGATGTTTTAATTCAGAGTTGAGCTTGCACAACTTTACAGAACTAAGAAATGCAACAAAATAGTGCCCTGAAACTTTCTGATATATCTTAGTACCAACAGTAGTCTCCTTACAGCAGACTTAAAAAAAAATACAAATAAGTGAATATAGAAAAGATTTTTAAGTATTAGGTGGCATTTGGAAAAGGTTTTAATGACTAAATGTCATCTGCCTAAATAGAAAATTTGGTATTTTGTTTTAAAAAGCTATCGATAAATATTTGTAACTAATTTAAAGAACTTTCTGAAATAAGTTTTTATTAGAACAGTGAACTCAGTTTTAAGAGTTTTGTTTTTATTACAGTTATCTAAAATAAATACGTATAGGGTATAATTGCTTGTTACCTCTATTAGGACGATAAATAACAGAACCTTATTTGTTTTAGCAGTCAGACAGAAGGGAACCAGTTTACAGGAATGGCTTATCAAGGGCTTCTTTTAAGTGATCGTCGAAGGCTAAGGACAGAAAGCATTGAAGAACATGCAACACCAAGTTCTTCTCCTGCTCAATGGCCTGGTGAGAATTTGAGTGGTGTTTTTTGTTTGTTTTTTAAATCTTCTATTTGGCAACTCCTTTTTACAAAGCTACCAACTGGTTTCCTGATTGTTGTTGTTTGTGGATTTGGTGAATAGTTTTTTATTTGTTTGTTTTTGATGATGTTTTCTGCCATGGATTAGGAATTCTTAAGTACTGTAATGTGTCTGAAGACTCAGAAAGTTAAGGCTTCAAAAACCAGCTGTGTTGACCAGCATAAAAAAGCCAGGTTTAACATCCTTCGCAAGGGTGAGCACGTCATGTTTCTTATCCTTAGACATCCTGAATTAGAATCTTAGAGAGCCAGTATCACAGAGCTTTTTTTCACAGATACATCAGAATACAGTTATTCTCAAGAGTGTAGATGTATGTTAGGACAGGAGTGACCATTCTGTGGCACATATATCATGGTGTCTGCCGGTCCTCTTCCTCCGGTTGGCTCTTTCTCACTCTCCATATCAGTTATTTCAAACCTTCTCCACTCTCTTAATATACTTTCCTCGTCTGCCACGTCATTTAATTTTTGCTCTACTTGCTTTATAATTCTGTGGTTACATGTTAATGATCATTGTGAAGAGTGGCAGTAGAAGGAAGTGACAGACTCAAAGTGTGTATTTAAAATTCATTTATGCATAAGTTTCTCAAAACATATTGTTGTCGTTTGACTTTTTATTGAAATAATTTCAGACTTAACAAAAGTTTCATAAATGGTACAATTTTTGTGTAACCTTCACCCAGATTCCCCAAACAGTGACATTTTACCATACTTGCTTTGTTATTCACTCCTCCTCTCTCACTCACTTATTGTGTGTCTGTGTGAATATATACTTTTTTCTGAAATATTTGAGGGTAAGTTGCAGACATGATGCCCCTTTACATCTAAATATATCAGTTTATCTTTCCTAAAAACAAACATTCTCTTATTGTACATAACCATAGCACTGTTATCAAATTCAGCATCTTAATATTGATACAATACTGCTCTCTAATCTATAGATTTTTTGACAGTTTCACCTGTTGTCCCACTAAGGTCTTCCATGTAACATTTAGTTGTATTGTCTCATGAATCTCCTCTAATATGTATTCCTCCTTCTTTCTTTGTCTCTCATGACATTGACACTTTTGAAGGGTACTAGCCAATTATTTTTTAGAATGTCCCTCCATTTGGGTTTTTCTGATGTCTTCTTAATATTAGATTCAGGTTATGAAGAGATATTGTACCCTTCTCAGTGTAAAATATCAAGAGGCACATGATGCCACTTGGTCCCATTACTGGTGCCATTAACTTTGATCACTTTGTATAGTAGTTTCTGCCAGATTTCTCCTTTGTAAAGTTACTTTCTTTTCCTTTGCAATTAGTAAGTATCTTTTGAAGAGAATGTTTGAGATTGTGTAAAATATCATACTTTTACCCACTAATTATAGCATCCAGTGATGACTCCTGACTGAATCAGATATTACTGTGGGGATTACTAGATGGTGATTTTCTAATTCTATCCGTCCTTCTACGTATTAGTTGAAATCATTCTGTGAGGGAGAGCTTTCTCTTCTCTTCTTTTAGTTTACTTATTCACTCATTTATTATATCAGTAGGGATGAATGGATTCTTATTTTATTCTATAGCTTATAAACCATTCCTATCATTTATTTTGTTGCTCAAATTATGGATATATATATATATATCTCCATGTGTATGTATTCACACTATATATATAGTATAATATAGATACATAATTTTGGTTAAACTGCAAATTTGGATTTCTTTTCCTTCTGGAGCTTTATGCTGATATACTTCTTATAATATTATATACCCTTACAGGTGTGAGTTCACTTATTAATCTCTTGAGTTCAGCCCAAGATGAAGACCAGCCAAAATTGAACATTTTGTTGTGTGAAGCTGTTGTTGCTGTGTACTTAAGTTTATTGATACATGCTCTTGCCACAAATTCCTCCAATGAATTATTTCGACTTGCAGCCCACCCATTAAACAATCGAATGTGGGCTGCTGTTTTTGGGGGAGGTGTAAAACTTGTTGTGAAGCCTCAAAGACAATCAGAAAATATTTCAGGTAAGACAAATTTGATACCAATAATGTATGTAAATGTAAATAGTTTCCAATGTGAAAGTAAAAGATTTTTTTTAATGTTTTAAGAATTTTTATTTTGAAAAATCACTGATGTTTAAGGTATAATCACTCTTGTAAGGGTAATAAATAACTAAACTCATGTTAGAATAAAGAATATAGTTTCAGTTTAACATTTTTTGGTAAACCAGGACAAATTTGAGGAGGATAAAAAAGAAAAAAGGAAAGGTAATGGTAAGCAAGGAGACAATGTTAAGGAATAAGTTCATGGAAAAAGGATTGTTTTTAATTAGAGAAAGAAGATTTAAATAAATCCTCATAATCTTTACAGAGTATACCAGTAGTTGGCTTCAGATTAAGTTTATGGTCATAGACAAGAAGGCTGTTCCAATCATGCACATGGTTTTTAAATTCCATTTTCTGTCCTCTTTTTTTTCTTATGGACCAAAATAGATTTTTTAGCCCACTTTTTAAGATGGTAGGATGGTAAGATATAGACTGACGCCATGGGAAAGGTTTACACCTTGGCGCTGAAACACAGAAATTGTCTGTCTTAATTCATCCTTAGAAATGGTCATATTACAGATGAGGAGTTAGTGGCACAGAGAGTTTAAATGGCACAGGTTCTAACCTGTGTCTTTACTGCCCAAGATCGCATCAGATGGATAGGTTCCTACATAAGTCAGAGTAAGGTAGGCAATCTCATCAACTTGCGTTGTCACCACTCCCGTTGCATGTGGATGACTCTTAATCTCCATCTTCCTACCTACTTGTAGTCCACTGTAAATTTAAAAGTTTTCCTCCCAAATCACTTCTTTTCTCTTCCTGAGTTTTCTATTATTTTTTCATGGTAGGTAATACATTCATCAAATTATCATGCTTAAACCTCTGAGTACGTATTCATGTTTGCCTTTACCTATACCTGCTCTATGCCAGGCTTTTGGGGTATGGGAGTGAACAAAACAGACAAATCCCTTACCTTCATGAAGCTTACATCCAGTAGAGGTAAACACAACAAATTAACAAGTGATAATATTTCAGGTATGAGAAGAACTATGATAAAAATAAAACAGAGTGAGTGGACAGAGAATGATGAGGGAAAGGGGATGGCAACAGTTTAGTTAGGGTGACCAGAAGACACATTTCTGATTAGATAGCATTTGAGCAGAGTCCTAAGGAAGTTGGAAATCAGATCGTGCTGATATCTGGGGCCAGAGCATTTCAGGCAGACGGAGCAGTGAGTGCAAAAGTCATGAGGTAGGACTAGTTTGACCTTTTCCAGGAACTACAGTGGAGGCCAGAATGGCTATCCTGACCCAGGGGAGTGTGGTCAGAGATGAGGTAAGATAAGTAACTGGGGCCAAGGTCATTGAGGGTTTCATGGGTCATGTAAAACTATCGTTGTTCTTCTAAAGAAAGATAGGAAACTACTGGAGGGTTTTAAGCAGAGGAGTGACATAATCTGATTTAGGTTTTCAAAAGACCCACTCTAACTGCTATGTGGAGAATAGACTGTGAAAGAATAAAAGTAGGGAGCCCATGTGGGAGGCTCTGGGAATAGCCCACTTAAAAGATAATTGTGGATTACCATCAAGAGTGAATGGATAAACAAAATGTGGTATATAAGTACAATGGAGTATGATTCAGCTGTAAAAAAGAATGAAGAATTAACACATGCTATATAGCTAGCATGAACCTCAAAAATATTATGCTGAGTGAAAGAAGCCAGGCACAAAAAGTCACACATTGCATGCTTCCATTTATATGAAATATTCAGAATAGGTAAAGCCATAGAGACAGGAAGCATACTGGTGGTTGCCGTGGGCTAGAGGGAGGGAGGAATGGGGAGTGACTGCTTAATGGGTATAGGGTTTTCATTTGGGGTAGTGAGAATGCTTTGCAGCTAGATAGGGATGGTGGTTGCACAACAGTGTGAATGTACTAAATGCCACTGAATTGTACGCTTTAAAATGGTTAATTTTATATAAATTTCACCTCAGTTAAAAAAAGATAAAAGTGGTTTAGCCTAGTGATGGACAGAGTGAAAAGTGGTCATATTCATCAAAGAGAACTTGAGATAGAATTATCATTTTCTACGACGGGGAGCTTCAGAAGAGGACCAGGTTGACTTCTTTCTGGTTCTCTCATATACAATTAGTTCTGAATCCTTTTGATATTTATTTTATGTATTTCTCATATCTAACACTTGCTCTCGGTCTTTACCACCCACCATACTAGTTCAGGTCCATCTTGTGTCAGATTCTTTCACCTTCTTCTCTAATTGATCCTGCAGACTATACCTCATCATGTTCCTAGTTCAAGATACTTTCATAAGAATTGCCCATAGGATGAGCTCCCAGCTTCCTATCCACAGGCTTGTCCCACCCTAACTCCAGACTGTCGTTGTTATTCCCTTCCCTGACACCTGTCTAGCAACAAAAGAAGTTTACTCCTCATTTAGCCAAACCTTTGGTCATTCATTTCTGGTGTAAACTTCCTCTTTTCACAATGAGCTTCTGCTTTTCTTTTAAGGCATGCTTTACATCCTACATATTCATTCCGTGAATCTTTCTTGAACAACATAGCCAGAAATAATCACTCAAGCACTCTCTGTACTATTTGTTGAATATATCATTTATTTAATACACTGTATATAGAATTGCTTGAATTCTTATTCTATATAGCACATAGGCTGCTTCATTGCAAGTTAATCTTTTATACTCTCTCCTCATCTGCATCTCTGCCATGATTGTTGGAAAACTGATGCAGTAACTAGAAAAGTTAAGAAGCACAGATGTAAGTAATTTAGTCTACACTAAAAACATGGCAAGAGTAGGATGAAAAGAAAGGTTAATAACTCTTTGAATTAATAATGGAAAATAAGGCCGGCTTTTTTTTCTATCTTTATTCAGCACCTCCTGTTCCTTCTGAAGACATAGATAAACACCGCAGGAGGTTTAACATGCGAATGCTGGTTCCTGGAAGACCTGTAAAGGATGCTACCCCACCACCAGTGCCTGCAGAAAGACCATCTTACAAAGAAAAGTTTATTCCTCCTGAACTCAGTATGTGGGATTATTTTGTTGCAAAGGTAAGGGGCGTGAGGAATGCAAGCTTTATGTGTGTCTGTTTTATTAACTCTTATGTTTGCATCACATAGGAATGACGGGGCAGCTTCTGGGTTGAATCACCATAGTTTAGACATTAATCTCTGAACTCCAGAAGCTGAATAATCATTCAGGAATGATCAGATACTTGAAATGGACCAGACAAATTAAAATCATATGGGACTTAGGTATAAACCAGAAGTTAGTTTATTAACATATAATCAGCATCATCCTTTTCTAGAGACTGGAATACCTGTATCTACCATCTAACTTCCCTTCTTCTGATTATCAGTAGTTCCCTTGGTCAGCATGAAACTAGAGCGGAAGGAGATGGATGGGTGTTTGAGGGTTTCATGAGACCATGGGTTTCATGAGGCCCCACGACATATCTCTGTTTCTCCAAAGCAGAGAAAACTTCTCTGGGGATCAGAATACTCACGGTGACTGGATCCAACATAGTCCCATTTTGTACCGTGTTGGGTGTGTGCTTTTCTGCACTTTGTTTTTTCAAGCACATCATCTTCTGTTGATAGGTTTCCTTCTTTACCTGTGTTCCCTCTTTACATGTGTTTCATTTATACTTCTTCCCACTCCCCAGATTGTTTGGAAGCAAATCCAAACATCATGAAATTCCATTCATAAATATTTCACCATTTATTTTTTAAAAAGAAGGATTTTGAACCTGTACCACACTAGCATTATCACACACACACCACACACACCATACACACCACACACACCACACATACACACACACAATTCCTTAATATCATCAAGTATCCAGAGAGTGTTCACCTTTTTCCCCATTATACCTTAAATGTTTTTGAACAGTTGGTTTGTTAAATCAGGGTCCAAAATAAGATTCACACATTGCAATTGGTTGATACGTCTTAAGTTTCTTTTAATCTATAGGTTCTACCTCCATCTCTCTTTGTTAAATTTACACCCCCCTATTTTTGGCCCCCAAATTTGTCCTTTAAAATTTCTCAGTGGCTTTTGCTGATGGCATCCCCATGTTTGGTCTTCTGACCATGTTCCCCTGATTCCTGTTTTTCTGTAAAGTGAAAGTTAAATTTAGAGGCTTTATCAGATTCCATTCTGGTTGGATAGGGAAAGGGGAGTACAGGATTACTTCATAGGTGGTTTTGTGTATTTCCATCAGGAAACTCTCTTTTTGAGATGTTAGTTGATGATCTTTGCCCAAGTCCATTATTTTAAATTTAGGGGAGTTTTAAAATTATGATAATGATATCTTCTCATTTAGTCTTCATTTATTTGCTGGAATACTTTCTTCCATCATCCTATTTGGTTATCCTGAATTACATTTTGAAAGAGAAAGACAGGAAAAGTGCTTTATTCTTTGCTTTTTGTGCCAGTTTTCAAAGTGATCAGTTGATTCTTTAGCATCCTTCAGAGGAAGCAGTGAGCTTTGTTTTGTTATTAGTTGTGTTATATTATGGATTTAAACATATTTTATGTATTTTAATCCAGTACAGTTATTATTCTTATGGATGTTCAGATTGTCCCATCTTTGCCAATGAGAGCCTCTTCCAGTTGGCTCCTGAATCTTTTTGAGAACTCTTCCAATAGTCTTTGAGTTTCTTTTCTTTCTAGCTTAAGTCATTCTAGGCTAATTTTGCATATTTCCTGCCCCAGAGTGGGAACAACCTCCAAAGAACCTGGTTCCTTTCTGTGGGAAATTATAATTTAGAAACCACAAGTGGGTATATAGGTGCTCATTGTTACTGGGTTTGTCATTGTTTCTAGGTACATATCATTTCTAATGACCAAATAACTATTCAGCTTGATGAGTATACTATAGTTTATATAACCATTTGCCTATCAGTATTTGCTGTATTTATTTTTCCATTTTTATAAATAATGCTGAGATTAGTATCTTTTTAGATAAGCCTTGTTCACATTCTGATTATTTCAGATATATATCTGAAATATATATATATATATATATATATTTATATATATATCTTTTGATATGTATCTTCAGATTACTGATTTATACTCTCTTCAGAATAGTGAGCACGCATCTGACTTTACCCTCATTAAGTATTCCTGTTTCATTTTTGTTAATTTGATTAAATAATTTTTATTTCCTATTAGTGATATCAAAAAATGTTAATGAACCTATTGCCATTAGGTTTTCTACTGTGAGGAATTGACTGTTCATGTTCTGAACAAAATTATCTATTGGAATTGTAATGTTTTTCCTTACTTTTAATGAACTCTTTATTTATTAAGGATATTAACAATTTATCTTACTTGTGATACCTTTTCCAGATTCTTTGCCTTTTAATTTTGTTTGTTTTTGACATACAGAAGTTTTAAAAAGTTTATTTAGTCATGTCTATCCATACTTTTAAAAAATGATTTATTTGCCTTTTAATTTTTTGCTTTTGACATACAGAAGTTTTTAAAAGTTAGTCATGTCTATCCATACTTTTAAAAATGATTTGTTACATTGTTTTTAAGCAGAGAAAGTCCTTTCCACTAATAAATGTTTACTTTTGTTATCTTCTCCTCCTTTGTTTCCTCCACCTTCTCGTCCACCTCATTCTTTTTTTAAATTAATTAATGAATTTATTTATTTTTGGCTATGTTGGGTCTTTGTTGCTGCACGCAGGCTTTCCTCTAGTTGCTGCAAGTGGTGGCTACTCTTGGTTGCGGTGCACAGGCTTCTCATTGTGGTGGCTTCTCTTGTTGTGGAGCACGGGCTCTAGGCGCGCGGGCTTCAGTAGTTGCGGCATGCGGGCTCAGTAGTTGCGGCTCACGGGCTCTAGAGCGCAGGCTCAGTAGTTGTGGCACATGGGTTTAGTTGCTCCACGGCATGTGGGATCTTCCCAGACCAGGGCTTGAACCCGGATTCTTAACCACTGCGCCACCAGGGAAGCCCATCTTCCCCCTAATTCTTTTTAACTTTTAACTCTCTTTTTTAATTTCTAACTCTCCTGTTGATCTAAAATGAAGTGAAGATCAGACTTTGGGTGCCCTCTTTATCTTCTGTTCTCACACTTACACTAGTTGTCCTTCCTTTCCTCCCAACGACTTAAAAGATGTTATATTTGTCATATATTAATTTCTTATTTATATACTCTTCTTGGACTATATTTTTCCACTGATCAATTGCTAGACTGCACTTATTTTAATTACTTATTTTAATATCCACTAAGAAATAGTATCTTTCACTTTAGAAAGATTTCTTAGCTAATCTTACCTATTTTTTTCTTCCCTATGAACTTTACAACCATTATCAAGTTTCAAAAAAGGAAAAGAAATCCCCATGGGGATTTTTATTGCAATTACCTAAAACCTGTAAATTAAAGAATGATAGTTTTTACATGTTTCAGTCTCCTTATTTAGCTTTTAGAGGGATTTGTAATTTCCTTCACTGTAGCTCTTTCAGTTTTCATAAAGTTTTTCCTTTGGTATTATGTTATTTAATGCACCTTTTTTCTTCAGAGTTTTTGAACTAGTTATTGCTGATATATGAGAAAAAGACCATTGATTTTAAAAAATATTTGTGTCGTATCTAGCTACTCAATTATTTTATTGAATCTGAGAGTTTTAACCTGGTTTTCCTGACTTTCCTAGGTCTAGTATCATTTTCAAAAGAAAATTTTAGTTTAGGTTGACACCATTTAAAATGTTCAATATTAAGTTAGGATAAAAATAACCCAATTATACATTTAAAAATAACTTCACATTTTATTGCAGCCATTTCTCCCTTTGTCTGATAGTGGAGTTATATATGATTCTGATGAAAGCGTTCATAGTGATGAAGAAGAAGATGATGCTTTTTTTTCAGATACACAGATACAGGAACACCAAGACCCTAACTCCTATAGGTAAATAAAGCTTTCCTCTTTTCTTTTTGTCTTTTCTTTTGTAGAAGTACCTGATGTTACTAGTTTTAAACAACATTACTCTCATGAATTTATACAAGAACTGACCTGTGTTTTCAGGTTAGGAATTCTGTACCTTTGAGGTACATTGCTAGATAGTAGAGTATTTCACCTCCAGTTTCAAAGAATAGCTGGCACAAACATTTTTAGTGAGAAAAAATACATAATTTATTGATATGCTATTAAATTCCATGTAGCTGTGTGGTAAATCTCTTTCCATTAGGTATTTCAGATAGTGCAAGTGTAATACATTGTTGCATATCTTTTATTTTCAGACTACAAAGGTACTCTTTTTTAATAGTAAGTTGTTAGAAAAAAACAGCTTTTTTTCTGGGTGGGAGATTGGGCCAAACAGTTGACAGGGATCAGTACTATATTCTCATGATTTTATTTTTCAATTAAGGAGATTTTTTTTTTTTTGTCCCTTTGAACAGCTGGGCTCTTCTACATTTGACAATGGTTAAGCTAGTACTTCACAATGTCAAGAATTTCTTTCCCATCGCTGGATTGGAATTCTCTGGTAAGTTTGGAATTTGAAAATTAATGTTATTAAATACAACAAATTATCATCAAGTTTCTCTTTACAAAATCCATATAAAAGAACATTTGGTACTAAAAAAATACAGCATTGGAGATGTTATGAGGTCTTATTTATCTTAGGCTCCATTCTGTGGTTTTAATTCATATGGCAAGAATCACTGACAACCTAGAAGGTTGGAAGAAAAACCAGGAAACCAGCGTGGAGAAGCTAAACATTTTCTTAGCTCATTTTAGAAAGCTGGTCTTCTGTTTTGTTCAAAGCATTAAATATCAAAATGGTGTTAGATTAACATTTTCAGATTTATTTGTATTTTCAGAAATTTTGGCTCTAAGAATTTGGATCTTGTAAATATGTGGTGATGGTCAACATTTTTAATCAGAGTAAAATATCATATTCTATTACATTTTAGAGTTGCCTGTAACATCACCATTAGGTATTGCTGTGATTAAAAACTTGGAGAATTGGGAGCAGATCTTGCAAGAGAAAATGGATCAATTTGAAGGTCCTCCCCCCAACTATGTCAACACATATCCAACTGACCTTTCAGTAGGAGCTGGACCAGCAATTCTTCGAAATAAAGCAATGCTAGAACCTGAAAATACTCCATTCAAGTAAGAATTCTCTTACAATGGTAATGAGAGTGTAGCTTGGTTTAACCTTTCTGGAAGTCAGTTTGGCAAAATAATATGCCAGTAGCCTTCAAAACACTCATAAATTTGAACTTGCAATACTATTTCTAGCAGTATATGCCAAGGAAAATATCAGAAATCTGGATAAAAATTATTTTTCCCATATTACCTATACTTCAGTAGACATACTAATTTTATAATCAGGACAAAACCTTTATTTTTGTCATCATTTTAGGAACTCTTAACAGAAATGTTTTGGGATAACAATCTACATATTCAAACAAGGTGCTACTGACCTTTTGTCGGTAATTTAATAGTAAACACAGTAAGGTTTTTATTGATGTTTTGATCTTCTATCTGTCCATCTAGGCCCCTTTTGATAAGCAGCATGCTTTTTTTGAGGCAGCCAGCCATGATTTAGAGTATTGCTCATAAGCTTGAAAGAGCAAGGATTTTTAGCTTGTTAGGCTTGTTAGGCTGTTAAAAATGAAATGTGGGACTTTATATTCATTTATATTCATTGGTGATATGCTGTAACCAACAGAACCAACCTAAAGTATAATTTAAAAAGAGAATAATGAGATTCAATGGACTCTCAGCCCAACCTGTCCATTTAGAGAATCTGTAATTAGAGAATTAATTGCTAGATGAAGGAATGATTTGTAGAACTAAAAATTAAAAGTGAAATAAATTATAAATTATAAAATTTTGTTGAGCTTAATGCTGTATCTTCTTTGCAATAATGGAGGTTTTAAAAAAATTATCTGCAAATAATGAAACATTTTCTATAGACTAGAATATAGACTAAATAGTGTGATATGTTGATTTTTTTCTTTTAAACTAGATCCCGGGATTCTTCTGCGCTTCCAGTCAAACGACTTTGGCATTTCCTTGTTAAACAAGAAGTACTTCAACAGACATTTATTAGATATATTTTCACTAAGAAAAGAAAGCAGAGTGAGGTATTTTAGAAAAAAATATTCTCTCTTGTAATTTTTGTTTGTTTTCTTTAACATTTCTAATGAAGCCAGCTTGATTTATTTGAAATTTACTTTTGGTTGGAACTCATTATCTTTCATACATCATAGGTAATAGTTTATCAAACTACAGAGAATTTTTTTTTAAGATAAAAACGTACAATTTTTATTTCATAACAATGAAACAACATAGGTCCTTCGATAAATCCTGTATAATCAGGTGAAAGTTGGTATGTCCTTTATAATATTTGCCATTGGGCCTTTACATATGTAATAAACATTGTGAGGGATGATTTGGGGAACTTAGTATATAAATGAGTATACTCTATGTTATGATTCTCTGAATATCATTTAATTGAAAATACAGCATAACCCTTTAAAAGCATTTTTATTTGTTTAGCATTTAAAAATGAACAGCATAAACTGTAGAATAATTTTGTGAGAGAGATTAAACTACAGAAATTTTGTGAGAGAGATTAAACTAAATATGATGAAGGAAGATTGATTGCATTTACAAAGTGAGGCAGAGATTCTACATTGCATGGTGATTTTTAAGCTATACATAAGTTAATAATGTAATGCCATACAGGATTCAAGAAGAATCATGAATTTGAGAGAGTGACACTTTAGAACTTAAAACGATCTCTTCATTATAAAATGAGGGGTACACAGATGTTTTATATATAAGCATTTCAGTCCATTTGGCTATTTAATGAGGTAATGAGCAGTTTGGAGAGTAGTGTTCAGAGTAGAGTGTCAGATGTGATTAAAGATTTGGCAACAAAAACTATGAGAAAAGAAAAATGAATTATATTTCACTTAGAAAAGTGAAAACCGAGAGGGACAGTCTATGTGGCTCAGTTTCCCAAGGTAGCATATAGAACTGCTTCTCAAATGTTCTCCATACCTAGGGCAGCAGAACCGACCAGATTTGTTCTTTTCTTTCCACTACTCACCCACTTACCTGGATGGTCATTGTGGGCAGTCCTGTGAACAGTCATTTATTTTTTCTGTAAATTTAAAAATTATGTACTTAAGTGAGGAATTAGAGGAGTGAACTGTAGAGATTCTTTTGTGTCTTATAAGCTTATTTGATAACAAAAGACCCCAATGGTATTGAAATTACTGATGTAGGGTTTTGTTAGGGGAATCAGAGCCAAATTCATTTCCTCTTTCGTTTAATCCATTGTTTACTGCATTTCCTACAGTGATACTGAGTTCTATAAAATAAGATACAGAAATCTAAGAAATAGATTTAAGATAAAAGATACTTGCTCACTTAGGGCTCTGTTATTCACAGAAAGAGAGTTCATTGAAGGATCAATTTTGTGAGTTGTTAGTTCTTCAAATTATTAAACACAGTGATATGCTTTAATTATTCATAAGGTTTCTAGCAGTTTTGTTTCATTGGATTGTCAGAGCCTCAGAGTGCTATGGAAAGACTGGGTCTAGGTTGCTGGGACCCTCAGACTCTTGTCTTGCTCTTGAGGATCTGTTGTCTCCTTTCTGGTTTCCCTCTTCCTTAACCAAGTTTCTCCCCGATTCTGCCCCTTACCTCCCCTTCTTTATGCCCCTCCATTTCTGTGCTCTTGGGATCAGCAGCCCAAGCTGTGTGTTCTTTTCTATTTTTCTACCAGAAGAGGCTCTCCGTGTACAGGGAGGTGGGACAGAGATAAATTGAACATTTCTTAAAATGCTGTGTAAGCATTGGTTGGCTCCAGGAAGGGAAGTACATGGCTGGGAGTCTGGACGGAAGAATTTTTATCATGTACCCTTTTGTACCTTTGAATTTTAAATTATTGAATGAAATTAATATCTTGTTGCATGCAGTCCAATAGAACTTTCTGTTGATAATGGAAATTTATGTCTGTTCTGTACAGTATAGTAGTCACCAGCCACATGTGGTTATTGAGCACTTGAAGTGGGCTAGTGTGACTGAGGAACTGAATTTTTTATTTTGTTTAATTTAAATTTAAAGCCATATGTGTTTAGTGGCTACTGTATTGAATAGCACATATCTGCTGAAAAATGGTTTTCATTTACGAAAAAAAATTATGAAAACAATGTGAAAGCTCTTGAGGCAAAGTAAAATTGGTCACTTAGTTCAGAAATATGCAGAACTTATTAAAACTACCCATTTAATAAGAGTGTTTTATCTTTTTAGATTGTTAAATAGGATATTGGTGGTCAGTAAATTTGGTAAATTCAGTGAATTGATTAATTAGCAAAACTGGCAAAATAATCCTAAGAATGCTAAAATTGGCTAATTTTTAAAAATTACTTAATAAAAATAAAATTCTGAGAAATGCTGAAATTTTAGGTATATTCAGAAGAAGGTATTTTTACTCACTGAGTATGTTAGAGAAGACTATTCCACAAAACAGCTTTTCGTGAAATGGATGAATGTGGCAAACTTAGCCACTTGATTAAAGGCAAATAGGTTCTTCTGCAGTTTGGCTTTTGCTGAGTTGGCCCTTTCACACGTGTACCATTCCTTCAGTGTCAGCTGCAGCAGCCCTTGAGCAGTTGCACAAGGCATGGAGAATTGGGTCCTGTTGGCTGAAAGAGAAGCAGGCACTTCAGGGAAGTATTGGTAGGAATGTATTGCTCTGATCAAACCTTCAGAGGTTTCCACAGCACAGCAGAAATATTGCTTCTGATTATAGCCATTCCTAATGGCCCTGTCATCAACCAGAAGCAAGTTATTTGTGTGATTTCTTTCCCATGCCTCATCTCATCAAACATTTACTTATAAGGAGAAAATCATAAGATTATGTATAGTGTAATGGTTGATGTGAATTTTAATCCTTGACTGTCTCTTCATGGATATATTCCTTATGAGTAAGAGTGAAATAATTATCAGTACTTTTAATCTGTGTTTAGAAAAAAAGTTTTTATTTATTTGAAATAAACCCCTATAGGTTAGGAATCTATGTAGTAGAGGATGCATCTGCTTGTACAAGTAGGTTTTATTTTTAGAGATTACAGTTTAAGTTAGAACTTCCAAGTTACATAACTGACATACAAATAATGAATTTTTATTTTGAAATTGCTTTTATATATGTAATACATTAATTTTGCCTGTTTTGCTTTGTGTTGTTTTTTTCTGATGCATCACATTTTACTCAGTTTAATTTTTTTCTTGATGTGCTTTTAAATTCATTTTAAAGCTTGCAAATTCATTTTTACCATCAAGTGATGGAGCAACCGTTTCAGTTTGAAAACTTTCATTTTTTTAATAATTCCGTTTCATGCATGTGTTTTGTGTTTGTGACGGTGTGGTGTTGTTTAGTCTATAGAAGAACATGTGGAGCAGGTCAAACAAAACTGCATAGCAGAAGATTGCCACATCAAGGTAGTATTCCACGCTCTCGAATTTAGCTCATTCTTTAAAATTCAAGGAGCTAACCCCTCATCTCTGATACTAATCATGACCTGCCCAGCTGGCTAACTAGTCAGAGTGCTCACTGCTCCCACACACCTCACTGGCACAGGGTAGGAGAAGCTCCACTGTGTCCAGCTTGATCTTTCTTGCCATTGGTTCTTCCCTTTCTTGCTTCTTTTCCATCTTCATCTTTTTGTCCCTTTTCTCCATCTGTTCTTAAACATGATTGTTTTTTCTTGCCTCTTTCTTGATTCTGCCTCTTCTTTTCTCCCCATCACCTTCAACTCTAAGCATTACACCTTCCTCTCATCAGTCTCCTTCATTACTTTTTTTTTTTTTAATTAAAAAAAAATTTATTTATTTATGGCTGCATTGGGTCTTCGTTGCTGCGCACGGGCTTTCTCTAGTCGCGGTGTGCAGGCTTCTCATTGTGGTGGCTTCCCTTGTTGCGGAGAACGGGCTCTAAGCACGCGGGCTTAGTAGTTGTGGCTTGCGGGCTCTAGAGCACAGGCTTAGTAGTTGTGGCACACGGGCTTAGTTGCTCCACTGCATGTGGGATCTTCCCAGACCGGGGCTTGAACCTGTGTCCCCTGCATTGGCAGGTGGATTCTTTTTTTTTTTTTTTTTTTTTAATAACAATAATAGTTAGCTTTTTTAAAAAAAATTTTATTGCATTTTTTTAAATATTTATTTTTGGCTGTGTTGGGTCTTCGTTTCTGTGCGAGGGCTTTCTCTAGTTGCGGCAAGCGGGGGCCACTCTTCATTGCGGTGCGCGGGCCTCTCACTATCGCGGCCTCTCTTGTTGCAGAGCACAGGCTCCAGACGCGCAGGCTCAGTAGTTGTGGCGCAGGGGCCTAGTTGCTCCGTGGCATGTGGGATCCTCCCAGACCAGGGCTTGAACCCGTGTCCCCTGGCAGGTGGATTCTTAACCACTGTGCTGCCAGGGAAGCCCTCCTTCATTACTTTCTAACTGTTCTTCTACCCAACTTCTTATTCCTATCTCATCACCCTTATTTAAAAATATTTCACTTCTTATGTGACTCCTTTGTCTTTCTGATTGTGTCTTTTTCTCTCACATTCTTACTGCTGTATCTTTGTGCACTTTTGGAAGAGATAAGAGACACATTACTGTTATAAATACTAATGAAAATTATGTTATCTCTATCTTTTGTGACAGTTACTTGTATCCTGTAATCACAATGGAAATTTTTGTAATTGGGGTGATTACAGGGCATCAGAGAATCTAAGCTAATTCCACAGCTAATTTTCAACACACTAAAATTACTGGTACCTTTTTTCTTGCTGCTGCTGCTACTGCTACATTTTCTTCTTGTCCTCCTTTTATGTTTTGTGGGATGTACATATATCTGTATGGAGCTGTGCTGCAACAACTAAAACTGCTGACAAATGTCTTCTAGGTTGAAGCAGATCTGGGCTATCCAGGAGGAAAGGCAAAAATCATTCATAAGGAGTCAGATATGATCATGGCATTTTCTGTTAATAAGGTAAAATCTTTAGTCATTATAAAAAATGTAGTACTTTGTTTTAGTGAAATTGCTTAAATTATTGACTTTGCGTTTGCTTTACAGGCAAACTGTAATGAAATTGTTTTGGCTTCAACGCATGATGTACAAGAACTTGATATTACTTCTCTACTGGCCTGTCAGTCATACATATGGATTGGAGAAGAATATGACAGAGAATCCAAAAGGTTTGCTTGCCTTATGTAATCAATTTTAAATGTAGTCTTCTTCAAAAAGAACCTATTAAGTGGTTATGCACTTGATTTCAGTTGTCTTGAAAACTATGTATTTCTTTGGTAAGGAGACAAACATAATTGGTTTAGCTGCCAATAAAGGGCTCTGCTTACATCAGTGTACAAATTACTCCTACTTCTTCCATTAGACCCTGAATTATTCATAATGTTTGAGTCAGAATAATCCCCAACACCAGAGCCTAACACTAACAACTGCCACTTTGACATTTAACCCCAAAGAAATGTCAGAAATTACACAATATTCAATAGATTCAGCTGATCTGGGTAATTACCATAAAAAGCAGAATACACCAATATATTAGACTGATTGATGAGTCACATTTACTGAGTAGTTTTCAGTGTTTCTTCTTGATTATCTCTCTATAAGCATACCTTCTTTTCAGATAAAAATGTAGCCAACTTTACTTTTCAGTAAAACTATGGACACTGTACCAAGGGTGCAGTAACGCTTTCCTATTTTGGGGTTTCTCCTCCATGTTTTCCCTCCCTCTTGCTTTTCTCCAGACTCTCGGAAATTTTATGTACTGGGAGTGGTGCCATGATAGCCTCTTTCATTTCTGTTTCTATCTCGTTAGTATATAATACAACTAGGTTTCAGTCATACTTCAGAGTAGATGTAACCATGTAATATGATATGGCCCATCATAAAAATTACTTTAACATTTAATGTGATAATTAGTACCTAAGTTTAAGAAAACTTTTAACTCAAATTTCTTTAAAATGTTTGAATTTTATAAATGGGATCTCTGTACTTGAAGAGAACATACAGTCTTTTTCTCTACAGGATAAAAAGAAAATCTGTGTTAAATACTTCAAAACAAACATTTGTTCTAATTTGTGCAGCAATAAAATTCCCCCAGACATTAGACTAAACTTATATTTTGCCTAAGGGGAAAAAGTTAACCAGTACTAAAATTGGTGATGATTAGGACTTGTACCTATGTTTTTATTATGGATATTGATACTTTTTTTTTTAAATAAAGACTGTCCTTCAGATAGATAAAAAGCTCTGTAATTGGAATTTGTGTTGAGAAAATGGAACTGTCACAGTAACACATGAATGTTTTCCACAGTTCAGATGATATTGATTATCGTGGTTCCACTACAACTCTTTATCAACCCAGTGCAACATCCCATTCAGCAAGTCAGGTGCATCCATCTTCATCTCTGCCGTGGCTGGGCAGTGGGCAGACTAGCATTGGAGCTAGTGTGGTATGTTATTTACTATTAGGTATGGTTTCTGGATATGGACTTGCTCAAAAATAGGTTGAAATCACTTTGACATAGGAATGATGCTGAAGGTCAGAGGCAGTGACCATTTAGTACACCATAATAATGATAGCTAGCATGCTGTGAATTTCTTTATGTCAGGTGCATGCTTTTTCTTATAACAACCCTAAGTGGTTTTCATTTTATAGATGAGCAAACAGAGGCACAAAGTGGTAAAGCAGAGATAGAGAGGAATTTGTGTCTACTATAAGTGTTTGAAAAATGCATCAATAACATTGTTGTTAGTCACTGTAGTTAAAGGGGTCCCATTCTCATGTTCTGCTCTGAAGAATCTGGAGATACTCCTGATTGCCCTCAGGGAGGGGCACTTGGAGGAGAGTTCCCTTTATCACTAGATGAAGCAGCTTGGTATCCTCACAGTCCACGCAGACCAGGGCACGCCAGTAAGTGACTATGCTTTCCCAGCCTGTTCAGACAAGTGTCGTATATTTAGTGGGTCAGAAAATCCACAACAGGGTTTATTTATTTTAGTAATAATCCAGTGTAAGAGAATAACTGTAATCAGAATTAGAGTTGGCCTGAATCATATCCTTCCTTATTTCTTCTGTGTTGCAAAAGAAATTCATTTTTATCTTCTTTTAAAGCTTATGAAAAGGAATCTACATAATGTTAAGAGAACGACCTCACACCCAGTCCATCAATACTGTAAGTATTTTATTTATGATCAAAGGACTGCAAGTGATCTCTGTCATTTTGAAGTTGGCTTATAGAATGGGAAATGTTGGAACTCTTTCTTCAGCTTTGTTTCTTATTTTTTGCTTTTGCTTTTGCATCTTAGATCTTACAGGTGCTCAGGATGGCAGTGTACGAATGTTTGAATGGACAAGACCTCAGCAGCTTGTCTGTTTCCGCCAAGCTGGCAATGCAAGAGTTACCAGATTATATTTCAATTCACAAGGCAACAAGGTTAGTTCCTGGGGGTTACTGCTAAACTTGTCTGAAAAGAATTGCAGATATTTATGAGTAAATAGCTAGTAAAACTACACTTAAAAACAAATTCAGTCACTCTGGATTTAAGTTGAGCAGGCAGTTTGATGGTGTGTTTATATAGCCCCTTGGCTGTCAATAAAAGCATAAATCCACAGAATTTTGTGTGGATTAATTAATCATCTACTTACAGATACTAAATATTCTGTGAGGGTAAAGAATTCTGTTTCTGTTGAGTGTGTTGATGGTGCCTGTGTGCAGAGTCAGGCACCTAAGAGAAACCTTCCAGTTTCTTACTAAGTTCTGCTACAGAAGTTTGGAGGAAAACAGTGAAATAGGCATGGAAAAGCATTTAAAAGGTGGCAGGATATTTACAGTACTTGGGCTTTCTTGAGAACTACAGCAGCAGGAGCATAGGTATAGGCAGAATGTTGGTTAAGTGGGGACTGAGTGACTCTCCGTTTCATAAATGATTTTACCTTCGATATGGCTACTCAGAAGCTGTGTTTAATATTTACACCATTCTTACAGTGTGGTGTCGCAGACGGAGAGGGTTTTCTGAGTATCTGGCAAGTAAACCAAACTGCATCAAATCCCAAACCTTACATGGTAAGTATCACTCAGCATTCGCAGAGCGCATACGGAGGCCACTTTGTTTGTGAAGTGTTTGTTTCAGACAGCGAATCCCATTGGTGGATCTGTTGGGAAAGGGACCACTCTGTCCAGCAGCCACGGCCCAGCACCATCATTGCCCTAGTTTTAGACTGAAATGATTAAAACGCAAAAAACTTGCTTTACACAGCTTGAAGGGTGACCATTATATTTGAAATTTTTAGGGGCCTTCTCTGTGTGTGGTCTTATTCAGGATACATTTTTATTAACTTTTATCTGTTTTGAAATCTCTGACTTCTTAGTGATAGAGTTTTATAGTGATTCGTTTTAGGTACTGTATTAAGAACCAGACAGGTTCCATGTATGCCAGTTTGCTCCAGAATGTTTCTTATTAGATTATAAAATAACCACTCCCAATAGGCCACTTCATCCATTAATCCAAATCATGTTAGAACATGTGGTGACGCAGACAAGCATGTCTGCACTTGGAGGGTCGGGGCACGGCGAGGCTGGAAGGTTAAGTTCATGTACTTGGTGTTTTATTCCTTTGTTACATAATCTAAAAAACATAACCTTTAATTCCATGTTTCTGCCAGCTCTTCCAGTTTTAAAAAATTATTGGGTATTAACCAAGTAACATGCAGATGACAGCTAATCCTCTTATCACTTATTTTTATTCTAGATTTTAAAAAGTGTTCTTAGCTCATGCATGTAGTATATGATTAGCAGAGCTGTGTGTGTGTACTGTACCACATTTTGCTGGATTTTGAGATAACATCAGCTGCACTTTGTTCCCATAGAGTTGGCAGTGCCACAGTAAAGCCACAAGTGACTTTGCATTTGTTACCTCTTCAAGTCTAGTTGCCACATCTGGACAGTCCAATGACAATAGGTAGGTTGACAGAGATGCAAAAAAGAAATAAGCATATTTTAGGCAGAAAGGTATTCTTGCTAGAAAGTATGGATTTCTATTTAGTCAGGTTTTTCCACCTCAGGAATACAAAAACTTTGTTACATAATTCTTCAAGTAGTTTTCCTTACCAAAAAGAGAAAGACCAAAATTACTCCTAATGTAATCTACTAAGAAGTATGTGGAATTTTTATGTTAAAGCTATTTTTTTAATTGCTGTTAATACTGTCAAGTTTTTAAGGCTCTGTAGCCATCATTCTCAACATTTTCTTTGCCTCAGATTGTTTTCATTGGCAACATGTGCCCATGAATAACACCTCTCATTTCCCTGCAGTGTTTACCCCCAAGGATATAGAAGCATCTCTTCTACTCAGGAAATCGTCTCATTTTCCGTGGAGTGATAATGGAAAAGAGATAGGGCCGGGGGATGAGATGGAGCAGAGTTAGGTGGGACCATGTGAGACAGACCCTGTAGTTTGAAAAGGATAAACTCTTGGAAGAGACATATCCCCAGTCCCAAACTCTACCCTCATCCTAGTTGAGAATCACTGCTTTATAAATGTGAGTGAACAAAACAACATAAGATTCAATAAGTAAAAATATTTGATGTAAAGACGCAGTTTATCCCAGTGATGACTTAGAACAATTTGTTTATGATGTATTTTTGTTATTGTTTCTTTATTAGAAATGTATGCCTCTGGGACACATTGATATCACCCGGAAACAGCCTCATTCATGGTAAGTGAGCTAAGTCTTTGATTTTCAGTACACTGTGAAAGAATGCTTTCCTGGTTTTATTTTAACCAGTAAATCCAGTGCGTGTTTATTCACGGGTTAAAAATGGGGAAATGTATAGAGTGAATAAAATTCTAAAAGTTAACTAGAATTTCTGGCTACCTTGCTGAGGTAAATATGTATGGTCACAGAAACCCAGCTAGCCTAGGATAATCTTTGTGTTGTATTCCATTCAGAAAATATGGTATGGAGAGCGGCACTACTAACAAGGCTGCTGAAGAAATCAGTTGCAAAGTATTCCTTGAGCTCAACAGAAATGAGGTCATATTTCAAAGAATTAAATCTGACTGTAAAGTAAAAGTCAGCCTTATGATTAGAAATCTGAATAATGCCGTTTAAACATTATTCCTTTTAAGACAGTGTTTTCCACATCGCTGTCCTAAAGATCACTCTTTCACATAATACCACCAAGAGTGCTCAAAGCTCTAGTAAGTTTGGGTTAAAGATAGCTAGGTGGACTTTGTTAAAAAAAAAAAAAAAAAAAAAAAAAAAAAGATTTGAGTCTTTTACTATGCTGACGTATATTTTGAAAGATGTATTTATTTCCCAGTTTTGATTGCAATAGTCTTTGTTTTTGGCGAATAATTATTAATATCTCTTAAAGATTAGCCACATATTAGTTTAAGGTGTTAATCACATTACAATGCACAGAGTCCTGGGAAGGTTGTTAATCATATTAGAATGCAGAGAGTCCTGGGAAGGTTAACTCCTTAACTTGGGGCTGGTAATTTTCACACTAGTGTAGTTTCAATTACTTAGCTGAGAAGGACTTTAAAAAAAAAAAACATTTTATTGAAGTATAGTTGATTTACAATGTTGTGTTAATTTCTGCTTTATAGTAAAGTGATTCAGTTATACATATATTCTTTTTCATATTCTTTTCCATTATGGTTTATCTCAGGATATTAAATATAGTTCCCTGTGCTATAGAGAAGAACTTTTGATGAGGTTTTATGTATAGGCAGGAACTGGGAAAGGGTAAATACTTGTTATTGGTGGGTATTAATGAAGACATTGAGTATCATTGAGAAGCTTGTTCTCCTCTGCACTTTTGCTTCTACATTCTTATGAGACAGTATAACTTAGTTTGGGCATAAAGTTTAAACTTCCTGTGTATATGGGTGTGTGTTTTCATACTGAGATTATGTATAAGATGTTTTTTCTGTCATTGCTTGCCATCTTTTTAAATACTTTGATCATGATTATAGAAATTAGAAGGGAAAATGTGACAGTAATTTCTATATTACTTAAATGTGCATTTAAATATTACCAGAAGCGCTAAGGTAGACATCATTTGGGAAAGGCTCTTGATGTTTTTCTTCAGGTTTCACATGCCATGATCATGGTGCCACAGTGCTTCAGTACGCGCCAAAACAGCAACTCCTAATATCTGGAGGCAGGAAAGGCTACATCTGCATTTTTGACATCAGGCAGAGACAGCTAATTCACACATTCCAGGCACATGACTCTGCAATTAAGGCGCTGGCTCTTGATCCCTGTGAGGAATATTTTACTACAGGTTCAGCAGAAGGTAACATAAAGGTGAGTCAGTACAAGAGGTTGGAATGTGCTAAAATATTGTCTTTCCCTGCTGTCAAGATTGATTGGGGAGGGGGAACCAAACCAAAAAACTCACTGCCCTCTTCGTGCAAATATTGCTTCCTCCCTTACTTCTGTGTGGTCCTTTCTAAATTGTTAGGATCTAGAAATCCAGATAATCAATCTCAGTATACTCTCAGGTCATTAAAAAGCTTTAAAGAACTCTGTTTGAGTAAGTGTATGAGTTTAATTAATGCATCGATTTTTTGATGACATGAGTTTGGTTTCTCACATCATCCCCCTCCCCTCTTCCCACCTCTGCCTCCAGTACCTGACTCTGTTTTGTACAGTTGAGGTCTTCAGAGAAGCAAGGTGGTACTGTTCTTTTATATTGTCCCAGGGCCTAACTTAGCGTTAGGAATGTATTTAACTGAATTAACTGAAATATTTAATTGAATTAGAGATGGGATATATATGGTTAATATGAAACAAGAGGATGTGAAGAGAGGAATTTGAAAGAAGGTACAGGGAAGTGTAAGGATGGTAAATGAGCCCTGTGAATGGTATTATTTCCAGTTAGGTAAACTGTTAGGAAAGAGGTAGTGGACAGGAAAGTTGGGCTTTAATGAGATCAGTTGGGCTGGGAGAACAGAGGTGAAGGCCATGTTTTTAAAATTTTTTCGTCTCTTTCTCTCTTTTTTAAATGACTTACACTTTTTGTTTTCACTTTTTCTTTAAACTAGGTTTGGACGTTGACAGGCCATGGCCTACTTCATTCATTTAAAAATGAACATGCTAAACAGTCCATATTCAGAAACCTTGGGGCTGGAGTCATGCAGATCGACATCACCCAGGGCAACCGGATCTTCTCCTGTGGGGCAGACGGGACGCTGAAAACGAGGGTTTTGCCCAGTGCTTTTAACATCCCTCATAGCATTCTTGACATTCTATAGACTTAAAGATTGGGGCTTTATTTTTATAAACATTTCAATTAAAAAACACACTGCAGAAATTATTAGGCATTTCTGCTTTCCAAGCAGTTGTTAACCCATTGAAAACAATACAGAGAATCTCTGTGTAGAATTTGAATCTGATCCAAGCTTGAGTTTTAGGCTGAGTTTTGCGTATATGGGCTGGTAGAATGACTGTGCATGTGTACCTTTTATCATGCTGACATACTTAAAACAAAACCTAGTATTGTATGAAGGGTAGCTATTCTTTACAGCATTTAGCAAACCTGATTCAGAAAACATTTGAGGTTAGAAGTTAGCATATAAGTAAGTTAGTTATAATAATGAGAAGGACCTTTACACCAAATCAAGGAAGAAAATGTTGCTGTTTCAGGTTTTTCTTCCTATTCTTACCACTGATTGAAGCATGCCTGCAGTCTCCTTTGTTGAATGAAGAATAGTCATAAGGAGTTAGAAGCTCCAGGACACCAGACACACACTGTAAGCTGTGTGTAAGCACACTTTGCAGCAGCGCACAGTGACTAGTTCTCTGCTGTGAGAGGTCGTTCCCATTCTTTCCTGCTGAATATTTTTCCTGTTAGTGTTTATACTGATCTAGTACTGTAATTTGCAAATGAGTGCAAATTTAAATGCAATGTTTTCCTCACAATTTGCACATTCACAGTTTTTGGACTGCTAGTTTTTCTATTTAAATATTTGCCTTCATGTTAGGAATGTAATACGTGGACATGACATATTGGTAGTTAACCAAAACATACCAAGTTAGTACTTCTTTTTTAGTCCAGTTTAGTACTTTTTCTTTTCACGTATTCAAGGTTAAAACACCCACAACATTTTAAGGCTATGTTGAAACTATACCAATAGAGCATTTCATATCATAATTAAAATGAATGTTAGGCTTTTCGTGGCCAGTTAATAGTTGATGAGATTGGTGATATTATTTATTACCACAGCCTATTGTATAAACTATGCAGAGTTAAATATTATTTGCTTGAAAAATATTAGCCAGTGTTGTCATATTTTGATGTACTTCTTGGTTATGACCAAAAATATGTTCTTGAAATATTGAAACCAATGTCTGTGTTTAAATGTTTACCAGCAAATTGTCTCATCACGTTAATGAGAATGTTTAATGCCTGTGCAGTATATAGTAAAATATAATGGCATAAGAGCACCTTTCTCTGAAGGCAATGTGATGTTTGGGCTGTGAAATACATATGTAAAAGAAAAATAAATGTTATTTGTTAGAGTTTTACCTCAGTTTGGTCTGGCATTCTTTGATAATATTTTTAACAGTTGAGATCATTTTAACTTTGATAAAATGCTTAACTGTGAGAGAATTCTTAAGGTATTAGGCAGTTCATTCATTTACTCAAATATTTATGAGTGCCTTCTATATCAGAAGCCCTTCTAGGAAACGGGATACAGCGGTGACCAGGCAGAAGGCACGCAATGTTGGGATTTAGCTGGATAAGAACTAACTCCACTGTACCTTGTTTATTGAACTGAGAGTGGATTTTGGCACCCACACTGGTGAAGGAGCTGAGCTGGGGATGGTGCTTATGTGGAATGGTGAAGAAAAGAGGAGGAGGGAGGATGCCTGAATGAATACATAGGAACACAAGTTAGACAAAAATTGTAAACATATACAGACACTTACCACAGTTCTGTATACAGTAATCTGTATATGTTGCATTCTCTCCATCATTGTATGTGTTATACTAAAACAGTACCAGCTGATTTAGAATCTGCAAGATAATAGAATTTTTTTAAAAACTGTAGTTGGTTTACAATATTGTGTTACTTTCAGGTGTACAGAAAAGTGCTTCAGTTACATTTTTTTTCTGATTCTTTTCCATTATAGGTATTACAAGATACTAAATATAGTTCCCTGTCATATACAATAAATCCTGTTGTTTATCTGTTTTATATATAGTGGTGGGTATCTGTTAATCCCATACTCCTGATTTATCCCCCATGCCACCTTTCCCCTTTGGTAACCGTAAGCTTGTTTCTATGTCTGTGGGTCTGTTTCTGTTTTGTAAATAAGTTTATTTGTATTATTTTTTTTTAGATTCCACATATAAATGATATCATATATTTGTCTTTCTCTGTCTGGCTTACTTAGTATGATAATCTTGAGGTCTCTCCACGTTGCTGCAAATGGCAGTATTTCATTCTTTTTAATGGCTGAGTAGTATTCCATTGTGTATATGTACCACACCTTCTTTATCCATTTATCTGTTGATGGACACGTAGGGTTGCTTCCATGTCTTGGCTGTTGAAAACAGTGCTACTTTGAACATTGGGGTGCATGTATCTTTTCAAATTAGAGTTTTCATTTTTCCGGATATGTGCCCAGGAGTGGGATTGCAAGATCATGATAAATCTATTTTTAGTTTTTTGAAGAACCTCCATGCTGTTCTCCATAGTGGCTGCACCAATTTACATTCCCACCAACAGTGTAGGAAGGTTCCCTTTTCTCCACATCCTCTCCAGCATTTGTTATTCATAGATTTTAATTTTTATTGGAGTATAGTTGATTTACAACATTGTGTTAGTTTCTGCTGTACAGCAAAGTGAATCAGTTATACATATACATATATCCACTCTTTTTTAGATTCTTTTCCCATATAGGCCATTACAGAGTACTGAGTAGAGTTCCCTGTGCTATGTACAGTAGGTTCATAGATTTTTAAATGATGGCCATTCAAACTGGTGTGAATTGATACCTCATGTGGTTTTGATTTGCATTTCTCTAATAATTAGTGATACTGAGTATCTTCTCATGTGTTTGTTGGTCATCTGTATGTTTTCTTTGGTGAAATGTCTATTTAGGTCTTCTGCCCATTTTTTGATTGGGTTTTTTTTTGGATATTCAGTTGTATGGGCTGTTCGTATATTATGGAAATTAATCCCTTGTGGGTCACATGGTTTGCAAATATTTTCTCCCATTCTGAAGGTTGTCTTTTCATTTTGTCTGTGGTTTCCTTTGCTGTGAAAAAGCTTTTTAAGTTTCATTAGGTCCTATTTGGTTATTTTTGCTTTTATTTCTTTTGCCTTTGGAGACGGATCTAAGAAAATATTGCTACTATTTATGTCAGAGAATGTTTTGCCTTGTTCTCGTCTAGGATTTTTATGCTGTCATGTCTTGTTTTAAGTCTTTAAGCCATTTTGGGTTTATTTTTGTGTACGTTGTGAGGGTGTGTTCCAACTTCATTGATTTACATGCGGTTGTCCAGCTTTCTCAGTACCACTTGCTGAAGAGACTATCTTTTCTCCATTGTATATTCTTGTCTCCTTTGTTGAAGATTAATTGACCTTAGGTGTGTGGATTTATTTCTGGACTTCTGTTCCATTGATCCATATGTCTGCTTTTATGCCAATACCATGGTGTTTTGATTACTGTAGCTTTGTCGTATTGTCTGAAGTCTGGGAGGGTTATGCCTCCTGCTTTGTTCTTCTTCCCAGACTGCTTTGGCAAGTGTGGGTCTTTTATGGGTCCATATAAATTTTAGGATTATTTGTTCTAGTTCTGTAAAAAATTTCATGGATAATGTGATAGGGATTGCACTGAATCTGTAGATTTCTTTGGGTAGTATGGCCATTTTTTAAAAATATTATTTATTTATTTATTTATTTATTTATTTATTTATTTATTTATTTATTTATTTATTTATGGCTATGTTGGGTCTTCGTTTCTGTGCAAGGGCTTTCTCTAGTTGCGGCAAGTGGGGGCCACTCTTCATCGCGGTGCGCAGGCCTCTCACTATCGCGGCCTCTCTTGTTGCGGAGCACAGGCTCCAGACGCGCAGGCTCAGCAATTGTGGCTCACGGGCCTAGTTGCTCCGCGGCATGTGGGATCTTCCCAGACCAGGGCTCAAACCCGTGTCCCCTGCATTGGCAGGCAGATTCTCAACCACTGTGCCACCAGGGAAGCCCAGTATGGCCATTTTTAACAATATTAATTCTTCTAATCCAACAGCATGGGACATTTTTCCACTTCTTTGAATCATCTTAAGTTTCCTTTATCAGTGTTTTGTAATTCTTAGCTTATAGGTCTTTTGTCTCCTTGGTTATGTTTATTCCTAGATTTTTTTTTTTGATGTGATTTTTAACACATCAGTAAAAAATTTAAAAAATAGTAAAAAATAATCCTTTATTTTTTACTATCTCTCTAATAATTCATTGTTAGTGTAAAGAAATGCAACAGATTGCTGTATATTAATCTTGTATCCTGCTACCTTGCTGGATTCATTTATTCTAATAGATCTTGTGTGGAGTCTTTATATAGAAAACCCTAAAGACAAACCCTAGAGTATCATATCATCTGCATATAATGACAATTTTACCTCTTCCCTTCCAACTTGAAGACCTTTTATTTCTTTTTCTTTTCTGACTGCTGTGGCTAGGACTTCCAGTACTATGTTGAATAAAAGTGGTGAGAGTGCCATGATCAAGTGGGATTTATCCCAGGGATGCAAGTATTTTTCAGTATTCGCAAATCAATCAGTGTGATTCACCACATCAACAAATTGAAGAATAAAAACCATATGATCATCTCAATAGATGCAGAAAGAGCTTTTGACAAAATTCAACACCCATTTATAAAAACTCTCCAGAAAGTGAGCATAGAAGGAACCTACCTCAACATAATAAAGGCCATGTATGACAAACCCACAGCTAACATCATTCTCAATGGTGAAAAACTGAAAGCATTTCCTCCAAGATCAGGAGCAAGACAAGGATGTCCACTCTTGCCACTGTTATTCAACATAGTTTTGGAAATCCTAGCCACGGCAGTCAGAGAAGAAAAAGAAATAAAAGGAATCCAAATCGGAAAAGAAGAAGTAAAACTGTCACTGTTTGCAGATGACATGATACTACATATAGAAAATCCTAAAGATGCTACCAGAAAACTGCTAGAGCTCATCAGTGTATTCGGTAAAGTTGCAGGTTACAAAATTAATGCACAGAAATCTCTTGCATTCCTATACACTAACAATGAAAGATCAGAAAGAGAAATCAAGGAAACAATCCCATTTACCATCACATCAAAAAGAACAAAATACCTAGGAATAAACCTACCTAAGAAGGGAAAAGAGCTGTACTCAGAAAACTATAAGATACTGATGATAGAAATCAAAGATGACACGAAAAGATGGAGAGATATACCATGTTCTTGGATTGGGAGAATCAGTATTGTGAAAATGACTCTACTACCCAAAGCAATCTATAGATTCAATGCAATCCCTATCAAATTACCACTGGCATTTTTCACAGAATTAGAACAAAAAATTTTACAATTTGTATGGAAACACAAAAAGACCCTGAATAGCCAAAGCAATCTTGAGAAAGAAAAACGGAGCTGGAGGAATCAGGCTACCTGACTTCAGACTATACTACAAAACTACAGTAACCAAAACAGAGTGGTATTGGCACAAAAACAAATATAGATCAATGGAGCAGGATACAAAGTCCAGAGATAAACCCATGCACCTATGGTCACCTAATCTATGACAAAGGAGGCAAGAATATACAATGGAGAAAAGACAGTCTCTTCAATAAACAGTGCTACGAAAACTGGACAGCTACATGTAAAAGAATGAAATTAGAACACTTCCTAATACCATACACAAAAATAAACTCAAAATGGATTAAAGACCTAAATGTAAGGCTAAACACTATAAAACTCAGAGTACTATAGGCAGAACACTTTTTTACATAAATTGCAGCAGATCTTTTTTGATCCACCTCCTAGAATAATAAAATTTAAAAAATAATAAATGAGACCTAATTAAACTTAAAAACAAAATGAAAAGACAACCCTCAAAATGGGAGAAAATATTTGCAACCAAAGCAACTGACAAGGGATTAATCTCCAAAATATACAAATAGCTCATGCAGCTCAATATCAAAAAAACCCAACCCAATCAAAAAATGGGTGGAAGACCTAAATAGACATTTCACCAAAGAAGACATACAGATTACCAACAAACACATGAAAAGATGCTTGACATCACTAATTATTAGAGAAATGCAAATCAAAACTACAATGAGGTATCACCTCACACTGGTCAGAATAGCCATCATCAAAAAATCTACAAACAATAAATGCTGGAGAGGGTGTGGAGTAAAGGGAACCCTCCTATGCTGTTGGTGGGAATGTAAACTGGTACAGCCACTATGGAGAGCCATATGGAGGTTCCTTTAAAAATAGAGCTACTATATGATCTAGCAATCCCACTCCTGGGCATATATCAGGAGAAAACCATAACTTGAAAATATACATGCACCCCAATGTTCATTGCAGCACTATTTACAATAACCAGGACATGGAAGCAACCTAAATGTCCATCAACAGAGGAATGGATAAAGATGTGGTACATATATACAATAGAATATTACTCAGCCATAAAAACGAATGAAATAATGCCATTTGCAGCAACATGGATGGACCTAGAGATTGTCATACTGAGGAAGTCAGAGAAAGACATCATATGATACTGCTTATATGTGGAATCTAAAAAAAGGGTACAAATGAACTTATTTACAAAACAGAACTAGAGTTACAGATGTAGAAACAAACTTATGGTTACCAGGGGATGGGGGTGGGGTGGTAGGGATAAACTGGAAGGTTGGGATTGGTATATACACACACTACTATATATAAAATATATAGCCAACAAGGACCTACTGTATAGCACAGGGAACTCTACTCAGTACTCTGTAATGGCCTATATGGGAAAAGAATCTAAAAAAGAGTGGATGTATGTATATGTATAACTGATTCACTTTGCTGCACACCTGAAACTAACACAACATTGTAAACCAACTATACTCCAATTAAAAAAAAAAAAAAAAGTGGTCAGAGTGGGTATCCTCATCTTCTTCCAGAATTAGCAGGAAGGCTTTCAGCTTTCCACAGTTCACCATTTAGGATTAGTGTTAAGTATTAGTGGACCGTGGCTTTGTCATAGATGGCTTTTATTGTGGTCAGATGTTTCCTCTATACCCACTTTGATGAGTTTTCTTATTATGAATGGATGTTGAATTTTATCCAATGCTTTTTCTGCATCTATTGAGATGATCATGTGGTTTTGTCTTTTCTTTTGTTAATGTGGTGTATCACAATGATAGATTTGCATATGTTGAACCATCCTTGTGACCCTGGAATGAATCCAGCTTGATCATGGTGTATGATCCTTTATATGTGTTGTTGGATTTGGTTTGCTAATATTTTGTTGAGGATTTCTGCATCTATATCACCGAAGATACTGGCCTGTAATTTTCGTTTTTGGAAGTGTCTTTGTCTGATTTTGGTATCAGGGTGATGGTGGCTTCACAGAATGACTTTGGGAGTATTCCCTCCTCTTCAATCTTTTGGAAGGGTTTGAGAAGGATCAGTATAAGTTCTTTGTATGATCAGTGGAATTCTCCATTGACGCCATCTGCTCCTGGACTTTTGTTTACAGGGAGTTTTTTTTTTTTTTTTTAACAGATTCTATTTCACTTCTAGTGATTGGTCTGTTTAAATTTTCTGTTTCTTCATGACTCAGTTTTGGCAGGCTGTATATTTCTAGAAACCTGTCCATTTCTTCTAGGTTGTCCAATTTATTGGAGCATAACTGCATATTCCCCCCCAGGGGCTGTCCACTGGGACGTGTGACTCTGTGAAGCCACCCGCTACTTGGTGTGCATGCCCAAAGTCCACTGCCCTTGGATCAGACCCCTCTGCAGAGCGCTCACAATCAGCTCAGACGTCAGACCCACCTCTGGCGTGAATGTACTCCTAAAGCCCCTGTGGCTGGAGCTGCGCTTCGCCGTGAACATGCTGACAGTGAGTCTCCTGTGGCAGACCCACACCCCTCCTTTGCGCTCTGATAATAGGGCTCCTGCGGCGGACCTGTGCTTTGGCCTGCGTGTACCCCCTGTGATGCACCAGACCATACTCCAGGCCTTTCGGGTTGTCTCCATGCAGCCATACTGAGTCGTCTCCCCAGGTCTGTCTGCTGAAGCCCAGGTTTTATCACCTAGCTGCTGTGAAAGAGGTTCCCAGGGTGAGAGAACCTTTCCTATTTCACAGCGTATTCCAGGGATGCAGGTTCCATCCCATTTCCTTTTTTTTTTTTTTCTTTTCTCCTTTTGTGCTACCCGGTTAAATGGAGATATTTCTTGCAGCTTTGGTTGTATAATAGATCTTCTGCCAGCTTTCAGTTGGTATTCTGTGATAATTGTTCCACATGTAGATGTATTTTTGATGTGTTTGTGAGGGGGAGGTGAGCTCCTCATTCTTCTACTCCACCATCTTGATCTCTCCAAGATAATAGAATTTTGAAGCTGAAATTCAAAGGCGTTATGATAGCTGCCAACTGCTTTGAGCTATTGTTTTATAGCAGTCTGCCATGTGTCACACTAAATTTGTGTGTTTTTAGCAGTCTGCCGTGTGTCACACTAATTTGTATGGTTTTTAAAAGTTAATAGACTTTATAAGAACAATTTTAGGTTTACAAAAAAAATTGAGCCAATACTACAGAGTTTCCATTTACCCCCCCCAGTTTCCCTTAACATTTTGCACTAGTGTGATATATTTGTTACAATTAATGAACCAGTATTGATGCATTATTAACTGAAATACGTGAATTATATTAAGCTTCATCCGTGATATATTTGTTACAATTAATGAACCAGTATTGATGCATTATTAACTAAAGTCTGTGAATTATATTAAGCTTCACCCATGGTGTTGTACAGTTCTGTGGGTTTTGACAAGTGTATAATATCATGTATCCACCATTACAGAGTCATACAGAATAGTCTCATTTCCATGAAAGTCCCCTGTGTACTATTAAGGTACTTGTTTCTTCTTTTGTGAGTTTTGGTACATCATATCTTTTAAGGAATTGGTCCATTTCATTTATGAAATTTGTGAGTATAGGTTATTCACAATATTCCTTTTTATCTTTTTTGGGGGGGGTATGGTTGTTTTACAATGTTTTGTTAGTTTCTACTGTACAGTGAAGTAGAGTTCCCTGTGGTATACAGCAGGTTCTCATTAGTTATCTATTATACATATTAGTGTATATGTCAATCCCAATCTCCCAATTCATTCCTCCTCCCCTAACCCCCCTTGGTGTTCATACGTTTGTTCTCTACATCTGTGTCTTTATTTATGCCTTGCAAACCAGTTCATCTGTACCATTTTTCTAGATTCCACATATATGCATTAATATACGATATTTGTTTTTCTCTTTCTGACTTACTTCACTCTGTGTGACAGTCTCTAGGTTAGGAAGAACACTCTGACATAAATCACAGCAAGATCTTTTTTGACCCACCTCCTAGAGTAATGGAAATAAAAAATAAACAAATGGGACCTAATGAAACTTAAAAGCTTTTGCACAGCAAGGGAAACCATAAACAAGACGAAAAGACAACCCTCAGAATGGGAGAAAATATTTGCAAACGAATCAATGGACAAAGGATTAATCTCCAAAATATACAAACAGCTCAATATCAAAAAAAAAAACAACCAACCAACCAAATCAACAAGTGCGCGGAAGACCTAAATAGACATTTCTCCAAAGAAGACATACAGATGGCCAAAAGGCACATGAAAAGATGTGCAACATCACTAATTATTAGAGAAATGCAAACCTTTTTATCCTTTTAATGTACATAAGATCAGTAGTGATGACACCTCTTTCATTTCCAGTATTACTGCTTTGTGTTTTCTTTTATTTTGTTGGTTAGCCTGGCTACAGGTTTATCAATTTCATTGATCTTCTCCCAAGAACCAGCTTTTGGTTTTGTTTATTCTTCTCTATTGATTTCTTTTTATAAAATTTCATTAATTTATGCTCTAATTTTTCTTTCTTTTCTTCTACTTTTGACTTGCTCTTCTTTTTGTAGTTTCCTAAGGTGGAAACTTAGATAACTGATTTTAGAACTTCTTTTCTAATATAGGAAAATTCATAATACTGAATGCACATAAGTACTGCTTTTGCTGCATCCCACAAGTTGATAGATTGTATTTCATTTAGTTGAAAATATTTTTAACTTTCTCTTGACACTTCTTTAACCCATGTGTTATTTCAAAGTGTATTGTTTAATTTCAAATATTTTAGAACTTTCCAGCTATCTATCTTTCTGTTATTGATTTTAGTTTAATTCTGTTTTGGCCTGAGAACATACTTTGTATGATCTCTATACTTTAAAATTTATTAAGGCATGCCTTATGGCCCAGAATTTGGGTCTATCTTGGTAAATATCCCTATGAGCTTGAGGAGAATGTGTATTCTGCTGTTGATATTTATAGAATATGTCATCTAACAATTAGATCCAGTTGATTGATGGTGCTGTTAAGTTCAATTATATCCTTACTGATTTTCTGTCAATTACTGATAAAGGGGTGTTGAAGTCTCCAACTATAGTATTTGCTTTATCAGTTTCTCCTTGCACTTCTATTAGTTTTTGCCTCATGTATTTTGATGCTCTGCTTTTGGGTGCAGACAAGTTAAGGATTGTATGTCTTTTTGGAGAATTGACTCCTTTATCATGTAATGCTCCTTTTTATCCCTCATCGTTTTACTTGTTACAAAGTCTGCTTTATCTGAAATTAATATAGCTACTTTAGTTTTCTTTTGATTTGTGTTAGCATAGTTTATCTTTCTCCATTTCTTTACTTTTAATCTGTGTCTAGATTTAAAGTAGGTGTTGGGTCTTGGGTTTTGTTTGTTTTTTTTAATCCTAGCTGACTGTCTCTTTTACTGGTGTATTTAGACCATTTACATTTGAAGTGATTATTAATATGAACATGGTATATATTAATACAACTGTAACTGTTTTCTCTTTATTGCACTTTTAAAAATCTTCCAATTTTTCTGCCTTCTCTGGTTTTAGCTGAGAATTTTATGATTCAACTTTATCTTTTCTTACTAAATCTATTATACTTCTATAAAAGGAGTTTAAGTGACTGCTCTAGAGTTTGCCTTATACATTTACAACCAATTTAAGTTACTTTCAGATAACATTATACTGCTTCATAGGTAGTACAGGTACATTATAAGTGTTCCCAGCTCCTCCCTGCCATCCTATAACATTGCTGTCATTCATTTCCCTTATCCATCATCTCAATACATTGCCCCTATTATTACCTTGAACAGTTGCATATGGAAATCAATTATGAATAAAAAATAAGATTTTAACTTCATTTACTTCTTCTCTAATTCTCTTCCATTCTTTATGTAGATCTGAATTTCTGACCCGTATCATTTTCTATCTCTTGAAGAACTCTCAACATTTCTTGCAAGGCAGGCCTGCTAGTGAAAGATTCCTACAGTTGTGGCTTGTCTGAGAAAGTCTTCATTTCCTCTTTAGTTTTAGAGGCTAATTTCATTGGGTACAGAATTATAGGTTGGTGTTCTTTTCCTTTCAATACTAAATATTTCACACCACTCTCTTTTTGCTAGCATGGTGTCTGAAAGAAAAAAAAAGTCCAGTATAATTCTTTTTTTTTTTTCTGTACTGCATGGCTTGTGGGATCTGAGTTCCCTGACCAGGGATTGAACCTGGGCCACAGCAGTGAAAGCATTGAGTCCTAACCACTGGACCACTAGGGAATTCCCTTATTTTTGTTTCTTTACTTATCATGAGAACTGAGAACTTGGTGAAACTTCTGGGGGTAAAACCCACAAAAGTCCCCTAAGATTGGGCCCCAAATTGGTTTGTAACTCTCAAGCTGGTCCACACTCAGTCTCCAATAATTTGTCAATTACTCCATATTCCTACCAGTGACTGGCTGTAGCAGCTTCTGCTCCCAGTAAGCTGTGATTCTATTTGCCTGTCTCTTCAGTTTTTGGAGGGGCAGTTTTCCCTGTGATTTCAGTTCTCTGGTTGAGCTAAGAAAAACTGTTGATTTTCATTTTGTTCAGGTTTTTTTCTTATGGTAAGTACAGGAATGATGATTTCCAAGCTCTTTACAAGTTGGGGCTGAAACCAGAAGTTCTACTTTGTGACTATATAAGCATTATAAGCTATTTCTATAATTAAAATTTTATTGTGACTGATGCTATAACTTATATAAAGTTAAATTTGCATGAGTCAATGTTATATACCTTGAATATGTACATACTTAGGCTCCACTGAAAGTATTGGATGAGATTGAGATGGAATTATGATGCTGTTTCCTCCAGGAAAATGATGATGCATGGTGGTGATCATTTATTGAATACTTACTGCATACTAGCCCTGGGCTAAGCAATTTACATAGATTATCTCACTTAACCCCCCAAAAGAGACCTATGAGGTATGGTTTCTATTGTTAGAGATAAATAGATTTCAAAATCCCTATTTTATAGGTAAAAAAAGTTGAGAGTCAGCTGAGAAATTAAAAAGTATAACTCAGTAGTGTAAGGATTCAAATTAGTTTGACTCCTGAGTTCACACCCACATAGCCCTACATTGAATTGTAAATATTGCTCTACAGATATCTAAATCCTGTTCACAGATTCAGATATCCTATTCAGATATCCTATTCAGATATCTAAATCCTGTTCACAGATATGAAGTCTCTCAGAAATATATGGTAGACATGTATTATTAGGTAGATCTTTGGACTTCATGGTGGATGATTTAACTTAAGCTATATATACACACCTATTGCTCTGAAGTAACGGAGGTCAGAGTATGCACACTGGCAAGAAGAGCCAGAGGAAATAAGCTTGTGAGAAACTTTATTATCCCAGTCCCTAAAGCAAAACTGCCCCCAAGCTACCCATCTAGGACAGGATACGTTAAGCCTAAATGCTCAGAGGGAGTAAGAGCTTTCAAATGGAGGGAGAAAACTTCCTCTGTCAGGTAAAAGCAGTAAGAGGCTCTAGATTTACCCTCTTGCTTGAAACAACTGAAAAGAAAAATAGACAAAATATATAATACAGTGGCTCAAGACACTGGATATCAGGCATTGAAGGACAGTGATCCCTGAGAGGCATTATTATTGTCCCAACTTATCACCTGAGGGTATGGCTTCCAATCAGCCTGAATCTAGGTGCTGACTGAGATTCTCCCCTTGGGGGCACTGATAGTTCTTGGCACACTCTCAGCTACTGGGAACTGCTAAAAATAAAATAGGCAGCTTGGACAATCACAGTGGTTTGAGAGACCACTAAGAGCTAGGCAGGGTTGAACCATAATTTTCATCTCCTACATGAGGCTACTCCTTCAAGAATAGAAGAGGTGGCTGTTTTACTTAATGCATAGAAACCAACACAGAGAGTCAAGCAAAGTGAGAAACAGAGGAATAGGCTCCAAATGAAAGGATGAGATAAAACCTCAGAAAAAGTCCTTAATGAAATGTAGATGAGTGATTTACCTGATAAAGAATTCAAAACAGTTATAAAGATGCTCACTGAACTCGGGAGAAGAATGAAATGAACACAGTGAGAAATACAAAGATAGAAAATATTAAAAAGTACCAAATAGAAGTCACAGACTGAATAATACAATAACTGAGTTGAAAAATACACTAGAAGGGTTCAATAGCAGACTAGATAAAGCAGAAGAAAGGATCAATGAAATCAAACAGAACAGTTGAACTCACTCAATTAGAGCAAAAAAGAAAAATGGGAAAAAAAGTGAAAATGGCTTATGGGACAACATCAGCAGATCAACATTTGCATTATAGGGATCCCAAATAAAGAGAAAGGGGCAGAAACCCTATCTGAAGAAATAACGGCTGAAAACTTCCCTAACCTGAAGAAGGAAACAGATATCCAATCCAGGAAGCCCGAAATTTCCAAATTAGATGAGTCCAAAGAGAGGTACAACAAGACACATTATAATTAAAATGTTCAAAGCTAAATACAAGAAGAGAATCTTAAAAGCATTAAGAGAAAAAACAACTTATTATATACAAGGGAACCCCCATAATACTAAGAGAAGGTTTTTCAGCAGTAATTCTGCTGGCCAGAAGCGAGAGGCAGAAATATATTCAAAGTTCTGAAGGAAATAACATTGCTGGGTAGAGTATTCTTGGTTGGAAGTTATCATTCAGAATTGAAGGAAAGATAAAAAGTTTTCCAGATAAGTATATGCTAACGGAGCTCATCACCAAAGACTGGCCTTATAAGAAATGTTGAAGGAACTTCTTTAAGGTGAAAGAAAATGGTGCTAATTAGTAACACGAAAGTATAAATCTCACTGGTAAATGTTAATATATAGTAAAATTCAGAATATAGTAATATTGCAAAAGTGGTAGATATAAGATCACTTATAAAGCTTGAAGGTAAAAAAACAAGTAGCAAAACTATAACTAAAATAATTAGTTAAGGGATACAAAGATAAAAAGATGTAAAATGTGACGTCAAAAATATAAAATATTGTGGGAGAGAGTAAAAAAATCTAGAACTTTAGAATACATTCAAACTTAAGTTGTTATCAGTGTAAAATAGACTATTATAAATATTAGTTGTTATATGTAAGCCTCATTGTAACCAAAAAGCAAAAAACCTATAGTAAATACACAAAAGAGAAAGGAATCTAAACATATCACTACAGAATTCATCAAAGCACAAAGGAAAAGAGCAACAGAAGAAGAAGTGAACAGAGGAAATACAAAATGGCCAGAAAACAATGAACAAAATGGCAATATGTACCTACCTATCAATAATTACTTTAAGGACTTCCCTGGTGGTCCAGGGGCTAAGACTCCATACTCCCAAAGCAGGGAGCCCAGGTTCAATCCCTGGTCAGAAAACTAGATCCTACATGCCACAACTAAGAGTTCACATGTTGCAACTAAAGATCCCGCACACAGCAACGAAGATCCTGCATGCCGCAACTAAGACCTGGCACAGAAAAATAAACAGACAAACAAATAAATAAATATTTCTAAAAAAATTATTAAAAAAATAATTACTTTAAATATAAATGGCCTAAAGTCTCCATTAGGAAGACACAGAGTGACTGAATAAATAAAAAAACAAAAAACCATCTATATTCTGCCTGTAAGAGCCTCATTTCAGATATAAGGACACACATAGACTGAAAGTAAAGGGATGGAAAAAGATATTCCATGCGACTGGAAACCAAATGAAAGCTAGGATAGCTATACTTACATCAGACAAAATAGATGTTAAAATAAAGATTGTAATAAGAGACAAAGGGACACTGCATAATGATAAACAAGTTAATTAAACAAGAGGATATAACATTTGTGTGTGTGTATACATATATAAATCTCCAACATAGGAGTACCTAAATATATAATGCAAATATTAACAGACCTAAAGGGAGAAATAGACAGCAATACTATAATAGTAGGGGATTTTAATACCCCACTTGCATCAATGGATACATCATCTAGACAGAAAATCAATAAGGAAACATTAGCCTTAAAATACATGTTAAACCAGATGGACTTACAGATATATAAAGAAAATTCCATCCCAAAGCAACAGAATACACATTTTTTCAAATGCACATGAAACATTCTCTAGGATAGAGCCTATGTTAGGCTACAAAACAAGTCTTAATAAATTTAAGAAAATTAAAGTCATAACATGTATCTTATTTTGACCACAATTGTATGGAACTAGAAATTACAGAAGAAAACTGGAAAATTCACAAATATGTGGAGATTACACAACATGCTATTGAACAACCAAGGGTTAACAAAGAAATGAAATTAGAAATCAAAAAATACCTTGAGACAAATGAAAATGAAAAGACAACCTACAAAAAAGGGGTATAGCAAAAACATTTCTAAGAATTTCATAGCAATAAATGCCTACATCAAGAAGCAAACAAACAAAAAAATCTCAAATAAACAACCTAACTTTACACCTTAAGAAAGTAGAAAAAAAGAACAAATGAAGCCTCAAGTTAACAGAAGAAAGGAAATAATCAGAAGAGAAATAGATGAAATAGAGACTAAAAAGACAGTAGAGAAGATCAATGAAACTAAAAACTGGCTCTTTCAAAAGATAAATAAAATACAACAAAACTTTAGCTAGACTCATCAGGAAAAAAAAAGAAGTCTCAAAATCAGAAATAAAAGAGAAGTTACAACTGATACCACAGAGTTACAAAGAAACAAAAGAGACCACTAAGAAGAATTAAGTGTTGAAAAATTAGACAGCCTAGAAGAAATGGAGAAATTCCTAGAAACATTCAACCTACAAAGACTGAATTATGATGAAATAGGAAATGTGAACAGACCAATTACTAGAAACAAGGTTGAATCAATTATCAAAAACCTCACAACAAACCAGAACCCATGGCCAGATGGCTTCACTGGTGAATTCCACCAAATATCCAAGGAAGAATTAATAGCAATTTCTTAAACTCTTGCAAAAAAATGAAGAAGAAGGAACTCTTCCAAACTCATTTTATGAGGCCAGCATTATTATCCTGATACCACAACCAGACAAGGATGTCAAAGAAAAAGAAAATTAAAGAGATATTAAAAGGTCAACATCCCTAATGAACTTACTTGCAAAAATCCTCAACAAAATATTAGCAAACTGAATTCAACAATACATTAAAGGATCATACAACATGATCAGGTAGGATCTACTCCAGGAATGCAAGGATTGTTCAACATCCACAAATCAGTCAATGTGATATACCACATTGACAAAATAAAGGATAAAAACCATATGATCATCTCAATAGATACAGAAAAATCATTTAACAAAATTCAGCATCCATTTATGATAAAAACTCCCAACATAGTGGGTATGGAGGAAATGAACCTCAACATAATAAAGGCCATATATGAGGAACACTCAGTGACTCCTCTCCCAGCATGAGCACTGTGATCCCACCTACCTTATACTGCAGCTCAGAAATGGATCTGGGGGCATCTACTCCAACAACTAGGGAGCAGACCCTGCTCCCAACAGGACTGTGATAACCACAGAGGAAAGAGGAGTCCCTGCTCAATAGCCAGTGCAGTCTCTGATCATCACAACAGCAGTCTCACCCCCTATCAAGGGGATAACAGCCAGCACACACTGAGGAAAAACATGGCAGGCATCCATACTAAAAACAGCCCTCACACCAAAAATACTAAACTCACACAGGCTACACAGGGATGCTCCCACAAAAAACAGCCCTTCAAGACTACAGTAGATAACTTTCTCCTAAACTCACAGAGCCAGAGAAATAGATACAAAATGAAGAAACAGAGGAACCATTCCCAATTAAAAGATCAAGAGAATTTCTGTGAAAGAACAAAGAATTAAACAGACATTTTCAGTCTAATAGACATCAAGTTCAAAAAGGAGATAATGAAAACACTTAAGGAGGGAGTTCCCTGGTGGTCTAGTGGTTAGGATTCGGCACTTTCACTGCCATGGCCCAGGTTCAATCCCTGGTTGGGGAACTGAGATCCCACAAACCTTGTGGTGTGGCCAAAATAAAAAGTAAATTTAAAAAAAATAGAAAATACTTAAGGAATTAAGAAAGGCTATTGATAGAAATGCAGATTACTGTAAAATGGAACTAGAAACTATAAAGAACTAACAATAAAAATAAGAAAACTCATTTGCTGAGATGAAAGCTGAGCTAAAGGCAATGAATAGCAGATTGAATAATGCAGAAGAACAAATAAGTAATCTGGAAGATAGAATAATAGAAACCAACCAATCAGAAGAGCAGAAATAAAGACAAATAAAAAAAAAATGAAAGCAATATAAGAGACCTATGGGATAACAGAAAGTGTGCCAATCTATGCATGATAGAGATCTCAGAAGGAGAACAAAGATAAAAGGGGATCAAAAATGTATTTGAAGAAATTATGGCTGAAAACTTCCCAAACCTAAAGAAGGAAACATATATACAGATACAGGAAGCACAGAGGGTCCCAAAGAAGATGAACCCAAACAGACCTACATGAAGACATAATTAAAATGGCAAAAGTTAAAGAGAGAATTCTAAAGACAGTAAGAGAAAAACAAAGAGTTAATTACAATGGAACCCCCATAAGGCTATCAGCTTATTTCTCTACAGAACCACTGCTGGCCAGAAGGGAGTGGCAAGATATATTCAAAGTCCTGGAAGGGAAAAACCTGCAATCTAGGATACTCTACCCTGCAAGATTATCATTTAGAATAGAAGGAGAGAGAAAGAATCTCAGACAAGAAAAACTAAAAGTGTACAGCAATACTAAACCTATCCTGAAAGAAATATTGAAATGTTTTCTCTAAATAGAAATGAATCAAGAATCTATAGGAAAGAAAATCACAACTGGAAAGTAAATCACTTAAATGAGCCAGTACACAGATAAAAAAATTTTTTTGTGAAAGTGATGATAACCACAATGAACAGCAAAAGGATAAACATGAAGATATAAAAAGGATATCAAAATAATAAAATATGGGGGAGGAGAGTAAGAAAATACAGATTTTTTTAGAATGTGTTTGAGTCTATATGACTACCAGTCTAAAGCAAATAGATAGAGTTATGGGTTAATATACTTGAAAACCAGAGTAACCACAAATCAAAAACAGATTCACAAAAACCAAAAAGAAAGGTACTCAAGCCTAATACAAAAGAAAACCATCAAACCACAATAGGAATATCAAAAAGAAAAAGGAACAAAGAAAAAATACAAAATCAACTGGAAAACACATTTTAAGATAACAAAAAATACATATTTATCAAGAATTACCTTATATGTCAATGGACTAAAAACACCAATCAAAAGACATAGAGTTGCAGATTGGATAATAAAATAAAAGCCTACAATATGCTGCCTACAAGAGACCCACTATAGGGCAAAGGACACACATAGACTGAAAGTGAGGGTATGGAAAAAAGATATTTCATGCAAATGGAAATGACAAGAAAGTGGGGTAGCAATGGTCATATCAGACAAGACAGAGTTAAAAACAAAGGCCGCAAAGAAAGATAAAGAAGGACACTATATAATGATAAAAGGATCAAGAAGAGGATATTACACTTGTTAATATATATGCACCCAATATAGGAGCACCCAAATACTAACAGATATAAAGGGAGAAATTGACAGGAATACAATAATATTAGGAGGCTTTAACACTCCACTCACATCAATGGACAGATCTTCTAGACAGAAAAATCAGTAAGGCAACAGAAATCTTAAAGGATACAATAGAACAGTTAGACTTAATTGATATTTTCAGCACATTATATCCAATAAAAGCAGAATACACATTCTTTTCAAGTGCACATGGAACATTCTCTAGGACTGACCACATACTAGGGCACAAAACAAGACTCAACAAATTTAAGAGGAAATTATTTCAAGCTTTTCTGACCAAAACAGCATGAAACTAGAAATCAAACAAGGAAAAGAAGGAAAAAAAAGATTACATGGAGATGAAACAACATGCTACTAAAAAACCAATGGGCCAATGATGAAATCAATGAGGAAATTTAAAGAATACCTTGAGACAAATGGCAATGAAAACACAACCATACAAAATCTATGGGATACAGCAAAAGCAGCCCTAAGAGGGAAGTTCAGAGAGATACAGGCCTTCCTCAAAAAAGGGAAAATCTCAAACAACCTAACCTGCCACCTAAAAGAACTAGAAAAAAGAGAACAGTCAAAACCTAAAGTCAGGGCTTCCCTGGTGGTGCAGTGGTTGAGAGTCCGCCTGCCAATGCAGGGGACATGGGTTTGAGCCCTGGTCTGGGAGGGTCCCACATGCTGCGGAGCAACTGGGCCCGTGAGCCACAACTACTGAGCCTGTGCATCTGGAGCCTGTGCTCCACAACAGGAGAGACCGTGACAGTGAGAGGCCCACGCACCGCGATGAAGAGTGGCCCCCGCTAACTGCAACTAGAGAAAGCCCTCGCACAGAAACGAAGACCCAACACAGCCAAAGATAAATAAATTAATTAATTAAAAAAAAAAAAAAACCTAAAGTCAGCAGAAGGAAGGAAATAATAAAGATCAGAGAAGAAATAAATAAGATAGAGATTTAAAAAATCAATAAAAACCAAGAGTTGGTTTTTTAAAGGGTTAAACAATATCCACAAACCTCTGGCCAGGCTCACCAAGTAGAAGTGAGAGGACCCAAATAAACAAAATAAGAAATGACAGAGGAGAAATTACAACCAATACCACAGAAATACAAAAAACCATAAAAGAATACTATGAACAATTATATGCCAACAAATTGGACAACCTAGTAGAAAAGGACAAGTTTCTAGAAACATACAGCCCACCAAAGCTGAATCAAGAAGAAATAGACAATTTGAGCAGACCAATCACTAGAAGTGAAACAGAATCTGTAATTTAAACAAACAAACAAAAAAACTCCCTGCAAACAAAAGTCCAGGACCAGATGGCTTTACTGGAGAATTCTACCAAATATACGAAGAACTTACACCAATCCTTCTCAAACTCTTCCAAAAGCCTGAAGAGGAGGGACCACTCCCAAAGTCATTCTATGAAGCCACCATCACCCTGATACCAAAACCAGACAAAGACACTACCAAAAAAGAAAATTACAGACCAATATCTTTGGTGAATATATATGTAAAAATCCTCAACAAATATTAGCAAACCAAATCCAACAACACATAAAAAGGATCATACACCATGATCAAGATGGATTCATTCCAGGGTTGCAAGTATGGTTCAACACATGCAAATCAATGTGATACACTACATCAACAAAAGAAAAGATAAAAATCACATGATCACCTCAATAGATGCAGAAAAAGCATTGGATAAAATTCACATCCACTCATGATAAAAATTCTTACCAAAGTGGGTATAGAGGGAACATCTGTCAACATAATAAAAGCTATTTATGACAAACACAGAGCCAACATAATATTCAACAGTGAAGAGCTGAAAGCCTTCCTGCTAATTCTGGAAGAAGACAAAGGATGCCAACTCTCACCACTTCTATTCAACATAGTTCTGGAAGTCCTAGCCACAGCAATCAGACAGGAAGAAGAAATAAAAAGTATCCACATTGGAAGGGAAGAATTGTCATTATAGCATGACATGATATTAAACATGGAAAACCTTAGAGACTCCATACAAAAACTACTAGAACTGATAAAAACAAATTCAGCAACTTAGCAGGATACAAGATTAACATACAGAAATTGGTTGCATTTGTTTACACTAACAATGAAATATCAGAAAGGGAAAGTGAAAAAACAATCCCTTTTAAAGTCACATCAAGGGACTTCCCTGGTGGTCCAGTGGTTAAGAAACCACCTTCCAATGCAGGGGACGTGGGTTTGATCCCTGGTCAGGGAACTAAGATCCCATGTGCCATTGGGTAACTGAGCCCACGGGCTGCACCTACTGAGCCCATGTGCCACAACTAGAGAGAAGCCCGTGTGCCGCAAGAGCCCATGCGCTGCAACAAAAGATCTTGCATGCTGCAACTAAGACCCAATGCAGCAAAAAAATTTAAAAAAAAATAGTAAAAGAAATAAAGTCACATCAAAAAAAAACCAAAAAACAAAAAACAAAAAACACAGGAATAAGCCTGACCAAGGAAGTAGAAGATTTATATGCTGAGAACTATAAAATATTGATAAAGGAAATTGAAGATGATTTAAAGAAATGAAAAAAATCCCATGCTTTTGGATTGGAAGAATTAATATTGTTCAAATGGTCATACTACCCAAAGAAATCTACAGATTTAATGCAATCCCTATCACATTACCCATGACATTTTTCACAGAACTAGAACAAATAATCCTAAAATTTATATGGAATCATATAAGATCCAGACTTGCCAAAGCAGTCTGGGAAGAAGAACAAAGCAGGAGGCATAACCTCTGAGACTTCAGACAATACTACAAAGCTACAGTAATCAAAACATCATGGTATTGGCATAAAAACAGACATATGGATCAAAGGAACAGAATAGAGAGCCCAGAAATAAACCCACACACCTATGGCCAATTAAACTTCGACAAAGGAAGCAGGACTATACAATGGGGAAAAGACAGTCTCTTCAGCAAGTGGTGTTCGGAAAGTTGGACAGATGCATGTAAAGCATTGAAGTTGGAACACACCCTCACACCATACACAATAATAAACTCAAAATAGCTTAAAGACTTAAATATAAGGCAAGAGAGCATAAAACTCCTAGAAGAGAAATTAGGCAAAACATTCTGACATAAATGGTATCAATGTTTTCTTAGATCAGTCTATAAAGACAATAGAAATAAAAGCAAAAATAAACAAATGGGACCTAATCAAACTTATAAGATTTTGCACAGCAAAGGAGACCATAAGCAAAATGAAAAGACAACATACAAACTGGGAGAAAATATTTGCAAATGATGCGACTGACAAGGGTTTAATTTCCAAAATATACAAACAGCTCATAAAACTTCATATCAACAAACAAACAAACAAACAAAGAACCCAATCAAAACATGGGCAGAAGACCTAAATAGACATTTCTCCAAAGAAGATATACTGATGGCCAATAGGCACATTAAAAGATGATCAACATTACTAATTATTAGAGAAATACAATCAAAACTACAGTGAGGTACCACCTCACACCTGTCAGAATGGCCATCATTTAAAAAGTCATTAAAAATGCTAGAGGGGGTGTGGAGAAAAGGGAACCCTCCTACACCTGGATGGGAGTGTAAATTGGTATAGCCACTGTAAAGAATAGTATGGAGGTTCCTCAAAAAACTAAAAATATAGTTGCCATATGATCCAGCAATCCCACTCCTAGGCATATATCAGGACAAAAGTATAATTCAAAAAGATACTTGCACCCCGATGTTCATAGCAGCATTATTTCTCAATAATGAATAATGATGACTGGATAAAGAAGATGTGATATATATATATATGTATTTATATCCACACACAATGGAATATTAGTGAGCCATAAAAAAGAATCTAATAATGCCATTTGCAGCTACATGGATGGACCTAGAGATTATCATGCTAAGCAAAGTTAGTCAGAAAGAGAAAGACAAACACCATATGATATCACTTATATCTGAAATCTAAAATATGACACAAATGAACTTATCTATGAAACAGAAACAGACACACAGAGAACAGACTGTGGTTACCAAGGGGGAGGGGGAACTGGGGGATGGTAGGATTGGGAGTTTGGGATTAGCAGATGCAAAATATTATATATAGAATGGATAAACAACAAGATCCTATTGTATAGCGCAGGAAACTATATTCGATATCCTGTAATAAGCCATAATGGAAAAGAATATGAAAAAGAATATATATATGTATACATATATATGTGTGTATGTGTGTATAAGTGAATCCCTTTGCTGTACAGCAGAAACTAACACAATACTGTAAATCAAATATACTTCAATATAAAACTATATTCTACCAATAAAAAAACAAAAAATAAAGGCCATATATGACAAGCCCACAGCTAATATCATACTCAAAGGTGAAAAGCTGAAAGCTTCTCCTCTAAGATGAGGAACAGGACAAGGATGGACACTCTCACCACTTTTATTCAACATAGTAATGGAGAGGACAGGATGGAGACAAGATGGCAGAATAGAAGGATGTGAGCTCATGACTTCTTATGGAAACACCAAAATCATAACTAACTGCTGAACAACCACTGACAAAAAAAAATGCTGTAACCTAGCAAAAAGGATACCCTACATCCAAAGGCAAAGAAGCCACAACAAGATGGTAGGAGGGGCACAACTGCAATAAAATCAAACCCCATACATGCCAGGTGGGTGACCCCAATACTGGAAAACAATTATACAGCAGAAGTTCTCTCACAGAAGTGAATGTTCTGAGCCCCATGTCAGGCTCCCTAGCTTGGGTTCTGGCAATGGGAGGAGAAGCCCCTAGAGAATCTGTCTTTGAAGGCCAGTGAGGTTTGATCACAAGAATCCCACAGGACTGAGGGAAACAGAAACACCACTCGTGGAGTTCGCACACAGGGTTTCATGTGCACCAGGGCCCAGGAAAAAAAGTGGTGACCTCACAAGATACTGGGCAAGACCTACCTGCTAGTATTGGAGGGACTCCTGTGGATGCAGGGGATAGCTATGTTTCACTGTGGGGACAAGGACACTGGCGGCAGCAGTTCTGGAGTGCACTCATTGGTGTGAGCCCTTTGGGAGGGTGCAATTTTCTCACCAAGACCTGGCCCCACCCAACAGCATGTAGGCTCAGTGCTGGGACACCTCAGGACAAACAAGCAACAAGGCAGGAACATAGCCCCACCCATCAGTAGACAGGCTGTTTAAAGTTTTCCTGAGCACACAGCTGCCCAATAAACCACACCCCCTGATACAGCCCTTCCCACCAGAGGGGTAAGACCTAGCTCCACCCACCAGTGGGCAGGTACCAGTCCCTCCCACCAGGAAGCCTGCAGAAGCCTCTTAGACAGCCTCATCCACACCAAGGGGCAGACAACAGAAACAAGAAGAACTACAACCCCGCAGCCTGCAGAACAGAAACCACAATCACAGAAAGTTAGAAAAAATGAGATGGCACAGGAATATGTCCCAGATGAAGGAACAAGATAAAACCCCAGAAGAATAAATAAGTGAAGTGGAGATAGGCCATCTACCTGAAAAAGAATTCTGAGTAATGATAGTAAAGATGATCCAAGATCTTGGAAAAAGAATGGAGGCACAGATCGAGAAGATAGAAGAAATGTTTAACAAAGACCTAGAAGAACTAAAGAACAAACAAACAGAGATGAGCAATACAATAACTGAAATGAAAAATACACTAGAAGTAATTAATAGCATAATAACTGAGGCAGAAGAATGGATAAGTGAACTGAAAGACAGAACGCTGGAAATAACTGCCGAGGGACAGAATAAAGAAAAAAGAATGGAAAGAAATGAGGATAATCTAAGAGACCTCTGGGACAACATTAAACTCACCAGCATTCACATTATAGGGGTCCCAGAAGAAGAGAGAAAGGACCTGAGAAAGTATTTGATGAGATAATAGTTGAAAATTTCCCTAATATGGGAAGGAAACAGTCACCCAAGTCCAGGAAGTGCAGAGTCCCAAGCAAGATAAATCCAAGGAAGAACATGCCAAGACACATAGTAATCAAACTGACAAAAATTAAAGAAAAGAAAAAATATTAAAAGCAACAAGAGAAAAATGACAAATAACATACAAGAGAACTCCCGTAAGTTTATCAGCTGATTTTTCAGCAGAAACTCTGCAGGCCAGAAGGGAGAGACATAATATATTTAAAGTGATGAAAGGAAAGAAACTATAACCAAAAATACTCTACCCAGCAAGGCTCTCATTCATAGAAGCAAAAGCTAAGAGATTTCAGCACCATCAGACCAGCTTTCCAACAAATTCTAAAGGAACTTCTCTAGGTGGAAAAGAAGAGGCCACAACTAAAAACAAGAAAATTACAAATGGAAAAGCTCTCTGGTAAAGGCAAACATACAGTAAAGGTGGGAAATCATCTGCACACAAATCTGATATCAAAACCAGCAATTTTAAGAAGAGGAGAGCACAAATGCAGGATATTGGAAATGCACTTAAAATAAAAAGACCAGCAACTTAAAAGAATCTTGTTTATATATATAGACTGCTATATCAAAACCTCATAGTAACTACAAACCAAAAATCAACAATAGATACACACACACAAAAGAAAAAGGAATCCAAACACTGAAGTTAGTCAACAAATCACAAAAGAAGAGAACAAAATAGGAAGGGAAGAAAAAATACCTGCAAAAACAAATCCAAAACAATTAACAGAATGGCAATAAGAACATACATACTGATAATTTCCTTAAACATAAATGGATGAAATGCTTCAACCAAAAGACACAGACTGGCTGAAATGGATACAAAAACAAGACCCGTATATATGCTGTCTACTTCAGATCCAGGGACACAAACAGACTAAAAGTGAGGGGATGGAAAGAAGGTATTCCATGCAAATGGAAATCAAAAGAAAGCTGGAGTAGCAATACTCATATCAGACAAAATAGACTTTAAAATAAAGACTGTTACAAGAGACAAAGAAGGACCCTACATCATGATCAGGGGATCAATCCAAGAAGAAGATACAATTGTAAATATATATGCATCCAACACAGGAGCACCTCAATACATAAGGCAAATACTAACAGCCATAAAAGGTGAAATGGACAGTAACACAATAATAGTGGGGGGACTTTAACACCCCACTTTCATCAATGGACAGATCATCCAGACAGAAAAACAAGGAAACACAGGCCTTAAATGACACATTAGACCAGATGGGCTGAATTGATATTTGTAGAGCAATCCATCCAAAAGCAGTAGAATACACATTCTTCTTGGTGCATATGGAACATTCTCCAAGACTGATCACATTCTGGGACACAAAGCAAGTCTTGGTAAATTTAAGAAAATGGAAATCATATCAAAGCATCTTTTCCAACCACAATGCTAAGAGATTAGAAATCAACTGCAAGAAAAAAAAACTGTAAAAAACACAAACACGTGGAGACTAAACAATATGCTACTGAACAACCAATGGATCACTGAAGAAATCAGAGAGGAAATAAAAAAATACCCGAGACAAGTGAAAATGAAATCACAACAATCCAAAACCTATGGGACACAGCAAAAGCACTTTTAAGAGGGAAGTTTATAGCAATAAAATCTTACCTCAGGGAACAAGAAAAATCTCAAATAAAAAACATAACTTTACACCATAAGCAACTAGAGAAAGAAGAACAAATAAAACCGAAAGTTAGTAGAAGGAAAGAAATCATAAAGATCAAAGCAGAAGTAAAGAAAATAGAGACAAAGAAAGCAATAGAAAAGATCAATGAAACTAAAACCCGTTCTTTCAAAAGATAAACAAAATTTATAAAACTTTAGCCAGACTCACCAAGAAAAAGAAGAGTGCTCAAATCAATAAAATTAAAAATGAAAAAGGAGGGGCTTCCCTGGTGGCGCAGTGGTTGAGAATCTGCCTGCCAATGCAGGGGACATGGGTTCGAGCCCTGGTCTGGGAAGATCCCACATGCCGCGGAGCAACAAGGCCTGTGAGCCACAACTACTGAGCCTGCACGTCTGGAGCCTGTGCTCTACAACAAGAGAGGCCACGATAGTGAGAGGCCCGTGCACCGCGATGAAGAGTGGCCCCCGCTTGCCGCAACTAGAGAAAGCCCTCACACAGAAACAAAGATCCAACACAGCCAAAAATAAACAAACAAACTCCAATCTCTTTAAAAAAAAAATGAAAAAGGAAAAGTTCCAACAGACACCATGGAAATACAAAGGATCATAAGAGACTACTACAAGCAACTATATGTCAATAAAATGGACAACCTGGAAGAAATTGACAAATTCTTAGAAATGTACAATCTCCCAAGACTGAATCAGGAAGAAATAGAAAATATGAACAGACCAATCACAACTAATGAAATTGAAACTGTGATTTAAAAACTCCCCAACAAGAGACCTTCAAGATGGCAGAAGAGTAAGACATGGAGATCACCTTCCTCCCCACAAATGTATCAGAAATACATCTACATGTGGAACAACGCCTACAGAACACCTACTGAACGCTGGCGGAAGACCTCAGACTTCCCAAAAGGCAGGAAACTCCCCATGAACCTGGGTAGGGCAAAAGAAAAAAGAAAAAACAGAGACAAAAGAATAGGGACAGAACCTGCACCACTGGGAGGGGGTTTAGAAGGAGGAAAAGTTTCCACAGACTACGAAGCACCTTCACTGGTGGAGACGGGGGGGTGGCAGGGGGGAAGCTTCAGAGCGACAGAGGAGAGTGCAGCAACAGGGGTGCAGAGGGCAAAGCAGAGAGATTCCTGCACAGAAGATTGGTGCCAACCAGCACGCACCAGCCCAAGAGGCTTCTTGCTCACCCACGGGCTGGGAAGGGTGGGGGCTGGGAGCTGAGGCTCGGGCTTTGGAGGTCAGATCCCAGGGAGAGGACTGGGGTTGGCTGCATGAACACAGCCTGAAGGGGGCTAGTGCACCACAGCTAGCTAGGAAGGGGTCCCGGAAAAAATCTGGACTTGCCTAAGAGGCAAGAGACGATTGTTTTGGGGTGTGCGAGTAGAGGAGATTCAGAGCACTGCCTAAATGAGCTCCAGAGATGGGCACAAGCCACGGCTATCAGTGTGGAAATACCAGACATGGGCATGAAATGCTAAGGCTGCTGCTGCAGCCACCAAGAAGCCTGTGTGCAAGCACAAGTCACTATCCACACCTCCCCTCCTGGGACCCTGTGCAGCCTGCCACTGCCAGGGTCCCGTGATCCAGGGACAACTTCCTGAGGAGAACACAAGGCATGCCTCAGGCTGTTGCAATGTCAGACAGCCCTCTGCCGCCGCAGGCTTGCCCTTCATTCCATATCCTTCCCTCTCCCTGGTGGGAGTGAGCCAGAGCCCTCTAATCAGCTGCTACTTTAACCCTGTTCTGTCTGAGTGAAGAACTGGTGCCCTCAGGCAACCTACATGCAGAGGTGGGGGCCAAATCCAAAGCTGAATCCCGGGAGCTGTGCAAACAAAGAAGAGAAAGGGAAATCTCTCCCAGCAGCCTCAGGAGAAGTGGATTAAATCTCCACAATAAACTTGATGAACCCCACATCTTTGGAATACCTGAATAGACAACGAATCATCCCAAAATTGAGGTGGTGGACATTGGGAGCAATGATATATATACTTTTTTGCTTTTCCTCTTTTTGTAAGTATGTATGTGTATGCTTCTCTGTGTGATTTTGTCTGTATAGCTTTGCTTTTACCATTTGTCCTAGGGTTCTGTTGGTCAAATATTTTTTTTTTGGTGGTTTTCTTTTTTGGTATCTTTTGTATTTTTAGTATAGTTTTTAGCACTTGTTATCATTGGTGGGTTTGTTTTCTGGTTTGGTTGCTCTCTTCTTTTTTCTTTTATTTATTTTTTATGACTTTAAATTTTTTTTATTTTTAATAATTATTTTCTATTTTAATAACTTTATTTTATTTTGTTCTTTCTTTCTTTCTTATTTTCTCCCTTTTCTACTGAGCCATGTGGCTGACAGGATCTTGGTGCTCTGGCCGGGTGTCAGGTCTGCGCCTCTGAGGTGGGAGAGCCAAGTTCAGAACACTGGTCCGCCACAGACCTCCTAGCTCCACGTAATATCAAATGGCGAAAGCACTACCAGTGATCTCAGTCTCAATGCTAAGACCCAGCTCCACTAAACAACCAGCAAGCTACAGTGTTGGACACCCTATGCCAAACAACTAGCAAAACAGGAACACAACCCCACACATTAGCACAGAGGCTGCCTAAAATCATAGTAAGGTCACAGACACACCAAAACACACCACCATATGCGGTCCTGCCCACCAGAAAGACAAGATCCAGCCTCATCCACCAAAACACAGGCACAAGTCCCCTCCACCAGGAAGCCTACAAAACCCACTGAACCAACCTTAGCCACTGGGGGCAGACACCAAAAACAACGGGAACTACGAACCTGCAGCCTGTGAAAAGGAGACACCAAACACAGTAAGTGAAGGAAAATGAGAAGACAGAGAAACACACAGCAGATGAAGGAGCAAGGTAAAAACCCACAAGACCAAACAAATGAAGAAGAAATAGGCAGTCTACCTGGAAAAGAATTCAGAGTAATGATAGTAAAGCTGATCCAAAATCTTGGAAATAGAATGGAGAAAAGACAAGAAATGTTTAACAAGGACCTAGAAGAACTAAAGAGCAAACAAACAATGATGAACAACACAATAAATGAAATTTAAAATTCTCTAGAAGGAATCAGTAGCAGAATAACTGAGGCAGAAGAACGGATAAGTGACTGGGAAGATAAAATAGTGGAAATAACTACTGCAGAGCAGAATAAAGAAAAAAGAATGAAAAGAATTAAGAACAGTCTCAGAGACCTCTGGGACAACATAAAACGCACCAACATTCGAATTATAGGGGCCGCAGAAGAAGAAGAGAAAAAGAAAGGGCCTGAGAAAATACTTGAAGAGATTATAGTTGAAAAATTACCTAATATGGGAAAGGAAATAGTTAATCAAGTCCAGGAAGCACAGAGAGCCCCATCCAGGATAAATCCAAGGAGAAACACGCCAAGACACATATTAATCAAACTATCAAAAATTAAATATACAGAAAACGTATTAAAGGCAGCAAGAGAAAAACAACAAATAACACACAAGGGAATCCCCATAAGGTTAACAGCTGAGCTTTCAGCAGAAACTCTGCAAGCCAGAGGGGGTGGCAGGACATATTTAAAGTGATGAAGGAGAAAAATCTACAACCAAGATTACTCTACCCAGCAAGGACCTCATTCAGATTTGATGGAGAAATTAAAACCTTTACAGACAAGCAAACGCTAAGAGAATTCAGCACCACCAAACCAGCTTTACAACAAATGCTAAAGGAACTTCTCTAGGCAGGAAACACAAGAGAAGGAAAAGACCTACAATAACAATCTCAAAACGATTAAGAAAATGGTAAAAGGAACATACATATCAATAATTACCTTAAATGTAAATGGATTAAATGCCTCAACCAAAAGACATAGATTGGCTGAATGGATACAAAAACAAGACCCATATATATGCTGTCTACAAGAGACCCACTTCAGACCTAGGGAAACATACAGACTGTAAGTGACAGGATGGAAAAAGATATTCCATGCAAATGGAAATCAAAAGAAAGCTGGAGTAGCAATTGGCATATCAGACAAAATACTTTAAAATAAAGACTATTACAAGAGACAAAGAAGGACACTACATAATGATCAAGGGATCGATCCAAGAAGAAGATATAACAATTGTAAATATTTATGCACCCAACATAGGAGCACCTCAATACATAAGGCATATACTAACAGCCATAAAAGGGGAAATCGACAGTAACACAATCATAGTAGGGGACTTTAACACCCCACTTTCACCAATGGACAGATCATCCAAAATGAAAATAAATAAGGAAACACAAGCTTTAAATGATACATTAAACAAGATGGACTTAATTGATATTTATAGGACATTCCATCCAAAAACAACAAAATACACATTCTTCTCAAGTGCTCATGGAACATTCTCCAGCATAGATCATATCTTGGGTCACAAATCAAGCCTTGGTAAATTTAAGAAAATTGAAATCATATCAAGTATCTTTTCCGACCACAATGTTATGAAACTAGATATCAATTACAGGAAAAAATGTGTAAAACATACAAACACATGAAGGGTAAACAATACACTACTTAATAACCAAGAGATCACTGAAGAAGTCAAAGAGGAAATCAAAAAATACCTAGAAACAAATGGCAATGAAAACATGATAACCCAGAACCTATGGGATGCAACAAAAGCAGTTCTAAGAGGGAACTTTATAACAATACAATCCTACCTTAAGAAACAAGAAACATCTCAAATAAACAACCTAAGCTTACACCTAAAGCAATTAGAGAAAGAAGAACAAAAAAACCCCAAAGTTAGCAGAAGGAAAGAAATCATAAAGATCAGATCAGAAATAAATGAAAAAGAAATGAAGGAAACGATAGCAAGGATCAATAAAACTAAAAGCTAGTTCCTTAAGAAGGTAAACAAAATTGATAAATCATTAGGCAGACTCATCAAGACAAAAGGGAAAGACTCAAATCAATAGAATTAGAAATGAAAAAGGAGAAGTAACAACTGACACTGCAGAAATACAAAGGATCATGAGAGATTACTACAAGCAACTATATGCCAATAAAATGGACGACCTGGAAGAAATGGACAAATTCTTAGAAAAGCACAACATTCTGAGACTGAACCAGGAAGAAATAGAAAATATGAACAGACCAATCACAAGCACTGAAATTGAAACTGTGATTAAAAATCCGCCAACAAACAAAAGCCCAGGACCAGATGGCCTCACAGGTGAATTCTATCAAACATATAGAGAAGAGCTAACACCCATCCTTCTCAAACTCTTCCAAAATATAGCAGAGGGAGGAACACTCCCACACTCATTCTACAAGGCCACCATCACCCTGATACCAAAACCAGACAACGATGTCACAAAGAAAGAAAACTACAGACCAATATCACTGATGAACACAGATGCAAAAATCCTCAACAAAATAGTAGCAAACAGAATCCAACAGCACATTAAAAGGATCATACACCATGATCAAATGGGGTTTATCCCAGGAATGCAAGGATTCTTCAATATATGCAAATCAGTCAATGTCATACAACATATTAACAAATTGAAGGAGAAAAACCATACTATCATCTTAATAGATGCAGAGAAAGCTTTTGACAAAATTCAACACTGATTTATGATAAAAACCCTCCAGAAAGTAGGCACAGAAGGAACTTTCCTCAACATAATAAAAGCCATATATGACAAACCCACAGCCAACATCGTCCTCAATGGTGAAAAACTGAAACCATTTCCACTAAGATCAGGAACAAGACAAGGTTGCTCACTCTCACCACTATTATTCAACATAGTTTTGGACGTTTCAGCCACAGCAATCAGAGAAGAAAAAGAAACAAAAGGAATCCAAATTGGAAAAGAATAAGTAAAGCTGTCACTCTTTGCAGATGACATGATACTATACATAGAAAATCCTAAAGATGCTACCAGAAAACTACTAGAGCTAACCAATGAATGTTGTAAAGTAGCGGAATACAAAATTAATGCACTGAAATGTCTTGCATTCCTATAAGCTAATGATGAAAAATATCTGAAAGTGAAATTAAGAAAACACTCCCATTTACCGTTGCAACAAAAAGAATAAAATATCTAGGAATAAACCTACCTAAGGAGACAAAAGACCTGTATGCAGAAAATTATAAGACACTAATGAAAGAAATTAAAGATGATACAAATAGATGGAGAGATATACCATATTCTTGGATTAGAAGAATCAACATTGTAATAATGACTCTACTACCCAAAGCAATCTACAGATTCAATGCAATCCCTATCAAACTACCACTGGCATTTTCCACAGAACTGGAACAAAAAATTTCACAATTTGTATGGAAACACAAAAGACCCTGAATAGCCAAAGCAATCTAGAGAAAGAAAAACTGAGCTGGAGGAATCAGGCTCCCTGACTTCAGACTATACTACAAAGCCACAGTAATCAGGACAGTATGGTACTGGCACAAAAACAGAAATATAGATCAATGGAACAGGATAGAAAGCCCAGAGATTAACCCACGCACATATGTTCACCTTACCTTTGATAAAGGAGGCAAGAATATAGAGTGGAGTAAAGACAGGCTCTTCCATAAGTGGTGCTGGGAAAACTGGACAGGTACATGTAAAAGTATGAAATTAGAACACTCCCTAACACCATACACAAAAATAAACTCAAAATGGATTAAGGACCTAAATGTAAGGCCAGACACCATCAAACTCATAGAGGAAAACATAGGCAGAACACTCTATGAGATAAATCACAGGAAGATCCTTTTTGACCCACCTCCTAGAGAAATGGAAATAAAAACAAAAATAAACAAATGGGACCTAACGAAAGTTAAAAGCTTTTGCAAAGCAAAGGAAACCGTAAACAAGATGAAAAGACAACCCTCAGAATGGGAGAAAATATTTCCAAATGAAGCAACTGACAAAGGATTAACCTCCAAAATTTACAAGCAGCTCATGCAGCTTAATATCAAAAAACAAAAGAAAACCCAATCCAAAAATGGGCAGAAGACCTAAATACACATTTCTCCAAAGAAGATATACAGAGTGCCAACAAACACATGAAAGAATGCTCAATATCATTAATCATTAGAGAAATGCAAATGAAAACGACAATGAGATATCATCTCACACCGGTCAGAATGGCCATCATCAAAAAATCTACAAACAATAAATGCTGGAGATGGTGTGGAGAAAAGGGAACCCTCTTGCACTGTTGGTGGGAATGTAAATTGAAACAGCCACTATGGAGAACAGTAAGGAAGTTCCTTAAAAATCTAATAATAGAACTACCATACGACCCAGCAATCCCACTACTGGGCATATACCCTGGAAAACCATAATTCAAAAAGAGTCATGTACCAAAATGTTCACTGCAGTTCTATTTACAATAGGCAAGACATGGAAGCAACCTAAGTGTCCATCAACAGATGAATGGATTAAGAAGATGTGGCACATATATACAGTGGAATATTACTCAGCCATAAAAAGAAATGAAATTGAGTTATTTATAGTGAGGTGGGTGGACATAGAGACTGTCATACCGAGTGAAGTAAGTCAGAAACAGAAAAACAAATACCGTATGCTAACACATATATATGGAATCTAAGAAAAAAAAATGGTCATGAAGAACCTAGGGGCAGGACGGTAATAAAGACACAGGCCTACTAGAGAATGGACTTGAGGATAAGGGGAGGCGGAAGGGTAAGCTGTGAGAAAGTGAGAGAATGGCATGGACATATATACACAACCAAACGTAAAATAGATAGCTAGTGGGAAGCAGCCACGTAGCACAAGGAGATAATCTCGGTACTTTGTGACCACCTAGAGGGGTGGGATTGGGAGAGCGGGAGGGAGGGAGACGCAAGAGGGAAGAGATATGGGAATATATGTATATGTATAACTGATTACTTTGTTATAAAGCAGAAACTAACACACCATTGTAAAGCAATTATACTCCAATAAAGATGTTAAAAAAAAAGAGAGAGATGAAAAAACAAACAAAAAAAAGACTGTATGGTACTGGCACAAAAACAGAAATGTAGATCAATGGAATAGGATAGCAAGCCCAGAGATAAACCCACGCCCATATGGTCACCTTATTTTTGATAAAGGAGGCAAAAATATACAATGGAGAAAAGACAGCCTCTTCAATAAGTGGTGCTGGGAAAACTGGACAGCTACATGTAAAAGAAAGAAATTAGAACACTCCCTAACACCATACACAAAAATAAACTCAAAATTGATTAAAGACCTAAATGTAAGGCCGGACACTATAAAACTCTTAGAGGAAAACAGAGGCAGAACGTTCTATGACATAAATCACAGCAAGATCCTTTTTGACCCACCTCCTAGAGGAATGGAAATAAAAACAAAAATAAACAAATGGGACCTAATGAAACTTAAAAGCTTTTGCACAGCAAAGGAAACCATAAATAAGATGAAAAGACAACCCTCACTATGGGAGAAAATATTTGCCAATGAAGCAACTGACAACGGATTAATCTCCAAAATTTACAAGCAGCTTATGCAGCTCAATATCACAAAACCAAACAACCCAATCCAAAAATGGGCAGAAGAACTAAATAGGCATTTCTCCAAAGAAGATATACAGATTGCCAACAAACACATGAATGGATGCTCAACATCACTAACCATTAGAGAAATGCAAATCAAAACTATGAGGTATCTCCTCACACCAGTCAGAATGGAGATCATGAAAAAATGTACAAACAATAAATGCTGGAGAGGGTGTGGAGAAAAGGGAACCCTCTTGCACTGTTGGTGGAAATGGAAATTGATACAGCCACTATGGAGAAGAGTATGGAGGTTCCTTAAAAAAAACTACAAAGAGAACTACTGTACGACCCAGCAATCCCACTACTGGGCATATACTCGGAGAAAACCATAATTCAAAAAGAGTCACGTACCACAATGTTCATTGCAGCTCTATTTACAATAGCGAGGACATGGAAGCAACCTAAGTGTCCACTGACAGATAAACGGAGAAAGAAGATGCAGCACATATATACAATGGAATATTACTCAGTCATAAAAAGAAATGAAACTGAGTTATTTGTAGTGAGGTGGATGGAAATAGAGTCTGTCATACAGAGTGAAGTAATCAGAAAGAGAAAAACAAATACCGTATGCTAACACATACATATGGAATCTAAAAAAAAAAAAGTTTATTAGGAACCTAGGGGCAGGACAGGAGTAAAGATGCAGATGTAGAGAATGCACTTAAGGACATGGGGAGGGGTAAGGGTAAGCTGGGACAAAGTGAGAGAGTGTCATGGACATATATACACTACCAAGTGTAAAACAGAGAGCTAGTGGGAAGCAGCCGCATAGCACAGGGAGATCAGCTCAATGCTCTGTGACCACCTTGGGGGAGGGGGCGGGAATAGCAGGGAGGGAGGGAGACGCAAGAGGGAGAAGATATGGGGATATGTGTATGTGTAGTGATTAACTTTGTTATACAGCACAAACTAACACACCACTGTAAAGTAATTATACTCCAATAAAGATGTTAAAAAACTAAATAAAAGCTGCCAACATACAAAAGTCCAGGACCAGATTGCTTCACAGGCAAATTCTATCAAACATTTAGAGAAGATCCACCAGACAGAAGACAAGAAGCAAGAAGAACTTCAATCTTGCAGCCTGTGGAACTAAAAACACATTCACAGAAAGACAGACAAGATGAAAAGGCAGAGGGCTAGGTACCAGATGAAGGAACAAGATAAAGCCCCAGAAAAACAACTAAATGAAGTGGAGATAGGAAACCTTCCAGAAAAAGAATTCAGAATAATGATAGTGAAGATGATCCAGGACCTTGGGAAAAGAATGGAGGCAAAGATCGAGAAGATGCAAGAAATTTTAAACAAACACCTAGAAGAATTAAAGAACAAACAGAGATGAACAATACAATAATTGAAATGAAAACTACACTAGAAGGAATCAATAGCAGAATAACTGAGGCAGAAGAACGGTTAAGTGACCTGGAAGACAGAATGGTAGAATTCACTGCTGCAGAACAGAATAAAAAAAAAAGAATGAAAAGAAATGAAGACAGCCTAAGAGACCTCTGGGACAACATTAAACGCAACAACATTCGCATTATAGGGGTCCCAGAAGGAGAAGAGAGAGAGAGAAAGGACCAGAGAAAATATTTGAAGAGATTATAGTCAGAAACTTCCCTAACATGGGAAAGGAAATAGCCGCCCAAGTCCAGGAAGCTCAGAGAGTCCCATACAGGATAAACCCAAGGAGAAACACGCCGAGACACATAGTAATCAAACTGGCAAAAATTGAAGACAAAGAAAAATTATTGAAAGAAGCAAGGGAAAAACAGCAAATAACATACAAGGGAACTCTCATAAGGTTAACAGCTGATTTCTCAGCAGAAACTCTACAAGCCAGAAGGTAGTGGCATGATACACTTAAAGTGTTGAAAGGGAAGAACCTACAACCAAAATTACTCTACCCGGCAAGGATCTCATTCACATTCGATGGAGAAATCAAAAGCTTTACAGACAAGCAAAAGCTAAGAGAATTCAGCACCACCAAACCAGCTCTACAACAAATGCTAAAGGAACTTCTCTAAGTGGGAAACACAAGAGAAGAAAAGGACCTACAAAAACAAACCCCAAACAGTTAAGAAAATGGTCATAGGAACATACATATCGATAATTACCTTAAACATGAATGGATTAAATGCTCCAACCAAAAGACACAGGCTTGCTGAATGGATACAAATACAAGACACATCTATATGCTGTCTACAAGAGACCCACTTCAGACCTAGGGACACATACAGACTGAAAGTGAGGGGATGGAAAAAGATATTCCTTGCAAATGGAAAACAAAAATAAGCTGGAGTAGCAATACCCATATCAGATAAAATAGACTTTAAAATAAGAATGTTTCCAGAGAAAAGGAAGGACACTACATAATGATCCAGGGATCAATCCAAGAAGAAGATATAACAATTATAAATATATATGCACCCAACATAGGAGCACCTCAATACATAAGGCAACTGCTAACAGCTATAAAAGAGGAAATCGACAGTAACACAATAAGAGTGGGGGACTTTAACACCTCACTTGCACCAATGGACAGATCATCCAAAATGAAAATAAACAAGGAAACAGAAGATTTAAATGACACAATAGACCAGATAGATTTAATTGATATTTACAGGACATTCCATCCAAAAACAGCAGAGTACACTTTCTCCTCAAGTGCGCACAGAACATTCTCCAGGATAGAACACATCTTGGGTCACAAATCAAGCCTCAGTAAATTTAAGAAAATTGAAATCATATCAAGCATCTTTTCTGACCACAACGCTATGAGATTAGAAATGAAAGACAGGGAAAAAAATGTAATAACACAAACACGTGGAGGCTAAACAATAAGTTACTAAATAACCAAGAGATCACTGAAGAAATCAAAGAGGAAATCAAAAAATACCTAGAGACAAGTGACAATGAAAACACGACAATCCAAAACCTATGGGATGCAGCAAAAGCAGTTCTAAGAGGGAAGTTTATAGCTATACAAGCCTACCTCAAGAAACAAGAAACATCTCAAATAAAATATCTTACCTTACACCTAAAGGAACTAGAGAAAGAAGAACAAAAAAACCCCCAAAGTTAGCAAAAGGAAAGAAATCATACAGATCAGAGCAGAAATAAATGAAATAGAAACAAAGAAAACAATAGCAAGGATCAATAAAACGAAAAGCTGGTTCTTTGAGAAGATAAACAAAATTGATAAACCATTAGCCAGACTCATCAAGAAAAAGAGAGAGAGGACTCAAATCAATAAAATTAGAAATGAAAAAGGAGAAGTTACAACAGACACAGCAGAAATACAAAGCATCCTAAAAGACTACTACAAGCAACTCTATGCCAATAAAATGGACAACCTGGAAGAAATGGACAAATTCTTAGAAAGGTATAACCTTCTAAGACTGAACCAGGAAGAAATAGAAAATATGAACAGACCAATCACAAGTACTGAAATTGAAACTGTGATTAAAAATCTTCCAACAAACAAAAGTCCAGGACCAGATGGCTTCACAGGTGAACTCTATCAAACATTTAGAGAAGAGCTAACACCCATCCTTCTCAAACTCTTCCAAAAATTTGCAGAGGAAGGAACACTCCCAAACTCATTCTATGAGGCCAACATCACCTTGATATCAAAACCAGACAAAGATGCTACAAAAAAAGAAAATTACAGACCAATATCACTGATGAATATAGATGCAAAAATCCTCAATGAAATACTAGCAAACAGAATCCAACAACACATTAGAAGGATCATACACCATGATCAAGTGGGATTTATCCCAGGGATGCAAAGATTTTTCAATATACGCAAATCAATCAATGTGATAAGCCATATTAACAAACTGAAGAATAAAAACCATATGATCATCTCAATAGATGCAGAAAAAGCTTTCGACAAAATTCAACACCCATTTATGATAAAAACTCTCCAGAAAGTGGGCATAGAGGGAACCTACCTCAACATAATAAAAGCCATATATGACAAACCCACAGCAAACATCATTCTCAATGTTGAAAAACTGAAAGCATTTCCTCTCAGATCAGGAACAAGACGAGGATGTCCTCTCTCACTATTATTCAACATAGTTTTGGAAGTCCTAGCCACAGCAATCAGAGAAGAAAAAGAAATAAAAGGAATACAAATTGGAAAAGAAGAAGTTAAACTGTCACTGTTTGCAGATGACATGATACTATACATAGAGAATCCTAAAGATGCCACCAGAAAACTATGAGAGCTAATCAATGAATTTGGTAAATTTGCAGGATACAAAATTAATGCACATCAATCTCCTTCATTCCTATACACTAATGATGAAAAATCTGAAAGAGAAATTAAGGAAACACTACCATTTACCACTGCAACAAAAAGAGTAAAATACCTAGGAATAAACCTACCTAGGGAGACAAAAGACATGTATGCAGAAAACTATAAGACACTGATGAAAGAAGTTAAAGATGATACCAACAGATGGAGAGATATACCGTTTTCTTGGACTGGAAGAATCAATATTGTGAAAATGACTATACTACCCAAAGCAATCTACAGATTCAATGCAATCCCTATCAAATTACCAATGGCATTTTTTACAGAACTAGAATAAAAAATCTTAAAATTTGTATGGAGACAGAAAAGACTCCGAATAACCAAAGCAGTCTTGAGGGAAAAAACCAGAGCTGGAGGAATCAGACTCCCTGACTTCAGACTATACTACAAAACTACAGGAATCAAGACAATAAGGTACTGGAACAAAAACAGAAACATAGATCAATGGAACAAGATAGAAAGCCCAGAGATAAACCCACGGACCTATGGTCAACTAATCTATGACAACGGAGGCAAGGATATACAATGGAGAAAAGACAGTACCTTCAATAAGTGGTGCTGGGAAAACAGGAGAGCTACATGTAAAAGAATGAAATTAGAACACTCCCTAACACCATACACAAAAATAAACTCAAAATGGATTTGAGACCTAAATGTAAGACTGGACACTATAAAACTCTTAGAGGAAAACATAGGAAAAACACACTTTGACATAAATCACAGCAAGATCTTTATTGATCCATCTCCTAGAGTAATGGAAATAAAAACAAAAATAAACAAATGGGACCTAGTGAAACTTAAAAAGCTTTTGCCCAGCAAAGGAAACCATAAACAAGACGAAAAGACAACCCTCAGAATGGGAGAAAATATTTGCTAACAAATCAATGGACAAAGGATTAATCTCCAAAATATATAAACAGCTCATGCAGCTCAATATTAGAAAAACAAACAACCCAATCCAAAAAAGGGCAGAAGACTTAAATAGAGATTTCTCCAAAGAAGACATAAAGATGGCCATGAAGCACATGAAAAGCTGCTCAACATCACTAATTATTAGAGAAATGCAAATCAAAACTACAATGAGGTATCACCTCACACCACTTAGAATGGGCATCATCAGAAAATCTACAAACAACAAATGCTGGAGAGGGTGTGGAGAAAAGGGAACCCTCTTGCACTGTTGGTGGGAATGTAAATTGATACAGCCACTATGGAGAACAGTAAGGAGGTTCCTTTAAAAACTAAAAATTGAATAACCATATGATCCAGCAATCCCACTACTGGGCATATACCCAGAGAAAGCCATAATTCAAAAAGACACATGAACCCCAATGTTCATTGCAGCACTATTTACAATAGCCAGGTCATGGAAGCAACCAAAATGCCCATCGACAGACGAGTGGTTAAAGAAGATGTGGTACATATGTACAATGGAATATTACTCAGCCATAAAAAAGAACGAAACTGGGTCATTTGTAGAGACATGAATGGATCTAGAGACTGTCATACAGAGTGAAGTAAGTCAGAAAGAGGAAAAACAAATATCGTATATTAACGCATATGTGTGGAACCTAGAAAAATGGTACAGATGAACCGGTATGCAGGGCAGAAATTGAGACACAGATGTAGAGAACAAACGTATGGACACCAAAGTGGGAAAGCGGTGGGGGGGTAGGGGTGGTGGTGGGACGAATTGGGCAATTGGGATTGACATGTATACACTGATGTGTATAAAATTGGTGACTAATAAAGACCTGCTGTATAAAAAAATAAGTAAAATAAAATTCAAAAAAAAAATTTAGAGAAGAGCTAACACGTGTCCTTCTGAAACTGTTCCAAAAAATTGCAGATGAAGGAACACTTCCAAACTCATTCTATGATGCCACGAAAACTCTGATACCAAAACCGGACAAAGATTCCTCAAGAAAAAGAAAATTACCAGCCAATATCACTGATGAACATAGATACAAAAATCCGCAACAAAATACTAGGAAACTGAATCTAATAATACATTTAAGGATCATACACCATGATCAAGTGGGATTTATCCCAGGGATGCAAGTATTTTTCAATATCTGCAAATCACTCAGCATGATTCACCACATCAACAAATTGAAGAATAAAAACCATGTGATCATCTCAATAGATGCAGAAAAAGCTTTTGACAAAATTCAATACCCATTTATGATAAAAACTCTCCTGAAAGTGGGCATAGAAGGAACCTACCTCAACATAATAAAGGTCATGTATGACAAACCCACAGCTAACATCATTCTCAAAAACTGAAAGCATTTCCTCTAAGATCAGGAACGAGACATAGATGTCCACTCTTTCCACTGTTATTCAACATATTTTGGAAATCGTATCCTTGGCAATCAGGTAAGAAAAAGAAATAAAAGGAATCCAAATCGGAAAAGAAGTAAAACTGTCACTGTTTGCAGACGACATGATACTATACATAGAAAATCCTAAAGATGCTACCAGAAAACTGCTAGAGCACATCAATGCATTTGGTAAAGTTGCAGGATACAAAATAAGTACAGAGATCTGTTGCATTTCTATACACTAACACTGAAAGATCAGGAAGAGAAATTAAAGAAACAATGCCATTTACCACTGCATCAAAAATAATAAAATATCTAGGAATAAACCTACCTAAGGAGGCAAAAACCTGTACTCCAAAAACTATAAGACATTCATGAAAGAAATCAAAGATGACACAAACAGATGGAAAGATATACTATGTTCTTGGACTGGAAGAATCAATATTGTGAAAATGACTACATCACCCAAGGCAATGTACAGATTCAATGTAATCCCTATCAAATTACCAATGACACTGTTCACAGAACTAAAACAAAACATTTTTAAATTTGTATGGAAACACGAAAGACCCTGAATAGCCGAAGCAATCTTGAGAAAGAAACACAGAGCTAGACGAATCAGGCTCCCTGACTTCCAAATATACTACAAAGCTACAGTAATCAAGACAGTATGGTACTGGCACAAAAACAGAAATGTAGATCAATGGAACAGGATAGAAAGCCCAGAGATAAACTCACGCACATATGGTCACCTTATTTTTGATAAAGGAGGCAAGAATGTACAATGGAGAAAAGAGAGCCGCTTCAATAAGTGGTGCTGGGAAAACTGGACCGCTACATATAAAAGAATGAAATTAGAACACTCCCTAACACCATACACAAAAATAAACTCAAAATGCATTAAAGACCTAAATGTAAGGCTGGACACTATAAAACTCTTAGAGGAAACAGAGGCAGAAAACTGACAAAAATCACAGCAAGATCCTTTTTGACCCACCTCCTAGAGAAATGGAAATAAAAACAAAAATAAACAAATGGGACCTAATGAAACTGAAAGGCTTTTGCACAGCAAAGGAAACCATAAACAAGATGAAAAGACAACCCTCACAATGGGATAAAATATTTGCCAATGAAGCAACTGACAAAGGATTAATCTCCAAAATTTACAAGCAGCCCATGTTGCTCAGTATCAAAAAACCAAACAACCCAATCGAAAAATGGGCAGAAGAGCTAAATAGACATTTCTCCAAAGAAGATATACAGATTACCAACAAACACATGAATGGATGCTCAACATCACTAACCATTAGAGAAATGCAAATCAAAACTACGAGGTATCTCCTCACACCAGTCAGAATGGAGATCATGAAAAAATGTACAAACAATAAATGCTGCAGAGGGTGTGGAGAAAAGGGAACCCTCTTGCACTGCTGGTGGAAATGGAAATTGATACAGCCACTATGGAGAACAGTATGGAGGTTCCTTAAAAAAAACTAAAAATAGAACTACTGTATGACCCAGCAATCCCACTACTGGGCATATACTCGGAGAAAACCGTAATTCAAAAAGAGTCGTGTACCACAATGTTCATTGCAGCTCTATTTACAATAGCCAGGATATGGAAGCAACCTAAGTGTCCATCGACAGATGAACGGAGAAAGAAGATGTGGCACATATATACAATGGAATATTACTCAGCCATAAAAAGAAATGAAATTGAGTTATCTGTAGTGGGGTGGATGGACCTAGAGTCTTTCATACAGAGTGAAGTAATCAGAAAGAGAAAAACAAATACCATATGCTAACACATACATGGAATCTAAAAAAAAAAAGTTTATTAAGAACCTAGGGGCAGGACAGGAATAAAGATGCAGACGTAGAGAATGGACTTAAGGACATGGGGAGGGGAGAAATGGAGAAATGTCACAGCCTTGTGACTGTTTCCTGTAAAAGCAGCTTAGACACACTGCTAAGGGTCACTTAATATTCACAAGAATTGCAGCACTGTAAATGAAATCTGCCCTCAAAAAAAACCCTGGGTTCGAATATCAATGAAAAAATTCAAAAGAGCTCAACCTTTCAAGAAGACAATTTCTAGAGTCATATTTAACTTACATTTTTTTTTTGGTTTAACAATAAAGGCCATGGAAAAAGCTCAACATCAGGAATTAATAAAGACATGCAAATCCAATCTACAAAAACTTTTACCTGACAAGAGTCAGAATGATCATAAGCAAAAATCTCTAAACAATAAATGCTCAAGGGGTTTTAGAGAACTGTGTACCCTCTAGCTGCTGGTGGGATGTCAACTGGTAACAGCCAGTAGTGAGAACAGAAAGGAAGTGCATTTAAAGGTAAAAATTGAGCTACCATATGATCTGGTAGGCCCACCATTGGCCCTATCACCTGAGAAGACCAGAATCAAAAAGACACAGACTAAAAAAAAAAAAAAAAAAAGACACAGACTGACAATACTACACTGCAGCACTATTTAACCTAGCCAAGACTTGGAACAACCAAAATGTCCATCAACAGATGAATCCACAAAGAAGAAGTGGTCCACGTACACAAAGGAATATTACTCCGATAAAAAATATAAATTAAATATAAAAAACAACCACAAGTAAGGAGACATAAGCTTTGGGGGTTTATCCGGGCACAATCCACTCTAATTTACAACCAAGGAACACTACTTCCAGGAAGGTACTGTTTCCCTACTAACCACAGCGGGGAATGTAGAAATACTGCCGCCCTGTGGCCGTTTGCCGCAACAGCAGCTTTAAAACCTGTGCTAAAGATCACTTCATATTCACAAGGACTGCAGGGCTATAAATGACACCTGCCAACGAAATGTGTTGAGGGAGGTAATGGCCAAAAAAATTCAAAATATGGCACATACTCCAAGAAACCATTTGAATAGGTAAGCTGTACTCATTCTTAAAAAAACAAAAAAAAAAGTACATGGCTATAAGCTCAATATAAGGAATTATTAGACATATGCAAATCCAACCACAAAAAGGTATCAGCTCACACCGGTCAGAATGACCATCAGCAAAATATAAAAATAATAAATGCTGAAGAGGTTGTGAAGAAATGCATGCCCTCAACTTTAAGTGGCTCATAACCTGGTAAGTGCCACTAATGAAAACAGAATGGAGCTGCCTTTAAAAGGTAAACATTGAGATACCATATGATCCCGCAGGCCCACTCCTTGGCCTGTAACCTAGGAAGACAGAAATGGAAAGACACAGGCAGGCAAAACTGCACTGCAGCAATATTACAATAGCCAAGATATGGAAACAACCAAAAAGTCCATCAAGAGACGAATGGACAAAGAAGAACTGGTACGTGTACAGATGGAATATTAGCCATGGAAAAGCATGACACAGTGCTGTTTGCACCACCATAGAAGGACCTAGATATAATCACACAACTTGAAGTAAGAAAGAAACCAAAAGAAAGATATCCTATGATATCACTTATAGGTGTTACCTAAAAAATGATACCCTTGAACTTATTTCCAAGAAAAGGCCACTCATGGATTAAGAAATCAAAATTATGTTTAACCAAATGGAAAGGTGTGAGGAATGTATAAATTAGGCTATGGGGGTGACAGACCTACACTAATACATATGAAACATATAATCACCAAAGACCTATGGAATACCAAGAGAGGTCCACTCAACACTCTGTATAACGTACATTGGAAAGGATCCAAAGACGAATAGATAGATACATAGATATAATGAACCAGATTCTGTACACTTGGAACATACACAACATTTTTATCAAAGTTGCTCTGATAAAAAATAAAAATTAAATTTAGAAAACAAACAAGAAGTAAGGAGATATAAGCTGTTGGGGGTTTGCCTTGGCACATTCCACTCTAATTTACAGCCTACTAACACAATTTCCAGGAAGGCTCTGTTGCCCAACTACCCTGAGTTGTAAATGTAGTAATTTTGCCGCCTTGTGGCCGTTTCCCGCAAGAGCGGCTTTAAACCACGGCTAATGGTCACTTAATATTCACAAGGACTCAGGACTGTAAAGGACACCTGCCCTCAAAAAAATGTTCTGAGGTAGGGAGTGGCCAAGAAAACTCAAAAGAGAGCAAATTTTTCAAGAAGATCGTATGAGAGGTAAGTTTTACATACTCTTTAAAAAAAAAAAGGAAAATGGATAAAAGGTCAACACCAGGAATTATTAGACTCATGCAAATCTAATCTACGAAAAGTTTTCAACACACACCAGTCGAATGACCATCAGCAAAAAGTCTACAAACAATAAATGCTGAAGAGGATTTAGAGAACTGTGTACTCTCTAGCTGCTGGTGAGATGTAAAGTGGTAACAGCCAATAATGAGAACAGAAAGGAACTGCGTTTCAAGTAAAAATTGAGGGGTCATTCAATCTAGGAGGCCCGCCGCTGGGCCTTTCACCTGAGAAGACCAGCGTCGAGAAGACACAGGCTGGGAAAGGTGCACTGCAGCAATATTCACAAAAGCCAAGACATGGAAGCAACCAAAATGTCCAACAACAGGTGAATGGATAAAGAAGAAGTGGTCCATGTACACAATGGAATATTAGCCATGGAAAACAACGAAACACTGCTCTTTGTAGCACCATCGAGGATCCTAGAGATAATCACAGAACATGAGGTAAGTTGGAAAGCAAAAGACAAATATCTTATGATATCACTTCTAGGTGTTATCTAACAACTAACACAAATGGACTTTTTTCCACACAGAAAGACACTCACAGACTTAGAAAACAAACTATGGTTATCTAAAAGGAAAGGTGGGAGCAATGGACAAATTAAGATTAGGGTTGCCATACGTATACCAATACATATTAAATACATATATCAAAAAGACCGACCATATACTAAGGGAGGTCTACTGAATACTCTGTATTAATTTACATGGGAAGGGGATCTGTACATGAAGATATATATAATGTACAAATGAACCAGACTGTGTACACCTAGAACAAATAATATTCTAATCATTACCCTGATTAAAAATATTAAATTATAACAATGAAGAAGATGTACTGAGACATAAACTTATGGGGTTTTTTCCTGGAACATTCCATTCTAATTTACAACCTAGGAACACGACTTCCAGGAAAGCTCTGCTGCCCTAGTAAGCAGATTTGGGAATGGATAAACGCTGCTGCCGTTTGGCCGTTTCCCACAACAGCAGCTTTCAACCTAGTGCTAATGTTCACTACATATTAACAACAATTACAATCCTGTAAGTGACTCACGCCCTCAAAAAAAAATAATGGGGTCAAAAATCGAGCAAAAAATTCAAAAGAGAGCAAGGTTTCAAGAAGAGAATTTCAAGAGGTATATTTTACACGTACTTTTTGTTTTCTTTTTAACAACAAAAAAAAAGGGCGTGGAAAAATCCTCAACATTAGGAATTATTAACGACATGCAGATCCAATCTACAAAAACATATCAGCTCACACCAGTCAGAATGACCATCATCAAAAATTAAGCAAACAATAAATGCTGAAGGGGCTGTGGAGAAATGCGTACCCTCATCTCTAAGTGGGACTAAACTGGTAAGAGCCACTAATGAAAACAGAATGGAGGTGCCTTTAACAGGTACACACTGAGGTACCATAGGATTCAGCAGGCACACTCCTGGGCCTATGACCTAAGAAGACAGAATTAGAAAAACACAGGCAGGCAAAACTGCACAGCAGAATTATTGCAATAGCCAAGACATGGAAGCTACCAAAAAGTCCATCAACAGATCAATGGAAAAGAAGAACTGGTACATGTACAGGTGGAATATTAGCCGAGGAAAAAAGGGAACAATGCCGTTTGCAGCCCCATAGATGAGTCTAGGGGTAATCACTACTCAAAGTAAGTCAGAAAGCGAAGAACACATATCCTATGATATCACTTATTGGTGTTACCTAAAAATGGATACCAATGAAGATTTTTCCAGAGAAAGGCAATCAAAGAGTCAATCAACAAACTTATGGTTAACCAAAAGGAAAGGTGTGAGGATTGGATAAATTAGGATATTGGGGGTAAAGAGAGATATACCAACACATGTGAAATATATAAGCACCAAAGACCTACGGAATACCAAGAGAAGACTACTCAACATTGTGTCATAACCCACATGGGAAATGGATCCGAAGATGAATAGATATATGTATATGTGTAAAAGAACCACATCTTGCACACCTAGAACAAACAAAACATTGTAATAAAATTTGCTGTGATAACAAATAAAAATTAAATTAAGAAAACCAACAAGAAGTAATGAGACATAACCTTATGGGGGCTTTTCCTGGCACATTCCATTCTAATTTACAAGTTGGAACATTACACCCATGAAGGCTCTGCTCCCCTAGTAACCAGATGTGGGAATGGAGAAATGCCACAGCCTTGTGACTGTTTCCTGCAAAAGCAGCTTTAAACACACTGCTAAGAGTCACTTAATAGTCACAAGAATTGCAGCTCTGTAAATGGCACCTGCCCTCAAAAAAAATCCTGGGTTCGAGTATCGAAGAAAAAATTCAAAAGAGGGCAACCTTTCAAGAAGACAATTTCAAGCGGCATATTTAACTCATATTTTTTATTTTCTTTCTTTCTTTTTTTGTTTAACAAAAAAGGCCATGGAAAAAGCTCAACATCAGGAATTAATAAAGACATGCAAATCCAATCTACAAAAACTTTTACCTGACAACAGTCAGAATGATCATAAGCAAAAATCTCTAAACAATAAATGCTCAAGGCGTTTTAGAGAACTGTACCCTCTAGCTGCTGGTGGGATGTCAACTGGTAACAGCCAGTAGTGAGAACAGAAAGGAGGTGCGTTTAAAGGTAATAATTCAGCTACCATATGATCTGGTAAGCCCACTACTGGCCCTATCACATGAGAAGACCAGAATCAAAAAAGACACAGGCTGACAATACTACACTGCAGCACTATTTAACCTAGCCAAGACTTGGAACAATCAAAATGTCCATCAACAGACGAATTCAGAAAGAAGTGGTCCATGTACCCAAAGGAATGTTACTCCGATAAAAAATATAAATTAAATATAAAAAACAAACGTAAGTAAGGAGACATAAGCTTTGGGGGTTTATCCGGGCACAATCCACTCTAATTTACAACCAAGGGACACTACTTCCAGGAAGGTACTGTTTCTCTAGTAACCAGAGTGGGGAATGTAGAAATGCTGCCGCCCTGTGGCCGTTTGCCACAACAGCAGCTTTAAAACCTGTGCTAAAGATCACTTCATATTCACAAGGACTGCAGGTCTATAAATGACACCTGCCAACAAAATGTGTTGAGGGAGGTAATGGCCAAAAGAATTCAAAATATGGCACGGACTTCAAGAAGCCATTTGAATAGGTAAGCTCTACTCACTCTTTAAAAAAAAAGAAAAAAGGACATGGCTATAAGCTCAATATAAGGAATTATTAGACATATGCAAATCCAACCACAAAAAGGTATCAGATCACAGCGGTCAGAATGACCATCAGCAAAAAAATACAAACAGTAAATCCTGAAGGGGTTGTGGAGAAATGAATACCCTCAACTTTAAGTGGCTCGTAAACTTGTAAGTGCCACTAATGAAAACAGAATGGAGCTGCCTTTAAAAGGTAAACATTGAGATACCATATGATCCTGCAGGCCCACTCCTTGGCCTATAACCTAAGAAGACAGAAATGGAAAGACACAGGCAGGAAAAACAGCACTGCAGCAGTATTACAATAGCCAAGACATGGAAACAACCAAAAAGTCCATCAACCGATCAATGGACAAAGAACAACTTGTACCTGTACAGATGTAATATTAGCCAAGGAAAAAAATGAAACAATGCCATTTGCAGCACCATAGATGAGTCTAGAGGTAATCACACAACTTGAAGTAAGTCAGAAAGCAAAGGACACATAGCCTATGATATCAATTATAGGCGTTACCTAAAAATTGATACAATGAAGATATTTCCACACAGAAAGGCAATCACAGATTCAATAAACAAACGCATGGTTAACCAAATGGAAAGGTGTGAGGATTGGATACATTAGGATATTTGGGTTAACAAAGATAAACAAACACATGTGAAATATATAATCATCAAAGACCTACGGACCACCAAGAGAAGACTACTCAACACTGTTTCATAACCTACATGGCAAATGGATCCGAAGATGAATAGATATATGTATATGTGTAAAAGAACCACATCTTGCACACCTAGAACAAATAAAACATTGTAATCAAATTTGCTGTGATAACAAAAATTAAATTAAAAAAACGAACAAGAAATAATGAGACATAGACTTATGGGGGTTTTTCCTGGCACATTCCATTCAAATTTACAAGCTAGGAACAGGACTTTCAGGAACTCACTGTTGCCCTAGTAACCAGAGTTGGGATTGGAGAAATGCTGCAGCATTGTGATTGTTTCCTGCAAAAGCAGCTTTAAACACAGTGCTAATGGTCACTTACTATTCACAATAATTGCAGGTCTGTAAATGATACCTGCCCTAAAAAAAATCTTGGGGACCATAATCGACCAAAAAATTCAAAAGAGGGCAACCTTTCAAGAAGACAATTTCAAAAGGCGTATGTTACTCACATTATTACTTTTCTTTTTTTTTTTCTTTAACCAATCAAAGGGCATGGACAAATGCTCAACATCAGAAATGAATAAAGACATGCAAATCCAATCTACAGAAATGTTCATGGCACAACCGTCAGAATGATCATCAGCAAAAAGTCTACAAACAATAAATGCTGAAGGGGTTTTAGAGAACTGTGTACCCTGTAGCTGCTGGTGGGATGTAAACTGGTAACAGCCAGTAGTGAGAACAGAACGGACGTGCGTTTAAAGGTACAAATTGAGCTACCGAATGATCTGGTAGGCCCACTGCTGGGCCTATCACATGAGAAGACCAGGATCAAAAAGACACAGGCTGGCAATCCTACACTGCAGCAATATTTACTATAGCCAAGACTTGGAAGCAACCAAAATGTCCATCAACAGATGAATGAACAAAGAAGTGGTTTATGTACACAATGGGATATTAGCTATGGAAAAGCATGAAACAGTGCTCTTTGCACCACCATTGAAGGACTTAGAGATAATCACACAACTTGAAGAAAGAAACTGAAAGACAGATGTCCTATGATATCACTTATAGGTGTTACCTAAAAATTGATAGCCATGAACTTATTTTCAAGAGAAGGACACTCACGGATTAAAAAAACAAAATTATGTTTAACCAAATGGAAAGGTGTGAGGAATGCTTAAAATAGGATATGGGGGTGAACAGACAGATACTAATACATATGAAATATATAATCACCAAAGACCTATGGAGAACCCAGAGAAGTCTATTCAACAGTCTGTAATAACCTAAATGGGAAAGATCCATAGATAAATACATATAACATAGATACACTGAACCAGATTCTGTACACGTAGAACAAACACACCACTTTTATCAAATTTGCCCCAATAAGAAAAAAAATTATTTTTAAAAAAGAAACAAGAAGTCAGGAGATATAAGCTCTTGGGGGTTTGCCCTGGCACATTCCATTACTAATTGGCACACTACTAACACAATTTCCAGGAAGGCTCTGTTGCTCAAATACCCAGAGTTGGAGATGCAGAAATGCTGCCTTTTGTGACCATTTCCCGGAAGAGTGGCTTTAAACCAACAGATAATGGTCACTTAATATTCACAAGGACTCACAGCTGTAAAGGACACCTGTCTTCAAAAAAAGTCCTGAGGTAGGGAACGGCCAAAAAAATTCAAAAGAGAGCAATTTTTTCAAGAAGATAGTATGAAAAGGTAAATTTTACACACTCTTTTAAAAAACAAAAAGGAAAATGGGTAAAAGCTCAACATCAGGAATTATTAGACTCATGCAAATTTAATCTACACAAAGGCTTCAACTCACACCAGTTAAATGACCATCAGCGACATGTCTACAAACAATAAATGCTGAAGGGAATTTAGTAGAGAAGTGTGTACACTCTAGCTGCTGGTGAGATGTAAAGTGGTAAATGCCAATAATGAGAACAGAAAGGAGCTATATTTAAAAGTAAAAATTGAGCTACCATTCGATCCAGCAGGCCCACCGCTGGGCCGATCACCTTACAATACCAGAATCAACAATACACAGGCTGGCAAAGCTGCACTGCAGCCATAGTCACAGTAGCCAAGACATAGATGCAACCAAAATGTCCATCAGTAGATGAATGAACAAAGAAGAAGTGGTCCATGTACACAATGGAATATTAACCATGGAAAAGAATGAAACAGTGCCGTTTTCACCAACAAAGAAGGATCTAGAGATAATCACACAACTTGAAGTAAGGAAAAAACCGAAATACAGATATCCTATGATATCACTTATAGGTGTTACCTAAAAATTGATACCCATGAACTTATTTCCTAGAGAAAGACACTCATAGATTAAGAAAACAAAATTACATTTAACCAAATGGAAAGGTATGAAGAATGGATAAATTAGGATATGGGGGTTGACAGACCTATACTAATACATATGAAACATATAATCACCAAAGACGTATGGAATAGCAAGAGAGGTCTACTCAACACTCTGTAATAACCTACATGGGAAAGGATCCAAAGATGAATAGATAGATGCATAGATATAATGAACCAGATTCTGTACACCCAGAAAAAACACAACATTGTATCAAATTTGCTCTGATACAAAATAAAAGTTAAATTTAAAAAACAAACAAGAAGTAAGGAGATATAAGCTGTTGGGGTTTGACTTGGCACATTCCACTCTAATTTGCAGCCTACTAACACGATTTCCAGAAAGGCTCTCTTGCCCATGTACCCAGAGTTGTAAATGTAGAAATGCTGCCGCCTTGTGGCCGTTTCCTGCAAGAGCGGTTTTAAACCCACAGCTAATGGTCACTTAATATTCACAAGGACTCAGGGCTGTAAAGGACACTTGCCCTCAAAAAATGTCCTGAGGGAGGGAATGGCCAAAAAACTCAAAACAGTGCAAATTTTTCAAGAAAATCGTATGAAAAATTAAGTTTTACTCGCTATTTTAAAATTAAAAAAAGGAAAATGGCTAAAAGCTCAACACCAGGAATTATTAGACTCAAGCAAATCTAATCTACAAAATTGTTTCAACACACACCAGTCGAATGACAATCAGCAAAAAGTCTACAAAAACTATGCTGAAGAGGTTTTAGAGAACTGTGTACCTTCCAGCTGCTGGTGAGATGTAAAGGGGTAAGAGCCAATAATGAGAACAGAAAGGAGCTACGTTTCCAAGTAAAAATTGAGCTATCATTTGATCCATCAGGCCCACTGCTGGGCCTATCACCTCAGAAGACCAGAATTGACAAGACACAGGCTGGCAAAGCTGCACTGCATCCATATTCACAATAGCCAAGAAATGGAAGCAACCAAAATGTCCCTCAACAGACGAATGCACAAGAAGAAGTGATCCATGTACACAATGGAATATTAACCATTGAAAACAGTGAAACACTGCTCTTTGCAGCACCATAAATGGGCCTAGAGATAATCACAGAACATGAGGTAAGTCGGAAAGCAAAAGACAAATATCTTATCATATCACTTATAGGTGTTATCTAACAACTGACACAAATGAACTTATTTCCACAGAGAAGACACTCACAGACCTAGAAAACAAACTATGGTTATCTAAAAGGAAAGGTGGGAGGAATGGATAAATTAAGATTAGGGTTACCATACCTATACCAATACATATAAAATACATATATCAAAAAGACCGACCATATACCAAGGCAGGGCTACTGAACACTCTGTATTAATTTACATGAGAAGAGGATCTGTACTTGAATAGATATATATAATGTACTAATGAGCCAGACTGTGTACACTTAGAACAAATAATATTCTAATCATTACCCTGATTAGAAAAAATACATTAAAACAACGAACAAGAAGTACTGAGACATAAACTTATGGGAGTTTTTCCTGACACATTCCATTCTAATTTACAACCTAGAAACATGACTTCCAGGAAAGATCTACTGCCCTAGTAACCAGATTTGGGAATGGAGAAACGCTGCCACCTTGTGGCCGTTTCCCACAACAGCAGCTTTAAACCCAGTGCTAATGGTCACTTAATATTAACAATAATTGCAGGTCCCTAAATGACACATGCCCTCAAAAAAAATCCAGAGAGCGAAAATCAACCAAAAAATTCAAAAGAGGGAAACCTTTCAGAACTCAGAACAATGATACTGACAATGATCCAGGGCCTTGGAAAAAGAATGAGGGTAAAGATCGAGAAGATGCAAGAAACGTTTAACAAACACCTAGAAGAATTAAAAAAGAAACACCTAGAAGATTTAAAGAATAAACAAACAGAGATGAACAATACAATAACTGAAATGAAAAATACCCTAGACGGAATCAATAGCAGAATAACTGAGGCAGAAGAACGGATAAGTGACCTGGAGACAGAACGGTGGAATTCACTCCCACAGAACAGAAAAAAGAAAATAGAATGAAAAGAAATGATGACAGCCCTAGAGACCTCTGGGACTACATTAACTGCAACAACATTCGCATTATAGGGGTCCCAGAAAGAGAAGAGAGAGAGAAAGGACCCGAGAAAATATTTGAAGAGATTATTTTTGAAAACTTCCCTAACATGGGAAAGGAAATAGCCACCAAAGTCCAGGAAGCACAGAGAGTCCTAGGCAGGATAAGCCCAAGGAGAAACATGCTGAGACACATAATAATCAAATTGACAAAAATTAAAGACAACAAAAAATTATTGAAAGCAACAAGGGAAAAATGACAAATAAAAGACAAGGGAACAGCTGATTTCTCAGCAGAAACTCTACAAGCCAGAAGGGACTGGCGCGATATATTTAAACTGATGAAAGGGAAGAACCTACACCAAGAGTACTCTACCCGGCAAGGATCTCATTCACATTTGATGGAGAAATCAAAAGCTTTACAGATAAGCAAAAGCTAAGAGAGTTCAGCACCACAAAACCAGCTCTACAACAAATACTAAAAGAGCTTCTCTAAGTGGGAAACACAAGAGAGGAAAAGGACCTACAAAAACAAACCCATAGCAATTAAGAAAATGGTAATAGGAACATACATATTGATATTACATTAAACATGAATGGATTACATGCTCCAACCAAAAGACACAGGCTTGCTGAATGGATACAAAAACAAGACCCATATATATGCTGTCTACAAGAGACCCACTTCAGACGTAGGAACACATACAGACTGAAAGTGAGGGGATGGAAAAAGATATTGCATGCAAATGGAAATCAAAAGAAAGCTGGTGTAGCAATACTCATCAGATTTTAACCCCTGGTGGCGCAGTGGTTACAAATCTGCCTGCCAATGCAGGAGACATGGGTTCAAGCTCTGGTGCGGAAAGATCCCACATGACGCGGAGCAACTAAGCCTGTGTGCCACAACTACTGAGCCCGCATGCCACAACTACTGAAGCCCCTGAGCCTAGAGCCCGTGCTCCGCAACAAGGGAAGCCACCACAATAAGCATGCGCACCGCAATGAAGAGTAGCCCACACTCTCCACAATTAGAGAAGGTCCACATGCACCAACGAAGACCCAACGCAGCCAAAAATAAATAAAATAAATGAATTATTTAAAAAAATAGACTTAAATTTAAATGGATAGATTTTAATAGATTTAAATAGACTTTAAACTAAAGAATGTTACAATAGACAAGGAAGGACACTAAATAATGATCAAGGGATCAATCCAAGAAGATATAACAATTATAAATATATATGCACACAACACAGGAACACCTCAATACATAAGGCAACTGCTAATATCTATAAATGAAGAAATCGACAGTAACACAATAATAGAGGGGGAATTTAACACCTCACTTACACCAATGGACGGATCACCCAAAATGAAAAATAAACAAGGAAACAGAAACTTTAAAAGACACAATAGACCCGATAGAGTTAATTGATATTTATAGGACATTCCATCCAAAAACAGCAAATAACATTTCTTCTCAAGTGCGCACAGAACATTCTCCAGTATAGATCACATCTTGGCTCACAAATCAAGCCTCAGTAAATTTAAGAAAGTTGACATCATATCAAGAATCTTTTCTGACCACAACGCTATGAGATTAGAAATTAATTACAGGGAAAAAAACGTAAAAAACACAAACACATGGAGGCTAAACAATACATTACTAAATAACCAAGAGGTAACTGAAGAAATCAAAGAGGAAATCAAAAAATACCTAGAGACAAATTACAATGAAAACACGACGATCCAAAACCTATGGGATGCAGCAAAAGCATTTCTAAGAGAGAATTTTATAGCTCTACAAGCCTACCTCAAGAAAAAAGAAAAATCTCAAATAAACAATCTAACCTTACACCTAAAGGAACTAGAGAAAAAAGAACAAAAAACCCCCCAAAGTTTTGAAAGGAAAGACTGCTAGGAAAAAGGAAAGAAATCATAAAAATCAGAGCAGAAATAAATGAAATAGAAACAAAGAAAACAATAGCAAAGGTCAATAAAACTAAAAGCTGCTTCTTTTAGAATATAAACAATATTGATAAACCATTAGCCAGACTCATCAAGAAAAAGAGGGAGAAGACTCAAATCAATACAGTTAAAAATGAAAAAGGAGAAGTTACAACAGACACAGCAGAAATACAAAGCATCATAAGAGACTACTACAAGCAACTCTATGCCAATAAAATGGAAAACGTGGAAGACATGGACAAATTCCTAGAAAGGTATAACATTCCAAGACTGAACCAGAAAGAAATAGAAAATATGAACAGACCAATCACAAGTAATGAAATGGAAACTGTGATTAAAAATATTCCAACAAACAAAAGTCCTGGACCAGATGGCTTCTCAGGTGAATTCTATCAAACATTTAGAGAAGAGCTAACACCCACCCTTCTCAAACTCTTCCAAAAACCTGCAGAGGAGGGAACACTCACAAACTCATTCCATGAGGCTACCATCACCCTGATACCAAAACCAGACAAAGATACTACAAAAAAAGAAAATTACAGAGCAATATCACTGATGAACATAGATGCAAAAATCCTCAACAAAATACTAGCAAACAGAATCCAACAGCACATTAAAAGGATCATACACCATGATCAAGTGGGGTTTATCCCAGGAATGCAAGGATTCTTCAATATACGCAAATCAATCAATGTGATACACCATATTAACAAATTGAAGAATAAAAACCATATGATCATCTCAATAGATGCAGAAAAAGCTTTTGACAAAATTCAACACCCATTTATGATAAAAACTCTCCAGAAAGTGGGCATAGAGGGAACCTACCTCAACATAATAAAGGCCATATATGACAAACCCACAGCAAACAACATTCTCAATGGTGAGAAACAGAAAGCATTTCCTCTAAGATCAGGAACGAGATGAGGATGTACACTCTTACCTCTATTATTCAAGATAGTTTTGGAAGGTCTAGCCGCAGCAATCAGAGAAGAAAAAGAAATAAAAGAATACATATTGGAAAAGAAGAAGTTAAACTGTCACTGTTTGCAGATGACATGATACTATACATAGAGAATCCTAAAGACAATACAAGAAAACTACTAGAGCTAATCAATGAATTTGGTGAAGTTGCAGGATACAAAATTAATGCACAGAAATCTATTGCATTCCTATATACTAATGATGAAAAATCTGAAAGAGAAATTAAGGAAACACTCCCATTTACCACTGCAACAAAAAGAATAAAATACCTTGGAATAAACCTTCCTAGGGAGACAAAAGACCTCTATGCAGAAAACTATAAGACACTGATAAAAGAAATTAAAAATGATACCAACAGGTGGAGAGATATACCATGTCCTTGGACTGGAAGAATAAATATTGTGAAAATGACTGTACTACCCAAAGCAATCTACAGATTCAGTGTAATCCCTATGAAATTAACAATGGCATTTTTTACAGAACTAGAACAAAATATCTTAAAATTTGTATGGAGACAGAAAAGACCCCGAATAGCCAAAGCAGTCTTGAAGGAAAAAAACGGACCTGGAGGAATCAGACTCCCTGACTTCAGACTATACTACAAAGCTAGAGTAATCAAGACAATATGGTACTGGCACAAAAACAGAAACATAGATCAATGGAACAAGATAGAAAGCCCAGAGATAAACCCATGCACCTATGGTCAGCTAATCTATGACAAAAGAGGCATGGATATACAATGGAGAAAAGACAGTCTCTTCAATAAGTGGTGCTGGGAAAACTGGACAGCTACAGGTAAAAGAATGAAATTAGAACACTCCCTGACACCAGACACAAAAATAAACTCAAAATGGATTCGAGACCTAAATGTAACACTGGACACTATAAAACTGTTAGAGGAAAACATAGGAAGAACACTTTTTGACATAAATCACAGCAAGATATTTTTTGATCCACCTCATAGAGTAATGGAAATAAAAACAAAAATAAACAAATGGGACCTAATGAAACTTCAAAGCTTTTGCACAGCAAAAGAAAAGATAAGACGAAAAGGCAACCCTCAGAATGGGAGAAAATATTTGCAAATGAATCAAAAGACAAAGGATTTAACTCCAAAATATATAAACAGCTCATGCAGCTCAATATTAAAAAAAAAAAACCTGATCCAAAAATGGGCAGATCTTAATAGACATTTCTTCAAAGAAGACATACAGATGTCCAAGAAGCACATGAAAAGCTGCTCAATATCACTAATTATTAGAGAAATGCAAATCAAAACTACAGTGAGGTATCACCTCACACCAGTTAGAATGGGCATCATCAGAAAATCTACAAACAACAAATGCTGGAGAGGGTGTGGAGAAAAGGGAACCCTCTTGCACTGTTGGTGGGAATGTAAATTGATACAGCCACTATGGAGAACAGTATGGAGGTTCCTTAAAAAACTAAAAATAGAATTACCATATGACCCAGCAATCCCTCATATACCCAGAGAACACCATAATTCAAAAAGGCACATTCACTGCAATGTTCACTGCAGCACTATTCACAATAGCCAGGTCATGGAAGCAACCTACACGCCCACTGACAGACAAATGGATAAAGAAGATGTGGTACATATATACAAATGGAATATTACTCAGCCATAAAAAGGAGCAAAATTGGGTCATTTGTAGAGACGTGTATGTATATAGAGACTGTCATACAGAGTGAAGTAAGTGAGAAAGAGAAAAACAAATATCTTATATAAATGCATATATGTGGAACCGAGAAAAATGGTATAGATGAACCCGTTTGCAGGGCAGAAATAGAGACACAGATGTAGAGAACAAACGTATGGACACCAAGGGGGGAAAGTGGCTGGGGGTGTGGGATGAATTGGAAGACTGGGATTGACATATATACACTAATATGTATAAAATAGATAATTAATAAGAACCTGCTGTATAAAAAAATAAATAAAATTAAATTAAAAAATTAAAAAATAATAAAACAGAAAGAAAAAGTTCTTCCCTTCCCATAGACGTATTTATATGAATGAATTATTTCTATGCTTATATCTATAAATACAGAAAAAAGGAATAAAACCTACCTTGAACCAAAAAAAGAGAAAAAAAAGGAAAAAAAACCCAGAACCCACCAGATATGAAGATGAAAAGCCTATCAGGGCACTTGCTCCAGTGGTAAACAATTCTGAAGTTGGTCAGAGGTGGGGAATCGTCTCCCACGCAGCCAGCAGCACCCCCGCAAGGAGCGTCCTCATTGCAAAGCTGGGGGACCGTGAGGAGGCGTCTCTAAGTAAACGTGAGCTGAGCCTCAGGCCAGCTGCTCCTGAACTTTTTCCACCCTTCCCAGGTAAAACACCTGAATATGTACAAAGACTTTAACGCCTAGAGGAAGGGACTTGGAGCCACACCAGCGACAGCACGCAGGCCGAGTTGGTGCCTGCAGGCCAGCCAGGATTGTCGTGGCCCCGGGCACTCTTCTGGAAGCTTTCCATTTCCGTACTTGAGTTACCCCTCCTGTCCTGTCCCCCACTGCTTTTTTTCTTGCTTCCTCACCTCTGCCTGGGGAGAAATTCCAATGGCAGGTATGGGTGACACATCGTCTTCCTTAGCAGGGAGCAGCCTGGGAACTCCTGCAGAAAGTCCAGCAGAGCAGCACTCACACCGGGCATCCCACAAAGCCGTGGGCCCTACTCCGTCCCACCAGCCCAGCCCCAAGACTGCTGACGGGGCAGAGAATATGGCGTCAGGCACAGCTGCAGGCACTCTTGCTGCCTGGAGGGGTACACCTGGGGAGGGCTGGCCGGCCGAGTGAGGCTGTGCAGGTCAGCCAATCCTTGCCCATCAGGGGCGCAGAGTTGGAGAAAATGGGCCCTGCTGCACTGGCCAGGTCCAAGCAATAGGTGTGGCGTCCTGAGGGTCAGGATAGACAAGGGACTGCAGCTCTGGCTTGTTTTCTAATCATTTTATCTGGTCCATGAGTGGAAGACAACTTCAAGAAGACCTTCTCCTAATGAGAAGAAGCCATGAGTAAGGGAGAGGAGGGGTGATGGGTGGAGACAGAGGCCTGGTGCCCCGGCTGCAGTGGAAGCCTCTGGAAGACCACGTGGAGTGAGGCCGCACAGAGTGAAGCCCAGGGTCACAGACCTGTCGGAGCTGCTGTTTGTTAGTTCAAGCCCTGCTCTGAGGTGCTCTGTGTCAGCTCTGAGCGACAGGTGTGCTGGGGGTGCTCTGCAATGAGGGCTATGTGCACGGTTCCTGTGTGCCCAGTCCTGCCAGGGTACCTGCCCAGGTGATCTCTGTATCCTGGGAAGGCCCTGCCCATGAGAGCCCCGTGGGCTGCTGGGTACCTGGTAAAGGACGTCAGGACAGTCAGTGAAGCCACCGAGGATATACATCAGTAGTTCCTAATTACTACACACTGCTCGTCATTCCACCATCCACCAGGACGTGGTATTCTGTATTAGACTTAAAAGATGCTTTCTTCTGTATTCCATTAGTCCCAGAGTCACAAGAAAGTTTAGCTTTTGACTGGCAGGACTCAACATACAACAAAAAGAATACTGCTGGGCTGTCCTACCGCAAGGGTTCAAAAATTCCCCCACCATCTTTGGGGAAACTTTAGCTAAAGACCTAAAAGATCTACCTCTGGAGAAGTGAACCCTCCTTCAATATGCAGACGACATTCTGATCGCCAGCCCTACTAAGGAGGTCTCTGAACTACCCTGACAAAAAATGATAGAAGGTGTCCAAGAAAAAGGCTCAAATATCACAGACGAAGGTGACTTGCCTGGGTTTCATTCTCACAGAAGGTCGGAGAAGCCCATCCCAGGAAAGGGAAGAAGCCATTTGCAGCCTTACCCTTCCTAAAACAAGAAAACAGCTTAAGGGTTCCTGGGGAGACCGGGGTTTGCTGCATCTGGATCCCTAACTACAGTCTAATAGCTGGGCCTCTATATGAAACATTGAAAGGAAAAGATGATGATCCTTTTGAATGGAATCCAGAAGCGGCCTTTCAAGAATGGAAAGAGCAGTCAATTCAGACCCTTTCCCTGGACCTCCCAAATTTAGCTAAACCCTTTGACCTTTACCTTCCCGGTAGAAGGTGAATCGCCCCTGGAGTATTAGTGCAAAAACTGGGACCACTTGAAATGGAACAACTCAAGAATGCGCTCCAGGTAGGGGAAACTACGGTAACCAAGGGCTGGGCCTGCCGCCCCATCCAGCCAGGATACTGGGGGTATCTAAAAACCTGTAAATCAGCAGCCCGCAAGGCCAGCTGACTCCTAAGGGCAAAGAACCCCACTTGGTGATCTTAACCACCCACCATGCCCTGAAGTTGCAGGGATCGCTCCGTGGGCACACTGACCTCGAGTGAGGAGGCCCTCAAGCTCCAACCTCCTGTGAGACAACCTGGGGCAACAGGCCCCCATGACGACTTGTGTGACCATCACTTGACCTGGAGCTTCTCTTCCAGAAAACAACAAGAGTGTGCCGCATAAGAGCAGACTACTGGTTGCAGGAATTATTGCACCCAGAGGGGAGCTAATAAGCTTGGCGGGGGAAGCGTATATAACGCTGTCACCATAGAAAAGCCAACAGCCCACCGCGGTGACGGCGGCCAATGAGACCGGCTGGACTCCTGGCTACTTCAAAAGTCCGTTGACTCAGTGGCCGTCATGGTCCTGGATCACCACCGGCCCTGGACTCTCTGGGAGTTGACCAGGCAGGGATCTGACACCTGGTGCTGTTTTTAAGTTAATTCAGTGGCCTAATTGAAGAAAGCACAGACTACTAGTCAGAGCGTCTTGGCTGGCAGAAACCATCAGCCTAAGGGGGCCGAACAAATGCGGGGCCGGGGTAAAACCGGCCACCCTAGTGTCTCTGGGCATCTCTTTCCTGGACCCTTAAAAGTCATTAGACTTTATAAAACTTCAAATGTTGGTGCTCAGGCAGACGAGCAGTGAGGGAGGAGGCCTGGGGACAATCAACCTCACCTGGAGGCTGCTGGGGAGAAGTCCTGCCCCTCCCCCCGGGTATGAGGACACCCAACTCAGCACGAAGCATTTACAGAAGAGGTGTCTGCACCCTCAGCGCCCCAAGAATGAGGAATGGGACTAAAGGCAGAGGAGGGGTTTGTCACCGGCAAAGCCCATTAAAAATTCCTGGGAGATAAAAATATAATCTAGGCAATAAAATAAAGTCTAACCTTTTTTCCTTTGTGCTTTGTCTAATTTCACTTGCTGCTACGGTTCCGCATTCAGAGGCCTCACACCCGGCACTTCAGACCCGATTTCCTAGTGCAAAATGGCTGGGCCCACACCTCAGCTCGCGGGCCCCATGCAGACTCCGCGACATAGAGCCTGAGCTCCAGCCAACCCGGCCCTAGAGAGCTCCGCCCCGTCCCTCCCGCTGACGCTGACGGGATCCCTACACAGCAGCCCGGCCCACAGCCCGCGGGGGAGCGCACGCTCTCACCTCTCCATTCTCTGATCAAAATATAAAGTTTTCCTTGGCTTCTGAACCAAACTCAGTCTCGTTCTGTTGGCTCCAGTGACACTGGGCAGGGGGACCCTTGTTGGGGCCCACTCTGGAGGATCAGTGACAGAATTTGAGAACACTGTAACTTCAATGAACAGATGTGTGAGCCAAACTGTTATTAACGTAGAGCAGTGTATAAGGCTCGTGTAAAATAACGTTTCTAACACTTCCATTTGATATTTCCATCACTTTATTATAAGCAAGTTCAGTGGAGGGGTTTGTCTTACTTTTCAGGTCAACATTAGAGAAATGATGGGATTTCTTTCCAAGGATGTACATCTAATAATCTCGGCTGAAGCTTCAACCTAGTTTTGAATGTTTTTCCACTGAAAATGATACCTCTCTTTCAGCTCCCCCATTTCTGAGAAGTATAAAATCTTATAACTTATTATTACCAAAGGGGAAACGCTGGAGGAGGGATAAATTAAGAGTTTGGGATTAACACATACACACTGCTATGTATGAAATAGATCATCAACAAGGAACTACTGTAGAGCACAGGGAACTACACTTAATATTTTGTAATAACATTTAAGGGGAAATGATCTGAAAAAGAAAAGATATCTATCTATATCTACATCATCTATCAGCAACAGATAAAATGTAACATAAAGTAGGCCGATGGTGAGCGCTTCTGACCCTGAAGACTTCAATCATCTAAAGCTCGGACTCTGCCTACTGCCCATGGCCCTTAATGAACATATATGTACCCGAAGCTTAAAAATTTCCCAGTTTGGGGTTCGGGGAGACACTGATTTGGAAAAATCCCTGGTGTTCTCCTTACATGCTGGGGACTCTTCCTACAGTTAAAACATGCCTGTGACACCCAGAAGATGGTACACCGTTTGATTGGAAAGAGTTTGGAAAAGGCATGTCATCTCCTCATCTCCTGGTAGTTGGGTTCACCCCTCCAGCCTCTTTACTAACAAGCTCCCCACTTGCAGAATCAGCACCTATAACCTCCAGTTTCGTACAGTTTGCAAATTGTCTGGAGGACGAACGGGAAGAGGGGGAAACAATGAGAGACTAGCTCTAGGTGTTTGGACAGGCACATGTCACTCTAATTTCCAATCAGGAAGAAGAATTAACCAAAGGCTCAGCCTGCCCCTTGGAACCAGAATAGGGCCGGAAGCAATCCTGCGGTTTTGTGGCCAGTTCCCAAAAAAGCGAGTTGAAAAATGAAGCTCAGGGGCACTGCAATTCACAAACCTGCAGGGTTATAAATAATACCTATTGACCAAAAATATATTCACGTAAGGAAACGAAAAGGATTTAAAGGCAAGGCAAAATTGCAGGAAACAGTTTTCAAGAGGTAGACTGGACTCGCCTTTAAAGCACATGAAAAGCGGCAGAACTTAGACAATGATGCAGTTGGCCAAAAAGGGCGTATGCGTTTTTTCCTGAATACATTCAGGAAAAAACGCATACGCCCTTTTTGGCCAACCAAACACGTGGGCAATGCAAATCAGCACTACAAAGAAGTCTCACTTCGCGTCGGTCAAAAGGGCCATCCTGAACAAGTGTAAAAACCAGAAATGCAGGACAAGCCATGGAGAAAAGGGAGCCTTGTTACGCTGATGGGCGGGATGTAAATGGCCAACAGCCACTCTGGCGAAGTGTATGGTGTTCCCTAAAACATCTAAAAAACACAGCTACAGAGCATAGGGCACTTCCACTCATGGGCGTATATCTTGGGGAAACCAAAAATCGACAGGACACAGGCACCCCAAAGTTTAGGGCTGCTCTCTTTACAAGAACCTTGACTTCGGTACACCTTAAATATCCCAGGAAAGAGAAAAATGGATAAAGAAGTTGTGGTAGTTATGTACAATGGAATATCACTCAGCCATGAAATCAATGTCATAAGGCTAGTAGCAGCATAATGAGTGGATTTAGGTACGATGATTCTAAGTGAAATAAGTCACACAGAAAAAGAAACTTATCATCAGATATCACTTATAGGGGGAATCTAAAAATCGCTACACATGAACTTAATTACAAAACAGAACAGAGTCACACATTTAGAAAACACACTTATGGCTGCCTAAGGGGAAAGGTGAGGTGGGGTGATGCATAAAACAATAGTTTGGAATTAGCACAGATACCGTTCCATAAACCAAACACGTAATAGACAAGACCTACCCATTGCTCAATGAACTGGACACAATGCACCCTATTCACCACAGAAAAATATATCTGACTAGTAAGAATCTTAAAACCTATGTATTGATATCTCTCTGTAAGTGAATCAAGTGGGTGTAAAGCAGCATAAACACAGCATCGAAAATCAGCTAAACCCCATTATAAAAATAAATTAAAAAAGAAAAAAAAACACATACTGTGAAAGAGAGAGAAAATCTTACAAAACTCTCTCAGGGTCTGTGATGCAACCTGGATTGACCACATCTAGACCCAGGCTGGATGACACCTAAGTCTGGACACTCATGGCCCTGAGACGATTAGTGATGATGGGTCAGCAAATGCAGCCCCTATAGAGTACTACTCCCAGGTCCCCATTCCATGTGACCCAAATCTCCACATGCAGGGGAACCTTCCTACAGCTAAAACATGCATGGGAAACCCAGAGGATGGTACAGAACGTGATCGGGAAGAGTTTGGAGAAGGCACCTAATCTTCTCATCTCTTTGTGCTCAGGTTCCCTCCACCAGCCTCTTTCCTAACAATCTCCCCACTCGGGAAATCACCACCTTCAACATCCTGTTTCGAACAATGTGGAAGTTGTCCATAGAATGAAGGGGAACGGTTGGAACCAATGAGAGATAAGCCCTAGGTGTTTGGACAGGTACATTTCACTCTAATTTCTAATCAGGAAGACGAATTTACCAAAACCTCATCTTGACCCCAGAACAAGAATAGGGCTTGAAGAAATCCTGCTGTTTTGTGGCCAGTTCCCATGAAAGCAGGTTGAAAAATGGAGCTCAGGGGCACTGCAATTCACAAACCGGCAGGTTGTTAATGATACCTATCTTCGAAAAATGTCTTGGGGCAAGTCATCGAAAAGGAGTTGAAAGCAAGGCAGAATTTCAGGAAAGGGATTTCAAGAAGTAGATCAGACTCGGCATTAAATCACATGAAAAGCGGCTGAATTTCGCCAGTGATGAATTTGGCCAAAAAGGGCATATGCATTTTTCCTGAATATATTCAGGAAAAAAGCACACGCCCTTTTTCCCAATCAAAAAAGCAGGCACTTCAAATCAACACTACAAAGAGGTATCCATTCGCATCTGTCAGAAGGGACATCCTCAAAAAGTGTAAAATCCACATGCAGGACAGGGCGTGAAGAAAAGCGAGCCTTGTTATGCTGTTGGGGGGAATGTAAATTGCCAATGGCTACTCTGGAGAAGAGTACTGTGTTTCCTAAAAGATCTAAAAAACAGAGCTACAGAGCATACGGCACTTCCAGTCATGGGCGTATAACTTGGGAAAACTAAAAATCGACAGGACACAGGCACCCTTACATTTTGTGCTGCTCTGTTTAGAAATGCCTCGACTTGGGTACAAGTTACATGTCCTTGGAAGGAAAACATGGATAAAGAAGATGTGGTACTTATGTACAATGGAATATTACTCAGCCATTAATTCAATGATATAAGGCCAGTTGCAGCAACTCGTGGAGACTTAGGTACGATCATTCTAAGTGACATAAGTCAGACATAAAAAGAGACTTACCATAAGGTATCACTTACAGATGGTGTCTAAAAATGTCTACACATGAACTAAATTATAAAACAGAAACAGAGTCACACATTTAAAAAACACACTTATGTCTGCTAAAGAAGAAAGGTGGGGTGGGGTGAGGCATAAACCAGGAGGTTGAAATTAGCATAGATACGGTTCTCTAAACAAAATACATAATCGACAGGACCTACTGTATAGCTCAAAGAACTGGACTCAGCACACTGTTGTCACCAGAAAAGGTAAGACTGGTAAGAATCTGTAAAAGAACTTATTGATGTCTCTCTTTAAGTGAATCAAGTGGATAGATGTAGAGCAGCAAGAAACACAGCATTGAAAATCAGCTATACCCCATTATAAAATTAAATAACAAGAACAACAACGAAAAAAAGACAGTGAGGGAGAGAGAAATTCTTACAAAATTTATTCAGGGGCTGTGATGCAACCTGAACTGACTACATCTAGACACACAGCTGAATGGGACCTTAGGCTCTACACTCGTGGGTCTGAGAGGCTTGGTGAGGATGGGACAGCAAATGCAGCCCTTTTAGAGTAATACTGCCTGGTCCCCATTCCATGGGTCCCATATCTCCAGGTGCAGGGGAACCTTCCTACAGCTAAAACATGCATGGGACAACCAGAGGATGCTATACTGTCTGATCAGGAAGAGTTTGGAAAAGTCACCTCATCTATAAATCTCCTGGTATTCGGGTTCCCCCCTCCAGCTTCTTTCCTTAGAGTCTCCCACTTTGGGAAGGCAGTACACTCAACAGCCGGTTTTGCACAGCTTGGAATTTTCCAGGTGAAGAAGGGGAATGGGGGGATGGAATGAGACACAAGCCCTAGATGTTTGGACAGGCATATGCCACTCTAGTTTCCTAATCTGGAAGAATTTCCCTATTCTTCAGGTGCCCCAGTAACCGGAATGGGTTTGTAGAAATCCTGCCCCTTTGTGGCTGCTTCCCTAAACAACAAGTTAAAAACTGGTGCTCAGGGGCACTGCAATTCACAAACATGCAGGGTTGTAACTGACACCTCTAATGGAGTCATTTCTTGAGCCAAATATTCGTAAAGCACTTGTAAGCAAGGCAGAATTGCAGGAAAGGGATTTCAAAAGGTAGTTTGCACTCGCCATTAAAGCACATGCAAAGCTGCTGAACATCGCCAATGATGCAGTTGGCCAAAAAGGCCATATGCGTTATTCCTTAATATATTCAGGAAAATCCCTTACTCCCTTTTTGGCCAACAAAACAGGTAGGCAATGCAAATCAATACTACAAAGAGGTATCACTTCGCACCAGTCAGAATGGCCAACGTCACAAAGTGTAAAACCTGAAATGCAGGACACGGCGTGGAGAACAGGGAACCCTGACAAGCTGATGGTGGGAATGTAAATTGCTAACAACCACTCTGGAGAAGTGGATGGCGATTCCTTAAAAATCTAGAAAACAGAGCTTCAGAGCATATGGCACTTCCGCTCCTGGGCTGTATCTTGGAAAAAACATAAATTGACAGGACCCAGGCACTCCCACCTTTATGCAGCCCTGTTTACAAGAGCCTCTACTTGGAAGCTACCTAAAAGTCCTTGGAAGGAAGAATGGATAAAGAAATTATGGTACATATGTACAATGGAATATTACTCAGCCATGAAATGAATGAAATAAGGCCATTTGCAGCCACTGGGAAGGACCTAGATACATTCATACTAAGTGTCATAAATCAGACAATGATAAATATCATATGATATTACTTACCGGTGGAATCTAAAAACTGATACAAAGGTAGTATCTTACAACACAGAAACAGTCCCAGACTTAGAACACAAACTTATGCTTACCGAACTGGAAAGGTATGTTGGAGGCATAAATCATGAAGTTGGAGTTAGTATATACATATTTACAGAGAGAAAACTTGTAATCAACATGGACCTGCTGCAGAGCACTTGGAACTCTTCTCAACACCTTTTAGTAACCTCAATGGGAAAATAATTCTAAAAAGAATATATAGTAGTCTCTGTATAAATGAATCATGTTGGTGTATATCAAAAAATGAACACAACATGGTAAATCAACTATACTCCATTATAAATTTAAAATTAAATTACAGAAAAGAAAAATGATCACTAAATTCGTTTAGTCGCAGTGAACGTGCTAGTGTCACATCCCTAGACACAGACCCAATTTGGTCCCAAGGCTGGACTGTTGTGGGCCTGAGGACCTTGGAAGGACATGCCAGCTAATTCGCCCCCCTTGAACATGTAGTACCTGGTCCCCTCTGCATGGGATCACAATCTCCAGATCTAAGTGTGCCCTCATACTACGAAACCAACCCTCTGACACCCAAAGGATGGTGGACTCTCTGGGCTGGATGACATTTGGAAAATCACCTGCTCTCAACATATCCTGGTGTTTGGGTTCCGACCTCCAGACTCCTTCATTAGGGTCATCCCACTCTACAAGACAGCACCCTCAACAGGTGATTTTGCAGGGGTTTGTATTTGTTCGGGGGATGAAAGGTAAGGGGGAAGAAGGAATGGGACAGAAGCCCTTACATGTTTGGTCAGGCACATTCCACTCTAATTTAAAAACAAGGAACAAGACTTTCCCTACACCTAAGTTTGTGTCAGTAACCAGAGAGGGATAGTAGAAATCCTGCCGCCTTCTGTTTCCCATAACAACAACTCTAAAACTGGACCTTATAGGCACTTCATATTCACAATGCCTGGGGAGCTGTAAATGACAACAGCCCTCAAAAAATGTCTTGGGGTAGGCAATCGAAATAGACTTCAAAACAAGGCAACCTTTCAATAACCCTTTTTCAAGGGGTAAATTTTACTCACACTGTTCAGAAAAAAAAAAGCACATATGAGGATGCTCACCATTGCTCTATGTTAGACAAATGCAAATCAGATGTACAAAGAAATATCACCTGGAACCACTCAGAATGGCCATCATCACAATGTCTACAAACAAGAAATGCTTCAGAGGGTGTGGAAAAAAGAGAAACTTACTATTTTTTTTTTGTGGCTGTGTTGGGTCTTCGTTGCTGCGCGCAGCTTTTCTCTAGTTGCAGCAAGCGGGGGCTACTCATCGCTGTGGTATGCAGCCTTCTCTCTGCGGTGGCTTCTCTTCTTGCAGAGCACAGGCTCTAGGCATACAGGTTTCAGTAGTTGTGGCACGTGAGCTCAGTAGTTGTGGCTCGTGGGCTCTAGAGCACAGACTCAGTAGTTGTGGCGCACGGGCTTAGTTGCTCTGCGACATGTGGGATCTTCCCGGGCCAGGGCTCGAACCTGTGTCCCCTGCACTGGCAGGTGGATTCTTAACCACTGCACCACCAATACTACGCTATTGGTGGCAATGCCAATTGGTAACAGCCACTATGGAGCACAGAATGGAGATTACCAGAGTAAGGGGAGGCGGCAGGGATAAATTGGAAATTGGGATTGACATATACACACCACTATATATAAAAGAGATAACAAATAAGGGTCTACTGTATAGCACAGGGAACTCTACTCAATACTCTGTAATGACCTGTATGGGAAAGGAATCCAAAAAGGATTGGATATATGTATAACTGCTTCACTCTGCTGTGCAGCAGAAAGTAACACAACATTGTAAATCAACTATACTCCAAAAAATATGAAATTGAAATAAAATAGAGCTACCAGATGATCCAGCAAGTTCACTCCTGTGAGCATATCTGGAGGAAAGCATAAATCGAAAAGACACATCTTCCCCAATGTTCACTGCAACACTCTTTACAATAGCGAAGACATGGAAGCAACCAAAATGTCCATCAACGTATGAATATAGGTAAAGAATATGTGATATATATATATAATGGAATATGACTCAGCCATAAAATAGAAGAAAATAATGCCAATTGCAGTCACATGGATGATTGTACTAAGTGAAGTAAGTCAGACAGAGTAAGACAAATATTGTATGATATCACTTCTAGTGGAACCTAAAAATTGATACAAATGAACTAACTTACAAAACAGAGGCAGACTCACAGTCTTGGAAAATAAACTTACGGTTACCAAAGGGGAAAGGTGGGGGGTAGGGATAAATCAGGAACTTGGGGTAAACATACGAATACTACTATATATAACATAGATAAGCAACAAGGACCTACTGTATAGTACAGGGAACTCTACTCAATATTCTGGGAATACCTTTATCAGAAAAGAATCTGAAAAAGAATGAATATATGCATATGTGTAACTGAATCACTTGCTGTGCAGCTGAAATGAACACAACATTGTAAATCAACTATACTCCAATAACATTTAAATTACAAAATAAAGAAAATCACCTATATTTCAAAAGAAAAAAAGAATTCCCATATATTTTTATGGCTTGATAGCTTACTTTTTTAGTGCTCAATATTATCCCATTCCCAGAATATATTAATACTATATCATTTCATTCACCTATTGGAGGACACCTTAGTTTCATTCACATTTTGGCAATATTGAATTAGGTGCTATAAATAGCCATATGCAGGTTTTCGACTGGAAGTATGTTTTAAACTACTTTCAGTAAATATCCATGAGAACATTTGCCAGATTGTACAGTAAGGGAATGTTCAATATTATAGCAAGTGTCAATCAGACTACCAAAGTAGCTATATTATTTTTCATTTCCACCAATAACAAATGACATTTCCTATTGTTCCACATCCCCTACAGAATTTGTTCTTGTCATTGTTCACATTTTAGCCATTCTAAGTGTTACGTAGTGGTATGCAATTGTATTTTTAATTTGCTTTTTCATGGCAGCATGTAATCTGGATTATTCTTCTGTATACTTATATGCATAGTGTCTATTTTCCTTGGTGAGGTGTCCATAAAGTATATTGGTCCACATTTTATTTAGGCTGCTTTCATTTTTTTCTACCCAATCTGTATTTGTTTTATTTATTTTCTTGCCTTGTTGCATTAGCAAGGACTTGGAGTAAAATATGGAAAAGGAGTCATGAAAGGGGACATCCTTGCTTTTACCTGAACTTAGTGGGAGAGCTTCATGTTTTTGACCATTAATCATGATGTAAGATAAAACTTTCCTGTAGAACTTTGTTATCAACTTGAGAAAGCTCCAGTCTATTTCTTTAACTGAGTTTTTATGAACAATGGGTGTTAGATTTTTTCAAAGGTCTTCTGGATCTATTGATATGCTAATGATTGTCTTTAGGGTGTTGATATGATGGATAAAATTATTTGATTTTAGAATGTTGAACCAGCCTTCCAGACCTGGGATTAGTCCCTCTCATTCATGATATAAAATTCTCTCAAAATATTGTTGGATTTGATTTGTTAATATTTTGTTGAGGATTTTTGCATTGATGTTCCTGAGAGATATTGGTCAGTTTCCTTTACTATTCATATGTTCCTCTAAGTTTGGATGTTGTAGTTTTAGTGTCAGACATTCATTTGGGGTGATTCTCAGTCATTTTAAAAAATATTTTCTGTTCTTTCTTATCTTTATTCTCCTCCTGCTATACCCATTATGTATAGGTCACAGCATTTTTCATTGTTCCACAATTATTGATTACTCTGTTCTGTTTATTTCTTTCCTGCCCATTTTCTCTTTTCTTTTGAGATTTAAAGGTTTCTCTTGATATGTCTTCAAACTCACAGATATTTCTCCTCAGCCACCTCTTTGACTGCTAAAACAAAATACGAGACTCGGTAATTTATAAACAACAGAATATTATTTTTCTCATAATTGCTGAGGTGGAAAAGTTCAAGAACAAGTTACCAGGGGCTTCCCTGGTGGCGCAGTGGTTAAGAATCCACCTACCAATGCAGGGAACACTGGTTCGAGCCCTGGTCTGGGAAGATCCCACATGCCATGGAACAACTAACCCCGTGCACCACAAATACTGAGCCTGTGCTCTATAGCCCACAGGCCCCAACTACTGAGCCCGTGTGCCAAAACTACTGAAACCCGCACGCCTAGAGCCCGTGCTCCACAACAAGAGAAGCCACCCAATGAGAAGCCCGCTCACCACAACAAAGACCCAACGGAGCCAAAAAATTAATTAATTAATTAATTAATTAATTTAAAAAAGAACAAGTTGCCAGCTGATTTAGTGTCTGGTGAGGGACCAATTTCTGGTTCATAATGTGGGTCTTCTCGCTCGGCAATGAAATCATGGAATGGGCATAAGATCTTCTGTGTGCTACATTCATTAGGTCACTAATCCCATGTTTGAGGTCTCTGGCCTCATGACCTAATCACCTCCCAAAAGCCCCACCTCCTAATACCATCAATATGGGAGCTGGGTTTCAAAATTTTAAAATTAGAGGTACAAAATGTTTTCACCATAACAGGGACCACAGAGTTAATTGATTTTTCCTTTCATGTTAAAGGTTTGCACATTTATATTTAGTATATAATCCCCAAACCCTTGTTTTTTTTTAAAGATTCTTTTCCCATATAGGCCAGTACAGACCACTGAGTAGAGTTCCCTGTGCTATAAAGCAGGTCCTTATCAATACTTATCTATTTTATATATAGTAGTGTGTATATGTCAGTCTCAATCTTCCAATTTATCCCTTCCCCACTTATCCCCTGGTAACCATGTTTGTTTTCTATATCCATGACTCTATTTCTGTTGTGTAAATAAGTTCATTTGTACCTATTTTTTTTTAGATCCCTCATATAAGCAATATCATATGATATCTGTCTTTCTGTGTTTGACTTGCTTCACTCAGGATAACAATCTCTAGGTCCATCCATGTTGCTACAAAACCCTTAATTGTTAAGGATAACTCTCAATTTTTTCCAGTATCATCAGCAATTCTTTCTGGCAGACATGTGATAACACTTTTTAAACAGGGATATTGAGACCAAGGCTCCTGACTTGCAAACAAACAAAACATCATTCATATAGTGAAAACTTTGGATATCAAAGGATGAAAGCACTTGGTCTAAATCCCTTTGCACCCACTGCTGACAGAGGGCAGAGGAGTTTGACTCACTAATCTTCCTTACGTGCACTTCTTCCTAATGGGGTATTCCATCTAAAACTTATAAGAAGTGGGAATGCATCATGGAACACACCAATCTCTACTACAAATTCTGAAGCAGCAAAACAAAAACAAAAACAAAAAAACACAAAACATGATGAATCCATCCAAAGGGTTCTGTCCACATTGTTACAGTAGTTTCCCTTGCACTGTGAACCCTTTTCAAACTCTATCACTTGAACCTATTTTTATTTTTTTCAACAAAAATAATGTTAATCTGCAGTCACATGCTCCAGTAATATTACACTATCCCTTGTGCAAGTATGTAGGGATTTGAGGAGCTATGGGAGGCTACCATGAGATGTTGCCTAGAGTAATTAGGACATTTCATTTAATGTTGGCTCTTCTCCCTAAGATGTCTGCTGCCCTCTTCTTTTTGTAGCTACTAGCATTGAGAAAGTGACCAAGATAAGGCCCTTCTCTTTTACTGCCCATGAATGCAACTGTGATTAACCCCACAGAACTTGGTGCTTCCAGAATCCCCTGAACCTACTGACCCTCCATGCATGGCATGACATAGATAAGGATGGTGACGTGTATCCTTGTATAGAGCATGTTATAAAATGTTTGACTCTTCCCTTCCTCATAATTCCAAAGAATAGATTTCTTTGGATTTCTGCTTAATGCTGCTGGAGTTGGTACATAAGTTGAGGGAGGTATCAGGGCACACAAAAAGAGAGGGTAACTGCACAGAAAATACAAGCAGGTACATTTCTGTGTAGTTTCAAGCAGCTTATCTGCTATATCAACCATGGTGACATGTTGACCCTTCCTCTTTCTACTAGTAGTACAACAAACATAAAGGATATTTAGGCTGCTTGTTTTATTCCCACCTCTCACAGTTGATCTGCATTAACATATAGGACAATGAAGGGCCCTTTCTACCATCTTAACCAATATTTGAGAACTAGAAAATGTCCAGATTTTTCTGGGGTTTATTTTCATATTCCCCAATCAGGCCTATGAAGGAATCTTACCTATTGTGTTTAATGAAGTCGTATCTCTGACGGCATCCCATCATCAACAAAACTGGAAAGAAATTTGAAGGGTCTTCGATTTTACCATATTTGAAATAACAATATTTTAGCCTGACACGTTTTTGGATTTTAGAAAAAAATATTTTAAATGAGACAAAAAATCATTTTTATGACACAAAAAGACAGCAATAGTTTTATATTTTTATCTGTTCCACTTGCACACAAGTGTCTCTTGGGGTTATGTAAAGCTCTCCTGTTGGGTGCTGTGCATGGTGCAAGTATGGATTAAAGCTTAGGAATCTTAAGCTTCAGTCACCTGAAACATTTAAATTAGGATGCAAGCAATCCTGTCCAACATTTGAAAAGAGCAAGACACTCTCTTTATTTTATTTGTTAGGTAATTAATCTGTCTTTTCCCCAAGGAGAGAAACAAGTGGCATCTTCCATCAATGTGTTGCACAAATATCTTTGAACAGAGAGTGCAAGCAGAGGCTGATACAGGATGTGAAAAAAAAATGAGAGACCCTTTTGGCATTTTCTCCTAACTTATTGCAATCTCCCATTTAAAATGTGGGAATAATCAATCTTCTGAGGAAAAAGGCCCAAGGAAGGTTTTTGCTTCTGTGGAATAATGGGATTGCTAAAGATTTCAGGAGGCAAGACGAATTAGTGAGAATGACCATGAGAAATCAGAGAAAAGTCAGATCCATGGATGAAGTGATGTTTACCACTGTGAATCAATGAGAAGTAGGAGCAAATGAAAAGAAAGCTGATACAACATTTTCTGAATAAATGTAACTTTTCAGCTGTCATAGAAAAATTATTACTCACTATGATACAACATATTTAGTTTAGAAAGTTAACTTAAATTTAAAGCTTAATAATTACATTTATTGAAGAAATGAAAACATATTTGTGGTTTAGAATAAATAATGTGTTCTGCTACAGGTAAGAAGACTACATAAATAAATAGAAATAAGACTAAATAAATAAAGAGGAAAATAACAAATTAGATGTTATTAACATTAAAAACTGACACTCATCTAAAGAAAGAGAAGGAGAGACAGAAAGAGAGAAGAACTCATCTCAAGCATGTATTAAAAACTCCTAAATAAGAAGTCTTCAGATGTTAAAAAAGGAAGTCTTCAATAAGAAGATAATGGAATAGCAAAATGGGGGAAATATACCAAAAGGTATTTCAAAAAAGAGAGTACAGAATGTTAAGTAAACATATCAAAAGATGCTTGGCTTCTTAGTAGTCAATTAAATGCAAAAGCGTGATACCTGGAATTATCACTCACCAACCAGAAAGTTCAAATGAAAATGACAGGTATTATCAAGTTTGACAAGAATGTGTATAATCCTTGAATCTCATTCACTGCTGCTGAAGATGAAAAATCATACAAATGTTTTGAAAATATTTAGAAATATCTAAAAAGATAAACACAAGAAAGCTATGACTCGAAAATTTTACTACTACGTGTATACTGAACAATAATTTATACACACACCACCAAAGCTCAAGTTCTAGAATTTATATACCAGTGCTGTTCTCAATAGACACAAACTGAAAATCACTCATGTTGTAATACACATTGGAATAAATTAATTAATAGTTAAATATTTACACTATGGAATCCTATGCAACAGTGGCAATGCATGATCACAACAACAGGCAACCATATAGGCATATTCACAAAAAACATAAAATAAAAAAGCCCAATCCAAAAGTGATTTTACTGTGCCATAACATTTATATAAAATACAAAATACAGGTAAAGTTATCTTTTTGTTAGATACCAGAACAATATTAAACCTTAAGGGGAGTCACTAGAATGGGACCAGGGGGCCTCTGAGTATCTGGCAATTTTCTGTGTCTTTATCTAGAAGCTATGTTTAGAGTGTATTCAGATGCTGAATTTTCTGAAATTTGTCATTTCCTTACAAACCAGGCATGTTTTTCGTTGTTTTTTATACATAACAAAAACTAAAAAAGATAGACCAGGGAAGGTAATTGTATTAGCACTTTAATATCCATGCTTTTCAAGGTGGAAGTGAAAAGTATTAAATACTTGACATTGTGATTACTTCTTAAAAGTAAGGTGAAAATTTGAGGTTAATAAATAAGACATACTTCTTCATATATAATCCTCAAAGAGGAGGGGTAGAAAGGAGTATTATTTTTTTTCTTTAATACAGAATCATTAAGATAGAAAATAATGAAAACAGACTAGGCTTAAAAAAGAGCACACTGGACTTCCCTGGTGGCACAGTGGGTAAGAATTCGCCTGCCAATGCAGGGAACAGGGGTTCCATCCCTGGTCTGGGAAGATCCCACATGCCGCAGAGCAACTAAGCCCGTGTGCCACAAGTACTGAGCCTGTGCTCTAGAGCCTGCAAGCAACAACTATTGAGCCTGCATGACACAACTACTGAAGCCCATGCACCTAGAGCCCATACTCCAAAACAAGAGAAACCACCGCAAGGAGAAGCCCGTGCACCACAACGATGAGTAACCCCTGCTTCTCTAGTAACAACTGGAGAAACCCTGTGCAGCAACGAAGACCCAACACAACCAAAAATTAAAAAAATTAAATCTTTTGACTTCTGAGATGACTCACTCACGTGGCTGTAGGTAAGAGGCCTCAGTTCCTTGCCACATGGATCTCTCCTTAGGGCTGCTTGAGTGTCCTCATGACATGGCAGCTGGCTTACTCCAGGATGAGTGATCTAGCAGAAACCAAAGCAGAAGCTGCAATGTCTTTTATAACTTTGGAAGCTGCACTTTGTCATTTCTGCAATTTCTTATTAGTTAAACAGTCAACCCTTTTCAAGTGCGAGGAACCACACTGGTACATGAAGACTGGGAGATAATTAGGGGATAATTAGGTCCATCTTGGAGGCTGGCTACCAAAGTGGCTGACTAGACAAAGTCTGAATTGTGTTTTCTTCACTTCTGGAGAGAAAATAGTCAGTGAACCTCATTGGTGGTCTTTGAGATGTACCAAAGCTACTTCTTGCTCTCACCCCCAGCTGTGTGGCTGACAGGGTCTTGGTGCTCCAGCCGGGTGTCAAGCCTGTGCCTCTGAGGTGGGAGAGCTGAGTTCAGGACATTGGTCTACCAGAGACCTCTGGCACCTTGTAATATCAAATGGCGAAAGCTCTCCCAGAGATATCCGTCTCAACGCTAAGACCCAGCTCCACTCAGAGACCAGCAAGATCCAGTGCTGGACATCCCATGCCAAACAACTAGCAAGACAGGAATGCAGGCCCACCCATTAGCAGAGAGGCTGCCGAAAATCACAATAAGGTCACAGACACCCCAAAACACACCACCAGATGCGGATCTGTCCACCAGAAAGACAAGATCCAGACACACCCACCAGAACACAGGCACCAGTCCCCTCCATCAGAAAGCCTACACAACCCACTGAACCAACCTTAGCCACTGGGGGCAGACACCAAATACAACGGGAACTACGAATCTGCAGCCACTGAAAAGGAGACCCCAAACACAGTCCCCAAAGCCAAATGAGAAGACACAGAAACACACAGCAGATGAAGGAGCAAGGTAAAAACCCACCAGACCAAACAAATGTGGAGGAAATAGGCAGTCTACCTGAAAAAGAATTCAGAGTAATGATAGTAAAGATGATCCCAAATCTTGGAACTGGAATGGAGAATAGACAAGAAACGTTTAACAAGGACCTAGAAGAACTAAAGAGCAAACAAACAATGATGAACAACACAATAAATGGAATTAAAAATTCTCTAGAAGGAAACAATAGCAGAATAACTGAGGCAGAAGAATGGATAAATGACCTGGAAGATAAAATAGTGGAAATAACTACTGCAAAGCAAAATAAAGAAAAAAGAATGAAAAGAATTGAGGACAATCTGAGACATCTCTGGGAAAACATTAAATGCACCAACATTCGAATATAGGGGTCCCAGAAGTAGAAGAGAAAAAGAAAGACACTGAGAAAATATTTAAAGAGATTATAGTTGAAAACTTCCCTAATATGGGAAAGGAAATCATTAATCAAGTCCAAGAAGCGCAGGGAGTCCCATACAAGATAAACCCAAGGAGAAACATGCCAAAACATATATTAATCAAACTATCAAAAATTAAATACAAAGAAAAAATATTAAAAGCAGCAAGGGAAAAACAACAAATAACATACAAGGGAATCCCCGTAAGGTTAACAGCTGAACTTTCAGCAGAAACTCTGCAAGCCAGAAGGGACTGGCAGGACATATTTAAAGTAATGAAAGGGGAAAAGCTACAACCAAGATTACTCGACCCACCAAGGATCTCGTTCAGATTCGACAGAGAAATTAAAACCTTTACAGACAAGCAAAAGGTAAGAGAATTCAGCACCACCAAACCTGCTTTACAACAAGTGCTAAAGGAACTTCTCTAAGCAGGAAACACAAGAGAAGGAAAAGACCTACAATAAGAAACCCAAAACAATTAAGAAAATGGTAATAAGAACATACATATCAATAATTACCTTAAATGTAAATGGATTAAATGCTCCGCCCAAAAGACATAGACTGGCTGAATGGATCCGAAAACACGACCGGTATGTATGTGGTCTACAAGAGACCCACTTCAGACATAGGGACACATACAGATGGAAAGTGAGGGGATGGAATAGGATATTCCATGCAAATGGAAATCAAAAGAAAGCTAGAGTAGCAATTCTCATATCAGACAAAAAAGACTTTAAAATAAAGACTATTACAGGAGACAAAGAAGGACACTATATAATGATCAAGGGATCAATCCAAGAAGAAGATATAACAATTGTATATATTTATGCACCCAACATAGGAGCACCTCAATACATAAGGCAAATGCTAACAGCCATAAAAGGGGAAATCGACAGTAACACAATCATAGTAGGGGACTTTAGCACCGCTCTTTCACCAATGAACAGATCATCCACAATGAAAATAAATAAGGAAACACAAGCTTTAAATGATACATTAAACAAGATGGACTTAATTGATATTTATAGAACATTCCATCCAAAAACAACAGAATACACTTTTTCTCAAGTGCTCCTGGAACATTCTCCAGGATAGATCATATCTTGGGTCACAAATCAAGCCTTGGTAAATATAAGAAAATTGAAATCGTATCAAGTATCTTTTCTGACCACAATGCTATCAGACTAGATATCAATTACAGGAAAAAAATCTGTAAAAAATAGAAACACATGGACGCTCAACAATACACTACTTAATAACCAAGACATCACTGAAGAAATCAAAGAGGAAATTAAAAAATACCTAGAAACAAATGACAATGAAAACATGAAGACCCAAAACCTATGGGATGCAGCAAGAGCAGTTCTAAGAGAGAAGTTTATAGCAATACAATCCTACCTCAAGAAACAAGAAATATCTCAAATAAACAAGTTAACCTTACACCTAAAGCAATTAGAGAAAGAAAGAAAAAAAAAAACAAAGTCAGCAGAGGAAAGACATCATAAAGATCAGACCAGAAATAAATGAAAAAGAAATGAAGGAAACAACAGCAAAGATCAAAAAAAACTAAAAGCTGGTTCTTTGAGAAGATAAACAAAATTGATAAACCATTAGCCAGACTCATCAAGAAAAAAAGGGAGACGACTCAAATCAATAGAATTACAAATGAAAAAGGAGAAGTAACAACTGACACTGCAGACATACAAAGCATCATGAGAGATTACTGCAAGCAACTATATGCCAATAAAATGGACAACCTGGAAGAAATGGACAAATTCTTAGAAAAGCACAACCTTCCAAGACTGAACCAGGAAGAAATAGAAACTACAAACAAACCAATCCCAAGCACTGAACTTGAGACTGTGATTAAAAATCTTCCAACAAACAAAAGCCCAGGACCAGATGGCTTCACAGGCAAATTCTATCAAACATTTAGAGAAGAGTTAACACCTATCCTTCTCAAACTCTTCCAAAATATAGCAGAGGGAGGAACTCTCCCAAACTTATTCTATGAGACCACCATCTCCCTGACACCAAAACCAGACAAAGATGTCACAAAGAAAGAAAACTACAGGTCAATATCACTGATGAACATAGCTGCAAAAATCCACTGCACAATACTAGCAAACAGAATCCAACAGCGCCTTAAAAGGATCATACACCATGATCAAGTGGGGTTTATCCCAGGGATGCAAGGATTCTTCAATACATGCAAATCAATGTGATACACCATATTAAAAAACTGAAGGATAAAAACCATATGGTCATTCAATAGATGCAGAAAATGCTTTCGACAATATTAAACACCCATTTATCATAAAAACCCTCCAGAAAGTAGGCATAGAGGGAACTTTCCTCAACATAATAAAGGCCATATATGACAAACCCACAGCCAGCATCATTCTCAATGGTGAAAAAGTGAAACCATTTCCACCAAGATCAAGAACAAGACAAGGTTGCCCACTTTCACCACTATTATTCCACACACTTTTGGAATTTTTAGCTACAGCAATCAGAGAAGAAAAAGAAATAAAAGGAATCCAAATCAGAAAAGAAGAAGTTAAGCTCTCACTGTTTGCAGATGACATGATACTCTACATAGAGAATCCTAAAGATGCTACCAGAAACCTACTAGGTTAATCAATGAACTGGTAAGGTTGCAGGATACAAAATTAATGTACAGATATCTCTTTCATTCCTATACACTAAAGATGAAAATTCTGAAAGAGAAATTAGGGAAACACTCCCATTTACCACTGCAACACAAAGAATAAAATACCTAGGAATAAACCTACCTAAGGAGACAAAAGACGTTTACTCAACAAACTATAAGACACTGATGAAAGAAATCAAAGATGACACAAACAGATACAGAGATATACCATGTTCTTGGATTGGAAGAATCAACATTGTGAAAATGACTCTACTACCCAAAGCAATCTACAGATTCAATGCAATCCCTATCAAACTACCAATGGAATTTTTCAGAGAACTAGAACAAAAAAATTTCACAATTTGTATGGAAACACAAAAGACCCTGAACAGCCAAAGCAATCTTGAGAAGAAAAACAGAGCTGGAGGAATCAGGCTCCCTGACTTCAGACAATACTGCAAAGCTACAGTAGTCAAGACAGTATGGTACTGGCACAAAAACAGAAATATAGAGCAATGGAACAGAAGAGAAAGCCCAGACATAAACCCATACACATATGGTCACCTTATTTTTGATAAAGGAGGCAAGAATATACAATGGAGAAATCACAGCCTCTTCAATAAGTGGTGCTGGGAAAACTGGACAGCTACCGGTAAAAGAATGAAATTAGAAGACTCCCTAACACCATACACAAAAATAAACTCAAAATGGATTAAAGACCTAAATGTAAGGCCAGACACTATCAAACTCTTAGAGGAAAACATAGGCAGAACACTCTATGACATCAATCACAGCAAGATTCTTTTTGACCCACCTCCTAGAAAACGGAAATTAAAAAAAAAATAAACAAATGAGACCTAAGGAGACTTAAAAGCTTTTGCACAGCAAAGGAAAACGTAAACAAGACGAAAAGGCCACCCTCAGAATGGGAGAAAATATTTGCCAACGAAGCAGCTGACAAAGGATTAATCTCCAAACTTTACAAGCAGCCCATGCAGCTCAATATCAAAAAAAACAAACAAACAACCCAATCCATAAATGGGCAGAAGACCTAAATAGACATTTCTCCAAAGAAGATATACAGATTGCCAACAAACACATGAAAGAATGCTCAACATCACTGATCATTAGAGAAATGCAACTCGAAATTACAATGAGGTATCACCACACACAGGTAAGAATGGCCATCATCAAAAAAATCTACAAACAATAAATGCTGCAGAGGTGTGGAAAAAAGGGAACCCTCTTGCACCATTGGTTGGAGTGTAAATTGATACAGCCACTATCGAGAACAGTATGGAGGTTCCTTAAAAAACTAAAAATAGAACTACCATATGACACAGCAATCTCACTACTGGGCATATACCTGGAGAAAACCATAATTCAAAAAGAGTCATGTTCCACAATGTTCATTGCAGCTCTATCTGCAATAGCCAGGACATGGAAGCAACCTAAGTGTCCATCAACTGATGAATGGGTAAAAAAGATGTTGCACATCTTCAATATAAAATGGAATATTACTCAGCCATAAAAATAAATGAAATTGAGTTATCTTTAGTGAGATGGATGGACCTAGAGTCTGTCATACAGAATGAAGTAAGTCAGAAAGAGAAAAACAAATACTGTATGCTAACACATATATGTGGAATCTAAAAAGAAAAGGGAAAAAAAACGGTTGGGAAGAACCTAGGGACAGGACAGGAATAAAGACACAGACATAGAGAATGGACTTGAGGACATGGGGAGGGGGAAGGGTAAGCTGGGATGAAGTGAGAGAGTGGCATGGACTTATATATCCTACCAAATGTATAATAGCTAGCTAGTAGGAAACAGCTGCATGGAACAGGGAGATCAGCTCAGTGCTTTATGACCACTTAGAGGGGTGGGATAGGGAGAGCGGGAGGGAGACGCAACAGGGAGGAGATATGGGGATATATGGATATGTATAGCTGATTCACTTTGTTATAAAGCAGAGACTAACACACCATTGTAAAGCAATTATAGTCCAATAAAGATGTTAAAATTAAATAAATAAATAAATAAATAAATAAATAAATAAATAAATAATTTATGCCCCCACCAAATTAAATCTTTTTTAAAAATAAATAAATGAAAAAGAGCACTCAATGACATGGAATGCTAAACCTAAGTATTTTCAGTACTATAGTAAATGTAAATGGATTAATATCTCCTATTAAAGTGTAATTTTTTTATATTATGTGCAACTAAATTTTTTTCACAATATAAAGGTAAAATAAAAGAATTACATTAGAAAGGAGAAAACATTCCATGTATTTAAAAACAATAAAACAATAAGCATATAATATGCATCTTAGATATAAGTAGTCTTTAAGTTCAGAACAATTTGTCATTATTGTAATTAGTATTATTATACCAATTTCTTTAAAACATTTTAATACTTTTTGTACTTGAAAAAATATTTTAATATTTTTTCTTCGCTCTTTTGTGGTCTAATACATGGTAAGTATTTAGGTGCTAACATAACTTAAAAATATATTTTGTTTTTTTTACAGCCGAACAAAACTGAATCAAGAAGAAATAGATAACTTGAATATACTGATCACTAAAAGCAAAATAGAGGGCTTCCCTGGTGGCGCGGTGGTTGAGAATCTGCCTGCCAATGCAGGGGACACGGGTTCGAGCCCTGGTCTGGGAAGATCCCACATGCCACGGAGCAACTGGGCCCGTGAGCCACAACTACTGAGCCTGAGCGTCTGAAGCCCGTGCTCCACAACAAGAGAGGTCGCGATAGTGAGAGGCCCACGCACCATGATGAAGAGTGGCCCCCGCTCGCTGCAACTAGAGAAAGCCCTCGCACAGAAACGAAGACCCAACACAGCCAAAATAAATAAATAAATAAATAGAATTTAAAAAAAAATAGAATCTGTAATTTTAAAAAACTCCCTACCAACAGAAGTCCAGGATCAGATGGTTTCACAGGCAAATTCTACCAAATATAAAAAGCAGAACTTACACTGATTCTTCTCAAACTCTTCGAAAAGATTGAAGAGTAAGGAATACTTCCAAAGACATTCTATGAAGCCACTATCACGCTGATATCAAAAACAGATTGGGGGGGGACTTCCCTGGTGGCACAGTGGTTAAGAATCTGTCTGCCACTGCAGGGGACATAGGTTCGAGACCTGGTCTGGAAAGATCCCACATGCCACGGAGCAACTAAGCCTGTGTGCCACAACTACTGAGCCTGCGCTCTACAGCCCACGAGCCACAACTACTGAGCCTGATAGCCACAACTGCTGAAGCCCACGCACCTAAAGCCCATGATCTGCAACAAAAGAAGCCACCACAATGAACAGCCTGCACACCACAACGAAGAGTAGCCCCCGCTCGCCGCAACTAGAGAGAGCCTGAGCACAGCAACGAATGCCCAATGCATCCAAAAATAAATAAAGAAAGAAATTTACTTAAAAAAAAAAACAAATAAAACAGATGGGGACTTTTCTGGTGGTCCAGCAGTTAAGATTTCGCCTTCCAGTGCAGGGGGTGCAGGTTCGATCCCTGGTTTTGGAGCTAAGATCCCACATGCCTCACAAACAAGAAACCAAAACATAAAACAGAAGCAATATTGGAACAAATTCAATAAAGACTTTAAAAAAAAAACACAGAGAAAGACACTACCAAAAAAGAAAACTGCAGGCCAATATCGTTGATAAATATAGATGCAAAAATTCTCAACTGAATATTAGAAAACCGAATCTGACAACACATAAGAGGATCATACACCATGACCAAATTTGATTCACCCCAGTGTCACAAAGCTGTTTCAACATATGCAAATCAATCAACATGATACACCCCATCAACAAAGGAAAAACAAGAAACAAACGATCATCTCAATAGATGGCGAAAAAGCATTTGAAAAGCTTCAACATACATTCATGATAAAAACACTTACCAAAGTGGGTATAGAGGAAACATATCTCAACATAATAAAAGCTATTTATGACAAACCCACAGCTAATATAATACTCAACGTTCATAAGCTGAAAGCCTTCCCACTAAAATCTGGAACAAGACAAGGATGCCCACTCTCACGTCTTCTCTTCAACATAGTATTGGAAGTCCTAGCCACAACAATCAGACAAGAAAAAGAAATAAAATCTAACCAAATTGGAAGGGAAGAGGTAAAGTTGTTATTATATGCAGATGACATGATAATATATATAAAGGAAACCCTAAAAATTCCACACAAACACTACTAGAACTGATAAACAAATTCAGCAAAGTAGCAGGATACAAGATTAACATATATAAATTGGTTGCATTTCCTGGTTTTTCTTTCTTTTTTTTAAAATTTATTTTGGCTGCATTGGGTCTTCATTGTTGTGCACGGGCTTTCTCTAGTTGTGGCCAGTGGGGACTAGACTTTCTTGTGGTGCGCAGGCTTCTCATTGCAGTGGCTTCTCTTGTTGTGGAGCACGGGCTCTAGGCACGCAGGCTTAAGTAGTTGTGGCACATGGGCTCAGTATTTGTGGCTCACTGGCTCTAGAGTGCAGGCTAAGTAGTTGTGGCACACAGGTTTAGTTGCTCCATGGCATGTGAGATCTTCCTGCATCAGGGCTCAAACCCGTGTCCCCTGTATTGGCCGGCGGATTCTCAACCACGGAGCCACCAGGGAAGTCCCTGGTTGCATTTCTTTACACTAACAATGAAATATCAGAAAGGAAATGTAAACAAGCAATCCTTTTTTTAATGGCATCAAAAAAATAAAATGCTTAGGAATAAACCTCACCAAGGAGGTGAAAGACTTATATACTGAGAACTACAAAACATTAGTAAAGGAAACTGAAGATGATTCAAAGAAATGGAAAGACATCCCACGCTCTTGGATGGCAAGAATTAATACTGTTAAAATGGCTATACTACCCAAAGCAATCTACAGATTTAATGTGATCCCTATCAAATTACCCATGACATTTTCCCCAGAACTAGAACAAATAATCCTAAAATGTATCTGGAACCATAAAAAGTCAGAAATGTGAACACAATCCCCAGGAAAAAGAACAAATCAGGAGGCATAACCCTCCTAAACTTCAGACAATACTACAAAGTTACAATAATCAAAGCCGCATGGTATTGGCACAGAAAGAGACACATGGATCAATGGAATAGAATAGAGAGCTAAGAAATAAACCCACACACCTATGGTCAATTAACCTTTGACAAAGGAGGCAAGAATATACAATGGGGAAAAGATAGTCTCTTCAGCAAGTGGTGTTTTGAAAGTTGGAGAGCTGTATGCAAATCAGTGAAGTCAGAACATACCCTCACACCATACACAAAAATAAACTCAAAACGGCTTATATGCTTAAATATAAGATAGGACACCTTATAACTCCTAGAAGAGAACATAAGCAAAACATTCTCTGACATAAGTCATACCAAAATTTTCCTAGGTAGTTCTCCTTAGGCAGTACAAATACAGTAAGTCACCTACATACGAACCTTCAAGTTGCAAACTTTCAAAGATGCAAACGTCCATTCGCGTGTCCAATCATGTAAGTTAGTTCACGTGTCTGGCATACATTGTCACGTGCGTGCTTCCTCCATATGTGGTTGTGCTTTTGTGTACTTTACAGTACTGTATAGAGTACAGTAGTACAGTACCTTTATTTCAAGCCCAAGATGCCTGGAAGCAAGCGTAAAAGCAGAGGTGATGTAGCTGGTACTGTTAAGAAGCGCCAAGCGATAATGACGGAAACAAAAGTGAAAGTAATTGAGAGAGTGGAGCGAGGCAAAAAGATGTTAGACATCGCTCATTCTTATAACATGAATCATTCAATCATTGGCACGAATCTAAAGAACAAGGACAAGATCATGGAACATGTGAAGTCTGCTGTGCCGACGATGTTGACAAAATATCCAAGAAGCATGGAAAAGTGATGGAGGAGATGGAGAAACTTCTCAGTGTGCGGATGCAGGATCAACATCAGCGCTGAGTCCTGCTCAACTTAACGCTGATTCAAGAGAAAGCTAAAAGCCTTTATGAAGACTTGAAGAAGAAACACGGCAAAGAATCAGAGGGCACATCTTTTAATGCCAGCCATGGCTGGTTTCATCGATTCAAGGCTAGAGCCAGCCTTCACAATGTAAAAGTAAGTGGAGAGACAGCAAGTGCAGATAGGGTAGCTGTCCAGGAACTTCCAGAAACACTTTGAGAAATTATTGATGATGGCGTGTATTTACCCAACCAGGTTTTTAATGTGGATGAGACACAACTGTACTGGAAGAGGATGCCAGACCGAAGTTACATCAGTAAGGAGGAAAAGTTGATGCCGGGCTGTAAAGCAGCAAAGGATAGGCTAACTGTTGTTTGGTGGCAATGCTTCCGGTGAATTGAAGCTGAAACCTCTCTTAGTTTATCATTCACAGAACCCAAGAACCCTTAAAAACATAGCCAAGGGCTCTCTTCCAGTTGTGTGGAAGTGTAACCCCAAATCCCGGATTACACAGGCCACGTTCCAGGACTGGTTTTGCCACCACTTTATCCCAGATGTAGAGAAATATTGCTTGGAGAAGGACGTTCCAGCAAAACATTCTTTTGCTGCTCGACTATGCTCTGGGCCACCTCCCATTCATGGATGACTTTCATCCCAACGTCAAAGTACTGCATCTGTCACCAAATACTACGTTGCTCATCCAACCTATGGACCAGGGCGTTATAGCGACTTTCAAGAAATATTATTTATGTCACACTTTTTGTCAGGCAGTAAAGGTAAGTGACAAATCAGGAACAACCTAGGGACAACTTTGGAAGGACTATAACATCTACAAGACCATAAAAAACATTGACTTTGCATGGTGTGAGGGTATGGCGGTCACCATGAATGGGGTTTGGAAGAACCTTTGCCCACAGTTTGTTCATGATTTTTGTGGATTTGAGAAGGTAGATCAGAAGTCCAAAGAGGTCTTCAGCAACGTAGTGACCCTCAGCGAGAAGCTGGAGCTAAATCTGCAAGAGGACGATTTCGCTGAACTCCTTGCTGTGCAACATGAGGAGCTTACTGATGGAATTGGACGCCCAGAGAAAGGATGAAGAGGGACAGGAGGAAGAGAAAGTAACTGAAGAACTGAAGAGATTCACGACGCAGCAAATGGCCAGGGAATCTTCGTTATTTGAGGAAGCACTGTTAGTTTTTGAGGCACAGGACCCGAACCTAGAATGGGACCCAAAGGTGGCAGCAGCCATTCAGATTGCAATCCAGTGTTACCTTGTCATCCATGATGAGAAAAAAAGAGCTACTACCCAGACATCAATGGATCATTCTTTCAAGAGGGTAGATAGAATTAAATCCAGCAAGGAACAAGAACCTTTGCCATCAACGTCAGGTATGAGTGAAATTGCAGCTTGCCCTCTGTCTCCTACTGCTGATAATCCTTCACCTCTACCATCTCCCACCTCCTCTCCCTCCTCCAATCAGTAACTCTTCTCGCCTGTTCCCTCGATGCCAGCCCGAGTATCCCAGCTGTTGTACTGTATTACTGTACTTTTCAAGTTACTGTACTGTAAGATTAAAAATTCTTTCTTTGTTTTTGTGCTTGTTTTTTATGTATTGTTTGCGTGAAAAGTATTTTAAACCTATTACGGTACAATACCATATAGCCGACTGTGTAAGTTGGGTACCTAGGCGAACTTTGTTGGACTTACAAACAAATTGGACTTACAAACGCACTCTTGGAACAGAACTTGTTCATATGTAGGGGACTTACTGTAAAAGCAAAAAAGAAACAGGAACTAATCAAACTTATAAGCTTTTGCACAGCAAAGGAAACCATAATCAAAATGAAAATACAACCTATGGACTGGGAGAAAATATTAGCAAATGATGAGACTGACAAGGGCTTAATTTCCAAACTATACAAACAGCTCATACAACTCAATAACAAAATAACAAATAACTCAATGGAAAAATGGGTAGAAGACCTAAATAAACATTTCTCCAAAGAAGACATACAGAGAGCCAATAGGCACATGAAAAGATGCTCATCATCACTAATTATTAGATAAACGCAAATCCAAATTACAATGAGGTATCAGTTCACCCTGATCAGAATGGCCATCATTAAAAAAAAATCTACTCTACAATTAACAAATGCTGGAGGGGGTATGGAGAAAAGGGAACCCTTCTACATTGTCGGTGGCCATGTAAGTTGGTGCAGCCACTATGGAAAACAGTATGGAGGTTCCTCAAAAAAACTATAAAGAGAGTTGCCATATGATCTAGCAATCCCACTTGTGGACATATATCTAGACAAAACTATAATTCAAAAAGATACATGAAACCCTATGTTCATAGCAGCACTATTTATAACAGCCAAGACATGGAAACAACCTAAATGTTCATTGAAAAATTAGTGTATAAAGAAGGTGTGGTATACGTATACAAAAGATATTACTCAGACATAAAAAAGAATGAAATAATGCCATTTGCAGCAACATGGATGGACCTAGAGATAATGATACTAAGTGAAGTAAGTCAAAGAGAGAAAGACAAATACCATATAATATCACTTATATGTGGAATCGAAAACAGGACTCAAATGAGCATGTCAGCGAAACAGAAACAAACACACAGATATAGAAAAGAGAGTTGTGGTTGCCAAGGAGAGAGTGAAGGAAAGATTGGGAGTTTTGGAATAGCAGAAGCAAACTATTCTACATAGGATGGACAACCCACCAAGACCTACTGTATAGCACAGGAAACTATATTCAATATCCTGTGATAAACCATAATGGACAAGAATAGATATAGATATATAGATATAGATATATAGATATAGATAGATATATAGATAGATAGATATAAAACTGAATCACTTTGCTGCACAGCAGAAATTAATACAACAATGTATAAAGGCTGCAGAGGATGTGGAGAAAAGGGAACCCTCCTGAACTGTTGGTGGGAATGTAAACTGATACAGCCACTATGGAGAACAGTATGGAGATTCCTTAAAAGCTAAAAAATAGAACTACCATATGACCCAGCAATCCCACTACTGGGCATATACCCAGAGAAAACCATAATTCAAAAAAATACATGTACCCCAATGTTCACTGTAGCACTATTTACAATAGCCAGGACATAGAAGCAACCTAAATGTCCATCGACAGATGAATATATAAAGAAGATGTGGCACATCTATACAATGGAGTATTACTCAGCCATAAAAAGGAACAAAATTGAGTTATTTGCAGTGAGGTGGTTGGACCTAGAGTCTGTCATACAGAGTGAGGTAAGTCAGAAAGAGAAAAACCAATACCGTACGCTAACACATATATATGGAATCTAGAAAAATGGTACTGACGAACTTAGTGACAGGGCAGGAATAAAGACACAGATGTAGAGAATGGACTTAAGGACACAGGGGGCAAGGGGAGACAGGGACGTAGTGAGAGAGTAGCACTGAATATATACACTACCAAATGTAAAATAGCTAGTGGTAAGCTGCCGCATAGCACAGGGAGATCAGCTCGGTGCTTTATGTCCCCCAGAGGGGTGGGATAGGGAGTGTGGGAGGGAGGCTCAAGGGGGGGGGGATATGGGGAATATATGTATACATATAGCTGAGTCACTTTGTTGTAAAGCAGAAACTAATACAGTGTTATAAGGTAAGTATACTCCAATAAACATGTATTTTAAAAACCCACAACATTGTAAATCAACTACACTTGAAAATATTTCTTAAGTGCAAAAAATGTTCTGAATGTAAGTTTTACTGTGTGTGTGTACCACAGGTTCAATATACATGAATTATGTCAAATTGATTACATTGCTTTTCAAAATAAAGAATTTTTGATATTTTACATCAGCTTCATGTCATAAATGCAGAAAAACTATATTATTTTTTTCTAAAGTTCAGAAATAGCCATTTTGCTCATTCGGTATACTATAAACCATTAACTCTTAAAAAGGGATTCGTGACCTCTCCTTCCAAAGAAATATTTCTCCACTCACACAAGTTTAATAGAATGTTCCGCCATGAACTGACTTCCCACCTTAGAGACACGAGATTTGCATCCTGAAATCTCTTTCTTGCAAAAATGTCCAATTATCATCCTAGCATTACAGAAAAGAAATGCTTTTTTCCAGATCTCAAATTCCATACAACTTTAGTCAAGACATCATGTATGTTTTTTTCACACACACACAGACTGTATTTTATTTTTACAAGAGATAAATCAACTGACACCAAGCACTGTAAATGGATGAACACAACAATAGCAACAATGATTGCAATTACCAAACACGAAACACACTCATACTATGTCATAATATTGACATTCAGTCCAGTAATCCTCCACTGTAACAGCTCCTTTACTTTGCAGTGAAAGACATCATGTATTTTTAAATAATCAGCACTCACCTGAGGTCTTTAAAAATCAACATAAACATAATTTTGTGTTCTCTTTCATTTACTCTGGTTCTAAGTGGTCATTTCTAAACGAAAGTATTTAAGTATGTTAACGTCATCTTATAACATCATATTTCAAATGACTACCGTGTCTCCAAAGATGAAATATGAGGAACTCACAATTAGGCTCTCCAAAGTTTTGCTCTCTGAATGTGTATGACCCTTCTGCTGAACTCCACACTGTTCATTATTCTCTAAGAATATTCTTTTTCTTGGATGGCCATCTCACATGCTCTTTCATTTCATGAAGTTTTTTCCTACAATGTTATGCCTAGTTTATTTCTGAGAATATGCATTATTTCAGAATGATATTTATAGACACAAAGACTTCTCTATAATTCCCTGAGAGTTTCAAGAACTCCTTCTTCTTTTTTTTTTTTTTAATACCTAGATTCTGAAGCTCTCCACAAAGCATTACTAAACTTGCATTTACATATGTATCTACATATTAATCACACATTAATGCATTCACAATTGTATTATGATTTATTGCTAATTTTGGAGCTGTCTTATTTACCACCCTCTTGGAAATCACTTTAATATTTGCACTTAGGACTTGAAAGAGAATGGATAAATAAAAACCGGAAGAATATGCAAATACAATTTATATATTTCTCATAAAATTAGGTGATGATCTAACCTTTATCCAGAAAAAAAGAAGAGCCCAGATACTCTGCAGGCATGATCCTCGAGAATGTGTGGTCTTCCAGCAGGAAAACATGCAGTAATCCATATGGCAGAGTTTACCTGTGACCAGCTGGGGTTAGTGACCTATGCATTCCTTACATGCAACATATCAGGAGTGGAAAAAGGGAATTTGTCCGTTGTGGCAATAAGTATAATGAAGATTTGTAGCAGGTCATGCTCATATGTTCAACACAGGTACAATCAAAAGTTTGCTCAATTCTGGTAGATCTAAGTCTGTATCTGTTACCTTGTCTTTAACGAGGAAATGTCAGAACTGACTTACCAAAAAAAAGTGTTTTGTTTGTTTGTTTGTTTTAATTAGAGTCACAGTGAGTAAGGCAGAGTTCAGAACAGCTAATGTGACTTAGTGATTCTCTCATCAGGAAATACAGTTTCTACTTCCCTGTTTATTCTCCACATCCTGTAGTAAGTAAAGTTTCCATGAAAGATAAATCTACAGCGTGAAAAGAAAAGAAAACTTACATGTGTTGATAAGGTCATTTTGACAGGTTTTACCACGTATGTCAGTGTTTCTGGGGATGGACACAAGCCAGAGCTCCCTACTCTGACATTTTCACTGATGTCATTCCCCTTGATGCTCAATTTGAAAGTGGATAAAAATGTTTTCTATGCTTTCTTCTTTAAGAAATTAAATAAAGAATGCTTTCTAGACATGATCCTCTAATGATTTGCAGTCAGTGGTCATCAACAGAGGAAAAGCACAGAATCTCATCCCCACAGAAGGGTGACATTCAGTCAAGTAAGAAAATTCTCCCCGAAATCAGAGCTTCATCTTTAACATGCAATCAAAGGCTTTCACAGGTTCTTCATCACTCTGCACTCAGCCCCACCATATGGGATTGGCTCTGAGAATCTCACATCAGATGACTGACAAACATGTCATAGTACACTGATCTGGTACTAGATCCTGCCTCTCTTAATGATCTCCCACAGGGACATTGGAATATTCTAGGATATTTCCTGGAGCCCTCTATTCTACACAGGTACACTTCCAAGTAGAAACAGAAGCTTGGATTCTCACTGGGACCCCTGCTCTGTCCAACCAACCTCTCTAGAAATATGATGTTCTAATCTCTCCTGATTAAAACATTTCAAGGTCTCTCCCTGTGCTAATTTAGTAAAGGTAAAAGAGAAACAAGAAAGAGCAAACTATGCAGGGAGCAATATATAAGATTCCTTTACTTAACGTATTTATCTGATATACCCAAATACTGAGAAATATAGATTCATTTCATAATGTTCAAGAAAAGAGGAGGAGGAACCTCCATGCCAACAGTATATATAAAATGGAATCAATATTGCATAAGCTCCAGCTTAAGCTTAGCTACGAGGTACTAACCCTTCTCATAAAGAAGCAATAGTTCTCCATCATTTGAAGCACACTGAGGACTCAGACAGCTGGACACTGAAGGTGTAGCCTCCTCACTCGAATTCTGTACCTGCATCACAGAGCAGTGAAATATTCCCAAAGAATTATTAAGGATGAGGAGGGGAGGCGAAATAAAAAAGATGAATCCATAATCTGTCCTACCGTCTGTTCTGTTGGATATTACCACCATCTTGGCCCAATATGACCTTCCCACTTTTCTCTGGGTCTCCCTACTTTCCACCTCCATCCTCTCATTATATCTTACCTACACTTGGGAACGACTCTAGTTTTTCCACTTATCTTTATCAACAAGTAATCCAAATAGCAACTGTGTATATAACTCCTTAGAAACCTCAGGTCTGACTCAGTAATAATACATGACCTTCAAAGTCCAAAGTTTTCCTAATTCCCTTTATTATTATGTTTTTCTAATTTCCATGTACTTACACTCTTAAGACCTCCACTGTTCTCAGGTTCGTCTTCCCTGCAAAATCTGTCAACCTAGACATAGACTTAAGTACCACCCTCTAATTATCTCCTAGGGAATCCAGTTTTTTAAAAAGCCTCAGCAAGCCTTATGGACTTTATTAAAGACTCTTTAAGATAACCCATGGGAGATAGCAGCACACCCACAGATATCTATCTAATACACCTTCAGAGTAATATTTTTTTTCTTTTTTATAAAGTCTCTTCTGGCCAATGAAGACTCTCAGCTCTTCTTCTTCAACATATGCAGTGTCTCACCCATCTGATTACTCTCTGCTCTATCCCAGGTCCACTCCCTTTCCTGATATTACATTCTTCCGCAATTGTGTATGCTGGTAAAATCAAATAACATAAAATATAACATGTTAATTATTATAAAGTGCACCGTTCAGTGATATTAAATGCATTCATATTATTGGGCGTTCAACATCACCATTTATCTTTCTAATTCTTTTCTACGTTTTAAAACTGTAACTCTATATCCTTTAAACATAACTTCCCTTGTTGTTCCATAACCACCTGAAAAGCATCATTACCCTCCCAATTTCTATGGTTTTGACTACACTAAGTACCCCATATAATTGAAATAAGTAGTTGTATTGTTATGACTCACTAAAAGTCACAAAAATGGCATTTTTGGTAGCTAAATTTCCTCAAGATTCATCCATGTTGTAGCATATTCCTAGATCTTTTCCTTCTTAACACTGAATAATATTGTATTATATGGGTATACCACACTTTGCTTATCCAGGAACTAGTGGATGAACACTTAGGTTGCTTTCATATTTTAGCTACTGTGATTATTACTGCTCTAAACACTGGAGTACAAATATTTCTTTAAGACCCTGATTTCAATACCTTTGGGTATACCTCGTAGTAAAATTCCTGGATCATGTAGTAATTCTATTTTTCAATATCTGAAAAATTGCCATACTCTTTTGCAAAGCAGCTGTATCATTCTGCATTCCCTCTGACATAGCACAATGGTTCCAACTCCCTCATATCCTCACCAATAGTTGTTTTCTGCTTGTGTATGTGTGTGTGTGCTTGTGTGTGTATGCATGCACACAAATATATAAACATGCATTTAGTGATATGGAGCATCTATTCAAGTGCTTAGTCATTTGTACATCTTTTGGAAGAACCATCTATTGAAGTCTTTTATCCATTTTTGAATCAGGGTGTTTGCTTTTTGTTCAGTTGTAGGAGTTCTCTGTATATTCTGAATAGAAATCTCTTGTCAGATAGATGGCTCTGAAATATTTTCTCCCATCTTGTGGGTTGCCATTTTATTCTGGTTACATTTCTTTGATACACATTTTTTTTAACTTATGTACTGAAAATTGTTTATTTTTTTGTTAGCTGAACCTTTGTTGTTCCTTCGTTTCATATGGAGGAAAACACTGCCAAATCCAATATCATGAAGCTCTTGTCCTGTATCTTCTTCTAAGACTTTTTATTTTATTAGGTCTTACATTTAGTTTCTTGATACGTTTTCATTAATTTTTGCATATGATGTTAGGTAAGGGTCCATCTTCCTTCTTTTGCATGTTGACCACAAGACTTCTCAGCACCATTTGTTGAAAATACTATCCTTTCTACTTCGAAAAATCTTGGCAACTTGTCAAAAATCATTTGGCCATATATCAGGGTTTATTTCTGGGTGTTCTATTCTATTCTATTGGTCTTGAATAAGGGAGAAAATAGTATAACCTATCCAGGTTGATGAAGAACATAAAGAAAGACCAGGACTGAGAATTAGGAGGGCAATATAAAACAGCAGGGAGTAAAAGACAGTGTGAGAGAAGATCTTGCATTTGCGAGTTCATGGAAATAGGATCATGCTAAAACCACTAAACGCCTGACTTTGAACAATACGGTAAATGTGCCAGCAAGAAACATAACACTTACCCATCTCTGGGAAATATAGTATGGGCATAAAGATAAACTACACACAAATATATTAAAAAGGGAAGGGTTTTCATGGTGTGAGAATATTGTGGCATTTGAAATACAATTTACTTCTGTTCTACCATTGTCTCTAAAATTTATCAAAGTGTATATACAAGCAATTCCAATTCTGGTAATGTGCTTGACAGGTTTATATATGAACTTCAGTAAAGCAGTAAATGTACATTCATAGTAGGACTGTTCCCTAAACCAAAAAACAAAACACAAAAACTGCAAAGACTAGAGCTCACTTTGTCAACACACATACAGATGCAATGATGGTTAACGGTCCGAAAACAGAAGGTGAGCATGGGTGCAAGAGGTTAATCCCCAGGCTGGGGTGGGGTGCAGAGTTTGAGGGTAACACAAGTAGAAAAGGCTTTTGTCCTATCCTTGACTTTTGAGGTATGGAAATTCACAGGTCACTACCTTCATTTCAAACTGAATGAATGCACTATTCAATTGTTTTAAACAGGTGAAGTAAACATGAGTGATAATAAATTTCAAACTGTCGCTAATCAAATAAGATACTAAGAAAACTTAAATAATATGATTTAAGAATGAAGTAGAGAGATTGTCCAACATGGTAGCATTCAAAGACCCAGAGCTTGATGCCTCTCATGGTCACACCAAAGTCACAACTGTTTACAGAACAGCAATTGATGAAAAAGGCCGGGACCTACCATAAAAGATGTTTTACAGCTAAAGATATAAGGAAGGCACCTCAACAAGACAGAAAGGAAGGGCAAAATCTCAATAGAGTCAAGACCCATACCACCAAGTGGGTGGCCCACAAATGGGAGAATCATTACAATTTCAGAGGTGCTCCCAGGTAGCAAGGGGTATGAAGCCAACATCAGGCCCCCAAGCCCAGCGATCCTGTTCTGGAAAGAAGAGTTCCTAGAAAGTTGGGCTTTGAAGACCAGTAGTGCTTATTTTCCAGAGAGCCAGAGGGTTGTGGGAAATAGAGATTCCACTCTTAAAAGATGCTCACAAAATCCCACATGATCTGAGAATCAGAACAGAAGCAGTCATTTGAAAGGATCCCGGGTCACACCTACCTCCTGATCTTGGAGAGTCTCCCAGAGAGGCAAGAGGCAACTACAGCACAGCCTCAGGGACAGAGACACTGGCAGCAGCCATTCGCGAGAGCTCCTTCTACCTCGTGGACGCTGGTACCAGCAAGTATAATTTCAGAATCCTCCCTATAGCTTATCAGCCTCAGGACCGAGCCCCACCCATTTCCACCAGACTATAGACACAAGTACTAGGATGCTGCAGGCCAAGCAACTAACTGAGCAGGGGCATAGCCCCATCCACCAGCAAACGGGCTGCCTTCAGATCCTCTCAGTGCACAGCTGTCCCTGGACATGGGTCCAGCCACCAAAAGCCCCAGGACCAGCCTCCACACCTCAGTGGACAGGCACCAGCCCCAGAGTCCCTGACCCCTCTGACAAGTGAGCCTGCTCTGGCCTTGGAGTCAGCCTCACCATCGGCAGGTGATAACTGCACAGGGACTGGATGGAGCTTGGACCTACCCAACAGCAAACCTGCTTTAGCAGTGGGATCAGCCTCATACACCGACAGGCACACACCAGCTCCAGGGATACCACAGCACAGCAGCCTGTGTAACCAGGCCACTTAGTTGCAGGCCAGAAGCAGCCATGGACTCAGCTGGGTCCTGACCCTGCCCATCAGAATGCCAACACAAGATTAGGGATACCCCCGGCCCTGCAGAGAGCTGTGTCAGGAACAGTGATCCAACACCAACTCTGTGGCTCCTGGGCCCTGCAGCCAGAATGCAGAACCTGTCTCTTCCTCCCAGTAGCCAGCATAGCCCCAGAACCAGTGACTGGGCACTAGCCCTGATATCACCTGGACTGCAATTCTACCCATAAGTGAACCAGCACCAGATTTGGTGTCCCCCAGAGTTGTGCAGCCAGCTGCTTTATGATTTAGTCTCACCAAGCAGCACAGACAGCCTCCATACAAGGCAGAGCCTGGCAAACAAGCAGTCTGGGGGCAGCCAAGCCTACCAGACTACCCACAGTAGTCAGCCCACCACAGCAGAAGAGCCCAAGCAGCCCACATAGGGGGTACACCTAGAATATATAGCTCTAGTGACCACGGGAGAGGGGGCTGCTGGGACCCATAGGACATCTCCTACAAAAGGCCACTTCCCCAAGGTCAGGAAATGTAACGAACCTACTACACACATAGCAATAAAAACAGGAAGTTAAGAAAAATGAGGTGACACAGAAACACGATCCAAATGAAGGACCAAGATAAGAATTCAGAAGAAGATCTAAGTGAAGTGGAGATAGCCAATCTCCTCAACAAAGGGTTCAAGGTAATGACTGTAAAGATGATCAAAGAACTCAGGAGAAGAATGGACGACCAGAGCAAGAAGTTAGAATTTTTTAAAAAAGAGTTAGACCATTAAAGAACAACAAAACAGAGATGAGGAATACAATAACTGAAATGAAAAATACATTAAAGGAAACTACTGTAGACTAAATGATACGGAGGAATGAATCAGAAAACTGAAGGACAGAGTACTGGCAATCACTGAAGATGAATTGTAAAACAATAGATTAAAATGAAATGAGGAAAGTTGAACAGATTTGTGAAACAACATCAAGTGTACTAATATTTGCAGTATACTGGTCCCAGAAGCAAAAAGGGAAGAGAAAGCAGTGTAGAACATACCTGAAGACATAAGAGTTGAAAACGTCCCTAACCTGGGAAAGAAAACAGACATCCAAGTCCAGTAAACACAGTAAGGCCAAAACAGGATCAACCCAAAGAGGACCACACCAAGACTCATTGTAATTAAAATGGAAAAAAAAATTAAGATAAAAAGACACTATTAAAAGGAGCAAAGGAAAAGCAACAAGTTACAAACATGGGAAATTGCCTAAAGTTATCTGCTGACTTTTCAGGATAACCTCTGCATGCCAGAAAGGAGTGGCATGGTATATTTAAAGTCATGAAAGGGAAAAGCCTATAAGCAAAAATACTCTACCCAGCAAGGCTCTCCTTCAGATTTGATGGTGAGATCTAAAGTTTTACAGAGAAGCAAAACTAAAAGAACTCAGCATCGCCAAACCAGCTTTATGAGAAATCTTTAAGGGGCTTTTCTAAGTGAAAAAGAAAAGGTCACGATTGAAACATAAAAATTAGGAAAGGAAACTTACTAAAGGAAAAACCTCATTGGTTAAGGCAAATATTCAACAAAGGTAGTAAATCAACCATGGGCACACCTAATAGGATGGATGACAAAAAACAGTAATAAAATCATCTATATTCACAATAAGAAGTTAAGGGACACACAAAACAAGTAGATGTAAAATATAAGGTCAAATTCAGTAACTGTGGGGGAGGAGAGTAACAATGCAGGGTTGGTAGTGTCCATGTGAAATTAAGAGCTCAGCAACTTAAATAATCACACACACACACACACACACACACACACACACACACACACACACACATAAACAAAACTGAAAGAAATCCAAACATAATATTAAAGATAGTCCTCACATCACAGATGAAGAGAATAAAAGGGGAAGAAAGGAACACTGAAGAAATTAAAGAGGGATTCTAAAAATACCCAAGACAAATGAAAATGAACACACAATGATCCAAAATCTATGGGACACGGCCAACGCAGTTCACGGGGGAAGTTATAGTGACACAAGCTTATTCTTAGGAAACAAGAAAAATATCAAATAAACAACCTAACATTACACCTGAAGGAATTAGAAAAAGAAGAAAAAACAAAACCCAAAGCTGTCAGAAAGAAAAATTAAGAAAACTATACCATATGCAATCACATCAAAAAGAATAAGATACCTAGGAATAAACACACCTAAGCAGGTAAAAGACATGTGCTCAGAAATCTATCAGCCATTGGTGAAAGAAGTTGAAGACAACACAAAAAGATGGAAAAACATAGCATGTGCATAGACTGGAAGAATTAATACTCTTAAAATAACCATACTACCAAAGACAATCTACAGATTTAATGCAATCCCTATCAGAATACCAAAGCATTTGCACAGAACTTGAAAAAGTAATTTTAAAATTTGTATAGAAACACAAAGACCCCAAATAGCCAAACAATCTTGAGAAAGAACACAGCTGGAGGCATCACGCACCTTGACTTCAGACTATACTGCAAAGTGACAGTAATCAGAGAGAATTGTACCAGAGCAAAAACAGATACAAAGATCACTGGAAGATAACAGAGATCCCAGAAATAAGCCCACACACTTATATTTAATTGATTTATGACAAAGCAGGCAATATGGAGAAAAAACTGTCGCTTCAATAAGTGGTACTGGGAAAACTGGTCAGCTACATGGAAAAGAATAAAATTAGATTATTTTAGCACACCGTACATAAAATAAATGCAAAACTGAATAAAGACCTAAATGTAGGACCAGAAACCATAAAACCCCTAGAGGAAAGTATACAACATTCTTCAACATAAATGACAGCAACAGTTTTAGGTTCAGTCTACTAAGGCAAATGAAACAAAAGCAAAAATAAACAAATGGGACTTCACTAAACTTAAAAGATTTTGCACAGCAAAGGAAACCAGAGACAAAATGAAAAGACAACCTGCTGAAGGAGAGAAATATTTGCACCTGATAAGAAGTTAACACCCAAAAGATGAGTAAGCAAGTGTTCATATCTAAACTACAGAAACAGCACATACAACTCAATATCAAAAAAACACCCAAAATCTTTTTTTTTAAAAATGAGAAGACCTAAATAGACATTTTTCCAAGGAAAAAATACAGATAGACAGCCAGAACTCACAAAGATGCTAAACATAGCTAATCGGCAGTAAAATGCAAATCAAAACTATGAGATATATCACCTCAGTCTTGTCAGAATGACTGTCATCAAAAAGATCACAAATAACAAAGGTTAGTGAGGATGTGGAGAAAGGGAAACTCTTGTACACTCTTGATGTGGATGTGAATTAGTGCAGCTATTGTGGAAAGCAGAATGGAGGTTCCACAAAAAACGAAAACTAGAACTACCATAATATCCAGCAGTTTCACTCTTGGGTATATCAGAAGAAAACAAAAACACTATTTCAAAAAAATAACTGCACCCCAATGTTCATAACAGTGTTATTTGCCATAGCCAAGATATAGAGTCAAACTAAGTGTTCATCAATAGCTTAGTGGATAAAAAAGATTTTTTTATGATGACTTCAGCAAAAAATGAAATTTTGCCATTTGCAAGAACATGGATGGACTTGGAGGGTATTATGCTTAGTAAAATAAGCCACAGAGAAAACAAGCATGGTATGTTATGAGAAACCAAGCATGGTATGTTATCACTTACACATGGCATCTGAAAAATTCAATACAACAACAACAACAAAAAAACAGACTCACAGATTAAAAATCAGACTAGTGGTTACCAGCAGGGAGAGATAGGGTGGAGGAGCAAAATAGTAGTGGAAATTTTGAGGTACAATCCACTATGTATAAAATCAATAAACTACAGTGGTGTATAGCATGGGGAATATAGCCACTCTTTTATAATAACTATAAATGGAGAAGAACCTAAACATTTATGAATCACTGTTGTACCTCTGAAATAAATATAATAATGTAAATTAACTATAGATCAATAAAATATAAAGTAAGAAACAATAAAGGGGAGACACAGATTATTAGATAGAAATCAATTAAATAAACACAAGTTTTGGAAATCAAGGAATTAAAACACAACATGTAAGACACAACATTGACATTTAAAGTGTACAATCTATTCATTTAAAAGAAATCATTTAAGTGGTAAAAAATGGTACCCATTCTCACAATTTTGTACATCTAGGATAAATTATTATCTACAAAAATATGTTAGAAATATTCACTCAAAAAGAAAGAGAAAATTTGGATTAACCCATTTTAGTATACAAATTTAATATCAAAGTCTCTATGTAAAATTGATTTGAATAAGTTCTGTTAGCCACTTCTAGTTTCTTTGTGATGTAAAATCTTTTAAAGCATAAAAATCAGCCTTTCTACATTATTCCATTAGACATACATGGAAGTTAAAAGAAATGAGAAGAGAGAACAATCAACCAGGAAGGTGAATTTACTGAGAAACAGTCATTCTTTCTCCCTCCTCCTTTTCTTTTCCTCCTTTTCCAGGTCTCTTTCGGTTCCAATCAAGAGAAATTTTGAGAGTTCTGAGAATATTTCTTTGACGGCTTCAAATCACCATACCTACATCCTCTGACACAACTACACACACGGGAACAAAAATAAACCTCTGCTATCTACTCATGTAGGAGGGATTCATGAAAAATTAACTCCTACATGGAGACCAACAGGTGAGTTTTCTACCTGTTCTTTCTAATGTCCTTCCATTATAGTAAATCCCACACATTATGAGGCAGAAGTGGTTACGTGAGCTTTTCCTTGAAGTCAAAAATCTTGCATTCATTTCAAGCACCTGGTGATCATAGGGTACAGCCAGGGAAGGTGCCATCCCCCTTGGGGGGAGGGGCGGTGGATGGGCTCCCACACCCATGCACCTCCTGATGCACAGATTCTGGAGAAACAAAGGGCAGTCACACCGCAGTCAGCCTGTCAGGCTGTCGGGCCACTGGGCAACCCGACCAGCCTGGAAGTGCCCCATCAGTTTGCTGAAAGCAAAACCCTGTCCCCCCTGTGAAGCCAGGCAATTTGGGTCAGAGAGTCAGAGGAGACCGGTAATCAACTCCTCCTCTCTGCTCACCTCCTTGGGGTTACAGCAACCCCATCTCCAAACCCAAATCTGATCCTGGAGTGCCAAACTGGGAGTGGCAGGTGGGCTCTGCCGGTGCTTCAGCGCCCTCTGGAGGTTGTGTGCTCTAATGGCAACTCTCAGCCCTTCCTTCTCCTTCCCTAGTCCTGGGGGCTGCCTTGGCCTCCTGCAGCTGCTGGCCTGATTTCATTCTTCTTTTTTCTCCAAGTACAATGAAGTGTCTTACAGAGGTTTGGAATCTCTTGAAGAAGGAAGATCTTTTAGTCAATACACCTTAACTGTGAGAAGTTGGTATCAAGAATGAACCTGAAATACTGTATTTTTCTCCTGATGATTCCAAGGAGAGACAGCACAAGTTTTCTAAATCATAAGAAGAACCAAGGTAAATATGATATTCTGAGCCAGAGATGAAAAAGCAGTTTCTAGCACCCCTTCCTCATGTCATGTAACTGGGATTTAAATCAATCAACTGCCACTGGTTTTTAAATCACATGACCCAACTTTAAATCAATCAGCTGCTTCCCTGTAACTCACGTGACTTGGCTTTGAATAGTAAGAAATGCAGAGGTATAAAAAGGATGTTCTGAACAATAAATGGAAAAACAACATTTTAGAAAGTTTTTTTCTTTTCGAATGGACCATTAATTGCCTACAGAATAAAGGATTCTCTCGTGGATTTCTTGAACTGTAAACACATACAATGTCTCCGTTGGCTTGATTGACTTAGATTTTGGTTTTTTTGTTGTTGTTATTGTTAACATATTTCTTGGAGTATACTTACTTTACCTTGTTGTGTTAGCTTCTGCTGTATAACAAAGTGAATCAACTATTCGTATACATATATTCCCATATCCTCTCCCTCTTGTGTCTCCCTCCCACCTTCCCTAACCCAGCCCTCTAGGTGGTCACAAAGCACTGAGCTGATCTCCCTGTGCTATATGCAGCTGCTTCCCAATAGCTATCTATTTCACCTTTGGTAGTGTATATATGTCCATGCCACTCTCTCACTTCATCCCAGCTTACCCTTGACCCTCCCTGTGTCCTCAAGTCCATTCTCTACATCTACGTCTTTATTCCTCTGCAGCGACTCCTGCTAGGGACGGATACTTCCTTTTATGCTCAGGGAAATCCCCTAGTTTGAATATGATTTGAGTTTGATCCTGTGAAACCATCAGAACTTCCCACCAGAGATAAATGAGGAGATTCTGGCCTTTATTAGTATGCACGATGAACACGGGTGTCCTGGCTGTACTTGCCAACCCTCCTATTTTACCCACCTATTTTTATCCACCTTCCTCCCTGTGAGTACCTTTGACCAACCCTGAGTTCAGACTCCTGACCTATTACAGTGACTTTGTCAGCCTTTCTTTAAAAATGGACAGGTAATGAAATGAATTTAACCTAGAAGCAGCAGCTCAGTAAGGGAAATAAAATCATCAGAAGTTATCTAATCACAGCCACAGCCATCCAAGGCTCTGTCTTACCTGCTGGGTCATAAGAATGGGACCTTCCTAAACTTGAAGGGCATCCGATCAAATAAGTAAAGGTCTGCTCACCTCTGGCTCTTGGAGGGATTGCTAGGCACTCTACCCAGTGTATACTAACTGCAAAACACTGTCATGGTTGTGAAACACCTATGTTCCAGGAAAGCTTTTTGGGGTGCATGGGGAAGGTTTCTTTTTGACATCAAGCAAAAAATAAATCACCAAGCTCTTTGAGCACAGGGGTTCTTAAGAGGGCAGTAGAAGGAAGGAATGGGCAGAAAAGATGATCTCCAATGAAGTTAAGGACATTTTTCCAAAAGAGTAGGATTTAGTCTCAGTTTAAGGAGAACACTTTTAAATAGCTGGGACAGCTCCAAACTGCAGTTTAGGGAACGAGTGCTTCAAAAGAACAGGGCTTTAAAAGTCCTGGCAAGGCAGCAAGAGGATGAAGAGTTGGTTTTGCATAGTTTTGAACACAGGAGTAAAGAAGCAGAGGCATCTCTGACTAAAAGGCCCTGAGATCCTATGGCATCAATGGGTCAGTTGCAGGGGCAGGGGCTGTGGGGGGCGATATTTCTCTCTCAACGTCTCCCAGGGCAGCCACCCCTCCCGACCCCACCCCCCCACTCCCTTCACCCTTCCTCCCTCCACTGTTGGGTCCCCAGGGACAGCACTTTTCAAGCTGGAGCCCTCAGGCACCATCTCTGCTGTCTGGATTCTTCCTGGAGCCTGGCAAGTTCTGGGACAGGAAGGCGGGTCTGCAAGGCCGCTGCGGTGCAGTCGGACCTGGAGGCCTGGAGGGGAACTGGAGCCCTGAAGCCCACCCACGTCCTTGAAGCCGAGGGAGGAACACATCCTCCCAACAGTACTTCTCAGGGATCAGCGTGCTCCCCAGCCGACGGTGATCCATACTCACTTGAGGCAGCAAGGACTGCCTCTAACTGGCCCCCTCGATTCCGCCTTAAGGGTCCTCGCACATGTGTGATAGCGCAGGCCCCGGATCTCTTTAGTCAGCTGAGGCCAGTGCTGCCGGCATCCCTCCAGTCCCATCCCCCAGCCCCTCCCTCTGGGATTGTATCTAATAGAAGAAAGAGCACAGAGGAATTGGCTGAATCAAGGGACCTGGGAGCCTGGGGATGAGTTTGAAGACCGAGAACCTAAGGCGCAATTACATATTATTGGAAACTCTTGTGGAGTGTGTGTGGGGGGGAGGTTAGGAGGCTGAGAGGCTGAGTCGACCTGCTGAGTCCAGCCCCAGGACACCACACAGCCCTGTCCCCCTTTCCCTGCCATCAGACAAGCGGTGCCGCAACTCCAGCCGGGACTCTGCACTTCCCCCTCCCTGATTCTCCAGAAGAGCAGGTGGCCCCCCTCTGAGGGCAGGGGCAAGACAACGGACCAAGTCCCCCTGCACTAAGGCGCTACTGGAATCTCTTCCTGAACAGCAGTGCTGGCTTGGAGCAAACCCGTGCACCGCCAAAGTTGGTCTCGTCCTGCAGCTGAGGGACGCAGGCTTTAAGTCAGCTGCCTTGGCTTTAAGTCAATCAGTCCCCCCTTTAAGTCAGGTGACCCGACTTTAAATCACTGTGTGCCCCTCAAGCCTGCAACTTCAAAAGTTGGGAACTTCACTTTGATCCCAGCACCTCACACAGCTGAATGCACACTGTAGTCACGCCCAAGCCTGGCTTAGAGGCAGGATATAAGGTAAGGGGATGGGCTGCACACATGGTGAGGAGGGTGCACTTCATGTACCAGAAGGGTCCAGGTACTCTGGGTACAGCAAGCAGTGCACGATACAGCAGCTCCCTGGCAAAGCTGGTGATGCACAGGGGGAGCAGGCACACCCAGGCACGCAGAGGTTCCAGGCCGGGAGTTGGGGCACAGCCAGCGGGGAGGGTGTGAAAGCAGAGGATCTGAGCCTTCTTGAGAAAGGCAGACACAGAGGATGGATGAGAAACAAAGACCAGATGAAACATGGGTTTGAAAAGCACACCCTGCTCTTGAAATTGGGGTGGGGGCACCCCAGATTTGAGTCTTCTTACTCCCCAGTACCTAGTGCTTTGGCATTTGCCCAATTACATATAAAATGTGACTGATAATATCTAACCCATAGAATACTGCATTTGGAGTGGTTTTGCGTGTTTATGTTTCTATAGTGGAATAATCTTTCCTACAAGAAAAATGTACACAATCTGAAATAAATTCAAACCCCTCTTTAAAAAGTACTATATCGGACTTCCCTGGTGGCGCAGTGGTTAAGAATCTGCCTGCCGGGCTTCCCTGGTGGCGCAGTGGTTGAGAGTCTGCCTGCTAATGCAGGGAACACGGGTTCGCGCCCTGGTCTGGGAGGATCCCACATGCCGCGGAGCGACTAGGCCCGTGAGCCACAACTACTGAGCCTGCGCGTCTGGAGCCTGTGCTCCGCAACAAGAGAGGCCACGACAGTGAGAGGCCCGCGCACCGCGATGAAGAGTGGCCCCTACTTGCCACAACTAGAGAAAGCCCTCGCACAGAAACGAAGACCCAACGTAGCAATCAATCAATCAATCAATAAATTTAAAAAAATCTTTAAAAAAAAAAAAAAAAAAAAGAATCTGCCTGCCAAGGCAGGGAACATGGGTTCGAGTCCTGGTCAGGGAAGATCCCACATGCCGCGGAACAGCTAAGCCCATGTGCCACAACTACTGAGCCTGCAGGCCACAACTACTGAAGCCTGCGCACCTAGAACCGGTGCTCCACAACAAGCGCAGCAAGAGAAGCCACCGCAATGAGAAGCCCGCGCACCGCAACAAAGAGTAGCCCCCGCTTGCCGCAACTAGAGAAAGCCTGCGCATAGCAACGAAGACCCAACGCAGCCAAAAACAAATTAATTAATTAATTAGTTAACTATTTTAAAAAAGTACTATATCCTTCTGTACAGCTTCTCTGGGAAGAACAGAGAGATGGCGTAGGAGAGTGAGAAAGACCAATATTTAGTGCACATCTCTCATGCAGGTTCTCTGCTGGCTAAGATAGATTTATCCCCACTTTACAAAGGAGGAAATAATCTCAGAGAGGTTTAGTAATTTTCCCAAAGCCAAACAGCTATGGAGTGGCAGAACCAAGATCTGAACCAAGTCTGTTACCTTCAAAGCCTAAGTCCTCATCACAACAAAACTCAATTAATATTTACATTTATCGAATTACATTGCAACCTGGGGAGTTCTTGGCACAATCCTGAATAAGAGTGAGAAAGAAAGAAATAGCATTGTTCCTACAGTCAACCCAAATTTTTGGAGCAGCTCCTAGATGCCTGGCCCTTTTTGGGGTTCAGCAGTGATCAAGACAGGAAGAGTCCTGCTTTCATGAACCACGTAGTGGGGAGGAGAGACGGGTGCAACTTGGGTGAGGGATTTCACCTTGCTGGACCTCTGTTTTGTCATCTGGAAAATCGGATGGGTGTTCCTCATTTTCTGGGATTGTCCAGCCCTCACATTCTCTGATTCCATAAGAAGCATTTGTTTTCCTGTTTCTTTAAAATTCATTCAGGCCGTGAACTGTGATGAATGTTGTTAGCTGCTCCCCAAAGCACTCTATTCCCACCCTTTTCCTGTGATCAGGTCTTTCCCGAAACATGACTCACAGTCAGTCAGTCAAGTCACAGAACCTAAGGGGCACCCAGCAGAAAAATTCCAACCCTTGCTTCCCAGGAGCTCTGCGGTCTACCTGCCAGGTAAACTTAACTCACCTGGCACAAGGTGGCCATCCCTGGTTTCACATCAACATGATCTCAGGCACAAACCTCCTTGTTTTTCCATTTTGTCTTTAAGTTACTTGTTGAAACAACTGCACAAATATGACAAAGATATAAAATCAGGCATCTTCTGTCCCCAGTGCCTACTAATAAATGATTTTCTGCCACTTTAATGATAAAGATAGAACATTTCAACATTCTGCTACCCTTATTATGTCATTTTTGTTGATATTTCTATTGAATACATCTTTCAATATTTTAACAATGGAACATTTAGTTAGGTTGTTCCAGACCCAGCCTTTAGTGGTAAAGGTTTTGTTGTTATATTTCTATTATGTTTCCTTTAAAAATCATTATCCTATTTAAATGGATTAAGTCAATTCTATAGGCATTTATCTTACGATATTGATGAAATTGATACATAGAGGGCAGTAGTACAAGTTGATTGGACTTGAGAACCTCTATTAGCACAGTTAAGTATAAATATTATCTATATGTAAACCAAAGTACATGATGAGTGAGATTCTCCGACTTTTTTTCACTGTCTGCCCCTCAAGCCTGTGAGAAATGTAATATTTCTTGCCATATCAGTAAACAAAGGATGTCACAGTCTTCAGCACTTGCAGCCCTCCAATGTGAGCCGGCGGGCCCTGAGGCACTCAGGATATGCAAATACAGAATGCAGGCCCCAGAGAGCTGAGGTGCATATCAAAGGAAGGATTTCAGTGAGCCCATGCAAAGAAAAGCGCTGCATTCCTCACCTTGGGAGAGCTGGTTTTCCTTAGTTAAGGATCACCTTTTGATGTTCCCCATTACCTGCGCCAGTCCCCTGCCCTGTCCCCTCCCCCCGGTACTTTAGCTCAGGGAGGAAGGAGCGCAGAGGGACTCGGCTGTATAAGGGGCCTGCGCGCCTCGGGAGGAGTTTTCAGCCGCTTTCCCCACAGTCGGGAGGAGGGGCGCTGACGCTGCAGCCGGACCCTGCGCCTCCCTTGCCCCGTTTCCCCTCAGGACGCTCAGGCCGACCCCCTCCCCACGCCCACCAGGCCTCGCGAGCCAGGCCGAGGGCAGGGGCGAGAGGACGGACCGAAGTTCCCGGGGACCAGACGCTGGAGGCCGCTCTTTCTGCACAGCAGCGGCGGGTGGCAGCGAACCCCTACCCCTCAGAAGCTGGTCTTGTGCTGCCGCCCGGGCACCGGACCAGGCGGAGGGTCGGCGCCCACTTACCCGGCCCGCCGTCCCCGCGACTGTCATGGCTTCGGCCGCCGGGGCACCTCCAGAGCCGGCAGCCTCAGTGAGGTCGCCCTCCCCTCGGGCTCCCGGGCAGTTCCGTGAAGGCGGAGGGAAGAGACCCCGCCCGAGCCGGGAGTTCCAGCTCTGAGGAAACGCGGGCTCTGTTCAGCGCGCAGTGGGTGGGAGCGCTCTGCCCCGAGGCCTTCTGGGAGGGAGCGGGGCGGCGGGGGAGGGAGCCGCCAGGAGCGCAGGGCCCCGTCGGGGGTCCTGGAGGGGCGGCCCGGCCTGGGGGCCATGCCCATTGTGGCCGCAGCCCAGGCCTTTTTCCTGGAATCCTACACAAAAACATTAGAAAGATACACAGTCTAAAGTAAATACTCACAAATGATTGTTGCTGCTGTGCTCACTATTCTATTAAAGGTGTAAAATCCACAAAACACTTTAAGTTCAAAATTAAATATGAATTTTTACCTTTCTAATTATGTCTCTGATATTCACAGTTGTGGTTAATGAATCAGAGACTGTGGCATCACTAGTTAAAAATGAGCTTGTTAAAAAAATAGAACTCAGGCCCACCGGACCTACTGAATCATAATCTGCACTTTTACAATCTCCCCAGTGTACTCGTGTACCCATGAATAGTTGAAAGGTACATTTCTACCTCGACATGTCTTTTCTGTATGAGAAATACACACATTTTATCCAGTTTGATATAAATAAAACACTCAAAAATGCATATGCCTGTGTTGAAACCATCATTTTATCATTTCTTTTCCAGACAAGTATAGTCTCTATACTGGTTTTGTGGATCACATGCCATACTCTTTTCTTGTAGTTAGAAATAAGGTAGAGAAAGTTACTTTGTAAAAAAAAAAAAATATATATATATATATATATATATATATATATATATATATATATATATATATATATAAGTGGATAATTGAAGACACTCTTCTAAATTAAAACCAGTTCTCTTAACTTGCTGTTTTCTTCTTGGGTCACATTATGAACTCTTCCCGTGGCCACATGGCATGTGTACTTTTAATTTCAGGGACTGCTGACATTCCAGGATGTGGCCATAGATTTCTCTCAAGAGGAGTGAGAATGCCTGGACCAAGATCAATGGGAATTGTACAGGGATGTGATGTTAGAGAAGTATAGGAACCTGCTCTCCTTGGGTGAGGATACCTTCCTTCCAGAATTCCTTATCCAACCACAGGGTTTGGAGTCCTTCATTTGTAGAATGTCTCCTGAAATCGTCTGCTTCCTACAATAGGGTTTCAGATTGCAACGTTTCAGGAAAGATTGGGAGTTTGTGGGTATAATTTTTCTTATTCTTTTAAAATTGCAGCCTCCCTTTTAATATACTTTGTAACTGCTTGGGATGTGTCTATATGAACTGTGTACTATATGCTTCTGTTATAGTCCTTACAATATTTTATTGTCTTATTTTCTGTAACCATTTCCCATGGATTCTTTGGGCTTAAGGAATATTAAAAGGGAGACTGCGATTCTCCCTTTAAAAGGGGACTTATTAAAAGGGGACTTCCCTGGTGATGAAGTGATTAAGAATTCGCCTGCCAATGCAGGGGACCCGGTTCGATCCCCGGCCCGGGAAGATCTCACGTGCCACGGAACAACTAAGCCAGTGGGCCACAACTACTGAGTCTGCACGCCACAACTACTGAAGCCGGTGTGTCTTGAGCCCGTGCGCCATTTATTTTTTGGAGAATAAAACCACTTCTGAGTGATTAAAATTTAGGCCAGCTAGTCAAAATGCTTTATCACCTGTTCTTCTAAAACACTGGTCAATGGAACAAGTTTTACTAGGGATAACAGTGTAATTGTATTCTGGAGTTCATGTGGGCAATATGGTTTATGACCTTGATGTTGGATCACGACATTTCAATGGTATAACTGCTATGAATTGTCTGTTTGTTCAACGATTAATGTCTCACGGGATCTGAGCTCAGACTGGAGTCATCCTGGTTGGTTTCTGTCTATTGCAGATTTCTTCCAGTATGAAAGGACAAGAGCAATTCGGCTTACTTTACAAAATGTCTTCAAACTAAATGATGATATAATCTACATTCAATTAATTTATACATACCCTACTGTAGAACAGGGTTCGTTACGGTGGCAGAGCCCGGTAATTATGTAAAACTGAAACTTTTTCTGCACTGGTTCAAGTCCTCTTCCTAAGAATATGTTTATAAACAACATTCTTTCACAAATTACCCAATTTAATTCACCATAGCATTCCTCATATTAACTAAATGGAAAATCCTAGGCTATATACAAATCCAGAAAGGGCCAAAAATCATCAGCCCCCATGGATTATTACAACCCATTGCTGAGGCATTCAAATTACTTATTAAAGAACCACTATGTCCGTCAACATCATCAATTTATATATTATTGCCCCAATGCTAGCCTTAACCCTGGCTCTCACAACATGAATTCCTCTTCCCATATCTTATCCACTAATTAATACAAATGTAGGCATATTATTTATATTAGCCATATCACACCTAGCCATTTATTCCATCCTCAGATCTGGATGAACTTCACATTCAAAATACTCACTCACTGGAGCTCTAGGAACAATAGCACAGATAATCATCTCATATGAAGTAATGTAGCAGTTATTCTATTCTCAGTCTTACTGATAAATGGATCATTTACACTTTCAAGAGTAATTATTACACAAGAACACCTATGACTAATTTTCTCCTGACCCTTACCCAGAATTTGATTATCTCCGCAGTAGCAGAAATCCAATGAAGCCCCACTTGATTTAACAGAAGTAGCATCCAAACCTGTATATGTCTTCAATGTAGAAAATGTAGCAAGCCCATTCACCCCGTCCCTCCTAGAGAATATGTCAATTTCCCTATAATAAACATTTCCACAGCAATCTATTTTTAGGAGCATTCGACAAACGTAAACATTGAGCTACCATATGATCCAGCAGGCCCACTCTTCCACCTATAATCTAAGAAGAGAGAATTGGAAAGACACAGGCAGGCAAATCTGCATTGCACTGTATTACAATAGCCAAGATTTGGAAGTAACCAAAAAGACCACCAACAGACGGGTGGACAAAGAAGAACTCCTCCATGTACAAATGGAATATTCGCTAGTGAAAAAAATAAAACAATGCCATTTGCAGCACCATAGATGAGTCTAGACGTAATCACGCCACCTGTAGTAAGTGAGAAAGCAAAAGACACATATCCTATCATATCACTTTCAGGAGTTACTTAAAAATTGATACCAATGAAGATATTTCCACAGAGAAAGGCAATCACAGATTCATTAAAAAACTTATGGTTCACCAAATAGAAAGGGATGAGGATTGGATACATTACCATATTGGGGTTAGCAGAGATATACAAACCATGTGAAATATATAATCAGCAAAGACGTACGGAAGACCAGGAGAAGACTACTCAACATTGTGTCATAACCTACATGGGAAAAGGATGCGAGGAAGAAAAGATACACGTATATGTGTGAAAGACCCACATCTTGCACACCTAGAGCAAACAAACCAATGTAATCAAATCTGCTGGGATAAAAAATAAAAAGTAAATTACAAATATGAACAAGAAGTAATGAGACATAAACTTAAAGGGCTTTTTCCTGGCACATTCCATTCTAATTTACAACCTAGAACACCACTTCCATTAAGCCTCTGTTTCCCCAGTTACCAAATTTGGTAAAGAAGAAATGCTGCCACCTTGTGGCCGTGTCCTGCAAGAGCAGCTTTAAACTCACAGCTAATGGTTACTTAACATTCACAAGGACTCAGGGCTCTAAAGGACACCTGCCCTAAAAAATTGTGCTGAAGTAGGGAATGGACAAAAAAATTCAAAACAGGCAAATGTTTCAAGAAGAGAGTATGAAGAGTTACGTTTTACTCACGCTCTTTTTAAAAAAAAGGAAAATGGATAAAAACTCAACCTCAGGGTGTGTTAGACCCATGCAATCTAATCTACAAAAAGTTTCAACTTACACCAGTCGACTGACCATCAGCAAAAAGTATACGAACAATAAATGCTGAAGGGGTTTTAGAGAACTGTGTACCCTCTACCTGCTGGTGAGACGTAAAGGAGTAACAGCCAATAATGAGAACAGAAAGGAGCTGTGTTTAAAAGTAAAAATGGAGGTACCATTCAATCCCCAGGCGCACCATTGGACCTCTCACCTGAGAAGACAAGAATCGAGAAGACACAGGCCGCAAAAGCTGCAGTGCAGGCTTATTCACAATAGCCAAGACAGTGAAGCAACCAAAATGTCCAACAACAGGTGAATGGATAAAGAAGAAGTGGTCCATGTACACAATGGAATATTAGCCATGGAAAACAATGAACCATTGCTCTTTGAGGCACCACAAATGAGTCTGCAGATAATCATGAAAGATGAGGTAAGTTGGAAAGCAAAAGACCTGTATTCTATGATATCACTTATAGGCGTTATCTAATAACTGACACAAATGAACATATTTCCACAGAGAAAGACACTCACAGATTTAGAAAACAAACTATGCTCATCTAAAACGAAAGGTGGGGGGAATGGAAAAATTAAGATTAGTGTTACTATATGTATACAAACACATATTATATACATATCTCAAAAAGACCGACCATATAGCAAGGGAGGTCTGCGGAACCCTCTGTAACATTTTACATGGGAAGAGGATCTGTACTTGCATAGACATATATAATGTACAAATGAACCAGATTGTGTACACCTAGGACAAACAATATTCTAAGCTTTACCACAATTAAAAAAAAATTAAAACCAAGAAGAAATAATGAGACATAAACTTATGGGGCTTTCTCCATGCACATTCCAATGTAATTTACAACCTAGCAACGCGACTTCCAGAAAGGCTCTGCTGCCCTAGTACCCAGATTTGGGGATGGAGAAATGCTGCCTGCTTCAGGTCACTTCCCACAACAGGAGCTTTAAAACCATTGCTAAAGGTCACTAAATATTCCCAAAACTTGCAGTTCGGTAAATGACACCTGCTCTCTAAAAAAAGTCTGAGGTGGAAAATCGACCAAAAAATTCAAAAGAGGGCAACCTTCCAAGAAGACAATATCAAGAGTTATATTGTACTCCCAACTGTTTCCTTTTTTTAACAGAAATGAAAACGGCGGTGAAAAATGATGAGTTTTCCGAATTCTCAAAGCCATGCAAACCCAAATTACAAAACCCTATCAGCTCACAGCAGCCAGTAGGGCCATTAGCATAAATGCTGCAAACAATAAATGCTGAAGCGATTGTGGAGAAATGCGTACCCTCGATTCTAAGGGGGACGTGGTAAGTGCCACTAATGAAAACACAAAGAAGGTGCTTTGAAAAGGGAAACACGGTGCTACCAGTCAGTCAATCACAACCACTGCTGGGCCTATCACCTGAGAAAATGAGAATCAAAAAGTCACAGGCTGGCAATCCTGCACTCCAACAATATTTACCATAGCCAACACTTGGAAGCAATGAAAATGTCCATCAACCGAGGAACGCACAAAGTAGAAGTGGTCCACGTACACAGTGGAAAATTACTCCAATAAAAAATAAAAATTAAATTTAAAAATCCAACAAAAGTAAGGAGACATCAGCTTGTGTGGGTTTGTCCGGGCACACTCCACTCTAATTTATAACCGAGAAACACCACAGGCCGCAAGGCCTTTTCCCTAGTTACCAGGGTGGGGAACATAGAAAGGCTGCCGCCCTCTGGCAGTTACCTGCAAAAGCAGCTTTAAAGCCTGTGCTAATGGTCATTTCATAGGAACAAGTACTGCAGAACTGTAAATGAAACCTGCCCTCAAAATGTCTCGAGGGAGCTAATGGCCAAAACATTTCAAAATGTGACACATACTTTAAGAGAACACTTTGAAGAACTAAGGGGTAATCACAGCTTGAAAAATAAAAAGGACATGCCTTCAAGCTCAATTTCAATGGACTATGAGGCACATGCGAATTCAGCCCCAAAGAGGTATCAGCTCACACTTGTCAGAATAACCATCAGCAAGAAAACTACAAACAATAAATGCTGAAGGTGTTGTGGAGAAATGCATACCCTCAACTTCAAGGGGGACGGAAGTTGGAAAGGGCCACGAACTAGAACAGAATGGGGGTGCCTTAAAAACGTAAACATTGAGCTACCGTATGATCCAGCAGGCCCACTCTTCCACGTATAATCTAAGAAGAGAGAATTGGAAAGACACAGGCAGGCAAATCTGCATTGCACTGTATTACAATAGCCAAGATTTGGAAGTAACCAAAAAGACCACCAAGAGATGGGTGGACAAAGAAGTACTCCTCCATGTACAGATGGAATATTCGCTAGTGTAAAAAATGAACCAATGCCATTTGCAGCGCCATAGATGAGCCTAGACGTAATCACGCCACGTGTAGTCAGTGAGAAAGCAAAAGACACATATCCTATCATATCACTTTTAGGAGTTAGTTAAAAATTGATACCAATGAAGGTATTTCCACAGAGAAAGGCAATCACAGATTCATTAAAAAACTTATGGTTCACCAAATAGAAAGGGATGAGGATTGGATACATTACCATATTGGGGTTAACAGAGATATACAAACCATGTGAAATATATAATCACCAAAGACGTACGGAAGACCAGGAGAAGACTACTCAACATTGTGTCATAACCTACATGGGAAAAGGATGCGAGGAAGAAAAGATACACGTATATGTGTGAAAGACCCACATCTTGCACACCTAGAGCAAACAAACCAATGTAATCAAATCTGCTGGGATAAAAAATAAAAAGTAAATTACAAATATGAACAAGAAGTAATGAGACATAAACTTAAAGGGCTTTTTCCTGGCACATTCCATTCTAATTTACAACCTAGAACACCACTTCCATTAAGCCTCTGTTTCCCCAGTTACCAAATTTGGTAAAGGAGAAATGCTGCCACCTTGTGGCCGTGTCCTGCAAGAGCAGCTTTAAACTCACAGCTAATGGTTACTTAACATTCACAAGGACTCAGGGCTCTAAAGGACACCTGCCCTAAAAAATTGTGCTGAAGTAGGGAATGGACAAAAAAAATTCAAAACAGGCAAATGTTTCAAGAAGAGAGTATGAAGAGTTACGTTTTACTCACGCTCTTTTTTAAAAAAAGGAAAATGGATAAAAGCTCAACCTCAGGGTGTGTTAGACCCATGCAATCTAATCTACAAAAAGTTTCAACTTACACCAGTCGACTGACCATCAGCAAAAAGTATACGAACAATAAATGCTGAAGGGGTTTTAGAGAACTGTGTACCCTCTACCTGCTGGTGAGACGTAAAGGGGTAACAGCCAATAATGAGAACAGAAAGGAGCTGTGTTTAAAAGTAAAAATGGAGGTACCATTCAATCCCCAGGTGCACCATTGGACCTCTCACCTGAGAAGACAAGAATCGAGAAGACACAGGCCGCAAAAGCTGCAGTGCAGCCTTTTTCACAATAGCCAAGACAGTGAAGCAACCAAAATGTCCAACAACAGGTGAATGGATAAAGAAGAAGTGGTCCATGTACACAATGGAATATTAGCCATGGAAAACAATGAACCATTGCTCTTTGAGGCACCACAAATGAGTCTGCAGATAATCATGAAAGATGAGGTAAGTTGGAAAGCAAAAGACGTGTATTCTATGATATCACTTATAGGCGTTATCTAATAACTGACACAAATGAACATATTTCCACAGAGAAAGACACTCACAGATTTAGAAAACAAACTATGCTCATCTAAAACGAAAGGTGGGGGGAATGGATAAATTAAGATTACTGTTACTATATGTATACAAACACATATTATATACATATCCCGAAAAGACCGACCATATAGCAAGGGAGGTCTGCGGAACCCTCTGTAACATTTTACATGGGAAGAGGATCTGTACTTGAATAGACATATATAATGTACAAATGAACCAGATTTTGTACACCTAGGACAAACAATATTCTAAGCTTTACCCCAATTAAAAAAAAAAATTAAAACCAAGAAGAAATAATGAGACATAAACTTATGGGGCTTTCTCCATGCACATTCCAATGTAATTTACAACCTAGCAACGCGACTTCCAGAAAGGCTCTGCTGCCCTAGTACCCAGATTTGGGGATGGAGAAATGCTGCCTGCTTCAGGTCACTTCCCACAACAGGAGCTTTAAAACCATTGCTAAAGGTCACTAAATATTCACAAAACTTGCAGTTCGGTAAATGACACCTGCTCTCTAAAAAAAGTCTGAGGTGGAAAATCGACCAAAAAATTCAAAAGAGGGCAACCTTCCAAGAAGACAATATCAAGAGTTATATTGTACTCCCAACTGTTTCCTTTTTTTAACAGAAATGAAAACGGCGGTGAAAAATGATGAGTTTTACGAATTCTCAAAGCCATGCAAACCCAAATTACAAAACCCTATCAGCTCACAGCAGCCAGTAGGGCCATTAGCATAAATGCTGCAAACAATAAATGCTGAAGCGATTGTGGAGAAATGCGTACCCTCGATTCTAAGGGGGACGTGGTAAGTGCCACTAATGAAAACACAAAGAAGGTGCTTTGAAAAGGGAAACACGGTGCTACCAGTCAGTCAATCACAACCACTGCTGGGCCTATCACCTGAGAAAATGAGAATCAAAAAGTCACAGGCTGGCAATCCTGCACTCCAACAATATTTACCATAGCCAACACTTGGAAGCAATGAAAATGTCCATCAACCGAGGAACGCACAAAGTAGAAGTGGTCCACGTACACAGTGGAAAATTACTCCAATAAAAAATAAAAATTAAATTTAAAAATCCAACAAAAGTAAGGAGACATCAGCTTGTGTGGGTTTGTCCGGGCACACTCCACTCTAATTTATAACCGAGAAACACCACAGGCCGCAAGGCCTTTTCCCTAGTTACCAGGGTGGGGAACATAGAAAGGCTGCCGCCCTCTGGCAGTTACCTGCAAAAGCAGCTTTAAAGCCTGTGCTAATGGTCATTTCATAGGAACAAGTACTGCAGAACTGTAAATGAAACCTGCCCTCAAAATGTCTCGAGGGAGCTAATGGCCAAAACATTTCAAAATGTGACACATACTTTAAGAGAACACTTTGAAGAACTAAGGGGTAATCACAGCTTGAAAAATAAAAAGGACATGCCTTCAAGCTCAATTTCAATGGACTATGAGGCACATGCGAATTCAGCCCCAAAGAGGTATCAGCTCACACTTGTCAGAATAACCATCAGCAAGAAAACTACAAACAATAAATGCTGAAGGTGTTGTGGAGAAATGCATACCCTCAACTTCAAGGGGGACGGAAGTTGGAAAGGGCCACGAACTAGAACAGAATGGGGGTGCCTTAAAAACGTAAACATTGAGCTACCGTATGATCCAGCAGGCCCACTCTTCCACGTATAATCTAAGAAGAGAGAATTGGAAAGACACAGGCAGGCAAATCTGCATTGCACTGTATTACAATAGCCAAGATTTGGAAGTAACCAAAAAGACCACCAAGAGATGGGTGGACAAAGAAGTACTCCTCCATGTACAGATGGAATATTCGCTAGTGTAAAAAATGAACCAATGCCATTTGCAGCGCCATAGATGAGCCTAGACGTAATCACGCCACGTGTAGTCAGTGAGAAAGCAAAAGACACATATCCTATCATATCACTTTTAGGAGTTAGTTAAAAATTGATACCAATGAAGGTATTTCCACAGAGAAAGGCAATCACAGATTCATTAAAAAACTTATGGTTCACCAAATAGAAAGGGATGAGGATTGGATACATTACCATATTGGGGTTAACAGAGATATACAAACCATGTGAAATATATAATCACCAAAGACGTACGGAAGACCAGGAGAAGACTACTCAACATTGTGTCATAACCTACATGGGAAAAGGATGCGAGGAAGAAAAGATACACGTATATGTGTGAAAGACCCACATCTTGCACACCTAGAGCAAACAAACCAATGTAATCAAATCTGCTGGGATAAAAAATAAAAAGTAAATTACAAATATGAACAAGAAGTAATGAGACATAAACTTAAAGGGCTTTTTCCTGGCACATTCCATTCTAATTTACAACCTAGAACACCACTTCCATTAAGCCTCTGTTTCCCCAGTTACCAAATTTGGTAAAGGAGAAATGCTGCCACCTTGTGGCCGTGTCCTGCAAGAGCAGCTTTAAACTCACAGCTAATGGTTACTTAACATTCACAAGGACTCAGGGCTCTAAAGGACACCTGCCCTAAAAAATTGTGCTGAAGTAGGGAATGGACAAAAAAAATTCAAAACAGGCAAATGTTTCAAGAAGAGAGTATGAAGAGTTACGTTTTACTCACGCTCTTTTTTAAAAAAAGGAAAATGGATAAAAGCTCAACCTCAGGGTGTGTTAGACCCATGCAATCTAATCTACAAAAAGTTTCAACTTACACCAGTCGACTGACCATCAGCAAAAAGTATACGAACAATAAATGCTGAAGGGGTTTTAGAGAACTGTGTACCCTCTACCTGCTGGTGAGACGTAAAGGGGTAACAGCCAATAATGAGAACAGAAAGGAGCTGTGTTTAAAAGTAAAAATGGAGGTACCATTCAATCCCCAGGTGCACCATTGGACCTCTCACCTGAGAAGACAAGAATCGAGAAGACACAGGCCGCAAAAGCTGCAGTGCAGCCTTTTTCACAATAGCCAAGACAGTGAAGCAACCAAAATGTCCAACAACAGGTGAATGGATAAAGAAGAAGTGGTCCATGTACACAATGGAATATTAGCCATGGAAAACAATGAACCATTGCTCTTTGAGGCACCACAAATGAGTCTGCAGATAATCATGAAAGATGAGGTAAGTTGGAAAGCAAAAGACGTGTATTCTATGATATCACTTATAGGCGTTATCTAATAACTGACACAAATGAACATATTTCCACAGAGAAAGACACTCACAGATTTAGAAAACAAACTATGCTCATCTAAAACGAAAGGTGGGGGGAATGGATAAATTAAGATTACTGTTACTATATGTATACAAACACATATTATATACATATCCCGAAAAGACCGACCATATAGCAAGGGAGGTCTGCGGAACCCTCTGTAACATTTTACATGGGAAGAGGATCTGTACTTGAATAGACATATATAATGTACAAATGAACCAGATTTTGTACACCTAGGACAAACAATATTCTAAGCTTTACCCCAATTAAAAAAAAAAATTAAAACCAAGAAGAAATAATGAGACATAAACTTATGGGGCTTTCTCCATGCACATTCCAATGTAATTTACAACCTAGCAACGCGACTTCCAGAAAGGCTCTGCTGCCCTAGTACCCAGATTTGGGGATGGAGAAATGCTGCCTGCTTCAGGTCACTTCCCACAACAGGAGCTTTAAAACCATTGCTAAAGGTCACTAAATATTCACAAAACTTGCAGTTCGGTAAATGACACCTGCTCTCTAAAAAAAGTCTGAGGTGGAAAATCGACCAAAAAATTCAAAAGAGGGCAACCTTCCAAGAAGACAATATCAAGAGTTATATTGTACTCCCAACTGTTTCCTTTTTTTAACAGAAATGAAAACGGCGGTGAAAAATGATGAGTTTTACGAATTCTCAAAGCCATGCAAACCCAAATTACAAAACCCTATCAGCTCACAGCAGCCAGTAGGGCCATTAGCATAAATGCTGCAAACAATAAATGCTGAAGCGATTGTGGAGAAATGCGTACCCTCGATTCTAAGGGGGACGTGGTAAGTGCCACTAATGAAAACACAAAGAAGGTGCTTTGAAAAGGGAAACACGGTGCTACCAGTCAGTCAATCACAACCACTGCTGGGCCTATCACCTGAGAAAATGAGAATCAAAAAGTCACAGGCTGGCAATCCTGCACTCCAACAATATTTACCATAGCCAACACTTGGAAGCAATGAAAATGTCCATCAACCGAGGAACGCACAAAGTAGAAGTGGTCCACGTACACAGTGGAAAATTACTCCAATAAAAAATAAAAATTAAATTTAAAAATCCAACAAAAGTAAGGAGACATCAGCTTGTGTGGGTTTGTCCGGGCACACTCCACTCTAATTTATAACCGAGAAACACCACAGGCCGCAAGGCCTTTTCCCTAGTTACCAGGGTGGGGAACATAGAAAGGCTGCCGCCCTCTGGCAGTTACCTGCAAAAGCAGCTTTAAAGCCTGTGCTAATGGTCATTTCATAGGAACAAGTACTGCAGAACTGTAAATGAAACCTGCCCTCAAAATGTCTCGAGGGAGCTAATGGCCAAAACATTTCAAAATGTGACACATACTTTAAGAGAACACTTTGAAGAACTAAGGGGTAATCACAGCTTGAAAAATAAAAAGGACATGCCTTCAAGCTCAATTTCAATGGACTATGAGGCACATGCGAATTCAGCCCCAAAGAGGTATCAGCTCACACTTGTCAGAATAACCATCAGCAAGAAAACTACAAACAATAAATGCTGAAGGTGTTGTGGAGAAATGCATACCCTCAACTTCAAGGGGGACGGAAGTTGGAAAGGGCCACGAACTAGAACAGAATGGGGGTGCCTTAAAAACGTAAACATTGAGCTACCGTATGATCCAGCAGGCCCACTCTTCCACGTATAATCTAAGAAGAGAGAATTGGAAAGACACAGGCAGGCAAATCTGCATTGCACTGTATTACAATAGCCAAGATTTGGAAGTAACCAAAAAGACCACCAAGAGATGGGTGGACAAAGAAGTACTCCTCCATGTACAGATGGAATATTCGCTAGTGTAAAAAATGAACCAATGCCATTTGCAGCGCCATAGATGAGCCTAGACGTAATCACGCCACGTGTAGTCAGTGAGAAAGCAAAAGACACATATCCTATCATATCACTTTTAGGAGTTAGTTAAAAATTGATACCAATGAAGGTATTTCCACAGAGAAAGGCAATCACAGATTCATTAAAAAACTTATGGTTCACCAAATAGAAAGGGATGAGGATTGGATACATTACCATATTGGGGTTAACAGAGATATACAAACCATGTGAAATATATAATCACCAAAGACGTACGGAAGACCAGGAGAAGACTACTCAACATTGTGTCATAACCTACATGGGAAAAGGATGCGAGGAAGAAAAGATACACGTATATGTGTGAAAGACCCACATCTTGCACACCTAGAGCAAACAAACCAATGTAATCAAATCTGCTGGGATAAAAAATAAAAAGTAAATTACAAATATGAACAAGAAGTAATGAGACATAAACTTAAAGGGCTTTTTCCTGGCACATTCCATTCTAATTTACAACCTAGAACACCACTTCCATTAAGCCTCTGTTTCCCCAGTTACCAAATTTGGTAAAGGAGAAATGCTGCCACCTTGTGGCCGTGTCCTGCAAGAGCAGCTTTAAACTCACAGCTAATGGTTACTTAACATTCACAAGGACTCAGGGCTCTAAAGGACACCTGCCCTAAAAAATTGTGCTGAAGTAGGGAATGGACAAAAAAAATTCAAAACAGGCAAATGTTTCAAGAAGAGAGTATGAAGAGTTACGTTTTACTCACGCTCTTTTTTAAAAAAAGGAAAATGGATAAAAACTCAACCTCAGGGTGTGTTAGACCCATGCAATCTAATCTACAAAAAGTTTCAACTTACACCAGTCGACTGACCATCAGCAAAAAGTATACGAACAATAAATGCTGAAGGGGTTTTAGAGAACTGTGTACCCTCTACCTGCTGGTGAGACGTAAAGGGGTAACAGCCAATAATGAGAATAGAAAGGAGCTGTGTTTAAAAGTAAAAATGGAGGTACCATTCAATCCCCAGGCGCACCATTGGACCTCTCACCTGAGAAGACAAGAATCGAGAAGACACAGGCCGCAAAAGCTGCAGTGCAGCCTTTTTCACAATAGCCAAGACAGTGAAGCAACCAAAATGTCCAACAACAGGTGAATGGATAAAGAAGAAGTGGTCCATGTACACAATGGAATATTAGCCATGGAAAACAATGAACCATTGCTCTTTGAGGCACCACAAATGAGTCTGCAGATAATCATGAAAGATGAGGTAAGTTGGAAAGCAAAAGACGTGTATTCTATGATATCACTTATAGGCGTTATCTAATAACTGACACAAATGAACATATTTCCACAGAGAAAGACACTCACAGATTTAGAAAACAAACTATGCTCATCTAAAACGAAAGGTGGGGGGAATGGATAAATTAAGATTACTGTTACTATATGTATACAAACACATATTATATACATATCCCGAAAAGACCGACCATATAGCAAGGGAGGTCTGCGGAACCCTCTGTAACATTTTACATGGGAAGAGGATCTGTACTTGAATAGACATATATAATGTACAAATGAACCAGATTTTGTACACCTAGGACAAACAATATTCTAAGCTTTACCCCAATTAAAAAAAAAAATTAAAACCAAGAAGAAATAATGAGACATAAACTTATGGGGCTTTCTCCATGCACATTCCAATGTAATTTACAACCTAGCAACGCGACTTCCAGAAAGGCTCTGCTGCCCTAGTACCCAGATTTGGGGATGGAGAAATGCTGCCTGCTTCAGGTCACTTCCCACAACAGGAGCTTTAAAACCATTGCTAAAGGTCACTAAATATTCACAAAACTTGCAGTTCGGTAAATGACACCTGCTCTCTAAAAAAAGTCTGAGGTGGAAAATCGACCAAAAAATTCAAAAGAGGGCAACCTTCCAAGAAGACAATATCAAGAGTTATATTGTACTCCCAACTGTTTCCTTTTTTTAACAGAAATGAAAACGGCGGTGAAAAATGATGAGTTTTACGAATTCTCAAAGCCATGCAAACCCAAATTACAAAACCCTATCAGCTCACAGCAGCCAGTAGGGCCATTAGCATAAATGCTGCAAACAATAAATGCTGAAGCGATTGTGGAGAAATGCGTACCCTCGATTCTAAGGGGGACGTGGTAAGTGCCACTAATGAAAACACAAAGAAGGTGCTTTGAAAAGGGAAACACGGTGCTACCAGTCAGTCAATCACAACCACTGCTGGGCCTATCACCTGAGAAAATGAGAATCAAAAAGTCACAGGCTGGCAATCCTGCACTCCAACAATATTTACCATAGCCAACACTTGGAAGCAATGAAAATGTCCATCAACCGAGGAACGCACAAAGTAGAAGTGGTCCACGTACACAGTGGAAAATTACTCCAATAAAAAATAAAAATTAAATTTAAAAATCCAACAAAAGTAAGGAGACATCAGCTTGTGTGGGTTTGTCCGGGCACACTCCACTCTAATTTATAACCGAGAAACACCACAGGCCGCAAGGCCTTTTCCCTAGTTACCAGGGTGGGGAACATAGAAAGGCTGCCGCCCTCTGGCAGTTACCTGCAAAAGCAGCTTTAAAGCCTGTGCTAATGGTCATTTCATAGGAACAAGTACTGCAGAACTGTAAATGAAACCTGCCCTCAAAATGTCTCGAGGGAGCTAATGGCCAAAACATTTCAAAATGTGACACATACTTTAAGAGAACACTTTGAAGAACTAAGGGGTAATCACAGCTTGAAAAATAAAAAGGACATGCCTTCAAGCTCAATTTCAATGGACTATGAGGCACATGCGAATTCAGCCCCAAAGAGGTATCAGCTCACACTTGTCAGAATAACCATCAGCAAGAAAACTACAAACAATAAATGCTGAAGGTGTTGTGGAGAAATGCATACCCTCAACTTCAAGGGGGACGGAAGTTGGAAAGGGCCACGAACTAGAACAGAATGGGGGTGCCTTAAAAACGTAAACATTGAGCTACCGTATGATCCAGCAGGCCCACTCTTCCACGTATAATCTAAGAAGAGAGAATTGGAAAGACACAGGCAGGCAAATCTGCATTGCACTGTATTACAATAGCCAAGATTTGGAAGTAACCAAAAAGACCACCAAGAGATGGGTGGACAAAGAAGTACTCCTCCATGTACAGATGGAATATTCGCTAGTGTAAAAAATGAACCAATGCCATTTGCAGCGCCATAGATGAGCCTAGACGTAATCACGCCACGTGTAGTCAGTGAGAAAGCAAAAGACACATATCCTATCATATCACTTTTAGGAGTTAGTTAAAAATTGATACCAATGAAGGTATTTCCACAGAGAAAGGCAATCACAGATTCATTAAAAAACTTATGGTTCACCAAATAGAAAGGGATGAGGATTGGATACATTACCATATTGGGGTTAACAGAGATATACAAACCATGTGAAATATATAATCACCAAAGACGTACGGAAGACCAGGAGAAGACTACTCAACATTGTGTCATAACCTACATGGGAAAAGGATGCGAGGAAGAAAAGATACACGTATATGTGTGAAAGACCCACATCTTGCACACCTAGAGCAAACAAACCAATGTAATCAAATCTGCTGGGATAAAAAATAAAAAGTAAATTACAAATATGAACAAGAAGTAATGAGACATAAACTTAAAGGGCTTTTTCCTGGCACATTCCATTCTAATTTACAACCTAGAACACCACTTCCATTAAGCCTCTGTTTCCCCAGTTACCAAATTTGGTAAAGGAGAAATGCTGCCACCTTGTGGCCGTGTCCTGCAAGAGCAGCTTTAAACTCACAGCTAATGGTTACTTAACATTCACAAGGACTCAGGGCTCTAAAGGACACCTGCCCTAAAAAATTGTGCTGAAGTAGGGAATGGACAAAAAAAATTCAAAACAGGCAAATGTTTCAAGAAGAGAGTATGAAGAGTTACGTTTTACTCACGCTCTTTTTTAAAAAAAGGAAAATGGATAAAAGCTCAACCTCAGGGTGTGTTAGACCCATGCAATCTAATCTACAAAAAGTTTCAACTTACACCAGTCGACTGACCATCAGCAAAAAGTATACGAACAATAAATGCTGAAGGGGTTTTAGAGAACTGTGTACCCTCTACCTGCTGGTGAGACGTAAAGGGGTAACAGCCAATAATGAGAACAGAAAGGAGCTGTGTTTAAAAGTAAAAATGGAGGTACCATTCAATCCCCAGGTGCACCATTGGACCTCTCACCTGAGAAGACAAGAATCGAGAAGACACAGGCCGCAAAAGCTGCAGTGCAGCCTTTTTCACAATAGCCAAGACAGTGAAGCAACCAAAATGTCCAACAACAGGTGAATGGATAAAGAAGAAGTGGTCCATGTACACAATGGAATATTAGCCATGGAAAACAATGAACCATTGCTCTTTGAGGCACCACAAATGAGTCTGCAGATAATCATGAAAGATGAGGTAAGTTGGAAAGCAAAAGACGTGTATTCTATGATATCACTTATAGGCGTTATCTAATAACTGACACAAATGAACATATTTCCACAGAGAAAGACACTCACAGATTTAGAAAACAAACTATGCTCATCTAAAACGAAAGGTGGGGGGAATGGATAAATTAAGATTACTGTTACTATATGTATACAAACACATATTATATACATATCCCGAAAAGACCGACCATATAGCAAGGGAGGTCTGCGGAACCCTCTGTAACATTTTACATGGGAAGAGGATCTGTACTTGAATAGACATATATAATGTACAAATGAACCAGATTTTGTACACCTAGGACAAACAATATTCTAAGCTTTACCCCAATTAAAAAAAAAAATTAAAACCAAGAAGAAATAATGAGACATAAACTTATGGGGCTTTCTCCATGCACATTCCAATGTAATTTACAACCTAGCAACGCGACTTCCAGAAAGGCTCTGCTGCCCTAGTACCCAGATTTGGGGATGGAGAAATGCTGCCTGCTTCAGGTCACTTCCCACAACAGGAGCTTTAAAACCATTGCTAAAGGTCACTAAATATTCCCAAAACTTGCAGTTCGGTAAATGACACCTGCTCTCTAAAAAAAGTCTGAGGTGGAAAATCGACCAAAAAATTCAAAAGAGGGCAACCTTCCAAGAAGACAATATCAAGAGTTATATTGTACTCCCAACTGTTTCCTTTTTTTAACAGAAATGAAAACGGCGGTGAAAAATGATGAGTTTTCCGAATTCTCAAAGCCATGCAAACCCAAATTACAAAACCCTATCAGCTCACAGCAGCCAGTAGGGCCATTAGCATAAATGCTGCAAACAATAAATGCTGAAGCGATTGTGGAGAAATGCGTACCCTCGATTCTAAGGGGGACGTGGTAAGTGCCACTAATGAAAACACAAAGAAGGTGCTTTGAAAAGGGAAACACGGTGCTACCAGTCAGTCAATCACAACCACTGCTGGGCCTATCACCTGAGAAAATGAGAATCAAAAAGTCACAGGCTGGCAATCCTGCACTCCAACAATATTTACCATAGCCAACACTTGGAAGCAATGAAAATGTCCATCAACCGAGGAACGCACAAAGTAGAAGTGGTCCACGTACACAGTGGAAAATTACTCCAATAAAAAATAAAAATTAAATTTAAAAATCCAACAAAAGTAAGGAGACATCAGCTTGTGTGGGTTTGTCCGGGCACACTCCACTCTAATTTATAACCGAGAAACACCACAGGCCGCAAGGCCTTTTCCCTAGTTACCAGGGTGGGGAACATAGAAAGGCTGCCGCCCTCTGGCAGTTACCTGCAAAAGCAGCTTTAAAGCCTGTGCTAATGGTCATTTCATAGGAACAAGTACTGCAGAACTGTAAATGAAACCTGCCCTCAAAATGTCTCGAGGGAGCTAATGGCCAAAACATTTCAAAATGTGACACATACTTTAAGAGAACACTTTGAAGAACTAAGGGGTAATCACAGCTTGAAAAATAAAAAGGACATGCCTTCAAGCTCAATTTCAATGGACTATGAGGCACATGCGAATTCAGCCCCAAAGAGGTATCAGCTCACACTTGTCAGAATAACCATCAGCAAGAAAACTACAAACAATAAATGCTGAAGGTGTTGTGGAGAAATGCATACCCTCAACTTCAAGGGGGACGGAAGTTGGAAAGGGCCACGAACTAGAACAGAATGGGGGTGCCTTAAAAACGTAAACATTGAGCTACCGTATGATCCAGCAGGCCCACTCTTCCACGTATAATCTAAGAAGAGAGAATTGGAAAGACACAGGCAGGCAAATCTGCATTGCACTGTATTACAATAGCCAAGATTTGGAAGTAACCAAAAAGACCACCAAGAGATGGGTGGACAAAGAAGTACTCCTCCATGTACAGATGGAATATTCGCTAGTGTAAAAAATGAACCAATGCCATTTGCAGCGCCATAGATGAGCCTAGACGTAATCACGCCACGTGTAGTCAGTGAGAAAGCAAAAGACACATATCCTATCATATCACTTTTAGGAGTTAGTTAAAAATTGATACCAATGAAGGTATTTCCACAGAGAAAGGCAATCACAGATTCATTAAAAAACTTATGGTTCACCAAATAGAAAGGGATGAGGATTGGATACATTACCATATTGGGGTTAACAGAGATATACAAACCATGTGAAATATATAATCACCAAAGACGTACGGAAGACCAGGAGAAGACTACTCAACATTGTGTCATAACCTACATGGGAAAAGGATGCGAGGAAGAAAAGATACACGTATATGTGTGAAAGACCCACATCTTGCACACCTAGAGCAAACAAACCAATGTAATCAAATCTGCTGGGATAAAAAATAAAAAGTAAATTACAAATATGAACAAGAAGTAATGAGACATAAACTTAAAGGGCTTTTTCCTGGCACATTCCATTCTAATTTACAACCTAGAACACCACTTCCATTAAGCCTCTGTTTCCCCAGTTACCAAATTTGGTAAAGGAGAAATGCTGCCACCTTGTGGCCGTGTCCTGCAAGAGCAGCTTTAAACTCACAGCTAATGGTTACTTAACATTCACAAGGACTCAGGGCTCTAAAGGACACCTGCCCTAAAAAATTGTGCTGAAGTAGGGAATGGACAAAAAAAATTCAAAACAGGCAAATGTTTCAAGAAGAGAGTATGAAGAGTTACGTTTTACTCACGCTCTTTTTTAAAAAAAGGAAAATGGATAAAAGCTCAACCTCAGGGTGTGTTAGACCCATGCAATCTAATCTACAAAAAGTTTCAACTTACACCAGTCGACTGACCATCAGCAAAAAGTATACGAACAATAAATGCTGAAGGGGTTTTAGAGAACTGTGTACCCTCTACCTGCTGGTGAGACGTAAAGGGGTAACAGCCAATAATGAGAACAGAAAGGAGCTGTGTTTAAAAGTAAAAATGGAGGTACCATTCAATCCCCAGGTGCACCATTGGACCTCTCACCTGAGAAGACAAGAATCGAGAAGACACAGGCCGCAAAAGCTGCAGTGCAGCCTTTTTCACAATAGCCAAGACAGTGAAGCAACCAAAATGTCCAACAACAGGTGAATGGATAAAGAAGAAGTGGTCCATGTACACAATGGAATATTAGCCATGGAAAACAATGAACCATTGCTCTTTGAGGCACCACAAATGAGTCTGCAGATAATCATGAAAGATGAGGTAAGTTGGAAAGCAAAAGACGTGTATTCTATGATATCACTTATAGGCGTTATCTAATAACTGACACAAATGAACATATTTCCACAGAGAAAGACACTCACAGATTTAGAAAACAAACTATGCTCATCTAAAACGAAAGGTGGGGGGAATGGATAAATTAAGATTACTGTTACTATATGTATACAAACACATATTATATACATATCCCGAAAAGACCGACCATATAGCAAGGGAGGTCTGCGGAACCCTCTGTAACATTTTACATGGGAAGAGGATCTGTACTTGAATAGACATATATAATGTACAAATGAACCAGATTTTGTACACCTAGGACAAACAATATTCTAAGCTTTACCCCAATTAAAAAAAAAAATTAAAACCAAGAAGAAATAATGAGACATAAACTTATGGGGCTTTCTCCATGCACATTCCAATGTAATTTACAACCTAGCAACGCGACTTCCAGAAAGGCTCTGCTGCCCTAGTACCCAGATTTGGGGATGGAGAAATGCTGCCTGCTTCAGGTCACTTCCCACAACAGGAGCTTTAAAACCATTGCTAAAGGTCACTAAATATTCCCAAAACTTGCAGTTCGGTAAATGACACCTGCTCTCTAAAAAAAGTCTGAGGTGGAAAATCGACCAAAAAATTCAAAAGAGGGCAACCTTCCAAGAAGACAATATCAAGAGTTATATTGTACTCCCAACTGTTTCCTTTTTTTAACAGAAATGAAAACGGCGGTGAAAAATGATGAGTTTTCCGAATTCTCAAAGCCATGCAAACCCAAATTACAAAACCCTATCAGCTCACAGCAGCCAGTAGGGCCATTAGCATAAATGCTGCAAACAATAAATGCTGAAGCGATTGTGGAGAAATGCGTACCCTCGATTCTAAGGGGGACGTGGTAAGTGCCACTAATGAAAACACAAAGAAGGTGCTTTGAAAAGGGAAACACGGTGCTACCAGTCAGTCAATCACAACCACTGCTGGGCCTATCACCTGAGAAAATGAGAATCAAAAAGTCACAGGCTGGCAATCCTGCACTCCAACAATATTTACCATAGCCAACACTTGGAAGCAATGAAAATGTCCATCAACCGAGGAACGCACAAAGTAGAAGTGGTCCACGTACACAGTGGAAAATTACTCCAATAAAAAATAAAAATTAAATTTAAAAATCCAACAAAAGTAAGGAGACATCAGCTTGTGTGGGTTTGTCCGGGCACACTCCACTCTAATTTATAACCGAGAAACACCACAGGCCGCAAGGCCTTTTCCCTAGTTACCAGGGTGGGGAACATAGAAAGGCTGCCGCCCTCTGGCAGTTACCTGCAAAAGCAGCTTTAAAGCCTGTGCTAATGGTCATTTCATAGGAACAAGTACTGCAGAACTGTAAATGAAACCTGCCCTCAAAATGTCTCGAGGGAGCTAATGGCCAAAACATTTCAAAATGTGACACATACTTTAAGAGAACACTTTGAAGAACTAAGGGGTAATCACAGCTTGAAAAATAAAAAGGACATGCCTTCAAGCTCAATTTCAATGGACTATGAGGCACATGCGAATTCAGCCCCAAAGAGGTATCAGCTCACACTTGTCAGAATAACCATCAGCAAGAAAACTACAAACAATAAATGCTGAAGGTGTTGTGGAGAAATGCATACCCTCAACTTCAAGGGGGACGGAAGTTGGAAAGGGCCACGAACTAGAACAGAATGGGGGTGCCTTAAAAACGTAAACATTGAGCTACCGTATGATCCAGCAGGCCCACTCTTCCACGTATAATCTAAGAAGAGAGAATTGGAAAGACACAGGCAGGCAAATCTGCATTGCACTGTATTACAATAGCCAAGATTTGGAAGTAACCAAAAAGACCACCAAGAGATGGGTGGACAAAGAAGTACTCCTCCATGTACAGATGGAATATTCGCTAGTGTAAAAAATGAACCAATGCCATTTGCAGCGCCATAGATGAGCCTAGACGTAATCACGCCACGTGTAGTCAGTGAGAAAGCAAAAGACACATATCCTATCATATCACTTTTAGGAGTTAGTTAAAAATTGATACCAATGAAGGTATTTCCACAGAGAAAGGCAATCACAGATTCATTAAAAAACTTATGGTTCACCAAATAGAAAGGGATGAGGATTGGATACATTACCATATTGGGGTTAACAGAGATATACAAACCATGTGAAATATATAATCACCAAAGACGTACGGAAGACCAGGAGAAGACTACTCAACATTGTGTCATAACCTACATGGGAAAAGGATGCGAGGAAGAAAAGATACACGTATATGTGTGAAAGACCCACATCTTGCACACCTAGAGCAAACAAACCTATGTAATCAAATCTGCTGGGATAAAAAATAAAAAGTAAATTACAAATATGAACAAGAAGTAATGAGACATAAACTTAAAGGGCTTTTTCCTGGCACATTCCATTCTAATTTACAACCTAGAACACCACTTCCATTAAGCCTCTGTTTCCCCAGTTACCAAATTTGGTAAAGGAGAAATGCTGCCACCTTGTGGCCGTGTCCTGCAAGAGCAGCTTTAAACTCACAGCTAATGGTTACTTAACATTCACAAGGACTCAGGGCTCTAAAGGACACCTGCCCTAAAAAATTGTGCTGAAGTAGGGAATGGACAAAAAAAATTCAAAACAGGCAAATGTTTCAAGAAGAGAGTATGAAGAGTTACGTTTTACTCACGCTCTTTTTTAAAAAAAGGAAAATGGATAAAAGCTCAACCTCAGGGTGTGTTAGACCCATGCAATCTAATCTACAAAAAGTTTCAACTTACACCAGTCGACTGACCATCAGCAAAAAGTATACGAACAATAAATGCTGAAGGGGTTTTAGAGAACTGTGTACCCTCTACCTGCTGGTGAGACGTAAAGGGGTAACAGCCAATAATGAGAACAGAAAGGAGCTGTGTTTAAAAGTAAAAATGGAGGTACCATTCAATCCCCAGGTGCACCATTGGACCTCTCACCTGAGAAGACAAGAATCGAGAAGACACAGGCCGCAAAAGCTGCAGTGCAGCCTTTTTCACAATAGCCAAGACAGTGAAGCAACCAAAATGTCCAACAACAGGTGAATGGATAAAGAAGAAGTGGTCCATGTACACAATGGAATATTAGCCATGGAAAACAATGAACCATTGCTCTTTGAGGCACCACAAATGAGTCTGCAGATAATCATGAAAGATGAGGTAAGTTGGAAAGCAAAAGACGTGTATTCTATGATATCACTTATAGGCGTTATCTAATAACTGACACAAATGAACATATTTCCACAGAGAAAGACACTCACAGATTTAGAAAACAAACTATGCTCATCTAAAACGAAAGGTGGGGGGAATGGATAAATTAAGATTACTGTTACTATATGTATACAAACACATATTATATACATATCCCGAAAAGACCGACCATATAGCAAGGGAGGTCTGCGGAACCCTCTGTAACATTTTACATGGGAAGAGGATCTGTACTTGAATAGACATATATAATGTACAAATGAACCAGATTTTGTACACCTAGGACAAACAATATTCTAAGCTTTACCCCAATTAAAAAAAAAAATTAAAACCAAGAAGAAATAATGAGACATAAACTTATGGGGCTTTCTCCATGCACATTCCAATGTAATTTACAACCTAGCAACGCGACTTCCAGAAAGGCTCTGCTGCCCTAGTACCCAGATTTGGGGATGGAGAAATGCTGCCTGCTTCAGGTCACTTCCCACAACAGGAGCTTTAAAACCATTGCTAAAGGTCACTAAATATTCCCAAAACTTGCAGTTCGGTAAATGACACCTGCTCTCTAAAAAAAGTCTGAGGTGGAAAATCGACCAAAAAATTCAAAAGAGGGCAACCTTCCAAGAAGACAATATCAAGAGTTATATTGTACTCCCAACTGTTTCCTTTTTTTAACAGAAATGAAAACGGCGGTGAAAAATGATGAGTTTTCCGAATTCTCAAAGCCATGCAAACCCAAATTACAAAACCCTATCAGCTCACAGCAGCCAGTAGGGCCATTAGCATAAATGCTGCAAACAATAAATGCTGAAGCGATTGTGGAGAAATGCGTACCCTCGATTCTAAGGGGGACGTGGTAAGTGCCACTAATGAAAACACAAAGAAGGTGCTTTGAAAAGGGAAACACGGTGCTACCAGTCAGTCAATCACAACCACTGCTGGGCCTATCACCTGAGAAAATGAGAATCAAAAAGTCACAGGCTGGCAATCCTGCACTCCAACAATATTTACCATAGCCAACACTTGGAAGCAATGAAAATGTCCATCAACCGAGGAACGCACAAAGTAGAAGTGGTCCACGTACACAGTGGAAAATTACTCCAATAAAAAATAAAAATTAAATTTAAAAATCCAACAAAAGTAAGGAGACATCAGCTTGTGTGGGTTTGTCCGGGCACACTCCACTCTAATTTATAACCGAGAAACACCACAGGCCGCAAGGCCTTTTCCCTAGTTACCAGGGTGGGGAACATAGAAAGGCTGCCGCCCTCTGGCAGTTACCTGCAAAAGCAGCTTTAAAGCCTGTGCTAATGGTCATTTCATAGGAACAAGTACTGCAGAACTGTAAATGAAACCTGCCCTCAAAATGTCTCGAGGGAGCTAATGGCCAAAACATTTCAAAATGTGACACATACTTTAAGAGAACACTTTGAAGAACTAAGGGGTAATCACAGCTTGAAAAATAAAAAGGACATGCCTTCAAGCTCAATTTCAATGGACTATGAGGCACATGCGAATTCAGCCCCAAAGAGGTATCAGCTCACACTTGTCAGAATAACCATCAGCAAGAAAACTACAAACAATAAATGCTGAAGGTGTTGTGGAGAAATGCATACCCTCAACTTCAAGGGGGACGGAAGTTGGAAAGGGCCACGAACTAGAACAGAATGGGGGTGCCTTAAAAACGTAAACATTGAGCTACCGTATGATCCAGCAGGCCCACTCTTCCACGTATAATCTAAGAAGAGAGAATTGGAAAGACACAGGCAGGCAAATCTGCATTGCACTGTATTACAATAGCCAAGATTTGGAAGTAACCAAAAAGACCACCAAGAGATGGGTGGACAAAGAAGTACTCCTCCATGTACAGATGGAATATTCGCTAGTGTAAAAAATGAACCAATGCCATTTGCAGCGCCATAGATGAGCCTAGACGTAATCACGCCACGTGTAGTCAGTGAGAAAGCAAAAGACACATATCCTATCATATCACTTTTAGGAGTTAGTTAAAAATTGATACCAATGAAGGTATTTCCACAGAGAAAGGCAATCACAGATTCATTAAAAAACTTATGGTTCACCAAATAGAAAGGGATGAGGATTGGATACATTACCATATTGGGGTTAACAGAGATATACAAACCATGTGAAATATATAATCACCAAAGACGTACGGAAGACCAGGAGAAGACTACTCAACATTGTGTCATAACCTACATGGGAAAAGGATGCGAGGAAGAAAAGATACACGTATATGTGTGAAAGACCCACATCTTGCACACCTAGAGCAAACAAACCTATGTAATCAAATCTGCTGGGATAAAAAATAAAAAGTAAATTACAAATATGAACAAGAAGTAATGAGACATAAACTTAAAGGGCTTTTTCCTGGCACATTCCATTCTAATTTACAACCTAGAACACCACTTCCATTAAGCCTCTGTTTCCCCAGTTACCAAATTTGGTAAAGGAGAAATGCTGCCACCTTGTGGCCGTGTCCTGCAAGAGCAGCTTTAAACTCACAGCTAATGGTTACTTAACATTCACAAGGACTCAGGGCTCTAAAGGACACCTGCCCTAAAAAATTGTGCTGAAGTAGGGAATGGACAAAAAAAATTCAAAACAGGCAAATGTTTCAAGAAGAGAGTATGAAGAGTTACGTTTTACTCACGCTCTTTTTTAAAAAAAGGAAAATGGATAAAAGCTCAACCTCAGGGTGTGTTAGACCCATGCAATCTAATCTACAAAAAGTTTCAACTTACACCAGTCGACTGACCATCAGCAAAAAGTATACGAACAATAAATGCTGAAGGGGTTTTAGAGAACTGTGTACCCTCTACCTGCTGGTGAGACGTAAAGGGGTAACAGCCAATAATGAGAACAGAAAGGAGCTGTGTTTAAAAGTAAAAATGGAGGTACCATTCAATCCCCAGGTGCACCATTGGACCTCTCACCTGAGAAGACAAGAATCGAGAAGACACAGGCCGCAAAAGCTGCAGTGCAGCCTTTTTCACAATAGCCAAGACAGTGAAGCAACCAAAATGTCCAACAACAGGTGAATGGATAAAGAAGAAGTGGTCCATGTACACAATGGAATATTAGCCATGGAAAACAATGAACCATTGCTCTTTGAGGCACCACAAATGAGTCTGCAGATAATCATGAAAGATGAGGTAAGTTGGAAAGCAAAAGACGTGTATTCTATGATATCACTTATAGGCGTTATCTAATAACTGACACAAATGAACATATTTCCACAGAGAAAGACACTCACAGATTTAGAAAACAAACTATGCTCATCTAAAACGAAAGGTGGGGGGAATGGATAAATTAAGATTACTGTTACTATATGTATACAAACACATATTATATACATATCCCGAAAAGACCGACCATATAGCAAGGGAGGTCTGCGGAACCCTCTGTAACATTTTACATGGGAAGAGGATCTGTACTTGAATAGACATATATAATGTACAAATGAACCAGATTTTGTACACCTAGGACAAACAATATTCTAAGCTTTACCCCAATTAAAAAAAAAAATTAAAACCAAGAAGAAATAATGAGACATAAACTTATGGGGCTTTCTCCATGCACATTCCAATGTAATTTACAACCTAGCAACGCGACTTCCAGAAAGGCTCTGCTGCCCTAGTACCCAGATTTGGGGATGGAGAAATGCTGCCTGCTTCAGGTCACTTCCCACAACAGGAGCTTTAAAACCATTGCTAAAGGTCACTAAATATTCCCAAAACTTGCAGTTCGGTAAATGACACCTGCTCTCTAAAAAAAGTCTGAGGTGGAAAATCGACCAAAAAATTCAAAAGAGGGCAACCTTCCAAGAAGACAATATCAAGAGTTATATTGTACTCCCAACTGTTTCCTTTTTTTAACAGAAATGAAAACGGCGGTGAAAAATGATGAGTTTTCCGAATTCTCAAAGCCATGCAAACCCAAATTACAAAACCCTATCAGCTCACAGCAGCCAGTAGGGCCATTAGCATAAATGCTGCAAACAATAAATGCTGAAGCGATTGTGGAGAAATGCGTACCCTCGATTCTAAGGGGGACGTGGTAAGTGCCACTAATGAAAACACAAAGAAGGTGCTTTGAAAAGGGAAACACGGTGCTACCAGTCAGTCAATCACAACCACTGCTGGGCCTATCACCTGAGAAAATGAGAATCAAAAAGTCACAGGCTGGCAATCCTGCACTCCAACAATATTTACCATAGCCAACACTTGGAAGCAATGAAAATGTCCATCAACCGAGGAACGCACAAAGTAGAAGTGGTCCACGTACACAGTGGAAAATTACTCCAATAAAAAATAAAAATTAAATTTAAAAATCCAACAAAAGTAAGGAGACATCAGCTTGTGTGGGTTTGTCCGGGCACACTCCACTCTAATTTATAACCGAGAAACACCACAGGCCGCAAGGCCTTTTCCCTAGTTACCAGGGTGGGGAACATAGAAAGGCTGCCGCCCTCTGGCAGTTACCTGCAAAAGCAGCTTTAAAGCCTGTGCTAATGGTCATTTCATAGGAACAAGTACTGCAGAACTGTAAATGAAACCTGCCCTCAAAATGTCTCGAGGGAGCTAATGGCCAAAACATTTCAAAATGTGACACATACTTTAAGAGAACACTTTGAAGAACTAAGGGGTAATCACAGCTTGAAAAATAAAAAGGACATGCCTTCAAGCTCAATTTCAATGGACTATGAGGCACATGCGAATTCAGCCCCAAAGAGGTATCAGCTCACACTTGTCAGAATAACCATCAGCAAGAAAACTACAAACAATAAATGCTGAAGGTGTTGTGGAGAAATGCATACCCTCAACTTCAAGGGGGACGGAAGTTGGAAAGGGCCACGAACTAGAACAGAATGGGGGTGCCTTAAAAACGTAAACATTGAGCTACCGTATGATCCAGCAGGCCCACTCTTCCACGTATAATCTAAGAAGAGAGAATTGGAAAGACACAGGCAGGCAAATCTGCATTGCACTGTATTACAATAGCCAAGATTTGGAAGTAACCAAAAAGACCACCAAGAGATGGGTGGACAAAGAAGTACTCCTCCATGTACAGATGGAATATTCGCTAGTGTAAAAAATGAACCAATGCCATTTGCAGCGCCATAGATGAGCCTAGACGTAATCACGCCACGTGTAGTCAGTGAGAAAGCAAAAGACACATATCCTATCATATCACTTTTAGGAGTTAGTTAAAAATTGATACCAATGAAGGTATTTCCACAGAGAAAGGCAATCACAGATTCATTAAAAAACTTATGGTTCACCAAATAGAAAGGGATGAGGATTGGATACATTACCATATTGGGGTTAACAGAGATATACAAACCATGTGAAATATATAATCACCAAAGACGTACGGAAGACCAGGAGAAGACTACTCAACATTGTGTCATAACCTACATGGGAAAAGGATGCGAGGAAGAAAAGATACACGTATATGTGTGAAAGACCCACATCTTGCACACCTAGAGCAAACAAACCAATGTAATCAAATCTGCTGGGATAAAAAATAAAAAGTAAATTACAAATATGAACAAGAAGTAATGAGACATAAACTTAAAGGGCTTTTTCCTGGCACATTCCATTCTAATTTACAACCTAGAACACCACTTCCATTAAGCCTCTGTTTCCCCAGTTACCAAATTTGGTAAAGGAGAAATGCTGCCACCTTGTGGCCGTGTCCTGCAAGAGCAGCTTTAAACTCACAGCTAATGGTTACTTAACATTCACAAGGACTCAGGGCTCTAAAGGACACCTGCCCTAAAAAATTGTGCTGAAGTAGGGAATGGACAAAAAAAATTCAAAACAGGCAAATGTTTCAAGAAGAGAGTATGAAGAGTTACGTTTTACTCACGCTCTTTTTTAAAAAAAGGAAAATGGATAAAAACTCAACCTCAGGGTGTGTTAGACCCATGCAATCTAATCTACAAAAAGTTTCAACTTACACCAGTCGACTGACCATCAGCAAAAAGTATACGAACAATAAATGCTGAAGGGGTTTTAGAGAACTGTGTACCCTCTACCTGCTGGTGAGACGTAAAGGGGTAACAGCCAATAATGAGAATAGAAAGGAGCTGTGTTTAAAAGTAAAAATGGAGGTACCATTCAATCCCCAGGCGCACCATTGGACCTCTCACCTGAGAAGACAAGAATCGAGAAGACACAGGCCGCAAAAGCTGCAGTGCAGCCTTTTTCACAATAGCCAAGACAGTGAAGCAACCAAAATGTCCAACAACAGGTGAATGGATAAAGAAGAAGTGGTCCATGTACACAATGGAATATTAGCCATGGAAAACAATGAACCATTGCTCTTTGAGGCACCACAAATGAGTCTGCAGATAATCATGAAAGATGAGGTAAGTTGGAAAGCAAAAGACCTGTATTCTATGATATCACTTATAGGCGTTATCTAATAACTGACACAAATGAACATATTTCCACAGAGAAAGACACTCACAGATTTAGAAAACAAACTATGCTCATCTAAAACGAAAGGTGGGGGGAATGGATAAATTAAGATTACTGTTACTATATGTATACAAACACATATTATATACATATCCCGAAAAGACCGACCATATAGCAAGGGAGGTCTGCGGAACCCTCTGTAACATTTTACATGGGAAGAGGATCTGTACTTGAATAGACATATATAATGTACAAATGAACCAGATTTTGTACACCTAGGACAAACAATATTCTAAGCTTTACCCCAATTAAAAAAAAAAATTAAAACCAAGAAGAAATAATGAGACATAAACTTATGGGGCTTTCTCCATGCACATTCCAATGTAATTTACAACCTAGCAACGCGACTTCCAGAAAGGCTCTGCTGCCCTAGTACCCAGATTTGGGGATGGAGAAATGCTGCCTGCTTCAGGTCACTTCCCACAACAGGAGCTTTAAAACCATTGCTAAAGGTCACTAAATATTCCCAAAACTTGCAGTTCGGTAAATGACACCTGCTCTCTAAAAAAAGTCTGAGGTGGAAAATCGACCAAAAAATTCAAAAGAGGGCAACCTTCCAAGAAGACAATATCAAGAGTTATATTGTACTCCCAACTGTTTCCTTTTTTTAACAGAAATGAAAACGGCGGTGAAAAATGATGAGTTTTCCGAATTCTCAAAGCCATGCAAACCCAAATTACAAAACCCTATCAGCTCACAGCAGCCAGTAGGGCCATTAGCATAAATGCTGCAAACAATAAATGCTGAAGCGATTGTGGAGAAATGCGTACCCTCGATTCTAAGGGGGACGTGGTAAGTGCCACTAATGAAAACACAAAGAAGGTGCTTTGAAAAGGGAAACACGGTGCTACCAGTCAGTCAATCACAACCACTGCTGGGCCTATCACCTGAGAAAATGAGAATCAAAAAGTCACAGGCTGGCAATCCTGCACTCCAACAATATTTACCATAGCCAACACTTGGAAGCAATGAAAATGTCCATCAACCGAGGAACGCACAAAGTAGAAGTGGTCCACGTACACAGTGGAAAATTACTCCAATAAAAAATAAAAATTAAATTTAAAAATCCAACAAAAGTAAGGAGACATCAGCTTGTGTGGGTTTGTCCGGGCACACTCCACTCTAATTTATAACCGAGAAACACCACAGGCCGCAAGGCCTTTTCCCTAGTTACCAGGGTGGGGAACATAGAAAGGCTGCCGCCCTCTGGCAGTTACCTGCAAAAGCAGCTTTAAAGCCTGTGCTAATGGTCATTTCATAGGAACAAGTACTGCAGAACTGTAAATGAAACCTGCCCTCAAAATGTCTCGAGGGAGCTAATGGCCAAAACATTTCAAAATGTGACACATACTTTAAGAGAACACTTTGAAGAACTAAGGGGTAATCACAGCTTGAAAAATAAAAAGGACATGCCTTCAAGCTCAATTTCAATGGACTATGAGGCACATGCGAATTCAGCCCCAAAGAGGTATCAGCTCACACTTGTCAGAATAACCATCAGCAAGAAAACTACAAACAATAAATGCTGAAGGTGTTGTGGAGAAATGCATACCCTCAACTTCAAGGGGGACGGAAGTTGGAAAGGGCCACGAACTAGAACAGAATGGGGGTGCCTTAAAAACGTAAACATTGAGCTACCGTATGATCCAGCAGGCCCACTCTTCCACGTATAATCTAAGAAGAGAGAATTGGAAAGACACAGGCAGGCAAATCTGCATTGCACTGTATTACAATAGCCAAGATTTGGAAGTAACCAAAAAGACCACCAAGAGATGGGTGGACAAAGAAGTACTCCTCCATGTACAGATGGAATATTCGCTAGTGTAAAAAATGAACCAATGCCATTTGCAGCGCCATAGATGAGCCTAGACGTAATCACGCCACGTGTAGTCAGTGAGAAAGCAAAAGACACATATCCTATCATATCACTTTTAGGAGTTAGTTAAAAATTGATACCAATGAAGGTATTTCCACAGAGAAAGGCAATCACAGATTCATTAAAAAACTTATGGTTCACCAAATAGAAAGGGATGAGGATTGGATACATTACCATATTGGGGTTAACAGAGATATACAAACCATGTGAAATATATAATCACCAAAGACGTACGGAAGACCAGGAGAAGACTACTCAACATTGTGTCATAACCTACATGGGAAAAGGATGCGAGGAAGAAAAGATACACGTATATGTGTGAAAGACCCACATCTTGCACACCTAGAGCAAACAAACCAATGTAATCAAATCTGCTGGGATAAAAAATAAAAAGTAAATTACAAATATGAACAAGAAGTAATGAGACATAAACTTAAAGGGCTTTTTCCTGGCACATTCCATTCTAATTTACAACCTAGAACACCACTTCCATTAAGCCTCTGTTTCCCCAGTTACCAAATTTGGTAAAGGAGAAATGCTGCCACCTTGTGGCCGTGTCCTGCAAGAGCAGCTTTAAACTCACAGCTAATGGTTACTTAACATTCACAAGGACTCAGGGCTCTAAAGGACACCTGCCCTAAAAAATTGTGCTGAAGTAGGGAATGGACAAAAAAAATTCAAAACAGGCAAATGTTTCAAGAAGAGAGTATGAAGAGTTACGTTTTACTCACGCTCTTTTTTAAAAAAAGGAAAATGGATAAAAACTCAACCTCAGGGTGTGTTAGACCCATGCAATCTAATCTACAAAAAGTTTCAACTTACACCAGTCGACTGACCATCAGCAAAAAGTATACGAACAATAAATGCTGAAGGGGTTTTAGAGAACTGTGTACCCTCTACCTGCTGGTGAGACGTAAAGGGGTAACAGCCAATAATGAGAACAGAAAGGAGCTGTGTTTAAAAGTAAAAATGGAGGTACCATTCAATCCCCAGGCGCACCATTGGACCTCTCACCTGAGAAGACAAGAATCGAGAAGACACAGGCCGCAAAAGCTGCAGTGCAGCCTTATTCACAATAGCCAAGACAGTGAAGCAACCAAAATGTCCAACAACAGGTGAATGGATAAAGAAGAAGTGGTCCATGTAGACAATGGAATATTAGCCATGGAAAACAATGAACCATTGCTCTTTGAGGCACCACAAATGAGTCTGCAGATAATCATGAAAGATGAGGTAAGTTGGAAAGCAAAAGACCTGTATTCTATGATATCACTTATAGGCGTTATCTAATAACTGACACAAATGAACATATTTCCACAGAGAAAGACACTCACAGATTTAGAAAACAAACTATGCTCATCTAAAACGAAAGGTGGGGGGAATGGATAAATTAAGATTACTGTTACTATATGTATACAAACACATATTATATACATATCCCGAAAAGACCGACCATATAGCAAGGGAGGTCTGCGGAACCCTCTGTAACATTTTACATGGGAAGAGGATCTGTACTTGAATAGACATATATAATGTACAAATGAACCAGATTTTGTACACCTAGGACAAACAATATTCTAAGCTTTACCCCAATTAAAAAAAAAAATTAAAACCAAGAAGAAATAATGAGACATAAACTTATGGGGCTTTCTCCATGCACATTCCAATGTAATTTACAACCTAGCAACGCGACTTCCAGAAAGGCTCTGCTGCCCTAGTACCCAGATTTGGGGATGGAGAAATGTTGCCTGCTTCAGGTCACTTCCCACAACAGGAGCTTTAAAACCATTGCTAAAGGTCACTAAATATTCCCAAAACTTGCAGTTCGGTAAATGACACCTGCTCTCTAAAAAAAGTCTGAGGTGGAAAATCGACCAAAAAATTCAAAAGAGGGCAACCTTCCAAGAAGACAATATCAAGAGTTATATTGTACTCCCAACTGTTTCCTTTTTTTAACAGAAATGAAAACGGCGGTGAAAAATGATGAGTTTTACGAATTCTCAAAGCCATGCAAACCCAAATTACAAAACCCTATCAGCTCACAGCAGCCAGTAGGGCCATTAGCATAAATGCTGCAAACAATAAATGCTGAAGCGATTGTGGAGAAATGCGTACCCTCGATTCTAAGGGGGACGTGGTAAGTGCCACTAATGAAAACACAAAGAAGGTGCTTTGAAAAGGGAAACACGGTGCTACCAGTCAGTCAATCACAACCACTGCTGGGCCTATCACCTGAGAAAATGAGAATCAAAAAGTCACAGGCTGGCAATCCTGCACTCCAACAATATTTACCATAGCCAACACTTGGAAGCAATGAAAATGTCCATCAACCGAGGAACGCACAAAGTAGAAGTGGTCCACGTACACAGTGGAAAATTACTCCAATAAAAAATAAAAATTAAATTTAAAAATCCAACAAAAGTAAGGAGACATCAGCTTGTGTGGGTTTGTCCGGGCACACTCCACTCTAATTTATAACCGAGAAACACCACAGGCCGCAAGGCCTTTTCCCTAGTTACCAGGGTGGGGAACATAGAAAGGCTGCCGCCCTCTGGCAGTTACCTGCAAAAGCAGCTTTAAAGCCTGTGCTAATGGTCATTTCATAGGAACAAGTACTGCAGAACTGTAAATGAAACCTGCCCTCAAAATGTCTCGAGGGAGCTAATGGCCAAAACATTTCAAAATGTGACACATACTTTAAGAGAACACTTTGAAGAACTAAGGGGTAATCACAGCTTGAAAAATAAAAAGGACATGCCTTCAAGCTCAATTTCAATGGACTATGAGGCACATGCGAATTCAGCCCCAAAGAGGTATCAGCTCACACTTGTCAGAATAACCATCAGCAAGAAAACTACAAACAATAAATGCTGAAGGTGTTGTGGAGAAATGCATACCCTCAACTTCAAGGGGGACGGAAGTTGGAAAGGGCCACGAACTAGAACAGAATGGGGGTGCCTTAAAAACGTAAACATTGAGCTACCGTATGATCCAGCAGGCCCACTCTTCCACGTATAATCTAAGAAGAGAGAATTGGAAAGACACAGGCAGGCAAATCTGCATTGCACTGTATTACAATAGCCAAGATTTGGAAGTAACCAAAAAGACCACCAAGAGATGGGTGGACAAAGAAGTACTCCTCCATGTACAGATGGAATATTCGCTAGTGTAAAAAATGAACCAATGCCATTTGCAGCGCCATAGATGAGCCTAGACGTAATCACGCCACGTGTAGTCAGTGAGAAAGCAAAAGACACATATCCTATCATATCACTTTTAGGAGTTAGTTAAAAATTGATACCAATGAAGGTATTTCCACAGAGAAAGGCAATCACAGATTCATTAAAAAACTTATGGTTCACCAAATAGAAAGGGATGAGGATTGGATACATTACCATATTGGGGTTAACAGAGATATACAAACCATGTGAAATATATAATCACCAAAGACGTACGGAAGACCAGGAGAAGACTACTCAACATTGTGTCATAACCTACATGGGAAAAGGATGCGAGGAAGAAAAGATACACGTATATGTGTGAAAGACCCACATCTTGCACACCTAGAGCAAACAAACCAATGTAATCAAATCTGCTGGGATAAAAAATAAAAAGTAAATTACAAATATGAACAAGAAGTAATGAGACATAAACTTAAAGGGCTTTTTCCTGGCACATTCCATTCTAATTTACAACCTAGAACACCACTTCCATTAAGCCTCTGTTTCCCCAGTTACCAAATTTGGTAAAGGAGAAATGCTGCCACCTTGTGGCCGTGTCCTGCAAGAGCAGCTTTAAACTCACAGCTAATGGTTACTTAACATTCACAAGGACTCAGGGCTCTAAAGGACACCTGCCCTAAAAAATTGTGCTGAAGTAGGGAATGGACAAAAAAAATTCAAAACAGGCAAATGTTTCAAGAAGAGAGTATGAAGAGTTACGTTTTACTCACGCTCTTTTTTAAAAAAAGGAAAATGGATAAAAACTCAACCTCAGGGTGTGTTAGACCCATGCAATCTAATCTACAAAAAGTTTCAACTTACACCAGTCGACTGACCATCAGCAAAAAGTATACGAACAATAAATGCTGAAGGGGTTTTAGAGAACTGTGTACCCTCTACCTGCTGGTGAGACGTAAAGGGGTAACAGCCAATAATGAGAACAGAAAGGAGCTGTGTTTAAAAGTAAAAATGGAGGTACCATTCAATCCCCAGGCGCACCATTGGACCTCTCACCTGAGAAGACAAGAATCGAGAAGACACAGGCCGCAAAAGCTGCAGTGCAGCCTTATTCACAATAGCCAAGACAGTGAAGCAACCAAAATGTCCAACAACAGGTGAATGGATAAAGAAGAAGTGGTCCATGTAGACAATGGAATATTAGCCATGGAAAACAATGAACCATTGCTCTTTGAGGCACCACAAATGAGTCTGCAGATAATCATGAAAGATGAGGTAAGTTGGAAAGCAAAAGACCTGTATTCTATGATATCACTTATAGGCGTTATCTAATAACTGACACAAATGAACATATTTCCACAGAGAAAGACACTCACAGATTTAGAAAACAAACTATGCTCATCTAAAACGAAAGGTGGGGGGAATGGATAAATTAAGATTACTGTTACTATATGTATACAAACACATATTATATACATATCCCGAAAAGACCGACCATATAGCAAGGGAGGTCTGCGGAACCCTCTGTAACATTTTACATGGGAAGAGGATCTGTACTTGAATAGACATATATAATGTACAAATGAACCAGATTTTGTACACCTAGGACAAACAATATTCTAAGCTTTACCCCAATTAAAAAAAAAAATTAAAACCAAGAAGAAATAATGAGACATAAACTTATGGGGCTTTCTCCATGCACATTCCAATGTAATTTACAACCTAGCAACGCGACTTCCAGAAAGGCTCTGCTGCCCTAGTACCCAGATTTGGGGATGGAGAAATGTTGCCTGCTTCAGGTCACTTCCCACAACAGGAGCTTTAAAACCATTGCTAAAGGTCACTAAATATTCACAAAACTTGCAGTTCGGTAAATGACACCTGCTCTCTAAAAAAAGTCTGAGGTGGAAAATCGACCAAAAAATTCAAAAGAGGGCAACCTTCCAAGAAGACAATATCAAGAGTTATATTGTACTCCCAACTGTTTCCTTTTTTTAACAGAAATGAAAACGGCGGTGAAAAATGATGAGTTTTACGAATTCTCAAAGCCATGCAAACCCAAATTACAAAACCCTATCAGCTCACAGCAGCCAGTAGGGCCATTAGCATAAATGCTGCAAACAATAAATGCTGAAGCGATTGTGGAGAAATGCGTACCCTCGATTCTAAGGGGGACGTGGTAAGTGCCACTAATGAAAACACAAAGAAGGTGCTTTGAAAAGGGAAACACGGTGCTACCAGTCAGTCAATCACAACCACTGCTGGGCCTATCACCTGAGAAAATGAGAATCAAAAAGTCACAGGCTGGCAATCCTGCACTCCAACAATATTTACCATAGCCAACACTTGGAAGCAATGAAAATGTCCATCAACCGAGGAACGCACAAAGTAGAAGTGGTCCACGTACACAGTGGAAAATTACTCCAATAAAAAATAAAAATTAAATTTAAAAATCCAACAAAAGTAAGGAGACATCAGCTTGTGTGGGTTTGTCCGGGCACACTCCACTCTAATTTATAACCGAGAAACACCACAGGCCGCAAGGCCTTTTCCCTAGTTACCAGGGTGGGGAACATAGAAAGGCTGCCGCCCTCTGGCAGTTACCTGCAAAAGCAGCTTTAAAGCCTGTGCTAATGGTCATTTCATAGGAACAAGTACTGCAGAACTGTAAATGAAACCTGCCCTCAAAATGTCTCGAGGGAGCTAATGGCCAAAACATTTCAAAATGTGACACATACTTTAAGAGAACACTTTGAAGAACTAAGGGGTAATCACAGCTTGAAAAATAAAAAGGACATGCCTTCAAGCTCAATTTCAATGGACTATGAGGCACATGCGAATTCAGCCCCAAAGAGGTATCAGCTCACACTTGTCAGAATAACCATCAGCAAGAAAACTACAAACAATAAATGCTGAAGGTGTTGTGGAGAAATGCATACCCTCAACTTCAAGGGGGACGGAAGTTGGAAAGGGCCACGAACTAGAACAGAATGGGGGTGCCTTAAAAACGTAAACATTGAGCTACCGTATGATCCAGCAGGCCCACTCTTCCACGTATAATCTAAGAAGAGAGAATTGGAAAGACACAGGCAGGCAAATCTGCATTGCACTGTATTACAATAGCCAAGATTTGGAAGTAACCAAAAAGACCACCAAGAGATGGGTGGACAAAGAAGTACTCCTCCATGTACAGATGGAATATTCGCTAGTGTAAAAAATGAACCAATGCCATTTGCAGCGCCATAGATGAGCCTAGACGTAATCACGCCACGTGTAGTCAGTGAGAAAGCAAAAGACACATATCCTATCATATCACTTTTAGGAGTTAGTTAAAAATTGATACCAATGAAGGTATTTCCACAGAGAAAGGCAATCACAGATTCATTAAAAAACTTATGGTTCACCAAATAGAAAGGGATGAGGATTGGATACATTACCATATTGGGGTTAACAGAGATATACAAACCATGTGAAATATATAATCACCAAAGACGTACGGAAGACCAGGAGAAGACTACTCAACATTGTGTCATAACCTACATGGGAAAAGGATGCGAGGAAGAAAAGATACACGTATATGTGTGAAAGACCCACATCTTGCACACCTAGAGCAAACAAACCAATGTAATCAAATCTGCTGGGATAAAAAATAAAAAGTAAATTACAAATATGAACAAGAAGTAATGAGACATAAACTTAAAGGGCTTTTTCCTGGCACATTCCATTCTAATTTACAACCTAGAACACCACTTCCATTAAGCCTCTGTTTCCCCAGTTACCAAATTTGGTAAAGGAGAAATGCTGCCACCTTGTGGCCGTGTCCTGCAAGAGCAGCTTTAAACTCACAGCTAATGGTTACTTAACATTCACAAGGACTCAGGGCTCTAAAGGACACCTGCCCTAAAAAATTGTGCTGAAGTAGGGAATGGACAAAAAAAATTCAAAACAGGCAAATGTTTCAAGAAGAGAGTATGAAGAGTTACGTTTTACTCACGCTCTTTTTTAAAAAAAGGAAAATGGATAAAAACTCAACCTCAGGGTGTGTTAGACCCATGCAATCTAATCTACAAAAAGTTTCAACTTACACCAGTCGACTGACCATCAGCAAAAAGTATACGAACAATAAATGCTGAAGGGGTTTTAGAGAACTGTGTACCCTCTACCTGCTGGTGAGACGTAAAGGGGTAACAGCCAATAATGAGAACAGAAAGGAGCTGTGTTTAAAAGTAAAAATGGAGGTACCATTCAATCCCCAGGCGCACCATTGGACCTCTCACCTGAGAAGACAAGAATCGAGAAGACACAGGCCGCAAAAGCTGCAGTGCAGCCTTATTCACAATAGCCAAGACAGTGAAGCAACCAAAATGTCCAACAACAGGTGAATGGATAAAGAAGAAGTGGTCCATGTAGACAATGGAATATTAGCCATGGAAAACAATGAACCATTGCTCTTTGAGGCACCACAAATGAGTCTGCAGATAATCATGAAAGATGAGGTAAGTTGGAAAGCAAAAGACCTGTATTCTATGATATCACTTATAGGCGTTATCTAATAACTGACACAAATGAACATATTTCCACAGAGAAAGACACTCACAGATTTAGAAAACAAACTATGCTCATCTAAAACGAAAGGTGGGGGGAATGGATAAATTAAGATTACTGTTACTATATGTATACAAACACATATTATATACATATCCCGAAAAGACCGACCATATAGCAAGGGAGGTCTGCGGAACCCTCTGTAACATTTTACATGGGAAGAGGATCTGTACTTGAATAGACATATATAATGTACAAATGAACCAGATTTTGTACACCTAGGACAAACAATATTCTAAGCTTTACCCCAATTAAAAAAAAAAATTAAAACCAAGAAGAAATAATGAGACATAAACTTATGGGGCTTTCTCCATGCACATTCCAATGTAATTTACAACCTAGCAACGCGACTTCCAGAAAGGCTCTGCTGCCCTAGTACCCAGATTTGGGGATGGAGAAATGCTGCCTGCTTCAGGTCACTTCCCACAACAGGAGCTTTAAAACCATTGCTAAAGGTCACTAAATATTCCCAAAACTTGCAGTTCGGTAAATGACACCTGCTCTCTAAAAAAAGTCTGAGGTGGAAAATCGACCAAAAAATTCAAAAGAGGGCAACCTTCCAAGAAGACAATATCAAGAGTTATATTGTACTCCCAACTGTTTCCTTTTTTTAACAGAAATGAAAACGGCGGTGAAAAATGATGAGTTTTCCGAATTCTCAAAGCCATGCAAACCCAAATTACAAAACCCTATCAGCTCACAGCAGCCAGTAGGGCCATTAGCATAAATGCTGCAAACAATAAATGCTGAAGCGATTGTGGAGAAATGCGTACCCTCGATTCTAAGGGGGACGTGGTAAGTGCCACTAATGAAAACACAAAGAAGGTGCTTTGAAAAGGGAAACACGGTGCTACCAGTCAGTCAATCACAACCACTGCTGGGCCTATCACCTGAGAAAATGAGAATCAAAAAGTCACAGGCTGGCAATCCTGCACTCCAACAATATTTACCATAGCCAACACTTGGAAGCAATGAAAATGTCCATCAACCGAGGAACGCACAAAGTAGAAGTGGTCCACGTACACAGTGGAAAATTACTCCAATAAAAAATAAAAATTAAATTTAAAAATCCAACAAAAGTAAGGAGACATCAGCTTGTGTGGGTTTGTCCGGGCACACTCCACTCTAATTTATAACCGAGAAACACCACAGGCCGCAAGGCCTTTTCCCTAGTTACCAGGGTGGGGAACATAGAAAGGCTGCCGCCCTCTGGCAGTTACCTGCAAAAGCAGCTTTAAAGCCTGTGCTAATGGTCATTTCATAGGAACAAGTACTGCAGAACTGTAAATGAAACCTGCCCTCAAAATGTCTCGAGGGAGCTAATGGCCAAAACATTTCAAAATGTGACACATACTTTAAGAGAACACTTTGAAGAACTAAGGGGTAATCACAGCTTGAAAAATAAAAAGGACATGCCTTCAAGCTCAATTTCAATGGACTATGAGGCACATGCGAATTCAGCCCCAAAGAGGTATCAGCTCACACTTGTCAGAATAACCATCAGCAAGAAAACTACAAACAATAAATGCTGAAGGTGTTGTGGAGAAATGCATACCCTCAACTTCAAGGGGGACGGAAGTTGGAAAGGGCCACGAACTAGAACAGAATGGGGGTGCCTTAAAAACGTAAACATTGAGCTACCGTATGATCCAGCAGGCCCACTCTTCCACGTATAATCTAAGAAGAGAGAATTGGAAAGACACAGGCAGGCAAATCTGCATTGCACTGTATTACAATAGCCAAGATTTGGAAGTAACCAAAAAGACCACCAAGAGATGGGTGGACAAAGAAGTACTCCTCCATGTACAGATGGAATATTCGCTAGTGTAAAAAATGAACCAATGCCATTTGCAGCGCCATAGATGAGCCTAGACGTAATCACGCCACGTGTAGTCAGTGAGAAAGCAAAAGACACATATCCTATCATATCACTTTTAGGAGTTAGTTAAAAATTGATACCAATGAAGGTATTTCCACAGAGAAAGGCAATCACAGATTCATTAAAAAACTTATGGTTCACCAAATAGAAAGGGATGAGGATTGGATACATTACCATATTGGGGTTAACAGAGATATACAAACCATGTGAAATATATAATCACCAAAGACGTACGGAAGACCAGGAGAAGACTACTCAACATTGTGTCATAACCTACATGGGAAAAGGATGCGAGGAAGAAAAGATACACGTATATGTGTGAAAGACCCACATCTTGCACACCTAGAGCAAACAAACCAATGTAATCAAATCTGCTGGGATAAAAAATAAAAAGTAAATTACAAATATGAACAAGAAGTAATGAGACATAAACTTAAAGGGCTTTTTCCTGGCACATTCCATTCTAATTTACAACCTAGAACACCACTTCCATTAAGCCTCTGTTTCCCCAGTTACCAAATTTGGTAAAGGAGAAATGCTGCCACCTTGTGGCCGTGTCCTGCAAGAGCAGCTTTAAACTCACAGCTAATGGTTACTTAACATTCACAAGGACTCAGGGCTCTAAAGGACACCTGCCCTAAAAAATTGTGCTGAAGTAGGGAATGGACAAAAAAAATTCAAAACAGGCAAATGTTTCAAGAAGAGAGTATGAAGAGTTACGTTTTACTCACGCTCTTTTTTAAAAAAAGGAAAATGGATAAAAACTCAACCTCAGGGTGTGTTAGACCCATGCAATCTAATCTACAAAAAGTTTCAACTTACACCAGTCGACTGACCATCAGCAAAAAGTATACGAACAATAAATGCTGAAGGGGTTTTAGAGAACTGTGTACCCTCTACCTGCTGGTGAGACGTAAAGGGGTAACAGCCAATAATGAGAACAGAAAGGAGCTGTGTTTAAAAGTAAAAATGGAGGTACCATTCAATCCCCAGGCGCACCATTGGACCTCTCACCTGAGAAGACAAGAATCGAGAAGACACAGGCCGCAAAAGCTGCAGTGCAGCCTTATTCACAATAGCCAAGACAGTGAAGCAACCAAAATGTCCAACAACAGGTGAATGGATAAAGAAGAAGTGGTCCATGTAGACAATGGAATATTAGCCATGGAAAACAATGAACCATTGCTCTTTGAGGCACCACAAATGAGTCTGCAGATAATCATGAAAGATGAGGTAAGTTGGAAAGCAAAAGACCTGTATTCTATGATATCACTTATAGGCGTTATCTAATAACTGACACAAATGAACATATTTCCACAGAGAAAGACACTCACAGATTTAGAAAACAAACTATGCTCATCTAAAACGAAAGGTGGGGGGAATGGATAAATTAAGATTACTGTTACTATATGTATACAAACACATATTATATACATATCCCGAAAAGACCGACCATATAGCAAGGGAGGTCTGCGGAACCCTCTGTAACATTTTACATGGGAAGAGGATCTGTACTTGAATAGACATATATAATGTACAAATGAACCAGATTTTGTACACCTAGGACAAACAATATTCTAAGCTTTACCCCAATTAAAAAAAAAAATTAAAACCAAGAAGAAATAATGAGACATAAACTTATGGGGCTTTCTCCATGCACATTCCAATGTAATTTACAACCTAGCAACGCGACTTCCAGAAAGGCTCTGCTGCCCTAGTACCCAGATTTGGGGATGGAGAAATGCTGCCTGCTTCAGGTCACTTCCCACAACAGGAGCTTTAAAACCATTGCTAAAGGTCACTAAATATTCACAAAACTTGCAGTTCGGTAAATGACACCTGCTCTCTAAAAAAAGTCTGAGGTGGAAAATCGACCAAAAAATTCAAAAGAGGGCAACCTTCCAAGAAGACAATATCAAGAGTTATATTGTACTCCCAACTGTTTCCTTTTTTTAACAGAAATGAAAACGGCGGTGAAAAATGATGAGTTTTACGAATTCTCAAAGCCATGCAAACCCAAATTACAAAACCCTATCAGCTCACAGCAGCCAGTAGGGCCATTAGCATAAATGCTGCAAACAATAAATGCTGAAGCGATTGTGGAGAAATGCGTACCCTCGATTCTAAGGGGGACGTGGTAAGTGCCACTAATGAAAACACAAAGAAGGTGCTTTGAAAAGGGAAACACGGTGCTACCAGTCAGTCAATCACAACCACTGCTGGGCCTATCACCTGAGAAAATGAGAATCAAAAAGTCACAGGCTGGCAATCCTGCACTCCAACAATATTTACCATAGCCAACACTTGGAAGCAATGAAAATGTCCATCAACCGAGGAACGCACAAAGTAGAAGTGGTCCACGTACACAGTGGAAAATTACTCCAATAAAAAATAAAAATTAAATTTAAAAATCCAACAAAAGTAAGGAGACATCAGCTTGTGTGGGTTTGTCCGGGCACACTCCACTCTAATTTATAACCGAGAAACACCACAGGCCGCAAGGGCTTTTCCCTAGTTACCAGGGTGGGGAACATAGAAAGGCTGCCGCCCTCTGGCAGTTACCTGCAAAAGCAGCTTTAAAGCCTGTGCTAATGGTCATTTCATAGGAACAAGTACTGCAGAACTGTAAATGAAACCTGCCCTCAAAATGTCTCGAGGGAGCTAATGGCCAAAACATTTCAAAATGTGACACATACTTTAAGAGAACACTTTGAAGAACTAAGGGGTAATCACAGCTTGAAAAATAAAAAGGACATGCCTTCAAGCTCAATTTCAATGGACTATGAGGCACATGCGAATTCAGCCCCAAAGAGGTATCAGCTCACACTTGTCAGAATAACCATCAGCAAGAAAACTACAAACAATAAATGCTGAAGGTGTTGTGGAGAAATGCATACCCTCAACTTCAAGGGGGACGGAAGTTGGAAAGGGCCACGAACTAGAACAGAATGGGGGTGCCTTAAAAACGTAAACATTGAGCTACCGTATGATCCAGCAGGCCCACTCTTCCACGTATAATCTAAGAAGAGAGAATTGGAAAGACACAGGCAGGCAAATCTGCATTGCACTGTATTACAATAGCCAAGATTTGGAAGTAACCAAAAAGACCACCAAGAGATGGGTGGACAAAGAAGTACTCCTCCATGTACAGATGGAATATTCGCTAGTGTAAAAAATGAACCAATGCCATTTGCAGCGCCATAGATGAGCCTAGACGTAATCACGCCACGTGTAGTCAGTGAGAAAGCAAAAGACACATATCCTATCATATCACTTTTAGGAGTTAGTTAAAAATTGATACCAATGAAGGTATTTCCACAGAGAAAGGCAATCACAGATTCATTAAAAAACTTATGGTTCACCAAATAGAAAGGGATGAGGATTGGATACATTACCATATTGGGGTTAACAGAGATATACAAACCATGTGAAATATATAATCACCAAAGACGTACGGAAGACCAGGAGAAGACTACTCAACATTGTGTCATAACCTACATGGGAAAAGGATGCGAGGAAGAAAAGATACACGTATATGTGTGAAAGACCCACATCTTGCACACCTAGAGCAAACAAACCAATGTAATCAAATCTGCTGGGATAAAAAATAAAAAGTAAATTACAAATATGAACAAGAAGTAATGAGACATAAACTTAAAGGGCTTTTTCCTGGCACATTCCATTCTAATTTACAACCTAGAACACCACTTCCATTAAGCCTCTGTTTCCCCAGTTACCAAATTTGGTAAAGGAGAAATGCTGCCACCTTGTGGCCGTGTCCTGCAAGAGCAGCTTTAAACTCACAGCTAATGGTTACTTAACATTCACAAGGACTCAGGGCTCTAAAGGACACCTGCCCTAAAAAATTGTGCTGAAGTAGGGAATGGACAAAAAAAATTCAAAACAGGCAAATGTTTCAAGAAGAGAGTATGAAGAGTTACGTTTTACTCACGCTCTTTTTTAAAAAAAGGAAAATGGATAAAAACTCAACCTCAGGGTGTGTTAGACCCATGCAATCTAATCTACAAAAAGTTTCAACTTACACCAGTCGACTGACCATCAGCAAAAAGTATACGAACAATAAATGCTGAAGGGGTTTTAGAGAACTGTGTACCCTCTACCTGCTGGTGAGACGTAAAGGGGTAACAGCCAATAATGAGAACAGAAAGGAGCTGTGTTTAAAAGTAAAAATGGAGGTACCATTCAATCCCCAGGCGCACCATTGGACCTCTCACCTGAGAAGACAAGAATCGAGAAGACACAGGCCGCAAAAGCTGCAGTGCAGCCTTATTCACAATAGCCAAGACAGTGAAGCAACCAAAATGTCCAACAACAGGTGAATGGATAAAGAAGAAGTGGTCCATGTAGACAATGGAATATTAGCCATGGAAAACAATGAACCATTGCTCTTTGAGGCACCACAAATGAGTCTGCAGATAATCATGAAAGATGAGGTAAGTTGGAAAGCAAAAGACCTGTATTCTATGATATCACTTATAGGCGTTATCTAATAACTGACACAAATGAACATATTTCCACAGAGAAAGACACTCACAGATTTAGAAAACAAACTATGCTCATCTAAAACGAAAGGTGGGGGGAATGGATAAATTAAGATTACTGTTACTATATGTATACAAACACATATTATATACATATCCCGAAAAGACCGACCATATAGCAAGGGAGGTCTGCGGAACCCTCTGTAACATTTTACATGGGAAGAGGATCTGTACTTGAATAGACATATATAATGTACAAATGAACCAGATTTTGTACACCTAGGACAAACAATATTCTAAGCTTTACCCCAATTAAAAAAAAAAATTAAAACCAAGAAGAAATAATGAGACATAAACTTATGGGGCTTTCTCCATGCACATTCCAATGTAATTTACAACCTAGCAACGCGACTTCCAGAAAGGCTCTGCTGCCCTAGTACCCAGATTTGGGGATGGAGAAATGCTGCCTGCTTCAGGTCACTTCCCACAACAGGAGCTTTAAAACCATTGCTAAAGGTCACTAAATATTCCCAAAACTTGCAGTTCGGTAAATGACACCTGCTCTCTAAAAAAAGTCTGAGGTGGAAAATCGACCAAAAAATTCAAAAGAGGGCAACCTTCCAAGAAGACAATATCAAGAGTTATATTGTACTCCCAACTGTTTCCTTTTTTTAACAGAAATGAAAACGGCGGTGAAAAATGATGAGTTTTACGAATTCTCAAAGCCATGCAAACCCAAATTACAAAACCCTATCAGCTCACAGCAGCCAGTAGGGCCATTAGCATAAATGCTGCAAACAATAAATGCTGAAGCGATTGTGGAGAAATGCGTACCCTCGATTCTAAGGGGGACGTGGTAAGTGCCACTAATGAAAACACAAAGAAGGTGCTTTGAAAAGGGAAACACGGTGCTACCAGTCAGTCAATCACAACCACTGCTGGGCCTATCACCTGAGAAAATGAGAATCAAAAAGTCACAGGCTGGCAATCCTGCACTCCAACAATATTTACCATAGCCAACACTTGGAAGCAATGAAAATGTCCATCAACCGAGGAACGCACAAAGTAGAAGTGGTCCACGTACACAGTGGAAAATTACTCCAATAAAAAATAAAAATTAAATTTAAAAATCCAACAAAAGTAAGGAGACATCAGCTTGTGTGGGTTTGTCCGGGCACACTCCACTCTAATTTATAACCGAGAAACACCACAGGCCGCAAGGGCTTTTCCCTAGTTACCAGGGTGGGGAACATAGAAAGGCTGCCGCCCTCTGGCAGTTACCTGCAAAAGCAGCTTTAAAGCCTGTGCTAATGGTCATTTCATAGGAACAAGTACTGCAGAACTGTAAATGAAACCTGCCCTCAAAATGTCTCGAGGGAGCTAATGGCCAAAACATTTCAAAATGTGACACATACTTTAAGAGAACACTTTGAAGAACTAAGGGGTAATCACAGCTTGAAAAATAAAAAGGACATGCCTTCAAGCTCAATTTCAATGGACTATGAGGCACATGCGAATTCAGCCCCAAAGAGGTATCAGCTCACACTTGTCAGAATAACCATCAGCAAGAAAACTACAAACAATAAATGCTGAAGGTGTTGTGGAGAAATGCATACCCTCAACTTCAAGGGGGACGGAAGTTGGAAAGGGCCACGAACTAGAACAGAATGGGGGTGCCTTAAAAACGTAAACATTGAGCTACCGTATGATCCAGCAGGCCCACTCTTCCACGTATAATCTAAGAAGAGAGAATTGGAAAGACACAGGCAGGCAAATCTGCATTGCACTGTATTACAATAGCCAAGATTTGGAAGTAACCAAAAAGACCACCAAGAGATGGGTGGACAAAGAAGTACTCCTCCATGTACAGATGGAATATTCGCTAGTGTAAAAAATGAACCAATGCCATTTGCAGCGCCATAGATGAGCCTAGACGTAATCACGCCACGTGTAGTCAGTGAGAAAGCAAAAGACACATATCCTATCATATCACTTTTAGGAGTTAGTTAAAAATTGATACCAATGAAGGTATTTCCACAGAGAAAGGCAATCACAGATTCATTAAAAAACTTATGGTTCACCAAATAGAAAGGGATGAGGATTGGATACATTACCATATTGGGGTTAACAGAGATATACAAACCATGTGAAATATATAATCACCAAAGACGTACGGAAGACCAGGAGAAGACTACTCAACATTGTGTCATAACCTACATGGGAAAAGGATGCGAGGAAGAAAAGATACACGTATATGTGTGAAAGACCCACATCTTGCACACCTAGAGCAAACAAACCAATGTAATCAAATCTGCTGGGATAAAAAATAAAAAGTAAATTACAAATATGAACAAGAAGTAATGAGACATAAACTTAAAGGGCTTTTTCCTGGCACATTCCATTCTAATTTACAACCTAGAACACCACTTCCATTAAGCCTCTGTTTCCCCAGTTACCAAATTTGGTAAAGGAGAAATGCTGCCACCTTGTGGCCGTGTCCTGCAAGAGCAGCTTTAAACTCACAGCTAATGGTTACTTAACATTCACAAGGACTCAGGGCTCTAAAGGACACCTGCCCTAAAAAATTGTGCTGAAGTAGGGAATGGACAAAAAAAATTCAAAACAGGCAAATGTTTCAAGAAGAGAGTATGAAGAGTTACGTTTTACTCACGCTCTTTTTTAAAAAAAGGAAAATGGATAAAAGCTCAACCTCAGGGTGTGTTAGACCCATGCAATCTAATCTACAAAAAGTTTCAACTTACACCAGTCGACTGACCATCAGCAAAAAGTATACGAACAATAAATGCTGAAGGGGTTTTAGAGAACTGTGTACCCTCTACCTGCTGGTGAGACGTAAAGGGGTAACAGCCAATAATGAGAACAGAAAGGAGCTGTGTTTAAAAGTAAAAATGGAGGTACCATTCAATCCCCAGGTGCACCATTGGACCTCTCACCTGAGAAGACAAGAATCGAGAAGACACAGGCCGCAAAAGCTGCAGTGCAGCCTTTTTCACAATAGCCAAGACAGTGAAGCAACCAAAATGTCCAACAACAGGTGAATGGATAAAGAAGAAGTGGTCCATGTACACAATGGAATATTAGCCATGGAAAACAATGAACCATTGCTCTTTGAGGCACCACAAATGAGTCTGCAGATAATCATGAAAGATGAGGTAAGTTGGAAAGCAAAAGACGTGTATTCTATGATATCACTTATAGGCGTTATCTAATAACTGACACAAATGAACATATTTCCACAGAGAAAGACACTCACAGATTTAGAAAACAAACTATGCTCATCTAAAACGAAAGGTGGGGGGAATGGATAAATTAAGATTACTGTTACTATATGTATACAAACACATATTATATACATATCCCGAAAAGACCGACCATATAGCAAGGGAGGTCTGCGGAACCCTCTGTAACATTTTACATGGGAAGAGGATCTGTACTTGAATAGACATATATAATGTACAAATGAACCAGATTTTGTACACCTAGGACAAACAATATTCTAAGCTTTACCCCAATTAAAAAAAAAAATTAAAACCAAGAAGAAATAATGAGACATAAACTTATGGGGCTTTCTCCATGCACATTCCAATGTAATTTACAACCTAGCAACGCGACTTCCAGAAAGGCTCTGCTGCCCTAGTACCCAGATTTGGGGATGGAGAAATGCTGCCTGCTTCAGGTCACTTCCCACAACAGGAGCTTTAAAACCATTGCTAAAGGTCACTAAATATTCCCAAAACTTGCAGTTCGGTAAATGACACCTGCTCTCTAAAAAAAGTCTGAGGTGGAAAATCGACCAAAAAATTCAAAAGAGGGCAACCTTCCAAGAAGACAATATCAAGAGTTATATTGTACTCCCAACTGTTTCCTTTTTTTAACAGAAATGAAAACGGCGGTGAAAAATGATGAGTTTTACGAATTCTCAAAGCCATGCAAACCCAAATTACAAAACCCTATCAGCTCACAGCAGCCAGTAGGGCCATTAGCATAAATGCTGCAAACAATAAATGCTGAAGCGATTGTGGAGAAATGCGTACCCTCGATTCTAAGGGGGACGTGGTAAGTGCCACTAATGAAAACACAAAGAAGGTGCTTTGAAAAGGGAAACACGGTGCTACCAGTCAGTCAATCACAACCACTGCTGGGCCTATCACCTGAGAAAATGAGAATCAAAAAGTCACAGGCTGGCAATCCTGCACTCCAACAATATTTACCATAGCCAACACTTGGAAGCAATGAAAATGTCCATCAACCGAGGAACGCACAAAGTAGAAGTGGTCCACGTACACAGTGGAAAATTACTCCAATAAAAAATAAAAATTAAATTTAAAAATCCAACAAAAGTAAGGAGACATCAGCTTGTGTGGGTTTGTCCGGGCACACTCCACTCTAATTTATAACCGAGAAACACCACAGGCCGCAAGGCCTTTTCCCTAGTTACCAGGGTGGGGAACATAGAAAGGCTGCCACCCTCTGGCAGTTACCTGCAAAAGCAGCTTTAAAGCCTGTGCTAATGGTCATTTCATAGGAACAAGTACTGCAGAACTGTAAATGAAACCTGCCCTCAAAATGTCTCGAGGGAGCTAATGGCCAAAACATTTCAAAATGTGACACATACTTTAAGAGAACACTTTGAAGAACTAAGGGGTAATCACAGCTTGAAAAATAAAAAGGACATGCCTTCAAGCTCAATTTCAATGGACTATGAGGCACATGCGAATTCAGCCCCAAAGAGGTATCAGCTCACACTTGTCAGAATAACCATCAGCAAGAAAACTACAAACAATAAATGCTGAAGGTGTTGTGGAGAAATGCATACCCTCAACTTCAAGGGGGACGGAAGTTGGAAAGGGCCACGAACTAGAACAGAATGGGGGTGCCTTAAAAACGTAAACATTGAGCTACCGTATGATCCAGCAGGCCCACTCTTCCACGTATAATCTAAGAAGAGAGAATTGGAAAGACACAGGCAGGCAAATCTGCATTGCACTGTATTACAATAGCCAAGATTTGGAAGTAACCAAAAAGACCACCAAGAGATGGGTGGACAAAGAAGTACTCCTCCATGTACAGATGGAATATTCGCTAGTGTAAAAAATGAACCAATGCCATTTGCAGCGCCATAGATGAGCCTAGACGTAATCACGCCACGTGTAGTCAGTGAGAAAGCAAAAGACACATATCCTATCATATCACTTTTAGGAGTTAGTTAAAAATTGATACCAATGAAGGTATTTCCACAGAGAAAGGCAATCACAGATTCATTAAAAAACTTATGGTTCACCAAATAGAAAGGGATGAGGATTGGATACATTACCATATTGGGGTTAACAGAGATATACAAACCATGTGAAATATATAATCACCAAAGACGTACGGAAGACCAGGAGAAGACTACTCAACATTGTGTCATAACCTACATGGGAAAAGGATGCGAGGAAGAAAAGATACACGTATATGTGTGAAAGACCCACATCTTGCACACCTAGAGCAAACAAACCAATGTAATCAAATCTGCTGGGATAAAAAATAAAAAGTAAATTACAAATATGAACAAGAAGTAATGAGACATAAACTTAAAGGGCTTTTTCCTGGCACATTCCATTCTAATTTACAACCTAGAACACCACTTCCATTAAGCCTCTGTTTCCCCAGTTACCAAATTTGGTAAAGGAGAAATGCTGCCACCTTGTGGCCGTGTCCTGCAAGAGCAGCTTTAAACTCACAGCTAATGGTTACTTAACATTCACAAGGACTCAGGGCTCTAAAGGACACCTGCCCTAAAAAATTGTGCTGAAGTAGGGAATGGACAAAAAAAATTCAAAACAGGCAAATGTTTCAAGAAGAGAGTATGAAGAGTTACGTTTTACTCACGCTCTTTTTTAAAAAAAGGAAAATGGATAAAAGCTCAACCTCAGGGTGTGTTAGACCCATGCAATCTAATCTACAAAAAGTTTCAACTTACACCAGTCGACTGACCATCAGCAAAAAGTATACGAACAATAAATGCTGAAGGGGTTTTAGAGAACTGTGTACCCTCTACCTGCTGGTGAGACGTAAAGGGGTAACAGCCAATAATGAGAACAGAAAGGAGCTGTGTTTAAAAGTAAAAATGGAGGTACCATTCAATCCCCAGGTGCACCATTGGACCTCTCACCTGAGAAGACAAGAATCGAGAAGACACAGGCCGCAAAAGCTGCAGTGCAGCCTTTTTCACAATAGCCAAGACAGTGAAGCAACCAAAATGTCCAACAACAGGTGAATGGATAAAGAAGAAGTGGTCCATGTACACAATGGAATATTAGCCATGGAAAACAATGAACCATTGCTCTTTGAGGCACCACAAATGAGTCTGCAGATAATCATGAAAGATGAGGTAAGTTGGAAAGCAAAAGACGTGTATTCTATGATATCACTTATAGGCGTTATCTAATAACTGACACAAATGAACATATTTCCACAGAGAAAGACACTCACAGATTTAGAAAACAAACTATGCTCATCTAAAACGAAAGGTGGGGGGAATGGATAAATTAAGATTACTGTTACTATATGTATACAAACACATATTATATACATATCCCGAAAAGACCGACCATATAGCAAGGGAGGTCTGCGGAACCCTCTGTAACATTTTACATGGGAAGAGGATCTGTACTTGAATAGACATATATAATGTACAAATGAACCAGATTTTGTACACCTAGGACAAACAATATTCTAAGCTTTACCCCAATTAAAAAAAAAAATTAAAACCAAGAAGAAATAATGAGACATAAACTTATGGGGCTTTCTCCATGCACATTCCAATGTAATTTACAACCTAGCAACGCGACTTCCAGAAAGGCTCTGCTGCCCTAGTACCCAGATTTGGGGATGGAGAAATGCTGCCTGCTTCAGGTCACTTCCCACAACAGGAGCTTTAAAACCATTGCTAAAGGTCACTAAATATTCACAAAACTTGCAGTTCGGTAAATGACACCTGCTCTCTAAAAAAAGTCTGAGGTGGAAAATCGACCAAAAAATTCAAAAGAGGGCAACCTTCCAAGAAGACAATATCAAGAGTTATATTGTACTCCCAACTGTTTCCTTTTTTTAACAGAAATGAAAACGGCGGTGAAAAATGATGAGTTTTACGAATTCTCAAAGCCATGCAAACCCAAATTACAAAACCCTATCAGCTCACAGCAGCCAGTAGGGCCATTAGCATAAATGCTGCAAACAATAAATGCTGAAGCGATTGTGGAGAAATGCGTACCCTCGATTCTAAGGGGGACGTGGTAAGTGCCACTAATGAAAACACAAAGAAGGTGCTTTGAAAAGGGAAACACGGTGCTACCAGTCAGTCAATCACAACCACTGCTGGGCCTATCACCTGAGAAAATGAGAATCAAAAAGTCACAGGCTGGCAATCCTGCACTCCAACAATATTTACCATAGCCAACACTTGGAAGCAATGAAAATGTCCATCAACCGAGGAACGCACAAAGTAGAAGTGGTCCACGTACACAGTGGAAAATTACTCCAATAAAAAATAAAAATTAAATTTAAAAATCCAACAAAAGTAAGGAGACATCAGCTTGTGTGGGTTTGTCCGGGCACACTCCACTCTAATTTATAACCGAGAAACACCACAGGCCGCAAGGGCTTTTCCCTAGTTACCAGGGTGGGGAACATAGAAAGGCTGCCGCCCTCTGGCAGTTACCTGCAAAAGCAGCTTTAAAGCCTGTGCTAATGGTCATTTCATAGGAACAAGTACTGCAGAACTGTAAATGAAACCTGCCCTCAAAATGTCTCGAGGGAGCTAATGGCCAAAACATTTCAAAATGTGACACATACTTTAAGAGAACACTTTGAAGAACTAAGGGGTAATCACAGCTTGAAAAATAAAAAGGACATGCCTTCAAGCTCAATTTCAATGGACTATGAGGCACATGCGAATTCAGCCCCAAAGAGGTATCAGCTCACACTTGTCAGAATAACCATCAGCAAGAAAACTACAAACAATAAATGCTGAAGGTGTTGTGGAGAAATGCATACCCTCAACTTCAAGGGGGACGGAAGTTGGAAAGGGCCACGAACTAGAACAGAATGGGGGTGCCTTAAAAACGTAAACATTGAGCTACCGTATGATCCAGCAGGCCCACTCTTCCACGTATAATCTAAGAAGAGAGAATTGGAAAGACACAGGCAGGCAAATCTGCATTGCACTGTATTACAATAGCCAAGATTTGGAAGTAACCAAAAAGACCACCAAGAGATGGGTGGACAAAGAAGTACTCCTCCATGTACAGATGGAATATTCGCTAGTGTAAAAAATGAACCAATGCCATTTGCAGCGCCATAGATGAGCCTAGACGTAATCACGCCACGTGTAGTCAGTGAGAAAGCAAAAGACACATATCCTATCATATCACTTTTAGGAGTTAGTTAAAAATTGATACCAATGAAGGTATTTCCACAGAGAAAGGCAATCACAGATTCATTAAAAAACTTATGGTTCACCAAATAGAAAGGGATGAGGATTGGATACATTACCATATTGGGGTTAACAGAGATATACAAACCATGTGAAATATATAATCACCAAAGACGTACGGAAGACCAGGAGAAGACTACTCAACATTGTGTCATAACCTACATGGGAAAAGGATGCGAGGAAGAAAAGATACACGTATATGTGTGAAAGACCCACATCTTGCACACCTAGAGCAAACAAACCAATGTAATCAAATCTGCTGGGATAAAAAATAAAAAGTAAATTACAAATATGAACAAGAAGTAATGAGACATAAACTTAAAGGGCTTTTTCCTGGCACATTCCATTCTAATTTACAACCTAGAACACCACTTCCATTAAGCCTCTGTTTCCCCAGTTACCAAATTTGGTAAAGGAGAAATGCTGCCACCTTGTGGCCGTGTCCTGCAAGAGCAGCTTTAAACTCACAGCTAATGGTTACTTAACATTCACAAGGACTCAGGGCTCTAAAGGACACCTGCCCTAAAAAATTGTGCTGAAGTAGGGAATGGACAAAAAAAATTCAAAACAGGCAAATGTTTCAAGAAGAGAGTATGAAGAGTTACGTTTTACTCACGCTCTTTTTTAAAAAAAGGAAAATGGATAAAAGCTCAACCTCAGGGTGTGTTAGACCCATGCAATCTAATCTACAAAAAGTTTCAACTTACACCAGTCGACTGACCATCAGCAAAAAGTATACGAACAATAAATGCTGAAGGGGTTTTAGAGAACTGTGTACCCTCTACCTGCTGGTGAGACGTAAAGGGGTAACAGCCAATAATGAGAACAGAAAGGAGCTGTGTTTAAAAGTAAAAATGGAGGTACCATTCAATCCCCAGGTGCACCATTGGACCTCTCACCTGAGAAGACAAGAATCGAGAAGACACAGGCCGCAAAAGCTGCAGTGCAGCCTTTTTCACAATAGCCAAGACAGTGAAGCAACCAAAATGTCCAACAACAGGTGAATGGATAAAGAAGAAGTGGTCCATGTACACAATGGAATATTAGCCATGGAAAACAATGAACCATTGCTCTTTGAGGCACCACAAATGAGTCTGCAGATAATCATGAAAGATGAGGTAAGTTGGAAAGCAAAAGACGTGTATTCTATGATATCACTTATAGGCGTTATCTAATAACTGACACAAATGAACATATTTCCACAGAGAAAGACACTCACAGATTTAGAAAACAAACTATGCTCATCTAAAACGAAAGGTGGGGGGAATGGATAAATTAAGATTACTGTTACTATATGTATACAAACACATATTATATACATATCCCGAAAAGACCGACCATATAGCAAGGGAGGTCTGCGGAACCCTCTGTAACATTTTACATGGGAAGAGGATCTGTACTTGAATAGACATATATAATGTACAAATGAACCAGATTTTGTACACCTAGGACAAACAATATTCTAAGCTTTACCCCAATTAAAAAAAAAAATTAAAACCAAGAAGAAATAATGAGACATAAACTTATGGGGCTTTCTCCATGCACATTCCAATGTAATTTACAACCTAGCAACGCGACTTCCAGAAAGGCTCTGCTGCCCTAGTACCCAGATTTGGGGATGGAGAAATGCTGCCTGCTTCAGGTCACTTCCCACAACAGGAGCTTTAAAACCATTGCTAAAGGTCACTAAATATTCCCAAAACTTGCAGTTCGGTAAATGACACCTGCTCTCTAAAAAAAGTCTGAGGTGGAAAATCGACCAAAAAATTCAAAAGAGGGCAACCTTCCAAGAAGACAATATCAAGAGTTATATTGTACTCCCAACTGTTTCCTTTTTTTAACAGAAATGAAAACGGCGGTGAAAAATGATGAGTTTTACGAATTCTCAAAGCCATGCAAACCCAAATTACAAAACCCTATCAGCTCACAGCAGCCAGTAGGGCCATTAGCATAAATGCTGCAAACAATAAATGCTGAAGCGATTGTGGAGAAATGCGTACCCTCGATTCTAAGGGGGACGTGGTAAGTGCCACTAATGAAAACACAAAGAAGGTGCTTTGAAAAGGGAAACACGGTGCTACCAGTCAGTCAATCACAACCACTGCTGGGCCTATCACCTGAGAAAATGAGAATCAAAAAGTCACAGGCTGGCAATCCTGCACTCCAACAATATTTACCATAGCCAACACTTGGAAGCAATGAAAATGTCCATCAACCGAGGAACGCACAAAGTAGAAGTGGTCCACGTACACAGTGGAAAATTACTCCAATAAAAAATAAAAATTAAATTTAAAAATCCAACAAAAGTAAGGAGACATCAGCTTGTGTGGGTTTGTCCGGGCACACTCCACTCTAATTTATAACCGAGAAACACCACAGGCCGCAAGGCCTTTTCCCTAGTTACCAGGGTGGGGAACATAGAAAGGCTGCCACCCTCTGGCAGTTACCTGCAAAAGCAGCTTTAAAGCCTGTGCTAATGGTCATTTCATAGGAACAAGTACTGCAGAACTGTAAATGAAACCTGCCCTCAAAATGTCTCGAGGGAGCTAATGGCCAAAACATTTCAAAATGTGACACATACTTTAAGAGAACACTTTGAAGAACTAAGGGGTAATCACAGCTTGAAAAATAAAAAGGACATGCCTTCAAGCTCAATTTCAATGGACTATGAGGCACATGCGAATTCAGCCCCAAAGAGGTATCAGCTCACACTTGTCAGAATAACCATCAGCAAGAAAACTACAAACAATAAATGCTGAAGGTGTTGTGGAGAAATGCATACCCTCAACTTCAAGGGGGACGGAAGTTGGAAAGGGCCACGAACTAGAACAGAATGGGGGTGCCTTAAAAACGTAAACATTGAGCTACCGTATGATCCAGCAGGCCCACTCTTCCACGTATAATCTAAGAAGAGAGAATTGGAAAGACACAGGCAGGCAAATCTGCATTGCACTGTATTACAATAGCCAAGATTTGGAAGTAACCAAAAAGACCACCAAGAGATGGGTGGACAAAGAAGTACTCCTCCATGTACAGATGGAATATTCGCTAGTGTAAAAAATGAACCAATGCCATTTGCAGCGCCATAGATGAGCCTAGACGTAATCACGCCACGTGTAGTCAGTGAGAAAGCAAAAGACACATATCCTATCATATCACTTTTAGGAGTTAGTTAAAAATTGATACCAATGAAGGTATTTCCACAGAGAAAGGCAATCACAGATTCATTAAAAAACTTATGGTTCACCAAATAGAAAGGGATGAGGATTGGATACATTACCATATTGGGGTTAACAGAGATATACAAACCATGTGAAATATATAATCACCAAAGACGTACGGAAGACCAGGAGAAGACTACTCAACATTGTGTCATAACCTACATGGGAAAAGGATGCGAGGAAGAAAAGATACACGTATATGTGTGAAAGACCCACATCTTGCACACCTAGAGCAAACAAACCAATGTAATCAAATCTGCTGGGATAAAAAATAAAAAGTAAATTACAAATATGAACAAGAAGTAATGAGACATAAACTTAAAGGGCTTTTTCCTGGCACATTCCATTCTAATTTACAACCTAGAACACCACTTCCATTAAGCCTCTGTTTCCCCAGTTACCAAATTTGGTAAAGGAGAAATGCTGCCACCTTGTGGCCGTGTCCTGCAAGAGCAGCTTTAAACTCACAGCTAATGGTTACTTAACATTCACAAGGACTCAGGGCTCTAAAGGACACCTGCCCTAAAAAATTGTGCTGAAGTAGGGAATGGACAAAAAAAATTCAAAACAGGCAAATGTTTCAAGAAGAGAGTATGAAGAGTTACGTTTTACTCACGCTCTTTTTTAAAAAAAGGAAAATGGATAAAAGCTCAACCTCAGGGTGTGTTAGACCCATGCAATCTAATCTACAAAAAGTTTCAACTTACACCAGTCGACTGACCATCAGCAAAAAGTATACGAACAATAAATGCTGAAGGGGTTTTAGAGAACTGTGTACCCTCTACCTGCTGGTGAGACGTAAAGGGGTAACAGCCAATAATGAGAACAGAAAGGAGCTGTGTTTAAAAGTAAAAATGGAGGTACCATTCAATCCCCAGGTGCACCATTGGACCTCTCACCTGAGAAGACAAGAATCGAGAAGACACAGGCCGCAAAAGCTGCAGTGCAGCCTTTTTCACAATAGCCAAGACAGTGAAGCAACCAAAATGTCCAACAACAGGTGAATGGATAAAGAAGAAGTGGTCCATGTACACAATGGAATATTAGCCATGGAAAACAATGAACCATTGCTCTTTGAGGCACCACAAATGAGTCTGCAGATAATCATGAAAGATGAGGTAAGTTGGAAAGCAAAAGACGTGTATTCTATGATATCACTTATAGGCGTTATCTAATAACTGACACAAATGAACATATTTCCACAGAGAAAGACACTCACAGATTTAGAAAACAAACTATGCTCATCTAAAACGAAAGGTGGGGGGAATGGATAAATTAAGATTACTGTTACTATATGTATACAAACACATATTATATACATATCCCGAAAAGACCGACCATATAGCAAGGGAGGTCTGCGGAACCCTCTGTAACATTTTACATGGGAAGAGGATCTGTACTTGAATAGACATATATAATGTACAAATGAACCAGATTTTGTACACCTAGGACAAACAATATTCTAAGCTTTACCCCAATTAAAAAAAAAAATTAAAACCAAGAAGAAATAATGAGACATAAACTTATGGGGCTTTCTCCATGCACATTCCAATGTAATTTACAACCTAGCAACGCGACTTCCAGAAAGGCTCTGCTGCCCTAGTACCCAGATTTGGGGATGGAGAAATGCTGCCTGCTTCAGGTCACTTCCCACAACAGGAGCTTTAAAACCATTGCTAAAGGTCACTAAATATTCACAAAACTTGCAGTTCGGTAAATGACACCTGCTCTCTAAAAAAAGTCTGAGGTGGAAAATCGACCAAAAAATTCAAAAGAGGGCAACCTTCCAAGAAGACAATATCAAGAGTTATATTGTACTCCCAACTGTTTCCTTTTTTTAACAGAAATGAAAACGGCGGTGAAAAATGATGAGTTTTACGAATTCTCAAAGCCATGCAAACCCAAATTACAAAACCCTATCAGCTCACAGCAGCCAGTAGGGCCATTAGCATAAATGCTGCAAACAATAAATGCTGAAGCGATTGTGGAGAAATGCGTACCCTCGATTCTAAGGGGGACGTGGTAAGTGCCACTAATGAAAACACAAAGAAGGTGCTTTGAAAAGGGAAACACGGTGCTACCAGTCAGTCAATCACAACCACTGCTGGGCCTATCACCTGAGAAAATGAGAATCAAAAAGTCACAGGCTGGCAATCCTGCACTCCAACAATATTTACCATAGCCAACACTTGGAAGCAATGAAAATGTCCATCAACCGAGGAACGCACAAAGTAGAAGTGGTCCACGTACACAGTGGAAAATTACTCCAATAAAAAATAAAAATTAAATTTAAAAATCCAACAAAAGTAAGGAGACATCAGCTTGTGTGGGTTTGTCCGGGCACACTCCACTCTAATTTATAACCGAGAAACACCACAGGCCGCAAGGCCTTTTCCCTAGTTACCAGGGTGGGGAACATAGAAAGGCTGCCGCCCTCTGGCAGTTACCTGCAAAAGCAGCTTTAAAGCCTGTGCTAATGGTCATTTCATAGGAACAAGTACTGCAGAACTGTAAATGAAACCTGCCCTCAAAATGTCTCGAGGGAGCTAATGGCCAAAACATTTCAAAATGTGACACATACTTTAAGAGAACACTTTGAAGAACTAAGGGGTAATCACAGCTTGAAAAATAAAAAGGACATGCCTTCAAGCTCAATTTCAATGGACTATGAGGCACATGCGAATTCAGCCCCAAAGAGGTATCAGCTCACACTTGTCAGAATAACCATCAGCAAGAAAACTACAAACAATAAATGCTGAAGGTGTTGTGGAGAAATGCATACCCTCAACTTCAAGGGGGACGGAAGTTGGAAAGGGCCACGAACTAGAACAGAATGGGGGTGCCTTAAAAACGTAAACATTGAGCTACCGTATGATCCAGCAGGCCCACTCTTCCACGTATAATCTAAGAAGAGAGAATTGGAAAGACACAGGCAGGCAAATCTGCATTGCACTGTATTACAATAGCCAAGATTTGGAAGTAACCAAAAAGACCACCAAGAGATGGGTGGACAAAGAAGTACTCCTCCATGTACAGATGGAATATTCGCTAGTGTAAAAAATGAACCAATGCCATTTGCAGCGCCATAGATGAGCCTAGACGTAATCACGCCACGTGTAGTCAGTGAGAAAGCAAAAGACACATATCCTATCATATCACTTTTAGGAGTTAGTTAAAAATTGATACCAATGAAGGTATTTCCACAGAGAAAGGCAATCACAGATTCATTAAAAAACTTATGGTTCACCAAATAGAAAGGGATGAGGATTGGATACATTACCATATTGGGGTTAACAGAGATATACAAACCATGTGAAATATATAATCACCAAAGACGTACGGAAGACCAGGAGAAGACTACTCAACATTGTGTCATAACCTACATGGGAAAAGGATGCGAGGAAGAAAAGATACACGTATATGTGTGAAAGACCCACATCTTGCACACCTAGAGCAAACAAACCAATGTAATCAAATCTGCTGGGATAAAAAATAAAAAGTAAATTACAAATATGAACAAGAAGTAATGAGACATAAACTTAAAGGGCTTTTTCCTGGCACATTCCATTCTAATTTACAACCTAGAACACCACTTCCATTAAGCCTCTGTTTCCCCAGTTACCAAATTTGGTAAAGGAGAAATGCTGCCACCTTGTGGCCGTGTCCTGCAAGAGCAGCTTTAAACTCACAGCTAATGGTTACTTAACATTCACAAGGACTCAGGGCTCTAAAGGACACCTGCCCTAAAAAATTGTGCTGAAGTAGGGAATGGACAAAAAAAATTCAAAACAGGCAAATGTTTCAAGAAGAGAGTATGAAGAGTTACGTTTTACTCACGCTCTTTTTTAAAAAAAGGAAAATGGATAAAAGCTCAACCTCAGGGTGTGTTAGACCCATGCAATCTAATCTACAAAAAGTTTCAACTTACACCAGTCGACTGACCATCAGCAAAAAGTATACGAACAATAAATGCTGAAGGGGTTTTAGAGAACTGTGTACCCTCTACCTGCTGGTGAGACGTAAAGGGGTAACAGCCAATAATGAGAACAGAAAGGAGCTGTGTTTAAAAGTAAAAATGGAGGTACCATTCAATCCCCAGGTGCACCATTGGACCTCTCACCTGAGAAGACAAGAATCGAGAAGACACAGGCCGCAAAAGCTGCAGTGCAGCCTTTTTCACAATAGCCAAGACAGTGAAGCAACCAAAATGTCCAACAACAGGTGAATGGATAAAGAAGAAGTGGTCCATGTACACAATGGAATATTAGCCATGGAAAACAATGAACCATTGCTCTTTGAGGCACCACAAATGAGTCTGCAGATAATCATGAAAGATGAGGTAAGTTGGAAAGCAAAAGACGTGTATTCTATGATATCACTTATAGGCGTTATCTAATAACTGACACAAATGAACATATTTCCACAGAGAAAGACACTCACAGATTTAGAAAACAAACTATGCTCATCTAAAACGAAAGGTGGGGGGAATGGATAAATTAAGATTACTGTTACTATATGTATACAAACACATATTATATACATATCCCGAAAAGACCGACCATATAGCAAGGGAGGTCTGCGGAACCCTCTGTAACATTTTACATGGGAAGAGGATCTGTACTTGAATAGACATATATAATGTACAAATGAACCAGATTTTGTACACCTAGGACAAACAATATTCTAAGCTTTACCCCAATTAAAAAAAAAAATTAAAACCAAGAAGAAATAATGAGACATAAACTTATGGGGCTTTCTCCATGCACATTCCAATGTAATTTACAACCTAGCAACGCGACTTCCAGAAAGGCTCTGCTGCCCTAGTACCCAGATTTGGGGATGGAGAAATGCTGCCTGCTTCAGGTCACTTCCCACAACAGGAGCTTTAAAACCATTGCTAAAGGTCACTAAATATTCCCAAAACTTGCAGTTCGGTAAATGACACCTGCTCTCTAAAAAAAGTCTGAGGTGGAAAATCGACCAAAAAATTCAAAAGAGGGCAACCTTCCAAGAAGACAATATCAAGAGTTATATTGTACTCCCAACTGTTTCCTTTTTTTAACAGAAATGAAAACGGCGGTGAAAAATGATGAGTTTTACGAATTCTCAAAGCCATGCAAACCCAAATTACAAAACCCTATCAGCTCACAGCAGCCAGTAGGGCCATTAGCATAAATGCTGCAAACAATAAATGCTGAAGCGATTGTGGAGAAATGCGTACCCTCGATTCTAAGGGGGACGTGGTAAGTGCCACTAATGAAAACACAAAGAAGGTGCTTTGAAAAGGGAAACACGGTGCTACCAGTCAGTCAATCACAACCACTGCTGGGCCTATCACCTGAGAAAATGAGAATCAAAAAGTCACAGGCTGGCAATCCTGCACTCCAACAATATTTACCATAGCCAACACTTGGAAGCAATGAAAATGTCCATCAACCGAGGAACGCACAAAGTAGAAGTGGTCCACGTACACAGTGGAAAATTACTCCAATAAAAAATAAAAATTAAATTTAAAAATCCAACAAAAGTAAGGAGACATCAGCTTGTGTGGGTTTGTCCGGGCACACTCCACTCTAATTTATAACCGAGAAACACCACAGGCCGCAAGGCCTTTTCCCTAGTTACCAGGGTGGGGAACATAGAAAGGCTGCCGCCCTCTGGCAGTTACCTGCAAAAGCAGCTTTAAAGCCTGTGCTAATGGTCATTTCATAGGAACAAGTACTGCAGAACTGTAAATGAAACCTGCCCTCAAAATGTCTCGAGGGAGCTAATGGCCAAAACATTTCAAAATGTGACACATACTTTAAGAGAACACTTTGAAGAACTAAGGGGTAATCACAGCTTGAAAAATAAAAAGGACATGCCTTCAAGCTCAATTTCAATGGACTATGAGGCACATGCGAATTCAGCCCCAAAGAGGTATCAGCTCACACTTGTCAGAATAACCATCAGCAAGAAAACTACAAACAATAAATGCTGAAGGTGTTGTGGAGAAATGCATACCCTCAACTTCAAGGGGGACGGAAGTTGGAAAGGGCCACGAACTAGAACAGAATGGGGGTGCCTTAAAAACGTAAACATTGAGCTACCGTATGATCCAGCAGGCCCACTCTTCCACGTATAATCTAAGAAGAGAGAATTGGAAAGACACAGGCAGGCAAATCTGCATTGCACTGTATTACAATAGCCAAGATTTGGAAGTAACCAAAAAGACCACCAAGAGATGGGTGGACAAAGAAGTACTCCTCCATGTACAGATGGAATATTCGCTAGTGTAAAAAATGAACCAATGCCATTTGCAGCGCCATAGATGAGCCTAGACGTAATCACGCCACGTGTAGTCAGTGAGAAAGCAAAAGACACATATCCTATCATATCACTTTTAGGAGTTAGTTAAAAATTGATACCAATGAAGGTATTTCCACAGAGAAAGGCAATCACAGATTCATTAAAAAACTTATGGTTCACCAAATAGAAAGGGATGAGGATTGGATACATTACCATATTGGGGTTAACAGAGATATACAAACCATGTGAAATATATAATCACCAAAGACGTACGGAAGACCAGGAGAAGACTACTCAACATTGTGTCATAACCTACATGGGAAAAGGATGCGAGGAAGAAAAGATACACGTATATGTGTGAAAGACCCACATCTTGCACACCTAGAGCAAACAAACCAATGTAATCAAATCTGCTGGGATAAAAAATAAAAAGTAAATTACAAATATGAACAAGAAGTAATGAGACATAAACTTAAAGGGCTTTTTCCTGGCACATTCCATTCTAATTTACAACCTAGAACACCACTTCCATTAAGCCTCTGTTTCCCCAGTTACCAAATTTGGTAAAGGAGAAATGCTGCCACCTTGTGGCCGTGTCCTGCAAGAGCAGCTTTAAACTCACAGCTAATGGTTACTTAACATTCACAAGGACTCAGGGCTCTAAAGGACACCTGCCCTAAAAAATTGTGCTGAAGTAGGGAATGGACAAAAAAAATTCAAAACAGGCAAATGTTTCAAGAAGAGAGTATGAAGAGTTACGTTTTACTCACGCTCTTTTTTAAAAAAAGGAAAATGGATAAAAACTCAACCTCAGGGTGTGTTAGACCCATGCAATCTAATCTACAAAAAGTTTCAACTTACACCAGTCGACTGACCATCAGCAAAAAGTATACGAACAATAAATGCTGAAGGGGTTTTAGAGAACTGTGTACCCTCTACCTGCTGGTGAGACGTAAAGGGGTAACAGCCAATAATGAGAATAGAAAGGAGCTGTGTTTAAAAGTAAAAATGGAGGTACCATTCAATCCCCAGGCGCACCATTGGACCTCTCACCTGAGAAGACAAGAATCGAGAAGACACAGGCCGCAAAAGCTGCAGTGCAGCCTTTTTCACAATAGCCAAGACAGTGAAGCAACCAAAATGTCCAACAACAGGTGAATGGATAAAGAAGAAGTGGTCCATGTACACAATGGAATATTAGCCATGGAAAACAATGAACCATTGCTCTTTGAGGCACCACAAATGAGTCTGCAGATAATCATGAAAGATGAGGTAAGTTGGAAAGCAAAAGACCTGTATTCTATGATATCACTTATAGGCGTTATCTAATAACTGACACAAATGAACATATTTCCACAGAGAAAGACACTCACAGATTTAGAAAACAAACTATGCTCATCTAAAACGAAAGGTGGGGGGAATGGATAAATTAAGATTACTGTTACTATATGTATACAAACACATATTATATACATATCCCGAAAAGACCGACCATATAGCAAGGGAGGTCTGCGGAACCCTCTGTAACATTTTACATGGGAAGAGGATCTGTACTTGAATAGACATATATAATGTACAAATGAACCAGATTTTGTACACCTAGGACAAACAATATTCTAAGCTTTACCCCAATTAAAAAAAAAAATTAAAACCAAGAAGAAATAATGAGACATAAACTTATGGGGCTTTCTCCATGCACATTCCAATGTAATTTACAACCTAGCAACGCGACTTCCAGAAAGGCTCTGCTGCCCTAGTACCCAGATTTGGGGATGGAGAAATGCTGCCTGCTTCAGGTCACTTCCCACAACAGGAGCTTTAAAACCATTGCTAAAGGTCACTAAATATTCCCAAAACTTGCAGTTCGGTAAATGACACCTGCTCTCTAAAAAAAGTCTGAGGTGGAAAATCGACCAAAAAATTCAAAAGAGGGCAACCTTCCAAGAAGACAATATCAAGAGTTATATTGTACTCCCAACTGTTTCCTTTTTTTAACAGAAATGAAAACGGCGGTGAAAAATGATGAGTTTTCCGAATTCTCAAAGCCATGCAAACCCAAATTACAAAACCCTATCAGCTCACAGCAGCCAGTAGGGCCATTAGCATAAATGCTGCAAACAATAAATGCTGAAGCGATTGTGGAGAAATGCGTACCCTCGATTCTAAGGGGGACGTGGTAAGTGCCACTAATGAAAACACAAAGAAGGTGCTTTGAAAAGGGAAACACGGTGCTACCAGTCAGTCAATCACAACCACTGCTGGGCCTATCACCTGAGAAAATGAGAATCAAAAAGTCACAGGCTGGCAATCCTGCACTCCAACAATATTTACCATAGCCAACACTTGGAAGCAATGAAAATGTCCATCAACCGAGGAACGCACAAAGTAGAAGTGGTCCACGTACACAGTGGAAAATTACTCCAATAAAAAATAAAAATTAAATTTAAAAATCCAACAAAAGTAAGGAGACATCAGCTTGTGTGGGTTTGTCCGGGCACACTCCACTCTAATTTATAACCGAGAAACACCACAGGCCGCAAGGCCTTTTCCCTAGTTACCAGGGTGGGGAACATAGAAAGGCTGCCGCCCTCTGGCAGTTACCTGCAAAAGCAGCTTTAAAGCCTGTGCTAATGGTCATTTCATAGGAACAAGTACTGCAGAACTGTAAATGAAACCTGCCCTCAAAATGTCTCGAGGGAGCTAATGGCCAAAACATTTCAAAATGTGACACATACTTTAAGAGAACACTTTGAAGAACTAAGGGGTAATCACAGCTTGAAAAATAAAAAGGACATGCCTTCAAGCTCAATTTCAATGGACTATGAGGCACATGCGAATTCAGCCCCAAAGAGGTATCAGCTCACACTTGTCAGAATAACCATCAGCAAGAAAACTACAAACAATAAATGCTGAAGGTGTTGTGGAGAAATGCATACCCTCAACTTCAAGGGGGACGGAAGTTGGAAAGGGCCACGAACTAGAACAGAATGGGGGTGCCTTAAAAACGTAAACATTGAGCTACCGTATGATCCAGCAGGCCCACTCTTCCACGTATAATCTAAGAAGAGAGAATTGGAAAGACACAGGCAGGCAAATCTGCATTGCACTGTATTACAATAGCCAAGATTTGGAAGTAACCAAAAAGACCACCAAGAGATGGGTGGACAAAGAAGTACTCCTCCATGTACAGATGGAATATTCGCTAGTGTAAAAAATGAACCAATGCCATTTGCAGCGCCATAGATGAGCCTAGACGTAATCACGCCACGTGTAGTCAGTGAGAAAGCAAAAGACACATATCCTATCATATCACTTTTAGGAGTTAGTTAAAAATTGATACCAATGAAGGTATTTCCACAGAGAAAGGCAATCACAGATTCATTAAAAAACTTATGGTTCACCAAATAGAAAGGGATGAGGATTGGATACATTACCATATTGGGGTTAACAGAGATATACAAACCATGTGAAATATATAATCACCAAAGACGTACGGAAGACCAGGAGAAGACTACTCAACATTGTGTCATAACCTACATGGGAAAAGGATGCGAGGAAGAAAAGATACACGTATATGTGTGAAAGACCCACATCTTGCACACCTAGAGCAAACAAACCAATGTAATCAAATCTGCTGGGATAAAAAATAAAAAGTAAATTACAAATATGAACAAGAAGTAATGAGACATAAACTTAAAGGGCTTTTTCCTGGCACATTCCATTCTAATTTACAACCTAGAACACCACTTCCATTAAGCCTCTGTTTCCCCAGTTACCAAATTTGGTAAAGGAGAAATGCTGCCACCTTGTGGCCGTGTCCTGCAAGAGCAGCTTTAAACTCACAGCTAATGGTTACTTAACATTCACAAGGACTCAGGGCTCTAAAGGACACCTGCCCTAAAAAATTGTGCTGAAGTAGGGAATGGACAAAAAAAATTCAAAACAGGCAAATGTTTCAAGAAGAGAGTATGAAGAGTTACGTTTTACTCACGCTCTTTTTTAAAAAAAGGAAAATGGATAAAAACTCAACCTCAGGGTGTGTTAGACCCATGCAATCTAATCTACAAAAAGTTTCAACTTACACCAGTCGACTGACCATCAGCAAAAAGTATACGAACAATAAATGCTGAAGGGGTTTTAGAGAACTGTGTACCCTCTACCTGCTGGTGAGACGTAAAGGGGTAACAGCCAATAATGAGAATAGAAAGGAGCTGTGTTTAAAAGTAAAAATGGAGGTACCATTCAATCCCCAGGCGCACCATTGGACCTCTCACCTGAGAAGACAAGAATCGAGAAGACACAGGCCGCAAAAGCTGCAGTGCAGCCTTATTCACAATAGCCAAGACAGTGAAGCAACCAAAATGTCCAACAACAGGTGAATGGATAAAGAAGAAGTGGTCCATGTACACAATGGAATATTAGCCATGGAAAACAATGAACCATTGCTCTTTGAGGCACCACAAATGAGTCTGCAGATAATCATGAAAGATGAGGTAAGTTGGAAAGCAAAAGACCTGTATTCTATGATATCACTTATAGGCGTTATCTAATAACTGACACAAATGAACATATTTCCACAGAGAAAGACACTCACAGATTTAGAAAACAAACTATGCTCATCTAAAACGAAAGGTGGGGGGAATGGATAAATTAAGATTACTGTTACTATATGTATACAAACACATATTATATACATATCCCGAAAAGACCGACCATATAGCAAGGGAGGTCTGCGGAACCCTCTGTAACATTTTACATGGGAAGAGGATCTGTACTTGAATAGACATATATAATGTACAAATGAACCAGATTTTGTACACCTAGGACAAACAATATTCTAAGCTTTACCCCAATTAAAAAAAAAAATTAAAACCAAGAAGAAATAATGAGACATAAACTTATGGGGCTTTCTCCATGCACATTCCAATGTAATTTACAACCTAGCAACGCGACTTCCAGAAAGGCTCTGCTGCCCTAGTACCCAGATTTGGGGATGGAGAAATGCTGCCTGCTTCAGGTCACTTCCCACAACAGGAGCTTTAAAACCATTGCTAAAGGTCACTAAATATTCACAAAACTTGCAGTTCGGTAAATGACACCTGCTCTCTAAAAAAAGTCTGAGGTGGAAAATCGACCAAAAAATTCAAAAGAGGGCAACCTTCCAAGAAGACAATATCAAGAGTTATATTGTACTCCCAACTGTTTCCTTTTTTTAACAGAAATGAAAACGGCGGTGAAAAATGATGAGTTTTACGAATTCTCAAAGCCATGCAAACCCAAATTACAAAACCCTATCAGCTCACAGCAGCCAGTAGGGCCATTAGCATAAATGCTGCAAACAATAAATGCTGAAGCGATTGTGGAGAAATGCGTACCCTCGATTCTAAGGGGGACGTGGTAAGTGCCACTAATGAAAACACAAAGAAGGTGCTTTGAAAAGGGAAACACGGTGCTACCAGTCAGTCAATCACAACCACTGCTGGGCCTATCACCTGAGAAAATGAGAATCAAAAAGTCACAGGCTGGCAATCCTGCACTCCAACAATATTTACCATAGCCAACACTTGGAAGCAATGAAAATGTCCATCAACCGAGGAACGCACAAAGTAGAAGTGGTCCACGTACACAGTGGAAAATTACTCCAATAAAAAATAAAAATTAAATTTAAAAATCCAACAAAAGTAAGGAGACATCAGCTTGTGTGGGTTTGTCCGGGCACACTCCACTCTAATTTATAACCGAGAAACACCACAGGCCGCAAGGCCTTTTCCCTAGTTACCAGGGTGGGGAACATAGAAAGGCTGCCGCCCTCTGGCAGTTACCTGCAAAAGCAGCTTTAAAGCCTGTGCTAATGGTCATTTCATAGGAACAAGTACTGCAGAACTGTAAATGAAACCTGCCCTCAAAATGTCTCGAGGGAGCTAATGGCCAAAACATTTCAAAATGTGACACATACTTTAAGAGAACACTTTGAAGAACTAAGGGGTAATCACAGCTTGAAAAATAAAAAGGACATGCCTTCAAGCTCAATTTCAATGGACTATGAGGCACATGCGAATTCAGCCCCAAAGAGGTATCAGCTCACACTTGTCAGAATAACCATCAGCAAGAAAACTACAAACAATAAATGCTGAAGGTGTTGTGGAGAAATGCATACCCTCAACTTCAAGGGGGACGGAAGTTGGAAAGGGCCACGAACTAGAACAGAATGGGGGTGCCTTAAAAACGTAAACATTGAGCTACCGTATGATCCAGCAGGCCCACTCTTCCACGTATAATCTAAGAAGAGAGAATTGGAAAGACACAGGCAGGCAAATCTGCATTGCACTGTATTACAATAGCCAAGATTTGGAAGTAACCAAAAAGACCACCAAGAGATGGGTGGACAAAGAAGTACTCCTCCATGTACAGATGGAATATTCGCTAGTGTAAAAAATGAACCAATGCCATTTGCAGCGCCATAGATGAGCCTAGACGTAATCACGCCACGTGTAGTCAGTGAGAAAGCAAAAGACACATATCCTATCATATCACTTTTAGGAGTTAGTTAAAAATTGATACCAATGAAGGTATTTCCACAGAGAAAGGCAATCACAGATTCATTAAAAAACTTATGGTTCACCAAATAGAAAGGGATGAGGATTGGATACATTACCATATTGGGGTTAACAGAGATATACAAACCATGTGAAATATATAATCACCAAAGACGTACGGAAGACCAGGAGAAGACTACTCAACATTGTGTCATAACCTACATGGGAAAAGGATGCGAGGAAGAAAAGATACACGTATATGTGTGAAAGACCCACATCTTGCACACCTAGAGCAAACAAACCAATGTAATCAAATCTGCTGGGATAAAAAATAAAAAGTAAATTACAAATATGAACAAGAAGTAATGAGACATAAACTTAAAGGGCTTTTTCCTGGCACATTCCATTCTAATTTACAACCTAGAACACCACTTCCATTAAGCCTCTGTTTCCCCAGTTACCAAATTTGGTAAAGGAGAAATGCTGCCACCTTGTGGCCGTGTCCTGCAAGAGCAGCTTTAAACTCACAGCTAATGGTTACTTAACATTCACAAGGACTCAGGGCTCTAAAGGACACCTGCCCTAAAAAATTGTGCTGAAGTAGGGAATGGACAAAAAAAATTCAAAACAGGCAAATGTTTCAAGAAGAGAGTATGAAGAGTTACGTTTTACTCACGCTCTTTTTTAAAAAAAGGAAAATGGATAAAAACTCAACCTCAGGGTGTGTTAGACCCATGCAATCTAATCTACAAAAAGTTTCAACTTACACCAGTCGACTGACCATCAGCAAAAAGTATACGAACAATAAATGCTGAAGGGGTTTTAGAGAACTGTGTACCCTCTACCTGCTGGTGAGACGTAAAGGGGTAACAGCCAATAATGAGAATAGAAAGGAGCTGTGTTTAAAAGTAAAAATGGAGGTACCATTCAATCCCCAGGCGCACCATTGGACCTCTCACCTGAGAAGACAAGAATCGAGAAGACACAGGCCGCAAAAGCTGCAGTGCAGCCTTATTCACAATAGCCAAGACAGTGAAGCAACCAAAATGTCCAACAACAGGTGAATGGATAAAGAAGAAGTGGTCCATGTACACAATGGAATATTAGCCATGGAAAACAATGAACCATTGCTCTTTGAGGCACCACAAATGAGTCTGCAGATAATCATGAAAGATGAGGTAAGTTGGAAAGCAAAAGACCTGTATTCTATGATATCACTTATAGGCGTTATCTAATAACTGACACAAATGAACATATTTCCACAGAGAAAGACACTCACAGATTTAGAAAACAAACTATGCTCATCTAAAACGAAAGGTGGGGGGAATGGATAAATTAAGATTACTGTTACTATATGTATACAAACACATATTATATACATATCCCGAAAAGACCGACCATATAGCAAGGGAGGTCTGCGGAACCCTCTGTAACATTTTACATGGGAAGAGGATCTGTACTTGAATAGACATATATAATGTACAAATGAACCAGATTTTGTACACCTAGGACAAACAATATTCTAAGCTTTACCCCAATTAAAAAAAAAAATTAAAACCAAGAAGAAATAATGAGACATAAACTTATGGGGCTTTCTCCATGCACATTCCAATGTAATTTACAACCTAGCAACGCGACTTCCAGAAAGGCTCTGCTGCCCTAGTACCCAGATTTGGGGATGGAGAAATGCTGCCTGCTTCAGGTCACTTCCCACAACAGGAGCTTTAAAACCATTGCTAAAGGTCACTAAATATTCCCAAAACTTGCAGTTCGGTAAATGACACCTGCTCTCTAAAAAAAGTCTGAGGTGGAAAATCGACCAAAAAATTCAAAAGAGGGCAACCTTCCAAGAAGACAATATCAAGAGTTATATTGTACTCCCAACTGTTTCCTTTTTTTAACAGAAATGAAAACGGCGGTGAAAAATGATGAGTTTTACGAATTCTCAAAGCCATGCAAACCCAAATTACAAAACCCTATCAGCTCACAGCAGCCAGTAGGGCCATTAGCATAAATGCTGCAAACAATAAATGCTGAAGCGATTGTGGAGAAATGCGTACCCTCGATTCTAAGGGGGACGTGGTAAGTGCCACTAATGAAAACACAAAGAAGGTGCTTTGAAAAGGGAAACACGGTGCTACCAGTCAGTCAATCACAACCACTGCTGGGCCTATCACCTGAGAAAATGAGAATCAAAAAGTCACAGGCTGGCAATCCTGCACTCCAACAATATTTACCATAGCCAACACTTGGAAGCAATGAAAATGTCCATCAACCGAGGAACGCACAAAGTAGAAGTGGTCCACGTACACAGTGGAAAATTACTCCAATAAAAAATAAAAATTAAATTTAAAAATCCAACAAAAGTAAGGAGACATCAGCTTGTGTGGGTTTGTCCGGGCACACTCCACTCTAATTTATAACCGAGAAACACCACAGGCCGCAAGGCCTTTTCCCTAGTTACCAGGGTGGGGAACATAGAAAGGCTGCCGCCCTCTGGCAGTTACCTGCAAAAGCAGCTTTAAAGCCTGTGCTAATGGTCATTTCATAGGAACAAGTACTGCAGAACTGTAAATGAAACCTGCCCTCAAAATGTCTCGAGGGAGCTAATGGCCAAAACATTTCAAAATGTGACACATACTTTAAGAGAACACTTTGAAGAACTAAGGGGTAATCACAGCTTGAAAAATAAAAAGGACATGCCTTCAAGCTCAATTTCAATGGACTATGAGGCACATGCGAATTCAGCCCCAAAGAGGTATCAGCTCACACTTGTCAGAATAACCATCAGCAAGAAAACTACAAACAATAAATGCTGAAGGTGTTGTGGAGAAATGCATACCCTCAACTTCAAGGGGGACGGAAGTTGGAAAGGGCCACGAACTAGAACAGAATGGGGGTGCCTTAAAAACGTAAACATTGAGCTACCGTATGATCCAGCAGGCCCACTCTTCCACGTATAATCTAAGAAGAGAGAATTGGAAAGACACAGGCAGGCAAATCTGCATTGCACTGTATTACAATAGCCAAGATTTGGAAGTAACCAAAAAGACCACCAAGAGATGGGTGGACAAAGAAGTACTCCTCCATGTACAGATGGAATATTCGCTAGTGTAAAAAATGAACCAATGCCATTTGCAGCGCCATAGATGAGCCTAGACGTAATCACGCCACGTGTAGTCAGTGAGAAAGCAAAAGACACATATCCTATCATATCACTTTTAGGAGTTAGTTAAAAATTGATACCAATGAAGGTATTTCCACAGAGAAAGGCAATCACAGATTCATTAAAAAACTTATGGTTCACCAAATAGAAAGGGATGAGGATTGGATACATTACCATATTGGGGTTAACAGAGATATACAAACCATGTGAAATATATAATCACCAAAGACGTACGGAAGACCAGGAGAAGACTACTCAACATTGTGTCATAACCTACATGGGAAAAGGATGCGAGGAAGAAAAGATACACGTATATGTGTGAAAGACCCACATCTTGCACACCTAGAGCAAACAAACCAATGTAATCAAATCTGCTGGGATAAAAAATAAAAAGTAAATTACAAATATGAACAAGAAGTAATGAGACATAAACTTAAAGGGCTTTTTCCTGGCACATTCCATTCTAATTTACAACCTAGAACACCACTTCCATTAAGCCTCTGTTTCCCCAGTTACCAAATTTGGTAAAGGAGAAATGCTGCCACCTTGTGGCCGTGTCCTGCAAGAGCAGCTTTAAACTCACAGCTAATGGTTACTTAACATTCACAAGGACTCAGGGCTCTAAAGGACACCTGCCCTAAAAAATTGTGCTGAAGTAGGGAATGGACAAAAAAATTCAAAACAGGCAAATGTTTCAAGAAGAGAGTATGAAGAGTTACGTTTTACTCACGCTCTTTTTTAAAAAAAGGAAAATGGATAAAAACTCAACCTCAGGGTGTGTTAGACCCATGCAATCTAATCTACAAAAAGTTTCAACTTACACCAGTCGACTGACCATCAGCAAAAAGTATACGAACAATAAATGCTGAAGGGGTTTTAGAGAACTGTGTACCCTCTACCTGCTGGTGAGACGTAAAGGGGTAACAGCCAATAATGAGAACAGAAAGGAGCTGTGTTTAAAAGTAAAAATGGAGGTACCATTCAATCCCCAGGCGCACCATTGGACCTCTCACCTGAGAAGACAAGAATCGAGAAGACACAGGCCGCAAAAGCTGCAGTGCAGCCTTTTTCACAATAGCCAAGACAGTGAAGCAACCAAAATGTCCAACAACAGGTGAATGGATAAAGAAGAAGTGGTCCATGTACACAATGGAATATTAGCCATGGAAAACAATGAACCATTGCTCTTTGAGGCACCACAAATGAGTCTGCAGATAATCATGAAAGATGAGGTAAGTTGGAAAGCAAAAGACCTGTATTCTATGATATCACTTATAGGCGTTATCTAATAACTGACACAAATGAACATATTTCCACAGAGAAAGACACTCACAGATTTAGAAAACAAACTATGCTCATCTAAAACGAAAGGTGGGGGGAATGGATAAATTAAGATTACTGTTACTATATGTATACAAACACATATTATATACATATCCCGAAAAGACCGACCATATAGCAAGGGAGGTCTGCGGAACCCTCTGTAACATTTTACATGGGAAGAGGATCTGTACTTGAATAGACATATATAATGTACAAATGAACCAGATTTTGTACACCTAGGACAAACAATATTCTAAGCTTTACCCCAATTAAAAAAAAAAATTAAAACCAAGAAGAAATAATGAGACATAAACTTATGGGGCTTTCTCCATGCACATTCCAATGTAATTTACAACCTAGCAACGCGACTTCCAGAAAGGCTCTGCTGCCCTAGTACCCAGATTTGGGGATGGAGAAATGCTGCCTGCTTCAGGTCACTTCCCACAACAGGAGCTTTAAAACCATTGCTAAAGGTCACTAAATATTCACAAAACTTGCAGTTCGGTAAATGACACCTGCTCTCTAAAATAAGTCTGAGGTGGAAAATCGACCAAAAAATTCAAAAGAGGGCAACCTTCCAAGAAGACAATATCAAGAGTTATATTGTACTCCCAACTGTTTCCTTTTTTTAACAGAAATGAAAACGGCGGTGAAAAATGATGAGTTTTACGAATTCTCAAAGCCATGCAAACCCAAATTACAAAACCCTATCAGCTCACAGCAGCCAGTAGGGCCATTAGCATAAATGCTGCAAACAATAAATGCTGAAGCGATTGTGGAGAAATGCGTACCCTCGATTCTAAGGGGGACGTGGTAAGTGCCACTAATGAAAACACAAAGAAGGTGCTTTGAAAAGGGAAACACGGTGCTACCAGTCAGTCAATCACAACCACTGCTGGGCCTATCACCTGAGAAAATGAGAATCAAAAAGTCACAGGCTGGCAATCCTGCACTCCAACAATATTTACCATAGCCAACACTTGGAAGCAATGAAAATGTCCATCAACCGAGGAACGCACAAAGTAGAAGTGGTCCACGTACACAGTGGAAAATTACTCCAATAAAAAATAAAAATTAAATTTAAAAATCCAACAAAAGTAAGGAGACATCAGCTTGTGTGGGTTTGTCCGGGCACACTCCACTCTAATTTATAACCGAGAAACACCACAGGCCGCAAGGCCTTTTCCCTAGTTACCAGGGTGGGGAACATAGAAAGGCTGCCGCCCTCTGGCAGTTACCTGCAAAAGCAGCTTTAAAGCCTGTGCTAATGGTCATTTCATAGGAACAAGTACTGCAGAACTGTAAATGAAACCTGCCCTCAAAATGTCTCGAGGGAACGGAATTCTCTGGTGGTCCAGTGGTTGGGACTCTGTGCTTTCACTGCCAGGGCCCGGGTTCAATCCCCAGTTGGGGAATTAACCTCCCACAAGCCACACGGGGTGGTGAAAACAAACAAATAAAAACAAAACAAAAAAAACAAAACAAAACAAAAAAATGTCTCGAGGGAGCTAATGGCCAAAACATTTCAAAATGTGACACATACTTTAAGAGAACACTTTGAAGAACTAAGGGGTAATCACAGCTTGAAAAATAAAAAGGACATGCCTTCAAGCTCAATTTCAATGGACTATGAGGCACATGCGAATTCAGCCCCAAAGAGGTATCAGCTCACACTTGTCAGAATAACCATCAGCAAGAAAACTACAAACAATAAATGCTGAAGGTGTTGTGGAGAAATGCATACCCTCAACTTCAAGGGGGACGGAAGTTGGAAAGGGCCACGAACTAGAACAGAATGGGGGTGCCTTAAAAACGTAAACATTGAGCTACCGTATGATCCAGCAGGCCCACTCTTCCACGTATAATCTAAGAAGAGAGAATTGGAAAGACACAGGCAGGCAAATCTGCATTGCACTGTATTACAATAGCCAAGATTTGGAAGTAACCAAAAAGACCACCAAGAGATGGGTGGACAAAGAAGTACTCCTCCATGTACAGATGGAATATTCGCTAGTGTAAAAAATGAACCAATGCCATTTGCAGCGCCATAGATGAGCCTAGACGTAATCACGCCACGTGTAGTCAGTGAGAAAGCAAAAGACACATATCCTATCATATCACTTTTAGGAGTTAGTTAAAAATTGATACCAATGAAGGTATTTCCACAGAGAAAGGCAATCACAGATTCATTAAAAAACTTATGGTTCACCAAATAGAAAGGGATGAGGATTGGATACATTACCATATTGGGGTTAACAGAGATATACAAACCATGTGAAATATATAATCACCAAAGACGTACGGAAGACCAGGAGAAGACTACTCAACATTGTGTCATAACCTACATGGGAAAAGGATGCGAGGAAGAAAAGATACACGTATATGTGTGAAAGACCCACATCTTGCACACCTAGAGCAAACAAACCAATGTAATCAAATCTGCTGGGATAAAAAATAAAAAGTAAATTACAAATATGAACAAGAAGTAATGAGACATAAACTTAAAGGGCTTTTTCCTGGCACATTCCATTCTAATTTACAACCTAGAACACCACTTCCATTAAGCCTCTGTTTCCCCAGTTACCAAATTTGGTAAAGGAGAAATGCTGCCACCTTGTGGCCGTGTCCTGCAAGAGCAGCTTTAAACTCACAGCTAATGGTTACTTAACATTCACAAGGACTCAGGGCTCTAAAGGACACCTGCCCTAAAAAATTGTGCTGAAGTAGGGAATGGACAAAAAAATTCAAAACAGGCAAATGTTTCAAGAAGAGAGTATGAAGAGTTACGTTTTACTCACGCTCTTTTTTAAAAAAAGGAAAATGGATAAAAACTCAACCTCAGGGTGTGTTAGACCCATGCAATCTAATCTACAAAAAGTTTCAACTTACACCAGTCGACTGACCATCAGCAAAAAGTATACGAACAATAAATGCTGAAGGGGTTTTAGAGAACTGTGTACCCTCTACCTGCTGGTGAGACGTAAAGGGGTAACAGCCAATAATGAGAACAGAAAGGAGCTGTGTTTAAAAGTAAAAATGGAGGTACCATTCAATCCCCAGGCGCACCATTGGACCTCTCACCTGAGAAGACAAGAATCGAGAAGACACAGGCCGCAAAAGCTGCAGTGCAGCCTTATTCACAATAGCCAAGACAGTGAAGCAACCAAAATGTCCAACAACAGGTGAATGGATAAAGAAGAAGTGGTCCATGTAGACAATGGAATATTAGCCATGGAAAACAATGAACCATTGCTCTTTGAGGCACCACAAATGAGTCTGCAGATAATCATGAAAGATGAGGTAAGTTGGAAAGCAAAAGACCTGTATTCTATGATATCACTTATAGGCGTTATCTAATAACTGACACAAATGAACATATTTCCACAGAGAAAGACACTCACAGATTTAGAAAACAAACTATGCTCATCTAAAACGAAAGGTGGGGGGAATGGATAAATTAAGATTACTGTTACTATATGTATACAAACACATATTATATACATATCCCGAAAAGACCGACCATATAGCAAGGGAGGTCTGCGGAACCCTCTGTAACATTTTACATGGGAAGAGGATCTGTACTTGAATAGACATATATAATGTACAAATGAACCAGATTTTGTACACCTAGGACAAACAATATTCTAAGCTTTACCCCAATTAAAAAAAAAAATTAAAACCAAGAAGAAATAATGAGACATAAACTTATGGGGCTTTCTCCATGCACATTCCAATGTAATTTACAACCTAGCAACGCGACTTCCAGAAAGGCTCTGCTGCCCTAGTACCCAGATTTGGGGATGGAGAAATGCTGCCTGCTTCAGGTCACTTCCCACAACAGGAGCTTTAAAACCATTGCTAAAGGTCACTAAATATTCACAAAACTTGCAGTTCGGTAAATGACACCTGCTCTCTAAAAAAAGTCTGAGGTGGAAAATCGACCAAAAAATTCAAAAGAGGGCAACCTTCCAAGAAGACAATATCAAGAGTTATATTGTACTCCCAACTGTTTCCTTTTTTTAACAGAAATGAAAACGGCGGTGAAAAATGATGAGTTTTACGAATTCTCAAAGCCATGCAAACCCAAATTACAAAACCCTATCAGCTCACAGCAGCCAGTAGGGCCATTAGCATAAATGCTGCAAACAATAAATGCTGAAGCGATTGTGGAGAAATGCGTACCCTCGATTCTAAGGGGGACGTGGTAAGTGCCACTAATGAAAACACAAAGAAGGTGCTTTGAAAAGGGAAACACGGTGCTACCAGTCAGTCAATCACAACCACTGCTGGGCCTATCACCTGAGAAAATGAGAATCAAAAAGTCACAGGCTGGCAATCCTGCACTCCAACAATATTTACCATAGCCAACACTTGGAAGCAATGAAAATGTCCATCAACCGAGGAACGCACAAAGTAGAAGTGGTCCACGTACACAGTGGAAAATTACTCCAATAAAAAATAAAAATTAAATTTAAAAATCCAACAAAAGTAAGGAGACATCAGCTTGTGTGGGTTTGTCCGGGCACACTCCACTCTAATTTATAACCGAGAAACACCACAGGCCGCAAGGCCTTTTCCCTAGTTACCAGGGTGGGGAACATAGAAAGGCTGCCGCCCTCTGGCAGTTACCTGCAAAAGCAGCTTTAAAGCCTGTGCTAATGGTCATTTCATAGGAACAAGTACTGCAGAACTGTAAATGAAACCTGCCCTCAAAATGTCTCGAGGGAACGGAATTCTCTGGTGGTCCAGTGGTTGGGACTCTGTGCTTTCACTGCCAGGGCCCGGGTTCAATCCCCAGTTGGGGAATTAACCTCCCACAAGCCACACGGGGTGGTGAAAACAAACAAATAAAAACAAAACAAAAAAAACAAAACAAAACAAAAAAATGTCTCGAGGGAGCTAATGGCCAAAACATTTCAAAATGTGACACATACTTTAAGAGAACACTTTGAAGAACTAAGGGGTAATCACAGCTTGAAAAATAAAAAGGACATGCCTTCAAGCTCAATTTCAATGGACTATGAGGCACATGCGAATTCAGCCCCAAAGAGGTATCAGCTCACACTTGTCAGAATAACCATCAGCAAGAAAACTACAAACAATAAATGCTGAAGGTGTTGTGGAGAAATGCATACCCTCAACTTCAAGGGGGACGGAAGTTGGAAAGGGCCACGAACTAGAACAGAATGGGGGTGCCTTAAAAACGTAAACATTGAGCTACCGTATGATCCAGCAGGCCCACTCTTCCACGTATAATCTAAGAAGAGAGAATTGGAAAGACACAGGCAGGCAAATCTGCATTGCACTGTATTACAATAGCCAAGATTTGGAAGTAACCAAAAAGACCACCAAGAGATGGGTGGACAAAGAAGTACTCCTCCATGTACAGATGGAATATTCGCTAGTGTAAAAAATGAACCAATGCCATTTGCAGCGCCATAGATGAGCCTAGACGTAATCACGCCACGTGTAGTCAGTGAGAAAGCAAAAGACACATATCCTATCATATCACTTTTAGGAGTTAGTTAAAAATTGATACCAATGAAGGTATTTCCACAGAGAAAGGCAATCACAGATTCATTAAAAAACTTATGGTTCACCAAATAGAAAGGGATGAGGATTGGATACATTACCATATTGGGGTTAACAGAGATATACAAACCATGTGAAATATATAATCACCAAAGACGTACGGAAGACCAGGAGAAGACTACTCAACATTGTGTCATAACCTACATGGGAAAAGGATGCGAGGAAGAAAAGATACACGTATATGTGTGAAAGACCCACATCTTGCACACCTAGAGCAAACAAACCAATGTAATCAAATCTGCTGGGATAAAAAATAAAAAGTAAATTACAAATATGAACAAGAAGTAATGAGACATAAACTTAAAGGGCTTTTTCCTGGCACATTCCATTCTAATTTACAACCTAGAACACCACTTCCATTAAGCCTCTGTTTCCCCAGTTACCAAATTTGGTAAAGGAGAAATGCTGCCACCTTGTGGCCGTGTCCTGCAAGAGCAGCTTTAAACTCACAGCTAATGGTTACTTAACATTCACAAGGACTCAGGGCTCTAAAGGACACCTGCCCTAAAAAATTGTGCTGAAGTAGGGAATGGACAAAAAAATTCAAAACAGGCAAATGTTTCAAGAAGAGAGTATGAAGAGTTACGTTTTACTCACGCTCTTTTTTAAAAAAAGGAAAATGGATAAAAACTCAACCTCAGGGTGTGTTAGACCCATGCAATCTAATCTACAAAAAGTTTCAACTTACACGAGTCGACTGACCATCAGCAAAAAGTATACGAACAATAAATGCTGAAGGGGTTTTAGAGAACTGTGTACCCTCTACCTGCTGGTGAGACGTAAAGGGGTAACAGCCAATAATGAGAACAGAAAGGAGCTGTGTTTAAAAGTAAAAATGGAGGTACCATTCAATCCCCAGGCGCACCATTGGACCTCTCACCTGAGAAGACAAGAATCGAGAAGACACAGGCCGCAAAAGCTGCAGTGCAGCCTTATTCACAATAGCCAAGACAGTGAAGCAACCAAAATGTCCAACAACAGGTGAATGGATAAAGAAGAAGTGGTCCATGTACACAATGGAATATTAGCCATGGAAAACAATGAACCATTGCTCTTTGAGGCACCACAAATGAGTCTGCAGATAATCATGAAAGATGAGGTAAGTTGGAAAGCAAAAGACCTGTATTCTATGATATCACTTATAGGCGTTATCTAATAACTGACACAAATGAACATATTTCCACAGAGAAAGACACTCACAGATTTAGAAAACAAACTATGCTCATCTAAAACGAAAGGTGGGGGGAATGGATAAATTAAGATTACTGTTACTATATGTATACAAACACATATTATATACATATCCCGAAAAGACCGACCATATAGCAAGGGAGGTCTGCGGAACCCTCTGTAACATTTTACATGGGAAGAGGATCTGTACTTGAATAGACATATATAATGTACAAATGAACCAGATTTTGTACACCTAGGACAAACAATATTCTAAGCTTTACCCCAATTAAAAAAAAAAATTAAAACCAAGAAGAAATAATGAGACATAAACTTATGGGGCTTTCTCCATGCACATTCCAATGTAATTTACAACCTAGCAACGCGACTTCCAGAAAGGCTCTGCTGCCCTAGTACCCAGATTTGGGGATGGAGAAATGCTGCCTGCTTCAGGTCACTTCCCACAACAGGAGCTTTAAAACCATTGCTAAAGGTCACTAAATATTCACAAAACTTGCAGTTCGGTAAATGACACCTGCTCTCTAAAAAAAGTCTGAGGTGGAAAATCGACCAAAAAATTCAAAAGAGGGCAACCTTCCAAGAAGACAATATCAAGAGTTATATTGTACTCCCAACTGTTTCCTTTTTTTAACAGAAATGAAAACGGCGGTGAAAAATGATGAGTTTTACGAATTCTCAAAGCCATGCAAACCCAAATTACAAAACCCTATCAGCTCACAGCAGCCAGTAGGGCCATTAGCATAAATGCTGCAAACAATAAATGCTGAAGCGATTGTGGAGAAATGCGTACCCTCGATTCTAAGGGGGACGTGGTAAGTGCCACTAATGAAAACACAAAGAAGGTGCTTTGAAAAGGGAAACACGGTGCTACCAGTCAGTCAATCACAACCACTGCTGGGCCTATCACCTGAGAAAATGAGAATCAAAAAGTCACAGGCTGGCAATCCTGCACTCCAACAATATTTACCATAGCCAACACTTGGAAGCAATGAAAATGTCCATCAACCGAGGAACGCACAAAGTAGAAGTGGTCCACGTACACAGTGGAAAATTACTCCAATAAAAAATAAAAATTAAATTTAAAAATCCAACAAAAGTAAGGAGACATCAGCTTGTGTGGGTTTGTCCGGGCACACTCCACTCTAATTTATAACCGAGAAACACCACAGGCCGCAAGGCCTTTTCCCTAGTTACCAGGGTGGGGAACATAGAAAGGCTGCCGCCCTCTGGCAGTTACCTGCAAAAGCAGCTTTAAAGCCTGTGCTAATGGTCATTTCATAGGAACAAGTACTGCAGAACTGTAAATGAAACCTGCCCTCAAAATGTCTCGAGGGAACGGAATTCTCTGGTGGTCCAGTGGTTGGGACTCTGTGCTTTCACTGCCAGGGCCCGGGTTCAATCCCCAGTTGGGGAATTAACCTCCCACAAGCCACACGGGGTGGTGAAAACAAACAAATAAAAACAAAACAAAAAAACAAAACAAAACAAAAAAATGTCTCGAGGGAGCTAATGGCCAAAACATTTCAAAATGTGACACATACTTTAAGAGAACACTTTGAAGAACTAAGGGGTAATCACTGCTTGAAAAATAAAAAGGACATGCCTTCAAGCTCAATTTCAATGGACTATGAGGCACATGCGAATTCAGCCCCAAAGAGGTATCAGCTCACACTTGTCAGAATAACCATCAGCAAGAAAACTACAAACAATAAATGCTGAAGGTGTTGTGGAGAAATGCATACCCTCAACTTCAAGGGGGACGGAAGTTGGAAAGGGCCACGAACTAGAACAGAATGGGGGTGCCTTAAAAACGTAAACATTGAGCTACCGTATGATCCAGCAGGCCCACTCTTCCACGTATAATCTAAGAAGAGAGAATTGGAAAGACACAGGCAGGCAAATCTGCATTGCACTGTATTACAATAGCCAAGATTTGGAAGTAACCAAAAAGACCACCAAGAGATGGGTGGACAAAGAAGTACTCCTCCATGTACAGATGGAATATTCGCTAGTGTAAAAAATGAACCAATGCCATTTGCAGCGCCATAGATGAGCCTAGACGTAATCACGCCACGTGTAGTCAGTGAGAAAGCAAAAGACACATATCCTATCATATCACTTTTAGGAGTTAGTTAAAAATTGATACCAATGAAGGTATTTCCACAGAGAAAGGCAATCACAGATTCATTAAAAAACTTATGGTTCACCAAATAGAAAGGGATGAGGATTGGATACATTACCATATTGGGGTTAACAGAGATATACAAACCATGTGAAATATATAATCACCAAAGACGTACGGAAGACCAGGAGAAGACTACTCAACATTGTGTCATAACCTACATGGGAAAAGGATGCGAGGAAGAAAAGATACACGTATATGTGTGAAAGACCCACATCTTGCACACCTAGAGCAAACAAACCAATGTAATCAAATCTGCTGGGATAAAAAATAAAAAGTAAATTACAAATATGAACAAGAAGTAATGAGACATAAACTTAAAGGGCTTTTTCCTGGCACATTCCATTCTAATTTACAACCTAGAACACCACTTCCATTAAGCCTCTGTTTCCCCAGTTACCAAATTTGGTAAAGGAGAAATGCTGCCACCTTGTGGCCGTGTCCTGCAAGAGCAGCTTTAAACTCACAGCTAATGGTTACTTAACATTCACAAGGACTCAGGGCTCTAAAGGACACCTGCCCTAAAAAATTGTGCTGAAGTAGGGAATGGACAAAAAAATTCAAAACAGGCAAATGTTTCAAGAAGAGAGTATGAAGAGTTACGTTTTACTCACGCTCTTTTTTAAAAAAAGGAAAATGGATAAAAACTCAACCTCAGGGTGTGTTAGACCCATGCAATCTAATCTACAAAAAGTTTCAACTTACACCAGTCGACTGACCATCAGCAAAAAGTATACGAACAATAAATGCTGAAGGGGTTTTAGAGAACTGTGTACCCTCTACCTGCTGGTGAGACGTAAAGGGGTAACAGCCAATAATGAGAACAGAAAGGAGCTGTGTTTAAAAGTAAAAATGGAGGTACCATTCAATCCCCAGGCGCACCATTGGACCTCTCACCTGAGAAGACAAGAATCGAGAAGACACAGGCCGCAAAAGCTGCAGTGCAGCCTTTTTCACAATAGCCAAGACAGTGAAGCAACCAAAATGTCCAACAACAGGTGAATGGATAAAGAAGAAGTGGTCCATGTACACAATGGAATATTAGCCATGGAAAACAATGAACCATTGCTCTTTGAGGCACCACAAATGAGTCTGCAGATAATCATGAAAGATGAGGTAAGTTGGAAAGCAAAAGACCTGTATTCTATGATATCACTTATAGGCGTTATCTAATAACTGACACAAATGAACATATTTCCACAGAGAAAGACACTCACAGATTTAGAAAACAAACTATGCTCATCTAAAACGAAAGGTGGGGGGAATGGATAAATTAAGATTACTGTTACTATATGTATACAAACACATATTATATACATATCCCGAAAAGACCGACCATATAGCAAGGGAGGTCTGCGGAACCCTCTGTAACATTTTACATGGGAAGAGGATCTGTACTTGAATAGACATATATAATGTACAAATGAACCAGATTTTGTACACCTAGGACAAACAATATTCTAAGCTTTACCCCAATTAAAAAAAAAAATTAAAACCAAGAAGAAATAATGAGACATAAACTTATGGGGCTTTCTCCATGCACATTCCAATGTAATTTACAACCTAGCAACGCGACTTCCAGAAAGGCTCTGCTGCCCTAGTACCCAGATTTGGGGATGGAGAAATGCTGCCTGCTTCAGGTCACTTCCCACAACAGGAGCTTTAAAACCATTGCTAAAGGTCACTAAATATTCACAAAACTTGCAGTTCGGTAAATGACACCTGCTCTCTAAAATAAGTCTGAGGTGGAAAATCGACCAAAAAATTCAAAAGAGGGCAACCTTCCAAGAAGACAATATCAAGAGTTATATTGTACTCCCAACTGTTTCCTTTTTTTAACAGAAATGAAAACGGCGGTGAAAAATGATGAGTTTTACGAATTCTCAAAGCCATGCAAACCCAAATTACAAAACCCTATCAGCTCACAGCAGCCAGTAGGGCCATTAGCATAAATGCTGCAAACAATAAATGCTGAAGCGATTGTGGAGAAATGCGTACCCTCGATTCTAAGGGGGACGTGGTAAGTGCCACTAATGAAAACACAAAGAAGGTGCTTTGAAAAGGGAAACACGGTGCTACCAGTCAGTCAATCACAACCACTGCTGGGCCTATCACCTGAGAAAATGAGAATCAAAAAGTCACAGGCTGGCAATCCTGCACTCCAACAATATTTACCATAGCCAACACTTGGAAGCAATGAAAATGTCCATCAACCGAGGAACGCACAAAGTAGAAGTGGTCCACGTACACAGTGGAAAATTACTCCAATAAAAAATAAAAATTAAATTTAAAAATCCAACAAAAGTAAGGAGACATCAGCTTGTGTGGGTTTGTCCGGGCACACTCCACTCTAATTTATAACCGAGAAACACCACAGGCCGCAAGGCCTTTTCCCTAGTTACCAGGGTGGGGAACATAGAAAGGCTGCCGCCCTCTGGCAGTTACCTGCAAAAGCAGCTTTAAAGCCTGTGCTAATGGTCATTTCATAGGAACAAGTACTGCAGAACTGTAAATGAAACCTGCCCTCAAAATGTCTCGAGGGAGCTAATGGCCAAAACATTTCAAAATGTGACACATACTTTAAGAGAACACTTTGAAGAACTAAGGGGTAATCACAGCTTGAAAAATAAAAAGGACATGCCTTCAAGCTCAATTTCAATGGACTATGAGGCACATGCGAATTCAGCCCCAAAGAGGTATCAGCTCACACTTGTCAGAATAACCATCAGCAAGAAAACTACAAACAATAAATGCTGAAGGTGTTGTGGAGAAATGCATACCCTCAACTTCAAGGGGGACGGAAGTTGGAAAGGGCCACGAACTAGAACAGAATGGGGGTGCCTTAAAAACGTAAACATTGAGCTACCGTATGATCCAGCAGGCCCACTCTTCCACGTATAATCTAAGAAGAGAGAATTGGAAAGACACAGGCAGGCAAATCTGCATTGCACTGTATTACAATAGCCAAGATTTGGAAGTAACCAAAAAGACCACCAAGAGATGGGTGGACAAAGAAGTACTCCTCCATGTACAGATGGAATATTCGCTAGTGTAAAAAATGAACCAATGCCATTTGCAGCGCCATAGATGAGCCTAGACGTAATCACGCCACGTGTAGTCAGTGAGAAAGCAAAAGACACATATCCTATCATATCACTTTTAGGAGTTAGTTAAAAATTGATACCAATGAAGGTATTTCCACAGAGAAAGGCAATCACAGATTCATTAAAAAACTTATGGTTCACCAAATAGAAAGGGATGAGGATTGGATACATTACCATATTGGGGTTAACAGAGATATACAAACCATGTGAAATATATAATCACCAAAGACGTACGGAAGACCAGGAGAAGACTACTCAACATTGTGTCATAACCTACATGGGAAAAGGATGCGAGGAAGAAAAGATACACGTATATGTGTGAAAGACCCACATCTTGCACACCTAGAGCAAACAAACCAATGTAATCAAATCTGCTGGGATAAAAAATAAAAAGTAAATTACAAATATGAACAAGAAGTAATGAGACATAAACTTAAAGGGCTTTTTCCTGGCACATTCCATTCTAATTTACAACCTAGAACACCACTTCCATTAAGCCTCTGTTTCCCCAGTTACCAAATTTGGTAAAGGAGAAATGCTGCCACCTTGTGGCCGTGTCCTGCAAGAGCAGCTTTAAACTCACAGCTAATGGTTACTTAACATTCACAAGGACTCAGGGCTCTAAAGGACACCTGCCCTAAAAAATTGTGCTGAAGTAGGGAATGGACAAAAAAATTCAAAACAGGCAAATGTTTCAAGAAGAGAGTATGAAGAGTTACGTTTTACTCACGCTCTTTTTTAAAAAAAGGAAAATGGATAAAAACTCAACCTCAGGGTGTGTTAGACCCATGCAATCTAATCTACAAAAAGTTTCAACTTACACCAGTCGACTGACCATCAGCAAAAAGTATACGAACAATAAATGCTGAAGGGGTTTTAGAGAACTGTGTACCCTCTACCTGCTGGTGAGACGTAAAGGGGTAACAGCCAATAATGAGAACAGAAAGGAGCTGTGTTTAAAAGTAAAAATGGAGGTACCATTCAATCCCCAGGCGCACCATTGGACCTCTCACCTGAGAAGACAAGAATCGAGAAGACACAGGCCGCAAAAGCTGCAGTGCAGCCTTTTTCACAATAGCCAAGACAGTGAAGCAACCAAAATGTCCAACAACAGGTGAATGGATAAAGAAGAAGTGGTCCATGTACACAATGGAATATTAGCCATGGAAAACAATGAACCATTGCTCTTTGAGGCACCACAAATGAGTCTGCAGATAATCATGAAAGATGAGGTAAGTTGGAAAGCAAAAGACCTGTATTCTATGATATCACTTATAGGCGTTATCTAATAACTGACACAAATGAACATATTTCCACAGAGAAAGACACTCACAGATTTAGAAAACAAACTATGCTCATCTGAAACGAAAGGTGGGGGGAATGGATAAATTAAGATTACTGTTACTATATGTATACAAACACATATTATATACATATCCCGAAAAGACCGACCATATAGCAAGGGAGGTCTGCGGAACCCTCTGTAACATTTTACATGGGAAGAGGATCTGTACTTGAATAGACATATATAATGTACAAATGAACCAGATTTTGTACACCTAGGACAAACAATATTCTAAGCTTTACCCCAATTAAAAAAAAAAATTAAAACCAAGAAGAAATAATGAGACATAAACTTATGGGGCTTTCTCCATGCACATTCCAATGTAATTTACAACCTAGCAACGCGACTTCCAGAAAGGCTCTGCTGCCCTAGTACCCAGATTTGGGGATGGAGAAATGCTGCCTGCTTCAGGTCACTTCCCACAACAGGAGCTTTAAAACCATTGCTAAAGGTCACTAAATATTCACAAAACTTGCAGTTCGGTAAATGACACCTGCTCTCTAAAAAAAGTCTGAGGTGGAAAATCGACCAAAAAATTCAAAAGAGGGCAACCTTCCAAGAAGACAATATCAAGAGTTATATTGTACTCCCAACTGTTTCCTTTTTTTAACAGAAATGAAAACGGCGGTGAAAAATGATGAGTTTTACGAATTCTCAAAGCCATGCAAACCCAAATTACAAAACCCTATCAGCTCACAGCAGCCAGTAGGGCCATTAGCATAAATGCTGCAAACAATAAATGCTGAAGCGATTGTGGAGAAATGCGTACCCTCGATTCTAAGGGGGACGTGGTAAGTGCCACTAATGAAAACACAAAGAAGGTGCTTTGAAAAGGGAAACACGGTGCTACCAGTCAGTCAATCACAACCACTGCTGGGCCTATCACCTGAGAAAATGAGAATCAAAAAGTCACAGGCTGGCAATCCTGCACTCCAACAATATTTACCATAGCCAACACTTGGAAGCAATGAAAATGTCCATCAACCGAGGAACGCACAAAGTAGAAGTGGTCCACGTACACAGTGGAAAATTACTCCAATAAAAAATAAAAATTAAATTTAAAAATCCAACAAAAGTAAGGAGACATCAGCTTGTGTGGGTTTGTCCGGGCACACTCCACTCTAATTTATAACCGAGAAACACCACAGGCCGCAAGGCCTTTTCCCTAGTTACCAGGGTGGGGAACATAGAAAGGCTGCCGCCCTCTGGCAGTTACCTGCAAAAGCAGCTTTAAAGCCTGTGCTAATGGTCATTTCATAGGAACAAGTACTGCAGAACTGTAAATGAAACCTGCCCTCAAAATGTCTCGAGGGAGCTAATGGCCAAAACATTTCAAAATGTGACACATACTTTAAGAGAACACTTTGAAGAACTAAGGGGTAATCACAGCTTGAAAAATAAAAAGGACATGCCTTCAAGCTCAATTTCAATGGACTATGAGGCACATGCGAATTCAGCCCCAAAGAGGTATCAGCTCACACTTGTCAGAATAACCATCAGCAAGAAAACTACAAACAATAAATGCTGAAGGTGTTGTGGAGAAATGCATACCCTCAACTTCAAGGGGGACGGAAGTTGGAAAGGGCCACGAACTAGAACAGAATGGGGGTGCCTTAAAAACGTAAACATTGAGCTACCGTATGATCCAGCAGGCCCACTCTTCCACGTATAATCTAAGAAGAGAGAATTGGAAAGACACAGGCAGGCAAATCTGCATTGCACTGTATTACAATAGCCAAGATTTGGAAGTAACCAAAAAGACCACCAAGAGATGGGTGGACAAAGAAGTACTCCTCCATGTACAGATGGAATATTCGCTAGTGTAAAAAATGAACCAATGCCATTTGCAGCGCCATAGATGAGCCTAGACGTAATCACGCCACGTGTAGTCAGTGAGAAAGCAAAAGACACATATCCTATCATATCACTTTTAGGAGTTAGTTAAAAATTGATACCAATGAAGGTATTTCCACAGAGAAAGGCAATCACAGATTCATTAAAAAACTTATGGTTCACCAAATAGAAAGGGATGAGGATTGGATACATTACCATATTGGGGTTAACAGAGATATACAAACCATGTGAAATATATAATCACCAAAGACGTACGGAAGACCAGGAGAAGACTACTCAACATTGTGTCATAACCTACATGGGAAAAGGATGCGAGGAAGAAAAGATACACGTATATGTGTGAAAGACCCACATCTTGCACACCTAGAGCAAACAAACCAATGTAATCAAATCTGCTGGGATAAAAAATAAAAAGTAAATTACAAATATGAACAAGAAGTAATGAGACATAAACTTAAAGGGCTTTTTCCTGGCACATTCCATTCTAATTTACAACCTAGAACACCACTTCCATTAAGCCTCTGTTTCCCCAGTTACCAAATTTGGTAAAGGAGAAATGCTGCCACCTTGTGGCCGTGTCCTGCAAGAGCAGCTTTAAACTCACAGCTAATGGTTACTTAACATTCACAAGGACTCAGGGCTCTAAAGGACACCTGCCCTAAAAAATTGTGCTGAAGTAGGGAATGGACAAAAAAATTCAAAACAGGCAAATGTTTCAAGAAGAGAGTATGAAGAGTTACGTTTTACTCACGCTCTTTTTTAAAAAAAGGAAAATGGATAAAAACTCAACCTCAGGGTGTGTTAGACCCATGCAATCTAATCTACAAAAAGTTTCAACTTACACCAGTCGACTGACCATCAGCAAAAAGTATACGAACAATAAATGCTGAAGGGGTTTTAGAGAACTGTGTACCCTCTACCTGCTGGTGAGACGTAAAGGGGTAACAGCCAATAATGAGAACAGAAAGGAGCTGTGTTTAAAAGCAAAAATGGAGGTACCATTCAATCCCCAGGCGCACCATTGGACCTCTCACCTGAGAAGACAAGAATCGAGAAGACACAGGCCGCAAAAGCTGCAGTGCAGCCTTTTTCACAATAGCCAAGACAGTGAAGCAACCAAAATGTCCAACAACAGGTGAATGGATAAAGAAGAAGTGGTCCATGTACACAATGGAATATTAGCCATGGAAAACAATGAACCATTGCTCTTTGAGGCACCACAAATGAGTCTGCAGATAATCATGAAAGATGAGGTAAGTTGGAAAGCAAAAGACCTGTATTCTATGATATCACTTATAGGCGTTATCTAATAACTGACACAAATGAACATATTTCCACAGAGAAAGACACTCACAGATTTAGAAAACAAACTATGCTCATCTGAAACGAAAGGTGGGGGGAATGGATAAATTAAGATTACTGTTACTATATGTATACAAACACATATTATATACATATCCCGAAAAGACCGACCATATAGCAAGGGAGGTCTGCGGAACCCTCTGTAACATTTTACATGGGAAGAGGATCTGTACTTGAATAGACATATATAATGTACAAATGAACCAGATTTTGTACACCTAGGACAAACAATATTCTAAGCTTTACCCCAATTAAAAAAAAAAATTAAAACCAAGAAGAAATAATGAGACATAAACTTATGGGGCTTTCTCCATGCACATTCCAATGTAATTTACAACCTAGCAACGCGACTTCCAGAAAGGCTCTGCTGCCCTAGTACCCAGATTTGGGGATGGAGAAATGCTGCCTGCTTCAGGTCACTTCCCACAACAGGAGCTTTAAAACCATTGCTAAAGGTCACTAAATATTCACAAAACTTGCAGTTCGGTAAATGACACCTGCTCTCTAAAAAAAGTCTGAGGTGGAAAATCGACCAAAAAATTCAAAAGAGGGCAACCTTCCAAGAAGACAATATCAAGAGTTATATTGTACTCCCAACTGTTTCCTTTTTTTAACAGAAATGAAAACGGCGGTGAAAAATGATGAGTTTTACGAATTCTCAAAGCCATGCAAACCCAAATTACAAAACCCTATCAGCTCACAGCAGCCAGTAGGGCCATTAGCATAAATGCTGCAAACAATAAATGCTGAAGCGATTGTGGAGAAATGCGTACCCTCGATTCTAAGGGGGACGTGGTAAGTGCCACTAATGAAAACACAAAGAAGGTGCTTTGAAAAGGGAAACACGGTGCTACCAGTCAGTCAATCACAACCACTGCTGGGCCTATCACCTGAGAAAATGAGAATCAAAAAGTCACAGGCTGGCAATCCTGCACTCCAACAATATTTACCATAGCCAACACTTGGAAGCAATGAAAATGTCCATCAACCGAGGAACGCACAAAGTAGAAGTGGTCCACGTACACAGTGGAAAATTACTCCAATAAAAAATAAAAATTAAATTTAAAAATCCAACAAAAGTAAGGAGACATCAGCTTGTGTGGGTTTGTCCGGGCACACTCCACTCTAATTTATAACCGAGAAACACCACAGGCCGCAAGGCCTTTTCCCTAGTTACCAGGGTGGGGAACATAGAAAGGCTGCCGCCCTCTGGCAGTTACCTGCAAAAGCAGCTTTAAAGCCTGTGCTAATGGTCATTTCATAGGAACAAGTACTGCAGAACTGTAAATGAAACCTGCCCTCAAAATGTCTCGAGGGAGCTAATGGCCAAAACATTTCAAAATGTGACACATACTTTAAGAGAACACTTTGAAGAACTAAGGGGTAATCACAGCTTGAAAAATAAAAAGGACATGCCTTCAAGCTCAATTTCAATGGACTATGAGGCACATGCGAATTCAGCCCCAAAGAGGTATCAGCTCACACTTGTCAGAATAACCATCAGCAAGAAAACTACAAACAATAAATGCTGAAGGTGTTGTGGAGAAATGCATACCCTCAACTTCAAGGGGGACGGAAGTTGGAAAGGGCCACGAACTAGAACAGAATGGGGGTGCCTTAAAAACGTAAACATTGAGCTACCGTATGATCCAGCAGGCCCACTCTTCCACGTATAATCTAAGAAGAGAGAATTGGAAAGACACAGGCAGGCAAATCTGCATTGCACTGTATTACAATAGCCAAGATTTGGAAGTAACCAAAAAGACCACCAAGAGATGGGTGGACAAAGAAGTACTCCTCCATGTACAGATGGAATATTCGCTAGTGTAAAAAATGAACCAATGCCATTTGCAGCGCCATAGATGAGCCTAGACGTAATCACGCCACGTGTAGTCAGTGAGAAAGCAAAAGACACATATCCTATCATATCACTTTTAGGAGTTAGTTAAAAATTGATACCAATGAAGGTATTTCCACAGAGAAAGGCAATCACAGATTCATTAAAAAACTTATGGTTCACCAAATAGAAAGGGATGAGGATTGGATACATTACCATATTGGGGTTAACAGAGATATACAAACCATGTGAAATATATAATCACCAAAGACGTACGGAAGACCAGGAGAAGACTACTCAACATTGTGTCATAACCTACATGGGAAAAGGATGCGAGGAAGAAAAGATACACGTATATGTGTGAAAGACCCACATCTTGCACACCTAGAGCAAACAAACCAATGTAATCAAATCTGCTGGGATAAAAAATAAAAAGTAAATTACAAATATGAACAAGAAGTAATGAGACATAAACTTAAAGGGCTTTTTCCTGGCACATTCCATTCTAATTTACAACCTAGAACACCACTTCCATTAAGCCTCTGTTTCCCCAGTTACCAAATTTGGTAAAGGAGAAATGCTGCCACCTTGTGGCCGTGTCCTGCAAGAGCAGCTTTAAACTCACAGCTAATGGTTACTTAACATTCACAAGGACTCAGGGCTCTAAAGGACACCTGCCCTAAAAAATTGTGCTGAAGTAGGGAATGGACAAAAAAAATTCAAAACAGGCAAATGTTTCAAGAAGAGAGTATGAAGAGTTACGTTTTACTCACGCTCTTTTTTAAAAAAAGGAAAATGGATAAAAACTCAACCTCAGGGTGTGTTAGACCCATGCAATCTAATCTACAAAAAGTTTCAACTTACACCAGTCGACTGACCATCAGCAAAAAGTATACGAACAATAAATGCTGAAGGGGTTTTAGAGAACTGTGTACCCTCTACCTGCTGGTGAGACGTAAAGGGGTAACAGCCAATAATGAGAACAGAAAGGAGCTGTGTTTAAAAGTAAAAATGGAGGTACCATTCAATCCCCAGGCGCACCATTGGACCTCTCACCTGAGAAGACAAGAATCGAGAAGACACAGGCCGCAAAAGCTGCAGTGCAGCCTTTTTCACAATAGCCAAGACAGTGAAGCAACCAAAATGTCCAACAACAGGTGAATGGATAAAGAAGAAGTGGTCCATGTACACAATGGAATATTAGCCATGGAAAACAATGAACCATTGCTCTTTGAGGCACCACAAATGAGTCTGCAGATAATCATGAAAGATGAGGTAAGTTGGAAAGCAAAAGACCTGTATTCTATGATATCACTTATAGGCGTTATCTAATAACTGACACAAATGAACATATTTCCACAGAGAAAGACACTCACAGATTTAGAAAACAAACTATGCTCATCTGAAACGAAAGGTGGGGGGAATGGATAAATTAAGATTACTGTTACTATATGTATACAAACACATATTATATACATATCCCGAAAAGACCGACCATATAGCAAGGGAGGTCTGCGGAACCCTCTGTAACATTTTACATGGGAAGAGGATCTGTACTTGAATAGACATATATAATGTACAAATGAACCAGATTTTGTACACCTAGGACAAACAATATTCTAAGCTTTACCCCAATTAAAAAAAAAAATTAAAACCAAGAAGAAATAATGAGACATAAACTTATGGGGCTTTCTCCATGCACATTCCAATGTAATTTACAACCTAGCAACGCGACTTCCAGAAAGGCTCTGCTGCCCTAGTACCCAGATTTGGGGATGGAGAAATGCTGCCTGCTTCAGGTCACTTCCCACAACAGGAGCTTTAAAACCATTGCTAAAGGTCACTAAATATTCACAAAACTTGCAGTTCGGTAAATGACACCTGCTCTCTAAAAAAAGTCTGAGGTGGAAAATCGACCAAAAAATTCAAAAGAGGGCAACCTTCCAAGAAGACAATATCAAGAGTTATATTGTACTCCCAACTGTTTCCTTTTTTTAACAGAAATGAAAACGGCGGTGAAAAATGATGAGTTTTACGAATTCTCAAAGCCATGCAAACCCAAATTACAAAACCCTATCAGCTCACAGCAGCCAGTAGGGCCATTAGCATAAATGCTGCAAACAATAAATGCTGAAGCGATTGTGGAGAAATGCGTACCCTCGATTCTAAGGGGGACGTGGTAAGTGCCACTAATGAAAACACAAAGAAGGTGCTTTGAAAAGGGAAACACGGTGCTACCAGTCAGTCAATCACAACCACTGCTGGGCCTATCACCTGAGAAAATGAGAATCAAAAAGTCACAGGCTGGCAATCCTGCACTCCAACAATATTTACCATAGCCAACACTTGGAAGCAATGAAAATGTCCATCAACCGAGGAACGCACAAAGTAGAAGTGGTCCACGTACACAGTGGAAAATTACTCCAATAAAAAATAAAAATTAAATTTAAAAATCCAACAAAAGTAAGGAGACATCAGCTTGTGTGGGTTTGTCCGGGCACACTCCACTCTAATTTATAACCGAGAAACACCACAGGCCGCAAGGCCTTTTCCCTAGTTACCAGGGTGGGGAACATAGAAAGGCTGCCGCCCTCTGGCAGTTACCTGCAAAAGCAGCTTTAAAGCCTGTGCTAATGGTCATTTCATAGGAACAAGTACTGCAGAACTGTAAATGAAACCTGCCCTCAAAATGTCTCGAGGGAACGGAATTCTCTGGTGGTCCAGTGGTTGGGACTCTGTGCTTTCACTGCCAGGGCCCGGGTTCAATCCCCAGTTGGGGAATTAACCTCCCACAAGCCACACGGGGTGGTGAAAACAAACAAATAAAAACAAAACAAAAAAAACAAAACAAAACAAAAAAATGTCTCGAGGGAGCTAATGGCCAAAACATTTCAAAATGTGACACATACTTTAAGAGAACACTTTGAAGAACTAAGGGGTAATCACAGCTTGAAAAATAAAAAGGACATGCCTTCAAGCTCAATTTCAATGGACTATGAGGCACATGCGAATTCAGCCCCAAAGAGGTATCAGCTCACACTTGTCAGAATAACCATCAGCAAGAAAACTACAAACAATAAATGCTGAAGGTGTTGTGGAGAAATGCATACCCTCAACTTCAAGGGGGACGGAAGTTGGAAAGGGCCACGAACTAGAACAGAATGGGGGTGCCTTAAAAACGTAAACATTGAGCTACCGTATGATCCAGCAGGCCCACTCTTCCACGTATAATCTAAGAAGAGAGAATTGGAAAGACACAGGCAGGCAAATCTGCATTGCACTGTATTACAATAGCCAAGATTTGGAAGTAACCAAAAAGACCACCAAGAGATGGGTGGACAAAGAAGTACTCCTCCATGTACAGATGGAATATTCGCTAGTGTAAAAAATGAACCAATGCCATTTGCAGCGCCATAGATGAGCCTAGACGTAATCACGCCACGTGTAGTCAGTGAGAAAGCAAAAGACACATATCCTATCATATCACTTTTAGGAGTTAGTTAAAAATTGATACCAATGAAGGTATTTCCACAGAGAAAGGCAATCACAGATTCATTAAAAAACTTATGGTTCACCAAATAGAAAGGGATGAGGATTGGATACATTACCATATTGGGGTTAACAGAGATATACAAACCATGTGAAATATATAATCACCAAAGACGTACGGAAGACCAGGAGAAGACTACTCAACATTGTGTCATAACCTACATGGGAAAAGGATGCGAGGAAGAAAAGATACACGTATATGTGTGAAAGACCCACATCTTGCACACCTAGAGCAAACAAACCAATGTAATCAAATCTGCTGGGATAAAAAATAAAAAGTAAATTACAAATATGAACAAGAAGTAATGAGACATAAACTTAAAGGGCTTTTTCCTGGCACATTCCATTCTAATTTACAACCTAGAACACCACTTCCATTAAGCCTCTGTTTCCCCAGTTACCAAATTTGGTAAAGGAGAAATGCTGCCACCTTGTGGCCGTGTCCTGCAAGAGCAGCTTTAAACTCACAGCTAATGGTTACTTAACATTCACAAGGACTCAGGGCTCTAAAGGACACCTGCCCTAAAAAATTGTGCTGAAGTAGGGAATGGACAAAAAAATTCAAAACAGGCAAATGTTTCAAGAAGAGAGTATGAAGAGTTACGTTTTACTCACGCTCTTTTTTAAAAAAAGGAAAATGGATAAAAACTCAACCTCAGGGTGTGTTAGACCCATGCAATCTAATCTACAAAAAGTTTCAACTTACACCAGTCGACTGACCATCAGCAAAAAGTATACGAACAATAAATGCTGAAGGGGTTTTAGAGAACTGTGTACCCTCTACCTGCTGGTGAGACGTAAAGGGGTAACAGCCAATAATGAGAACAGAAAGGAGCTGTGTTTAAAAGTAAAAATGGAGGTACCATTCAATCCCCAGGCGCACCATTGGACCTCTCACCTGAGAAGACAAGAATCGAGAAGACACAGGCCGCAAAAGCTGCAGTGCAGCCTTATTCACAATAGCCAAGACAGTGAAGCAACCAAAATGTCCAACAACAGGTGAATGGATAAAGAAGAAGTGGTCCATGTAGACAATGGAATATTAGCCATGGAAAACAATGAACCATTGCTCTTTGAGGCACCACAAATGAGTCTGCAGATAATCATGAAAGATGAGGTAAGTTGGAAAGCAAAAGACCTGTATTCTATGATATCACTTATAGGCGTTATCTAATAACTGACACAAATGAACATATTTCCACAGAGAAAGACACTCACAGATTTAGAAAACAAACTATGCTCATCTAAAACGAAAGGTGGGGGGAATGGATAAATTAAGATTACTGTTACTATATGTATACAAACACATATTATATACATATCCCGAAAAGACCGACCATATAGCAAGGGAGGTCTGCGGAACCCTCTGTAACATTTTACATGGGAAGAGGATCTGTACTTGAATAGACATATATAATGTACAAATGAACCAGATTTTGTACACCTAGGACAAACAATATTCTAAGCTTTACCCCAATTAAAAAAAAAAATTAAAACCAAGAAGAAATAATGAGACATAAACTTATGGGGCTTTCTCCATGCACATTCCAATGTAATTTACAACCTAGCAACGCGACTTCCAGAAAGGCTCTGCTGCCCTAGTACCCAGATTTGGGGATGGAGAAATGTTGCCTGCTTCAGGTCACTTCCCACAACAGGAGCTTTAAAACCATTGCTAAAGGTCACTAAATATTCACAAAACTTGCAGTTCGGTAAATGACACCTGCTCTCTAAAAAAAGTCTGAGGTGGAAAATCGACCAAAAAATTCAAAAGAGGGCAACCTTCCAAGAAGACAATATCAAGAGTTATATTGTACTCCCAACTGTTTCCTTTTTTTAACAGAAATGAAAACGGCGGTGAAAAATGATGAGTTTTACGAATTCTCAAAGCCATGCAAACCCAAATTACAAAACCCTATCAGCTCACAGCAGCCAGTAGGGCCATTAGCATAAATGCTGCAAACAATAAATGCTGAAGCGATTGTGGAGAAATGCGTACCCTCGATTCTAAGGGGGACGTGGTAAGTGCCACTAATGAAAACACAAAGAAGGTGCTTTGAAAAGGGAAACACGGTGCTACCAGTCAGTCAATCACAACCACTGCTGGGCCTATCACCTGAGAAAATGAGAATCAAAAAGTCACAGGCTGGCAATCCTGCACTCCAACAATATTTACCATAGCCAACACTTGGAAGCAATGAAAATGTCCATCAACCGAGGAACGCACAAAGTAGAAGTGGTCCACGTACACAGTGGAAAATTACTCCAATAAAAAATAAAAATTAAATTTAAAAATCCAACAAAAGTAAGGAGACATCAGCTTGTGTGGGTTTGTCCGGGCACACTCCACTCTAATTTATAACCGAGAAACACCACAGGCCGCAAGGCCTTTTCCCTAGTTACCAGGGTGGGGAACATAGAAAGGCTGCCGCCCTCTGGCAGTTACCTGCAAAAGCAGCTTTAAAGCCTGTGCTAATGGTCATTTCATAGGAACAAGTACTGCAGAACTGTAAATGAAACCTGCCCTCAAAATGTCTCGAGGGAGCTAATGGCCAAAACATTTCAAAATGTGACACATACTTTAAGAGAACACTTTGAAGAACTAAGGGGTAATCACAGCTTGAAAAATAAAAAGGACATGCCTTCAAGCTCAATTTCAATGGACTATGAGGCACATGCGAATTCAGCCCCAAAGAGGTATCAGCTCACACTTGTCAGAATAACCATCAGCAAGAAAACTACAAACAATAAATGCTGAAGGTGTTGTGGAGAAATGCATACCCTCAACTTCAAGGGGGACGGAAGTTGGAAAGGGCCACGAACTAGAACAGAATGGGGGTGCCTTAAAAACGTAAACATTGAGCTACCGTATGATCCAGCAGGCCCACTCTTCCACGTATAATCTAAGAAGAGAGAATTGGAAAGACACAGGCAGGCAAATCTGCATTGCACTGTATTACAATAGCCAAGATTTGGAAGTAACCAAAAAGACCACCAAGAGATGGGTGGACAAAGAAGTACTCCTCCATGTACAGATGGAATATTCGCTAGTGTAAAAAATGAACCAATGCCATTTGCAGCGCCATAGATGAGCCTAGACGTAATCACGCCACGTGTAGTCAGTGAGAAAGCAAAAGACACATATCCTATCATATCACTTTTAGGAGTTAGTTAAAAATTGATACCAATGAAGGTATTTCCACAGAGAAAGGCAATCACAGATTCATTAAAAAACTTATGGTTCACCAAATAGAAAGGGATGAGGATTGGATACATTACCATATTGGGGTTAACAGAGATATACAAACCATGTGAAATATATAATCACCAAAGACGTACGGAAGACCAGGAGAAGACTACTCAACATTGTGTCATAACCTACATGGGAAAAGGATGCGAGGAAGAAAAGATACACGTATATGTGTGAAAGACCCACATCTTGCACACCTAGAGCAAACAAACCAATGTAATCAAATCTGCTGGGATAAAAAATAAAAAGTAAATTACAAATATGAACAAGAAGTAATGAGACATAAACTTAAAGGGCTTTTTCCTGGCACATTCCATTCTAATTTACAACCTAGAACACCACTTCCATTAAGCCTCTGTTTCCCCAGTTACCAAATTTGGTAAAGGAGAAATGCTGCCACCTTGTGGCCGTGTCCTGCAAGAGCAGCTTTAAACTCACAGCTAATGGTTACTTAACATTCACAAGGACTCAGGGCTCTAAAGGACACCTGCCCTAAAAAATTGTGCTGAAGTAGGGAATGGACAAAAAAATTCAAAACAGGCAAATGTTTCAAGAAGAGAGTATGAAGAGTTACGTTTTACTCACGCTCTTTTTTAAAAAAAGGAAAATGGATAAAAACTCAACCTCAGGGTGTGTTAGACCCATGCAATCTAATCTACAAAAAGTTTCAACTTACACCAGTCGACTGACCATCAGCAAAAAGTATACGAACAATAAATGCTGAAGGGGTTTTAGAGAACTGTGTACCCTCTACCTGCTGGTGAGACGTAAAGGGGTAACAGCCAATAATGAGAACAGAAAGGAGCTGTGTTTAAAAGTAAAAATGGAGGTACCATTCAATCCCCAGGCGCACCATTGGACCTCTCACCTGAGAAGACAAGAATCGAGAAGACACAGGCCGCAAAAGCTGCAGTGCAGCCTTATTCACAATAGCCAAGACAGTGAAGCAACCAAAATGTCCAACAACAGGTGAATGGATAAAGAAGAAGTGGTCCATGTAGACAATGGAATATTAGCCATGGAAAACAATGAACCATTGCTCTTTGAGGCACCACAAATGAGTCTGCAGATAATCATGAAAGATGAGGTAAGTTGGAAAGCAAAAGACCTGTATTCTATGATATCACTTATAGGCGTTATCTAATAACTGACACAAATGAACATATTTCCACAGAGAAAGACACTCACAGATTTAGAAAACAAACTATGCTCATCTGAAACGAAAGGTGGGGGGAATGGATAAATTAAGATTACTGTTACTATATGTATACAAACACATATTATATACATATCCCGAAAAGACCGACCATATAGCAAGGGAGGTCTGCGGAACCCTCTGTAACATTTTACATGGGAAGAGGATCTGTACTTGAATAGACATATATAATGTACAAATGAACCAGATTTTGTACACCTAGGACAAACAATATTCTAAGCTTTACCCCAATTAAAAAAAAAAATTAAAACCAAGAAGAAATAATGAGACATAAACTTATGGGGCTTTCTCCATGCACATTCCAATGTAATTTACAACCTAGCAACGCGACTTCCAGAAAGGCTCTGCTGCCCTAGTACCCAGATTTGGGGATGGAGAAATGCTGCCTGCTTCAGGTCACTTCCCACAACAGGAGCTTTAAAACCATTGCTAAAGGTCACTAAATATTCACAAAACTTGCAGTTCGGTAAATGACACCTGCTCTCTAAAAAAAGTCTGAGGTGGAAAATCGACCAAAAAATTCAAAAGAGGGCAACCTTCCAAGAAGACAATATCAAGAGTTATATTGTACTCCCAACTGTTTCCTTTTTTTAACAGAAATGAAAACGGCGGTGAAAAATGATGAGTTTTACGAATTCTCAAAGCCATGCAAACCCAAATTACAAAACCCTATCAGCTCACAGCAGCCAGTAGGGCCATTAGCATAAATGCTGCAAACAATAAATGCTGAAGCGATTGTGGAGAAATGCGTACCCTCGATTCTAAGGGGGACGTGGTAAGTGCCACTAATGAAAACACAAAGAAGGTGCTTTGAAAAGGGAAACACGGTGCTACCAGTCAGTCAATCACAACCACTGCTGGGCCTATCACCTGAGAAAATGAGAATCAAAAAGTCACAGGCTGGCAATCCTGCACTCCAACAATATTTACCATAGCCAACACTTGGAAGCAATGAAAATGTCCATCAACCGAGGAACGCACAAAGTAGAAGTGGTCCACGTACACAGTGGAAAATTACTCCAATAAAAAATAAAAATTAAATTTAAAAATCCAACAAAAGTAAGGAGACATCAGCTTGTGTGGGTTTGTCCGGGCACACTCCACTCTAATTTATAACCGAGAAACACCACAGGCCGCAAGGCCTTTTCCCTAGTTACCAGGGTGGGGAACATAGAAAGGCTGCCGCCCTCTGGCAGTTACCTGCAAAAGCAGCTTTAAAGCCTGTGCTAATGGTCATTTCATAGGAACAAGTACTGCAGAACTGTAAATGAAACCTGCCCTCAAAATGTCTCGAGGGAGCTAATGGCCAAAACATTTCAAAATGTGACACATACTTTAAGAGAACACTTTGAAGAACTAAGGGGTAATCACAGCTTGAAAAATAAAAAGGACATGCCTTCAAGCTCAATTTCAATGGACTATGAGGCACATGCGAATTCAGCCCCAAAGAGGTATCAGCTCACACTTGTCAGAATAACCATCAGCAAGAAAACTACAAACAATAAATGCTGAAGGTGTTGTGGAGAAATGCATACCCTCAACTTCAAGGGGGACGGAAGTTGGAAAGGGCCACGAACTAGAACAGAATGGGGGTGCCTTAAAAACGTAAACATTGAGCTACCGTATGATCCAGCAGGCCCACTCTTCCACGTATAATCTAAGAAGAGAGAATTGGAAAGACACAGGCAGGCAAATCTGCATTGCACTGTATTACAATAGCCAAGATTTGGAAGTAACCAAAAAGACCACCAAGAGATGGGTGGACAAAGAAGTACTCCTCCATGTACAGATGGAATATTCGCTAGTGTAAAAAATGAACCAATGCCATTTGCAGCGCCATAGATGAGCCTAGACGTAATCACGCCACGTGTAGTCAGTGAGAAAGCAAAAGACACATATCCTATCATATCACTTTTAGGAGTTAGTTAAAAATTGATACCAATGAAGGTATTTCCACAGAGAAAGGCAATCACAGATTCATTAAAAAACTTATGGTTCACCAAATAGAAAGGGATGAGGATTGGATACATTACCATATTGGGGTTAACAGAGATATACAAACCATGTGAAATATATAATCACCAAAGACGTACGGAAGACCAGGAGAAGACTACTCAACATTGTGTCATAACCTACATGGGAAAAGGATGCGAGGAAGAAAAGATACACGTATATGTGTGAAAGACCCACATCTTGCACACCTAGAGCAAACAAACCAATGTAATCAAATCTGCTGGGATAAAAAATAAAAAGTAAATTACAAATATGAACAAGAAGTAATGAGACATAAACTTAAAGGGCTTTTTCCTGGCACATTCCATTCTAATTTACAACCTAGAACACCACTTCCATTAAGCCTCTGTTTCCCCAGTTACCAAATTTGGTAAAGGAGAAATGCTGCCACCTTGTGGCCGTGTCCTGCAAGAGCAGCTTTAAACTCACAGCTAATGGTTACTTAACATTCACAAGGACTCAGGGCTCTAAAGGACACCTGCCCTAAAAAATTGTGCTGAAGTAGGGAATGGACAAAAAAATTCAAAACAGGCAAATGTTTCAAGAAGAGAGTATGAAGAGTTACGTTTTACTCACGCTCTTTTTTAAAAAAAGGAAAATGGATAAAAACTCAACCTCAGGGTGTGTTAGACCCATGCAATCTAATCTACAAAAAGTTTCAACTTACACCAGTCGACTGACCATCAGCAAAAAGTATACGAACAATAAATGCTGAAGGGGTTTTAGAGAACTGTGTACCCTCTACCTGCTGGTGAGACGTAAAGGGGTAACAGCCAATAATGAGAACAGAAAGGAGCTGTGTTTAAAAGCAAAAATGGAGGTACCATTCAATCCCCAGGCGCACCATTGGACCTCTCACCTGAGAAGACAAGAATCGAGAAGACACAGGCCGCAAAAGCTGCAGTGCAGCCTTTTTCACAATAGCCAAGACAGTGAAGCAACCAAAATGTCCAACAACAGGTGAATGGATAAAGAAGAAGTGGTCCATGTACACAATGGAATATTAGCCATGGAAAACAATGAACCATTGCTCTTTGAGGCACCACAAATGAGTCTGCAGATAATCATGAAAGATGAGGTAAGTTGGAAAGCAAAAGACCTGTATTCTATGATATCACTTATAGGCGTTATCTAATAACTGACACAAATGAACATATTTCCACAGAGAAAGACACTCACAGATTTAGAAAACAAACTATGCTCATCTAAAACGAAAGGTGGGGGGAATGGATAAATTAAGATTACTGTTACTATATGTATACAAACACATATTATATACATATCCCGAAAAGACCGACCATATAGCAAGGGAGGTCTGCGGAACCCTCTGTAACATTTTACATGGGAAGAGGATCTGTACTTGAATAGACATATATAATGTACAAATGAACCAGATTGTGTACACCTAGGACAAACAATATTCTAAGCTTTACCCCAATTAAAAAAAAAATTAAAACCAAGAAGAAATAATGAGACATAAACTTATGGGGCTTTCTCCATGCACATTCCAATGTAATTTACAACCTAGCAACGCGACTTCCAGAAAGGCTCTGCTGCCCTAGTACCCAGATTTGGGGATGGAGAAATGCTGCCTGCTTCAGGTCACTTCCCACAACAGGAGCTTTAAAACCATTGCTAAAGGTCACTAAATATTCACAAAACTTGCAGTTCGGTAAATGACACCTGCTCTCTAAAAAAAGTCTGAGGTGGAAAATCGACCAAAAAATTCAAAAGAGGGCAACCTTCCAAGAAGACAATATCAAGAGTTATATTGTACTCCCAACTGTTTCCTTTTTTTAACAGAAATGAAAACGGCGGTGAAAAATGATGAGTTTTACGAATTCTCAAAGCCATGCAAACCCAAATTACAAAACCCTATCAGCTCACAGCAGCCAGTAGGGCCATTAGCATAAATGCTGCAAACAATAAATGCTGAAGCGATTGTGGAGAAATGCGTACCCTCGATTCTAAGGGGGACGTGGTAAGTGCCACTAATGAAAACACAAAGAAGGTGCTTTGAAAAGGGAAACACGGTGCTACCAGTCAGTCAATCACAACCACTGCTGGGCCTATCACCTGAGAAAATGAGAATCAAAAAGTCACAGGCTGGCAATCCTGCACTCCAACAATATTTACCATAGCCAACACTTGGAAGCAATGAAAATGTCCATCAACCGAGGAACGCACAAAGTAGAAGTGGTCCACGTACACAGTGGAAAATTACTCCAATAAAAAATAAAAATTAAATTTAAAAATCCAACAAAAGTAAGGAGACATCAGCTTGTGTGGGTTTGTCCGGGCACACTCCACTCTAATTTATAACCGAGAAACACCACAGGCCGCAAGGCCTTTTCCCTAGTTACCAGGGTGGGGAACATAGAAAGGCTGCCGCCCTCTGGCAGTTACCTGCAAAAGCAGCTTTAAAGCCTGTGCTAATGGTCATTTCATAGGAACAAGTACTGCAGAACTGTAAATGAAACCTGCCCTCAAAATGTCTCGAGGGAGCTAATGGCCAAAACATTTCAAAATGTGACACATACTTTAAGAGAACACTTTGAAGAACTAAGGGGTAATCACAGCTTGAAAAATAAAAAGGACATGCCTTCAAGCTCAATTTCAATGGACTATGAGGCACATGCGAATTCAGCCCCAAAGAGGTATCAGCTCACACTTGTCAGAATAACCATCAGCAAGAAAACTACAAACAATAAATGCTGAAGGTGTTGTGGAGAAATGCATACCCTCAACTTCAAGGGGGACGGAAGTTGGAAAGGGCCACGAACTAGAACAGAATGGGGGTGCCTTAAAAACGTAAACATTGAGCTACCGTATGATCCAGCAGGCCCACTCTTCCACGTATAATCTAAGAAGAGAGAATTGGAAAGACACAGGCAGGCAAATCTGCATTGCACTGTATTACAATAGCCAAGATTTGGAAGTAACCAAAAAGACCACCAAGAGATGGGTGGACAAAGAAGTACTCCTCCATGTACAGATGGAATATTCGCTAGTGTAAAAAATGAACCAATGCCATTTGCAGCGCCATAGATGAGCCTAGACGTAATCACGCCACGTGTAGTCAGTGAGAAAGCAAAAGACACATATCCTATCATATCACTTTTAGGAGTTAGTTAAAAATTGATACCAATGAAGGTATTTCCACAGAGAAAGGCAATCACAGATTCATTAAAAAACTTATGGTTCACCAAATAGAAAGGGATGAGGATTGGATACATTACCATATTGGGGTTAACAGAGATATACAAACCATGTGAAATATATAATCACCAAAGACGTACGGAAGACCAGGAGAAGACTACTCAACATTGTGTCATAACCTACATGGGAAAAGGATGCGAGGAAGAAAAGATACACGTATATGTGTGAAAGACCCACATCTTGCACACCTAGAGCAAACAAACCAATGTAATCAAATCTGCTGGGATAAAAAATAAAAAGTAAATTACAAATATGAACAAGAAGTAATGAGACATAAACTTAAAGGGCTTTTTCCTGGCACATTCCATTCTAATTTACAACCTAGAACACCACTTCCATTAAGCCTCTGTTTCCCCAGTTACCAAATTTGGTAAAGGAGAAATGCTGCCACCTTGTGGCCGTGTCCTGCAAGAGCAGCTTTAAACTCACAGCTAATGGTTACTTAACATTCACAAGGACTCAGGGCTCTAAAGGACACCTGCCCTAAAAAATTGTGCTGAAGTAGGGAATGGACAAAAAAATTCAAAACAGGCAAATGTTTCAAGAAGAGAGTATGAAGAGTTACGTTTTACTCACGCTCTTTTTTAAAAAAAGGAAAATGGATAAAAACTCAACCTCAGGGTGTGTTAGACCCATGCAATCTAATCTACAAAAAGTTTCAACTTACACCAGTCGACTGACCATCAGCAAAAAGTATACGAACAATAAATGCTGAAGGGGTTTTAGAGAACTGTGTACCCTCTACCTGCTGGTGAGACGTAAAGGGGTAACAGCCAATAATGAGAACAGAAAGGAGCTGTGTTTAAAAGCAAAAATGGAGGTACCATTCAATCCCCAGGCGCACCATTGGACCTCTCACCTGAGAAGACAAGAATCGAGAAGACACAGGCCGCAAAAGCTGCAGTGCAGCCTTTTTCACAATAGCCAAGACAGTGAAGCAACCAAAATGTCCAACAACAGGTGAATGGATAAAGAAGAAGTGGTCCATGTACACAATGGAATATTAGCCATGGAAAACAATGAACCATTGCTCTTTGAGGCACCACAAATGAGTCTGCAGATAATCATGAAAGATGAGGTAAGTTGGAAAGCAAAAGACCTGTATTCTATGATATCACTTATAGGCGTTATCTAATAACTGACACAAATGAACATATTTCCACAGAGAAAGACACTCACAGATTTAGAAAACAAACTATGCTCATCTAAAACGAAAGGTGGGGGGAATGGATAAATTAAGATTACTGTTACTATATGTATACAAACACATATTATATACATATCCCGAAAAGACCGACCATATAGCAAGGGAGGTCTGCGGAACCCTCTGTAACATTTTACATGGGAAGAGGATCTGTACTTGAATAGACATATATAATGTACAAATGAACCAGATTGTGTACACCTAGGACAAACAATATTCTAAGCTTTACCCCAATTAAAAAAAAAAATTAAAACCAAGAAGAAATAATGAGACATAAACTTATGGGGCTTTCTCCATGCACATTCCAATGTAATTTACAACCTAGCAACGCGACTTCCAGAAAGGCTCTGCTGCCCTAGTACCCAGATTTGGGGATGGAGAAATGCTGCCTGCTTCAGGTCACTTCCCACAACAGGAGCTTTAAAACCATTGCTAAAGGTCACTAAATATTCACAAAACTTGCAGTTCGGTAAATGACACCTGCTCTCTAAAAAAAGTCTGAGGTGGAAAATCGACCAAAAAATTCAAAAGAGGGCAACCTTCCAAGAAGACAATATCAAGAGTTATATTGTACTCCCAACTGTTTCCTTTTTTTAACAGAAATGAAAACGGCGGTGAAAAATGATGAGTTTTACGAATTCTCAAAGCCATGCAAACCCAAATTACAAAACCCTATCAGCTCACAGCAGCCAGTAGGGCCATTAGCATAAATGCTGCAAACAATAAATGCTGAAGCGATTGTGGAGAAATGCGTACCCTCGATTCTAAGGGGGACGTGGTAAGTGCCACTAATGAAAACACAAAGAAGGTGCTTTGAAAAGGGAAACACGGTGCTACCAGTCAGTCAATCACAACCACTGCTGGGCCTATCACCTGAGAAAATGAGAATCAAAAAGTCACAGGCTGGCAATCCTGCACTCCAACAATATTTACCATAGCCAACACTTGGAAGCAATGAAAATGTCCATCAACCGAGGAACGCACAAAGTAGAAGTGGTCCACGTACACAGTGGAAAATTACTCCAATAAAAAATAAAAATTAAATTTAAAAATCCAACAAAAGTAAGGAGACATCAGCTTGTGTGGGTTTGTCCGGGCACACTCCACTCTAATTTATAACCGAGAAACACCACAGGCCGCAAGGGCTTTTCCCTAGTTACCAGGGTGGGGAACATAGAAAGGCTGCCGCCCTCTGGCAGTTACCTGCAAAAGCAGCTTTAAAGCCTGTGCTAATGGTCATTTCATAGGAACAAGTACTGCAGAACTGTAAATGAAACCTGCCCTCAAAATGTCTCGAGGGAGCTAATGGCCAAAACATTTCAAAATGTGACACATACTTTAAGAGAACACTTTGAAGAACTAAGGGGTAATCACAGCTTGAAAAATAAAAAGGACATGCCTTCAAGCTCAATTTCAATGGACTATGAGGCACATGCGAATTCAGCCCCAAAGAGGTATCAGCTCACACTTGTCAGAATAACCATCAGCAAGAAAACTACAAACAATAAATGCTGAAGGTGTTGTGGAGAAATGCATACCCTCAACTTCAAGGGGGACGGAAGTTGGAAAGGGCCACGAACTAGAACAGAATGGGGGTGCCTTAAAAACGTAAACATTGAGCTACCGTATGATCCAGCAGGCCCACTCTTCCACGTATAATCTAAGAAGAGAGAATTGGAAAGACACAGGCAGGCAAATCTGCATTGCACTGTATTACAATAGCCAAGATTTGGAAGTAACCAAAAAGACCACCAAGAGATGGGTGGACAAAGAAGTACTCCTCCATGTACAGATGGAATATTCGCTAGTGTAAAAAATGAACCAATGCCATTTGCAGCGCCATAGATGAGCCTAGACGTAATCACGCCACGTGTAGTCAGTGAGAAAGCAAAAGACACATATCCTATCATATCACTTTTAGGAGTTAGTTAAAAATTGATACCAATGAAGGTATTTCCACAGAGAAAGGCAATCACAGATTCATTAAAAAACTTATGGTTCACCAAATAGAAAGGGATGAGGATTGGATACATTACCATATTGGGGTTAACAGAGATATACAAACCATGTGAAATATATAATCACCAAAGACGTACGGAAGACCAGGAGAAGACTACTCAACATTGTGTCATAACCTACATGGGAAAAGGATGCGAGGAAGAAAAGATACACGTATATGTGTGAAAGACCCACATCTTGCACACCTAGAGCAAACAAACCAATGTAATCAAATCTGCTGGGATAAAAAATAAAAAGTAAATTACAAATATGAACAAGAAGTAATGAGACATAAACTTAAAGGGCTTTTTCCTGGCACATTCCATTCTAATTTACAACCTAGAACACCACTTCCATTAAGCCTCTGTTTCCCCAGTTACCAAATTTGGTAAAGGAGAAATGCTGCCACCTTGTGGCCGTGTCCTGCAAGAGCAGCTTTAAACTCACAGCTAATGGTTACTTAACATTCACAAGGACTCAGGGCTCTAAAGGACACCTGCCCTAAAAAATTGTGCTGAAGTAGGGAATGGACAAAAAAATTCAAAACAGGCAAATGTTTCAAGAAGAGAGTATGAAGAGTTACGTTTTACTCACGCTCTTTTTTAAAAAAAGGAAAATGGATAAAAACTCAACCTCAGGGTGTGTTAGACCCATGCAATCTAATCTACAAAAAGTTTCAACTTACACCAGTCGACTGACCATCAGCAAAAAGTATACGAACAATAAATGCTGAAGGGGTTTTAGAGAACTGTGTACCCTCTACCTGCTGGTGAGACGTAAAGGGGTAACAGCCAATAATGAGAACAGAAAGGAGCTGTGTTTAAAAGCAAAAATGGAGGTACCATTCAATCCCCAGGCGCACCATTGGACCTCTCACCTGAGAAGACAAGAATCGAGAAGACACAGGCCGCAAAAGCTGCAGTGCAGCCTTTTTCACAATAGCCAAGACAGTGAAGCAACCAAAATGTCCAACAACAGGTGAATGGATAAAGAAGAAGTGGTCCATGTACACAATGGAATATTAGCCATGGAAAACAATGAACCATTGCTCTTTGAGGCACCACAAATGAGTCTGCAGATAATCATGAAAGATGAGGTAAGTTGGAAAGCAAAAGACCTGTATTCTATGATATCACTTATAGGCGTTATCTAATAACTGACACAAATGAACATATTTCCACAGAGAAAGACACTCACAGATTTAGAAAACAAACTATGCTCATCTAAAACGAAAGGTGGGGGGAATGGATAAATTAAGATTACTGTTACTATATGTATACAAACACATATTATATACATATCCCGAAAAGACCGACCATATAGCAAGGGAGGTCTGCGGAACCCTCTGTAACATTTTACATGGGAAGAGGATCTGTACTTGAATAGACATATATAATGTACAAATGAACCAGATTGTGTACACCTAGGACAAACAATATTCTAAGCTTTACCCCAATTAAAAAAAAAATTAAAACCAAGAAGAAATAATGAGACATAAACTTATGGGGCTTTCTCCATGCACATTCCAATGTAATTTACAACCTAGCAACGCGACTTCCAGAAAGGCTCTGCTGCCCTAGTACCCAGATTTGGGGATGGAGAAATGCTGCCTGCTTCAGGTCACTTCCCACAACAGGAGCTTTAAAACCATTGCTAAAGGTCACTAAATATTCACAAAACTTGCAGTTCGGTAAATGACACCTGCTCTCTAAAAAAAGTCTGAGGTGGAAAATCGACCAAAAAATTCAAAAGAGGGCAACCTTCCAAGAAGACAATGTCAAGAGTTATATTGTACTCCCAACTGTTTCCTTTTTTTAACAGAAATGAAAACGGCGGTGAAAAATGATGAGTTTTACGAATTCTCAAAGCCATGCAAACCCAAATTACAAAACCCTATCAGCTCACAGCAGCCAGTAGGGCCATTAGCATAAATGCTGCAAACAATAAATGCTGAAGCGATTGTGGAGAAATGCGTACCCTCGATTCTAAGGGGGACGTGGTAAGTGCCACTAATGAAAACACAAAGAAGGTGCTTTGAAAAGGGAAACACGGTGCTACCAGTCAGTCAATCACAACCACTGCTGGGCCTATCACCTGAGAAAATGAGAATCAAAAAGTCACAGGCTGGCAATCCTGCACTCCAACAATATTTACCATAGCCAACACTTGGAAGCAATGAAAATGTCCATCAACCGAGGAACGCACAAAGTAGAAGTGGTCCACGTACACAGTGGAAAATTACTCCAATAAAAAATAAAAATTAAATTTAAAAATCCAACAAAAGTAAGGAGACATCAGCTTGTGTGGGTTTGTCCGGGCACACTCCACTCTAATTTATAACCGAGAAACACCACAGGCCGCAAGGCCTTTTCCCTAGTTACCAGGGTGGGGAACATAGAAAGGCTGCCGCCCTCTGGCAGTTACCTGCAAAAGCAGCTTTAAAGCCTGTGCTAATGGTCATTTCATAGGAACAAGTACTGCAGAACTGTAAATGAAACCTGCCCTCAAAATGTCTCGAGGGAGCTAATGGCCAAAACATTTCAAAATGTGACACATACTTTAAGAGAACACTTTGAAGAACTAAGGGGTAATCACAGCTTGAAAAATAAAAAGGACATGCCTTCAAGCTCAATTTCAATGGACTATGAGGCACATGCGAATTCAGCCCCAAAGAGGTATCAGCTCACACTTGTCAGAATAACCATCAGCAAGAAAACTACAAACAATAAATGCTGAAGGTGTTGTGGAGAAATGCATACCCTCAACTTCAAGGGGGACGGAAGTTGGAAAGGGCCACGAACTAGAACAGAATGGGGGTGCCTTAAAAACGTAAACATTGAGCTACCGTATGATCCAGCAGGCCCACTCTTCCACGTATAATCTAAGAAGAGAGAATTGGAAAGACACAGGCAGGCAAATCTGCATTGCACTGTATTACAATAGCCAAGATTTGGAAGTAACCAAAAAGACCACCAAGAGATGGGTGGACAAAGAAGTACTCCTCCATGTACAGATGGAATATTCGCTAGTGTAAAAAATGAACCAATGCCATTTGCAGCGCCATAGATGAGCCTAGACGTAATCACGCCACGTGTAGTCAGTGAGAAAGCAAAAGACACATATCCTATCATATCACTTTTAGGAGTTAGTTAAAAATTGATACCAATGAAGGTATTTCCACAGAGAAAGGCAATCACAGATTCATTAAAAAACTTATGGTTCACCAAATAGAAAGGGATGAGGATTGGATACATTACCATATTGGGGTTAACAGAGATATACAAACCATGTGAAATATATAATCACCAAAGACGTACGGAAGACCAGGAGAAGACTACTCAACATTGTGTCATAACCTACATGGGAAAAGGATGCGAGGAAGAAAAGATACACGTATATGTGTGAAAGACCCACATCTTGCACACCTAGAGCAAACAAACCAATGTAATCAAATCTGCTGGGATAAAAAATAAAAAGTAAATTACAAATATGAACAAGAAGTAATGAGACATAAACTTAAAGGGCTTTTTCCTGGCACATTCCATTCTAATTTACAACCTAGAACACCACTTCCATTAAGCCTCTGTTTCCCCAGTTACCAAATTTGGTAAAGGAGAAATGCTGCCACCTTGTGGCCGTGTCCTGCAAGAGCAGCTTTAAACTCACAGCTAATGGTTACTTAACATTCACAAGGACTCAGGGCTCTAAAGGACACCTGCCCTAAAAAATTGTGCTGAAGTAGGGAATGGACAAAAAAATTCAAAACAGGCAAATGTTTCAAGAAGAGAGTATGAAGAGTTACGTTTTACTCACGCTCTTTTTTAAAAAAAGGAAAATGGATAAAAACTCAACCTCAGGGTGTGTTAGACCCATGCAATCTAATCTACAAAAAGTTTCAACTTACACCAGTCGACTGACCATCAGCAAAAAGTATACGAACAATAAATGCTGAAGGGGTTTTAGAGAACTGTGTACCCTCTACCTGCTGGTGAGACGTAAAGGGGTAACAGCCAATAATGAGAACAGAAAGGAGCTGTGTTTAAAAGCAAAAATGGAGGTACCATTCAATCCCCAGGCGCACCATTGGACCTCTCACCTGAGAAGACAAGAATCGAGAAGACACAGGCCGCAAAAGCTGCAGTGCAGCCTTTTTCACAATAGCCAAGACAGTGAAGCAACCAAAATGTCCAACAACAGGTGAATGGATAAAGAAGAAGTGGTCCATGTACACAATGGAATATTAGCCATGGAAAACAATGAACCATTGCTCTTTGAGGCACCACAAATGAGTCTGCAGATAATCATGAAAGATGAGGTAAGTTGGAAAGCAAAAGACCTGTATTCTATGATATCACTTATAGGCGTTATCTAATAACTGACACAAATGAACATATTTCCACAGAGAAAGACACTCACAGATTTAGAAAACAAACTATGCTCATCTAAAACGAAAGGTGGGGGGAATGGATAAATTAAGATTACTGTTACTATATGTATACAAACACATATTATATACATATCCCGAAAAGACCGACCATATAGCAAGGGAGGTCTGCGGAACCCTCTGTAACATTTTACATGGGAAGAGGATCTGTACTTGAATAGACATATATAATGTACAAATGAACCAGATTGTGTACACCTAGGACAAACAATATTCTAAGCTTTACCCCAATTAAAAAAAAAATTAAAACCAAGAAGAAATAATGAGACATAAACTTATGGGGCTTTCTCCATGCACATTCCAATGTAATTTACAACCTAGCAACGCGACTTCCAGAAAGGCTCTGCTGCCCTAGTACCCAGATTTGGGGATGGAGAAATGCTGCCTGCTTCAGGTCACTTCCCACAACAGGAGCTTTAAAACCATTGCTAAAGGTCACTAAATATTCACAAAACTTGCAGTTCGGTAAATGACACCTGCTCTCTAAAAAAAGTCTGAGGTGGAAAATCGACCAAAAAATTCAAAAGAGGGCAACCTTCCAAGAAGACAATGTCAAGAGTTATATTGTACTCCCAACTGTTTCCTTTTTTTAACAGAAATGAAAACGGCGGTGAAAAATGATGAGTTTTACGAATTCTCAAAGCCATGCAAACCCAAATTACAAAACCCTATCAGCTCACAGCAGCCAGTAGGGCCATTAGCATAAATGCTGCAAACAATAAATGCTGAAGCGATTGTGGAGAAATGCGTACCCTCGATTCTAAGGGGGACGTGGTAAGTGCCACTAATGAAAACACAAAGAAGGTGCTTTGAAAAGGGAAACACGGTGCTACCAGTCAGTCAATCACAACCACTGCTGGGCCTATCACCTGAGAAAATGAGAATCAAAAAGTCACAGGCTGGCAATCCTGCACTCCAACAATATTTACCATAGCCAACACTTGGAAGCAATGAAAATGTCCATCAACCGAGGAACGCACAAAGTAGAAGTGGTCCACGTACACAGTGGAAAATTACTCCAATAAAAAATAAAAATTAAATTTAAAAATCCAACAAAAGTAAGGAGACATCAGCTTGTGTGGGTTTGTCCGGGCACACTCCACTCTAATTTATAACCGAGAAACACCACAGGCCGCAAGGGCTTTTCCCTAGTTACCAGGGTGGGGAACATAGAAAGGCTGCCGCCCTCTGGCAGTTACCTGCAAAAGCAGCTTTAAAGCCTGTGCTAATGGTCATTTCATAGGAACAAGTACTGCAGAACTGTAAATGAAACCTGCCCTCAAAATGTCTCGAGGGAGCTAATGGCCAAAACATTTCAAAATGTGACACATACTTTAAGAGAACACTTTGAAGAACTAAGGGGTAATCACAGCTTGAAAAATAAAAAGGACATGCCTTCAAGCTCAATTTCAATGGACTATGAGGCACATGCGAATTCAGCCCCAAAGAGGTATCAGCTCACACTTGTCAGAATAACCATCAGCAAGAAAACTACAAACAATAAATGCTGAAGGTGTTGTGGAGAAATGCATACCCTCAACTTCAAGGGGGACGGAAGTTGGAAAGGGCCACGAACTAGAACAGAATGGGGGTGCCTTAAAAACGTAAACATTGAGCTACCGTATGATCCAGCAGGCCCACTCTTCCACGTATAATCTAAGAAGAGAGAATTGGAAAGACACAGGCAGGCAAATCTGCATTGCACTGTATTACAATAGCCAAGATTTGGAAGTAACCAAAAAGACCACCAAGAGATGGGTGGACAAAGAAGTACTCCTCCATGTACAGATGGAATATTCGCTAGTGTAAAAAATGAACCAATGCCATTTGCAGCGCCATAGATGAGCCTAGACGTAATCACGCCACGTGTAGTCAGTGAGAAAGCAAAAGACACATATCCTATCATATCACTTTTAGGAGTTAGTTAAAAATTGATACCAATGAAGGTATTTCCACAGAGAAAGGCAATCACAGATTCATTAAAAAACTTATGGTTCACCAAATAGAAAGGGATGAGGATTGGATACATTACCATATTGGGGTTAACAGAGATATACAAACCATGTGAAATATATAATCACCAAAGACGTACGGAAGACCAGGAGAAGACTACTCAACATTGTGTCATAACCTACATGGGAAAAGGATGCGAGGAAGAAAAGATACACGTATATGTGTGAAAGACCCACATCTTGCACACCTAGAGCAAACAAACCAATGTAATCAAATCTGCTGGGATAAAAAATAAAAAGTAAATTACAAATATGAACAAGAAGTAATGAGACATAAACTTAAAGGGCTTTTTCCTGGCACATTCCATTCTAATTTACAACCTAGAACACCACTTCCATTAAGCCTCTGTTTCCCCAGTTACCAAATTTGGTAAAGGAGAAATGCTGCCACCTTGTGGCCGTGTCCTGCAAGAGCAGCTTTAAACTCACAGCTAATGGTTACTTAACATTCACAAGGACTCAGGGCTCTAAAGGACACCTGCCCTAAAAAATTGTGCTGAAGTAGGGAATGGACAAAAAAATTCAAAACAGGCAAATGTTTCAAGAAGAGAGTATGAAGAGTTACGTTTTACTCACGCTCTTTTTTAAAAAAAGGAAAATGGATAAAAACTCAACCTCAGGGTGTGTTAGACCCATGCAATCTAATCTACAAAAAGTTTCAACTTACACCAGTCGACTGACCATCAGCAAAAAGTATACGAACAATAAATGCTGAAGGGGTTTTAGAGAACTGTGTACCCTCTACCTGCTGGTGAGACGTAAAGGGGTAACAGCCAATAATGAGAACAGAAAGGAGCTGTGTTTAAAAGTAAAAATGGAGGTACCATTCAATCCCCAGGCGCACCATTGGACCTCTCACCTGAGAAGACAAGAATCGAGAAGACACAGGCCGCAAAAGCTGCAGTGCAGCCTTATTCACAATAGCCAAGACAGTGAAGCAACCAAAATGTCCAACAACAGGTGAATGGATAAAGAAGAAGTGGTCCATGTAGACAATGGAATATTAGCCATGGAAAACAATGAACCATTGCTCTTTGAGGCACCACAAATGAGTCTGCAGATAATCATGAAAGATGAGGTAAGTTGGAAAGCAAAAGACCTGTATTCTATGATATCACTTATAGGCGTTATCTAATAACTGACACAAATGAACATATTTCCACAGAGAAAGACACTCACAGATTTAGAAAACAAACTATGCTCATCTAAAACGAAAGGTGGGGGGAATGGATAAATTAAGATTACTGTTACTATATGTATACAAACACATATTATATACATATCCCGAAAAGACCGACCATATAGCAAGGGAGGTCTGCGGAACCCTCTGTAACATTTTACATGGGAAGAGGATCTGTACTTGAATAGACATATATAATGTACAAATGAACCAGATTTTGTACACCTAGGACAAACAATATTCTAAGCTTTACCCCAATTAAAAAAAAAAATTAAAACCAAGAAGAAATAATGAGACATAAACTTATGGGGCTTTCTCCATGCACATTCCAATGTAATTTACAACCTAGCAACGCGACTTCCAGAAAGGCTCTGCTGCCCTAGTACCCAGATTTGGGGATGGAGAAATGCTGCCTGCTTCAGGTCACTTCCCACAACAGGAGCTTTAAAACCATTGCTAAAGGTCACTAAATATTCACAAAACTTGCAGTTCGGTAAATGACACCTGCTCTCTAAAAAAAGTCTGAGGTGGAAAATCGACCAAAAAATTCAAAAGAGGGCAACCTTCCAAGAAGACAATATCAAGAGTTATATTGTACTCCCAACTGTTTCCTTTTTTTAACAGAAATGAAAACGGCGGTGAAAAATGATGAGTTTTACGAATTCTCAAAGCCATGCAAACCCAAATTACAAAACCCTATCAGCTCACAGCAGCCAGTAGGGCCATTAGCATAAATGCTGCAAACAATAAATGCTGAAGCGATTGTGGAGAAATGCGTACCCTCGATTCTAAGGGGGACGTGGTAAGTGCCACTAATGAAAACACAAAGAAGGTGCTTTGAAAAGGGAAACACGGTGCTACCAGTCAGTCAATCACAACCACTGCTGGGCCTATCACCTGAGAAAATGAGAATCAAAAAGTCACAGGCTGGCAATCCTGCACTCCAACAATATTTACCATAGCCAACACTTGGAAGCAATGAAAATGTCCATCAACCGAGGAACGCACAAAGTAGAAGTGGTCCACGTACACAGTGGAAAATTACTCCAATAAAAAATAAAAATTAAATTTAAAAATCCAACAAAAGTAAGGAGACATCAGCTTGTGTGGGTTTGTCCGGGCACACTCCACTCTAATTTATAACCGAGAAACACCACAGGCCGCAAGGCCTTTTCCCTAGTTACCAGGGTGGGGAACATAGAAAGGCTGCCGCCCTCTGGCAGTTACCTGCAAAAGCAGCTTTAAAGCCTGTGCTAATGGTCATTTCATAGGAACAAGTACTGCAGAACTGTAAATGAAACCTGCCCTCAAAATGTCTCGAGGGAACGGAATTCTCTGGTGGTCCAGTGGTTGGGACTCTGTGCTTTCACTGCCAGGGCCCGGGTTCAATCCCCAGTTGGGGAATTAACCTCCCACAAGCCACACGGGGTGGTGAAAACAAACAAATAAAAACAAAACAAAAAAAACAAAACAAAACAAAAAAATGTCTCGAGGGAGCTAATGGCCAAAACATTTCAAAATGTGACACATACTTTAAGAGAACACTTTGAAGAACTAAGGGGTAATCACAGCTTGAAAAATAAAAAGGACATGCCTTCAAGCTCAATTTCAATGGACTATGAGGCACATGCGAATTCAGCCCCAAAGAGGTATCAGCTCACACTTGTCAGAATAACCATCAGCAAGAAAACTACAAACAATAAATGCTGAAGGTGTTGTGGAGAAATGCATACCCTCAACTTCAAGGGGGACGGAAGTTGGAAAGGGCCACGAACTAGAACAGAATGGGGGTGCCTTAAAAACGTAAACATTGAGCTACCGTATGATCCAGCAGGCCCACTCTTCCACGTATAATCTAAGAAGAGAGAATTGGAAAGACACAGGCAGGCAAATCTGCATTGCACTGTATTACAATAGCCAAGATTTGGAAGTAACCAAAAAGACCACCAAGAGATGGGTGGACAAAGAAGTACTCCTCCATGTACAGATGGAATATTCGCTAGTGTAAAAAATGAACCAATGCCATTTGCAGCGCCATAGATGAGCCTAGACGTAATCACGCCACGTGTAGTCAGTGAGAAAGCAAAAGACACATATCCTATCATATCACTTTTAGGAGTTAGTTAAAAATTGATACCAATGAAGGTATTTCCACAGAGAAAGGCAATCACAGATTCATTAAAAAACTTATGGTTCACCAAATAGAAAGGGATGAGGATTGGATACATTACCATATTGGGGTTAACAGAGATATACAAACCATGTGAAATATATAATCACCAAAGACGTACGGAAGACCAGGAGAAGACTACTCAACATTGTGTCATAACCTACATGGGAAAAGGATGCGAGGAAGAAAAGATACACGTATATGTGTGAAAGACCCACATCTTGCACACCTAGAGCAAACAAACCAATGTAATCAAATCTGCTGGGATAAAAAATAAAAAGTAAATTACAAATATGAACAAGAAGTAATGAGACATAAACTTAAAGGGCTTTTTCCTGGCACATTCCATTCTAATTTACAACCTAGAACACCACTTCCATTAAGCCTCTGTTTCCCCAGTTACCAAATTTGGTAAAGGAGAAATGCTGCCACCTTGTGGCCGTGTCCTGCAAGAGCAGCTTTAAACTCACAGCTAATGGTTACTTAACATTCACAAGGACTCAGGGCTCTAAAGGACACCTGCCCTAAAAAATTGTGCTGAAGTAGGGAATGGACAAAAAAATTCAAAACAGGCAAATGTTTCAAGAAGAGAGTATGAAGAGTTACGTTTTACTCACGCTCTTTTTTAAAAAAAGGAAAATGGATAAAAACTCAACCTCAGGGTGTGTTAGACCCATGCAATCTAATCTACAAAAAGTTTCAACTTACACCAGTCGACTGACCATCAGCAAAAAGTATACGAACAATAAATGCTGAAGGGGTTTTAGAGAACTGTGTACCCTCTACCTGCTGGTGAGACGTAAAGGGGTAACAGCCAATAATGAGAACAGAAAGGAGCTGTGTTTAAAAGTAAAAATGGAGGTACCATTCAATCCCCAGGCGCACCATTGGACCTCTCACCTGAGAAGACAAGAATCGAGAAGACACAGGCCGCAAAAGCTGCAGTGCAGCCTTATTCACAATAGCCAAGACAGTGAAGCAACCAAAATGTCCAACAACAGGTGAATGGATAAAGAAGAAGTGGTCCATGTAGACAATGGAATATTAGCCATGGAAAACAATGAACCATTGCTCTTTGAGGCACCACAAATGAGTCTGCAGATAATCATGAAAGATGAGGTAAGTTGGAAAGCAAAAGACCTGTATTCTATGATATCACTTATAGGCGTTATCTAATAACTGACACAAATGAACATATTTCCACAGAGAAAGACACTCACAGATTTAGAAAACAAACTATGCTCATCTGAAACGAAAGGTGGGGGGAATGGATAAATTAAGATTACTGTTACTATATGTATACAAACACATATTATATACATATCCCGAAAAGACCGACCATATAGCAAGGGAGGTCTGCGGAACCCTCTGTAACATTTTACATGGGAAGAGGATCTGTACTTGAATAGACATATATAATGTACAAATGAACCAGATTTTGTACACCTAGGACAAACAATATTCTAAGCTTTACCCCAATTAAAAAAAAAAATTAAAACCAAGAAGAAATAATGAGACATAAACTTATGGGGCTTTCTCCATGCACATTCCAATGTAATTTACAACCTAGCAACGCGACTTCCAGAAAGGCTCTGCTGCCCTAGTACCCAGATTTGGGGATGGAGAAATGCTGCCTGCTTCAGGTCACTTCCCACAACAGGAGCTTTAAAACCATTGCTAAAGGTCACTAAATATTCACAAAACTTGCAGTTCGGTAAATGACACCTGCTCTCTAAAAAAAGTCTGAGGTGGAAAATCGACCAAAAAATTCAAAAGAGGGCAACCTTCCAAGAAGACAATATCAAGAGTTATATTGTACTCCCAACTGTTTCCTTTTTTTAACAGAAATGAAAACGGCGGTGAAAAATGATGAGTTTTACGAATTCTCAAAGCCATGCAAACCCAAATTACAAAACCCTATCAGCTCACAGCAGCCAGTAGGGCCATTAGCATAAATGCTGCAAACAATAAATGCTGAAGCGATTGTGGAGAAATGCGTACCCTCGATTCTAAGGGGGACGTGGTAAGTGCCACTAATGAAAACACAAAGAAGGTGCTTTGAAAAGGGAAACACGGTGCTACCAGTCAGTCAATCACAACCACTGCTGGGCCTATCACCTGAGAAAATGAGAATCAAAAAGTCACAGGCTGGCAATCCTGCACTCCAACAATATTTACCATAGCCAACACTTGGAAGCAATGAAAATGTCCATCAACCGAGGAACGCACAAAGTAGAAGTGGTCCACGTACACAGTGGAAAATTACTCCAATAAAAAATAAAAATTAAATTTAAAAATCCAACAAAAGTAAGGAGACATCAGCTTGTGTGGGTTTGTCCGGGCACACTCCACTCTAATTTATAACCGAGAAACACCACAGGCCGCAAGGCCTTTTCCCTAGTTACCAGGGTGGGGAACATAGAAAGGCTGCCGCCCTCTGGCAGTTACCTGCAAAAGCAGCTTTAAAGCCTGTGCTAATGGTCATTTCATAGGAACAAGTACTGCAGAACTGTAAATGAAACCTGCCCTCAAAATGTCTCGAGGGAGCTAATGGCCAAAACATTTCAAAATGTGACACATACTTTAAGAGAACACTTTGAAGAACTAAGGGGTAATCACAGCTTGAAAAATAAAAAGGACATGCCTTCAAGCTCAATTTCAATGGACTATGAGGCACATGCGAATTCAGCCCCAAAGAGGTATCAGCTCACACTTGTCAGAATAACCATCAGCAAGAAAACTACAAACAATAAATGCTGAAGGTGTTGTGGAGAAATGCATACCCTCAACTTCAAGGGGGACGGAAGTTGGAAAGGGCCACGAACTAGAACAGAATGGGGGTGCCTTAAAAACGTAAACATTGAGCTACCGTATGATCCAGCAGGCCCACTCTTCCACGTATAATCTAAGAAGAGAGAATTGGAAAGACACAGGCAGGCAAATCTGCATTGCACTGTATTACAATAGCCAAGATTTGGAAGTAACCAAAAAGACCACCAAGAGATGGGTGGACAAAGAAGTACTCCTCCATGTACAGATGGAATATTCGCTAGTGTAAAAAATGAACCAATGCCATTTGCAGCGCCATAGATGAGCCTAGACGTAATCACGCCACGTGTAGTCAGTGAGAAAGCAAAAGACACATATCCTATCATATCACTTTTAGGAGTTAGTTAAAAATTGATACCAATGAAGGTATTTCCACAGAGAAAGGCAATCACAGATTCATTAAAAAACTTATGGTTCACCAAATAGAAAGGGATGAGGATTGGATACATTACCATATTGGGGTTAACAGAGATATACAAACCATGTGAAATATATAATCACCAAAGACGTACGGAAGACCAGGAGAAGACTACTCAACATTGTGTCATAACCTACATGGGAAAAGGATGCGAGGAAGAAAAGATACACGTATATGTGTGAAAGACCCACATCTTGCACACCTAGAGCAAACAAACCAATGTAATCAAATCTGCTGGGATAAAAAATAAAAAGTAAATTACAAATATGAACAAGAAGTAATGAGACATAAACTTAAAGGGCTTTTTCCTGGCACATTCCATTCTAATTTACAACCTAGAACACCACTTCCATTAAGCCTCTGTTTCCCCAGTTACCAAATTTGGTAAAGGAGAAATGCTGCCACCTTGTGGCCGTGTCCTGCAAGAGCAGCTTTAAACTCACAGCTAATGGTTACTTAACATTCACAAGGACTCAGGGCTCTAAAGGACACCTGCCCTAAAAAATTGTGCTGAAGTAGGGAATGGACAAAAAAATTCAAAACAGGCAAATGTTTCAAGAAGAGAGTATGAAGAGTTACGTTTTACTCACGCTCTTTTTTAAAAAAAGGAAAATGGATAAAAACTCAACCTCAGGGTGTGTTAGACCCATGCAATCTAATCTACAAAAAGTTTCAACTTACACCAGTCGACTGACCATCAGCAAAAAGTATACGAACAATAAATGCTGAAGGGGTTTTAGAGAACTGTGTACCCTCTACCTGCTGGTGAGACGTAAAGGGGTAACAGCCAATAATGAGAACAGAAAGGAGCTGTGTTTAAAAGTAAAAATGGAGGTACCATTCAATCCCCAGGCGCACCATTGGACCTCTCACCTGAGAAGACAAGAATCGAGAAGACACAGGCCGCAAAAGCTGCAGTGCAGCCTTATTCACAATAGCCAAGACAGTGAAGCAACCAAAATGTCCAACAACAGGTGAATGGATAAAGAAGAAGTGGTCCATGTAGACAATGGAATATTAGCCATGGAAAACAATGAACCATTGCTCTTTGAGGCACCACAAATGAGTCTGCAGATAATCATGAAAGATGAGGTAAGTTGGAAAGCAAAAGACCTGTATTCTATGATATCACTTATAGGCGTTATCTAATAACTGACACAAATGAACATATTTCCACAGAGAAAGACACTCACAGATTTAGAAAACAAACTATGCTCATCTAAAACGAAAGGTGGGGGGAATGGATAAATTAAGATTACTGTTACTATATGTATACAAACACATATTATATACATATCCCGAAAAGACCGACCATATAGCAAGGGAGGTCTGCGGAACCCTCTGTAACATTTTACATGGGAAGAGGATCTGTACTTGAATAGACATATATAATGTACAAATGAACCAGATTTTGTACACCTAGGACAAACAATATTCTAAGCTTTACCCCAATTAAAAAAAAAAATTAAAACCAAGAAGAAATAATGAGACATAAACTTATGGGGCTTTCTCCATGCACATTCCAATGTAATTTACAACCTAGCAACGCGACTTCCAGAAAGGCTCTGCTGCCCTAGTACCCAGATTTGGGGATGGAGAAATGCTGCCTGCTTCAGGTCACTTCCCACAACAGGAGCTTTAAAACCATTGCTAAAGGTCACTAAATATTCACAAAACTTGCAGTTCGGTAAATGACACCTGCTCTCTAAAAAAAGTCTGAGGTGGAAAATCGACCAAAAAATTCAAAAGAGGGCAACCTTCCAAGAAGACAATATCAAGAGTTATATTGTACTCCCAACTGTTTCCTTTTTTTAACAGAAATGAAAACGGCGGTGAAAAATGATGAGTTTTACGAATTCTCAAAGCCATGCAAACCCAAATTACAAAACCCTATCAGCTCACAGCAGCCAGTAGGGCCATTAGCATAAATGCTGCAAACAATAAATGCTGAAGCGATTGTGGAGAAATGCGTACCCTCGATTCTAAGGGGGACGTGGTAAGTGCCACTAATGAAAACACAAAGAAGGTGCTTTGAAAAGGGAAACACGGTGCTACCAGTCAGTCAATCACAACCACTGCTGGGCCTATCACCTGAGAAAATGAGAATCAAAAAGTCACAGGCTGGCAATCCTGCACTCCAACAATATTTACCATAGCCAACACTTGGAAGCAATGAAAATGTCCATCAACCGAGGAACGCACAAAGTAGAAGTGGTCCACGTACACAGTGGAAAATTACTCCAATAAAAAATAAAAATTAAATTTAAAAATCCAACAAAAGTAAGGAGACATCAGCTTGTGTGGGTTTGTCCGGGCACACTCCACTCTAATTTATAACCGAGAAACACCACAGGCCGCAAGGCCTTTTCCCTAGTTACCAGGGTGGGGAACATAGAAAGGCTGCCGCCCTCTGGCAGTTACCTGCAAAAGCAGCTTTAAAGCCTGTGCTAATGGTCATTTCATAGGAACAAGTACTGCAGAACTGTAAATGAAACCTGCCCTCAAAATGTCTCGAGGGAACGGAATTCTCTGGTGGTCCAGTGGTTGGGACTCTGTGCTTTCACTGCCAGGGCCCGGGTTCAATCCCCAGTTGGGGAATTAACCTCCCACAAGCCACACGGGGTGGTGAAAACAAACAAATAAAAACAAAACAAAAAAAACAAAACAAAACAAAAAAATGTCTCGAGGGAGCTAATGGCCAAAACATTTCAAAATGTGACACATACTTTAAGAGAACACTTTGAAGAACTAAGGGGTAATCACAGCTTGAAAAATAAAAAGGACATGCCTTCAAGCTCAATTTCAATGGACTATGAGGCACATGCGAATTCAGCCCCAAAGAGGTATCAGCTCACACTTGTCAGAATAACCATCAGCAAGAAAACTACAAACAATAAATGCTGAAGGTGTTGTGGAGAAATGCATACCCTCAACTTCAAGGGGGACGGAAGTTGGAAAGGGCCACGAACTAGAACAGAATGGGGGTGCCTTAAAAACGTAAACATTGAGCTACCGTATGATCCAGCAGGCCCACTCTTCCACGTATAATCTAAGAAGAGAGAATTGGAAAGACACAGGCAGGCAAATCTGCATTGCACTGTATTACAATAGCCAAGATTTGGAAGTAACCAAAAAGACCACCAAGAGATGGGTGGACAAAGAAGTACTCCTCCATGTACAGATGGAATATTCGCTAGTGTAAAAAATGAACCAATGCCATTTGCAGCGCCATAGATGAGCCTAGACGTAATCACGCCACGTGTAGTCAGTGAGAAAGCAAAAGACACATATCCTATCATATCACTTTTAGGAGTTAGTTAAAAATTGATACCAATGAAGGTATTTCCACAGAGAAAGGCAATCACAGATTCATTAAAAAACTTATGGTTCACCAAATAGAAAGGGATGAGGATTGGATACATTACCATATTGGGGTTAACAGAGATATACAAACCATGTGAAATATATAATCACCAAAGACGTACGGAAGACCAGGAGAAGACTACTCAACATTGTGTCATAACCTACATGGGAAAAGGATGCGAGGAAGAAAAGATACACGTATATGTGTGAAAGACCCACATCTTGCACACCTAGAGCAAACAAACCAATGTAATCAAATCTGCTGGGATAAAAAATAAAAAGTAAATTACAAATATGAACAAGAAGTAATGAGACATAAACTTAAAGGGCTTTTTCCTGGCACATTCCATTCTAATTTACAACCTAGAACACCACTTCCATTAAGCCTCTGTTTCCCCAGTTACCAAATTTGGTAAAGGAGAAATGCTGCCACCTTGTGGCCGTGTCCTGCAAGAGCAGCTTTAAACTCACAGCTAATGGTTACTTAACATTCACAAGGACTCAGGGCTCTAAAGGACACCTGCCCTAAAAAATTGTGCTGAAGTAGGGAATGGACAAAAAAATTCAAAACAGGCAAATGTTTCAAGAAGAGAGTATGAAGAGTTACGTTTTACTCACGCTCTTTTTTAAAAAAAGGAAAATGGATAAAAACTCAACCTCAGGGTGTGTTAGACCCATGCAATCTAATCTACAAAAAGTTTCAACTTACACCAGTCGACTGACCATCAGCAAAAAGTATACGAACAATAAATGCTGAAGGGGTTTTAGAGAACTGTGTACCCTCTACCTGCTGGTGAGACGTAAAGGGGTAACAGCCAATAATGAGAACAGAAAGGAGCTGTGTTTAAAAGTAAAAATGGAGGTACCATTCAATCCCCAGGCGCACCATTGGACCTCTCACCTGAGAAGACAAGAATCGAGAAGACACAGGCCGCAAAAGCTGCAGTGCAGCCTTATTCACAATAGCCAAGACAGTGAAGCAACCAAAATGTCCAACAACAGGTGAATGGATAAAGAAGAAGTGGTCCATGTAGACAATGGAATATTAGCCATGGAAAACAATGAACCATTGCTCTTTGAGGCACCACAAATGAGTCTGCAGATAATCATGAAAGATGAGGTAAGTTGGAAAGCAAAAGACCTGTATTCTATGATATCACTTATAGGCGTTATCTAATAACTGACACAAATGAACATATTTCCACAGAGAAAGACACTCACAGATTTAGAAAACAAACTATGCTCATCTGAAACGAAAGGTGGGGGGAATGGATAAATTAAGATTACTGTTACTATATGTATACAAACACATATTATATACATATCCCGAAAAGACCGACCATATAGCAAGGGAGGTCTGCGGAACCCTCTGTAACATTTTACATGGGAAGAGGATCTGTACTTGAATAGACATATATAATGTACAAATGAACCAGATTTTGTACACCTAGGACAAACAATATTCTAAGCTTTACCCCAATTAAAAAAAAAAATTAAAACCAAGAAGAAATAATGAGACATAAACTTATGGGGCTTTCTCCATGCACATTCCAATGTAATTTACAACCTAGCAACGCGACTTCCAGAAAGGCTCTGCTGCCCTAGTACCCAGATTTGGGGATGGAGAAATGCTGCCTGCTTCAGGTCACTTCCCACAACAGGAGCTTTAAAACCATTGCTAAAGGTCACTAAATATTCACAAAACTTGCAGTTCGGTAAATGACACCTGCTCTCTAAAAAAAGTCTGAGGTGGAAAATCGACCAAAAAATTCAAAAGAGGGCAACCTTCCAAGAAGACAATATCAAGAGTTATATTGTACTCCCAACTGTTTCCTTTTTTTAACAGAAATGAAAACGGCGGTGAAAAATGATGAGTTTTACGAATTCTCAAAGCCATGCAAACCCAAATTACAAAACCCTATCAGCTCACAGCAGCCAGTAGGGCCATTAGCATAAATGCTGCAAACAATAAATGCTGAAGCGATTGTGGAGAAATGCGTACCCTCGATTCTAAGGGGGACGTGGTAAGTGCCACTAATGAAAACACAAAGAAGGTGCTTTGAAAAGGGAAACACGGTGCTACCAGTCAGTCAATCACAACCACTGCTGGGCCTATCACCTGAGAAAATGAGAATCAAAAAGTCACAGGCTGGCAATCCTGCACTCCAACAATATTTACCATAGCCAACACTTGGAAGCAATGAAAATGTCCATCAACCGAGGAACGCACAAAGTAGAAGTGGTCCACGTACACAGTGGAAAATTACTCCAATAAAAAATAAAAATTAAATTTAAAAATCCAACAAAAGTAAGGAGACATCAGCTTGTGTGGGTTTGTCCGGGCACACTCCACTCTAATTTATAACCGAGAAACACCACAGGCCGCAAGGCCTTTTCCCTAGTTACCAGGGTGGGGAACATAGAAAGGCTGCCGCCCTCTGGCAGTTACCTGCAAAAGCAGCTTTAAAGCCTGTGCTAATGGTCATTTCATAGGAACAAGTACTGCAGAACTGTAAATGAAACCTGCCCTCAAAATGTCTCGAGGGAGCTAATGGCCAAAACATTTCAAAATGTGACACATACTTTAAGAGAACACTTTGAAGAACTAAGGGGTAATCACAGCTTGAAAAATAAAAAGGACATGCCTTCAAGCTCAATTTCAATGGACTATGAGGCACATGCGAATTCAGCCCCAAAGAGGTATCAGCTCACACTTGTCAGAATAACCATCAGCAAGAAAACTACAAACAATAAATGCTGAAGGTGTTGTGGAGAAATGCATACCCTCAACTTCAAGGGGGACGGAAGTTGGAAAGGGCCACGAACTAGAACAGAATGGGGGTGCCTTAAAAACGTAAACATTGAGCTACCGTATGATCCAGCAGGCCCACTCTTCCACGTATAATCTAAGAAGAGAGAATTGGAAAGACACAGGCAGGCAAATCTGCATTGCACTGTATTACAATAGCCAAGATTTGGAAGTAACCAAAAAGACCACCAAGAGATGGGTGGACAAAGAAGTACTCCTCCATGTACAGATGGAATATTCGCTAGTGTAAAAAATGAACCAATGCCATTTGCAGCGCCATAGATGAGCCTAGACGTAATCACGCCACGTGTAGTCAGTGAGAAAGCAAAAGACACATATCCTATCATATCACTTTTAGGAGTTAGTTAAAAATTGATACCAATGAAGGTATTTCCACAGAGAAAGGCAATCACAGATTCATTAAAAAACTTATGGTTCACCAAATAGAAAGGGATGAGGATTGGATACATTACCATATTGGGGTTAACAGAGATATACAAACCATGTGAAATATATAATCACCAAAGACGTACGGAAGACCAGGAGAAGACTACTCAACATTGTGTCATAACCTACATGGGAAAAGGATGCGAGGAAGAAAAGATACACGTATATGTGTGAAAGACCCACATCTTGCACACCTAGAGCAAACAAACCAATGTAATCAAATCTGCTGGGATAAAAAATAAAAAGTAAATTACAAATATGAACAAGAAGTAATGAGACATAAACTTAAAGGGCTTTTTCCTGGCACATTCCATTCTAATTTACAACCTAGAACACCACTTCCATTAAGCCTCTGTTTCCCCAGTTACCAAATTTGGTAAAGGAGAAATGCTGCCACCTTGTGGCCGTGTCCTGCAAGAGCAGCTTTAAACTCACAGCTAATGGTTACTTAACATTCACAAGGACTCAGGGCTCTAAAGGACACCTGCCCTAAAAAATTGTGCTGAAGTAGGGAATGGACAAAAAAATTCAAAACAGGCAAATGTTTCAAGAAGAGAGTATGAAGAGTTACGTTTTACTCACGCTCTTTTTTAAAAAAAGGAAAATGGATAAAAACTCAACCTCAGGGTGTGTTAGACCCATGCAATCTAATCTACAAAAAGTTTCAACTTACACCAGTCGACTGACCATCAGCAAAAAGTATACGAACAATAAATGCTGAAGGGGTTTTAGAGAACTGTGTACCCTCTACCTGCTGGTGAGACGTAAAGGGGTAACAGCCAATAATGAGAACAGAAAGGAGCTGTGTTTAAAAGCAAAAATGGAGGTACCATTCAATCCCCAGGCGCACCATTGGACCTCTCACCTGAGAAGACAAGAATCGAGAAGACACAGGCCGCAAAAGCTGCAGTGCAGCCTTTTTCACAATAGCCAAGACAGTGAAGCAACCAAAATGTCCAACAACAGGTGAATGGATAAAGAAGAAGTGGTCCATGTACACAATGGAATATTAGCCATGGAAAACAATGAACCATTGCTCTTTGAGGCACCACAAATGAGTCTGCAGATAATCATGAAAGATGAGGTAAGTTGGAAAGCAAAAGACCTGTATTCTATGATATCACTTATAGGCGTTATCTAATAACTGACACAAATGAACATATTTCCACAGAGAAAGACACTCACAGATTTAGAAAACAAACTATGCTCATCTGAAACGAAAGGTGGGGGGAATGGATAAATTAAGATTACTGTTACTATATGTATACAAACACATATTATATACATATCCCGAAAAGACCGACCATATAGCAAGGGAGGTCTGCGGAACCCTCTGTAACATTTTACATGGGAAGAGGATCTGTACTTGAATAGACATATATAATGTACAAATGAACCAGATTGTGTACACCTAGGACAAACAATATTCTAAGCTTTACCCCAATTAAAAAAAAAATTAAAACCAAGAAGAAATAATGAGACATAAACTTATGGGGCTTTCTCCATGCACATTCCAATGTAATTTACAACCTAGCAACGCGACTTCCAGAAAGGCTCTGCTGCCCTAGTACCCAGATTTGGGGATGGAGAAATGCTGCCTGCTTCAGGTCACTTCCCACAACAGGAGCTTTAAAACCATTGCTAAAGGTCACTAAATATTCACAAAACTTGCAGTTCGGTAAATGACACCTGCTCTCTAAAAAAAGTCTGAGGTGGAAAATCGACCAAAAAATTCAAAAGAGGGCAACCTTCCAAGAAGACAATATCAAGAGTTATATTGTACTCCCAACTGTTTCCTTTTTTTAACAGAAATGAAAACGGCGGTGAAAAATGATGAGTTTTACGAATTCTCAAAGCCATGCAAACCCAAATTACAAAACCCTATCAGCTCACAGCAGCCAGTAGGGCCATTAGCATAAATGCTGCAAACAATAAATGCTGAAGCGATTGTGGAGAAATGCGTACCCTCGATTCTAAGGGGGACGTGGTAAGTGCCACTAATGAAAACACAAAGAAGGTGCTTTGAAAAGGGAAACACGGTGCTACCAGTCAGTCAATCACAACCACTGCTGGGCCTATCACCTGAGAAAATGAGAATCAAAAAGTCACAGGCTGGCAATCCTGCACTCCAACAATATTTACCATAGCCAACACTTGGAAGCAATGAAAATGTCCATCAACCGAGGAACGCACAAAGTAGAAGTGGTCCACGTACACAGTGGAAAATTACTCCAATAAAAAATAAAAATTAAATTTAAAAATCCAACAAAAGTAAGGAGACATCAGCTTGTGTGGGTTTGTCCGGGCACACTCCACTCTAATTTATAACCGAGAAACACCACAGGCCGCAAGGCCTTTTCCCTAGTTACCAGGGTGGGGAACATAGAAAGGCTGCCGCCCTCTGGCAGTTACCTGCAAAAGCAGCTTTAAAGCCTGTGCTAATGGTCATTTCATAGGAACAAGTACTGCAGAACTGTAAATGAAACCTGCCCTCAAAATGTCTCGAGGGAGCTAATGGCCAAAACATTTCAAAATGTGACACATACTTTAAGAGAACACTTTGAAGAACTAAGGGGTAATCACAGCTTGAAAAATAAAAAGGACATGCCTTCAAGCTCAATTTCAATGGACTATGAGGCACATGCGAATTCAGCCCCAAAGAGGTATCAGCTCACACTTGTCAGAATAACCATCAGCAAGAAAACTACAAACAATAAATGCTGAAGGTGTTGTGGAGAAATGCATACCCTCAACTTCAAGGGGGACGGAAGTTGGAAAGGGCCACGAACTAGAACAGAATGGGGGTGCCTTAAAAACGTAAACATTGAGCTACCGTATGATCCAGCAGGCCCACTCTTCCACGTATAATCTAAGAAGAGAGAATTGGAAAGACACAGGCAGGCAAATCTGCATTGCACTGTATTACAATAGCCAAGATTTGGAAGTAACCAAAAAGACCACCAAGAGATGGGTGGACAAAGAAGTACTCCTCCATGTACAGATGGAATATTCGCTAGTGTAAAAAATGAACCAATGCCATTTGCAGCGCCATAGATGAGCCTAGACGTAATCACGCCACGTGTAGTCAGTGAGAAAGCAAAAGACACATATCCTATCATATCACTTTTAGGAGTTAGTTAAAAATTGATACCAATGAAGGTATTTCCACAGAGAAAGGCAATCACAGATTCATTAAAAAACTTATGGTTCACCAAATAGAAAGGGATGAGGATTGGATACATTACCATATTGGGGTTAACAGAGATATACAAACCATGTGAAATATATAATCACCAAAGACGTACGGAAGACCAGGAGAAGACTACTCAACATTGTGTCATAACCTACATGGGAAAAGGATGCGAGGAAGAAAAGATACACGTATATGTGTGAAAGACCCACATCTTGCACACCTAGAGCAAACAAACCAATGTAATCAAATCTGCTGGGATAAAAAATAAAAAGTAAATTACAAATATGAACAAGAAGTAATGAGACATAAACTTAAAGGGCTTTTTCCTGGCACATTCCATTCTAATTTACAACCTAGAACACCACTTCCATTAAGCCTCTGTTTCCCCAGTTACCAAATTTGGTAAAGGAGAAATGCTGCCACCTTGTGGCCGTGTCCTGCAAGAGCAGCTTTAAACACACAGCTAATGGTTACTTAACATTCACAAGGACTCAGGGCTCTAAAGGACACCTGCCCTAAAAAATTGTGCTGAAGTAGGGAATGGACAAAAAAATTCAAAACAGGCAAATGTTTCAAGAAGAGAGTATGAAGAGTTACGTTTTACTCACGCTCTTTTTTAAAAAAAGGAAAATGGATAAAAACTCAACCTCAGGGTGTGTTAGACCCATGCAATCTAATCTACAAAAAGTTTCAACTTACACCAGTCGACTGACCATCAGCAAAAAGTATACGAACAATAAATGCTGAAGGGGTTTTAGAGAACTGTGTACCCTCTACCTGCTGGTGAGACGTAAAGGGGTAACAGCCAATAATGAGAACAGAAAGGAGCTGTGTTTAAAAGCAAAAATGGAGGTACCATTCAATCCCCAGGCGCACCATTGGACCTCTCACCTGAGAAGACAAGAATCGAGAAGACACAGGCCGCAAAAGCTGCAGTGCAGCCTTATTCACAATAGCCAAGACAGTGAAGCAACCAAAATGTCCAACAACAGGTGAATGGATAAAGAAGAAGTGGTCCATGTACACAATGGAATATTAGCCATGGAAAACAATGAACCATTGCTCTTTGAGGCACCACAAATGAGTCTGCAGATAATCATGAAAGATGAGGTAAGTTGGAAAGCAAAAGACCTGTATTCTATGATATCACTTATAGGCGTTATCTAATAACTGACACAAATGAACATATTTCCACAGAGAAAGACACTCACAGATTTAGAAAACAAACTATGCTCATCTAAAACGAAAGGTGGGGGGAATGGATAAATTAAGATTACTGTTACTATATGTATACAAACACATATTATATACATATCTCGAAAAGACCGACCATATAGCAAGGGAGGTCTGCGGAACCCTCTGTAACATTTTACATGGGAAGAGGATCTGTACTTGAATAGACATATATAATGTACAAATGAAACAGATTGTGTACACCTAGGACAAACAATATTCTAAGCTTTACCCCAATTAAAAAAAAAAATTAAAACCAAGAAGAAATAATGAGACATAAACTTATGGGGCTTTCTCCATGCACATTCCAATGTAATTTACAACCTAGCAACGCGACTTCCAGAAAGGCTCTGCTGCCCTAGTACCCAGATTTGGGGATGGAGAAATGCTGCCTGCTTCAGGTCACTTCCCACAACAGGAGCTTTAAAACCATTGCTAAAGGTCACTAAATATTCACAAAACTTGCAGTTCGGTAAATGACACCTGCTCTCTAAAAAAAGTCTGAGGTGGAAAATCGACCAAAAAATTCAAAAGAGGGCAACCTTCCAAGAAGACAATATCAAGAGTTATATTGTACTCCCAACTGTTTCCTTTTTTTTAACAGAAATGAAAACGGCGGTGAAAAATGATGAGTTTTACGAATTCTCAAAGCCATGCAAACCCAAATTACAAAACCCTATCAGCTCACAGCAGCCAGTAGGGCCATTAGCATAAATGCTGCAAACAATAAATGCTGAAGCGATTGTGGAGAAATGCGTACCCTCGATTCTAAGGGGGACGTGGTAAGTGCCACTAATGAAAACACAATGAAGGTGCTTTGAAAAGGGAAACACGGTGCTACCAGTCAGTCAATCACAACCACTGCTGGGCCTATCACCTGAGAAAATGAGAATCAAAAAGTCACAGGCTGGCAATCCTGCACTCCAACAATATTTACCATAGCCAACACTTGGAAGCAATGAAAATGTCCATCAACCGAGGAACGCACAAAGTAGAAGTGGTCCACGTACACAGTGGAAAATTACTCCAATAAAAAATAAAAATTAAATTTAAAAATCCAACAAAAGTAAGGAGACATCAGCTTGTGTGGGTTTGTCCGGGCACACTCCACTCTAATTTATAACCGAGAAACACCACAGGCCGCAAGGGCTTTTCCCTAGTTACCAGGGTGGGGAACATAGAAAGGCTGCCGCCCTCTGGCAGTTACCTGCAAAAGCAGCTTTAAAGCCTGTGCTAATGGTCATTTCATAGGAACAAGTACTGCAGAACTGTAAATGAAACCTGCCCTCAAAATGTCTCGAGGGAGCTAATGGCCAAAACATTTCAAAATGTGACACATACTTTAAGAGAACACTTTGAAGAACTAAGGGGTAATCACAGCTTGAAAAATAAAAAGGACATGCCTTCAAGCTCAATTTCAATGGACTATGAGGCACATGCGAATTCAGCCCCAAAGAGGTATCAGCTCACACTTGTCAGAATAACCATCAGCAAGAAAACTACAAACAATAAATGCTGAAGGTGTTGTGGAGAAATGCATACCCTCAACTTCAAGGGGGACGGAAGTTGGAAAGGGCCACGAACTAGAACAGAATGGGGGTGCCTTAAAAACGTAAACATTGAGCTACCGTATGATCCAGCAGGCCCACTCTTCCACGTATAATCTAAGAAGAGAGAATTGGAAAGACACAGGCAGGCAAATCTGCATTGCACTGTATTACAATAGCCAAGATTTGGAAGTAACCAAAAAGACCACCAAGAGATGGGTGGACAAAGAAGTACTCCTCCATGTACAGATGGAATATTCGCTAGTGTAAAAAATGAACCAATGCCATTTGCAGCGCCATAGATGAGCCTAGACGTAATCACGCCACGTGTAGTCAGTGAGAAAGCAAAAGACACATATCCTATCATATCACTTTTAGGAGTTAGTTAAAAATTGATACCAATGAAGGTATTTCCACAGAGAAAGGCAATCACAGATTCATTAAAAAACTTATGGTTCACCAAATAGAAAGGGATGAGGATTGGATACATTACCATATTGGGGTTAACAGAGATATACAAACCATGTGAAATATATAATCACCAAAGACGTACGGAAGACCAGGAGAAGACTACTCAACATTGTGTCATAACCTACATGGGAAAAGGATGCGAGGAAGAAAAGATACACGTATATGTGTGAAAGACCCACATCTTGCACACCTAGAGCAAACAAACCAATGTAATCAAATCTGCTGGGATAAAAAATAAAAAGTAAATTACAAATATGAACAAGAAGTAATGAGACATAAACTTAAAGGGCTTTTTCCTGGCACATTCCATTCTAATTTACAACCTAGAACACCACTTCCATTAAGCCTCTGTTTCCCCAGTTACCAAATTTGGTAAAGGAGAAATGCTGCCACCTTGTGGCCGTGTCCTGCAAGAGCAGCTTTAAACTCACAGCTAATGGTTACTTAACATTCACAAGGACTCAGGGCTCTAAAGGACACCTGCCCTAAAAAATTGTGCTGAAGTAGGGAATGGACAAAAAAATTCAAAACAGGCAAATGTTTCAAGAAGAGAGTATGAAGAGTTACGTTTTACTCACGCTCTTTTTTAAAAAAAGGAAAATGGATAAAAACTCAACCTCAGGGTGTGTTAGACCCATGCAATCTAATCTACAAAAAGTTTCAACTTACACCAGTCGACTGACCATCAGCAAAAAGTATACGAACAATAAATGCTGAAGGGGTTTTAGAGAACTGTGTACCCTCTACCTGCTGGTGAGACGTAAAGGGGTAACAGCCAATAATGAGAACAGAAAGGAGCTGTGTTTAAAAGCAAAAATGGAGGTACCATTCAATCCCCAGGCGCACCATTGGACCTCTCACCTGAGAAGACAAGAATCGAGAAGACACAGGCCGCAAAAGCTGCAGTGCAGCCTTTTTCACAATAGCCAAGACAGTGAAGCAACCAAAATGTCCAACAACAGGTGAATGGATAAAGAAGAAGTGGTCCATGTACACAATGGAATATTAGCCATGGAAAACAATGAACCATTGCTCTTTGAGGCACCACAAATGAGTCTGCAGATAATCATGAAAGATGAGGTAAGTTGGAAAGCAAAAGACCTGTATTCTATGATATCACTTATAGGCGTTATCTAATAACTGACACAAATGAACATATTTCCACAGAGAAAGACACTCACAGATTTAGAAAACAAACTATGCTCATCTAAAACGAAAGGTGGGGGGAATGGATAAATTAAGATTACTGTTACTATATGTATACAAACACATATTATATACATATCCCGAAAAGACCGACCATATAGCAAGGGAGGTCTGCGGAACCCTCTGTAACATTTTACATGGGAAGAGGATCTGTACTTGAATAGACATATATAATGTACAAATGAACCAGATTGTGTACACCTAGGACAAACAATATTCTAAGCTTTACCCCAATTAAAAAAAAAATTAAAACCAAGAAGAAATAATGAGACATAAACTTATGGGGCTTTCTCCATGCACATTCCAATGTAATTTACAACCTAGCAACGCGACTTCCAGAAAGGCTCTGCTGCCCTAGTACCCAGATTTGGGGATGGAGAAATGCTGCCTGCTTCAGGTCACTTCCCACAACAGGAGCTTTAAAACCATTGCTAAAGGTCACTAAATATTCACAAAACTTGCAGTTCGGTAAATGACACCTGCTCTCTAAAAAAAGTCTGAGGTGGAAAATCGACCAAAAAATTCAAAAGAGGGCAACCTTCCAAGAAGACAATGTCAAGAGTTATATTGTACTCCCAAGTGTTTCCTTTTTTTAACAGAAATGAAAACGGCGGTGAAAAATGATGAGTTTTCCGAATTCTCAAAGCCATGCAAACCCAAATTACAAAACCCTATCAGCTCACAGCAGCCAGTAGGGCCATTAGCATAAATGCTGCAAACAATAAATGCTGAAGCGATTGTGGAGAAATGCGTACCCTCGATTCTAAGGGGGACGTGGTAAGTGCCACTAATGAAAACACAAAGAAGGTGCTTTGAAAAGGGAAACACGGTGCTACCAGTCAGTCAATCACAACCACTGCTGGGCCTATCACCTGAGAAAATGAGAATCAAAAAGTCACAGGCTGGCAATCCTGCACTCCAACAATATTTACCATAGCCAACACTTGGAAGCAATGAAAATGTCCATCAACCGAGGAACGCACAAAGTAGAAGTGGTCCACGTACACAGTGGAAAATTACTCCAATAAAAAATAAAAATTAAATTTAAAAATCCAACAAAAGTAAGGAGACATCAGCTTGTGTGGGTTTGTCCGGGCACACTCCACTCTAATTTATAACCGAGAAACACCACAGGCCGCAAGGCCTTTTCCCTAGTTACCAGGGTGGGGAACATAGAAAGGCTGCCGCCCTCTGGCAGTTACCTGCAAAAGCAGCTTTAAAGCCTGTGCTAATGGTCATTTCATAGGAACAAGTACTGCAGAACTGTAAATGAAACCTGCCCTCAAAATGTCTCGAGGGAGCTAATGGCCAAAACATTTCAAAATGTGACACATACTTTAAGAGAACACTTTGAAGAACTAAGGGGTAATCACAGCTTGAAAAATAAAAAGGACATGCCTTCAAGCTCAATTTCAATGGACTATGAGGCACATGCGAATTCAGCCCCAAAGAGGTATCAGCTCACACTTGTCAGAATAACCATCAGCAAGAAAACTACAAACAATAAATGCTGAAGGTGTTGTGGAGAAATGCATACCCTCAACTTCAAGGGGGACGGAAGTTGGAAAGGGCCACGAACTAGAACAGAATGGGGGTGCCTTAAAAACGTAAACATTGAGCTACCGTATGATCCAGCAGGCCCACTCTTCCACGTATAATCTAAGAAGAGAGAATTGGAAAGACACAGGCAGGCAAATCTGCATTGCACTGTATTACAATAGCCAAGATTTGGAAGTAACCAAAAAGACCACCAAGAGATGGGTGGACAAAGAAGTACTCCTCCATGTACAGATGGAATATTCGCTAGTGTAAAAAATGAACCAATGCCATTTGCAGCGCCATAGATGAGCCTAGACGTAATCACGCCACGTGTAGTCAGTGAGAAAGCAAAAGACACATATCCTATCATATCACTTTTAGGAGTTAGTTAAAAATTGATACCAATGAAGGTATTTCCACAGAGAAAGGCAATCACAGATTCATTAAAAAACTTATGGTTCACCAAATAGAAAGGGATGAGGATTGGATACATTACCATATTGGGGTTAACAGAGATATACAAACCATGTGAAATATATAATCACCAAAGACGTACGGAAGACCAGGAGAAGACTACTCAACATTGTGTCATAACCTACATGGGAAAAGGATGCGAGGAAGAAAAGATACACGTATATGTGTGAAAGACCCACATCTTGCACACCTAGAGCAAACAAACCAATGTAATCAAATCTGCTGGGATAAAAAATAAAAAGTAAATTACAAATATGAACAAGAAGTAATGAGACATAAACTTAAAGGGCTTTTTCCTGGCACATTCCATTCTAATTTACAACCTAGAACACCACTTCCATTAAGCCTCTGTTTCCCCAGTTACCAAATTTGGTAAAGGAGAAATGCTGCCACCTTGTGGCCGTGTCCTGCAAGAGCAGCTTTAAACTCACAGCTAATGGTTACTTAACATTCACAAGGACTCAGGGCTCTAAAGGACACCTGCCCTAAAAAATTGTGCTGAAGTAGGGAATGGACAAAAAAATTCAAAACAGGCAAATGTTTCAAGAAGAGAGTATGAAGAGTTACGTTTTACTCACGCTCTTTTTTAAAAAAAGGAAAATGGATAAAAACTCAACCTCAGGGTGTGTTAGACCCATGCAATCTAATCTACAAAAAGTTTCAACTTACACCAGTCGACTGACCATCAGCAAAAAGTATACGAACAATAAATGCTGAAGGGGTTTTAGAGAACTGTGTACCCTCTACCTGCTGGTGAGACGTAAAGGGGTAACAGCCAATAATGAGAACAGAAAGGAGCTGTGTTTAAAAGTAAAAATGGAGGTACCATTCAATCCCCAGGCGCACCATTGGACCTCTCACCTGAGAAGACAAGAATCGAGAAGACACAGGCCGCAAAAGCTGCAGTGCAGCCTTATTCACAATAGCCAAGACAGTGAAGCAACCAAAATGTCCAACAACAGGTGAATGGATAAAGAAGAAGTGGTCCATGTAGACAATGGAATATTAGCCATGGAAAACAATGAACCATTGCTCTTTGAGGCACCACAAATGAGTCTGCAGATAATCATGAAAGATGAGGTAAGTTGGAAAGCAAAAGACCTGTATTCTATGATATCACTTATAGGCGTTATCTAATAACTGACACAAATGAACATATTTCCACAGAGAAAGACACTCACAGATTTAGAAAACAAACTATGCTCATCTAAAACGAAAGGTGGGGGGAATGGATAAATTAAGATTACTGTTACTATATGTATACAAACACATATTATATACATATCCCGAAAAGACCGACCATATAGCAAGGGAGGTCTGCGGAACCCTCTGTAACATTTTACATGGGAAGAGGATCTGTACTTGAATAGACATATATAATGTACAAATGAACCAGATTTTGTACACCTAGGACAAACAATATTCTAAGCTTTACCCCAATTAAAAAAAAAAATTAAAACCAAGAAGAAATAATGAGACATAAACTTATGGGGCTTTCTCCATGCACATTCCAATGTAATTTACAACCTAGCAACGCGACTTCCAGAAAGGCTCTGCTGCCCTAGTACCCAGATTTGGGGATGGAGAAATGCTGCCTGCTTCAGGTCACTTCCCACAACAGGAGCTTTAAAACCATTGCTAAAGGTCACTAAATATTCACAAAACTTGCAGTTCGGTAAATGACACCTGCTCTCTAAAAAAAGTCTGAGGTGGAAAATCGACCAAAAAATTCAAAAGAGGGCAACCTTCCAAGAAGACAATATCAAGAGTTATATTGTACTCCCAACTGTTTCCTTTTTTTAACAGAAATGAAAACGGCGGTGAAAAATGATGAGTTTTACGAATTCTCAAAGCCATGCAAACCCAAATTACAAAACCCTATCAGCTCACAGCAGCCAGTAGGGCCATTAGCATAAATGCTGCAAACAATAAATGCTGAAGCGATTGTGGAGAAATGCGTACCCTCGATTCTAAGGGGGACGTGGTAAGTGCCACTAATGAAAACACAAAGAAGGTGCTTTGAAAAGGGAAACACGGTGCTACCAGTCAGTCAATCACAACCACTGCTGGGCCTATCACCTGAGAAAATGAGAATCAAAAAGTCACAGGCTGGCAATCCTGCACTCCAACAATATTTACCATAGCCAACACTTGGAAGCAATGAAAATGTCCATCAACCGAGGAACGCACAAAGTAGAAGTGGTCCACGTACACAGTGGAAAATTACTCCAATAAAAAATAAAAATTAAATTTAAAAATCCAACAAAAGTAAGGAGACATCAGCTTGTGTGGGTTTGTCCGGGCACACTCCACTCTAATTTATAACCGAGAAACACCACAGGCCGCAAGGGCTTTTCCCTAGTTACCAGGGTGGGGAACATAGAAAGGCTGCCGCCCTCTGGCAGTTACCTGCAAAAGCAGCTTTAAAGCCTGTGCTAATGGTCATTTCATAGGAACAAGTACTGCAGAACTGTAAATGAAACCTGCCCTCAAAATGTCTCGAGGGAGCTAATGGCCAAAACATTTCAAAATGTGACACATACTTTAAGAGAACACTTTGAAGAACTAAGGGGTAATCACAGCTTGAAAAATAAAAAGGACATGCCTTCAAGCTCAATTTCAATGGACTATGAGGCACATGCGAATTCAGCCCCAAAGAGGTATCAGCTCACACTTGTCAGAATAACCATCAGCAAGAAAACTACAAACAATAAATGCTGAAGGTGTTGTGGAGAAATGCATACCCTCAACTTCAAGGGGGACGGAAGTTGGAAAGGGCCACGAACTAGAACAGAATGGGGGTGCCTTAAAAACGTAAACATTGAGCTACCGTATGATCCAGCAGGCCCACTCTTCCACGTATAATCTAAGAAGAGAGAATTGGAAAGACACAGGCAGGCAAATCTGCATTGCACTGTATTACAATAGCCAAGATTTGGAAGTAACCAAAAAGACCACCAAGAGATGGGTGGACAAAGAAGTACTCCTCCATGTACAGATGGAATATTCGCTAGTGTAAAAAATGAACCAATGCCATTTGCAGCGCCATAGATGAGCCTAGACGTAATCACGCCACGTGTAGTCAGTGAGAAAGCAAAAGACACATATCCTATCATATCACTTTTAGGAGTTAGTTAAAAATTGATACCAATGAAGGTATTTCCACAGAGAAAGGCAATCACAGATTCATTAAAAAACTTATGGTTCACCAAATAGAAAGGGATGAGGATTGGATACATTACCATATTGGGGTTAACAGAGATATACAAACCATGTGAAATATATAATCACCAAAGACGTACGGAAGACCAGGAGAAGACTACTCAACATTGTGTCATAACCTACATGGGAAAAGGATGCGAGGAAGAAAAGATACACGTATATGTGTGAAAGACCCACATCTTGCACACCTAGAGCAAACAAACCAATGTAATCAAATCTGCTGGGATAAAAAATAAAAAGTAAATTACAAATATGAACAAGAAGTAATGAGACATAAACTTAAAGGGCTTTTTCCTGGCACATTCCATTCTAATTTACAACCTAGAACACCACTTCCATTAAGCCTCTGTTTCCCCAGTTACCAAATTTGGTAAAGGAGAAATGCTGCCACCTTGTGGCCGTGTCCTGCAAGAGCAGCTTTAAACTCACAGCTAATGGTTACTTAACATTCACAAGGACTCAGGGCTCTAAAGGACACCTGCCCTAAAAAATTGTGCTGAAGTAGGGAATGGACAAAAAAATTCAAAACAGGCAAATGTTTCAAGAAGAGAGTATGAAGAGTTACGTTTTACTCACGCTCTTTTTTAAAAAAAGGAAAATGGATAAAAACTCAACCTCAGGGTGTGTTAGACCCATGCAATCTAATCTACAAAAAGTTTCAACTTACACCAGTCGACTGACCATCAGCAAAAAGTATACGAACAATAAATGCTGAAGGGGTTTTAGAGAACTGTGTACCCTCTACCTGCTGGTGAGACGTAAAGGGGTAACAGCCAATAATGAGAACAGAAAGGAGCTGTGTTTAAAAGTAAAAATGGAGGTACCATTCAATCCCCAGGCGCACCATTGGACCTCTCACCTGAGAAGACAAGAATCGAGAAGACACAGGCCGCAAAAGCTGCAGTGCAGCCTTATTCACAATAGCCAAGACAGTGAAGCAACCAAAATGTCCAACAACAGGTGAATGGATAAAGAAGAAGTGGTCCATGTAGACAATGGAATATTAGCCATGGAAAACAATGAACCATTGCTCTTTGAGGCACCACAAATGAGTCTGCAGATAATCATGAAAGATGAGGTAAGTTGGAAAGCAAAAGACCTGTATTCTATGATATCACTTATAGGCGTTATCTAATAACTGACACAAATGAACATATTTCCACAGAGAAAGACACTCACAGATTTAGAAAACAAACTATGCTCATCTAAAACGAAAGGTGGGGGGAATGGATAAATTAAGATTACTGTTACTATATGTATACAAACACATATTATATACATATCCCGAAAAGACCGACCATATAGCAAGGGAGGTCTGCGGAACCCTCTGTAACATTTTACATGGGAAGAGGATCTGTACTTGAATAGACATATATAATGTACAAATGAACCAGATTTTGTACACCTAGGACAAACAATATTCTAAGCTTTACCCCAATTAAAAAAAAAAATTAAAACCAAGAAGAAATAATGAGACATAAACTTATGGGGCTTTCTCCATGCACATTCCAATGTAATTTACAACCTAGCAACGCGACTTCCAGAAAGGCTCTGCTGCCCTAGTACCCAGATTTGGGGATGGAGAAATGCTGCCTGCTTCAGGTCACTTCCCACAACAGGAGCTTTAAAACCATTGCTAAAGGTCACTAAATATTCACAAAACTTGCAGTTCGGTAAATGACACCTGCTCTCTAAAAAAAGTCTGAGGTGGAAAATCGACCAAAAAATTCAAAAGAGGGCAACCTTCCAAGAAGACAATGTCAAGAGTTATATTGTACTCCCAACTGTTTCCTTTTTTTAACAGAAATGAAAACGGCGGTGAAAAATGATGAGTTTTATGAATTCTCAAAGCCATGCAAACCCAAATTACAAAACCCTATCAGCTCACAGCAGCCAGTAGGGCCATTAGCATAAATGCTGCAAACAATAAATGCTGAAGCGATTGTGGAGAAATGCGTACCCTCGATTCTAAGGGGGACGTGGTAAGTGCCACTAATGAAAACACAAAGAAGGTGCTTTGAAAAGGGAAACACGGTGCTACCAGTCAGTCAATCACAACCACTGCTGGGCCTATCACCTGAGAAAATGAGAATCAAAAAGTCACAGGCTGGCAATCCTGCACTCCAACAATATTTACCATAGCCAACACTTGGAAGCAATGAAAATGTCCATCAACCGAGGAACGCACAAAGTAGAAGTGGTCCACGTACACAGTGGAAAATTACTCCAATAAAAAATAAAAATTAAATTTAAAAATCCAACAAAAGTAAGGAGACATCAGCTTGTGTGGGTTTGTCCGGGCACACTCCACTCTAATTTATAACCGAGAAACACCACAGGCCGCAAGGCCTTTTCCCTAGTTACCAGGGTGGGGAACATAGAAAGGCTGCCGCCCTCTGGCAGTTACCTGCAAAAGCAGCTTTAAAGCCTGTGCTAATGGTCATTTCATAGGAACAAGTACTGCAGAACTGTAAATGAAACCTGCCCTCAAAATGTCTCGAGGGAGCTAATGGCCAAAACATTTCAAAATGTGACACATACTTTAAGAGAACACTTTGAAGAACTAAGGGGTAATCACAGCTTGAAAAATAAAAAGGACATGCCTTCAAGCTCAATTTCAATGGACTATGAGGCACATGCGAATTCAGCCCCAAAGAGGTATCAGCTCACACTTGTCAGAATAACCATCAGCAAGAAAACTACAAACAATAAATGCTGAAGGTGTTGTGGAGAAATGCATACCCTCAACTTCAAGGGGGACGGAAGTTGGAAAGGGCCACGAACTAGAACAGAATGGGGGTGCCTTAAAAACGTAAACATTGAGCTACCGTATGATCCAGCAGGCCCACTCTTCCACGTATAATCTAAGAAGAGAGAATTGGAAAGACACAGGCAGGCAAATCTGCATTGCACTGTATTACAATAGCCAAGATTTGGAAGTAACCAAAAAGACCACCAAGAGATGGGTGGACAAAGAAGTACTCCTCCATGTACAGATGGAATATTCGCTAGTGTAAAAAATGAACCAATGCCATTTGCAGCGCCATAGATGAGCCTAGACGTAATCACGCCACGTGTAGTCAGTGAGAAAGCAAAAGACACATATCCTATCATATCACTTTTAGGAGTTAGTTAAAAATTGATACCAATGAAGGTATTTCCACAGAGAAAGGCAATCACAGATTCATTAAAAAACTTATGGTTCACCAAATAGAAAGGGATGAGGATTGGATACATTACCATATTGGGGTTAACAGAGATATACAAACCATGTGAAATATATAATCACCAAAGACGTACGGAAGACCAGGAGAAGACTACTCAACATTGTGTCATAACCTACATGGGAAAAGGATGCGAGGAAGAAAAGATACACGTATATGTGTGAAAGACCCACATCTTGCACACCTAGAGCAAACAAACCAATGTAATCAAATCTGCTGGGATAAAAAATAAAAAGTAAATTACAAATATGAACAAGAAGTAATGAGACATAAACTTAAAGGGCTTTTTCCTGGCACATTCCATTCTAATTTACAACCTAGAACACCACTTCCATTAAGCCTCTGTTTCCCCAGTTACCAAATTTGGTAAAGGAGAAATGCTGCCACCTTGTGGCCGTGTCCTGCAAGAGCAGCTTTAAACTCACAGCTAATGGTTACTTAACATTCACAAGGACTCAGGGCTCTAAAGGACACCTGCCCTAAAAAATTGTGCTGAAGTAGGGAATGGACAAAAAAATTCAAAACAGGCAAATGTTTCAAGAAGAGAGTATGAAGAGTTACGTTTTACTCACGCTCTTTTTTAAAAAAAGGAAAATGGATAAAAACTCAACCTCAGGGTGTGTTAGACCCATGCAATCTAATCTACAAAAAGTTTCAACTTACACCAGTCGACTGACCATCAGCAAAAAGTATACGAACAATAAATGCTGAAGGGGTTTTAGAGAACTGTGTACCCTCTACCTGCTGGTGAGACGTAAAGGGGTAACAGCCAATAATGAGAACAGAAAGGAGCTGTGTTTAAAAGTAAAAATGGAGGTACCATTCAATCCCCAGGCGCACCATTGGACCTCTCACCTGAGAAGACAAGAATCGAGAAGACACAGGCCGCAAAAGCTGCAGTGCAGCCTTATTCACAATAGCCAAGACAGTGAAGCAACCAAAATGTCCAACAACAGGTGAATGGATAAAGAAGAAGTGGTCCATGTAGACAATGGAATATTAGCCATGGAAAACAATGAACCATTGCTCTTTGAGGCACCACAAATGAGTCTGCAGATAATCATGAAAGATGAGGTAAGTTGGAAAGCAAAAGACCTGTATTCTATGATATCACTTATAGGCGTTATCTAATAACTGACACAAATGAACATATTTCCACAGAGAAAGACACTCACAGATTTAGAAAACAAACTATGCTCATCTAAAACGAAAGGTGGGGGGAATGGATAAATTAAGATTACTGTTACTATATGTATACAAACACATATTATATACATATCCCGAAAAGACCGACCATATAGCAAGGGAGGTCTGCGGAACCCTCTGTAACATTTTACATGGGAAGAGGATCTGTACTTGAATAGACATATATAATGTACAAATGAACCAGATTTTGTACACCTAGGACAAACAATATTCTAAGCTTTACCCCAATTAAAAAAAAAAATTAAAACCAAGAAGAAATAATGAGACATAAACTTATGGGGCTTTCTCCATGCACATTCCAATGTAATTTACAACCTAGCAACGCGACTTCCAGAAAGGCTCTGCTGCCCTAGTACCCAGATTTGGGGATGGAGAAATGCTGCCTGCTTCAGGTCACTTCCCACAACAGGAGCTTTAAAACCATTGCTAAAGGTCACTAAATATTCACAAAACTTGCAGTTCGGTAAATGACACCTGCTCTCTAAAAAAAGTCTGAGGTGGAAAATCGACCAAAAAATTCAAAAGAGGGCAACCTTCCAAGAAGACAATATCAAGAGTTATATTGTACTCCCAACTGTTTCCTTTTTTTAACAGAAATGAAAACGGCGGTGAAAAATGATGAGTTTTACGAATTCTCAAAGCCATGCAAACCCAAATTACAAAACCCTATCAGCTCACAGCAGCCAGTAGGGCCATTAGCATAAATGCTGCAAACAATAAATGCTGAAGCGATTGTGGAGAAATGCGTACCCTCGATTCTAAGGGGGACGTGGTAAGTGCCACTAATGAAAACACAAAGAAGGTGCTTTGAAAAGGGAAACACGGTGCTACCAGTCAGTCAATCACAACCACTGCTGGGCCTATCACCTGAGAAAATGAGAATCAAAAAGTCACAGGCTGGCAATCCTGCACTCCAACAATATTTACCATAGCCAACACTTGGAAGCAATGAAAATGTCCATCAACCGAGGAACGCACAAAGTAGAAGTGGTCCACGTACACAGTGGAAAATTACTCCAATAAAAAATAAAAATTAAATTTAAAAATCCAACAAAAGTAAGGAGACATCAGCTTGTGTGGGTTTGTCCGGGCACACTCCACTCTAATTTATAACCGAGAAACACCACAGGCCGCAAGGGCTTTTCCCTAGTTACCAGGGTGGGGAACATAGAAAGGCTGCCGCCCTCTGGCAGTTACCTGCAAAAGCAGCTTTAAAGCCTGTGCTAATGGTCATTTCATAGGAACAAGTACTGCAGAACTGTAAATGAAACCTGCCCTCAAAATGTCTCGAGGGAGCTAATGGCCAAAACATTTCAAAATGTGACACATACTTTAAGAGAACACTTTGAAGAACTAAGGGGTAATCACAGCTTGAAAAATAAAAAGGACATGCCTTCAAGCTCAATTTCAATGGACTATGAGGCACATGCGAATTCAGCCCCAAAGAGGTATCAGCTCACACTTGTCAGAATAACCATCAGCAAGAAAACTACAAACAATAAATGCTGAAGGTGTTGTGGAGAAATGCATACCCTCAACTTCAAGGGGGACGTAAGTTGGAAAGGGCCACGAACTAGAACAGAATGGGGGTGCCTTAAAAACGTAAACATTGAGCTACCGTATGATCCAGCAGGCCCACTCTTCCACGTATAATCTAAGAAGAGAGAATTGGAAAGACACAGGCAGGCAAATCTGCATTGCACTGTATTACAATAGCCAAGATTTGGAAGTAACCAAAAAGACCACCAAGAGATGGGTGGACAAAGAAGTACTCCTCCATGTACAGATGGAATATTCGCTAGTGTAAAAAATGAACCAATGCCATTTGCAGCGCCATAGATGAGCCTAGACGTAATCACGCCACGTGTAGTCAGTGAGAAAGCAAAAGACACATATCCTATCATATCACTTTTAGGAGTTAGTTAAAAATTGATACCAATGAAGGTATTTCCACAGAGAAAGGCAATCACAGATTCATTAAAAAACTTATGGTTCACCAAATAGAAAGGGATGAGGATTGGATACATTACCATATTGGGGTTAACAGAGATATACAAACCATGTGAAATATATAATCACCAAAGACGTACGGAAGACCAGGAGAAGACTACTCAACATTGTGTCATAACCTACATGGGAAAAGGATGCGAGGAAGAAAAGATACACGTATATGTGTGAAAGACCCACATCTTGCACACCTAGAGCAAACAAACCAATGTAATCAAATCTGCTGGGATAAAAAATAAAAAGTAAATTACAAATATGAACAAGAAGTAATGAGACATAAACTTAAAGGGCTTTTTCCTGGCACATTCCATTCTAATTTACAACCTAGAACACCACTTCCATTAAGCCTCTGTTTCCCCAGTTACCAAATTTGGTAAAGGAGAAATGCTGCCACCTTGTGGCCGTGTCCTGCAAGAGCAGCTTTAAACTCACAGCTAATGGTTACTTAACATTCACAAGGACTCAGGGCTCTAAAGGACACCTGCCCTAAAAAATTGTGCTGAAGTAGGGAATGGACAAAAAAATTCAAAACAGGCAAATGTTTCAAGAAGAGAGTATGAAGAGTTACGTTTTACTCACGCTCTTTTTTAAAAAAAGGAAAATGGATAAAAACTCAACCTCAGGGTGTGTTAGACCCATGCAATCTAATCTACAAAAAGTTTCAACTTACACCAGTCGACTGACCATCAGCAAAAAGTATACGAACAATAAATGCTGAAGGGGTTTTAGAGAACTGTGTACCCTCTACCTGCTGGTGAGACGTAAAGGGGTAACAGCCAATAATGAGAACAGAAAGGAGCTGTGTTTAAAAGTAAAAATGGAGGTACCATTCAATCCCCAGGCGCACCATTGGACCTCTCACCTGAGAAGACAAGAATCGAGAAGACACAGGCCGCAAAAGCTGCAGTGCAGCCTTATTCACAATAGCCAAGACAGTGAAGCAACCAAAATGTCCAACAACAGGTGAATGGATAAAGAAGAAGTGGTCCATGTAGACAATGGAATATTAGCCATGGAAAACAATGAACCATTGCTCTTTGAGGCACCACAAATGAGTCTGCAGATAATCATGAAAGATGAGGTAAGTTGGAAAGCAAAAGACCTGTATTCTATGATATCACTTATAGGCGTTATCTAATAACTGACACAAATGAACATATTTCCACAGAGAAAGACACTCACAGATTTAGAAACAAACTATGCTCATCTAAAACGAAAGGTGGGGGGAATGGATAAATTAAGATTACTGTTACTATATGTATACAAACACATATTATATACATATCCCGAAAAGACCGACCATATAGCAAGGGAGGTCTGCGGAACCCTCTGTAACATTTTACATGGGAAGAGGATCTGTACTTGAATAGACATATATAATGTACAAATGAACCAGATTTTGTACACCTAGGACAAACAATATTCTAAGCTTTATCCCAATTAAAAAAAAAAATTAAAACCAAGAAGAAATAATGAGACATAAACTTATGGGGCTTTCTCCATGCACATTCCAATGTAATTTACAACCTAGCAACGCGACTTCCAGAAAGGCTCTGCTGCCCTAGTACCCAGATTTGGGGATGGAGAAATGCTGCCTGCTTCAGGTCACTTCCCACAACAGGAGCTTTAAAACCATTGCTAAAGGTCACTAAATATTCACAAAACTTGCAGTTCGGTAAATGACACCTGCTCTCTAAAAAAAGTCTGAGGTGGAAAATCGACCAAAAAATTCAAAAGAGGGCAACCTTCCAAGAAGACAATATCAAGAGTTATATTGTACTCCCAACTGTTTCCTTTTTTTAACAGAAATGAAAACGGCGGTGAAAAATGATGAGTTTTACGAATTCTCAAAGCCATGCAAACCCAAATTACAAAACCCTATCAGCTCACAGCAGCCAGTAGGGCCATTAGCATAAATGCTGCAAACAATAAATGCTGAAGCGATTGTGGAGAAATGCGTACCCTCGATTCTAAGGGGGACGTGGTAAGTGCCACTAATGAAAACACAAAGAAGGTGCTTTGAAAAGGGAAACACGGTGCTACCAGTCAGTCAATCACAACCACTGCTGGGCCTATCACCTGAGAAAATGAGAATCAAAAAGTCACAGGCTGGCAATCCTGCACTCCAACAATATTTACCATAGCCAACACTTGGAAGCAATGAAAATGTCCATCAACCGAGGAACGCACAAAGTAGAAGTGGTCCACGTACACAGTGGAAAATTACTCCAATAAAAAATAAAAATTAAATTTAAAAATCCAACAAAAGTAAGGAGACATCAGCTTGTGTGGGTTTGTCCGGGCACACTCCACTCTAATTTATAACCGAGAAACACCACAGGCCGCAAGGGCTTTTCCCTAGTTACCAGGGTGGGGAACATAGAAAGGCTGCCGCCCTCTGGCAGTTACCTGCAAAAGCAGCTTTAAAGCCTGTGCTAATGGTCATTTCATAGGAACAAGTACTGCAGAACTGTAAATGAAACCTGCCCTCAAAATGTCTCGAGGGAGCTAATGGCCAAAACATTTCAAAATGTGACACATACTTTAAGAGAACACTTTGAAGAACTAAGGGGTAATCACAGCTTGAAAAATAAAAAGGACATGCCTTCAAGCTCAATTTCAATGGACTATGAGGCACATGCGAATTCAGCCCCAAAGAGGTATCAGCTCACACTTGTCAGAATAACCATCAGCAAGAAAACTACAAACAATAAATGCTGAAGGTGTTGTGGAGAAATGCATACCCTCAACTTCAAGGGGGACGGAAGTTGGAAAGGGCCACGAACTAGAACAGAATGGGGGTGCCTTAAAAACGTAAACATTGAGCTACCGTATGATCCAGCAGGCCCACTCTTCCACGTATAATCTAAGAAGAGAGAATTGGAAAGACACAGGCAGGCAAATCTGCATTGCACTGTATTACAATAGCCAAGATTTGGAAGTAACCAAAAAGACCACCAAGAGATGGGTGGACAAAGAAGTACTCCTCCATGTACAGATGGAATATTCGCTAGTGTAAAAAATGAACCAATGCCATTTGCAGCGCCATAGATGAGCCTAGACGTAATCACGCCACGTGTAGTCAGTGAGAAAGCAAAAGACACATATCCTATCATATCACTTTTAGGAGTTAGTTAAAAATTGATACCAATGAAGGTATTTCCACAGAGAAAGGCAATCACAGATTCATTAAAAAACTTATGGTTCACCAAATAGAAAGGGATGAGGATTGGATACATTACCATATTGGGGTTAACAGAGATATACAAACCATGTGAAATATATAATCACCAAAGACGTACGGAAGACCAGGAGAAGACTACTCAACATTGTGTCATAACCTACATGGGAAAAGGATGCGAGGAAGAAAAGATACACGTATATGTGTGAAAGACCCACATCTTGCACACCTAGAGCAAACAAACCAATGTAATCAAATCTGCTGGGATAAAAAATAAAAAGTAAATTACAAATATGAACAAGAAGTAATGAGACATAAACTTAAAGGGCTTTTTCCTGGCACATTCCATTCTAATTTACAACCTAGAACACCACTTCCATTAAGCCTCTGTTTCCCCAGTTACCAAATTTGGTAAAGGAGAAATGCTGCCACCTTGTGGCCGTGTCCTGCAAGAGCAGCTTTAAACTCACAGCTAATGGTTACTTAACATTCACAAGGACTCAGGGCTCTAAAGGACACCTGCCCTAAAAAATTGTGCTGAAGTAGGGAATGGACAAAAAAATTCAAAACAGGCAAATGTTTCAAGAAGAGAGTATGAAGAGTTACGTTTTACTCACGCTCTTTTTTAAAAAAAGGAAAATGGATAAAAACTCAACCTCAGGGTGTGTTAGACCCATGCAATCTAATCTACAAAAAGTTTCAACTTACACCAGTCGACTGACCATCAGCAAAAAGTATACGAACAATAAATGCTGAAGGGGTTTTAGAGAACTGTGTACCCTCTACCTGCTGGTGAGACGTAAAGGGGTAACAGCCAATAATGAGAACAGAAAGGAGCTGTGTTTAAAAGTAAAAATGGAGGTACCATTCAATCCCCAGGCGCACCATTGGACCTCTCACCTGAGAAGACAAGAATCGAGAAGACACAGGCCGCAAAAGCTGCAGTGCAGCCTTATTCACAATAGCCAAGACAGTGAAGCAACCAAAATGTCCAACAACAGGTGAATGGATAAAGAAGAAGTGGTCCATGTAGACAATGGAATATTAGCCATGGAAAACAATGAACCATTGCTCTTTGAGGCACCACAAATGAGTCTGCAGATAATCATGAAAGATGAGGTAAGTTGGAAAGCAAAAGACCTGTATTCTATGATATCACTTATAGGCGTTATCTAATAACTGACACAAATGAACATATTTCCACAGAGAAAGACACTCACAGATTTAGAAAACAAACTATGCTCATCTAAAACGAAAGGTGGGGGGAATGGATAAATTAAGATTACTGTTACTATATGTATACAAACACATATTATATACATATCCCGAAAAGACCGACCATATAGCAAGGGAGGTCTGCGGAACCCTCTGTAACATTTTACATGGGAAGAGGATCTGTACTTGAATAGACATATATAATGTACAAATGAACCAGATTTTGTACACCTAGGACAAACAATATTCTAAGCTTTACCCCAATTAAAAAAAAAAATTAAAACCAAGAAGAAATAATGAGACATAAACTTATGGGGCTTTCTCCATGCACATTCCAATGTAATTTACAACCTAGCAACGCGACTTCCAGAAAGGCTCTGCTGCCCTAGTACCCAGATTTGGGGATGGAGAAATGCTGCCTGCTTCAGGTCACTTCCCACAACAGGAGCTTTAAAACCATTGCTAAAGGTCACTAAATATTCACAAAACTTGCAGTTCGGTAAATGACACCTGCTCTCTAAAAAAAGTCTGAGGTGGAAAATCGACCAAAAAATTCAAAAGAGGGCAACCTTCCAAGAAGACAATATCAAGAGTTATATTGTACTCCCAACTGTTTCCTTTTTTTAACAGAAATGAAAACGGCGGTGAAAAATGATGAGTTTTACGAATTCTCAAAGCCATGCAAACCCAAATTACAAAACCCTATCAGCTCACAGCAGCCAGTAGGGCCATTAGCATAAATGCTGCAAACAATAAATGCTGAAGCGATTGTGGAGAAATGCGTACCCTCGATTCTAAGGGGGACGTGGTAAGTGCCACTAATGAAAACACAAAGAAGGTGCTTTGAAAAGGGAAACACGGTGCTACCAGTCAGTCAATCACAACCACTGCTGGGCCTATCACCTGAGAAAATGAGAATCAAAAAGTCACAGGCTGGCAATCCTGCACTCCAACAATATTTACCATAGCCAACACTTGGAAGCAATGAAAATGTCCATCAACCGAGGAACGCACAAAGTAGAAGTGGTCCACGTACACAGTGGAAAATTACTCCAATAAAAAATAAAAATTAAATTTAAAAATCCAACAAAAGTAAGGAGACATCAGCTTGTGTGGGTTTGTCCGGGCACACTCCACTCTAATTTATAACCGAGAAACACCACAGGCCGCAAGGCCTTTTCCCTAGTTACCAGGGTGGGGAACATAGAAAGGCTGCCGCCCTCTGGCAGTTACCTGCAAAAGCAGCTTTAAAGCCTGTGCTAATGGTCATTTCATAGGAACAAGTACTGCAGAACTGTAAATGAAACCTGCCCTCAAAATGTCTCGAGGGAACGGAATTCTCTGGTGGTCCAGTGGTTGGGACTCTGTGCTTTCACTGCCAGGGCCCGGGTTCAATCCCCAGTTGGGGAATTAACCTCCCACAAGCCACACGGGGTGGTGAAAACAAACAAATAAAAACAAAACAAAAAAAACAAAACAAAACAAAAAAATGTCTCGAGGGAGCTAATGGCCAAAACATTTCAAAATGTGACACATACTTTAAGAGAACACTTTGAAGAACTAAGGGGTAATCACAGCTTGAAAAATAAAAAGGACATGCCTTCAAGCTCAATTTCAATGGACTATGAGGCACATGCGAATTCAGCCCCAAAGAGGTATCAGCTCACACTTGTCAGAATAACCATCAGCAAGAAAACTACAAACAATAAATGCTGAAGGTGTTGTGGAGAAATGCATACCCTCAACTTCAAGGGGGACGGAAGTTGGAAAGGGCCACGAACTAGAACAGAATGGGGGTGCCTTAAAAACGTAAACATTGAGCTACCGTATGATCCAGCAGGCCCACTCTTCCACGTATAATCTAAGAAGAGAGAATTGGAAAGACACAGGCAGGCAAATCTGCATTGCACTGTATTACAATAGCCAAGATTTGGAAGTAACCAAAAAGACCACCAAGAGATGGGTGGACAAAGAAGTACTCCTCCATGTACAGATGGAATATTCGCTAGTGTAAAAAATGAACCAATGCCATTTGCAGCGCCATAGATGAGCCTAGACGTAATCACGCCACGTGTAGTCAGTGAGAAAGCAAAAGACACATATCCTATCATATCACTTTTAGGAGTTAGTTAAAAATTGATACCAATGAAGGTATTTCCACAGAGAAAGGCAATCACAGATTCATTAAAAAACTTATGGTTCACCAAATAGAAAGGGATGAGGATTGGATACATTACCATATTGGGGTTAACAGAGATATACAAACCATGTGAAATATATAATCACCAAAGACGTACGGAAGACCAGGAGAAGACTACTCAACATTGTGTCATAACCTACATGGGAAAAGGATGCGAGGAAGAAAAGATACACGTATATGTGTGAAAGACCCACATCTTGCACACCTAGAGCAAACAAACCAATGTAATCAAATCTGCTGGGATAAAAAATAAAAAGTAAATTACAAATATGAACAAGAAGTAATGAGACATAAACTTAAAGGGCTTTTTCCTGGCACATTCCATTCTAATTTACAACCTAGAACACCACTTCCATTAAGCCTCTGTTTCCCCAGTTACCAAATTTGGTAAAGGAGAAATGCTGCCACCTTGTGGCCGTGTCCTGCAAGAGCAGCTTTAAACTCACAGCTAATGGTTACTTAACATTCACAAGGACTCAGGGCTCTAAAGGACACCTGCCCTAAAAAATTGTGCTGAAGTAGGGAATGGACAAAAAAATTCAAAACAGGCAAATGTTTCAAGAAGAGAGTATGAAGAGTTACGTTTTACTCACGCTCTTTTTTAAAAAAAGGAAAATGGATAAAAACTCAACCTCAGGGTGTGTTAGACCCATGCAATCTAATCTACAAAAAGTTTCAACTTACACCAGTCGACTGACCATCAGCAAAAAGTATACGAACAATAAATGCTGAAGGGGTTTTAGAGAACTGTGTACCCTCTACCTGCTGGTGAGACGTAAAGGGGTAACAGCCAATAATGAGAACAGAAAGGAGCTGTGTTTAAAAGTAAAAATGGAGGTACCATTCAATCCCCAGGCGCACCATTGGACCTCTCACCTGAGAAGACAAGAATCGAGAAGACACAGGCCGCAAAAGCTGCAGTGCAGCCTTATTCACAATAGCCAAGACAGTGAAGCAACCAAAATGTCCAACAACAGGTGAATGGATAAAGAAGAAGTGGTCCATGTAGACAATGGAATATTAGCCATGGAAAACAATGAACCATTGCTCTTTGAGGCACCACAAATGAGTCTGCAGATAATCATGAAAGATGAGGTAAGTTGGAAAGCAAAAGACCTGTATTCTATGATATCACTTATAGGCGTTATCTAATAACTGACACAAATGAACATATTTCCACAGAGAAAGACACTCACAGATTTAGAAAACAAACTATGCTCATCTAAAACGAAAGGTGGGGGGAATGGATAAATTAAGATTACTGTTACTATATGTATACAAACACATATTATATACATATCCCGAAAAGACCGACCATATAGCAAGGGAGGTCTGCGGAACCCTCTGTAACATTTTACATGGGAAGAGGATCTGTACTTGAATAGACATATATAATGTACAAATGAACCAGATTTTGTACACCTAGGACAAACAATATTCTAAGCTTTACCCCAATTAAAAAAAAAAATTAAAACCAAGAAGAAATAATGAGACATAAACTTATGGGGCTTTCTCCATGCACATTCCAATGTAATTTACAACCTAGCAACGCGACTTCCAGAAAGGCTCTGCTGCCCTAGTACCCAGATTTGGGGATGGAGAAATGCTGCCTGCTTCAGGTCACTTCCCACAACAGGAGCTTTAAAACCATTGCTAAAGGTCACTAAATATTCACAAAACTTGCAGTTCGGTAAATGACACCTGCTCTCTAAAAAAAGTCTGAGGTGGAAAATCGACCAAAAAATTCAAAAGAGGGCAACCTTCCAAGAAGACAATATCAAGAGTTATATTGTACTCCCAACTGTTTCCTTTTTTTAACAGAAATGAAAACGGCGGTGAAAAATGATGAGTTTTACGAATTCTCAAAGCCATGCAAACCCAAATTACAAAACCCTATCAGCTCACAGCAGCCAGTAGGGCCATTAGCATAAATGCTGCAAACAATAAATGCTGAAGCGATTGTGGAGAAATGCGTACCCTCGATTCTAAGGGGGACGTGGTAAGTGCCACTAATGAAAACACAAAGAAGGTGCTTTGAAAAGGGAAACACGGTGCTACCAGTCAGTCAATCACAACCACTGCTGGGCCTATCACCTGAGAAAATGAGAATCAAAAAGTCACAGGCTGGCAATCCTGCACTCCAACAATATTTACCATAGCCAACACTTGGAAGCAATGAAAATGTCCATCAACCGAGGAACGCACAAAGTAGAAGTGGTCCACGTACACAGTGGAAAATTACTCCAATAAAAAATAAAAATTAAATTTAAAAATCCAACAAAAGTAAGGAGACATCAGCTTGTGTGGGTTTGTCCGGGCACACTCCACTCTAATTTATAACCGAGAAACACCACAGGCCGCAAGGCCTTTTCCCTAGTTACCAGGGTGGGGAACATAGAAAGGCTGCCGCCCTCTGGCAGTTACCTGCAAAAGCAGCTTTAAAGCCTGTGCTAATGGTCATTTCATAGGAACAAGTACTGCAGAACTGTAAATGAAACCTGCCCTCAAAATGTCTCGAGGGAACGGAATTCTCTGGTGGTCCAGTGGTTGGGACTCTGTGCTTTCACTGCCAGGGCCCGGGTTCAATCCCCAGTTGGGGAATTAACCTCCCACAAGCCACACGGGGTGGTGAAAACAAACAAATAAAAACAAAACAAAAAAAACAAAACAAAACAAAAAAATGTCTCGAGGGAGCTAATGGCCAAAACATTTCAAAATGTGACACATACTTTAAGAGAACACTTTGAAGAACTAAGGGGTAATCACAGCTTGAAAAATAAAAAGGACATGCCTTCAAGCTCAATTTCAATGGACTATGAGGCACATGCGAATTCAGCCCCAAAGAGGTATCAGCTCACACTTGTCAGAATAACCATCAGCAAGAAAACTACAAACAATAAATGCTGAAGGTGTTGTGGAGAAATGCATACCCTCAACTTCAAGGGGGACGGAAGTTGGAAAGGGCCACGAACTAGAACAGAATGGGGGTGCCTTAAAAACGTAAACATTGAGCTACCGTATGATCCAGCAGGCCCACTCTTCCACGTATAATCTAAGAAGAGAGAATTGGAAAGACACAGGCAGGCAAATCTGCATTGCACTGTATTACAATAGCCAAGATTTGGAAGTAACCAAAAAGACCACCAAGAGATGGGTGGACAAAGAAGTACTCCTCCATGTACAGATGGAATATTCGCTAGTGTAAAAAATGAACCAATGCCATTTGCAGCGCCATAGATGAGCCTAGACGTAATCACGCCACGTGTAGTCAGTGAGAAAGCAAAAGACACATATCCTATCATATCACTTTTAGGAGTTAGTTAAAAATTGATACCAATGAAGGTATTTCCACAGAGAAAGGCAATCACAGATTCATTAAAAAACTTATGGTTCACCAAATAGAAAGGGATGAGGATTGGATACATTACCATATTGGGGTTAACAGAGATATACAAACCATGTGAAATATATAATCACCAAAGACGTACGGAAGACCAGGAGAAGACTACTCAACATTGTGTCATAACCTACATGGGAAAAGGATGCGAGGAAGAAAAGATACACGTATATGTGTGAAAGACCCACATCTTGCACACCTAGAGCAAACAAACCAATGTAATCAAATCTGCTGGGATAAAAAATAAAAAGTAAATTACAAATATGAACAAGAAGTAATGAGACATAAACTTAAAGGGCTTTTTCCTGGCACATTCCATTCTAATTTACAACCTAGAACACCACTTCCATTAAGCCTCTGTTTCCCCAGTTACCAAATTTGGTAAAGGAGAAATGCTGCCACCTTGTGGCCGTGTCCTGCAAGAGCAGCTTTAAACTCACAGCTAATGGTTACTTAACATTCACAAGGACTCAGGGCTCTAAAGGACACCTGCCCTAAAAAATTGTGCTGAAGTAGGGAATGGACAAAAAAATTCAAAACAGGCAAATGTTTCAAGAAGAGAGTATGAAGAGTTACGTTTTACTCACGCTCTTTTTTAAAAAAAGGAAAATGGATAAAAACTCAACCTCAGGGTGTGTTAGACCCATGCAATCTAATCTACAAAAAGTTTCAACTTACACCAGTCGACTGACCATCAGCAAAAAGTATACGAACAATAAATGCTGAAGGGGTTTTAGAGAACTGTGTACCCTCTACCTGCTGGTGAGACGTAAAGGGGTAACAGCCAATAATGAGAACAGAAAGGAGCTGTGTTTAAAAGTAAAAATGGAGGTAGCATTCAATCCCCAGGCGCACCATTGGACCTCTCACCTGAGAAGACAAGAATCGAGAAGACACAGGCCGCAAAAGCTGCAGTGCAGCCTTATTCACAATAGCCAAGACAGTGAAGCAACCAAAATGTCCAACAACAGGTGAATGGATAAAGAAGAAGTGGTCCATGTAGACAATGGAATATTAGCCATGGAAAACAATGAACCATTGCTCTTTGAGGCACCACAAATGAGTCTGCAGATAATCATGAAAGATGAGGTAAGTTGGAAAGCAAAAGACCTGTATTCTATGATATCACTTATAGGCGTTATCTAATAACTGACACAAATGAACATATTTCCACAGAGAAAGACACTCACAGATTTAGAAAACAAACTATGCTCATCTAAAACGAAAGGTGGGGGGAATGGATAAATTAAGATTACTGTTACTATATGTATACAAACACATATTATATACATATCCCGAAAAGACCGACCATATAGCAAGGGAGGTCTGCGGAACCCTCTGTAACATTTTACATGGGAAGAGGATCTGTACTTGAATAGACATATATAATGTACAAATGAACCAGATTTTGTACACCTAGGACAAACAATATTCTAAGCTTTACCCCAATTAAAAAAAAAAATTAAAACCAAGAAGAAATAATGAGACATAAACTTATGGGGCTTTCTCCATGCACATTCCAATGTAATTTACAACCTAGCAACGCGACTTCCAGAAAGGCTCTGCTGCCCTAGTACCCAGATTTGGGGATGGAGAAATGCTGCCTGCTTCAGGTCACTTCCCACAACAGGAGCTTTAAAACCATTGCTAAAGGTCACTAAATATTCACAAAACTTGCAGTTCGGTAAATGACACCTGCTCTCTAAAAAAAGTCTGAGGTGGAAAATCGACCAAAAAATTCAAAAGAGGGCAACCTTCCAAGAAGACAATATCAAGAGTTATATTGTACTCCCAACTGTTTCCTTTTTTTAACAGAAATGAAAACGGCGGTGAAAAATGATGAGTTTTACGAATTCTCAAAGCCATGCAAACCCAAATTACAAAACCCTATCAGCTCACAGCAGCCAGTAGGGCCATTAGCATAAATGCTGCAAACAATAAATGCTGAAGCGATTGTGGAGAAATGCGTACCCTCGATTCTAAGGGGGACGTGGTAAGTGCCACTAATGAAAACACAAAGAAGGTGCTTTGAAAAGGGAAACACGGTGCTACCAGTCAGTCAATCACAACCACTGCTGGGCCTATCACCTGAGAAAATGAGAATCAAAAAGTCACAGGCTGGCAATCCTGCACTCCAACAATATTTACCATAGCCAACACTTGGAAGCAATGAAAATGTCCATCAACCGAGGAACGCACAAAGTAGAAGTGGTCCACGTACACAGTGGAAAATTACTCCAATAAAAAATAAAAATTAAATTTAAAAATCCAACAAAAGTAAGGAGACATCAGCTTGTGTGGGTTTGTCCGGGCACACTCCACTCTAATTTATAACCGAGAAACACCACAGGCCGCAAGGGCTTTTCCCTAGTTACCAGGGTGGGGAACATAGAAAGGCTGCCGCCCTCTGGCAGTTACCTGCAAAAGCAGCTTTAAAGCCTGTGCTAATGGTCATTTCATAGGAACAAGTACTGCAGAACTGTAAATGAAACCTGCCCTCAAAATGTCTCGAGGGAGCTAATGGCCAAAACATTTCAAAATGTGACACATACTTTAAGAGAACACTTTGAAGAACTAAGGGGTAATCACAGCTTGAAAAATAAAAAGGACATGCCTTCAAGCTCAATTTCAATGGACTATGAGGCACATGCGAATTCAGCCCCAAAGAGGTATCAGCTCACACTTGTCAGAATAACCATCAGCAAGAAAACTACAAACAATAAATGCTGAAGGTGTTGTGGAGAAATGCATACCCTCAACTTCAAGGGGGACGGAAGTTGGAAAGGGCCACGAACTAGAACAGAATGGGGGTGCCTTAAAAACGTAAACATTGAGCTACCGTATGATCCAGCAGGCCCACTCTTCCACGTATAATCTAAGAAGAGAGAATTGGAAAGACACAGGCAGGCAAATCTGCATTGCACTGTATTACAATAGCCAAGATTTGGAAGTAACCAAAAAGACCACCAAGAGATGGGTGGACAAAGAAGTACTCCTCCATGTACAGATGGAATATTCGCTAGTGTAAAAAATGAACCAATGCCATTTGCAGCGCCATAGATGAGCCTAGACGTAATCACGCCACGTGTAGTCAGTGAGAAAGCAAAAGACACATATCCTATCATATCACTTTTAGGAGTTAGTTAAAAATTGATACCAATGAAGGTATTTCCACAGAGAAAGGCAATCACAGATTCATTAAAAAACTTATGGTTCACCAAATAGAAAGGGATGAGGATTGGATACATTACCATATTGGGGTTAACAGAGATATACAAACCATGTGAAATATATAATCACCAAAGACGTACGGAAGACCAGGAGAAGACTACTCAACATTGTGTCATAACCTACATGGGAAAAGGATGCGAGGAAGAAAAGATACACGTATATGTGTGAAAGACCCACATCTTGCACACCTAGAGCAAACAAACCAATGTAATCAAATCTGCTGGGATAAAAAATAAAAAGTAAATTACAAATATGAACAAGAAGTAATGAGACATAAACTTAAAGGGCTTTTTCCTGGCACATTCCATTCTAATTTACAACCTAGAACACCACTTCCATTAAGCCTCTGTTTCCCCAGTTACCAAATTTGGTAAAGGAGAAATGCTGCCACCTTGTGGCCGTGTCCTGCAAGAGCAGCTTTAAACTCACAGCTAATGGTTACTTAACATTCACAAGGACTCAGGGCTCTAAAGGACACCTGCCCTAAAAAATTGTGCTGAAGTAGGGAATGGACAAAAAAATTCAAAACAGGCAAATGTTTCAAGAAGAGAGTATGAAGAGTTACGTTTTACTCACGCTCTTTTTTAAAAAAAGGAAAATGGATAAAAACTCAACCTCAGGGTGTGTTAGACCCATGCAATCTAATCTACAAAAAGTTTCAACTTACACCAGTCGACTGACCATCAGCAAAAAGTATACGAACAATAAATGCTGAAGGGGTTTTAGAGAACTGTGTACCCTCTACCTGCTGGTGAGACGTAAAGGGGTAACAGCCAATAATGAGAACAGAAAGGAGCTGTGTTTAAAAGTAAAAATGGAGGTACCATTCAATCCCCAGGCGCACCATTGGACCTCTCACCTGAGAAGACAAGAATCGAGAAGACACAGGCCGCAAAAGCTGCAGTGCAGCCTTATTCACAATAGCCAAGACAGTGAAGCAACCAAAATGTCCAACAACAGGTGAATGGATAAAGAAGAAGTGGTCCATGTAGACAATGGAATATTAGCCATGGAAAACAATGAACCATTGCTCTTTGAGGCACCACAAATGAGTCTGCAGATAATCATGAAAGATGAGGTAAGTTGGAAAGCAAAAGACCTGTATTCTATGATATCACTTATAGGCGTTATCTAATAACTGACACAAATGAACATATTTCCACAGAGAAAGACACTCACAGATTTAGAAAACAAACTATGCTCATCTAAAACGAAAGGTGGGGGGAATGGATAAATTAAGATTACTGTTACTATATGTATACAAACACATATTATATACATATCCCGAAAAGACCGACCATATAGCAAGGGAGGTCTGCGGAACCCTCTGTAACATTTTACATGGGAAGAGGATCTGTACTTGAATAGACATATATAATGTACAAATGAACCAGATTTTGTACACCTAGGACAAACAATATTCTAAGCTTTACCCCAATTAAAAAAAAAAATTAAAACCAAGAAGAAATAATGAGACATAAACTTATGGGGCTTTCTCCATGCACATTCCAATGTAATTTACAACCTAGCAACGCGACTTCCAGAAAGGCTCTGCTGCCCTAGTACCCAGATTTGGGGATGGAGAAATGCTGCCTGCTTCAGGTCACTTCCCACAACAGGAGCTTTAAAACCATTGCTAAAGGTCACTAAATATTCACAAAACTTGCAGTTCGGTAAATGACACCTGCTCTCTAAAAAAAGTCTGAGGTGGAAAATCGACCAAAAAATTCAAAAGAGGGCAACCTTCCAAGAAGACAATATCAAGAGTTATATTGTACTCCCAACTGTTTCCTTTTTTTAACAGAAATGAAAACGGCGGTGAAAAATGATGAGTTTTACGAATTCTCAAAGCCATGCAAACCCAAATTACAAAACCCTATCAGCTCACAGCAGCCAGTAGGGCCATTAGCATAAATGCTGCAAACAATAAATGCTGAAGCGATTGTGGAGAAATGCGTACCCTCGATTCTAAGGGGGACGTGGTAAGTGCCACTAATGAAAACACAAAGAAGGTGCTTTGAAAAGGGAAACACGGTGCTACCAGTCAGTCAATCACAACCACTGCTGGGCCTATCACCTGAGAAAATGAGAATCAAAAAGTCACAGGCTGGCAATCCTGCACTCCAACAATATTTACCATAGCCAACACTTGGAAGCAATGAAAATGTCCATCAACCGAGGAACGCACAAAGTAGAAGTGGTCCACGTACACAGTGGAAAATTACTCCAATAAAAAATAAAAATTAAATTTAAAAATCCAACAAAAGTAAGGAGACATCAGCTTGTGTGGGTTTGTCCGGGCACACTCCACTCTAATTTATAACCGAGAAACACCACAGGCCGCAAGGCCTTTTCCCTAGTTACCAGGGTGGGGAACATAGAAAGGCTGCCGCCCTCTGGCAGTTACCTGCAAAAGCAGCTTTAAAGCCTGTGCTAATGGTCATTTCATAGGAACAAGTACTGCAGAACTGTAAATGAAACCTGCCCTCAAAATGTCTCGAGGGAACGGAATTCTCTGGTGGTCCAGTGGTTGGGACTCTGTGCTTTCACTGCCAGGGCCCGGGTTCAATCCCCAGTTGGGGAATTAACCTCCCACAAGCCACACGGGGTGGTGAAAACAAACAAATAAAAACAAAACAAAAAAAACAAAACAAAACAAAAAAATGTCTCGAGGGAGCTAATGGCCAAAACATTTCAAAATGTGACACATACTTTAAGAGAACACTTTGAAGAACTAAGGGGTAATCACAGCTTGAAAAATAAAAAGGACATGCCTTCAAGCTCAATTTCAATGGACTATGAGGCACATGCGAATTCAGCCCCAAAGAGGTATCAGCTCACACTTGTCAGAATAACCATCAGCAAGAAAACTACAAACAATAAATGCTGAAGGTGTTGTGGAGAAATGCATACCCTCAACTTCAAGGGGGACGGAAGTTGGAAAGGGCCACGAACTAGAACAGAATGGGGGTGCCTTAAAAACGTAAACATTGAGCTACCGTATGATCCAGCAGGCCCACTCTTCCACGTATAATCTAAGAAGAGAGAATTGGAAAGACACAGGCAGGCAAATCTGCATTGCACTGTATTACAATAGCCAAGATTTGGAAGTAACCAAAAAGACCACCAAGAGATGGGTGGACAAAGAAGTACTCCTCCATGTACAGATGGAATATTCGCTAGTGTAAAAAATGAACCAATGCCATTTGCAGCGCCATAGATGAGCCTAGACGTAATCACGCCACGTGTAGTCAGTGAGAAAGCAAAAGACACATATCCTATCATATCACTTTTAGGAGTTAGTTAAAAATTGATACCAATGAAGGTATTTCCACAGAGAAAGGCAATCACAGATTCATTAAAAAACTTATGGTTCACCAAATAGAAAGGGATGAGGATTGGATACATTACCATATTGGGGTTAACAGAGATATACAAACCATGTGAAATATATAATCACCAAAGACGTACGGAAGACCAGGAGAAGACTACTCAACATTGTGTCATAACCTACATGGGAAAAGGATGCGAGGAAGAAAAGATACACGTATATGTGTGAAAGACCCACATCTTGCACACCTAGAGCAAACAAACCAATGTAATCAAATCTGCTGGGATAAAAAATAAAAAGTAAATTACAAATATGAACAAGAAGTAATGAGACATAAACTTAAAGGGCTTTTTCCTGGCACATTCCATTCTAATTTACAACCTAGAACACCACTTCCATTAAGCCTCTGTTTCCCCAGTTACCAAATTTGGTAAAGGAGAAATGCTGCCACCTTGTGGCCGTGTCCTGCAAGAGCAGCTTTAAACTCACAGCTAATGGTTACTTAACATTCACAAGGACTCAGGGCTCTAAAGGACACCTGCCCTAAAAAATTGTGCTGAAGTAGGGAATGGACAAAAAAATTCAAAACAGGCAAATGTTTCAAGAAGAGAGTATGAAGAGTTACGTTTTACTCACGCTCTTTTTTAAAAAAAGGAAAATGGATAAAAACTCAACCTCAGGGTGTGTTAGACCCATGCAATCTAATCTACAAAAAGTTTCAACTTACACCAGTCGACTGACCATCAGCAAAAAGTATACGAACAATAAATGCTGAAGGGGTTTTAGAGAACTGTGTACCCTCTACCTGCTGGTGAGACGTAAAGGGGTAACAGCCAATAATGAGAACAGAAAGGAGCTGTGTTTAAAAGTAAAAATGGAGGTACCATTCAATCCCCAGGCGCACCATTGGACCTCTCACCTGAGAAGACAAGAATCGAGAAGACACAGGCCGCAAAAGCTGCAGTGCAGCCTTATTCACAATAGCCAAGACAGTGAAGCAACCAAAATGTCCAACAACAGGTGAATGGATAAAGAAGAAGTGGTCCATGTAGACAATGGAATATTAGCCATGGAAAACAATGAACCATTGCTCTTTGAGGCACCACAAATGAGTCTGCAGATAATCATGAAAGATGAGGTAAGTTGGAAAGCAAAAGACCTGTATTCTATGATATCACTTATAGGCGTTATCTAATAACTGACACAAATGAACATATTTCCACAGAGAAAGACACTCACAGATTTAGAAAACAAACTATGCTCATCTAAAACGAAAGGTGGGGGGAATGGATAAATTAAGATTACTGTTACTATATGTATACAAACACATATTATATACATATCCCGAAAAGACCGACCATATAGCAAGGGAGGTCTGCGGAACCCTCTGTAACATTTTACATGGGAAGAGGATCTGTACTTGAATAGACATATATAATGTACAAATGAACCAGATTTTGTACACCTAGGACAAACAATATTCTAAGCTTTACCCCAATTAAAAAAAAAAATTAAAACCAAGAAGAAATAATGAGACATAAACTTATGGGGCTTTCTCCATGCACATTCCAATGTAATTTACAACCTAGCAACGCGACTTCCAGAAAGGCTCTGCTGCCCTAGTACCCAGATTTGGGGATGGAGAAATGCTGCCTGCTTCAGGTCACTTCCCACAACAGGAGCTTTAAAACCATTGCTAAAGGTCACTAAATATTCACAAAACTTGCAGTTCGGTAAATGACACCTGCTCTCTAAAAAAAGTCTGAGGTGGAAAATCGACCAAAAAATTCAAAAGAGGGCAACCTTCCAAGAAGACAATATCAAGAGTTATATTGTACTCCCAACTGTTTCCTTTTTTTAACAGAAATGAAAACGGCGGTGAAAAATGATGAGTTTTACGAATTCTCAAAGCCATGCAAACCCAAATTACAAAACCCTATCAGCTCACAGCAGCCAGTAGGGCCATTAGCATAAATGCTGCAAACAATAAATGCTGAAGCGATTGTGGAGAAATGCGTACCCTCGATTCTAAGGGGGACGTGGTAAGTGCCACTAATGAAAACACAAAGAAGGTGCTTTGAAAAGGGAAACACGGTGCTACCAGTCAGTCAATCACAACCACTGCTGGGCCTATCACCTGAGAAAATGAGAATCAAAAAGTCACAGGCTGGCAATCCTGCACTCCAACAATATTTACCATAGCCAACACTTGGAAGCAATGAAAATGTCCATCAACCGAGGAACGCACAAAGTAGAAGTGGTCCACGTACACAGTGGAAAATTACTCCAATAAAAAATAAAAATTAAATTTAAAAATCCAACAAAAGTAAGGAGACATCAGCTTGTGTGGGTTTGTCCGGGCACACTCCACTCTAATTTATAACCGAGAAACACCACAGGCCGCAAGGGCTTTTCCCTAGTTACCAGGGTGGGGAACATAGAAAGGCTGCCGCCCTCTGGCAGTTACCTGCAAAAGCAGCTTTAAAGCCTGTGCTAATGGTCATTTCATAGGAACAAGTACTGCAGAACTGTAAATGAAACCTGCCCTCAAAATGTCTCGAGGGAGCTAATGGCCAAAACATTTCAAAATGTGACACATACTTTAAGAGAACACTTTGAAGAACTAAGGGGTAATCACAGCTTGAAAAATAAAAAGGACATGCCTTCAAGCTCAATTTCAATGGACTATGAGGCACATGCGAATTCAGCCCCAAAGAGGTATCAGCTCACACTTGTCAGAATAACCATCAGCAAGAAAACTACAAACAATAAATGCTGAAGGTGTTGTGGAGAAATGCATACCCTCAACTTCAAGGGGGACGGAAGTTGGAAAGGGCCACGAACTAGAACAGAATGGGGGTGCCTTAAAAACGTAAACATTGAGCTACCGTATGATCCAGCAGGCCCACTCTTCCACGTATAATCTAAGAAGAGAGAATTGGAAAGACACAGGCAGGCAAATCTGCATTGCACTGTATTACAATAGCCAAGATTTGGAAGTAACCAAAAAGACCACCAAGAGATGGGTGGACAAAGAAGTACTCCTCCATGTACAGATGGAATATTCGCTAGTGTAAAAAATGAACCAATGCCATTTGCAGCGCCATAGATGAGCCTAGACGTAATCACGCCACGTGTAGTCAGTGAGAAAGCAAAAGACACATATCCTATCATATCACTTTTAGGAGTTAGTTAAAAATTGATACCAATGAAGGTATTTCCACAGAGAAAGGCAATCACAGATTCATTAAAAAACTTATGGTTCACCAAATAGAAAGGGATGAGGATTGGATACATTACCATATTGGGGTTAACAGAGATATACAAACCATGTGAAATATATAATCACCAAAGACGTACGGAAGACCAGGAGAAGACTACTCAACATTGTGTCATAACCTACATGGGAAAAGGATGCGAGGAAGAAAAGATACACGTATATGTGTGAAAGACCCACATCTTGCACACCTAGAGCAAACAAACCAATGTAATCAAATCTGCTGGGATAAAAAATAAAAAGTAAATTACAAATATGAACAAGAAGTAATGAGACATAAACTTAAAGGGCTTTTTCCTGGCACATTCCATTCTAATTTACAACCTAGAACACCACTTCCATTAAGCCTCTGTTTCCCCAGTTACCAAATTTGGTAAAGGAGAAATGCTGCCACCTTGTGGCCGTGTCCTGCAAGAGCAGCTTTAAACTCACAGCTAATGGTTACTTAACATTCACAAGGACTCAGGGCTCTAAAGGACACCTGCCCTAAAAAATTGTGCTGAAGTAGGGAATGGACAAAAAAATTCAAAACAGGCAAATGTTTCAAGAAGAGAGTATGAAGAGTTACGTTTTACTCACGCTCTTTTTTAAAAAAAGGAAAATGGATAAAAACTCAACCTCAGGGTGTGTTAGACCCATGCAATCTAATCTACAAAAAGTTTCAACTTACACCAGTCGACTGACCATCAGCAAAAAGTATACGAACAATAAATGCTGAAGGGGTTTTAGAGAACTGTGTACCCTCTACCTGCTGGTGAGACGTAAAGGGGTAACAGCCAATAATGAGAACAGAAAGGAGCTGTGTTTAAAAGTAAAAATGGAGGTACCATTCAATCCCCAGGCGCACCATTGGACCTCTCACCTGAGAAGACAAGAATCGAGAAGACACAGGCCGCAAAAGCTGCAGTGCAGCCTTATTCACAATAGCCAAGACAGTGAAGCAACCAAAATGTCCAACAACAGGTGAATGGATAAAGAAGAAGTGGTCCATGTAGACAATGGAATATTAGCCATGGAAAACAATGAACCATTGCTCTTTGAGGCACCACAAATGAGTCTGCAGATAATCATGAAAGATGAGGTAAGTTGGAAAGCAAAAGACCTGTATTCTATGATATCACTTATAGGCGTTATCTAATAACTGACACAAATGAACATATTTCCACAGAGAAAGACACTCACAGATTTAGAAAACAAACTATGCTCATCTAAAACGAAAGGTGGGGGGAATGGATAAATTAAGATTACTGTTACTATATGTATACAAACACATATTATATACATATCCCGAAAAGACCGACCATATAGCAAGGGAGGTCTGCGGAACCCTCTGTAACATTTTACATGGGAAGAGGATCTGTACTTGAATAGACATATATAATGTACAAATGAACCAGATTTTGTACACCTAGGACAAACAATATTCTAAGCTTTATCCCAATTAAAAAAAAAAATTAAAACCAAGAAGAAATAATGAGACATAAACTTATGGGGCTTTCTCCATGCACATTCCAATGTAATTTACAACCTAGCAACGCGACTTCCAGAAAGGCTCTGCTGCCCTAGTACCCAGATTTGGGGATGGAGAAATGCTGCCTGCTTCAGGTCACTTCCCACAACAGGAGCTTTAAAACCATTGCTAAAGGTCACTAAATATTCACAAAACTTGCAGTTCGGTAAATGACACCTGCTCTCTAAAAAAAGTCTGAGGTGGAAAATCGACCAAAAAATTCAAAAGAGGGCAACCTTCCAAGAAGACAATATCAAGAGTTATATTGTACTCCCAACTGTTTCCTTTTTTTAACAGAAATGAAAACGGCGGTGAAAAATGATGAGTTTTACGAATTCTCAAAGCCATGCAAACCCAAATTACAAAACCCTATCAGCTCACAGCAGCCAGTAGGGCCATTAGCATAAATGCTGCAAACAATAAATGCTGAAGCGATTGTGGAGAAATGCGTACCCTCGATTCTAAGGGGGACGTGGTAAGTGCCACTAATGAAAACACAAAGAAGGTGCTTTGAAAAGGGAAACACGGTGCTACCAGTCAGTCAATCACAACCACTGCTGGGCCTATCACCTGAGAAAATGAGAATCAAAAAGTCACAGGCTGGCAATCCTGCACTCCAACAATATTTACCATAGCCAACACTTGGAAGCAATGAAAATGTCCATCAACCGAGGAACGCACAAAGTAGAAGTGGTCCACGTACACAGTGGAAAATTACTCCAATAAAAAATAAAAATTAAATTTAAAAATCCAACAAAAGTAAGGAGACATCAGCTTGTGTGGGTTTGTCCGGGCACACTCCACTCTAATTTATAACCGAGAAACACCACAGGCCGCAAGGGCTTTTCCCTAGTTACCAGGGTGGGGAACATAGAAAGGCTGCCGCCCTCTGGCAGTTACCTGCAAAAGCAGCTTTAAAGCCTGTGCTAATGGTCATTTCATAGGAACAAGTACTGCAGAACTGTAAATGAAACCTGCCCTCAAAATGTCTCGAGGGAGCTAATGGCCAAAACATTTCAAAATGTGACACATACTTTAAGAGAACACTTTGAAGAACTAAGGGGTAATCACAGCTTGAAAAATAAAAAGGACATGCCTTCAAGCTCAATTTCAATGGACTATGAGGCACATGCGAATTCAGCCCCAAAGAGGTATCAGCTCACACTTGTCAGAATAACCATCAGCAAGAAAACTACAAACAATAAATGCTGAAGGTGTTGTGGAGAAATGCATACCCTCAACTTCAAGGGGGACGGAAGTTGGAAAGGGCCACGAACTAGAACAGAATGGGGGTGCCTTAAAAACGTAAACATTGAGCTACCGTATGATCCAGCAGGCCCACTCTTCCACGTATAATCTAAGAAGAGAGAATTGGAAAGACACAGGCAGGCAAATCTGCATTGCACTGTATTACAATAGCCAAGATTTGGAAGTAACCAAAAAGACCACCAAGAGATGGGTGGACAAAGAAGTACTCCTCCATGTACAGATGGAATATTCGCTAGTGTAAAAAATGAACCAATGCCATTTGCAGCGCCATAGATGAGCCTAGACGTAATCACGCCACGTGTAGTCAGTGAGAAAGCAAAAGACACATATCCTATCATATCACTTTTAGGAGTTAGTTAAAAATTGATACCAATGAAGGTATTTCCACAGAGAAAGGCAATCACAGATTCATTAAAAAACTTATGGTTCACCAAATAGAAAGGGATGAGGATTGGATACATTACCATATTGGGGTTAACAGAGATATACAAACCATGTGAAATATATAATCACCAAAGACGTACGGAAGACCAGGAGAAGACTACTCAACATTGTGTCATAACCTACATGGGAAAAGGATGCGAGGAAGAAAAGATACACGTATATGTGTGAAAGACCCACATCTTGCACACCTAGAGCAAACAAACCAATGTAATCAAATCTGCTGGGATAAAAAATAAAAAGTAAATTACAAATATGAACAAGAAGTAATGAGACATAAACTTAAAGGGCTTTTTCCTGGCACATTCCATTCTAATTTACAACCTAGAACACCACTTCCATTAAGCCTCTGTTTCCCCAGTTACCAAATTTGGTAAAGGAGAAATGCTGCCACCTTGTGGCCGTGTCCTGCAAGAGCAGCTTTAAACTCACAGCTAATGGTTACTTAACATTCACAAGGACTCAGGGCTCTAAAGGACACCTGCCCTAAAAAATTGTGCTGAAGTAGGGAATGGACAAAAAAATTCAAAACAGGCAAATGTTTCAAGAAGAGAGTATGAAGAGTTACGTTTTACTCACGCTCTTTTTTAAAAAAAGGAAAATGGATAAAAACTCAACCTCAGGGTGTGTTAGACCCATGCAATCTAATCTACAAAAAGTTTCAACTTACACCAGTCGACTGACCATCAGCAAAAAGTATACGAACAATAAATGCTGAAGGGGTTTTAGAGAACTGTGTACCCTCTACCTGCTGGTGAGACGTAAAGGGGTAACAGCCAATAATGAGAACAGAAAGGAGCTGTGTTTAAAAGTAAAAATGGAGGTACCATTCAATCCCCAGGCGCACCATTGGACCTCTCACCTGAGAAGACAAGAATCGAGAAGACACAGGCCGCAAAAGCTGCAGTGCAGCCTTATTCACAATAGCCAAGACAGTGAAGCAACCAAAATGTCCAACAACAGGTGAATGGATAAAGAAGAAGTGGTCCATGTAGACAATGGAATATTAGCCATGGAAAACAATGAACCATTGCTCTTTGAGGCACCACAAATGAGTCTGCAGATAATCATGAAAGATGAGGTAAGTTGGAAAGCAAAAGACCTGTATTCTATGATATCACTTATAGGCGTTATCTAATAACTGACACAAATGAACATATTTCCACAGAGAAAGACACTCACAGATTTAGAAAACAAACTATGCTCATCTAAAACGAAAGGTGGGGGGAATGGATAAATTAAGATTACTGTTACTATATGTATACAAACACATATTATATACATATCCCGAAAAGACCGACCATATAGCAAGGGAGGTCTGCGGAACCCTCTGTAACATTTTACATGGGAAGAGGATCTGTACTTGAATAGACATATATAATGTACAAATGAACCAGATTTTGTACACCTAGGACAAACAATATTCTAAGCTTTACCCCAATTAAAAAAAAAAATTAAAACCAAGAAGAAATAATGAGACATAAACTTATGGGGCTTTCTCCATGCACATTCCAATGTAATTTACAACCTAGCAACGCGACTTCCAGAAAGGCTCTGCTGCCCTAGTACCCAGATTTGGGGATGGAGAAATGCTGCCTGCTTCAGGTCACTTCCCACAACAGGAGCTTTAAAACCATTGCTAAAGGTCACTAAATATTCACAAAACTTGCAGTTCGGTAAATGACACCTGCTCTCTAAAAAAAGTCTGAGGTGGAAAATCGACCAAAAAATTCAAAAGAGGGCAACCTTCCAAGAAGACAATATCAAGAGTTATATTGTACTCCCAACTGTTTCCTTTTTTTAACAGAAATGAAAACGGCGGTGAAAAATGATGAGTTTTACGAATTCTCAAAGCCATGCAAACCCAAATTACAAAACCCTATCAGCTCACAGCAGCCAGTAGGGCCATTAGCATAAATGCTGCAAACAATAAATGCTGAAGCGATTGTGGAGAAATGCGTACCCTCGATTCTAAGGGGGACGTGGTAAGTGCCACTAATGAAAACACAAAGAAGGTGCTTTGAAAAGGGAAACACGGTGCTACCAGTCAGTCAATCACAACCACTGCTGGGCCTATCACCTGAGAAAATGAGAATCAAAAAGTCACAGGCTGGCAATCCTGCACTCCAACAATATTTACCATAGCCAACACTTGGAAGCAATGAAAATGTCCATCAACCGAGGAACGCACAAAGTAGAAGTGGTCCACGTACACAGTGGAAAATTACTCCAATAAAAAATAAAAATTAAATTTAAAAATCCAACAAAAGTAAGGAGACATCAGCTTGTGTGGGTTTGTCCGGGCACACTCCACTCTAATTTATAACCGAGAAACACCACAGGCCGCAAGGCCTTTTCCCTAGTTACCAGGGTGGGGAACATAGAAAGGCTGCCGCCCTCTGGCAGTTACCTGCAAAAGCAGCTTTAAAGCCTGTGCTAATGGTCATTTCATAGGAACAAGTACTGCAGAACTGTAAATGAAACCTGCCCTCAAAATGTCTCGAGGGAACGGAATTCTCTGGTGGTCCAGTGGTTGGGACTCTGTGCTTTCACTGCCAGGGCCCGGGTTCAATCCCCAGTTGGGGAATTAACCTCCCACAAGCCACACGGGGTGGTGAAAACAAACAAATAAAAACAAAACAAAAAAAACAAAACAAAACAAAAAAATGTCTCGAGGGAGCTAATGGCCAAAACATTTCAAAATGTGACACATACTTTAAGAGAACACTTTGAAGAACTAAGGGGTAATCACAGCTTGAAAAATAAAAAGGACATGCCTTCAAGCTCAATTTCAATGGACTATGAGGCACATGCGAATTCAGCCCCAAAGAGGTATCAGCTCACACTTGTCAGAATAACCATCAGCAAGAAAACTACAAACAATAAATGCTGAAGGTGTTGTGGAGAAATGCATACCCTCAACTTCAAGGGGGACGGAAGTTGGAAAGGGCCACGAACTAGAACAGAATGGGGGTGCCTTAAAAACGTAAACATTGAGCTACCGTATGATCCAGCAGGCCCACTCTTCCACGTATAATCTAAGAAGAGAGAATTGGAAAGACACAGGCAGGCAAATCTGCATTGCACTGTATTACAATAGCCAAGATTTGGAAGTAACCAAAAAGACCACCAAGAGATGGGTGGACAAAGAAGTACTCCTCCATGTACAGATGGAATATTCGCTAGTGTAAAAAATGAACCAATGCCATTTGCAGCGCCATAGATGAGCCTAGACGTAATCACGCCACGTGTAGTCAGTGAGAAAGCAAAAGACACATATCCTATCATATCACTTTTAGGAGTTAGTTAAAAATTGATACCAATGAAGGTATTTCCACAGAGAAAGGCAATCACAGATTCATTAAAAAACTTATGGTTCACCAAATAGAAAGGGATGAGGATTGGATACATTACCATATTGGGGTTAACAGAGATATACAAACCATGTGAAATATATAATCACCAAAGACGTACGGAAGACCAGGAGAAGACTACTCAACATTGTGTCATAACCTACATGGGAAAAGGATGCGAGGAAGAAAAGATACACGTATATGTGTGAAAGACCCACATCTTGCACACCTAGAGCAAACAAACCAATGTAATCAAATCTGCTGGGATAAAAAATAAAAAGTAAATTACAAATATGAACAAGAAGTAATGAGACATAAACTTAAAGGGCTTTTTCCTGGCACATTCCATTCTAATTTACAACCTAGAACACCACTTCCATTAAGCCTCTGTTTCCCCAGTTACCAAATTTGGTAAAGGAGAAATGCTGCCACCTTGTGGCCGTGTCCTGCAAGAGCAGCTTTAAACTCACAGCTAATGGTTACTTAACATTCACAAGGACTCAGGGCTCTAAAGGACACCTGCCCTAAAAAATTGTGCTGAAGTAGGGAATGGACAAAAAAATTCAAAACAGGCAAATGTTTCAAGAAGAGAGTATGAAGAGTTACGTTTTACTCACGCTCTTTTTTAAAAAAAGGAAAATGGATAAAAACTCAACCTCAGGGTGTGTTAGACCCATGCAATCTAATCTACAAAAAGTTTCAACTTACACCAGTCGACTGACCATCAGCAAAAAGTATACGAACAATAAATGCTGAAGGGGTTTTAGAGAACTGTGTACCCTCTACCTGCTGGTGAGACGTAAAGGGGTAACAGCCAATAATGAGAACAGAAAGGAGCTGTGTTTAAAAGTAAAAATGGAGGTACCATTCAATCCCCAGGCGCACCATTGGACCTCTCACCTGAGAAGACAAGAATCGAGAAGACACAGGCCGCAAAAGCTGCAGTGCAGCCTTATTCACAATAGCCAAGACAGTGAAGCAACCAAAATGTCCAACAACAGGTGAATGGATAAAGAAGAAGTGGTCCATGTAGACAATGGAATATTAGCCATGGAAAACAATGAACCATTGCTCTTTGAGGCACCACAAATGAGTCTGCAGATAATCATGAAAGATGAGGTAAGTTGGAAAGCAAAAGACCTGTATTCTATGATATCACTTATAGGCGTTATCTAATAACTGACACAAATGAACATATTTCCACAGAGAAAGACACTCACAGATTTAGAAAACAAACTATGCTCATCTAAAACGAAAGGTGGGGGGAATGGATAAATTAAGATTACTGTTACTATATGTATACAAACACATATTATATACATATCCCGAAAAGACCGACCATATAGCAAGGGAGGTCTGCGGAACCCTCTGTAACATTTTACATGGGAAGAGGATCTGTACTTGAATAGACATATATAATGTACAAATGAACCAGATTTTGTACACCTAGGACAAACAATATTCTAAGCTTTACCCCAATTAAAAAAAAAAATTAAAACCAAGAAGAAATAATGAGACATAAACTTATGGGGCTTTCTCCATGCACATTCCAATGTAATTTACAACCTAGCAACGCGACTTCCAGAAAGGCTCTGCTGCCCTAGTACCCAGATTTGGGGATGGAGAAATGCTGCCTGCTTCAGGTCACTTCCCACAACAGGAGCTTTAAAACCATTGCTAAAGGTCACTAAATATTCACAAAACTTGCAGTTCGGTAAATGACACCTGCTCTCTAAAAAAAGTCTGAGGTGGAAAATCGACCAAAAAATTCAAAAGAGGGCAACCTTCCAAGAAGACAATATCAAGAGTTATATTGTACTCCCAACTGTTTCCTTTTTTTAACAGAAATGAAAACGGCGGTGAAAAATGATGAGTTTTACGAATTCTCAAAGCCATGCAAACCCAAATTACAAAACCCTATCAGCTCACAGCAGCCAGTAGGGCCATTAGCATAAATGCTGCAAACAATAAATGCTGAAGCGATTGTGGAGAAATGCGTACCCTCGATTCTAAGGGGGACGTGGTAAGTGCCACTAATGAAAACACAAAGAAGGTGCTTTGAAAAGGGAAACACGGTGCTACCAGTCAGTCAATCACAACCACTGCTGGGCCTATCACCTGAGAAAATGAGAATCAAAAAGTCACAGGCTGGCAATCCTGCACTCCAACAATATTTACCATAGCCAACACTTGGAAGCAATGAAAATGTCCATCAACCGAGGAACGCACAAAGTAGAAGTGGTCCACGTACACAGTGGAAAATTACTCCAATAAAAAATAAAAATTAAATTTAAAAATCCAACAAAAGTAAGGAGACATCAGCTTGTGTGGGTTTGTCCGGGCACACTCCACTCTAATTTATAACCGAGAAACACCACAGGCCGCAAGGCCTTTTCCCTAGTTACCAGGGTGGGGAACATAGAAAGGCTGCCGCCCTCTGGCAGTTACCTGCAAAAGCAGCTTTAAAGCCTGTGCTAATGGTCATTTCATAGGAACAAGTACTGCAGAACTGTAAATGAAACCTGCCCTCAAAATGTCTCGAGGGAGCTAATGGCCAAAACATTTCAAAATGTGACACATACTTTAAGAGAACACTTTGAAGAACTAAGGGGTAATCACAGCTTGAAAAATAAAAAGGACATGCCTTCAAGCTCAATTTCAATGGACTATGAGGCACATGCGAATTCAGCCCCAAAGAGGTATCAGCTCACACTTGTCAGAATAACCATCAGCAAGAAAACTACAAACAATAAATGCTGAAGGTGTTGTGGAGAAATGCATACCCTCAACTTCAAGGGGGACGGAAGTTGGAAAGGGCCACGAACTAGAACAGAATGGGGGTGCCTTAAAAACGTAAACATTGAGCTACCGTATGATCCAGCAGGCCCACTCTTCCACGTATAATCTAAGAAGAGAGAATTGGAAAGACACAGGCAGGCAAATCTGCATTGCACTGTATTACAATAGCCAAGATTTGGAAGTAACCAAAAAGACCACCAAGAGATGGGTGGACAAAGAAGTACTCCTCCATGTACAGATGGAATATTCGCTAGTGTAAAAAATGAACCAATGCCATTTGCAGCGCCATAGATGAGCCTAGACGTAATCACGCCACGTGTAGTCAGTGAGAAAGCAAAAGACACATATCCTATCATATCACTTTTAGGAGTTAGTTAAAAATTGATACCAATGAAGGTATTTCCACAGAGAAAGGCAATCACAGATTCATTAAAAAACTTATGGTTCACCAAATAGAAAGGGATGAGGATTGGATACATTACCATATTGGGGTTAACAGAGATATACAAACCATGTGAAATATATAATCACCAAAGACGTACGGAAGACCAGGAGAAGACTACTCAACATTGTGTCATAACCTACATGGGAAAAGGATGCGAGGAAGAAAAGATACACGTATATGTGTGAAAGACCCACATCTTGCACACCTAGAGCAAACAAACCAATGTAATCAAATCTGCTGGGATAAAAAATAAAAAGTAAATTACAAATATGAACAAGAAGTAATGAGACATAAACTTAAAGGGCTTTTTCCTGGCACATTCCATTCTAATTTACAACCTAGAACACCACTTCCATTAAGCCTCTGTTTCCCCAGTTACCAAATTTGGTAAAGGAGAAATGCTGCCACCTTGTGGCCGTGTCCTGCAAGAGCAGCTTTAAACTCACAGCTAATGGTTACTTAACATTCACAAGGACTCAGGGCTCTAAAGGACACCTGCCCTAAAAAATTGTGCTGAAGTAGGGAATGGACAAAAAAATTCAAAACAGGCAAATGTTTCAAGAAGAGAGTATGAAGAGTTACGTTTTACTCACGCTCTTTTTTAAAAAAAGGAAAATGGATAAAAACTCAACCTCAGGGTGTGTTAGACCCATGCAATCTAATCTACAAAAAGTTTCAACTTACACCAGTCGACTGACCATCAGCAAAAAGTATACGAACAATAAATGCTGAAGGGGTTTTAGAGAACTGTGTACCCTCTACCTGCTGGTGAGACGTAAAGGGGTAACAGCCAATAATGAGAACAGAAAGGAGCTGTGTTTAAAAGTAAAAATGGAGGTACCATTCAATCCCCAGGCGCACCATTGGACCTCTCACCTGAGAAGACAAGAATCGAGAAGACACAGGCCGCAAAAGCTGCAGTGCAGCCTTATTCACAATAGCCAAGACAGTGAAGCAACCAAAATGTCCAACAACAGGTGAATGGATAAAGAAGAAGTGGTCCATGTAGACAATGGAATATTAGCCATGGAAAACAATGAACCATTGCTCTTTGAGGCACCACAAATGAGTCTGCAGATAATCATGAAAGATGAGGTAAGTTGGAAAGCAAAAGACCTGTATTCTATGATATCACTTATAGGCGTTATCTAATAACTGACACAAATGAACATATTTCCACAGAGAAAGACACTCACAGATTTAGAAAACAAACTATGCTCATCTGAAACGAAAGGTGGGGGGAATGGATAAATTAAGATTACTGTTACTATATGTATACAAACACATATTATATACATATCCCGAAAAGACCGACCATATAGCAAGGGAGGTCTGCGGAACCCTCTGTAACATTTTACATGGGAAGAGGATCTGTACTTGAATAGACATATATAATGTACAAATGAACCAGATTTTGTACACCTAGGACAAACAATATTCTAAGCTTTACCCCAATTAAAAAAAAAAATTAAAACCAAGAAGAAATAATGAGACATAAACTTATGGGGCTTTCTCCATGCACATTCCAATGTAATTTACAACCTAGCAACGCGACTTCCAGAAAGGCTCTGCTGCCCTAGTACCCAGATTTGGGGATGGAGAAATGCTGCCTGCTTCAGGTCACTTCCCACAACAGGAGCTTTAAAACCATTGCTAAAGGTCACTAAATATTCACAAAACTTGCAGTTCGGTAAATGACACCTGCTCTCTAAAAAAAGTCTGAGGTGGAAAATCGACCAAAAAATTCAAAAGAGGGCAACCTTCCAAGAAGACAATATCAAGAGTTATATTGTACTCCCAACTGTTTCCTTTTTTTAACAGAAATGAAAACGGCGGTGAAAAATGATGAGTTTTACGAATTCTCAAAGCCATGCAAACCCAAATTACAAAACCCTATCAGCTCACAGCAGCCAGTAGGGCCATTAGCATAAATGCTGCAAACAATAAATGCTGAAGCGATTGTGGAGAAATGCGTACCCTCGATTCTAAGGGGGACGTGGTAAGTGCCACTAATGAAAACACAAAGAAGGTGCTTTGAAAAGGGAAACACGGTGCTACCAGTCAGTCAATCACAACCACTGCTGGGCCTATCACCTGAGAAAATGAGAATCAAAAAGTCACAGGCTGGCAATCCTGCACTCCAACAATATTTACCATAGCCAACACTTGGAAGCAATGAAAATGTCCATCAACCGAGGAACGCACAAAGTAGAAGTGGTCCACGTACACAGTGGAAAATTACTCCAATAAAAAATAAAAATTAAATTTAAAAATCCAACAAAAGTAAGGAGACATCAGCTTGTGTGGGTTTGTCCGGGCACACTCCACTCTAATTTATAACCGAGAAACACCACAGGCCGCAAGGCCTTTTCCCTAGTTACCAGGGTGGGGAACATAGAAAGGCTGCCGCCCTCTGGCAGTTACCTGCAAAAGCAGCTTTAAAGCCTGTGCTAATGGTCATTTCATAGGAACAAGTACTGCAGAACTGTAAATGAAACCTGCCCTCAAAATGTCTCGAGGGAACGGAATTCTCTGGTGGTCCAGTGGTTGGGACTCTGTGCTTTCACTGCCAGGGCCCGGGTTCAATCCCCAGTTGGGGAATTAACCTCCCACAAGCCACACGGGGTGGTGAAAACAAACAAATAAAAACAAAACAAAAAAAACAAAACAAAACAAAAAAATGTCTCGAGGGAGCTAATGGCCAAAACATTTCAAAATGTGACACATACTTTAAGAGAACACTTTGAAGAACTAAGGGGTAATCACAGCTTGAAAAATAAAAAGGACATGCCTTCAAGCTCAATTTCAATGGACTATGAGGCACATGCGAATTCAGCCCCAAAGAGGTATCAGCTCACACTTGTCAGAATAACCATCAGCAAGAAAACTACAAACAATAAATGCTGAAGGTGTTGTGGAGAAATGCATACCCTCAACTTCAAGGGGGACGGAAGTTGGAAAGGGCCACGAACTAGAACAGAATGGGGGTGCCTTAAAAACGTAAACATTGAGCTACCGTATGATCCAGCAGGCCCACTCTTCCACGTATAATCTAAGAAGAGAGAATTGGAAAGACACAGGCAGGCAAATCTGCATTGCACTGTATTACAATAGCCAAGATTTGGAAGTAACCAAAAAGACCACCAAGAGATGGGTGGACAAAGAAGTACTCCTCCATGTACAGATGGAATATTCGCTAGTGTAAAAAATGAACCAATGCCATTTGCAGCGCCATAGATGAGCCTAGACGTAATCACGCCACGTGTAGTCAGTGAGAAAGCAAAAGACACATATCCTATCATATCACTTTTAGGAGTTAGTTAAAAATTGATACCAATGAAGGTATTTCCACAGAGAAAGGCAATCACAGATTCATTAAAAAACTTATGGTTCACCAAATAGAAAGGGATGAGGATTGGATACATTACCATATTGGGGTTAACAGAGATATACAAACCATGTGAAATATATAATCACCAAAGACGTACGGAAGACCAGGAGAAGACTACTCAACATTGTGTCATAACCTACATGGGAAAAGGATGCGAGGAAGAAAAGATACACGTATATGTGTGAAAGACCCACATCTTGCACACCTAGAGCAAACAAACCAATGTAATCAAATCTGCTGGGATAAAAAATAAAAAGTAAATTACAAATATGAACAAGAAGTAATGAGACATAAACTTAAAGGGCTTTTTCCTGGCACATTCCATTCTAATTTACAACCTAGAACACCACTTCCATTAAGCCTCTGTTTCCCCAGTTACCAAATTTGGTAAAGGAGAAATGCTGCCACCTTGTGGCCGTGTCCTGCAAGAGCAGCTTTAAACTCACAGCTAATGGTTACTTAACATTCACAAGGACTCAGGGCTCTAAAGGACACCTGCCCTAAAAAATTGTGCTGAAGTAGGGAATGGACAAAAAAATTCAAAACAGGCAAATGTTTCAAGAAGAGAGTATGAAGAGTTACGTTTTACTCACGCTCTTTTTTAAAAAAAGGAAAATGGATAAAAACTCAACCTCAGGGTGTGTTAGACCCATGCAATCTAATCTACAAAAAGTTTCAACTTACACCAGTCGACTGACCATCAGCAAAAAGTATACGAACAATAAATGCTGAAGGGGTTTTAGAGAACTGTGTACCCTCTACCTGCTGGTGAGACGTAAAGGGGTAACAGCCAATAATGAGAACAGAAAGGAGCTGTGTTTAAAAGTAAAAATGGAGGTACCATTCAATCCCCAGGCGCACCATTGGACCTCTCACCTGAGAAGACAAGAATCGAGAAGACACAGGCCGCAAAAGCTGCAGTGCAGCCTTATTCACAATAGCCAAGACAGTGAAGCAACCAAAATGTCCAACAACAGGTGAATGGATAAAGAAGAAGTGGTCCATGTAGACAATGGAATATTAGCCATGGAAAACAATGAACCATTGCTCTTTGAGGCACCACAAATGAGTCTGCAGATAATCATGAAAGATGAGGTAAGTTGGAAAGCAAAAGACCTGTATTCTATGATATCACTTATAGGCGTTATCTAATAACTGACACAAATGAACATATTTCCACAGAGAAAGACACTCACAGATTTAGAAAACAAACTATGCTCATCTGAAACGAAAGGTGGGGGGAATGGATAAATTAAGATTACTGTTACTATATGTATACAAACACATATTATATACATATCCCGAAAAGACCGACCATATAGCAAGGGAGGTCTGCGGAACCCTCTGTAACATTTTACATGGGAAGAGGATCTGTACTTGAATAGACATATATAATGTACAAATGAACCAGATTTTGTACACCTAGGACAAACAATATTCTAAGCTTTACCCCAATTAAAAAAAAAAATTAAAACCAAGAAGAAATAATGAGACATAAACTTATGGGGCTTTCTCCATGCACATTCCAATGTAATTTACAACCTAGCAACGCGACTTCCAGAAAGGCTCTGCTGCCCTAGTACCCAGATTTGGGGATGGAGAAATGCTGCCTGCTTCAGGTCACTTCCCACAACAGGAGCTTTAAAACCATTGCTAAAGGTCACTAAATATTCACAAAACTTGCAGTTCGGTAAATGACACCTGCTCTCTAAAAAAAGTCTGAGGTGGAAAATCGACCAAAAAATTCAAAAGAGGGCAACCTTCCAAGAAGACAATATCAAGAGTTATATTGTACTCCCAACTGTTTCCTTTTTTTAACAGAAATGAAAACGGCGGTGAAAAATGATGAGTTTTACGAATTCTCAAAGCCATGCAAACCCAAATTACAAAACCCTATCAGCTCACAGCAGCCAGTAGGGCCATTAGCATAAATGCTGCAAACAATAAATGCTGAAGCGATTGTGGAGAAATGCGTACCCTCGATTCTAAGGGGGACGTGGTAAGTGCCACTAATGAAAACACAAAGAAGGTGCTTTGAAAAGGGAAACACGGTGCTACCAGTCAGTCAATCACAACCACTGCTGGGCCTATCACCTGAGAAAATGAGAATCAAAAAGTCACAGGCTGGCAATCCTGCACTCCAACAATATTTACCATAGCCAACACTTGGAAGCAATGAAAATGTCCATCAACCGAGGAACGCACAAAGTAGAAGTGGTCCACGTACACAGTGGAAAATTACTCCAATAAAAAATAAAAATTAAATTTAAAAATCCAACAAAAGTAAGGAGACATCAGCTTGTGTGGGTTTGTCCGGGCACACTCCACTCTAATTTATAACCGAGAAACACCACAGGCCGCAAGGCCTTTTCCCTAGTTACCAGGGTGGGGAACATAGAAAGGCTGCCGCCCTCTGGCAGTTACCTGCAAAAGCAGCTTTAAAGCCTGTGCTAATGGTCATTTCATAGGAACAAGTACTGCAGAACTGTAAATGAAACCTGCCCTCAAAATGTCTCGAGGGAGCTAATGGCCAAAACATTTCAAAATGTGACACATACTTTAAGAGAACACTTTGAAGAACTAAGGGGTAATCACAGCTTGAAAAATAAAAAGGACATGCCTTCAAGCTCAATTTCAATGGACTATGAGGCACATGCGAATTCAGCCCCAAAGAGGTATCAGCTCACACTTGTCAGAATAACCATCAGCAAGAAAACTACAAACAATAAATGCTGAAGGTGTTGTGGAGAAATGCATACCCTCAACTTCAAGGGGGACGGAAGTTGGAAAGGGCCACGAACTAGAACAGAATGGGGGTGCCTTAAAAACGTAAACATTGAGCTACCGTATGATCCAGCAGGCCCACTCTTCCACGTATAATCTAAGAAGAGAGAATTGGAAAGACACAGGCAGGCAAATCTGCATTGCACTGTATTACAATAGCCAAGATTTGGAAGTAACCAAAAAGACCACCAAGAGATGGGTGGACAAAGAAGTACTCCTCCATGTACAGATGGAATATTCGCTAGTGTAAAAAATGAACCAATGCCATTTGCAGCGCCATAGATGAGCCTAGACGTAATCACGCCACGTGTAGTCAGTGAGAAAGCAAAAGACACATATCCTATCATATCACTTTTAGGAGTTAGTTAAAAATTGATACCAATGAAGGTATTTCCACAGAGAAAGGCAATCACAGATTCATTAAAAAACTTATGGTTCACCAAATAGAAAGGGATGAGGATTGGATACATTACCATATTGGGGTTAACAGAGATATACAAACCATGTGAAATATATAATCACCAAAGACGTACGGAAGACCAGGAGAAGACTACTCAACATTGTGTCATAACCTACATGGGAAAAGGATGCGAGGAAGAAAAGATACACGTATATGTGTGAAAGACCCACATCTTGCACACCTAGAGCAAACAAACCAATGTAATCAAATCTGCTGGGATAAAAAATAAAAAGTAAATTACAAATATGAACAAGAAGTAATGAGACATAAACTTAAAGGGCTTTTTCCTGGCACATTCCATTCTAATTTACAACCTAGAACACCACTTCCATTAAGCCTCTGTTTCCCCAGTTACCAAATTTGGTAAAGGAGAAATGCTGCCACCTTGTGGCCGTGTCCTGCAAGAGCAACTTTAAACTCACAGCTAATGGTTACTTAACATTCACAAGGACTCAGGGCTCTAAAGGACACCTGCCCTAAAAAATTGTGCTGAAGTAGGGAATGGACAAAAAAATTCAAAACAGGCAAATGTTTCAAGAAGAGAGTATGAAGAGTTACGTTTTACTCACGCTCTTTTTTAAAAAAAGGAAAATGGATAAAAACTCAACCTCAGGGTGTGTTAGACCCATGCAATCTAATCTACAAAAAGTTTCAACTTACACCAGTCGACTGACCATCAGCAAAAAGTATACGAACAATAAATGCTGAAGGGGTTTTAGAGAACTGTGTACCCTCTACCTGCTGGTGAGACGTAAAGGGGTAACAGCCAATAATGAGAACAGAAAGGAGCTGTGTTTAAAAGCAAAAATGGAGGTACCATTCAATCCCCAGGCGCACCATTGGACCTCTCACCTGAGAAGACAAGAATCGAGAAGACACAGGCCGCAAAAGCTGCAGTGCAGCCTTTTTCACAATAGCCAAGACAGTGAAGCAACCAAAATGTCCAACAACAGGTGAATGGATAAAGAAGAAGTGGTCCATGTACACAATGGAATATTAGCCATGGAAAACAATGAACCATTGCTCTTTGAGGCACCACAAATGAGTCTGCAGATAATCATGAAAGATGAGGTAAGTTGGAAAGCAAAAGACCTGTATTCTATGATATCACTTATAGGCGTTATCTAATAACTGACACAAATGAACATATTTCCACAGAGAAAGACACTCACAGATTTAGAAAACAAACTATGCTCATCTGAAACGAAAGGTGGGGGGAATGGATAAATTAAGATTACTGTTACTATATGTATACAAACACATATTATATACATATCCCGAAAAGACCGACCATATAGCAAGGGAGGTCTGCGGAACCCTCTGTAACATTTTACATGGGAAGAGGATCTGTACTTGAATAGACATATATAATGTACAAATGAACCAGATTGTGTACACCTAGGACAAACAATATTCTAAGCTTTACCCCAATTAAAAAAAAAATTAAAACCAAGAAGAAATAATGAGACATAAACTTATGGGGCTTTCTCCATGCACATTCCAATGTAATTTACAACCTAGCAACGCGACTTCCAGAAAGGCTCTGCTGCCCTAGTACCCAGATTTGGGGATGGAGAAATGCTGCCTGCTTCAGGTCACTTCCCACAACAGGAGCTTTAAAACCATTGCTAAAGGTCACTAAATATTCACAAAACTTGCAGTTCGGTAAATGACACCTGCTCTCTAAAAAAAGTCTGAGGTGGAAAATCGACCAAAAAATTCAAAAGAGGGCAACCTTCCAAGAAGACAATATCAAGAGTTATATTGTACTCCCAACTGTTTCCTTTTTTTAACAGAAATGAAAACGGCGGTGAAAAATGATGAGTTTTACGAATTCTCAAAGCCATGCAAACCCAAATTACAAAACCCTATCAGCTCACAGCAGCCAGTAGGGCCATTAGCATAAATGCTGCAAACAATAAATGCTGAAGCGATTGTGGAGAAATGCGTACCCTCGATTCTAAGGGGGACGTGGTAAGTGCCACTAATGAAAACACAAAGAAGGTGCTTTGAAAAGGGAAACACGGTGCTACCAGTCAGTCAATCACAACCACTGCTGGGCCTATCACCTGAGAAAATGAGAATCAAAAAGTCACAGGCTGGCAATCCTGCACTCCAACAATATTTACCATAGCCAACACTTGGAAGCAATGAAAATGTCCATCAACCGAGGAACGCACAAAGTAGAAGTGGTCCACGTACACAGTGGAAAATTACTCCAATAAAAAATAAAAATTAAATTTAAAAATCCAACAAAAGTAAGGAGACATCAGCTTGTGTGGGTTTGTCCGGGCACACTCCACTCTAATTTATAACCGAGAAACACCACAGGCCGCAAGGGCTTTTCCCTAGTTACCAGGGTGGGGAACATAGAAAGGCTGCCGCCCTCTGGCAGTTACCTGCAAAAGCAGCTTTAAAGCCTGTGCTAATGGTCATTTCATAGGAACAAGTACTGCAGAACTGTAAATGAAACCTGCCCTCAAAATGTCTCGAGGGAGCTAATGGCCAAAACATTTCAAAATGTGACACATACTTTAAGAGAACACTTTGAAGAACTAAGGGGTAATCACAGCTTGAAAAATAAAAAGGACATGCCTTCAAGCTCAATTTCAATGGACTATGAGGCACATGCGAATTCAGCCCCAAAGAGGTATCAGCTCACACTTGTCAGAATAACCATCAGCAAGAAAACTACAAACAATAAATGCTGAAGGTGTTGTGGAGAAATGCATACCCTCAACTTCAAGGGGGACGGAAGTTGGAAAGGGCCACGAACTAGAACAGAATGGGGGTGCCTTAAAAACGTAAACATTGAGCTACCGTATGATCCAGCAGGCCCACTCTTCCACGTATAATCTAAGAAGAGAGAATTGGAAAGACACAGGCAGGCAAATCTGCATTGCACTGTATTACAATAGCCAAGATTTGGAAGTAACCAAAAAGACCACCAAGAGATGGGTGGACAAAGAAGTACTCCTCCATGTACAGATGGAATATTCGCTAGTGTAAAAAATGAACCAATGCCATTTGCAGCGCCATAGATGAGCCTAGACGTAATCACGCCACGTGTAGTCAGTGAGAAAGCAAAAGACACATATCCTATCATATCACTTTTAGGAGTTAGTTAAAAATTGATACCAATGAAGGTATTTCCACAGAGAAAGGCAATCACAGATTCATTAAAAAACTTATGGTTCACCAAATAGAAAGGGATGAGGATTGGATACATTACCATATTGGGGTTAACAGAGATATACAAACCATGTGAAATATATAATCACCAAAGACGTACGGAAGACCAGGAGAAGACTACTCAACATTGTGTCATAACCTACATGGGAAAAGGATGCGAGGAAGAAAAGATACACGTATATGTGTGAAAGACCCACATCTTGCACACCTAGAGCAAACAAACCAATGTAATCAAATCTGCTGGGATAAAAAATAAAAAGTAAATTACAAATATGAACAAGAAGTAATGAGACATAAACTTAAAGGGCTTTTTCCTGGCACATTCCATTCTAATTTACAACCTAGAACACCACTTCCATTAAGCCTCTGTTTCCCCAGTTACCAAATTTGGTAAAGGAGAAATGCTGCCACCTTGTGGCCGTGTCCTGCAAGAGCAGCTTTAAACTCACAGCTAATGGTTACTTAACATTCACAAGGACTCAGGGCTCTAAAGGACACCTGCCCTAAAAAATTGGGCTGAAGTAGGGAATGGACAAAAAAATTCAAAACAGGCAAATGTTTCAAGAAGAGAGTATGAAGAGTTACGTTTTACTCACGCTCTTTTTTAAAAAAAGGAAAATGGATAAAAACTCAACCTCAGGGTGTGTTAGACCCATGCAATCTAATCTACAAAAAGTTTCAACTTACACCAGTCGACTGACCATCAGCAAAAAGTATACGAACAATAAATGCTGAAGGGGTTTTAGAGAACTGTGTACCCTCTACCTGCTGGTGAGACGTAAAGGGGTAACAGCCAATAATGAGAACAGAAAGGAGCTGTGTTTAAAAGTAAAAATGGAGGTACCATTCAATCCCCAGGCGCACCATTGGACCTCTCACCTGAGAAGACAAGAATCGAGAAGACACAGGCCGCAAAAGCTGCAGTGCAGCCTTTTTCACAATAGCCAAGACAGTGAAGCAACCAAAATGTCCAACAACAGGTGAATGGATAAAGAAGAAGTGGTCCATGTACACAATAGAATATTAGCCATGGAAAACAATGAACCATTGCTCTTTGAGGCACCACAAATGAGTCTGCAGATAATCATGAAAGATGAGGTAAGTTGGAAAGCAAAAGACCTGTATTCTATGATATCACTTATAGGCGTTATCTAATAACTGACACAAATGAACATATTTCCACAGAGAAAGACACTCACAGATTTAGAAAACAAACTATGCTCATCTGAAACGAAAGGTGGGGGGAATGGATAAATTAAGATTACTGTTACTATATGTATACAAACACATATTATATACATATCCCGAAAAGACCGACCATATAGCAAGGGAGGTCTGCGGAACCCTCTGTAACATTTTACATGGGAAGAGGATCTGTACTTGAATAGACATATATAATGTACAAATGAACCAGATTTTGTACACCTAGGACAAACAATATTCTAAGCTTTACCCCAATTAAAAAAAAAATTAAAACCAAGAAGAAATAATGAGACATAAACTTATGGGGCTTTCTCCATGCACATTCCAATGTAATTTACAACCTAGCAACGCGACTTCCAGAAAGGCTCTGCTGCCCTAGTACCCAGATTTGGGGATGGAGAAATGCTGCCTGCTTCAGGTCACTTCCCACAACAGGAGCTTTAAAACCATTGCTAAAGGTCACTAAATATTCACAAAACTTGCAGTTCGGTAAATGACACCTGCTCTCTAAAAAAAGTCTGAGGTGGAAAATCGACCAAAAAATTCAAAAGAGGGCAACCTTCCAAGAAGACAATATCAAGAGTTATATTGTACTCCCAACTGTTTCCTTTTTTTAACAGAAATGAAAACGGCGGTGAAAAATGATGAGTTTTACGAATTCTCAAAGCCATGCAAACCCAAATTACAAAACCCTATCAGCTCACAGCAGCCAGTAGGGCCATTAGCATAAATGCTGCAAACAATAAATGCTGAAGCGATTGTGGAGAAATGCGTACCCTCGATTCTAAGGGGGACGTGGTAAGTGCCACCAATGAAAACACAAAGAAGGTGCTTTGAAAAGGGAAACACGGTGCTACCAGTCAGTCAATCACAACCACTGCTGGGCCTATCACCTGAGAAAATGAGAATCAAAAAGTCACAGGCTGGCAATCCTGCACTCCAACAATATTTACCATAGCCAACACTTGGAAGCAATGAAAATGTCCATCAACCGAGGAACGCACAAAGTAGAAGTGGTCCACGTACACAGTGGAAAATTACTCCAATAAAAAATAAAAATTAAATTTAAAAATCCAACAAAAGTAAGGAGACATCAGCTTGTGTGGGTTTGTCCGGGCACACTCCACTCTAATTTATAACCGAGAAACACCACAGGCCGCAAGGGCTTTTCCCTAGTTACCAGGGTGGGGAACATAGAAAGGCTGCCGCCCTCTGGCAGTTACCTGCAAAAGCAGCTTTAAAGCCTGTGCTAATGGTCATTTCATAGGAACAAGTACTGCAGAACTGTAAATGAAACCTGCCCTCAAAATGTCTCGAGGGAGCTAATGGCCAAAACATTTCAAAATGTGACACATACTTTAAGAGAACACTTTGAAGAACTAAGGGGTAATCACAGCTTGAAAAATAAAAAGGACATGCCTTCAAGCTCAATTTCAATGGACTATGAGGCACATGCGGATTCAGCCCCAAAGAGGTATCAGCTCACACTTGTCAGAATAACCATCAGCAAGAAAACTACAAACAATAAATGCTGAAGGTGTTGTGGAGAAATGCATACCCTCAACTTCAAGGGGGACGGAAGTTGGAAAGGGCCACGAACTAGAACAGAATGGGGGTGCCTTAAAAACGTAAACATTGAGCTACCGTATGATCCAGCAGGCCCACTCTTCCACGTATAATCTAAGAAGAGAGAATTGGAAAGACACAGGCAGGCAAATCTGCATTGCACTGTATTACAATAGCCAAGATTTGGAAGTAACCAAAAAGACCACCAAGAGATGGGTGGACAAAGAAGTACTCCTCCATGTACAGATGGAATATTCGGTAGTGTAAAAAATGAACCAATGCCATTTGCAGCGCCATAGATGAGCCTAGACGTAATCACGCCACGTGTAGTCAGTGAGAAAGCAAAAGACACATATCCTATCATATCACTTTTAGGAGTTAGTTAAAAATTGATACCAATGAAGGTATTTCCACAGAGAAAGGCAATCACAGATTCATTAAAAAACTTATGGTTCACCAAATAGAAAGGGATGAGGATTGGATACATTACCATATTGGGGTTAACAGAGATATACAAACCATGTGAAATATATAATCACCAAAGACGTACGGAAGACCAGGAGAAGACTACTCAACATTGTGTCATAACCTACATGGGAAAAGGATGCGAGGAAGAAAAGATACACGTATATGTGTGAAAGACCCACATCTTGCACACCTAGAGCAAACAAACCAATGTAATCAAATCTGCTGGGATAAAAAATAAAAAGTAAATTACAAATATGAACAAGAAGTAATGAGACATAAACTTAAAGGGCTTTTTCCTGGCACATTCCATTCTAATTTACAACCTAGAACACCACTTCCATTAAGCCTCTGTTTCCCCAGTTACCAAATTTGGTAAAGGAGAAATGCTGCCACCTTGTGGCCGTGTCCTGCAAGAGCAGCTTTAAACTCACAGCTAATGGTTACTTAACATTCACAAGGACTCAGGGCTCTAAAGGACACCTGCCCTAAAAAATTGTGCTGAAGTAGGGAATGGACAAAAAAATTCAAAACAGGCAAATGTTTCAAGAAGAGAGTATGAAGAGTTACGTTTTACTCACGCTCTTTTTAAAAAAGAGGAAAATGGATAAAAACTCAACCTCAGGGTGTGTTAGACCCATGCAATCTAATCTACAAAAAGTTTCAACTTACACCAGTCGACTGACCATCAGCAAAAAGTATACGAACAATAAATGCTGAAGGGGTTTTAGAGAACTGTGTACCCTCTACCTGCTGGTGAGACGTAAAGGGGTAACAGCCAATAATGAGAACAGAAAGGAGCTGTGTTTAAAAGCAAAAATGGAGGTATCATTCAATCCCCAGGCGCACCATTGGACCTCTCACCTGAGAAGACAAGAATCGAGAAGACACAGGCCGCAAAAGCTGCAGTGCAGCCTTATTCACAATAGCCAAGACAGTGAAGCAACCAAAATGTCCAACAACAGGTGAATGGATAAACAAGAAGTGGTCCATGTACACAATGGAATATTAGCCATGGAAAACAATGAACCATTGCTCTTTGAGGCACCACAAATGAGTCTGCAGATAATCATGAAAGATGAGGTAAGTTGGAAAGCAAAAGACCTGTATTCTATGATATCACTTATAGGCGTTATCTAATAACTGACACAAATGAACATATTTCCACAGAGAAAGACACTCACAGATTTAGAAAACAAACTATGCTCATCTAAAACGAAAGGTGGGGGGAATGGATAAATTAAGATTACTGTTACTATATGTATACAAACACATATTATATACATATCTCGAAAAGACCGACCATATAGCAAGGGAGGTCTGCGGAACCCTCTGTAACATTTTACATGGGAAGAGGATCTGTACTTGAATAGACATATATAATGTACAAATGAACCAGATTGTGTACACCTAGGACAAACAATATTCTAAGCTTTACCCCAATTAAAAAAAAAAATTAAAACCAAGAAGAAATAATGAGACATAAACTTATGGGGCTTTCTCCATGCACATTCCAATGTAATTTACAACCTAGCAACGCGACTTCCAGAAAGGCTCTGCTGCCCTAGTACCCAGATTTGGGGATGGAGAAATGCTGCCTGCTTCAGGTCACTTCCCACAACAGGAGCTTTAAAACCATTGCTAAAGGTCACTAAATATTCACAAAACTTGCAGTTCGGTAAATGACACCTGCTCTCTAAAAAAAGTCTGAGGTGGAAAATCGACCAAAAAATTCAAAAGAGGGCAACCTTCCAAGAAGACAATATCAAGAGTTATATTGTACTCCCAACTGTTTCCTTTTTTTTAACAGAAATGAAAACGGCGGTGAAAAATGATGAGTTTTACGAATTCTCAAAGCCATGCAAACCCAAATTACAAAACCCTATCAGCTCACAGCAGCCAGTAGGGCCATTAGCATAAATGCTGCAAACAATAAATGCTTAAGCGATTGTGGAGAAATGCGTACCCTCGATTCTAAGGGGGACGTGGTAAGTGCCACTAATGAAAACACAATGAAGGTGCTTTGAAAAGGGAAACACGGTGCTACCAGTCAGTCAATCACAACCACTGCTGGGCCTATCACCTGAGAAAATGAGAATCAAAAAGTCACAGGCTGGCAATCCTGCACTCCAACAATATTTACCATAGCCAACACTTGGAAGCAATGAAAATGTCCATCAACCGAGGAACGCACAAAGTAGAAGTGGTCCACGTACACAGTGGAAAATTACTCCAATAAAAAATAAAAATTAAATTTAAAAATCCAACAAAAGTAAGGAGACATCAGCTTGTGTGGGTTTGTCCGGGCACACTCCACTCTAATTTATAACCGAGAAACACCACAGGCCGCAAGGGCTTTTCCCTAGTTACCAGGGTGGGGAACATAGAAAGGCTGCCGCCCTCTGGCAGTTACCTGCAAAAGCAGCTTTAAAGCCTGTGCTAATGGTCATTTCATAGGAACAAGTACTGCAGAACTGTAAATGAAACCTGCCCTCAAAATGTCTCGAGGGAGCTAATGGCCAAAACATTTCAAAATGTGACACATACTTTAAGAGAACACTTTGAAGAACTAAGGGGTAATCACAGCTTGAAAAATAAAAAGGACATGCCTTCAAGCTCAATTTCAATGGACTATGAGGCACATGCGAATTCAGCCCCAAAGAGGTATCAGCTCACACTTGTCAGAATAACCATCAGCAAGAAAACTACAAACAATAAATGCTGAAGGTGTTGTGGAGAAATGCATACCCTCAACTTCAAGGGGGACGGAAGTTGGAAAGGGCCACGAACTAGAACAGAATGGGGGTGCCTTAAAAACGTAAACATTGAGCTACCGTATGATCCAGCAGGCCCACTCTTCCACGTATAATCTAAGAAGAGAGAATTGGAAAGACACAGGCAGGCAAATCTGCATTGCACTGTATTACAATAGCCAAGATTTGGAAGTAACCAAAAAGACCACCAAGAGATGGGTGGACAAAGAAGTACTCCTCCATGTACAGATGGAATATTCGCTAGTGTAAAAAATGAACCAATGCCATTTGCAGCGCCATAGATGAGCCTAGACGTAATCACGCCACGTGTAGTCAGTGAGAAAGCAAAAGACACATATCCTATCATATCACTTTTAGGAGTTAGTTAAAAATTGATACCAATGAAGGTATTTCCACAGAGAAAGGCAATCACAGATTCATTAAAAAACTTATGGTTCACCAAATAGAAAGGGATGAGGATTGGATACATTACCATATTGGGGTTAACAGAGATATACAAACCATGTGAAATATATAATCACCAAAGACGTACGGAAGACCAGGAGAAGACTACTCAACATTGTGTCATAACCTACATGGGAAAAGGATGCGAGGAAGAAAAGATACACGTATATGTGTGAAAGACCCACATCTTGCACACCTAGAGCAAACAAACCAATGTAATCAAATCTGCTGGGATAAAAAATAAAAAGTAAATTACAAATATGAACAAGAAGTAATGAGACATAAACTTAAAGGGCTTTTTCCTGGCACATTCCATTCTAATTTACAACCTAGAACACCACTTCCATTAAGCCTCTGTTTCCCCAGTTACCAAATTTGGTAAAGGAGAAATGCTGCCACCTTGTGGCCGTGTCCTGCAAGAGCAGCTTTAAACTCACAGCTAATGGTTACTTAACATTCACAAGGACTCAGGGCTCTAAAGGACACCTGCCCTAAAAAATTGTGCTGAAGTAGGGAATGGACAAAAAAATTCAAAACAGGCAAATGTTTCAAGAAGAGAGTATGAAGAGTTACGTTTTACTCACGCTCTTTTTTAAAAAAAGGAAAATGGATAAAAACTCAACCTCAGGGTGTGTTAGACCCATGCAATCTAATCTACAAAAAGTTTCAACTTACACCAGTCGACTGACCATCAGCAAAAAGTAAACGAACAATAAATGCTGAAGGGGTTTTAGAGAACTGTGTACCCTCTACCTGCTGGTGAGACGTAAAGGGGTAACAGCCAATAATGAGAACAGAAAGGAGCTGTGTTTAAAAGTAAAAATGGAGGTACCATTCAATCCCCAGGCGCACCATTGGACCTCTCACCTGAGAAGACAAGAATCGAGAAGACACAGGCCGCAAAAGCTGCAGTGCAGCCTTTTTCACAATAGCCAAGACAGTGAAGCAACCAAAATGTCCAACAACAGGTGAATGGATAAAGAAGAAGTGGTCCATGTACACAATAGAATATTAGCCATGGAAAACAATGAACCATTGCTCTTTGAGGCACCACAAATGAGTCTGCAGATAATCATGAAAGATGAGGTAAGTTGGAAAGCAAAAGACCTGTATTCTATGATATCACTTATAGGCGTTATCTAATAACTGACACAAATGAACATATTTCCACAGAGAAAGACACTCACAGATTTAGAAAACAAACTATGCTCATCTGAAACGAAAGGTGGGGGGAATGGATAAATTAAGATTACTGTTACTATATGTATACAAACACATATTATATACATATCCCGAAAAGACCGACCATATAGCAAGGGAGGTCTGCGGAACCCTCTGTAACATTTTACATGGGAAGAGGATCTGTACTTGAATAGACATATATAATGTACAAATGAACCAGATTTTGTACACCTAGGACAAACAATATTCTAAGCTTTACCCCAATTAAAAAAAAAATTAAAACCAAGAAGAAATAATGAGACATAAACTTATGGGGCTTTCTCCATGCACATTCCAATGTAATTTACAACCTAGCAACGCGACTTCCAGAAAGGCTCTGCTGCCCTAGTACCCAGATTTGGGGATGGAGAAATGCTGCCTGCTTCAGGTCACTTCCCACAACAGGAGCTTTAAAACCATTGCTAAAGGTCACTAAATATTCACAAAACTTGCAGTTCGGTAAATGACACCTGCTCTCTAAAAAAAGTCTGAGGTGGAAAATCGACCAAAAAATTCAAAAGAGGGCAACCTTCCAAGAAGACAATATCAAGAGTTATATTGTACTCCCAACTGTTTCCTTTTTTTAACAGAAATGAAAACGGCGGTGAAAAATGATGAGTTTTACGAATTCTCAAAGCCATGCAAACCCAAATTACAAAACCCTATCAGCTCACAGCAGCCAGTAGGGCCATTAGCATAAATGCTGCAAACAATAAATGCTGAAGCGATTGTGGAGAAATGCGTACCCTCGATTCTAAGGGGGACGTGGTAAGTGCCACTAATGAAAACACAATGAAGGTGCTTTGAAAAGGGAAACACGGTGCTACCAGTCAGTCAATCACAACCACTGCTGGGCCTATCACCTGAGAAAATGAGAATCAAAAAGTCACAGGCTGGCAATCCTGCACTCCAACAATATTTACCATAGCCAACACTTGGAAGCAATGAAAATGTCCATCAACCGAGGAACGCACAAAGTAGAAGTGGTCCACGTACACAGTGGAAAATTACTCCAATAAAAAATAAAAATTAAATTTAAAAATCCAACAAAAGTAAGGAGACATCAGCTTGTGTGGGTTTGTCCGGGCACACTCCACTCTAATTTATAACCGAGAAACACCACAGGCCGCAAGGGCTTTTCCCTAGTTACCAGGGTGGGGAACATAGAAAGGCTGCCGCCCTCTGGCAGTTACCTGCAAAAGCAGCTTTAAAGCCTGTGCTAATGGTCATTTCATAGGAACAAGTACTGCAGAACTGTAAATGAAACCTGCCCTCAAAATGTCTCGAGGGAGCTAATGGCCAAAACATTTCAAAATGTGACACATACTTTAAGAGAACACTTTGAAGAACTAAGGGGTAATCACAGCTTGAAAAATAAAAAGGACATGCCTTCAAGCTCAATTTCAATGGACTATGAGGCACATGCGAATTCAGCCCCAAAGAGGTATCAGCTCACACTTGTCAGAATAACCATCAGCAAGAAAACTACAAACAATAAATGCTGAAGGTGTTGTGGCGAAATGCATACCCTCAACTTCAAGGGGGACGGAAGTTGGAAAGGGCCACGAACTAGAACAGAATGGGGGTGCCTTAAAAACGTAAACATTGAGCTACCGTATGATCCAGCAGGCCCACTCTTCCACGTATAATCTAAGAAGAGAGAATTGGAAAGACACAGGCAGGCAAATCTGCATTGCACTGTATTACAATAGCCAAGATTTGGAAGTAACCAAAAAGACCACCAAGAGATGGGTGGACAAAGAAGTACTCCTCCATGTACAGATGGAATATTCGCTAGTGTAAAAAATGAACCAATGCCATTTGCAGCGCCATAGATGAGCCTAGACGTAATCACGCCACGTGTAGTCAGTGAGAAAGCAAAAGACACATATCCTATCATATCACTTTTAGGAGTTAGTTAAAAATTGATACCAATGAAGGTATTTCCACAGAGAAAGGCAATCACAGATTCATTAAAAAACTTATGGTTCACCAAATAGAAAGGGATGAGGATTGGATACATTACCATATTGGGGTTAACAGAGATATACAAACCATGTGAAATATATAATCACCAAAGACGTACGGAAGACCAGGAGAAGACTACTCAACATTGTGTCATAACCTACATGGGAAAAGGATGCGAGGAAGAAAAGATACACGTATATGTGTGAAAGACCCACATCTTGCACACCTAGAGCAAACAAACCAATGTAATCAAATCTGCTGGGATAAAAAATAAAAAGTAAATTACAAATATGAACAAGAAGTAATGAGACATAAACTTAAAGGGCTTTTTCCTGGCACATTCCATTCTAATTTACAACCTAGAACACCACTTCCATTAAGCCTCTGTTTCCCCAGTTACCAAATTTGGTAAAGGAGAAATGCTGCCACCTTGTGGCCGTGTCCTGCAAGAGCAGCTTTAAACTCACAGCTAATGGTTACTTAACATTCACAAGGACTCAGGGCTCTAAAGGACACCTGCCCTAAAAAATTGTGCTGAAGTAGGGAATGGACAAAAAAATTCAAAACAGGCAAATGTTTCAAGAAGAGAGTATGAAGAGTTACGTTTTACTCACGCTCTTTTTTAAAAAAAGGAAAATGGATAAAAACTCAACCTCAGGGTGTGTTAGACCCATGCAATCTAATCTACAAAAAGTTTCAACTTACACCAGTCGACTGACCATCAGCAAAAAGTAAACGAACAATAAATGCTGAAGGGGTTTTAGAGAACTGTGTACCCTCTACCTGCTGGTGAGACGTAAAGGGGTAACAGCCAATAATGAGAACAGAAAGGAGCTGTGTTTAAAAGTAAAAATGGAGGTACCATTCAATCCCCAGGCGCACCATTGGACCTCTCACCTGAGAAGACAAGAATCGAGAAGACACAGGCCGCAAAAGCTGCAGTGCAGCCTTTTTCACAATAGCCAAGACAGTGAAGCAACCAAAATGTCCAACAACAGGTGAATGGATAAAGAAGAAGTGGTCCATGTACACAATAGAATATTAGCCATGGAAAACAATGAACCATTGCTCTTTGAGGCACCACAAATGAGTCTGCAGATAATCATGAAAGATGAGGTAAGTTGGAAAGCAAAAGACCTGTATTCTATGATATCACTTATAGGCGTTATCTAATAACTGACACAAATGAACATATTTCCACAGAGAAAGACACTCACAGATTTAGAAAACAAACTATGCTCATCTGAAACGAAAGGTGGGGGGAATGGATAAATTAAGATTACTGTTACTATATGTATACAAACACATATTATATACATATCCCGAAAAGACCGACCATATAGCAAGGGAGGTCTGCGGAACCCTCTGTAACATTTTACATGGGAAGAGGATCTGTACTTGAATAGACATATATAATGTACAAATGAACCAGATTTTGTACACCTAGGACAAACAATATTCTAAGCTTTACCCCAATTAAAAAAAAAATTAAAACCAAGAAGAAATAATGAGACATAAACTTATGGGGCTTTCTCCATGCACATTCCAATGTAATTTACAACCTAGCAACGCGACTTCCAGAAAGGCTCTGCTGCCCTAGTACCCAGATTTGGGGATGGAGAAATGCTGCCTGCTTCAGGTCACTTCCCACAACAGGAGCTTTAAAACCATTGCTAAAGGTCACTAAATATTCACAAAACTTGCAGTTCGGTAAATGACACCTGCTCTCTAAAAAAAGTCTGAGGTGGAAAATCGACCAAAAAATTCAAAAGAGGGCAACCTTCCAAGAAGACAATATCAAGAGTTATATTGTACTCCCAACTGTTTCCTTTTTTTAACAGAAATGAAAACGGCGGTGAAAAATGATGAGTTTTACGAATTCTCAAAGCCATGCAAACCCAAATTACAAAACCCTATCAGCTCACAGCAGCCAGTAGGGCCATTAGCATAAATGCTGCAAACAATAAATGCTGAAGCGATTGTGGAGAAATGCGTACCCTCGATTCTAAGGGGGACGTGGTAAGTGCCACTAATGAAAACACAATGAAGGTGCTTTGAAAAGGGAAACACGGTGCTACCAGTCAGTCAATCACAACCACTGCTGGGCCTATCACCTGAGAAAATGAGAATCAAAAAGTCACAGGCTGGCAATCCTGCACTCCAACAATATTTACCATAGCCAACACTTGGAAGCAATGAAAATGTCCATCAACCGAGGAACGCACAAAGTAGAAGTGGTCCACGTACACAGTGGAAAATTACTCCAATAAAAAATAAAAATTAAATTTAAAAATCCAACAAAAGTAAGGAGACATCAGCTTGTGTGGGTTTGTCCGGGCACACTCCACTCTAATTTATAACCGAGAAACACCACAGGCCGCAAGGGCTTTTCCCTAGTTACCAGGGTGGGGAACATAGAAAGGCTGCCGCCCTCTGGCAGTTACCTGCAAAAGCAGCTTTAAAGCCTGTGCTAATGGTCATTTCATAGGAACAAGTACTGCAGAACTGTAAATGAAACCTGCCCTCAAAATGTCTCGAGGGAGCTAATGGCCAAAACATTTCAAAATGTGACACATACTTTAAGAGAACACTTTGAAGAACTAAGGGGTAATCACAGCTTGAAAAATAAAAAGGACATGCCTTCAAGCTCAATTTCAATGGACTATGAGGCACATGCGAATTCAGCCCCAAAGAGGTATCAGCTCACACTTGTCAGAATAACCATCAGCAAGAAAACTACAAACAATAAATGCTGAAGGTGTTGTGGCGAAATGCATACCCTCAACTTCAAGGGGGACGGAAGTTGGAAAGGGCCACGAACTAGAACAGAATGGGGGTGCCTTAAAAACGTAAACATTGAGCTACCGTATGATCCAGCAGGCCCACTCTTCCACGTATAATCTAAGAAGAGAGAATTGGAAAGACACAGGCAGGCAAATCTGCATTGCACTGTATTACAATAGCCAAGATTTGGAAGTAACCAAAAAGACCACCAAGAGATGGGTGGACAAAGAAGTACTCCTCCATGTACAGATGGAATATTCGCTAGTGTAAAAAATGAACCAATGCCATTTGCAGCGCCATAGATGAGCCTAGACGTAATCACGCCACGTGTAGTCAGTGAGAAAGCAAAAGACACATATCCTATCATATCACTTTTAGGAGTTAGTTAAAAATTGATACCAATGAAGGTATTTCCACAGAGAAAGGCAATCACAGATTCATTAAAAAACTTATGGTTCACCAAATAGAAAGGGATGAGGATTGGATACATTACCATATTGGGGTTAACAGAGATATACAAACCATGTGAAATATATAATCACCAAAGACGTACGGAAGACCAGGAGAAGACTACTCAACATTGTGTCATAACCTACATGGGAAAAGGATGCGAGGAAGAAAAGATACACGTATATGTGTGAAAGACCCACATCTTGCACACCTAGAGCAAACAAACCAATGTAATCAAATCTGCTGGGATAAAAAATAAAAAGTAAATTACAAATATGAACAAGAAGTAATGAGACATAAACTTAAAGGGCTTTTTCCTGGCACATTCCATTCTAATTTACAACCTAGAACACCACTTCCATTAAGCCTCTGTTTCCCCAGTTACCAAATTTGGTAAAGGAGAAATGCTGCCACCTTGTGGCCGTGTCCTGCAAGAGCAGCTTTAAACTCACAGCTAATGGTTACTTAACATTCACAAGGACTCAGGGCTCTAAAGGACACCTGCCCTAAAAAATTGTGCTGAAGTAGGGAATGGACAAAAAAATTCAAAACAGGCAAATGTTTCAAGAAGAGAGTATGAAGAGTTACGTTTTACTCACGCTCTTTTTTAAAAAAAGGAAAATGGATAAAAACTCAACCTCAGGGTGTGTTAGACCCATGCAATCCAATCTACAAAAAGTTTCAACTTACACCAGTCGACTGACCATCAGCAAAAAGTATACGAACAATAAATGCTGAAGGGGTTTTAGAGAACTGTGTACCCTCTACCTGCTGGTGAGACGTAAAGGGGTAACAGCCAATAATGAGAACAGAAAGGAGCTGTGTTTAAAAGCAAAAATGGAGGTACCATTCAATCCCCAGGCGCACCATTGGACCTCTCACCTGAGAAGACAAGAATCGAGAAGACACAGGCCGCAAAATCTTCAGTGCAGCCTTTTTCACAATAGCCAAGACAGTGAAGCAACCAAAATGTCCAACAACAGGTGAATGGATAAAGAAGAAGTGGTCCATGTACACAATGGAATATTAGCCATGGAAAACAATGAACCATTGCTCTTTGAGGCACCACAAATGAGTCTGCAGATAATCATGAAAGATGAGGTAAGTTGGAAAGCAAAAGACCTGTATTCTATGATATCACTTATAGGCGTTATCTAATAACTGACACAAATGAACATATTTCCACAGAGAAAGACACTCACAGATTTAGAAAACAAACTATGCTCATCTGAAACGAAAGGTGGGGGGAATGGATAAATTAAGATTACTGTTACTATATGTATACAAACACATATTATATACATATCCCGAAAAGACCGACCATATAGCAAGGGAGGTCTGCGGAACCCTCTGTAACATTTTACATGGGAAGAGGATCTGTACTTGAATAGACATATATAATGTACAAATGAAACAGATTGTGTACACCTAGGACAAACAATATTCTAAGCTTTACCCCAATTAAAAAAAAAATTAAAACCAAGAAGAAATAATGAGACATAAACTTATGGGGCTTTCTCCATGCACATTCCAATGTAATTTACAACCTAGCAACGCGACTTCCAGAAAGGCTCTGCTGCCCTAGTACCCAGATTTGGGGATGGAGAAATGCTGCCTGCTTCAGGTCACTTCCCACAACAGGAGCTTTAAAACCATTGCTAAAGGTCACTAAATATTCACAAAACTTGCAGTTCGGTAAATGACACCTGCTCTCTAAAAAAAGTCTGAGGTGGAAAATCGACCAAAAAATTCAAAAGAGGGCAACCTTCCAAGAAGACAATATCAAGAGTTATATTGTACTCCCAACTGTTTCCTTTTTTTAACAGAAATGAAAACGGCGGTGAAAAATGATGAGTTTTACGAATTCTCAAAGCCATGCAAACCCAAATTACAAAACCCTATCAGCTCACAGCAGCCAGTAGGGCCATTAGCATAAATGCTGCAAACAATAAATGCTGAAGCGATTGTGGAGAAATGCGTACCCTCGATTCTAAGGGGGACGTGGTAAGTGCCACTAATGAAAACACAATGAAGGTGCTTTGAAAAGGGAAACACGGTGCTACCAGTCAGTCAATCACAACCACTGCTGGGCCTATCACCTGAGAAAATGAGAATCAAAAAGTCACAGGCTGGCAATCCTGCACTCCAACAATATTTACCATAGCCAACACTTGGAAGCAATGAAAATGTCCATCAACCGAGGAACGCACAAAGTAGAAGTGGTCCACGTACACAGTGGAAAATTACTCCAATAAAAAATAAAAATTAAATTTAAAAATCCAACAAAAGTAAGGAGACATCAGCTTGTGTGGGTTTGTCCGGGCACACTCCACTCTAATTTATAACCGAGAAACACCACAGGCCGCAAGGGCTTTTCCCTAGTTACCAGGGTGGGGAACATAGAAAGGCTGCCGCCCTCTGGCAGTTACCTGCAAAAGCAGCTTTAAAGCCTGTGCTAATGGTCATTTCATAGGAACAAGTACTGCAGAACTGTAAACGAAACCTGCCCTCAAAATGTCTCGAGGGAGCTAATGGCCAAAACATTTCAAAATGTGACACATACTTTAAGAGAACACTTTGAAGAACTAAGGGGTAATCACAGCTTGAAAAATAAAAAGGACATGCCTTCAAGCTCAATTTCAATGGACTATGAGGCACATGCGAATTCAGCCCCAAAGAGGTATCAGCTCACACTTGTCAGAATAACCATCAGCAAGAAAACTACAAACAATAAATGCTGAAGGTGTTGTGGCGAAATGCATACCCTCAACTTCAAGGGGGACGGAAGTTGGAAAGGGCCACGAACTAGAACAGAATGGGGGTGCCTTAAAAACGTAAACATTGAGCTACCGTATGATCCAGCAGGCCCACTCTTCCACGTATAATCTAAGAAGAGAGAATTGGAAAGACACAGGCAGGCAAATCTGCATTGCACTGTATTACAATAGCCAAGATTTGGAAGTAACCAAAAAGACCACCAAGAGATGGGTGGACAAAGAAGTACTCCTCCATGTACAGATGGAATATTCGCTAGTGTAAAAAATGAACCAATGCCATTTGCAGCGCCATAGATGAGCCTAGACGTAATCACGCCACGTGTAGTCAGTGAGAAAGCAAAAGACACATATCCTATCATATCACTTTTAGGAGTTAGTTAAAAATTGATACCAATGAAGGTATTTCCACAGAGAAAGGCAATCACAGATTCATTAAAAAACTTATGGTTCACCAAATAGAAAGGGATGAGGATTGGATACATTACCATATTGGGGTTAACAGAGATATACAAACCATGTGAAATATATAATCACCAAAGACGTACGGAAGACCAGGAGAAGACTACTCAACATTGTGTCATAACCTACATGGGAAAAGGATGCGAGGAAGAAAAGATACACGTATATGTGTGAAAGACCCACATCTTGCACACCTAGAGCAAACAAACCAATGTAATCAAATCTGCTGGGATAAAAAATAAAAAGTAAATTACAAATATGAACAAGAAGTAATGAGACATAAACTTAAAGGGCTTTTTCCTGGCACATTCCATTCTAATTTACAACCTAGAACACCACTTCCATTAAGCCTCTGTTTCCCCAGTTACCAAATTTGGTAAAGGAGAAATGCTGCCACCTTGTGGCCGTGTCCTGCAAGAGCAGCTTTAAACTCACAGCTAATGGTTACTTAACATTCACAAGGACTCAGGGCTCTAAAGGACACCTGCCCTAAAAAATTGTGCTGAAGTAGGGAATGGACAAAAAAATTCAAAACAGGCAAATGTTTCAAGAAGAGAGTATGAAGAGTTACGTTTTACTCACGCTCTTTTTTAAAAAAAGGAAAATGGATAAAAACTCAACCTCAGGGTGTGTTAGACCCATGCAATCTAATCTACAAAAAGTTTCAACTTACACCAATCGACTGACCATCAGCAAAAAGTATACGAACAATAAATGCTGAAGGGGTTTTAGAGAACTGTGTACCCTCTACCTGCTGGTGAGACGTAAAGGGGTAACAGCCAATAATGAGAACAGAAAGGAGCTGTGTTTAAAAGTAAAAATGGAGGTACCATTCAATCCCCAGGCGCACCATTGGACCTCTCACCTGAGAAGACAAGAATCGAGAAGACACAGGCCGCAAAAGCTGCAGTGCAGCCTTTTTCACAATAGCCAAGACAGTGAAGCAACCAAAATGTCCAACAACAGGTGAATGGATAAAGAAGAAGTGGTCCATGTACACAATGGAATATTAGCCATGGAAAACAATGAACCATTGCTCTTTGAGGCACCACAAATGAGTCTGCAGATAATCATGAAAGATGAGGTAAGTTGGAAAGCAAAAGACCTGTATTCTATGATATCACTTATAGGCGTTATCTAATAACTGACACAAATGAACATATTTCCACAGAGAAAGACACTCACAGATTTAGAAAACAAACTATGCTCATCTAAAACGAAAGGTGGGGGGAATGGATAAATTAAGATTACTGTTACTATATGTATACAAACACATATTATATACATATCCCGAAAAGACCGACCATATAGCAAGGGAGGTCTGCGGAACCCTCTGTAACATTTTACATGGGAAGAGGATCTGTACTTGCATAGACATATATAATGTACAAATGAACCAGATTGTGTACACCTAGGACAAACAATATTCTAAGCTTTACCCCAATTAAAAAAAAAAATTAAAACCAAGAAGAAATAATGAGACATAAACTTATGGGGCTTTCTCCATGCACATTCCAATGTAATTTACAACCTAGCAACGCGACTTCCAGAAAGGCTCTGCTGCCCTAGTACCCAGATTTGGGGATGGAGAAATGCTGCCTGCTTCAGGTCACTTCCCACAACAGGAGCTTTAAAACCATTGCTAAAGGTCACTAAATATTCACAAAACTTGCAGTTCGGTAAATGACACCTGCTCTCTAAAAAAAGTCTGAGGTGGAAAATCGACCAAAAAATTCAAAAGAGGGCAACCTTCCAAGAAGACAATATCAAGAGTTATATTGTACTCCCAACTGTTTCCTTTTTTTAACAGAAATGAAAACGGCGGTGAAAAATGATGAGTTTTACGAATTCTCAAAGCCATGCAAACCCAAATTACAATACCCTATCAGCTCACAGCAGCCAGTAGGGCCATTAGCATAAATGCTGCAAACAATAAATGCTGAAGCGATTGTGGAGAAATGCGTACCCTCGATTCTAAGGGGGACGTGGTAAGTGCCACTAATGAAAACACAAAGAAGGTGCTTTGAAAAGGGAAACACGGTGCTACCAGTCAGTCAATCACAACCACTGCTGGGCCTATCACCTGAGAAAATGAGAATCAAAAAGTCACAGGCTGGCAATCCTGCACTCCAACAATATTTACCATAGCCAACACTTGGAAGCAATGAAAATGTCCATCAACCGAGGAACGCACAAAGTAGAAGTGGTCCACGTACACAGTGGAAAATTACTCCAATAAAAAATAAAAATTAAATTTAAAAATCCAACAAAAGTAAGGAGACATCAGCTTGTGTGGGTTTGTCCGGGCACACTCCATTCTAATTTATAACCGAGAAACACCACAGGCCGCAAGGGCTTTTCCCTAGTTACCAGGGTGGGGAACATAGAAAGGCTGCCGCCCTCTGGCAGTTACCTGCAAAAGCAGCTTTAAAGCCTGTGCTAATGGTCATTTCATAGGAACAAGTACTGCAGAACTGTAAATGAAACCTGCCCTCAAAATGTCTCGAGGGAGCTAATGGCCAAAACATTTCAAAATGTGACACATACTTTAAGAGAACACTTTGAAGAACTAAGGGGTAATCACAGCTTGAAAAATAAAAAGGACATGCCTTCAAGCTCAATTTCAATGGACTATGAGGCACATGCGGATTCAGCCCCAAAGAGGTATCAGCTCACACTTGTCAGAATAACCATCAGCAAGAAAACTACAAACAATAAATGCTGAAGGTGTTGTGGAGAAATGCATACCCTCAACTTCAAGGGGGACGGAAGTTGGAAAGGGCCACGAACTAGAACAGAATGGGGGTGCCTTAAAAACGTAAACATTGAGCTACCGTATGATCCAGCAGGCCCACTCTTCCACGTATAATCTAAGAAGAGAGAATTGGAAAGACACAGGCAGGCAAATCTGCATTGCACTGTATTACAATAGCCAAGATTTGGAAGTAACCAAAAAGACCACCAACAGATGGGTGGACAAAGAAGTACTCCTCCATGTACAGATGGAATATTCGCTAGTGTAAAAAATGAACCAATGCCATTTGCAGCGCCATAGATGAGCCTAGACGTAATCACGCCACGTGTAGTCAGTGAGAAAGCAAAAGACACATATCCTATCATATCACTTTTAGGAGTTAGTTAAAAATTGATACCAATGAAGGTATTTCCACAGAGAAAGGCAATCACAGATTCATTAAAAAACTTATGGTTCACCAAATAGAAAGGGATGAGGATTGGATACATTACCATATTGGGGTTAACAGAGATATACAAACCATGTGAAATATATAATCACCAAAGACGTACGGAAGACCAGGAGAAGACTACTCAACATTGTGTCATAACCTACATGGGAAAAGGATGCGAGGAAGAAAAGATACACGTATATGTGTGAAAGACCCACATCTTGCACACCTAGAGCAAACAAACCAATGTAATCAAATCTGCTGGGATAAAAAATAAAAAGTAAATTACAAATATGAACAAGAAGTAATGAGACATAAACTTAAAGGGCTTTTTCCTGGCACATTCCATTCTAATTTACAACCTAGAACACCACTTCCATTAAGCCTCTGTTTCCCCAGTTACCAAATTTGGTAAAGGAGAAATGCTGCCACCTTGTGGCCGTGTCCTGCAAGAGCAGCTTTAAACTCACAGCTAATGGTTACTTAACATTCACAAGGACTCAGGGCTCTAAAGGACACCTGCCCTAAAAAATTGTGCTGAAGTAGGGAATGGACAAAAAAATTCAAAACAGGCAAATGTTTCAAGAAGAGAGTATGAAGAGTTACGTTTTACTCACGCTCTTTTTAAAAAAGAGGAAAATGGATAAAAACTCAACCTCAGGGTGTGTTAGACCCATGCAATCTAATCTACAAAAAGTTTCAACTTACACCAGTCGACTGACCATCAGCAAAAAGTATACGAACAATAAATGCTGAAGGGGTTTTAGAGAACTGTGTACCCTCTACCTGCTGGTGAGACGTAAAGGGGTAACAGCCAATAATGAGAACAGAAAGGAGCTGTGTTTAAAAGCAAAAATGGAGGTACCATTCAATCCCCAGGCGCACCATTGGACCTCTCACCTGAGAAGACAAGAATCGAGAAGACACAGGCCGCAAAAGCTGCAGTGCAGCCTTATTCACAATAGCCAAGACAGTGAAGCAACCAAAATGTCCAACAACAGGTGAATGGATAAAGAAGAAGTGGTCCATGTACACAATGGAATATTAGCCATGGAAAACAATGAACCATTGCTCTTTGAGGCACCACAAATGAGTCTGCAGATAATCATGAAAGATGAGGTAAGTTGGAAAGCAAAAGACCTGTATTCTATGATATCACTTATAGGCGTTATCTAATAACTGACACAAATGAACATATTTCCACAGAGAAAGACACTCACAGATTTAGAAAACAAACTATGCTCATCTAAAACGAAAGGTGGGGGGAATGGATAAATTAAGATTACTGTTACTATATGTATACAAACACATATTATATACATATCCCGAAAAGACCGACCATATAGCAAGGGAGGTCTGCGGAACCCTCTGTAACATTTTACATGGGAAGAGGATCTGTACTTGCATAGACATATATAATGTACAAATGAACCAGATTGTGTACACCTAGGACAAACAATATTCTAAGCTTTACCCCAATTAAAAAAAAAAATTAAAACCAAGAAGAAATAATGAGACATAAACTTATGGGGCTTTCTCCATGCACATTCCAATGTAATTTACAACCTAGCAACGCGACTTCCAGAAAGGCTCTGCTGCCCTAGTACCCAGATTTGGGGATGGAGAAATGCTGCCTGCTTCAGGTCACTTCCCACAACAGGAGCTTTAAAACCATTGCTAAAGGTCACTAAATATTCACAAAACTTGCAGTTCGGTAAATGACACCTGCTCTCTAAAAAAAGTCTGAGGTGGAAAATCGACCAAAAAATTCAAAAGAGGGCAACCTTCCAAGAAGACAATATCAAGAGTTATATTGTACTCCCAACTGTTTCCTTTTTTTTAACAGAAATGAAAACGGCGGTGAAAAATGATGAGTTTTACGAATTCTCAAAGCCATGCAAACCCAAATTACAAAACCCTATCAGCTCACAGCAGCCAGTAGGGCCATTAGCATAAATGCTGCAAACAATAAATGCTGAAGCGATTGTGGAGAAATGCGTACCCTCGATTCTAAGGGGGACGTGGTAAGTGCCACTAATGAAAACACAATGAAGGTGCTTTGAAAAGGGAAACACGGTGCTACCAGTCAGTCAATCACAACCACTGCTGGGCCTATCACCTGAGAAAATGAGAATCAAAAAGTCACAGGCTGGCAATCCTGCACTCCAACAATATTTACCATAGCCAACACTTGGAAGCAATGAAAATGTCCATCAACCGAGGAACGCACAAAGTAGAAGTGGTCCACGTACACAGTGGAAAATTACTCCAATAAAAAATAAAAATTAAATTTAAAAATCCAACAAAAGTAAGGAGACATCAGCTTGTGTGGGTTTGTCCGGGCACACTCCACTCTAATTTATAACCGAGAAACACCACAGGCCGCAAGGGCTTTTCCCTAGTTACCAGGGTGGGGAACATAGAAAGGCTGCCGCCCTCTGGCAGTTACCTGCAAAAGCAGCTTTAAAGCCTGTGCTAATGGTCATTTCATAGGAACAAGTACTGCAGAACTGTAAATGAAACCTGCCCTCAAAATGTCTCGAGGGAGCTAATGGCCAAAACATTTCAAAATGTGACACATACTTTAAGAGAACACTTTGAAGAACTAAGGGGTAATCACAGCTTGAAAAATAAAAAGGACATGCCTTCAAGCTCAATTTCAATGGACTATGAGGCACATGCGAATTCAGCCCCAAAGAGGTATCAGCTCACACTTGTCAGAATAACCATCAGCAAGAAAACTACAAACAATAAATGCTGAAGGTGTTGTGGCGAAATGCATACCCTCAACTTCAAGGGGGACGGAAGTTGGAAAGGGCCACGAACTAGAACAGAATGGGGGTGCCTTAAAAACGTAAACATTGAGCTACCGTATGATCCAGCAGGCCCACTCTTCCACGTATAATCTAAGAAGAGAGAATTGGAAAGACACAGGCAGGCAAATCTGCATTGCACTGTATTACAATAGCCAAGATTTGGAAGTAACCAAAAAGACCACCAAGAGATGGGTGGACAAAGAAGTACTCCTCCATGTACAGATGGAATATTCGCTAGTGTAAAAAATGAACCAATGCCATTTGCAGCGCCATAGATGAGCCTAGACGTAATCACGCCACGTGTAGTCAGTGAGAAAGCAAAAGACACATATCCTATCATATCACTTTTAGGAGTTAGTTAAAAATTGATACCAATGAAGGTATTTCCACAGAGAAAGGCAATCACAGATTCATTAAAAAACTTATGGTTCACCAAATAGAAAGGGATGAGGATTGGATACATTACCATATTGGGGTTAACAGAGATATACAAACCATGTGAAATATATAATCACCAAAGACGTACGGAAGACCAGGAGAAGACTACTCAACATTGTGTCATAACCTACATGGGAAAAGGATGCGAGGAAGAAAAGATACACGTATATGTGTGAAAGACCCACATCTTGCACACCTAGAGCAAACAAACCAATGTAATCAAATCTGCTGGGATAAAAAATAAAAAGTAAATTACAAATATGAACAAGAAGTAATGAGACATAAACTTAAAGGGCTTTTTCCTGGCACATTCCATTCTAATTTACAACCTAGAACACCACTTCCATTAAGCCTCTGTTTCCCCAGTTACCAAATTTGGTAAAGGAGAAATGCTGCCACCTTGTGGCCGTGTCCTGCAAGAGCAGCTTTAAACTCACAGCTAATGGTTACTTAACATTCACAAGGACTCAGGGCTCTAAAGGACACCTGCCCTAAAAAATTGTGCTGAAGTAGGGAATGGACAAAAAAATTCAAAACAGGCAAATGTTTCAAGAAGAGAGTATGAAGAGTTACGTTTTACTCACGCTCTTTTTAAAAAAGAGGAAAATGGATAAAAACTCAACCTCAGGGTGTGTTAGACCCATGCAATCTAATCTACAAAAAGTTTCAACTTACACCAGTCGACTGACCATCAGCAAAAAGTATACGAACAATAAATGCTGAAGGGGTTTTAGAGAACTGTGTACCCTCTACCTGCTGGTGAGACGTAAAGGGGTAACAGCCAATAATGAGAACAGAAAGGAGCTGTGTTTAAAAGCAAAAATGGAGGTACCATTCAATCCCCAGGCGCACCATTGGACCTCTCACCTGAGAAGACAAGAATCGAGAAGACACAGGCCGCAAAAGCTGCAGTGCAGCCTTATTCACAATAGCCAAGACAGTGAAGCAACCAAAATGTCCAACAACAGGTGAATGGATAAAGAAGAAGTGGTCCATGTACACAATGGAATATTAGCCATGGAAAACAATGAACCATTGCTCTTTGAGGCACCACAAATGAGTCTGCAGATAATCATGAAAGATGAGGTAAGTTGGAAAGCAAAAGACCTGTATTCTATGATATCACTTATAGGCGTTATCTAATAACTGACACAAATGAACATATTTCCACAGAGAAAGACACTCACAGATTTAGAAAACAAACTATGCTCATCTAAAACGAAAGGTGGGGGGAATGGATAAATTAAGATTACTGTTACTATATGTATACAAACACATATTATATACATATCTCGAAAAGACCGACCATATAGCAAGGGAGGTCTGCGGAACCCTCTGTAACATTTTACATGGGAAGAGGATCTGTACTTGCATAGACATATATAATGTACAAATGAACCAGATTGTGTACACCTAGGACAAACAATATTCTAAGCTTTACCCCAATTAAAAAAAAAAATTAAAACCAAGAAGAAATAATGAGACATAAACTTATGGGGCTTTCTCCATGCACATTCCAATGTAATTTACAACCTAGCAACGCGACTTCCAGAAAGGCTCTGCTGCCCTAGTACCCAGATTTGGGGATGGAGAAATGCTGCCTGCTTCAGGTCACTTCCCACAACAGGAGCTTTAAAACCATTGCTAAAGGTCACTAAATATTCACAAAACTTGCAGTTCGGTAAATGACACCTGCTCTCTAAAAAAAGTCTGAGGTGGAAAATCGACCAAAAAATTCAAAAGAGGGCAACCTTCCAAGAAGACAATATCAAGAGTTATATTGTACTCCCAACTGTTTCCTTTTTTTTAACAGAAATGAAAACGGCGGTGAAAAATGATGAGTTTTACGAATTCTCAAAGCCATGCAAACCCAAATTACAAAACCCTATCAGCTCACAGCAGCCAGTAGGGCCATTAGCATAAATGCTGCAAACAATAAATGCTGAAGCGATTGTGGAGAAATGCGTACCCTCGATTCTAAGGGGGACGTGGTAAGTGCCACTAATGAAAACACAATGAAGGTGCTTTGAAAAGGGAAACACGGTGCTACCAGTCAGTCAATCACAACCACTGCTGGGCCTATCACCTGAGAAAATGAGAATCAAAAAGTCACAGGCTGGCAATCCTGCACTCCAACAATATTTACCATAGCCAACACTTGGAAGAAATGAAAATGTCCATCAACCGAGGAACGCACAAAGTAGAAGTGGTTCACGTACACAGTGGAAAATTACTCCAATAAAAAATAAAAATTAAATTTAAAAATCCAACAAAAGTAAGGAGACATCAGCTTGTGTGGGTTTGTCCGGGCACACTCCACTCTAATTTATAACCGAGAAACACCACAGGCCGCAAGGGCTTTTCCCTAGTTACCAGGGTGGGGAACATAGAAAGGCTGCCGCCCTCTGGCAGTTACCTGCAAAAGCAGCTTTAAAGCCTGTGCTAATGGTCATTTCATAGGAACAAGTACTGCAGAACTGTAAATGAAACCTGCCCTCAAAATGTCTCGAGGGAGCTAATGGCCAAAACATTTCAAAATGTGACACATACTTTAAGAGAACACTTTGAAGAACTAAGGGGTAATCACAGCTTGAAAAATAAAAAGGACATGCCTTCAAGCTCAATTTCAATGGACTATGAGGCACATGCGAATTCAGCCCCAAAGAGGTATCAGCTCACACTTGTCAGAATAACCATCAGCAAGAAAACTACAAACAATAAATGCTGAAGGTGTTGTGGCGAAATGCATACCCTCAACTTCAAGGGGGACGGAAGTTGGAAAGGGCCACGAACTAGAACAGAATGGGGGTGCCTTAAAAACGTAAACATTGAGCTACCGTATGATCCAGCAGGCCCACTCTTCCACGTATAATCTAAGAAGAGAGAATTGGAAAGACACAGGCAGGCAAATCTGCATTGCACTGTATTACAATAGCCAAGATTTGGAAGTAACCAAAAAGACCACCAAGAGATGGGTGGACAAAGAAGTACTCCTCCATGTACAGATGGAATATTCGCTAGTGTAAAAAATGAACCAATGCCATTTGCAGCGCCATAGATGAGCCTAGACGTAATCACGCCACGTGTAGTCAGTGAGAAAGCAAAAGACACATATCCTATCATATCACTTTTAGGAGTTAGTTAAAAATTGATACCAATGAAGGTATTTCCACAGAGAAAGGCAATCACAGATTCATTAAAAAACTTATGGTTCACCAAATAGAAAGGGATGAGGATTGGATACATTACCATATTGGGGTTAACAGAGATATACAAACCATGTGAAATATATAATCACCAAAGACGTACGGAAGACCAGGAGAAGACTACTCAACATTGTGTCATAACCTACATGGGAAAAGGATGCGAGGAAGAAAAGATACACGTATATGTGTGAAAGACCCACATCTTGCACACCTAGAGCAAACAAACCAATGTAATCAAATCTGCTGGGATAAAAAATAAAAAGTAAATTACAAATATGAACAAGAAGTAATGAGACATAAACTTAAAGGGCTTTTTCCTGGCACATTCCATTCTAATTTACAACCTAGAACACCACTTCCATTAAGCCTCTGTTTCCCCAGTTACCAAATTTGGTAAAGGAGAAATGCTGCCACCTTGTGGCCGTGTCCTGCAAGAGCAGCTTTAAACTCACAGCTAATGGTTACTTAACATTCACAAGGACTCAGGGCTCTAAAGGACACCTGCCCTAAAAAATTGTGCTGAAGTAGGGAATGGACAAAAAAATTCAAAACAGGCAAATGTTTCAAGAAGAGAGTATGAAGAGTTACGTTTTACTCACGCTCTTTTTTAAAAAAAGGAAAATGGATAAAAACTCAACCTCAGGGTGTGTTAGACCCATGCAATCTAATCTACAAAAAGTTTCAACTTACACCAGTCGACTGACCATCAGCAAAAAGTATACGAACAATAAATGCTGAAGGGGTTTTAGAGAACTGTGTACCCTCTACCTGCTGGTGAGACGTAAAGGGGTAACAGCCAATAATGAGAACAGAAAGGAGCTGTGTTTAAAAGTAAAAATGGAGGTACCATTCAATCCCCAGGCGCACCATTGGACCTCTCACCTGAGAAGACAAGAATCGAGAAGACACAGGCCGCAAAAGCTGCAGTGCAGCCTTTTTCACAATAGCCAAGACAGTGAAGCAACCAAAATGTCCAACAACAGGTGAATGGATAAAGAAGAAGTGGTCCATGTACACAATGGAATATTAGCCATGGAAAACAATGAACCATTGCTCTTTGAGGCACCACAAATGAGTCTGCAGATAATCATGAAAGATGAGGTAAGTTGGAAAGCAAAAGACCTGTATTCTATGATATCACTTATAGGCGTTATCTAATAACTGACACAAATGAACATATTTCCACAGAGAAAGACACTCACAGATTTAGAAAACAAACTATGCTCATCTGAAACGAAAGGTGGGGGGAATGGATAAATTAAGATTACTGTTACTATATGTATACAAACACATATTATATACATATCCCGAAAAGACCGACCATATAGCAAGGGAGGTCTGCGGAACCCTCTGTAACATTTTACATGGGAAGAGGATCTGTACTTGAATAGACATATATAATGTACAAATGAACCAGATTTTGTACACCTAGGACAAACAATATTCTAAGCTTTACCCCAATTAAAAAAAAAAATTAAAACCAAGAAGAAATAATGAGACATAAACTTATGGGGCTTTCTCCATGCACATTCCAATGTAATTTACAACCTAGCAACGCGACTTCCAGAAAGGCTCTGCTGCCCTAGTACCCAGATTTGGGGATGGAGAAATGCTGCCTGCTTCAGGTCACTTCCCACAACAGGAGCTTTAAAACCATTGCTAAAGGTCACTAAATATTCACAAAACTTGCAGTTCGGTAAATGACACCTGCTCTCTAAAAAAAGTCTGAGGTGGAAAATCGACCAAAAAATTCAAAAGAGGGCAACCTTCCAAGAAGACAATATCAAGAGTTATATTGTACTCCCAACTGTTTCCTTTTTTTAACAGAAATGAAAACGGCGGTGAAAAATGATGAGTTTTACGAATTCTCAAAGCCATGCAAACCCAAATTACAAAACCCTATCAGCTCACAGCAGCCAGTAGGGCCATTAGCATAAATGCTGCAAACAATAAATGCTGAAGCGATTGTGGAGAAATGCGTACCCTCGATTCTAAGGGGGACGTGGTAAGTGCCACTAATGAAAACACAAAGAAGGTGCTTTGAAAAGGGAAACACGGTGCTACCAGTCAATCACAACCACTGCTGGGCCTATCACCTGAGAAAATGAGAATCAAAAAGTCACAGGCTGGCAATCCTGCACTCCAACAATATTTACCATAGCCAACACTTGGAAGCAATGAAAATGTCCATCAACCGAGGAACGCACAAAGTAGAAGTGGTCCACGTACACAGTGGAAAATTACTCCAATAAAAAATAAAAATTAAATTTAAAAATCCAACAAAAGTAAGGAGACATCAGCTTGTGTGGGTTTGTGCGGGCACACTCCACTCTAATTTATAACCGAGAAACACCACAGGCCGCAAGGCCTTTTCCCTAGTTACCAGGGTGGGGAACATAGAAAGGCTGCCGCCCTCTGGCAGTTACCTGCAAAAGCAGCTTTAAAGCCTGTGCTAATGGTCATTTCATAGGAACAAGTACTGCAGAACTGTAAATGAAACCTGCCCTCAAAATGTCTCGAGGGAGCTAATGGCCAAAACATTTCAAAATGTGACACATACTTTAAGAGAACACTTTGAAGAACTAAGGGGTAATCACAGCTTGAAAAATAAAAAGGACATGCCTTCAAGCTCAATTTCAATGGACTATGAGGCACATGCGAATTCAGCCCCAAAGAGGTATCAGCTCACACTTGTCAGAATAACCATCAGCAAGAAAACTACAAACAATAAATGCTGAAGGTGTTGTGGAGAAATGCATACCCTCAACTTCAAGGGGGACGGAAGTTGGAAAGGGCCACGAACTAGAACAGAATGGGGGTGCCTTAAAAACGTAAACATTGAGCTACCGTATGATCCAGCAGGCCCACTCTTCCACGTATAATCTAAGAAGAGAGAATTGGAAAGACACAGGCAGGCAAATCTGCATTGCACTGTATTACAATAGCCAAGATTTGGAAGTAACCAAAAAGACCACCAAGAGATGGGTGGACAAAGAAGTACTCCTCCATGTACAGATGGAATATTCGCTAGTGTAAAAAATGAACCAATGCCATTTGCAGCGCCATAGATGAGCCTAGACGTAATCACGCCACGTGTAGTCAGTGAGAAAGCAAAAGACACATATCCTATCATATCACTTTTAGGAGTTAGTTAAAAATTGATACCAATGAAGGTATTTCCACAGAGAAAGGCAATCACAGATTCATTAAAAAACTTATGGTTCACCAAATAGAAAGGGATGAGGATTGGATACATTACCATATTGGGGTTAACAGAGATATACAAACCATGTGAAATATATAATCACCAAAGACGTACGGAAGACCAGGAGAAGACTACTCAACATTGTGTCATAACCTACATGGGAAAAGGATGCGAGGAAGAAAAGATACACGTATATGTGTGAAAGACCCACATCTTGCACACCTAGAGCAAACAAACCAATGTAATCAAATCTGCTGGGATAAAAAATAAAAAGTAAATTACAAATATGAACAAGAAGTAATGAGACATAAACTTAAAGGGCTTTTTCCTGGCACATTCCATTCTAATTTACAACCTAGAACACCACTTCCATTAAGCCTCTGTTTCCCCAGTTACCAAATTTGGTAAAGGAGAAATGCTGCCACCTTGTGGCCGTGTCCTGCAAGAGCAGCTTTAAACACACAGCTAATGGTTACTTAACATTCACAAGGACTCAGGGCTCTAAAGGACACCTGCCCTAAAAAATTGTGCTGAAGTAGGGAATGGACAAAAAAATTCAAAACAGGCAAATGTTTCAAGAAGAGAGTATGAAGAGTTACGTTTTACTCACGCTCTTTTTTAAAAAAAGGAAAATGGATAAAAACTCAACCTCAGGGTGTGTTAGACCCATGCAATCTAATCTACAAAAAGTTTCAACTTACACCAGTCGACTGACCATCAGCAAAAAGTATACGAACAATAAATGCTGAAGGGGTTTTAGAGAACTGTGTACCCTCTACCTGCTGGTGAGACGTAAAGGGGTAACAGCCAATAATGAGAACAGAAAGGAGCTGTGTTTAAAAGCAAAAATGGAGGTACCATTCAATCCCCAGGCGCACCATTGGACCTCTCACCTGAGAAGACAAGAATCGAGAAGACACAGGCCGCAAAAGCTGCAGTGCAGCCTTATTCACAATAGCCAAGACAGTGAAGCAACCAAAATGTCCAACAACAGGTGAATGGATAAAGAAGAAGTGGTCCATGTACACAATGGAATATTAGCCATGGAAAACAATGAACCATTGCTCTTTGAGGCACCACAAATGAGTCTGCAGATAATCATGAAAGATGAGGTAAGTTGGAAAGCAAAAGACCTGTATTTTATGATATCACTTATAGGCGTTATCTAATAACTGACACAAATGAACATATTTCCACAGAGAAAGACACTCACAGATTTAGAAAACAAACTATGCTCATCTAAAACGAAAGGTGGGGGGAATGGATAAATTAAGATTACTGTTACTATATGTATACAAACACATATTATATACATATCTCGAAAAGACCGACCATATAGCAAGGGAGGTCTGCGGAACCCTCTGTAACATTTTACATGGGAAGAGGATCTGTACTTGAATAGACATATATAATGTACAAATGAACCAGATTGTGTACACCTAGGACAAACAATATTCTAAGCTTTACCCCAATTAAAAAAAAAAATTAAAACCAAGAAGAAATAATGAGACATAAACTTATGGGGCTTTCTCCATGCACATTCCAATGTAATTTACAACCTAGCAACGCGACTTCCAGAAAGGCTCTGCTGCCCTAGTACCCAGATTTGGGGATGGAGAAATGCTGCCTGCTTCAGGTCACTTCCCACAACAGGAGCTTTAAAACCATTGCTAAAGGTCACTAAATATTCACAAAACTTGCAGTTCGGTAAATGACACCTGCTCTCTAAAAAAAGTCTGAGGTGGAAAATCGACCAAAAAATTCAAAAGAGGGCAACCTTCCAAGAAGACAATATCAAGAGTTATATTGTACTCCCAACTGTTTCCTTTTTTTTAACAGAAATGAAAACGGCGGTGAAAAATGATGAGTTTTACGAATTCTCAAAGCCATGCAAACCCAAATTACAAAACCCTATCAGCTCACAGCAGCCAGTAGGGCCATTAGCATAAATGCTGCAAACAATAAATGCTGAAGCGATTGTGGAGAAATGCGTACCCTCGATTCTAAGGGGGACGTGGTAAGTGCCACTAATGAAAACACAATGAAGGTGCTTTGAAAAGGGAAACACGGTGCTACCAGTCAGTCAATCACAACCACTGCTGGGCCTATCACCTGAGAAAATGAGAATCAAAAAGTCACAGGCTGGCAATCCTGCACTCCAACAATATTTACCATAGCCAACACTTGGAAGCAATGAAAATGTCCATCAACCGAGGAACGCACAAAGTAGAAGTGGTCCACGTACACAGTGGAAAATTACTCCAATAAAAAATAAAAATTAAATTTAAAAATCCAACAAAAGTAAGGAGACATCAGCTTGTGTGGGTTTGTCCGGGCACACTCCACTCTAATTTATAACCGAGAAACACCACAGGCCGCAAGGGCTTTTCCCTAGTTACCAGGGTGGGGAACATAGAAAGGCTGCCGCCCTCTGGCAGTTACCTGCAAAAGCAGCTTTAAAGCCTGTGCTAATGGTCATTTCATAGGAACAAGTACTGCAGAACTGTAAATGAAACCTGCCCTCAAAATGTCTCGAGGGAGCTAATGGCCAAAACATTTCAAAATGTGACACATACTTTAAGAGAACACTTTGAAGAACTAAGGGGTAATCACAGCTTGAAAAATAAAAAGGACATGCCTTCAAGCTCAATTTCAATGGACTATGAGGCACATGCGAATTCAGCCCCAAAGAGGTATCAGCTCACACTTGTCAGAATAACCATCAGCAAGAAAACTACAAACAATAAATGCTGAAGGTGTTGTGGCGAAATGCATACCCTCAACTTCAAGGGGGACGGAAGTTGGAAAGGGCCACGAACTAGAACAGAATGGGGGTGCCTTAAAAACGTAAACATTGAGCTACCGTGTGATCCAGCAGGCCCACTCTTCCACGTATAATCTAAGAAGAGAGAATTGGAAAGACACAGGCAGGCAAATCTGCATTGCACTGTATTACAATAGCCAAGATTTGGAAGTAACCAAAAAGACCACCAAGAGATGGGTGGACAAAGAAGTACTCCTCCATGTACAGATGGAATATTCGCTAGTGTAAAAAATGAACCAATGCCATTTGCAGCGCCATAGATGAGCCTAGACGTAATCACGCCACGTGTAGTCAGTGAGAAAGCAAAAGACACATATCCTATCATATCACTTTTAGGAGTTAGTTAAAAATTGATACCAATGAAGGTATTTCCACAGAGAAAGGCAATCACAGATTCATTAAAAAACTTATGGTTCACCAAATAGAAAGGGATGAGGATTGGATACATTACCATATTGGGGTTAACAGAGATATACAAACCATGTGAAATATATAATCACCAAAGACGTACGGAAGACCAGGAGAAGACTACTCAACATTGTGTCATAACCTACATGGGAAAAGGATGCGAGGAAGAAAAGATACACGTATATGTGTGAAAGACCCACATCTTGCACACCTAGAGCAAACCAACCAATGTAATCAAATCTGCTGGGATAAAAAATAAAAAGTAAATTACAAATATGAACAAGAAGTAATGAGACATAAACTTAAAGGGCTTTTTCCTGGCACATTCCATTCTAATTTACAACCTAGAACACCACTTCCATTAAGCCTCTGTTTCCCCAGTTACCAAATTTGGTAAAGGAGAAATGCTGCCACCTTGTGGCCGTGTCCTGCAAGAGCAGCTTTAAACACACAGCTAATGGTTACTTAACATTCACAAGGACTCAGGGCTCTAAAGGACACCTGCCCTAAAAAATTGTGCTGAACTAGGGAATGGACAAAAAAATTCAAAACAGGCAAATGTTTCAAGAAGAGAGTATGAAGAGTTACGTTTTACTCACGCTCTTTTTTAAAAAAAGGAAAATGGATAAAAACTCAACCTCAGGGTGTGTTAGACCCATGCAATCTAATCTACAAAAAGTTTCAACTTACACCAGTCGACTGACCATCAGCAAAAAGTATACGAACAATAAATGCTGAAGGGGTTTTAGAGAACTGTGTACCCTCTACCTGCTGGTGAGACGTAAAGGGGTAACAGCCAATAATGAGAACAGAAAGGAGCTGTGTTTAAAAGCAAAAATGGAGGTACCATTCAATCCCCAGGCGCACCATTGGACCTCTCACCTGAGAAGACAAGAATCGAGAAGACACAGGCCGCAAAAGCTGCAGTGCAGCCTTATTCACAATAGCCAAGACAGTGAAGCAACCAAAATGTCCAACAACAGGTGAATGGATAAAGAAGAAGTGGTCCATGTACACAATGGAATATTAGCCATGGAAAACAATGAACCATTGCTCTTTGAGGCACCACGAATGAGTCTGCAGATAATCATGAAAGATGAGGTAAGTTGGAAAGCAAAAGACCTGTATTCTATGATATCACTTATAGGCGTTATCTAATAACTGACACAAATGAACATATTTCCACAGAGAAAGACACTCACAGATTTAGAAAACAAACTATGCTCATCTAAAACGAAAGGTGGGGGGAATGGATAAATTAAGATTACTGTTACTATATGTATACAAACACATATTATATACATATCTCGAAAAGACCGACCATATAGCAAGGGAGGTCTGCGGAACCCTCTGTAACATTTTACATGGGAAGAGGATCTGTACTTGAATAGACATATATAATGTACAAATGAACCAGATTGTGTACACCTAGGACAAACAATATTCTAAGCTTTACCCCAATTAAAAAAAAAAATTAAAACCAAGAAGAAATAATGAGACATAAACTTATGGGGCTTTCTCCATGCACATTCCAATGTAATTTACAACCTAGCAACGCGACTTCCAGAAAGGCTCTGCTGCCCTAGTACCCAGATTTGGGGATGGAGAAATGCTGCCTGCTTCAGGTCACTTCCCACAACAGGAGCTTTAAAACCATTGCTAAAGGTCACTAAATATTCACAAAACTTGCAGTTCGGTAAATGACACCTGCTCTCTAAAAAAAGTCTGAGGTGGAAAATCGACCAAAAAATTCAAAAGAGGGCAACCTTCCAAGAAGACAATATCAAGAGTTATATTGTACTCCCAACTGTTTCCTTTTTTTTAACAGAAATGAAAACGGCGGTGAAAAATGATGAGTTTTACGAATTCTCAAAGCCATGCAAACCCAAATTACAAAACCCTATCAGCTCACAGCAGCCAGTAGGGCCATTAGCATAAATGCTGCAAACAATAAATGCTGAAGCGATTGTGGAGAAATGCGTACCCTCGATTCTAAGGGGGACGTGGTAAGTGCCACTAATGAAAACACAATGAAGGTGCTTTGAAAAGGGAAACACGGTGCTACCAGTCAGTCAATCACAACCACTGCTGGGCCTATCACCTGAGAAAATGAGAATCAAAAAGTCACAGGCTGGCAATCCTGCACTCCAACAATATTTACCATAGCCAACACTTGGAAGCAATGAAAATGTCCATCAACCGAGGAACGCACAAAGTAGAAGTGGTCCACGTACACAGTGGAAAATTACTCCAATAAAAAATAAAAATTAAATTTAAAAATCCAACAAAAGTAAGGAGACATCAGCTTGTGTGGGTTTGTCCGGGCACACTCCACTCTAATTTATAACCGAGAAACACCACAGGCCGCAAGGGCTTTTCCCTAGTTACCAGGGTGGGGAACATAGAAAGGCTGCCGCCCTCTGGCAGTTACCTGCAAAAGCAGCTTTAAAGCCTGTGCTAATGGTCATTTCATAGGAACAAGTACTGCAGAACTGTAAATGAAACCTGCCCTCAAAATGTCTCGAGGGAGCTAATGGCCAAAACATTTCAAAATGTGACACATACTTTAAGAGAACACTTTGAAGAACTAAGGGGTAATCACAGCTTGAAAAATAAAAAGGACATGCCTTCAAGCTCAATTTCAATGGACTATGAGGCACATGCGAATTCAGCCCCAAAGAGGTATCAGCTCACACTTGTCAGAATAACCATCAGCAAGAAAACTACAAACAATAAATGCTGAAGGTGTTGTGGCGAAATGCATACCCTCAACTTCAAGGGGGACGGAAGTTGGAAAGGGCCACGAACTAGAACAGAATGGGGGTGCCTTAAAAACGTAAACATTGAGCTACCGTATGATCCAGCAGGCCCACTCTTCCACGTATAATCTAAGAAGAGAGAATTGGAAAGACACAGGCAGGCAAATCTGCATTGCACTGTATTACAATAGCCAAGATTTGGAAGTAACCAAAAAGACCACCAAGAGATGGGTGGACAAAGAAGTACTCCTCCATGTACAGATGGAATATTCGCTAGTGTAAAAAATGAACCAATGCCATTTGCAGCGCCATAGATGAGCCTAGACGTAATCACGCCACGTGTAGTCAGTGAGAAAGCAAAAGACACATATCCTATCATATCACTTTTAGGAGTTAGTTAAAAATTGATACCAATGAAGGTATTTCCACAGAGAAAGGCAATCACAGATTCATTAAAAAACTTATGGTTCACCAAATAGAAAGGGATGAGGATTGGATACATTACCATATTGGGGTTAACAGAGATATACAAACCATGTGAAATATATAATCACCAAAGACGTACGGAAGACCAGGAGAAGACTACTCAACATTGTGTCATAACCTACATGGGAAAAGGATGCGAGGAAGAAAAGATACACGTATATGTGTGAAAGACCCACATCTTGCACACCTAGAGCAAACAAACCAATGTAATCAAATCTGCTGGGATAAAAAATAAAAAGTAAATTACAAATATGAACAAGAAGTAATGAGACATAAACTTAAAGGGCTTTTTCCTGGCACATTCCATTCTAATTTACAACCTAGAACACCACTTCCATTAAGCCTCTGTTTCCCCAGTTACCAAATTTGGTAAAGGAGAAATGCTGCCACCTTGTGGCCGTGTCCTGCAAGAGCAGCTTTAAACACACAGCTAATGGTTACTTAACATTCACAAGGACTCAGGGCTCTAAAGGACACCTGCCCTAAAAAATTGTGCTGAACTAGGGAATGGACAAAAAAATTCAAAACAGGCAAATGTTTCAAGAAGAGAGTATGAAGAGTTACGTTTTACTCACGCTCTTTTTTAAAAAAAGGAAAATGGATAAAAACTCAACCTCAGGGTGTGTTAGACCCATGCAATCTAATCTACAAAAAGTTTCAACTTACACCAGTCGACTGACCATCAGCAAAAAGTATACGAACAATAAATGCTGAAGGGGTTTTAGAGAACTGTGTACCCTCTACCTGCTGGTGAGACGTAAAGGGGTAACAGCCAATAATGAGAACAGAAAGGAGCTGTGTTTAAAAGCAAAAATGGAGGTACCATTCAATCCCCAGGCGCACCATTGGACCTCTCACCTGAGAAGACAAGAATCGAGAAGACACAGGCCGCAAAAGCTGCAGTGCAGCCTTATTCACAATAGCCAAGACAGTGAAGCAACCAAAATGTCCAACAACAGGTGAATGGATAAAGAAGAAGTGGTCCATGTACACAATGGAATATTAGCCATGGAAAACAATGAACCATTGCTCTTTGAGGCACCACAAATGAGTCTGCAGATAATCATGAAAGATGAGGTAAGTTGGAAAGCAAAAGACCTGTATTTTATGATATCACTTATAGGCGTTATCTAATAACTGACACAAATGAACATATTTCCACAGAGAAAGACACTCACAGATTTAGAAAACAAACTATGCTCATCTAAAACGAAAGGTGGGGGGAATGGATAAATTAAGATTACTGTTACTATATGTATACAAACACATATTATATACATATCTCGAAAAGACCGACCATATAGCAAGGGAGGTCTGCGGAACCCTCTGTAACATTTTACATGGGAAGAGGATCTGTACTTGAATAGACATATATAATGTACAAATGAACCAGATTGTGTACACCTAGGACAAACAATATTCTAAGCTTTACCCCAATTAAAAAAAAAAATTAAAACCAAGAAGAAATAATGAGACATAAACTTATGGGGCTTTCTCCATGCACATTCCAATGTAATTTACAACCTAGCAACGCGACTTCCAGAAAGGCTCTGCTGCCCTAGTACCCAGATTTGGGGATGGAGAAATGCTGCCTGCTTCAGGTCACTTCCCACAACAGGAGCTTTAAAACCATTGCTAAAGGTCACTAAATATTCACAAAACTTGCAGTTCGGTAAATGACACCTGCTCTCTAAAAAAAGTCTGAGGTGGAAAATCGACCAAAAAATTCAAAAGAGGGCAACCTTCCAAGAAGACAATATCAAGAGTTATATTGTACTCCCAACTGTTTCCTTTTTTTTAACAGAAATGAAAACGGCGGTGAAAAATGATGAGTTTTACGAATTCTCAAAGCCATGCAAACCCAAATTACAAAACCCTATCAGCTCACAGCAGCCAGTAGGGCCATTAGCATAAATGCTGCAAACAATAAATGCTGAAGCGATTGTGGAGAAATGCGTACCCTCGATTCTAAGGGGGACGTGGTAAGTGCCACTAATGAAAACACAATGAAGGTGCTTTGAAAAGGGAAACACGGTGCTACCAGTCAGTCAATCACAACCACTGCTGGGCCTATCACCTGAGAAAATGAGAATCAAAAAGTCACAGGCTGGCAATCCTGCACTCCAACAATATTTACCATAGCCAACACTTGGAAGCAATGAAAATGTCCATCAACCGAGGAACGCACAAAGTAGAAGTGGTCCACGTACACAGTGGAAAATTACTCCAATAAAAAATAAAAATTAAATTTAAAAATCCAACAAAAGTAAGGAGACATCAGCTTGTGTGGGTTTGTCCGGGCACACTCCACTCTAATTTATAACCGAGAAACACCACAGGCCGCAAGGGCTTTTCCCTAGTTACCAGGGTGGGGAACATAGAAAGGCTGCCGCCCTCTGGCAGTTACCTGCAAAAGCAGCTTTAAAGCCTGTGCTAATGGTCATTTCATAGGAACAAGTACTGCAGAACTGTAAATGAAACCTGCCCTCAAAATGTCTCGAGGGAGCTAATGGCCAAAACATTTCAAAATGTGACACATACTTTAAGAGAACACTTTGAAGAACTAAGGGGTAATCACAGCTTGAAAAATAAAAAGGACATGCCTTCAAGCTCAATTTCAATGGACTATGAGGCACATGCGAATTCAGCCCCAAAGAGGTATCAGCTCACACTTGTCAGAATAACCATCAGCAAGAAAACTACAAACAATAAATGCTGAAGGTGTTGTGGCGAAATGCATACCCTCAACTTCAAGGGGGACGGAAGTTGGAAAGGGCCACGAACTAGAACAGAATGGGGGTGCCTTAAAAACGTAAACATTGAGCTACCGTGTGATCCAGCAGGCCCACTCTTCCACGTATAATCTAAGAAGAGAGAATTGGAAAGACACAGGCAGGCAAATCTGCATTGCACTGTATTACAATAGCCAAGATTTGGAAGTAACCAAAAAGACCACCAAGAGATGGGTGGACAAAGAAGTACTCCTCCATGTACAGATGGAATATTCGCTAGTGTAAAAAATGAACCAATGCCATTTGCAGCGCCATAGATGAGCCTAGACGTAATCACGCCACGTGTAGTCAGTGAGAAAGCAAAAGACACATATCCTATCATATCACTTTTAGGAGTTAGTTAAAAATTGATACCAATGAAGGTATTTCCACAGAGAAAGGCAATCACAGATTCATTAAAAAACTTATGGTTCACCAAATAGAAAGGGATGAGGATTGGATACATTACCATATTGGGGTTAACAGAGATATACAAACCATGTGAAATATATAATCACCAAAGACGTACGGAAGACCAGGAGAAGACTACTCAACATTGTGTCATAACCTACATGGGAAAAGGATGCGAGGAAGAAAAGATACACGTATATGTGTGAAAGACCCACATCTTGCACACCTAGAGCAAACAAACCAATGTAATCAAATCTGCTGGGATAAAAAATAAAAAGTAAATTACAAATATGAACAAGAAGTAATGAGACATAAACTTAAAGGGCTTTTTCCTGGCACATTCCATTCTAATTTACAACCTAGAACACCACTTCCATTAAGCCTCTGTTTCCCCAGTTACCAAATTTGGTAAAGGAGAAATGCTGCCACCTTGTGGCCGTGTCCTGCAAGAGCAGCTTTAAACACACAGCTAATGGTTACTTAACATTCACAAGGACTCAGGGCTCTAAAGGACACCTGCCCTAAAAAATTGTGCTGAACTAGGGAATGGACAAAAAAATTCAAAACAGGCAAATGTTTCAAGAAGAGAGTATGAAGAGTTACGTTTTACTCACGCTCTTTTTTAAAAAAAGGAAAATGGATAAAAACTCAACCTCAGGGTGTGTTAGACCCATGCAATCTAATCTACAAAAAGTTTCAACTTACACCAGTCGACTGACCATCAGCAAAAAGTATACGAACAATAAATGCTGAAGGGGTTTTAGAGAACTGTGTACCCTCTACCTGCTGGTGAGACGTAAAGGGGTAACAGCCAATAATGAGAACAGAAAGGAGCTGTGTTTAAAAGCAAAAATGGAGGTACCATTCAATCCCCAGGCGCACCATTGGACCTCTCACCTGAGAAGACAAGAATCGAGAAGACACAGGCCGCAAAAGCTGCAGTGCAGCCTTATTCACAATAGCCAAGACAGTGAAGCAACCAAAATGTCCAACAACAGGTGAATGGATAAAGAAGAAGTGGTCCATGTACACAATGGAATATTAGCCATGGAAAACAATGAACCATTGCTCTTTGAGGCACCACGAATGAGTCTGCAGATAATCATGAAAGATGAGGTAAGTTGGAAAGCAAAAGACCTGTATTCTATGATATCACTTATAGGCGTTATCTAATAACTGACACAAATGAACATATTTCCACAGAGAAAGACACTCACAGATTTAGAAAACAAACTATGCTCATCTAAAACGAAAGGTGGGGGGAATGGATAAATTAAGATTACTGTTACTATATGTATACAAACACATATTATATACATATCTCGAAAAGACCGACCATATAGCAAGGGAGGTCTGCGGAACCCTCTGTAACATTTTACATGGGAAGAGGATCTGTACTTGAATAGACATATATAATGTACAAATGAAACAGATTGTGTACACCTAGGACAAACAATATTCTAAGCTTTACCCCAATTAAAAAAAAAAATTAAAACCAAGAAGAAATAATGAGACATAAACTTATGGGGCTTTCTCCATGCACATTCCAATGTAATTTACAACCTAGCAACGCGACTTCCAGAAAGGCTCTGCTGCCCTAGTACCCAGATTTGGGGATGGAGAAATGCTGCCTGCTTCAGGTCACTTCCCACAACAGGAGCTTTAAAACCATTGCTAAAGGTCACTAAATATTCACAAAACTTGCAGTTCGGTAAATGACACCTGCTCTCTAAAAAAAGTCTGAGGTGGAAAATCGACCAAAAAATTCAAAAGAGGGCAACCTTCCAAGAAGACAATATCAAGAGTTATATTGTACTCCCAACTGTTTCCTTTTTTTTAACAGAAATGAAAACGGCGGTGAAAAATGATGAGTTTTACGAATTCTCAAAGCCATGCAAACCCAAATTACAAAACCCTATCAGCTCACAGCAGCCAGTAGGGCCATTAGCATAAATGCTGCAAACAATAAATGCTGAAGCGATTGTGGAGAAATGCGTACCCTCGATTCTAAGGGGGACGTGGTAAGTGCCACTAATGAAAACACAATGAAGGTGCTTTGAAAAGGGAAACACGGTGCTACCAGTCAGTCAATCACAACCACTGCTGGGCCTATCACCTGAGAAAATGAGAATCAAAAAGTCACAGGCTGGCAATCCTGCACTCCAACAATATTTACCATAGCCAACACTTGGAAGCAATGAAAATGTCCATCAACCGAGGAACGCACAAAGTAGAAGTGGTCCACGTACACAGTGGAAAATTACTCCAATAAAAAATAAAAATTAAATTTAAAAATCCAACAAAAGTAAGGAGACATCAGCTTGTGTGGGTTTGTCCGGGCACACTCCACTCTAATTTATAACCGAGAAACACCACAGGCCGCAAGGGCTTTTCCCTAGTTACCAGGGTGGGGAACATAGAAAGGCTGCCGCCCTCTGGCAGTTACCTGCAAAAGCAGCTTTAAAGCCTGTGCTAATGGTCATTTCATAGGAACAAGTACTGCAGAACTGTAAATGAAACCTGCCCTCAAAATGTCTCGAGGGAGCTAATGGCCAAAACATTTCAAAATGTGACACATACTTTAAGAGAACACTTTGAAGAACTAAGGGGTAATCACAGCTTGAAAAATAAAAAGGACATGCCTTCAAGCTCAATTTCAATGGACTATGAGGCACATGCGAATTCAGCCCCAAAGAGGTATCAGCTCACACTTGTCAGAATAACCATCAGCAAGAAAACTACAAACAATAAATGCTGAAGGTGTTGTGGAGAAATGCATACCCTCAACTTCAAGGGGGACGGAAGTTGGAAAGGGCCACGAACTAGAACAGAATGGGGGTGCCTTAAAAACGTAAACATTGAGCTACCGTATGATCCAGCAGGCCCACTCTTCCACGTATAATCTAAGAAGAGAGAATTGGAAAGACACAGGCAGGCAAATCTGCATTGCACTGTATTACAATAGCCAAGATTTGGAAGTAACCAAAAAGACCACCAACAGATGGGTGGACAAAGAAGTACTCCTCCATGTACAGATGGAATATTCGCTAGTGTAAAAAATGAACCAATGCCATTTGCAGCGCCATAGATGAGCCTAGACGTAATCACGCCACGTGTAGTCAGTGAGAAAGCAAAAGACACATATCCTATCATATCACTTTTAGGAGTTAGTTAAAAATTGATACCAATGAAGGTATTTCCACAGAGAAAGGCAATCACAGATTCATTAAAAAACTTATGGTTCACCAAATAGAAAGGGATGAGGATTGGATACATTACCATATTGGGGTTAACAGAGATATACAAACCATGTGAAATATATAATCACCAAAGACGTACGGAAGACCAGGAGAAGACTACTCAACATTGTGTCATAACCTACATGGGAAAAGGATGCGAGGAAGAAAAGATACACGTATATGTGTGAAAGACCCACATCTTGCACACCTAGAGCAAACAAACCAATGTAATCAAATCTGCTGGGATAAAAAATAAAAAGTAAATTACAAATATGAACAAGAAGTAATGAGACATAAACTTAAAGGGCTTTTTCCTGGCACATTCCATTCTAATTTACAACCTAGAACACCACTTCCATTAAGCCTCTGTTTCCCCAGTTACCAAATTTGGTAAAGGAGAAATGCTGCCACCTTGTGGCCGTGTCCTGCAAGAGCAGCTTTAAACTCACAGCTAATGGTTACTTAACATTCACAAGGACTCAGGGCTCTAAAGGACACCTGCCCTAAAAAATTGTGCTGAAGTAGGGAATGGACAAAAAAATTCAAAACAGGCAAATGTTTCAAGAAGAGAGTATGAAGAGTTACGTTTTACTCACGCTCTTTTTAAAAAAGAGGAAAATGGATAAAAACTCAACCTCAGGGTGTGTTAGACCCATGCAATCTAATCTACAAAAAGTTTCAACTTACACCAGTCGACTGACCATCAGCAAAAAGTATACGAACAATAAATGCTGAAGGGGTTTTAGAGAACTGTGTACCCTCTACCTGCTGGTGAGACGTAAAGGGGTAACAGCCAATAATGAGAACAGAAAGGAGCTGTGTTTAAAAGCAAAAATGGAGGTACCATTCAATCCCCAGGCGCACCATTGGACCTCTCACCTGAGAAGACAAGAATCGAGAAGACACAGGCCGCAAAAGCTGCAGTGCAGCCTTATTCACAATAGCCAAGACAGTGAAGCAACCAAAATGTCCAACAACAGGTGAATGGATAAAGAAGAAGTGGTCCATGTACACAATGGAATATTAGCCATGGAAAACAATGAACCATTGCTCTTTGAGGCACCACAAATGAGTCTGCAGATAATCATGAAAGATGAGGTAAGTTGGAAAGCAAAAGACCTGTATTCTATGATATCACTTATAGGCGTTATCTAATAACTGACACAAATGAACATATTTCCACAGAGAAAGACACTCACAGATTTAGAAAACAAACTATGCTCATCTAAAACGAAAGGTGGGGGGAATGGATAAATTAAGATTACTGTTACTATATGTATACAAACACATATTATATACATATCTCGAAAAGACCGACCATATAGCAAGGGAGGTCTGCGGAACCCTCTGTAACATTTTACATGGGAAGAGGATCTGTACTTGCATAGACATATATAATGTACAAATGAACCAGATTGTGTACACCTAGGACAAACAATATTCTAAGCTTTACCCCAATTAAAAAAAAAAATTAAAACCAAGAAGAAATAATGAGACATAAACTTATGGGTCTGTCTCCATGCACATTCCAATGTAATTTACAACCTAGCAACGCGAGTTCCAGAAAGGCTCTGCTGCCCTAGTACCCAGATTTGGGGATGGAGAAATGCTGCCTGCTTCAGGTCACTTCCCACAACAGGAGCTTTAAAACCATTGCTAAAGGTCACTAAATATTCACAAAACTTGCAGTTCGGTAAATGACACCTGCTCTCTAAAAAAAGTCTGAGGTGGAAAATCGACCAAAAAATTCAAAAGAGGGCAACCTTCCAAGAAGACAATATCAAGAGTTATATTGTACTCCCAACTGTTTCCTTTTTTTAACAGAAATGAAAACGGCGGTGAAAAATGATGAGTTTTACGAATTCTCAAAGCCATGCAAACCCAAATTACAAAACCCTATCAGCTCACAGCAGCCAGTAGGGCCATTAGCATAAATGCTGCAAACAATAAATGCTGAAGCGATTGTGGAGAAATGCGTACCCTCGATTCTAAGGGGGACGTGGTAAGTGCCACTAATGAAAACACAAAGAAGGTGCTTTGAAAAGGGAAACACGGTGCTACCAGTCAGTCAATCACAACCACTGCTGGGCCTATCACCTGAGAAAATGAGAATCAAAAAGTCACAGGCTGGCAATCCTGCACTCCAACAATATTTACCATAGCCAACACTTGGAAGCAATGAAAATGTCCATCAACCGAGGAACGCACAAAGTAGAAGTGGTCCACGTACACAGTGGAAAATTACTCCAATAAAAAATAAAAATTAAATTTAAAAATCCAACAAAAGTAAGGAGACATCAGCTTGTGTGGGTTTGTCCGGGCACACTCCACTCTAATTTATAACCGAGAAACACCACAGGCCGCAAGGCCTTTTCCCTAGTTACCAGGGTGGGGAACATAGAAAGGCTGCCGCCCTCTGGCAGTTACCTGCAAAAGCAGCTTTAAAGCCTGTGCTAATGGTCATTTCATAGGAACAAGTACTGCAGAACTGTAAATGAAACCTGCCCTCAAAATGTCTCGAGGGAGCTAATGGCCAAAACATTTCAAAATGTGACACATACTTTAAGAGAACACTTTGAAGAACTAAGGGGTAATCACAGCTTGAAAAATAAAAAGGACATGCCTTCAAGCTCAATTTCAATGGACTATGAGGCACATGCGGATTCAGCCCCAAAGAGGTATCAGCTCACACTTGTCAGAATAACCATCAGCAAGAAAACTACAAACAATAAATGCTGAAGGTGTTGTGGAGAAATGCATACCCTCAACTTCAAGGGGGACGGAAGTTGGAAAGGGCCACGAACTAGAACAGAATGGGGGTGCCTTAAAAACGTAAACATTGAGCTACCGTATGATCCAGCAGGCCCACTCTTCCACGTATAATCTAAGAAGAGAGAATTGGAAAGACACAGGCAGGCAAATCTGCATTGCACTGTATTACAATAGCCAAGATTTGGAAGTAACCAAAAAGACCACCAACAGATGGGTGGACAAAGAAGTACTCCTCCATGTACAGATGGAATATTCGCTAGTGTAAAAAATGAACCAATGCCATTTGCAGCGCCATAGATGAGCCTAGACGTAATCACGCCACGTGTAGTCAGTGAGAAAGCAAAAGACACATATCCTATCATATCACTTTTAGGAGTTAGTTAAAAATTGATACCAATGAAGGTATTTCCACAGAGAAAGGCAATCACAGATTCATTAAAAAACTTATGGTTCACCAAATAGAAAGGGATGAGGATTGGATACATTACCATATTGGGGTTAACAGAGATATACAAACCATGTGAAATATATAATCACCAAAGACGTACGGAAGACCAGGAGAAGACTACTCAACATTGTGTCATAACCTACATGGGAAAAGGATGCGAGGAAGAAAAGATACACGTATATGTGTGAAAGACCCACATCTTGCACACCTAGAGCAAACCAACCAATGTAATCAAATCTGCTGGGATAAAAAATAAAAAGTAAATTACAAATATGAACAAGAAGTAATGAGACATAAACTTAAAGGGCTTTTTCCTGGCACATTCCATTCTAATTTACAACCTAGAACACCACTTCCATTAAGCCTCTGTTTCCCCAGTTACCAAATTTGGTAAAGGAGAAATGCTGCCACCTTGTGGCCGTGTCCTGCAAGAGCAGCTTTAAACTCACAGCTAATGGTTACTTAACATTCACAAGGACTCAGGGCTCTAAAGGACACCTGCCCTAAAAAATTGTGCTGAAGTAGGGAATGGACAAAAAAATTCAAAACAGGCAAATGTTTCAAGAAGAGAGTATGAAGAGTTACGTTTTACTCACGCTCTTTTTAAAAAAGAGGAAAATGGATAAAAACTCAACCTCAGGGTGTGTTAGACCCATGCAATCTAATCTACAAAAAGTTTCAACTTACACCAGTCGACTGACCATCAGCAAAAAGTATACGAACAATAAATGCTGAAGGGGTTTTAGAGAACTGTGTACCCTCTACCTGCTGGTGAGACGTAAAGGGGTAACAGCCAATAATGAGAACAGAAAGGAGCTGTGTTTAAAAGCAAAAATGGAGGTACCATTCAATCCCCAGGCGCACCATTGGACCTCTCACCTGAGAAGACAAGAATCGAGAAGACACAGGCTGCAAAAGCTGCAGTGCAGCCTTATTCACAATAGCCAAGACAGTGAAGCAACCAAAATGTCCAACAACAGGTGAATGGATAAAGAAGAAGTGGTCCATGTACACAATGGAATATTAGCCATGGAAAACAATGAACCATTGCTCTTTGAGGCACCACAAATGAGTCTGCAGATAATCATGAAAGATGAGGTAAGTTGGAAAGCAAAAGACCTGTATTCTATGATATCACTTATAGGCGTTATCTAATAACTGACACAAATGAACATATTTCCACAGAGAAAGACACTCACAGATTTAGAAAACAAACTATGCTCATCTAAAACGAAAGGTGGGGGGAATGGATAAATTAAGATTACTGTTACTATATGTATACAAACACATATTATATACATATCTCGAAAAGACCGACCATATAGCAAGGGAGGTCTGCGGAACCCTCTGTAACATTTTACATGGGAAGAGGATCTGTACTTGCATAGACATATATAATGTACAAATGAACCAGATTGTGTACACCTAGGACAAACAATATTCTAAGCTTTACCCCAATTAAAAAAAAAAATTAAAACCAAGAAGAAATAATGAGACATAAACTTATGGGGCTGTCTCCATGCACATTCCAATGTAATTTACAACCTAGCAACGCGAGTTCCAGAAAGGCTCTGCTGCCCTAGTACCCAGATTTGGGGATGGAGAAATGCTGCCTGCTTCAGGTCACTTCCCACAACAGGAGCTTTAAAACCATTGCTAAAGGTCACTAAATATTCACAAAACTTGCAGTTCGGTAAATGACACCTGCTCTCTAAAAAAAGTCTGAGGTGGAAAATCGACCAAAAAATTCAAAAGAGGGCAACCTTCCAAGAAGACAATATCAAGAGTTATATTGTACTCCCAACTGTTTCCTTTTTTTAACAGAAATGAAAACGGCGGTGAAAAATGATGAGTTTTACGAATTCTCAAAGCCATGCAAACCCAAATTACAAAACCCTATCAGCTCACAGCAGCCAGTAGGGCCATTAGCATAAATGCTGCAAACAATAAATGCTGAAGCGATTGTGGAGAAATGCGTACCCTCGATTCTAAGGGGGACGTGGTAAGTGCCACTAATGAAAACACAAAGAAGGTGCTTTGAAAAGGGAAACACGGTGCTACCAGTCAGTCAATCACAACCACTGCTGGGCCTATCACCTGAGAAAATGAGAATCAAAAAGTCACAGGCTGGCAATCCTGCACTCCAACAATATTTACCATAGCCAACACTTGGAAGCAATGAAAATGTCCATCAACCGAGGAACGCACAAAGTAGAAGTGGTCCACGTACACAGTGGAAAATTACTCCAATAAAAAATAAAAATTAAATTTAAAAATCCAACAAAAGTAAGGAGACATCAGCTTGTGTGGGTTTGTCCGGGCACACTCCACTCTAATTTATAACCGAGAAACACCACAGGCCGCAAGGCCTTTTCCCTAGTTACCAGGGTGGGGAACATAGAAAGGCTGCCGCCCTCTGGCAGTTACCTGCAAAAGCAGCTTTAAAGCCTGTGCTAATGGTCATTTCATAGGAACAAGTACTGCAGAACTGTAAATGAAACCTGCCCTCAAAATGTCTCGAGGGAGCTAATGGCCAAAACATTTCAAAATGTGACACATACTTTAAGAGAACACTTTGAAGAACTAAGGGGTAATCACAGCTTGAAAAATAAAAAGGACATGCCTTCAAGCTCAATTTCAATGGACTATGAGGCACATGCGGATTCAGCCCCAAAGAGGTATCAGCTCACACTTGTCAGAATAACCATCAGCAAGAAAACTACAAACAATAAATGCTGAAGGTGTTGTGGAGAAATGCATACCCTCAACTTCAAGGGGGACGGAAGTTGGAAAGGGCCACGAACTAGAACAGAATGGGGGTGCCTTAAAAACGTAAACATTGAGCTACCGTATGATCCAGCAGGCCCACTCTTCCACGTATAATCTAAGAAGAGAGAATTGGAAAGACACAGGCAGGCAAATCTGCATTGCACTGTATTACAATAGCCAAGATTTGGAAGTAACCAAAAAGACCACCAACAGATGGGTGGACAAAGAAGTACTCCTCCATGTACAGATGGAATATTCGCTAGTGTAAAAAATGAACCAATGCCATTTGCAGCGCCATAGATGAGCCTAGACGTAATCACGCCACGTGTAGTCAGTGAGAAAGCAAAAGACACATATCCTATCATATCACTTTTAGGAGTTAGTTAAAAATTGATACCAATGAAGGTATTTCCACAGAGAAAGGCAATCACAGATTCATTAAAAAACTTATGGTTCACCAAATAGAAAGGGATGAGGATTGGATACATTACCATATTGGGGTTAACAGAGATATACAAACCATGTGAAATATATAATCACCAAAGACGTACGGAAGACCAGGAGAAGACTACTCAACATTGTGTCATAACCTACATGGGAAAAGGATGCGAAGAAGAAAAGATACACGTATATGTGTGAAAGACCCACATCTTGCACACCTAGAGCAAACCAACCAATGTAATCAAATCTGCTGGGATAAAAAATAAGAAGTAAATTACAAATATGAACAAGAAGTAATGAGACATAAACTTAAAGGGCTTTTTCCTGGCACATTCCATTCTAATTTACAACCTAGAACACCACTTCCATTAAGCCTCTGTTTCCCCAGTTACCAAATTTGGTAAAGGAGAAATGCTGCCACCTTGTGGCCGTGTCCTGCAAGAGCAGCTTTAAACTCACAGCTAATGGTTACTTAACATTCACAAGGACTCAGGGCTCTAAAGGACACCTGCCCTAAAAAATTGTGCTGAAGTAGGGAATGGACAAAAAAATTCAAAACAGGCAAATGTTTCAAGAAGAGAGTATGAAGAGTTACGTTTTACTCACGCTCTTTTTAAAAAAGAGGAAAATGGATAAAAACTCAACCTCAGGGTGTGTTAGACCCATGCAATCTAATCTACAAAAAGTTTCAACTTACACCAGTCGACTGACCATCAGCAAAAAGTATACGAACAATAAATGCTGAAGGGGTTTTAGAGAACTGTGTACCCTCTACCTGCTGGTGAGACGTAAAGGGGTAACAGCCAATAATGAGAACAGAAAGGAGCTGTGTTTAAAAGCAAAAATGGAGGTACCATTCAATCCCCAGGCGCACCATTGGACCTCTCACCTGAGAAGACAAGAATCGAGAAGACACAGGCCGCAAAAGCTGCAGTGCAGCCTTATTCACAATAGCCAAGACAGTGAAGCAACCAAAATGTCCAACAACAGGTGAATGGATAAAGAAGAAGTGGTCCATGTACACAATGGAATATTAGCCATGGAAAACAATGAACCATTGCTCTTTGAGGCACCACAAATGAGTCTGCAGATAATCATGAAAGATGAGGTAAGTTGGAAAGCAAAAGACCTGTATTCTATGATATCACTTATAGGCGTTATCTAATAACTGACACAAATGAACATATTTCCACAGAGAAAGACACTCACAGATTTAGAAAACAAACTATGCTCATCTAAAACGAAAGGTGGGGGGAATGGATAAATTAAGATTACTGTTACTATATGTACACAAACACATATTATATACATATCTCGAAAAGACCGACCATATAGCAAGGGAGGTCTGCGGAACCCTCTGTAACATTTTACATGGGAAGAGGATCTGTACTTGCATAGACATATATAATGTACAAATGAACCAGATTGTGTACACCTAGGACAAACAATATTCTAAGCTTTACCCCAATTAAAAAAAAAAATTAAAACCAAGAAGAAATAATGAGACATAAACTTATGGGGCTGTCTCCATGCACATTCCAATGTAATTTACAACCTAGCAACGCGAGTTCCAGAAAGGCTCTGCTGCCCTAGTACCCAGATTTGGGGATGGAGAAATGCTGCCTGCTTCAGGTCACTTCCCACAACAGGAGCTTTAAAACCATTGCTAAAGGTCACTAAATATTCACAAAACTTGCAGTTCGGTAAATGACACCTGCTCTCTAAAAAAAGTCTGAGGTGGAAAATCGACCAAAAAATTCAAAAGAGGGCAACCTTCCAAGAAGACAATATCAAGAGTTATATTGTACTCCCAACTGTTTCCTTTTTTTAACAGAAATGAAAACGGCGGTGAAAAATGATGAGTTTTACGAATTCTCAAAGCCATGCAAACCCAAATTACAAAACCCTATCAGCTCACAGCAGCCAGTAGGGCCATTAGCATAAATGCTGCAAACAATAAATGCTGAAGCGATTGTGGAGAAATGCGTACCCTCGATTCTAAGGGGGACGTGGTAAGTGCCACTAATGAAAACACAAAGAAGGTGCTTTGAAAAGGGAAACACGGTGCTACCAGTCAGTCAATCACAACCACTGCTGGGCCTATCACCTGAGAAAATGAGAATCAAAAAGTCACAGGCTGGCAATCCTGCACTCCAACAATATTTACCATAGCCAACACTTGGAAGCAATGAAAATGTCCATCAACCGAGGAACGCACAAAGTAGAAGTGGTCCACGTACACAGTGGAAAATTACTCCAATAAAAAATAAAAATTAAATTTAAAAATCCAACAAAAGTAAGGAGACATCAGCTTGTGTGGGTTTGTCCGGGCACACTCCACTCTAATTTATAACCGAGAAACACCACAGGCCGCAAGGGCTTTTCCCTAGTTACCAGGGTGGGGAACATAGAAAGGCTGCCGCCCTCTGGCAGTTACCTGCAAAAGCAGCTTTAAAGCCTGTGCTAATGGTCATTTCATAGGAACAAGTACTGCAGAACTGTAAATGAAACCTGCCCTCAAAATGTCTCGAGGGAGCTAATGGCCAAAACATTTCAAAATGTGACACATACTTTAAGAGAACACTTTGAAGAACTAAGGGGTAATCACAGCTTGAAAAATAAAAAGGACATGCCTTCAAGCTCAATTTCAATGGACTATGAGGCACATGCGGATTCAGCCCCAAAGAGGTATCAGCTCACACTTGTCAGAATAACCATCAGCAAGAAAACTACAAACAATAAATGCTGAAGGTGTTGTGGAGAAATGCATACCCTCAACTTCAAGGGGGACGGAAGTTGGAAAGGGCCACGAACTAGAACAGAACGGGGGTGCCTTAAAAACGTAAACATTGAGCTACCGTATGATCCAGCAGGCCCACTCTTCCACGTATAATCTAAGAAGAGAGAATTGGAAAGACAGAGGCAGGCAAATCTGCATTGCACTGTATTACAATAGCCAAGATTTGGAAGTAACCAAAAAGACCACCAACAGATGGGTGGACAAAGAAGTACTCCTCCATGTACAGATGGAATATTCGCTAGTGTAAAAAATGAACCAATGCCATTTGCAGCGCCATAGATGAGCCTAGACGTAATCACGCCACGTGTAGTCAGTGAGAAAGCAAAAGACACATATCCTATCATATCACTTTTAGGAGTTAGTTAAAAATTGATACCAATGAAGGTATTTCCACAGAGAAAGGCAATCACAGATTCATTAAAAAACTTATGGTTCACCAAATAGAAAGGGATGAGGATTGGATACATTACCATATTGGGGTTAACAGAGATATACAAACCATGTGAAATATATAATCACCAAAGACGTACGGAAGACCAGGAGAAGACTACTCAACACTGTGTCATAACCTACATGGGAAAAGGATGCGAGGAAGAAAAGATACACGTATATGTGTGAAAGACCCACATCTTGCACACCTAGAGCAAACCAACCAATGTAATCAAATCTGCTGGGATAAAAAATAAAAAGTAAATTACAAATATGAACAAGAAGTAATGAGACATAAACTTAAAGGGCTTTTTCCTGGCACATTCCATTCTAATTTACAACCTAGAACACCACTTCCATTAAGCCTCTGTTTCCCCAGTTACCAAATTTGGTAAAGGAGAAATGCTGCCACCTTGTGGCCGTGTCCTGCAAGAGCAGCTTTAAACTCACAGCTAATGGTTACTTAACATTCACAAGGACTCAGGGCTCTAAAGGACACCTGCCCTAAAAAATTGTGCTGAAGTAGGGAATGGACAAAAAAATTCAAAACAGGCAAATGTTTCAAGAAGAGAGTATGAAGAGTTACGTTTTACTCACGCTCTTTTTTAAAAAAAGGAAAATGGATAAAAACTCAACCTCAGGGTGTGTTAGACCCATGCAATCTAATCTACAAAAAGTTTCAACTTACACCAGTCGACTGACCATCAGCAAAAAGTATACGAACAATAAATGCTGAAGGGGTTTTAGAGAACTGTGTACCCTCTACCTGCTGGTGAGACGTAAAGGGGTAACAGCCAATAATGAGAACAGAAAGGAGCTGTGTTTAAAAGTAAAAATGGAGGTACCATTCAATCCCCAGGCGCACCATTGGACCTCTCACCTGAGAAGACAAGAATCGAGAAGACACAGGCCGCAAAAGCTGCAGTGCAGCCTTATTCACAATAGCCAAGACAGTGAAGCAACCAAAATGTCCAACAACAGGTGAATGGATAAAGAAGAAGTGGTCCATGTAGACAATGGAATATTAGCCATGGAAAACAATGAACCATTGCTCTTTGAGGCACCACAAATGAGTCTGCAGATAATCATGAAAGATGAGGTAAGTTGGAAAGCAAAAGACCTGTATTCTATGATATCACTTATAGGCGTTATCTAATAACTGACACAAATGAACATATTTCCACAGAGAAAGACACTCACAGATTTAGAAAACAAACTATGCTCATCTAAAACGAAAGGTGGGGGGAATGGATAAATTAAGATTACTGTTACTATATGTATACAAACACATATTATATACATATCCCGAAAAGACCGACCATATAGCAAGGGAGGTCTGCGGAACCCTCTGTAACATTTTACATGGGAAGAGGATCTGTACTTGAATAGACATATATAATGTACAAATGAACCAGATTTTGTACACCTAGGACAAACAATATTCTAAGCTTTACCCCAATTAAAAAAAAAAATTAAAACCAAGAAGAAATAATGAGACATAAACTTATGGGGCTTTCTCCATGCACATTCCAATGTAATTTACAACCTAGCAACGCGACTTCCAGAAAGGCTCTGCTGCCCTAGTACCCAGATTTGGGGATGGAGAAATGCTGCCTGCTTCAGGTCACTTCCCACAACAGGAGCTTTAAAACCATTGCTAAAGGTCACTAAATATTCACAAAACTTGCAGTTCGGTAAATGACACCTGCTCTCTAAAAAAAGTCTGAGGTGGAAAATCGACCAAAAAATTCAAAAGAGGGCAACCTTCCAAGAAGACAATATCAAGAGTTATATTGTACTCCCAACTGTTTCCTTTTTTTAACAGAAATGAAAACGGCGGTGAAAAATGATGAGTTTTACGAATTCTCAAAGCCATGCAAACCCAAATTACAAAACCCTATCAGCTCACAGCAGCCAGTAGGGCCATTAGCATAAATGCTGCAAACAATAAATGCTGAAGCGATTGTGGAGAAATGCGTACCCTCGATTCTAAGGGGGACGTGGTAAGTGCCACTAATGAAAACACAAAGAAGGTGCTTTGAAAAGGGAAACACGGTGCTACCAGTCAGTCAATCACAACCACTGCTGGGCCTATCACCTGAGAAAATGAGAATCAAAAAGTCACAGGCTGGCAATCCTGCACTCCAACAATATTTACCATAGCCAACACTTGGAAGCAATGAAAATCTCCATCAACCGAGGAACGCACAAAGTAGAAGTGGTCCACGTACACAGTGGAAAATTACTCCAATAAAAAATAAAAATTAAATTTAAAAATCCAACAAAAGTAAGGAGACATCAGCTTGTGTGGGTTTGTCCGGGCACAGTCCACTCTAATTTATAACCGAGAAACACCACAGGCCGCAAGGCCTTTTCCCTAGTTACCAGGGTGGGGAACATAGAAAGGCTGCCGCCCTCTGGCAGTTACCTGCAAAAGCAGCTTTAAAGCCTGTGCTAATGGTCATTTCATAGGAACAAGTACTGCAGAACTGTAAATGAAACCTGCCCTCAAAATGTCTCGAGGGAGCTAATGGCCAAAACATTTCAAAATGTGACACATACTTTAAGAGAACACTTTGAAGAACTAAGGGGTAATCACAGCTTGAAAAATAAAAAGGACATGCCTTCAAGCTCAATTTCAATGGACTATGAGGCACATGCGAATTCAGCCCCAAAGAGGTATCAGCTCACACTTGTGAGAATAACCATCAGCAAGAAAACTACAAACAATAAATGCTGAAGGTGTTGTGGAGAAATGCATACCCTCAACTTCAAGGGGGACGGAAGTTGGAAAGGGCCACGAACTAGAACAGAACGGGGGTGCCTTAAAAACGTAAACATTGAGCTACCGTATGATCCAGCAGGCCCACTCTTCCACGTATAATCTAAGAAGAGAGAATTGGAAAGACACAGGCAGGCAAATCTGCATTGCACTGTATTACAATAGCCAAGATTTGGAAGTAACCAAAAAGACCACCAACAGATGGGTGGACAAAGAAGTACTCCTCCATGTACAGATGGAATATTCGCTAGTGTAAAAAATGAACCAATGCCATTTGCAGCGCCATAGATGAGCCTAGACGTAATCACGCCACGTGTAGTCAGTGAGAAAGCAAAAGACACATATCCTATCATATCACTTTTAGGACTTAGTTAAAAATTGATACCAATGAAGGTATTTCCACAGAGAAAGGCAATCACAGATTCATTAAAAAACTTATGGTTCACCAAATAGAAAGGGATGAGGATTGGATACATTACCATATTGGGGTTAACAGAGATATACAAACCATGTGAAATATATAATCACCAAAGACGTACGGAAGACCAGGAGAAGACTACTCAACATTGTGTCATAACCTACATGGGAAAAGGATGCGAGGAAGAAAAGATACACGTATATGTGTGAAAGACCCACATCTTGCACACCTAGAGCAAACCAACCAATGTAATCAAATCTGCTGGGATAAAAAATAAAAAGTAAATTACAAATATGAACAAGAAGTAATGAGACATAAACTTAAAGGGCTTTTTCCTGGCACATTCCATTCTAATTTACAACCTAGAACACCACTTCCATTAAGCCTCTGTTTCCCCAGTTACCAAATTTGGTAAAGGAGAAATGCTGCCACCTTGTGGCCGTGTCCTGCAAGAGCAGCTTTAAACTCACAGCTAATGGTTACTTAACATTCACAAGGACTCAGGGCTCTAAAGGACACCTGCCCTAAAAAATTGTGCTGAAGTAGGGAATGGACAAAAAAATTCAAAACAGGCAAATGTTTCAAGAAGAGAGTATGAAGAGTTACGTTTTACTCACGCTCTTTTTTAAAAAAAGGAAAATGGATAAAAACTCAACCTCAGGGTGTGTTAGACCCATGCAATCTAATCTACAAAAAGTTTCAACTTACACCAGTCGACTGACCATCAGCAAAAAGTATACGAACAATAAATGCTGAAGGGGTTTTAGAGAACTGTGTACCCTCTACCTGCTGGTGAGACGTAAAGGGGTAACAGCCAATAATGAGAACAGAAAGGAGCTGTGTTTAAAAGCAAAAATGGAGGTACCATTCAATCCCCAGGCGCACCATTGGACCTCTCACCTGAGAAGACAAGAATCGAGAAGACACAGGCCGCAAAAGCTGCAGTGCAGCCTTATTCACAATAGCCAAGACAGTGAAGCAACCAAAATGTCCAACAACAGGTGAATGGATAAAGAAGAAGTGGTCCATGTACACAATGGAATATTAGCCATGGAAAACAATGAACCATTGCTCTTTGAGGCACCACAAATGAGTCTGCAGATAATCATGAAAGATGAGGTAAGTTGGAAAGCAAAAGACCTGTATTCTATGATATCACTTATAGGCGTTATCTAATAACTGACACAAATGAACATATTTCCACAGAGAAAGACACTCACAGATTTAGAAAACAAACTATGCTCATCTAAAACGAAAGGTGGGGGGAATGGATAAATTAAGATTACTGTTACTATATGTATACAAACACATATTATATACATATCTCGAAAAGACCGACCATATAGCAAGGGAGGTCTGCGGAACCCTCTGTAACATTTTACATGGGAAGAGGATCTGTACTTGCATAGACATATATAATGTACAAATGAACCAGATTGTGTACACCTAGGACAAACAATATTCTAAGCTTTACCCCAATTAAAAAAAAAAATTAAAACCAAGAAGAAATAATGAGACATAAACTTATGGGGCTTTCTCCATGCACATTCCAATGTAATTTACAACCTAGCAACGCGACTTCCAGAAAGGCTCTGCTGCCTTAGTACCCAGATTTGGGGATGGAGAAATGCTGCCTGCTTCAGGTCACTTCCCACAACAGGAGCTTTAAAGCCATTGCTAAAGGTCACTAAATATTCACAAAACTTGCAGTTCGGTAAATGACACCTGCTCTCTAAAAAAAGTCTGAGGTGGAAAATCGACCAAAAAATTCAAAAGAGGGCAACCTTCCAAGAAGACAATATCAAGAGTTATATTGTACTCCCAACTGTTTCCTTTTTTTAACAGAAATGAAAACGGCGGTGAAAAATGATGAGTTTTACGAATTCTCAAAGCCATGCAAACCCAAATTACAAAACCCTATCAGCTCACAGCAGCCAGTAGGGCCATTAGCATAAATGCTGCAAACAATAAATGCTGAAGCGATTGTGGAGAAATGCGTACCCTCGATTCTAAGGGGGACATGGTAAGTGCCACTAATGAAAACACAAAGAAGGTGCTTTGAAAAGGGAAACACGGTGCTACCAGTCAGTCAATCACAACCACTGCTGGGCTTATCACCTGAGAAAATGAGAATCAAAAAGTCACAGGCTGGCAATCCTGCACTCCAACAATATTTACCATAGCCAACACTTGGAAGCAATGAAAATGTCCATCAACCGAGGAACGCACAAAGTAGAAGTGGTCCACGTACACAGTGGAAAATTACTCCAATAAAAAATAAAAATTAAATTTAAAAATCCAACAAAAGTAAGGAGACATCAGCTTGTGTGGGTTTGTCCGGGCACACTCCACTCTAATTTATAACCGAGAAACACCACAGGCCGCAAGGCCTTTTCCCTAGTTACCAGGGTGGGGAACATAGAAAGGCTGCCGCCCTCTGGCAGTTACCTGCAAAAGCAGCTTTAAAGCCTGTGCTAATGGTCATTTCATAGGAACAAGTACTGCAGAACTGTAAATGAAACCTGCCCTCAAAATGTCTCGAGGGAGCTAATGGCCAAAACATTTCAAAATGTGACACATACTTTAAGAGAACACTTTGAAGAACTAAGGGGTAATCACAGCTTGAAAAATAAAAAGGACATGCCTTCAAGCTCAATTTCAATGGACTATGAGGCACATGCGAATTCAGCCCCAAAGAGGTATCAGCTCACACTTGTGAGAATAACCATCAGCAAGAAAACTACAAACAATAAATGCTGAAGGTGTTGTGGAGAAATGCATACCCTCAACTTCAAGGGGGACGGAAGTTGGAAAGGGCCACGAACTAGAACAGAACGGGGGTGCCTTAAAAACGTAAACATTGAGCTACCGTATGATCCAGCAGGCCCACTCTTCCACGTATAATCTAAGAAGAGAGAATTGGAAAGACAGAGGCAGGCAAATCTGCATTGCACTGTATTACAATAGCCAAGATTTGGAAGTAACCAAAAAGACCACCAACAGATGGGTGGACAAAGAAGTACTCCTCCATGTACAGATGGAATATTCGCTAGTGTAAAAAATGAACCAATGCCATTTGCAGCGCCATAGATGAGCCTAGACGTAATCACGCCACGTGTAGTCAGTGAGAAAGCAAAAGACACATATCCTATCATATCACTTTTAGGAGTTAGTTAAAAATTGATACCAATGAAGGTATTTCCACAGAGAAAGGCAATCACAGATTCATTAAAAAACTTATGGTTCACCAAATAGAAAGGGATGAGGATTGGATACATTACCATATTGGGGTTAACAGAGATATACAAACCATGTGAAATATATAATCACCAAAGACGTACGGAAGACCAGGAGAAGACTACTCAACATTGTGTCATAACCTACATGGGAAAAGGATGCGAGGAAGAAAAGATACACGTATATGTGTGAAAGACCCACATCTTGCACACCTAGAGCAAACAAACCAATGTAATCAAATCTGCTGGGATAAAAAATAAAAAGTAAATTACAAATATGAACAAGAAGTAATGAGACATAAACTTAAAGGGCTTTTTCCTGGCACATTCCATTCTAATTTACAACCTAGAACACCACTTCCATTAAGCCTCTGTTTCCCCAGTTACCAAATTTGGTAAAGGAGAAATGCTGCCACCTTGTGGCCGTGTCCTGCAAGAGCAGCTTTAAACTCACAGCTAATGGTTACTTAACATTCACAAGGACTCAGGGCTCTAAAGGACACCTGCCCTAAAAAATTGTGCTGAAGTAGGGAATGGACAAAAAAATTCAAAACAGGCAAATGTTTCAAGAAGAGAGTATGAAGAGTTACGTTTTACTCACGCTCTTTTTTAAAAAAAGGAAAATGGATAAAAACTCAACCTCAGGGTGTGTTAGACCCATGCAATCTAATCTACAAAAAGTTTCAACTTACACCAGTCGACTGACCATCAGCAAAAAGTATACGAACAATAAATGCTGAAGGGGTTTTAGAGAACTGTGTACCCTCTACCTGCTGGTGAGACGTAAAGGGGTAACAGCCAATAATGAGAACAGAAAGGAGCTGTGTTTAAAAGCAAAAATGGAGGTACCATTCAATCCCCAGGCGCACCATTGGACCTCTCACCTGAGAAGACAAGAATCGAGAAGACACAGGCCGCAAAAGCTGCAGTGCAGCCTTATTCACAATAGCCAAGACAGTGAAGCAACCAAAATGTCCAACAACAGGTGAATGGATAAAGAAGAAGTGGTCCATGTACACAATGGAATATTAGCCATGGAAAACAATGAACCATTGCTCTTTGAGGCACCACAAATGAGTCTGCAGATAATCATGAAAGATGAGGTAAGTTGGAAAGCAAAAGACCTGTATTCTATGATATCACTTATAGGCGTTATCTAATAACTGACACAAATGAACATATTTCCACAGAGAAAGACACTCACAGATTTAGAAAACAAACTATGCTCATCTAAAACGAAAGGTGGGGGGAATGGATAAATTAAGATTACTGTTACTATATGTATACAAACACATATTATATACATATCTCGAAAAGACCGACCATATAGCAAGGGAGGTCTGCGGAACCCTCTGTAACATTTTACATGGGAAGAGGATCTGTACTTGCATAGACATATATAATGTACAAATGAACCAGATTGTGTACACCTAGGACAAACAATATTCTAAGCTTTACCCCAATTAAAAAAAAAAATTAAAACCAAGAAGAAATAATGAGACATAAACTTATGGGGCTTTCTCCATGCACATTCCAATGTAATTTACAACCTAGCAACGCGACTTCCAGAAAGGCTCTGCTGCCCTAGTACCCAGATTTGGGGATGGAGAAATGCTGCCTGCTTCAGGTCACTTCCCACAACAGGAGCTTTAAAACCATTGCTAAAGGTCACTAAATATTCACAAAACTTGCAGTTCGGTAAATGACACCTGCTCTCTAAAAAAAGTCTGAGGTGGAAAATCGACCAAAAAATTCAAAAGAGGGCAACCTTCCAAGAAGACAATATCAAGAGTTATATTGTACTCCCAACTGTTTCCTTTTTTTAACAGAAATGAAAACGGCGGTGAAAAATGATGAGTTTTACGAATTCTCAAAGCCATGCAAACCCAAATTACAAAACCCTATCAGCTCACAGCAGCCAGTAGGGCCATTAGCATAAATGCTGCAAACAATAAATGCTGAAGCGATTGTGGAGAAATGCGTACCCTCGATTCTAAGGGGGACGTGGTAAGTGCCACTAATGAAAACACAAAGAAGGTGCTTTGAAAAGGGAAACACGGTGCTACCAGTCAGTCAATCACAACCACTGCTGGGCCTATCACCTGAGAAAATGAGAATCAAAAAGTCACAGGCTGGCAATCCTGCACTCCAACAATATTTACCATAGCCAACACTTGGAAGCAATGAAAATGTCCATCAACCGAGGAACGCACAAAGTAGAAGTGGTCCACGTACACAGTGGAAAATTACTCCAATAAAAAATAAAAATTAAATTTAAAAATCCAACAAAAGTAAGGAGACATCAGCTTGTGTGGGTTTGTCCGGGCACACTCCACTCTAATTTATAACCGAGAAACACCACAGGCCGCAAGGCCTTTTCCCTAGTTACCAGGGTGGGGAACATAGAAAGGCTGCCGCCCTCTGGCAGTTACCTGCAAAAGCAGCTTTAAAGCCTGTGCTAATGGTCATTTCATAGGAACAAGTACTGCAGAACTGTAAATGAAACCTGCCCTCAAAATGTCTCGAGGGAGCTAATGGCCAAAACATTTCAAAATGTGACACATACTTTAAGAGAACACTTTGAAGAACTAAGGGGTAATCACAGCTTGAAAAATAAAAAGGACATGCCTTCAAGCTCAATTTCAATGGACTATGAGGCACATGCGAATTCAGCCCCAAAGAGGTATCAGCTCACACTTGTGAGAATAACCATCAGCAAGAAAACTACAAACAATAAATGCTGAAGGTGTTGTGGAGAAATGCATACCCTCAACTTCAAGGGGGACGGAAGTTGGAAAGGGCCACGAACTAGAACAGAACGGGGGTGCCTTAAAAACGTAAACATTGAGCTACCGTATGATCCAGCAGGCCCACTCTTCCACGTATAATCTAAGAAGAGAGAATTGGAAAGACAGAGGCAGGCAAATCTGCATTGCACTGTATTACAATAGCCAAGATTTGGAAGTAACCAAAAAGACCACCAACAGATGGGTGGACAAAGAAGTACTCCTCCATGTACAGATGGAATATTCGCTAGTGTAAAAAATGAACCAATGCCATTTGCAGCGCCATAGATGAGCCTAGACGTAATCACGCCACGTGTAGTCAGTGAGAAAGCAAAAGACACATATCCTATCATATCACTTTTAGGAGTTAGTTAAAAATTGATACCAATGAAGGTATTTCCACAGAGAAAGGCAATCACAGATTCATTAAAAAACTTATGGTTCACCAAATAGAAAGGGATGAGGATTGGATACATTACCATATTGGGGTTAACAGAGATATACAAACCATGTGAAATATATAATCACCAAAGACGTACGGAAGACCAGGAGAAGACTACTCAACATTGTGTCATAACCTACATGGGAAAAGGATGCGAGGAAGAAAAGATACACGTATATGTGTGAAAGACCCACATCTTGCACACCTAGAGCAAACCAACCAATGTAATCAAATCTGCTGGGATAAAAAATAAAAAGTAAATTACAAATATGAACAAGAAGTAATGAGACATAAACTTAAAGGGCTTTTTCCTGGCACATTCCATTCTAATTTACAACCTAGAACACCACTTCCATTAAGCCTCTGTTTCCCCAGTTACCAAATTTGGTAAAGGAGAAATGCTGCCACCTTGTGGCCGTGTCCTGCAAGAGCAGCTTTAAACTCACAGCTAATGGTTACTTAACATTCACAAGGACTCAGGGCTCTAAAGGACACCTGCCCTAAAAAATTGTGCTGAAGTAGGGAATGGACAAAAAAATTCAAAACAGGCAAATGTTTCAAGAAGAGAGTATGAAGAGTTACGTTTTACTCACGCTCTTTTTTAAAAAAAGGAAAATGGATAAAAACTCAACCTCAGGGTGTGTTAGACCCATGCAATCTAATCTACAAAAAGTTTCAACTTACACCAGTCGACTGACCATCAGCAAAAAGTATACGAACAATAAATGCTGAAGGGGTTTTAGAGAACTGTGTACCCTCTACCTGCTGGTGAGACGTAAAGGGGTAACAGCCAATAATGAGAACAGAAAGGAGCTGTGTTTAAAAGCAAAAATGGAGGTACCATTCAATCCCCAGGCGCACCATTGGACCTCTCACCTGAGAAGACAAGAATCGAGAAGACACAGGCCGCAAAAGCTGCAGTGCAGCCTTATTCACAATAGCCAAGACAGTGAAGCAACCAAAATGTCCAACAACAGGTGAATGGATAAAGAAGAAGTGGTCCATGTACACAATGGAATATTAGCCATGGAAAACAATGAACCATTGCTCTTTGAGGCACCACAAATGAGTCTGCAGATAATCATGAAAGATGAGGTAAGTTGGAAAGCAAAAGACCTGTATTCTATGATATCACTTATAGGCGTTATCTAATAACTGACACAAATGAACATATTTCCACAGAGAAAGACACTCACAGATTTAGAAAACAAACTATGCTCATCTAAAACGAAAGGTGGGGGGAATGGATAAATTAAGATTACTGTTACTATATGTATACAAACACATATTATATACATATCTCGAAAAGACCGACCATATAGCAAGGGAGGTCTGCGGAACCCTCTGTAACATTTTACATGGGAAGAGGATCTGTACTTGCATAGACATATATAATGTACAAATGAACCAGATTGTGTACACCTAGGACAAACAATATTCTAAGCTTTACCCCAATTAAAAAAAAAATTAAAACCAAGAAGAAATAATGAGACATAAACTTATGGGGCTTTCTCCATGCACATTCCAATGTAATTTACAACCTAGCAACGCGACTTCCAGAAAGGCTCTGCTGCCCTAGTACCCAGATTTGGGGATGGAGAAATGCTGCCTGCTTCAGGTCACTTCCCACAACAGGAGCTTTAAAACCATTGCTAAAGGTCACTAAATATTCACAAAACTTGCAGTTCGGTAAATGACACCTGCTCTCTAAAAAAAGTCTGAGGTGGAAAATCGACCAAAAAATTCAAAAGAGGGCAACCTTCCAAGAAGACAATATCAAGAGTTATATTGTACTCCCAACTGTTTCCTTTTTTTAACAGAAATGAAAACGGCGGTGAAAAATGATGAGTTTTACGAATTCTCAAAGCCATGCAAACCCAAATTACAAAACCCTATCAGCTCACAGCAGCCAGTAGGGCCATTAGCATAAATGCTGCAAACAATAAATGCTGAAGCGATTGTGGAGAAATGCGTACCCTCGATTCTAAGGGGGACATGGTAAGTGCCACTAATGAAAACACAAAGAAGGTGCTTTGAAAAGGGAAACACGGTGCTACCAGTCAGTCAATCACAACCACTGCTGGGCTTATCACCTGAGAAAATGAGAATCAAAAAGTCACAGGCTGGCAAACCTGCACTCCAACAATATTTACCATAGCCAACACTTGGAAGCAATGAAAATCTCCATCAACCGAGGAACGCACAAAGTAGAAGTGGTCCACGTACACAGTGGAAAATTACTCCAATAAAAAATAAAAATTAAATTTAAAAATCCAACAAAAGTAAGGAGACATCAGCTTGTGTGGGTTTGTCCGGGCACAGTCCACTCTAATTTATAACCGAGAAACACCACAGGCCGCAAGGCCTTTTCCCTAGTTACCAGGGTGGGGAACATAGAAAGGCTGCCGCCCTCTGGCAGTTACCTGCAAAAGCAGCTTTAAAGCCTGTGCTAATGGTCATTTCATAGGAACAAGTACTGCAGAACTGTAAATGAAACCTGCCCTCAAAATGTCTCGAGGGAGCTAATGGCCAAAACATTTCAAAATGTGACACATACTTTAAGAGAACACTTTGAAGAACTAAGGGGTAATCACAGCTTGAAAAATAAAAAGGACATGCCTTCAAACTCAATTTCAATGGACTATGAGGCACATGCGAATTCAGCCCCAAAGAGGTATCAGCTCACACTTGTGAGAATAACCATCAGCAAGAAAACTACAAACAATAAATGCTGAAGGTGTTGTGGAGAAATGCATACCCTCAACTTCAAGGGGGACGGAAGTTGGAAAGGGCCACGAACTAGAACAGAACGGGGGTGCCTTAAAAACGTAAACATTGAGCTACCGTATGATCCAGCAGGCCCACTCTTCCACGTATAATCTAAGAAGAGAGAATTGGAAAGACAGAGGCAGGCAAATCTGCATTGCACTGTATTACAATAGCCAAGATTTGGAAGTAACCAAAAAGACCACCAACAGATGGGTGGACAAAGAAGTACTCCTCCATGTACAGATGGAATATTCGCTAGTGTAAAAAATGAACCAATGCCATTTGCAGCGCCATAGATGAGCCTAGACGTAATCACGCCACGTGTAGTCAGTGAGAAAGCAAAAGACACATATCCTATCATATCACTTTTAGGAGTTAGTTAAAAATTGATACCAATGAAGGTATTTCCACAGAGAAAGGCAATCACAGATTCATTAAAAAACTTATGGTTCACCAAATAGAAAGGGATGAGGATTGGATACATTACCATATTGGGGTTAACAGAGATATACAAACCATGTGAAATATATAATCACCAAAGACGTACGGAAGACCAGGAGAAGACTACTCAACATTGTGTCATAACCTACATGGGAAAAGGATGCGAGGAAGAAAAGATACACGTATATGTGTGAAAGACCCACATCTTGCACACCTAGAGCAAACCAACCAATGTAATCAAATCTGCTGGGATAAAAAATAAAAAGTAAATTACAAATATGAACAAGAAGTAATGAGACATAAACTTAAAGGGCTTTTTCCTGGCACATTCCATTCTAATTTACAACCTAGAACACCACTTCCATTAAGCCTCTGTTTCCCCAGTTACCAAATTTGGTAAAGGAGAAATGCTGCCACCTTGTGGCCGTGTCCTGCAAGAGCAGCTTTAAACTCACAGCTAATGGTTACTTAACATTCACAAGGACTCAGGGCTCTAAAGGACACCTGCCCTAAAAAATTGTGCTGAAGTAGGGAATGGACAAAAAAATTCAAAACAGGCAAATGTTTCAAGAAGAGAGTATGAAGAGTTACGTTTTACTCACGCTCTTTTTTAAAAAAAGGAAAATGGATAAAAACTCAACCTCAGGGTGTGTTAGACCCATGCAATCTAATCTACAAAAAGTTTCAACTTACACCAGTCGACTGACCATCAGCAAAAAGTATACGAACAATAAATGCTGAAGGGGTTTTAGAGAACTGTGTACCCTCTACCTGCTGGTGAGACGTAAAGGGGTAACAGCCAATAATGAGAACAGAAAGGAGCTGTGTTTAAAAGCAAAAATGGAGGTACCATTCAATCCCCAGGCGCACCATTGGACCTCTCACCTGAGAAGACAAGAATCGAGAAGACACAGGCCGCAAAAGCTGCAGTGCAGCCTTATTCACAATAGCCAAGACAGTGAAGCAACCAAAATGTCCAACAACAGGTGAATGGATAAAGAAGAAGTGGTCCATGTACACAATGGAATATTAGCCATGGAAAACAATGAACCATTGCTCTTTGAGGCACCACAAATGAGTCTGCAGATAATCATGAAAGATGAGGTAAGTTGGAAAGCAAAAGACCTGTATTCTATGATATCACTTATAGGCGTTATCTAATAACTGACACAAATGAACATATTTCCACAGAGAAAGACACTCACAGATTTAGAAAACAAACTATGCTCATCTAAAACGAAAGGTGGGGGGAATGGATAAATTAAGATTACTGTTACTATATGTATACAAACACATATTATATACATATCTCGAAAAGACCGACCATATAGCAAGGGAGGTCTGCGGAACCCTCTGTAACATTTTACATGGGAAGAGGATCTGTACTTGCATAGACATATATAATGTACAAATGAACCAGATTGTGTACACCTAGGACAAACAATATTCTAAGCTTTACCCCAATTAAAAAAAAAAATTAAAACCAAGAAGAAATAATGAGACATAAACTTATGGGGCTTTCTCCATGCACATTCCAATGTAATTTACAACCTAGCAACGCGACTTCCAGAAAGGCTCTGCTGCCCTAGTACCCAGATTTGGGGATGGAGAAATGCTGCCTGCTTCAGGTCACTTCCCACAACAGGAGCTTTAAAACCATTGCTAAAGGTCACTAAATATTCACAAAACTTGCAGTTCGGTAAATGACACCTGCTCTCTAAAAAAAGTCTGAGGTGGAAAATCGACCAAAAAATTCAAAAGAGGGCAACCTTCCAAGAAGACAATATCAAGAGTTATATTGTACTCCCAACTGTTTCCTTTTTTTAACAGAAATGAAAACGGCGGTGAAAAATGATGAGTTTTACGAATTCTCAAAGCCATGCAAACCCAAATTACAAAACCCTATCAGCTCACAGCAGCCAGTAGGGCCATTAGCATAAATGCTGCAAACAATAAATGCTGAAGCGATTGTGGAGAAATGCGTACCCTCGATTCTAAGGGGGACGTGGTAAGTGCCACTAATGAAAACACAAAGAAGGTGCTTTGAAAAGGGAAACACGGTGCTACCAGTCAGTCAATCACAACCACTGCTGGGCCTATCACCTGAGAAAATGAGAATCAAAAAGTCACAGGCTGGCAATCCTGCACTCCAACAATATTTACCATAGCCAACACTTGGAAGCAATGAAAATCTCCATCAACCGAGGAACGCACAAAGTAGAAGTGGTCCACGTACACAGTGGAAAATTACTCCAATAAAAAATAAAAATTAAATTTAAAAATCCAACAAAAGTAAGGAGACATCAGCTTGTGTGGGTTTGTCCGGGCACAGTCCACTCTAATTTATAACCGAGAAACACCACAGGCCGCAAGGCCTTTTCCCTAGTTACCAGGGTGGGGAACATAGAAAGGCTGCCGCCCTCTGGCAGTTACCTGCAAAAGCAGCTTTAAAGCCTGTGCTAATGGTCATTTCATAGGAACAAGTACTGCAGAACTGTAAATGAAACCTGCCCTCAAAATGTCTCGAGGGAGCTAATGGCCAAAACATTTCAAAATGTGACACATACTTTAAGAGAATACTTTGAAGAACTAAGGGGTAATCACAGCTTGAAAAATAAAAAGGACATGCCTTCAAGCTCAATTTCAATGGACTATGAGGCACATGCGAATTCAGCCCCAAAGAGGTATCAGCTCACACTTGTGAGAATAACCATCAGCAAGAAAACTACAAACAATAAATGCTGAAGGTGTTGTGGAGAAATGCATACCCTCAACTTCAAGGGGGACGGAAGTTGGAAAGGGCCACGAACTAGAACAGAACGGGGGTGCCTTAAAAACGTAAACATTGAGCTACCGTATGATCCAGTAGGCCCACTCTTCCACGTATAATCTAAGAAGAGAGAATTGGAAAGACACAGGCAGGCAAATCTGCATTGCACTGTATTACAATAGCCAAGATTTGGAAGTAACCAAAAAGACCACCAACAGATGGGTGGACAAAGAAGTACTCCTCCATGTACAGATGGAATATTCGCTAGTGTAAAATATGAACCAATGCCATTTGCAGCGCCATAGATGAGCCTAGACGTAATCACGCCACGTGTAGTCAGTGAGAAAGCAAAAGACACATATCCTATCATATCACTTTTAGGACTTAGTTAAAAATTGATACCAATGAAGGTATTTCCACAGAGAAAGGCAATCACAGATTCATTAAAAAACTTATGGTTCACCAAATAGAAAGGGATGAGGATTGGATACATTACCATATTGGGGTTAACAGAGATATACAAACCATGTGAAATATATAATCACCAAAGACGTACGGAAGACCAGGAGAAGACTACTCAACATTGTGTCATAACCTACATGGGAAAAGGATGCGAGGAAGAAAAGATACACGTATATGTGTGAAAGACCCACATCTTGCACACCTAGAGCAAACCAACCAATGTAATCAAATCTGCTGGGATAAAAAATAAAAAGTAAATTACAAATATGAACAAGAAGTAATGAGACATAAACTTAAAGGGCTTTTTCCTGGCACATTCCATTCTAATTTACAACCTAGAACACCACTTCCATTAAGCCTCTGTTTCCCCAGTTACCAAATTTGGTAAAGGAGAAATGCTGCCACCTTGTGGCCGTGTCCTGCAAGAGCAGCTTTAAACTCACAGCTAATGGTTACTTAACATTCACAAGGACTCAGGGCTCTAAAGGACACCTGCCCTAAAAAATTGTGCTGAAGTAGGGAATGGACAAAAAAATTCAAAACAGGCAAATGTTTCAAGAAGAGAGTATGAAGAGTTACGTTTTACTCACGCTCTTTTTTAAAAAAAGGAAAATGGATAAAAACTCAACCTCAGGGTGTGTTAGACCCATGCAATCTAATCTAGAAAAAGTTTCAACTTACACCAGTCGACTGACCATCAGCAAAAAGTATACGAACAATAAATGCTGAAGGGGTTTTAGAGAACTGTGTACCCTCTACCTGCTGGTGAGACGTAAAGGGGTAACAGCCAATAATGAGAACAGAAAGGAGCTGTGTTTAAAAGCAAAAATGGAGGTACCATTCAATCCCCAGGCGCACCATTGGACCTCTCACCTGAGAAGACAAGAATCGAGAAGACACAGGCCGCAAAAGCTGCAGTGCAGCCTTATTCACAATAGCCAAGACAGTGAAGCAACCAAAATGTCCAACAACAGGTGAATGGATAAAGAAGAAGTGGTCCATGTACACAATGGAATATTAGCCATGGAAAACAATGAACCATTGCTCTTTGAGGCACCACAAATGAGTCTGCAGATAATCATGAAAGATGAGGTAAGTTGGAAAGCAAAAGACCTGTATTCTATGATATCACTTATAGGCGTTATCTAATAACTGACACAAATGAACATATTTCCACAGAGAAAGACACTCACAGATTTAGAAAACAAACTATGCTCATCTAAAACGAAAGGTGGGGGGAATGGATAAATTAAGATTACTGTTACTATATGTATACAAACACATATTATATACATATCTCGAAAAGACCGACCATATAGCAAGGGAGGTCTGCGGAACCCTCTGTAACATTTTACATGGGAAGAGGATCTGTACTTGCATAGACATATATAATGTACAAATGAACCAGATTGTGTACACCTAGGACAAACAATATTCTAAGCTTTACCCCAATTAAAAAAAAAATTAAAACCAAGAAGAAATAATGAGACATAAACTTATGGGGCTTTCTCCATGCACATTCCAATGTAATTTACAACCTAGCAACGCGACTTCCAGAAAGGCTCTGCTGCCCTAGTACCCAGATTTGGGGATGGAGAAATGCTGCCTGCTTCAGGTCACTTCCCACAACAGGAGCTTTAAAACCATTGCTAAAGGTCACTAAATATTCACAAAACTTGCATTTCGGTAAATGACACCTGCTCTCTAAAAAAAGTCTGAGGTGGAAAATCGACCAAAAAATTCAAAAGAGGGCAACCTTCCAAGAAGACAATATCAAGAGTTATATTGTACTCCCAACTGTTTCCTTTTTTTAACAGAAATGAAAACGGCGGTGAAAAATGATGAGTTTTACGAATTCTCAAAGCCATGCAAACCCAAATTACAAAACCCTATCAGCTCACAGCAGCCAGTAGGGCCATTAGCATAAATGCTGCAAACAATAAATGCTGAAGCGATTGTGGAGAAATGCGTACCCTCGATTCTAAGGGGGACGTGGTAAGTGCCACTAATGAAAACACAAAGAAGGTGCTTTGAAAAGGGAAACACGGTGCTACCAGTCAGTCAATCACAACCACTGCTGGGCCTATCACCTGAGAAAATGAGAATCAAAAAGTCACAGGCTGGCAATCCTGCACTCCAACAATATTTACCATAGCCAACACTTGGAAGCAATGAAAATGTCCATCAACCGAGGAACGCACAAAGTAGAAGTGGTCCACGTACACAGTGGAAAATTACTCCAATAAAAAATAAAAATTAAATTTAAAAATCCAACAAAAGTAAGGAGACATCAGCTTGTGTGGGTTTGTCCGGGCACACTCCACTCTAATTTATAACCGAGAAACACCACAGGCCGCAAGGGCTTTTCCCTAGTTACCAGGGTGGGGAACATAGAAAGGCTGCCGCCCTCTGGCAGTTACCTGCAAAAGCAGCTTTAAAGCCTGTGCTAATGGTCATTTCATAGGAACAAGTACTGCAGAACTGTAAATGAAACCTGCCCTCAAAATGTCTCGAGGGAGCTAATGGCCAAAACATTTCAAAATGTGACACATACTTTAAGAGAACACTTTGTAGAACTAAGGGGTAATCACAGCTTGAAAAATAAAAAGGACATGCCTTCAAGCTCAATTTCAATGGACTATGAGGTACATGCGAATTCAGCCCCAAAGAGGTATCAGCTCACACTTGTCAGAATAACCATCAGCAAGAAAACTACAAACAATAAATGCTGAAGGTGTTGTGGAGAAATGCATACCCTCAACTTCAAGGGGGACGGAAGTTGGAAAGGGCCACGAACTAGAACAGAATGGGGGTGCCTTAAAAACGTAAACATTGAGCTACCGTATGATCCAGCAGGCCCACTCTTCCACGTATAATCTAAGAAGAGAGAATTGGAAAGACAGAGGCAGGCAAATCTGCATTGCACTGTATTACAATAGCCAAGATTTGGAAGTAACCAAAAAGACCACCAAGAGATGGGTGGACAAAGAAGTACTCCTCCATGTACAGATGGAATATTCGCTAGTGTAAAAAATGAACCAATGCCATTTGCAGCGCCATAGATGAGCCTAGACGTAATCACGCCACGTGTAGTCAGTGAGAAAGCAAAAGACACATATCCTATCATATCACTTTTAGGAGTTAGTTAAAAATTGATACCAATGAAGGTATTTCCACAGAGAAAGGCAATCACAGATTCATTAAAAAACTTATGGTTCACCAAATAGAAAGGGATGAGGATTGGATACATTACCATATTGGGGTTAACAGAGATATACAAACCATGTGAAATATATAATCACCAAAGACGTACGGAAGACCAGGAGAAGACTACTCAACATTGTGTCATAACCTACATGGGAAAAGGATGCGAGGAAGAAAAGATACACGTATATGTGTGAAAGACCCACATCTTGCACACCTAGAGCAAACCAACCAATGTAATCAAATCTGCTGGGATAAAAAATAAAAAGTAAATTACAAATATGAACAAGAAGTAATGAGACATAAACTTAAAGGGCTTTTTCCTGGCACATTCCATTCTAATTTACAACCTAGAACACCACCTCCATTAAGCCTCTGTTTCCCCAGTTACCAAATTTGGTAAAGGAGAAATGCTGCCACCTTGTGGCCGTGTCCTGCAAGAGCAGCTTTAAACTCACAGCTAATGGTTACTTAACATTCACAAGGACTCAGGGCTCTAAAGGACACCTGCCCTAAAAAATTGTGCTGAAGTAGGGAATGGACAAAAAAATTCAAAACAGGCAAATGTTTCAAGAAGAGAGTATGAAGAGTTACGTTTTACTCACGCTCTTTTTTAAAAAAAGGAAAATGGATAAAAACTCAACCTCAGGGTGTGTTAGACCCATGCAATCTAATCTACAAAAAGTTTCAACTTACACCAGTCGACTGACCATCAGCAAAAAGTATACGAACAATAAATGCTGAAGGGGTTTTAGAGAACTGTGTACCCTCTACCTGCTGGTGAGACGTAAAGGGGTAACAGCCAATAATGAGAACAGAAAGGAGCTGTGTTTAAAAGCAAAAATGGAGGTACCATTCAATCCCCAGGCGCACCATTGGACCTCTCACCTGAGAAGACAAGAATCGAGAAGACACAGGCCGCAAAAGCTGCAGTGCAGCCTTATTCACAATAGCCAAGACAGTGAAGCAACCAAAATGTCCAACAACAGGTGAATGGATAAAGAAGAAGTGGTCCATGTACACAATGGAATATTAGCCATGGAAAACAATGAACCATTGCTCTTTGAGGCACCACAAATGAGTCTGCAGATAATCATGAAAGATGAGGTAAGTTGGAAAGCAAAAGACCTGTATTCTATGATATCACTTATAGGCGTTATCTAATAACTGACACAAATGAACATATTTCCACAGAGAAAGACACTCACAGATTTAGAAAACAAACTATGCTCATCTAAAACGAAAGGTGGGGGGAATGGATAAATTAAGATTACTGTTACTATATGTATACAAACACATATTATATACATATCTCGAAAAGACCGACCATATAGCAAGGGAGGTCTGCGGAACCCTCTGTAACATTTTACATGGGAAGAGGATCTGTACTTGCATAGACATATATAATGTACAAATGAACCAGATTGTGTACACCTAGGACAAACAATATTCTAAGCTTTACCCCAATTAAAAAAAAAAATTAAAACCAAGAAGAAATAATGAGACATAAACTTATGGGGCTTTCTCCATGCACATTCCAATGTAATTTACAACCTAGCAACGCGACTTCCAGAAAGGCTCTGCTGCCCTAGTACCCAGATTTGGGGATGGAGAAATGCTGCCTGCTTCAGGTCACTTCCCACAACAGGAGCTTTAAAACCATTGCTAAAGGTCACTAAATATTCACAAAACTTGCATTTCGGTAAATGACACCTGCTCTCTAAAAAAAGTCTGAGGTGGAAAATCGACCAAAAAATTCAAAAGAGGGCAACCTTCCAAGAAGAAAATATCAAGAGTTATATTGTACTCCCAACTGTTTCCTTTTTTTAACAGAAATGAAAACGGTGGTGAAAAATGATGAGTTTTACGAATTCTCAAAGCCATGCAAACCCAAATTACAAAACCCTATCAGCTCACAGCAGCCAGTAGGGCCATTAGCATAAATGCTGCAAACAATAAATGCTGAAGCGATTGTGGAGAAATGCGTACCCTCGATTCTAAGGGGGACGTGGTAAGTGCCACTAATGAAAACACAAAGAAGGTGCTTTGAAAAGGGAAACACGGTGCTACCAGTCAGTCAATCACAACCACTGCTGGGCCTATCACCTGAGAAAATGAGAATCAAAAAGTCACAGGCTGGCAATCCTGCACTCCAACAATATTTACCATAGCCAACACTTGGAAGCAATGAAAATGTCCATCAACCGAGGAACGCACAAAGTAGAAGTGGTCCACGTACACAGTGGAAAATTACTCCAATAAAAAATAAAAATTAAATTTAAAAATCCAACAAAAGTAAGGAGACATCAGCTTGTGTGGGTTTGTCCGGGCACACTCCACTCTAATTTATAACCGAGAAACACCACAGGCCGCAAGGGCTTTTCCCTAGTTACCAGGGTGGGGAACATAGAAAGGCTGCCGCCCTCTGGCAGTTACCTGCAAAAGCAGCTTTAAAGCCTGTGCTAATGGTCATTTCATAGGAACAAGTACTGCAGAACTGTAAATGAAACCTGCCCTCAAAATGTCTCGAGGGAGCTAATGGCCAAAACATTTCAAAATGTGACACATACTTTAAGAGAACACTTTGAAGAACTAAGGGGTAATCACAGCTTGAAAAATAAAAAGGACATGCCTTCAAGCTCAATTTCAATGGACTATGAGGCACATGCGAATTCAGCCCCAAAGAGGTATCAGCTCACACTTGTCAGAATAACCATCAGCAAGAAAATTACAAACAATAAATGCTGAAGGTGTTGTGGAGAAATGCATACCCTCAACTTCAAGGGGGACGGAAGTTGGAAAGGGCCACGAACTAGAACAGAATGGGGGTGCCTTAAAAACGTAAACATTGAGCTACCGTATGATCTAAGAAGAGAGAATTGGAAAGACACAGGCAGGCAAATCTGCATTGCACTGTATTACAATAGCCAAGATTTGGAAGTAACCAAAAAGACCACCAAGAGATGGGTGGACAAAGAAGTACTCCTCCATGTACAGATGGAATATTCGCTAGTGTAAAAAATGAACCAATGCCATTTGCAGCGCCATAGATGAGCCTAGACGTAATCACGCCACGTGTAGTCAGTGAGAAAGCAAAAGACACATATCCTATCATATCACTTTTAGGAGTTAGTTAAAAATTGATACCAATGAAGGTATTTCCACAGAGAAAGGCAATCACAGATTCATTAAAAAACTTATGGTTCACCAAATAGAAAGGGATGAGGATTGGATACATTACCATATTGGGGTTAACAGAGATATACAAACCATGTGAAATATATAATCACCAAAGACGTACGGAAGACCAGGAGAAGACTACTCAACATTGTGTCATAACCTACATGGGAAAAGGATGCGAGGAAGAAAAGATACACGTATATGTGTGAAAGACCCACATCTTGCACACCTAGAGCAAACCAACCAATGTAATCAAATCTGCTGGGATAAAAAATAAAAAGTAAATTACAAATATGAACAAGAAGTAATGAGACATAAACTTAAAGGGCTTTTTCCTGGCACATTCCATTCTAATTTACAACCTAGAACACCACTTCCATTAAGCCTCTGTTTCCCCAGTTACCAAATTTGGTAAAGGAGAAATGCTGCCACCTTGTGGCCGTGTCCTGCAAGAGCAGCTTTAAACTCACAGCTAATGGTTACTTAACATTCACAAGGACTCAGGGCTCTAAAGGACACCTGCCCTAAAAAATTGTGCTGAAGTAGGGAATGGACAAAAAAATTCAAAACAGGCAAATGTTTCAAGAAGAGAGTATGAAGAGTTACGTTTTACTCACGCTCTTTTTTAAAAAAAGGAAAATGGATAAAAACTCAACCTCAGGGTGTGTTAGACCCATGCAATCTAATCTACAAAAAGTTTCAACTTACACCAGTCGACTGACCATCAGCAAAAAGTATACGAACAATAAATGCTGAAGGGGTTTTAGAGAACTGTGTACCCTCTACCTGCTGGTGAGACGTAAAGGGGTAACAGCCAATAATGAGAACAGAAAGGAGCTGTGTTTAAAAGCAAAAATGGAGGTACCATTCAATCCCCAGGCGCACCATTGGACCTCTCACCTGAGAAGACAAGAATCGAGAAGACACAGGCCGCAAAAGCTGCAGTGCAGCCTTATTCACAATAGCCAAGACAGTGAAGCAACCAAAATGTCCAACAACAGGTGAATGGATAAAGAAGAAGTGGTCCATGTACACAATGGAATATTAGCCATGGAAAACAATGAACCATTGCTCTTTGAGGCACCACAAATGAGTCTGCAGATAATCATGAAAGATGAGGTAAGTTGGAAAGCAAAAGACCTGTATTCTATGATATCACTTATAGGCGTTATCTAATAACTGACACAAATGAACATATTTCCACAGAGAAAGACACTCACAGATTTAGAAAACAAACTATGCTCATCTAAAACGAAAGGTGGGGGGAATGGATAAATTAAGATTACTGTTACTATATGTATACAAACACATATTATATATATATCTCGAAAAGACCGACCATATAGCAAGGGAGGTCTGCGGAACCCTCTGTAACATTTTACATGGGAAGAGGATCTGTACTTGCATAGACATATATAATGTACAAATGAACCAGATTGTGTACACCTAGGACAAACAATATTCTAAGCTTTACCCCAATTAAAAAAAAAAATTAAAACCAAGAAGAAATAATGAGACATAAACTTATGGGGCTTTCTCCATGCACATTCCAATGTAATTTACAACCTAGCAACGCGACTTCCAGAAAGGCTCTGCTGCCCTAGTACCCAGATTTGGGGATGGAGAAATGCTGCCTGCTTCAGGTCACTTCCCACAACAGGAGCTTTAAAACCATTGCTAAAGGTCACTAAATATTCACAAAACTTGCAGTTCGGTAAATGACACCTGCTCTCTAAAAAAAGTCTGAGGTGGAAAATCGACCAAAAAATTCAAAAGAGGGCAACCTTCCAAGAAGACAATATCAAGAGTTATATTGTACTCCCAACTGTTTCCTTTTTTTAACAGAAATGAAAACGGTGGTGAAAAATGATGAGTTTTACGAATTCTCAAAGCCATGCAAACCCAAATTACAAAACCCTATCAGCTCACAGCAGCCAGTAGGGCCATTAGCATAAATGCTGCAAACAATAAATGCTGAAGCGATTGTGGAGAAATGCGTACCCTCGATTCTAAGGGGGACGTGGTAAGTGCCACTAATGAAAACACAAAGAAGGTGCTTTGAAAAGGGAAACACGGTGCTACCAGTCAGTCAATCACAACCACTGCTGGGCCTATCACCTGAGAAAATGAGAATCAAAAAGTCACAGGCTGGCAATCCTGCACTCCAACAATATTTACCATAGCCAACACTTGGAAGCAATGAAAATGTCCATCAACCGAGGAACGCACAAAGTAGAAGTGGTCCACGTACACAGTGGAAAATTACTCCAATAAAAAATAAAAATTAAATTTAAAAATCCAACAAAAGTAAGGAGACATCAGCTTGTGTGGGTTTGTCCGGGCACACTCCACTCTAATTTATAACCGAGAAACACCACAGGCCGCAAGGCCTTTTCCCTAGTTACCAGGGTGGGGAACATAGAAAGGCTGCCGCCCTCTGGCAGTTACCTGCAAAAGCAGCTTTAAAGCCTGTGCTAATGGTCATTTCATAGGAACAAGTACTGCAGAACTGTAAATGAAACCTGCCCTCAAAATGTCTCGAGGGAGCTAATGGCCAAAACATTTCAAAATGTGACACATACTTTAAGAGAACACTTTGAAGAACTAAGGGGTAATCACAGCTTGAAAAATAAAAAGGACATGCCTTCAAGCTCAATTTCAATGGACTATGAGGCACATGCGAATTCAGCCCCAAAGAGGTATCAGCTCACACTTGTCAGAATAACCATCAGCAAGAAAACTACAAACAATAAATGCTGAAGGTGTTGTGGAGAAATGCATACCCTCAACTTCAAGGGGGACGGAAGTTGGAAAGGGCCACGAACTAGAACAGAATGGGGGTGCCTTAAAAACGTAAACATTGAGCTACCGTATGATCCAGCAGGCCCACTCTTCCACGTATAATCTAAGAAGAGAGAATTGGAAAGACACAGGCAGGCAAATCTGCATTGCACTGTATTACAATAGCCAAGATTTGGAAGTAACCAAAAAGACCACCAACAGATGGGTGGACAAAGAAGTACTCCTCCATGTACAGATGGAATATTCGCTAGTGTCAAAAATGAACCAATGCCATTTGCAGCGCCATAGATGAGCCTAGACGTAATCACGCCACGTGTAGTCAGTGAGAAAGCAAAAGACACATATCCTATCATATCACTTTTAGGAGTTAGTTAAAAATTGATACCAATGAAGGTATTTCCACAGAGAAAGGCAATCACAGATTCATTAAAAAACTTATGGTTCACCAAATAGAAAGGGATGAGGATTGGATACATTACCATATTGGGGTTAACAGAGATATACAAACCATGTGAAATATATAATCACCAAAGACGTACGGAAGACCAGGAGAAGACTACTCAACATTGTGTCATAACCTACATGGGAAAAGGATGCGAGGAAGAAAAGATACACGTATATGTGTGAAAGACCCACATCTTGCACACCTAGAGCAAACCAACCAATGTAATCAAATCTGCTGGGATAAAAAATAAAAAGTAAATTACAAATATGAACAAGAAGTAATGAGACATAAACTTAAAGGGCTTTTTCCTGGCACATTCCATTCTAATTTACAACCTAGAACACCACTTCCATTAAGCCTCTGTTTCCCCAGTTACCAAATTTGGTAAAGGAGAAATGCTGCCACCTTGTGGCCGTGTCCTGCAAGAGCAGCTTTAAACTCACAGCTAATGGTTACTTAACATTCACAAGGACTCAGGGCTCTAAAGGACACCTGCCCTAAAAAATTGTGCTGAAGTAGGGAATGGACAAAAAAATTCAAAACAGGCAAATGTTTCAAGAAGAGAGTATGAAGAGTTATGTTTTACTCACGCTCTTTTTTAAAAAAAGGAAAATGGATAAAAACTCAACCTCAGGGTGTGTTAGACCCATGCAATCTAATCTACAAAAAGTTTCAACTTACACCAGTCGACTGACCATCAGCAAAAAGTATACGAACAATAAATGCTGAAGGGGTTTTAGAGAACTGTGTACCGTCTACCTGCTGGTGAGACGTAAAGGGGTAACAGCCAATAATGAGAACAGAAAGGAGCTGTGTTTAAAAGCAAAAATGGAGGTACCATTCAATCCCCAGGCGCACCATTGGACCTCTCACCTGAGAAGACAAGAATCGAGAAGACACAGGCCGCAAAAGCTGCAGTGCAGCCTTATTCACAATAGCCAAGACAGTGAAGCAACCAAAATGTCCAACAACAGGTGAATGGATAAAGAAGAAGTGGTCCATGTACACAATGGAATATTAGCCATGGAAAACAATGAACCATTGCTCTTTGAGGCACCACAAATGAGTCTGCAGATAATCATGAAAGATGAGGTAAGTTGGAAAGCAAAAGACCTGTATTCTATGATATCACTTATAGGCGTTATCTAATAACTGACACAAATGAACATATTTCCACAGAGAAAGACACTCACAGATTTAGAAAACAAACTATGCTCATCTAAAACGAAAGGTGGGGGGAATGGATAAATTAAGATTACTGTTACTATATGTATACAAACACATATTATATACATATCTCGAAAAGACCGACCATATAGCAAGGGAGGTCTGCGGAACCCTCTGTAACATTTTACATGGGAAGAGGATCTGTACTTGCATAGACATATATAATGTACAAATGAACCAGATTGTGTACACCTAGGACAAACAATATTCTAAGCTTTACCCCAATTAAAAAAAAAAATTAAAACCAAGAAGAAATAATGAGACATAAACTTATGGGGCTTTCTCCATGCACATTCCAATGTAATTTACAACCTAGCAACGCGACTTCCAGAAAGGCTCTGCTGCCCTAGTACCCAGATTTGGGGATGGAGAAATGCTGCCTGCTTCAGGTCACTTCCCACAACAGGAGCTTTAAAACCATTGCTAAAGGTCACTAAATATTCACAAAACTTGCAGTTCGGTAAATGACACCTGCTCTCTAAAAAAAGTCTGAGGTGGAAAATCGACCAAAAAATTCAAAAGAGGGCAACCTTCCAAGAAGACAATATCAAGAGTTATATTGTACTCCCAACTGTTTCCTTTTTTTAACAGAAATGAAAACGGCGGTGAAAAATGATGAGTTTTACGAATTCTCAAAGCCATGCAAACCCAAATTACAAAACCCTATCAGCTCACAGCAGCCAGTAGGGCCATTAGCATAAATGCTGCAAACAATAAATGCTGAAGCGATTGTGGAGAAATGCGTACCCTCGATTCTAAGGGGGACGTGGTAAGTGCCACTAATGAAAACACAAAGAAGGTGCTTTGAAAAGGGAAACACGGTGCTACCAGTCAGTCAATCACAAAAACTGCTGGGCCTATCACCTGAGAAAATGAGAATCAAAAAGTCACAGGCTGGCAATCCTGCACTCCAACAATATTTACCATAGCCAACACTTGGAAGCAATGAAAATGTCCATCAACCGAGGAACGCACAAAGTAGAAGTGGTCCACGGACACAGTGGAAAATTACTCCAATAAAAAATAAAAATTAAATTTAAAAATCCAACAAAAGTAAGGAGACATCAGCTTGTGTGGGTTTGTCCGGGCACACTCCACTCTAATTTATAACCGAGAAACACCACAGGCCGCAAGGCCTTTTCCCTAGTTACCAGGGTGGGGAACATAGAAAGGCTGCCGCCCTCTGGCAGTTACCTGCAAAAGCAGCTTTAAAGCCTGTGCTAATGGTCATTTCATAGGAACAAGTACTGCAGAACTGTAAATGAAACCTGCCCTCAAAATGTCTCGAGGGAGCTAATGGCCAAAACATTTCAAAATGTGACACATACTTTAAGAGAACACTTTGAAGAACTAAGGGGTAATCACAGCTTGAAAAATAAAAAGGACATGCCTTCAAGCTCAATTTCAATGGACTATGAGGCACATGCGAATTCAGCCCCAAAGAGGTATCAGCTCACACTTGTCAGAATAACCATCAGCAAGAAAACTACAAACAATAAATGCTGAAGGTGTTGTGGAGAAATGCATACCCTCAACTTCAAGGGGGACGGAAGTTGGAAAGGGCCACGAACTAGAACAGAATGGGGGTGCCTTAAAAACGTAAACATTGAGCTACCGTATGATCCAGCAGGCCCACTCTTCCACGTATAATCTAAGAAGAGAGAATTGGAAAGACACAGGCAGGCAAATCTGCATTGCACTGTATTACAATAGCCAAGATTTGGAAGTAACCAAAAAGACCACCAACAGATGGGTGGACAAAGAAGTACTCCTCCATGTACAGATGGAATATTCGCTAGTGTCAAAAATGAACCAATGCCATTTGCAGCGCCATAGATGAGCCTAGACGTAATCACGCCACGTGTAGTCAGTGAGAAAGCAAAAGACACATATCCTATCATATCACTTTTAGGAGTTAGTTAAAAATTGATACCAATGAAGGTATTTCCACAGAGAAAGGCAATCACAGATTCATTAAAAAACTTATGGTTCACCAAATAGAAAGGGATGAGGATTGGATACATTACCATATTGGGGTTAACAGAGATATACAAACCATGTGAAATATATAATCACCAAAGACGTACGGAAGACCAGGAGAAGACTACTCAACATTGTGTCATAACCTACATGGGAAAAGGATGCGAGGAAGAAAAGATACACGTATATGTGTGAAAGACCCACATCTTGCACACCTAGAGCAAACCAACCAATGTAATCAAATCTGCTGGGATAAAAAATAAAAAGTAAATTACAAATATGAACAAGAAGTAATGAGACATAAACTTAAAGGGCTTTTTCCTGGCACATTCCATTCTAATTTACAACCTAGAACACCACTTCCATTAAGCCTCTGTTTCCCCAGTTACCAAATTTGGTAAAGGAGAAATGCTGCCACCTTGTGGCCGTGTCCTGCAAGAGCAGCTTTAAACTCACAGCTAATGGTTACTTAACATTCACAAGGACTCAGGGCTCTAAAGGACACCTGCCCTAAAAAATTGTGCTGAAGTAGGGAATGGACAAAAAAATTCAAAACAGGCAAATGTTTCAAGAAGAGAGTATGAAGAGTTACGTTTTACTCACGCTCTTTTTTAAAAAAAGGAAAATGGATAAAAACTCAACCTCAGGGTGTGTTAGACCCATGCAATCTAATCTACAAAAAGTTTCAACTTACACCAGTCGACTGACCATCAGCAAAAAGTATACGAACAATAAATGCTGAAGGGGTTTTAGAGAACTGTGTACCGTCTACCTGCTGGTGAGACGTAAAGGGGTAACAGCCAATAATGAGAACAGAAAGGAGCTGTGTTTAAAAGCAAAAATGGAGGTACCATTCAATCCCCAGGCGCACCATTGGACCTCTCACCTGAGAAGACAAGAATCGAGAAGACACAGGCCGCAAAAGCTGCAGTGCAGCCTTATTCACAATAGCCAAGACAGTGAAGCAACCAAAATGTCCAACAACAGGTGAATGGATAAAGAAGAAGTGGTCCATGTACACAATGGAATATTAGCCATGGAAAACAATGAACCATTGCTCTTTGAGGCACCACAAATGAGTCTGCAGATAATCATGAAAGATGAGGTAAGTTGGAAAGCAAAAGACCTGTATTCTATGATATCACTTATAGGCGTTATCTAATAACTAACACAAATGAACATATTTCCACAGAGAAAGACACTCACAGATTTAGAAAACAAACTATGCTCATCTAAAACGAAAGGTGGGGGGAATGGATAAATTAAGATTACTGTTACTATATGTATACAAACACATATTATATACATATCTCGAAAAGACCGACCATATAGCAAGGGAGGTCTGCGGAACCCTCTGTAACATTTTACATGGGAAGAGGATCTGTACTTGCATAGACATATATAATGTACAAATGAACCAGATTGTGTACACCTAGGACAAACAATATTCTAAGCTTTACCCCAATTAAAAAAAAAAATTAAAACCAAGAAGAAATAATGAGACATAAACTTATGGGGCTTTCTCCATGCACATTCCAATGTAATTTACAACCTAGCAACGCGACTTCCAGAAAGGCTCTGCTGCCCTAGTACCCAGATTTGGGGATGGAGAAATGCTGCCTGCTTCAGGTCACTTCCCACAACAGGAGCTTTAAAACCATTGCTAAAGGTCACTAAATATTCACAAAACTTGCAGTTCGGTAAATGACACCTGCTCTCTAAAAAAAGTCTGAGGTGGAAAATCGACCAAAAAATTCAAAAGAGGGCAACCTTCCAAGAAGACAATATCAAGAGTTATATTGTACTCCCAACTGTTTCCTTTTTTTAACAGAAATGAAAACGGCGGTGAAAAATGATGAGTTTTACGAATTCTCAAAGCCATGCAAACCCAAATTACAAAACCCTATCAGCTCACAGCAGCCAGTAGGGCCATTAGCATAAATGCTGCAAACAATAAATGCTGAAGCGATTGTGGAGAAATGCGTACCCTCGATTCTAAGGGGGACGTGGTAAGTGCCACTAATGAAAACACAAAGAAGGTGCTTTGAAAAGGGAAACACGGTGCTACCAGTCAGTCAATCACAACCACTGCTGGGCCTATCACCTGAGAAAATGAGAATCAAAAAGTCACAGGCTGGCAATCCTGCACTCCAACAATATTTACCATAGCCAACACTTGGAAGCAATGAAAATGTCCATCAACCGAGGAACGCACAAAGTAGAAGTGGTCCACGTACACAGTGGAAAATTACTCCAATAAAAAATAAAAATTAAATTTAAAAATCCAACAAAAGTAAGGAGACATCAGCTTGTGTGGGTTTGTCCGGGCACACTCCACTCTAATTTATAACCGAGAAACACCACAGGCCGCAAGGGCTTTTCCCTAGTTACCAGGGTGGGGAACATAGAAAGGCTGCCGCCCTCTGGCAGTTACCTGCAAAAGCAGCTTTAAAGCCTGTGCTAATGGTCATTTCATAGGAACAAGTACTGCAGAACTGTAAATGAAACCTGCCCTCAAAATGTCTCGAGGGAGCTAATGGCCAAAACATTTCAAAATGTGACACATACTTTAAGAGAACACTTTGAAGAACTAAGGGGTAATCACAGCTTGAAAAATAAAAAGGACATGCCTTCAAGCTCAATTTCAATGGACTATGAGGCACATGCGAATTCAGCCCCAAAGAGGTATCAGCTCACACTTGTCAGAATAACCATCAGCAAGAAAACTACAAACAATAAATGCTGAAGGTGTTGTGGAGAAATGCATACCCTCAACTTCAAGGGGGACGGAAGTTGGAAAGGGCCACGAACTAGAACAGAACGGGGGTGCCTTAAAAACGTAAACATTGAGCTACCGTATGATCCAGCAGGCCCACTCTTCCACGTATAATCTAAGAAGAGAGAATTGGAAAGACACAGGCAGGCAAATCTGCATTGCACTGTATTACAATAGCCAAGATTTGGAAGTAACCAAAAAGACCACCAAGAGATGGGTGGACAAAGAAGTACTCCTCCATGTACAGATGGAATATTCGCTAGTGTAAAAAATGAACCAATGCCATTTGCAGCGCCATAGATGAGCCTAGACGTAATCACGCCACGTGTAGTCAGTGAGAAAGCAAAAGACACATATCCTATCATATCACTTTTAGGAGTTAGTTAAAAATTGATACCAATGAAGGTATTTCCACAGAGAAAGGCAATCACAGATTCATTAAAAAACTTATGGTTCACCAAATAGAAAGGGATGAGGATTGGATACATTACCATATTGGGGTTAACAGAGATATACAAACCATGTGAAATATATAATCACCAAAGACGTACGGAAGACCAGGAGAAGACTACTCAACATTGTGTCATAACCTACATGGGAAAAGGATGCGAGGAAGAAAAGATACACGTATATGTGTGAAAGACCCACATCTTGCACACCTAGAGCAAACAAACCAATGTAATCAAATCTGCTGGGATAAAAAATAAAAAGTAAATTACAAATATGAACAAGAAGTAATGAGACATAAACTTAAAGGGCTTTTTCCTGGCACATTCCATTCTAATTTACAACCTAGAACACCACTTCCATTAAGCCTCTGTTTCCCCAGTTACCAAATTTGGTAAAGGAGAAATGCTGCCACCTTGTGGCCGTGTCCTGCAAGAGCAGCTTTAAACTCACAGCTAATGGTTACTTAACATTCAGAAGGACTCAGGGCTCTAAAGGACACCTGCCCTAAAAAATTGTGCTGAAGTAGGGAATGGACAAAAAAATTCAAAACAGGCAAATGTTTCAAGAAGAGAGTATGAAGAGTTACGTTTTACTCACGCTCTTTTTTAAAAAAAGGAAAATGGATAAAAACTCAACCTCAGGGTGTGTTAGACCCATGCAATCTAATCTACAAAAAGTTTCAACTTACACCAGTCGACTGACCATCAGCAAAAAGTATACGAACAATAAATGCTGAAGGGGTTTTAGAGAACTGTGTACCCTCTACCTGCTGGTGAGACATAAAGGGGTAACAGCCAATAATGAGAACAGAAAGGAGCTGTGTTTAAAAGCAAAAATGGAGGTACCATTCAATCCCCAGGCGCACCATTGGACCTCTCACCTGAGAAGACAAGAATCGAGAAGACACAGGCCGCAAAAGCTGCAGTGCAGCCTTATTCACAATAGCCAAGACAGTGAAGCAACCAAAATGTCCAACAACAGGTGAATGGATAAAGAAGAAGTGGTCCATGTACACAATGGAATATTAGCCATGGAAAACAATGAACCATTGCTCTTTGAGGCACCACAAATGAGTCTGCAGATAATCATGAAAGATGAGGTAAGTTGGAAAGCAAAAGACCTGTATTCTATGATATCACTTATAGGCGTTATCTAATAACTGACACAAATGAACATATTTCCACAGAGAAAGACACTCACAGATTTAGAAAACAAACTATGCTCATCTAAAACGAAAGGTGGGGGGAATGGATAAATTAAGATTACTGTTACTATATGTATACAAACACATATTATATACATATCTCGAAAAGACCGACCATATAGCAAGGGAGGTCTGCGGAACCCTCTGTAACATTTTACATGGGAAGAGGATCTGTACTTGCATAGACATATATAATGTACAAATGAACCAGATTGTGTACACCTAGGACAAACAATATTCTAAGCTTTACCCCAATTAAAAAAAAAAATTAAAACCAAGAAGAAATAATGAGACATAAACTTATGGGGCTTTCTCCATGCACATTCCAATGTAATTTACAACCTAGCAACGCGACTTCCAGAAAGGCTCTGCTGCCCTAGTACCCAGATTTGGGGATGGAGAAATGCTGCCTGCTTCAGGTCACTTCCCACAACAGGAGCTTTAAAACCATTGCTAAAGGTCACTAAATATTCACAAAACTTGCAGTTCGGTAAATGACACCTGCTCTCTAAAAAAAGTCTGAGGTGGAAAATCGACCAAAAAATTCAAAAGAGGGCAACCTTCCAAGAAGACAATATCAAGAGTTATATTGTACTCCCAACTGTTTCCTTTTTTTAACAGAAATGAAAACGGCGGTGAAAAATGATGAGTTTTACGAATTCTCAAAGCCATGCAAACCCAAATTACAAAACCCTATCAGCTCACAGCAGCCAGTAGGGCCATTAGCATAAATGCTGCAAACAATAAATGCTGAAGCGATTGTGGAGAAATGCGTACCCTCGATTCTAAGGGGGACGTGGTAAGTGCCACTAATGAAAACACAAAGAAGGTGCTTTGAAAAGGGAAACACGGTGCTACCAGTCAGTCAATCACAACCACTGCTGGGCCTATCACCTGAGAAAATGAGAATCAAAAAGTCACAGGCTGGCAATCCTGCACTCCAACAATATTTACCATAGCCAACACTTGGAAGCAATGAAAATGTCCATCAACCGAGGAACGCACAAAGTAGAAGTGGTCCACGTACACAGTGGAAAATTACTCCAATAAAAAATAAAAATTAAATTTAAAAATCCAACAAAAGTAAGGAGACATCAGCTTGTGTGGGTTTGTCCGGGCACACTCCACTCTAATTTATAACCGAGAAACACCACAGGCCGCAAGGGCTTTTCCCTAGTTACCAGGGTGGGGAACATAGAAAGGCTGCCGCCCTCTGGCAGTTACCTGCAAAAGCAGCTTTAAAGCCTGTGCTAATGGTCATTTCATAGGAACAAGTACTGCAGAACTGTAAATGAAACCTGCCCTCAAAATGTCTCGAGGGAGCTAATGGCCAAAACATTTCAAAATGTGACACATACTTTAAGAGAACACTTTGAAGAACTAAGGGGTAATCACAGCTTGAAAAATAAAAAGGACATGCCTTCAAGCTCAATTTCAATGGACTATGAGGCACATGCGAATTCAGCCCCAAAGAGGTATCAGCTCACACTTGTCAGAATAACCATCAGCAAGAAAACTACAAACAATAAATGCTGAAGGTGTTGTGGAGAAATGCATACCCTCAACTTCAAGGGGGACGGAAGTTGGAAAGGGCCACGAACTAGAACAGAACGGGGGTGCCTTAAAAACGTAAACATTGAGCTACCGTATGATCCAGCAGGCCCACTCTTCCACGTATAATCTAAGAAGAGAGAATTGGAAAGACACAGGCAGGCAAATCTGCATTGCACTGTATTACAATAGCCAAGATTTGGAAGTAACCAAAAAGACCACCAAGAGATGGGTGGACAAAGAAGTACTCCTCCATGTACAGATGGAATATTCGCTAGTGTAAAAAATGAACCAATGCCATTTGCAGCGCCATAGATGAGCCTAGACGTAATCACGCCACGTGTAGTCAGTGAGAAAGCAAAAGACACATATCCTATCATATCACTTTTAGGAGTTAGTTAAAAATTGATACCAATGAAGGTATTTCCACAGAGAAAGGCAATCACAGATTCATTAAAAAACTTATGGTTCACCAAATAGAAAGGGATGAGGATTGGATACATTACCATATTGGGGTTAACAGAGATATACAAACCATGTGAAATATATAATCACCAAAGACGTACGGAAGACCAGGAGAAGACTACTCAACATTGTGTCATAACCTACATGGGAAAAGGATGCGAGGAAGAAAAGATACACGTATATGTGTGAAAGACCCACATCTTGCACACCTAGAGCAAACCAACCAATGTAATCAAATCTGCTGGGATAAAAAATAAAAAGTAAATTACAAATATGAACAAGAAGTAATGAGACATAAACTTAAAGGGCTTTTTCCTGGCACATTCCATTCTAATTTACAACCTAGAACACCACTTCCATTAAGCCTCTGTTTCCCCAGTTACCAAATTTGGTAAAGGAGAAATGCTGCCACCTTGTGGCCGTGTCCTGCAAGAGCAGCTTTAAACTCACAGCTAATGGTTACTTAACATTCACAAGGACTCAGGGCTCTAAAGGACACCTGCCCTAAAAAATTGTGCTGAAGTAGGGAATGGACAAAAAAATTCAAAACAGGCAAATGTTTCAAGAAGAGAGTATGAAGAGTTACGTTTTACTCACGCTCTTTTTTAAAAAAAGGAAAATGGATAAAAACTCAACCTCAGGGTGTGTTAGACCCATGCAATCTAATCTACAAAAAGTTTCAACTTACACCAGTCGACTGACCATCAGCAAAAAGTATACGAACAATAAATGCTGAAGGGGTTTTAGAGAACTGTGTACCCTCTACCTGCTGGTGAGACGTAAAGGGGTAACAGCCAATAATGAGAACAGAAAGGAGCTGTGTTTAAAAGCAAAAATGGAGGTACCATTCAATCCCCAGGCGCACCATTGGACCTCTCACCTGAGAAGACAAGAATCGAGAAGACACAGGCCGCAAAAGCTGCAGTGCAGCCTTATTCACAATAGCCAAGACAGTGAAGCAACCAAAATGTCCAACAACAGGTGAATGGATAAAGAAGAAGTGGTCCATGTACACAATGGAATATTAGCCATGGAAAACAATGAACCATTGCTCTTTGAGGCACCACAAATGAGTCTGCAGATAATCATGAAAGATGAGGTAAGTTGGAAAGCAAAAGACCTGTATTCTATGATATCACTTATAGGCGTTATCTAATAACTGACACAAATGAACATATTTCCACAGAGAAAGACACTCACAGATTTAGAAAACAAACTATGCTCATCTAAAACGAAAGGTGGGGGGAATGGATAAATTAAGATTACTGTTACTATATGTATACAAACACATATTATATATATATCTCGAAAAGACCGACCATATAGCAAGGGAGGTCTGCGGAACCCTCTGTAACATTTTACATGGGAAGAGGATCTGTACTTGCATAGACATATATAATGTACAAATGAACCAGATTGTGTACACCTAGGACAAACAATATTCTAAGCTTTACCCCAATTAAAAAAAAAAATTAAAACCAAGAAGAAATAATGAGACATAAACTTATGGGGCTTTCTCCATGCACATTCCAATGTAATTTACAACCTAGCAACGCGACTTCCAGAAAGGCTCTGCTGCCCTAGTACCCAGATTTGGGGATGGAGAAATGCTGCCTGCTTCAGGTCACTTCCCACAACAGGAGCTTTAAAACCATTGCTAAAGGTCACTAAATATTCACAAAACTTGCAGTTCGGTAAATGACACCTGCTCTCTAAAAAAAGTCTGAGGTGGAAAATCGACCAAAAAATTCAAAAGAGGGCAACCTTCCAAGAAGACAATATCAAGAGTTATATTGTACTCCCAACTGTTTCCTTTTTTTAACAGAAATGAAAACGGTGGTGAAAAATGATGAGTTTTACGAATTCTCAAAGCCATGCAAACCCAAATTACAAAACCCTATCAGCTCACAGCAGCCAGTAGGGCCATTAGCATAAATGCTGCAAACAATAAATGCTGAAGCGATTGTGGAGAAATGCGTACCCTCGATTCTAAGGGGGACGTGGTAAGTGCCACTAATGAAAACACAAAGAAGGTGCTTTGAAAAGGGAAACACGGTGCTACCAGTCAGTCAATCACAACCACTGCTGGGCCTATCACCTGAGAAAATGAGAATCAAAAAGTCACAGGCTGGCAATCCTGCACTCCAACAATATTTACCATAGCCAACACTTGGAAGCAATGAAAATGTCCATCAACCGAGGAACGCACAAAGTAGAAGTGGTCCACGTACACAGTGGAAAATTACTCCAATAAAAAATAAAAATTAAATTTAAAAATCCAACAAAAGTAAGGAGACATCAGCTTGTGTGGGTTTGTCCGGGCACACTCCACTCTAATTTATAACCGAGAAACACCACAGGCCGCAAGGGCTTTTCCCTAGTTACCAGGGTGGGGAACATAGAAAGGCTGCCGCCCTCTGGCAGTTACCTGCAAAAGCAGCTTTAAAGCCTGTGCTAATGGTCATTTCATAGGAACAAGTACTGCAGAACTGTAAATGAAACCTGCCCTCAAAATGTCTCGAGGGAGCTAATGGCCAAAACATTTCAAAATGTGACACATACTTTAAGAGAACACTTTGAAGAACTAAGGGGTAATCACAGCTTGAAAAATAAAAAGGACATGCCTTCAAGCTCAATTTCAATGGACTATGAGGCACATGCGAATTCAGCCCCAAAGAGGTATCAGCTCACACTTGTCAGAATAACCATCAGCAAGAAAACTACAAACAATAAATGCTGAAGGTGTTGTGGAGAAATGCATACCCTCAACTTCAAGGGGGACGGAAGTTGGAAAGGGCCACGAACTAGAACAGAATGGGGGTGCCTTAAAAACGTAAACATTGAGCTACCGTATGATCCAGCAGGCCCACTCTTCCACGTATAATCTAAGAAGAGAGAATTGGAAAGACACAGGCAGGCAAATCTGCATTGCACTGTATTACAATAGCCAAGATTTGGAAGTAACCAAAAAGACCACCAACAGATGGGTGGACAAAGAAGTACTCCTCCATGTACAGATGGAATATTCGCTAGTGTCAAAAATGAACCAATGCCATTTGCAGCGCCATAGATGAGCCTAGACGTAATCACGCCACGTGTAGTCAGTGAGAAAGCAAAAGACACATATCCTATCATATCACTTTTAGGAGTTAGTTAAAAATTGATACCAATGAAGGTATTTCCACAGAGAAAGGCAATCACAGATTCATTAAAAAACTTATGGTTCACCAAATAGAAAGGGATGAGGATTGGATACATTACCATATTGGGGTTAACAGAGATATACAAACCATGTGAAATATATAATCACCAAAGACGTACGGAAGACCAGGAGAAGACTACTCAACATTGTGTCATAACCTACATGGGAAAAGGATGCGAGGAAGAAAAGATACACGTATATGTGTGAAAGACCCACATCTTGCACACCTAGAGCAAACCAACCAATGTAATCAAATCTGCTGGGATAAAAAATAAAAAGTAAATTACAAATATGAACAAGAAGTAATGAGACATAAACTTAAAGGGCTTTTTCCTGGCACATTCCATTCTAATTTACAACCTAGAACACCACTTCCATTAAGCCTCTGTTTCCCCAGTTACCAAATTTGGTAAAGGAGAAATGCTGCCACCTTGTGGCCGTGTCCTGCAAGAGCAGCTTTAAACTCACAGCTAATGGTTACTTAACATTCACAAGGACTCAGGGCTCTAAAGGACACCTGCCCTAAAAAATTGTGCTGAAGTAGGGAATGGACAAAAAAATTCAAAACAGGCAAATGTTTCAAGAAGAGAGTATGAAGAGTTACGTTTTACTCACGCTCTTTTTTAAAAAAAGGAAAATGGATAAAAACTCAACCTCAGGGAGAGTTAGACCCATGCAATCTAATCTAGAAAAAGTTTCAACTTACACCAGTCGACTGACCATCAGCAAAAAGTATACGAACAATAAATGCTGAAGGGGTTTTAGAGAACTGTGTACCCTCTACCTGCTGGTGAGACGTAAAGGGGTAACAGCCAATAATGAGAACAGAAAGGAGCTGTGTTTAAAAGCAAAAATGGAGGTACCATTCAATCCCCAGGCGCACCATTGGACCTCTCACCTGAGAAGACAAGAATCGAGAAGACACAGGCCGCAAAAGCTGCAGTGCAGCCTTATTCACAATAGCCAAGACAGTGAAGCAACCAAAATGTCCAACAACAGGTGAATGGATAAAGAAGAAGTGGTCCATGTACACAATGGAATATTAGCCATGGAAAACAATGAACCATTGCTCTTTGAGGCACCACAAATGAGTCTGCAGATAATCATGAAAGATGAGGTAAGTTGGAAAGCAAAAGACCTGTATTCTATGATATCACTTATAGGCGTTATCTAATAACTAACACAAATGAACATATTTCCACAGAGAAAGACACTCACAGATTTAGAAAACAAACTATGCTCATCTAAAACGAAAGGTGGGGGGAATGGATAAATTAAGATTACTGTTACTATATGTATACAAACACATATTATATACATATCTCGAAAAGACCGACCATATAGCAAGGGAGGTCTGCGGAACCCTCTGTAACATTTTACATGGGAAGAGGATCTGTACTTGCATAGACATATATAATGTACAAATGAACCAGATTGTGTACACCTAGGACAAACAATATTCTAAGCTTTACCCCAATTAAAAAAAAAAATTAAAACCAAGAAGAAATAATGAGACATAAACTTATGGGGCTTTCTCCATGCACATTCCAATGTAATTTACAACCTAGCAACGCGACTTCCAGAAAGGCTCTGCTGCCCTAGTACCCAGATTTGGGGATGGAGAAATGCTGCCTGCTTCAGGTCACTTCCCACAACAGGAGCTTTAAAACCATTGCTAAAGGTCACTAAATATTCACAAAACTTGCAGTTCGGTAAATGACACCTGCTCTCTAAAAAAAGTCTGAGGTGGAAAATCGACCAAAAAATTCAAAAGAGGGCAACCTTCCAAGAAGACAATATCAAGAGTTATATTGTACTCCCAACTGTTTCCTTTTTTTAACAGAAATGAAAACGGCGGTGAAAAATGATGAGTTTTACGAATTCTCAAAGCCATGCAAACCCAAATTACAAAACCCTATCAGCTCACAGCAGCCAGTAGGGCCATTAGCATAAATGCTGCAAACAATAAATGCTGAAGCGATTGTGGAGAAATGCGTACCCTCGATTCTAAGGGGGACGTGGTAAGTGCCACTAATGAAAACACAAAGAAGGTGCTTTGAAAAGGGAAACACGGTGCTACCAGTCAGTCAATCACAACCACTGCTGGGCCTATCACCTGAGAAAATGAGAATCAAAAAGTCACAGGCTGGCAATCCTGCACTCCAACAATATTTACCATAGCCAACACTTGGAAGCAATGAAAATGTCCATCAACCGAGGAATGCACAAAGTAGAAGTGGTCCACGTACACAGTGGAAAATTACTCCAATAAAAAATAAAAATTAAATTTAAAAATCCAACAAAAGTAAGGAGACATCAGCTTGTGTGGGTTTGTCCGGGCACACTCCACTCTAATTTATAACCGAGAAACACCACAGGCCGCAAGGGCTTTTCCCTAGTTACCAGGGTGGGGAACATAGAAAGGCTGCCGCCCTCTGGCAGTTACCTGCAAAAGCAGCTTTAAAGCCTGTGCTAATGGTCATTTCATAGGAACAAGTACTGCAGAACTGTAAATGAAACCTGCCCTCAAAATGTCTCGAGGGAGCTAATGGCCAAAACATTTCAAAATGTGACACATACTTTAAGAGAACACTTTGAAGAACTAAGGGGTAATCACAGCTTGAAAAATAAAAAGGACATGCCTTCAAGCTCAATTTCAATGGACTATGAGGCACATGCGAATTCAGCCCCAAAGAGGTATCAGCTCACACTTGTCAGAATAACCATCAGCAAGAAAACTACAAACAATAAATGCTGAAGGTGTTGTGGAGAAATGCATACCCTCAACTTCAAGGGGGACGGAAGTTGGAAAGGGCCACGAACTAGAACAGAATGGGGGTGCCTTAAAAACGTAAACATTGAGCTACCGTATGATCCAGCAGGCCCACTCTTCCACGTATAATCTAAGAAGAGAGAATTGGAAAGACACAGGCAGGCAAATCTGCATTGCACTGTATTACAATAGCCAAGATTTGGAAGTAACCAAAAAGACCACCAACAGATGGGTGGACAAAGAAGTACTCCTCCATGTACAGATGGAATATTCGCTAGTGTAAAAAATGAACCAATGCCATTTGCAGCGCCATAGATGAGCCTAGACGTAATCACGCCACGTGTAGTCAGTGAGAAAGCAAAAGACACATATCCTATCATATCACTTTTAGGAGTTAGTTAAAAATTGATACCAATGAAGGTATTTCCACAGAGAAAGGCAATCACAGATTCATTAAAAAACTTATGGTTCACCAAATAGAAAGGGATGAGGATTGGATACATTACCATATTGGGGTTAACAGAGATATACAAACCATGTGAAATATATAATCACCAAAGACGTACGGAAGACCAGGAGAAGACTACTCAACATTGTGTCATAACCTACATGGGAAAAGGATGCGAGGAAGAAAAGATACACGTATATGTGTGAAAGACCCACATCTTGCACACCTAGAGCAAACCAACCAATGTAATCAAATCTGCTGGGATAAAAAATAAAAAGTAAATTACAAATATGAACAAGAAGTAATGAGACATAAACTTAAAGGGCTTTTTCCTGGCACATTCCATTCTAATTTACAACCTAGAACACCACTTCCATTAAGCCTCTGTTTCCCCAGTTACCAAATTTGGTAAAGGAGAAATGCTGCCACCTTGTGGCCGTGTCCTGCAAGAGCAGCTTTAAACTCACAGCTAATGGTTACTTAACATTCACAAGGACTCAGGGCTCTAAAGGACACCTGCCCTAAAGAATTGTGCTGAAGTAGGGAATGGACAAAAAAATTCAAAACAGGCAAATGTTTCAAGAAGAGAGTATGAAGAGTTACGTTTTACTCACGCTCTTTTTTAAAAAAAGGAAAATGGATAAAAACTCAACCTCAGGGTGTGTTAGACCCATGCTATCTAATCTACAAAAAGTTTCAACTTACACCAGTCGACTGACCATCAGCAAAAAGTATACGAACAATAAATGCTGAAGGGGTTTTAGAGAACTGTGTACCCTCTACCTGCTGGTGAGACGTAAAGGGGTAACAGCCAATAATGAGAACAGAAAGGAGCTGTGTTTAAAAGCAAAAATGGAGGTACCATTCAATCCCCAGGCGCACCATTGGACCTCTCACCTGAGAAGACAAGAATCGAGAAGACACAGGCCGCAAAAGCTGCAGTGCAGCCTTATTCACAATAGCCAAGACAGTGAAGCAACCAAAATGTCCAACAACAGGTGAATGGATAAAGAAGAAGTGGTCCATGTACACAATGGAATATTAGCCATGGAAAACAATGAACCATTGCTCTTTGAGGCACCACAAATGAGTCTGCAGATAATCATGAAAGATGAGGTAAGTTGGAAAGCAAAAGACCTGTATTCTATGATATCACTTATAGGCGTTATCTAATAACTGACACAAATGAACATATTTCCACAGAGAAAGACACTCACAGATTTAGAAAACAAACTATGCTCATCTAAAACGAAAGGTGGGGGGAATGGATAAATTAAGATTACTGTTACTATATGTATACAAACACATATTATATACATATCTCGAAAAGACCGACCATATAGCAAGGGAGGTCTGCGGAACCCTCTGTAACATTTTACATGGGAAGAGGATCTGTACTTGCATAGACATATATAATGTACAAATGAACCAGATTGTGTACACCTAGGACAAACAATATTCTAAGCTTTACCCCAATTAAAAAAAAAATTAAAACCAAGAAGAAATAATGAGACATAAACTTATGGGGCTTTCTCCATGCACATTCCAATGTAATTTACAACCTAGCAACGCGACTTCCAGAAAGGCTCTGCTGCCCTAGTACCCAGATTTGGGGATGGAGAAATGCTGCCTGCTTCAGGTCACTTCCCACAACAGGAGCTTTAAAACCATTGCTAAAGGTCACTAAATATTCACAAAACTTGCAGTTCGGTAAATGACACCTGCTCTCTAAAAAAAGTCTGAGGTGGAAAATCGACCAAAAAATTCAAAAGAGGGCAACCTTCCAAGAAGACAATATCAAGAGTTATATTGTACTCCCAACTGTTTCCTTTTTTTAACAGAAATGAAAACGGCGGTGAAAAATGATGAGTTTTACGAATTCTCAAAGCCATGCAAACCCAAATTACAAAACCCTATCAGCTCACAGCAGCCAGTAGGGCCATTAGCATAAATGCTGCAAACAATAAATGCTGAAGCGATTGTGGAGAAATGCGTACCCTCGATTCTAAGGGGGACGTGGTAAGTGCCACTAATGAAAACACAAAGAAGGTGCTTTGAAAAGGGAAACACGGTGCTACCAGTCAGTCAATCACAACCACTGCTGGGCCTATCACCTGAGAAAATGAGAATCAAAAAGTCACAGGCTGGCAATCCTGCACTCCAACAATATTTACCATAGCCAACACTTGGAAGCAATGAAAATGTCCATCAACCGAGGAACGCACAAAGTAGAAGTGGTCCACGTACACAGTGGAAAATTACTCCAATAAAAAATAAAAATTAAATTTAAAAATCCAACAAAAGTAAGGAGACATCAGCTTGTGTGGGTTTGTCCGGGCACACTCCACTCTAATTTATAACCGAGAAACACCACAGGCCGCAAGGGCTTTTCCCTAGTTACCAGGGTGGGGAACATAGAAAGGCTGCCGCCCTCTGGCAGTTACCTGCAAAAGCAGCTTTAAAGCCTGTGCTAATGGTCATTTCATAGGAACAAGTACTGCAGAACTGTAAATGAAACCTGCCCTCAAAATGTCTCGAGGGAGCTAATGGCCAAAACATTTCAAAATGTGACACATACTTTAAGAGAACACTTTGAAGAACTAAGGGGTAATCACAGCTTGAAAAATAAAAAGGACATGCCTTCAAGCTCAATTTCAATGGACTATGAGGCACATGCGAATTCAGCCCCAAAGAGGTATCAGCTCACACTTGTCAGAATAACCATCAGCAAGAAAACTACAAACAATAAATGCTGAAGGTGTTGTGGAGAAATGCATACCCTCAACTTCAAGGGGGACGGAAGTTGGAAAGGGCCACGAACTAGAACAGAACGGGGGTGCCTTAAAAACGTAAACATTGAGCTACCGTATGATCCAGCAGGCCCACTCTTCCACGTATAATCTAAGAAGAGAGAATTGGAAAGACACAGGCAGGCAAATCTGCATTGCACTGTATTACAATAGCCAAGATTTGGAAGTAACCAAAAAGACCACCAAGAGATGGGTGGACAAAGAAGTACTCCTCCATGTACAGATGGAATATTCGCTAGTGTAAAAAATGAACCAATGCCATTTGCAGCGCCATAGATGAGCCTAGACGTAATCACGCCACGTGTAGTCAGTGAGAAAGCAAAAGACACATATCCTATCATATCACTTTTAGGAGTTAGTTAAAAATTGATACCAATGAAGGTATTTCCACAGAGAAAGGCAATCACAGATTCATTAAAAAACTTATGGTTCACCAAATAGAAAGGGATGAGGATTGGATACATTACCATATTGGGGTTAACAGAGATATACAAACCATGTGAAATATATAATCACCAAAGACGTACGGAAGACCAGGAGAAGACTACTCAACATTGTGTCATAACCTACATGGGAAAAGGATGCGAGGAAGAAAAGATACACGTATATGTGTGAAAGACCCACATCTTGCACACCTAGAGCAAACCAACCAATGTAATCAAATCTGCTGGGATAAAAAATAAAAAGTAAATTACAAATATGAACAAGAAGTAATGAGACATAAACTTAAAGGGCTTTTTCCTGGCACATTCCATTCTAATTTACAACCTAGAACACCACTTCCATTAAGCCTCTGTTTCCCCAGTTACCAAATTTGGTAAAGGAGAAATGCTGCCACCTTGTGGCCGTGTCCTGCAAGAGCAGCTTTAAACTCACAGCTAATGGTTACTTAACATTCACAAGGACTCAGGGCTCTAAAGGACACCTGCCCTAAAAAATTGTGCTGAAGTAGGGAATGGACAAAAAAATTCAAAACAGGCAAATGTTTCAAGAAGAGAGTATGAAGAGTTACGTTTTACTCACGCTCTTTTTTAAAAAAAGGAAAATGGATAAAAACTCAACCTCAGGGTGTGTTAGACCCATGCAATCTAATCTAGAAAAAGTTTCAACTTACACCAGTCGACTGACCATCAGCAAAAAGTATACGAACAATAAATGCTGAAGGGGTTTTAGAGAACTGTGTACCCTCGACCTGCTGGTGAGACGTAAAGGGGTAACAGCCAATAATGAGAACAGAAAGGAGCTGTGTTTAAAAGCAAAAATGGAGGTACCATTCAATCCCCAGGCGCACCATTGGACCTCTCACCTGAGAAGACAAGAATCGAGAAGACACAGGCCGCAAAAGCTGCAGTGCAGCCTTATTCACAATAGCCAAGACAGTGAAGCAACCAAAATGTCCAACAACAGGTGAATGGATAAAGAAGAAGTGGTCCATGTACACAATGGAATATTAGCCATGGAAAACAATGAACCATTGCTCTTTGAGGCACCACAAATGAGTCTGCAGATAATCATGAAAGATGAGGTAAGTTGGAAAGCAAAAGACCTGTATTCTATGATATCACTTATAGGCGTTATCTAATAACTGACACAAATGAACATATTTCCACAGAGAAAGACACTCACAGATTTAGAAAACAAACTATGCTCATCTAAAACGAAAGGTGGGGGGAATGGATAAATTAAGATTACTGTTACTATATGTATACAAACACATATTATATACATATCTCGAAAAGACCGACCATATAGCAAGGGAGGTCTGCGGAACCCTCTGTAACATTTTACATGGGAAGAGGATCTGTACTTGCATAGACATATATAATGTACAAATGAACCAGATTGTGTACACCTAGGACAAACAATATTCTAAGCTTTACCCCAATTAAAAAAAAAAATTAAAACCAAGAAGAAATAATGAGACATAAACTTATGGGGCTTTCTCCATGCACATTCCAATGTAATTTACAACCTAGCAACGCGACTTCCAGAAAGGCTCTGCTGCCCTAGTACCCAGATTTGGGGATGGAGAAATGCTGCCTGCTTCAGGTCACTTCCCACAACAGGAGCTTTAAAACCATTGCTAAAGGTCACTAAATATTCACAAAACTTGCAGTTCGGTAAATGACACCTGCTCTCTAAAAAAAGTCTGAGGTGGAAAATCGACCAAAAAATTCAAAAGAGGGCAACCTTCCAAGAAGACAATATCAAGAGTTATATTGTACTCCCAACTGTTTCCTTTTTTTAACAGAAATGAAAACGGCGGTGAAAAATGATGAGTTTTACGAATTCTCAAAGCCATGCAAACCCAAATTACAAAACCCTATCAGCTCACAGCAGCCAGTAGGGCCATTAGCATAAATGCTGCAAACAATAAATGCTGAAGCGATTGTGGAGAAATGCGTACCCTCGATTCTAAGGGGGACGTGGTAAGTGCCACTAATGAAAACACAAAGAAGGTGCTTTGAAAAGGGAAACACGGTGCTACCAGTCAGTCAATCACAACCACTGCTGGGCCTATCACCTGAGAAAATGAGAATCAAAAAGTCACAGGCTGGCAATCCTGCACTCCAACAATATTTACCATAGCCAACACTTGGAAGCAATGAAAATGTCCATCAACCGAGGAACGCACAAAGTAGAAGTGGTCCACGTACACAGTGGAAAATTACTCCAATAAAAAATAAAAATTAAATTTAAAAATCCAACAAAAGTAAGGAGACATCAGCTTGTGTGGGTTTGTCCGGGCACACTCCACTCTAATTTATAACCGAGAAACACCACAGGCCGCAAGGGCTTTTCCCTAGTTACCAGGGTGGGGAACATAGAAAGGCTGCCGCCCTCTGGCAGTTACCTGCAAAAGCAGCTTTAAAGCCTGTGCTAATGGTCATTTCATAGGAACAAGTACTGCAGAACTGTAAATGAAACCTGCCCTCAAAATGTCTCGAGGGAGCTAATGGCCAAAACATTTCAAAATGTGACACATACTTTAAGAGAACACTTTGAAGAACTAAGGGGTAATCACAGCTTGAAAAATAAAAAGGACATGCCTTCAAGCTCAATTTCAATGGACAATGAGGCACATGCGAATTCAGCCCCAAAGAGGTATCAGCTCACACTTGTCAGAATAACCATCAGCAAGAAAACTACAAACAATAAATGCTGAAGGTGTTGTGGAGAAATGCATACCCTCAACTTCAAGGGGGACGGGAGTTGGAAAGGGCCACGAACTAGAACAGAACGGGGGTGCCTTAAAAACGTAAACATTGAGCTACCGTATGATCCAGCAGGCCCACTCTTCCACGTATAATCTAAGAAGAGAGAATTGGAAAGACACAGGCAGGCAAATCTGCATTGCACTGTATTACAATAGCCAAGATTTGGAAGTAACCAAAAAGACCACCAAGAGATGGGTGGACAAAGAAGTACTCCTCCATGTACAGATGGAATATTCGCTAGTGTAAAAAATGAACCAATGCCATTTGCAGCGCCATAGATGAGCCTAGACGTAATCACGCCACGTGTAGTCAGTGAGAAAGCAAAAGACACATATCCTATCATATCACTTTTAGGAGTTAGTTAAAAATTGATACCAATGAAGGTATTTCCACAGAGAAAGGCAATCACAGATTCATTAAAAAACTTATGGTTCACCAAATAGAAAGGGATGAGGATTGGATACATTACCATATTGGGGTTAACAGAGATATACAAACCATGTGAAGTATATAATCACCAAAGACGTACGGAAGACCAGGAGAAGACTACTCAACATTGTGTCATAACCTACATGGGAAAAGGATGCGAGGAAGAAAAGATACACGTATATGTGTGAAAGACCCACATCTTGCACACCTAGAGCAAACAAACCAATGTAATCAAATCTGCTGGGATAAAAAATAAAAAGTAAATTACAAATATGAACAAGAAGTAATGAGACATAAACTTAAAGGGCTTTTTCCTGGCACATTCCATTCTAATTTACAACCTAGAACACCACTTCCATTAAGCCTCTGTTTCCCCAGTTACCAAATTTGGTAAAGGAGAAATGCTGCCACCTTGTGGCCGTGTCCTGCAAGAGCAGCTTTAAACTCACAGCTAATGGTTACTTAACATTCACAAGGACTCAGGGCTCTAAAGGACACCTGCCCTAAAAAATTGTGCTGAAGTAGGGAATGGACAAAAAAATTCAAAACAGGCAAATGTTTCAAGAAGAGAGTATGAAGAGTTACGTTTTACTCACGCTCTTTTTTAAAAAAAGGAAAATGGATAAAAACTCAACCTCAGGGTGTGTTAGACCCATGCAATCTAATCTACAAAAAGTTTCAACTTACACCAGTCGACTGACCATCAGCAAAAAGTATACGAACAATAAATGCTGAAGGGGTTTTAGAGAACTGTGTACCCTCTACCTGCTGGTGAGACGTAAAGGGGTAACAGCCAATAATGAGAACAGAAAGGAGCTGTGTTTAAAAGCAAAAATGGAGGTACCATTCAATCCCCAGGCGCACCATTGGACCTCTCACCTGAGAAGACAAGAATCGAGAAGACACAGGCCGCAAAAGCTGCAGTGCAGCCTTATTCACAATAGCCAAGACAGTGAAGCAACCAAAATGTCCAACAACAGGTGAATGGATAAAGAAGAAGTGGTCCATGTACACAATGGAATATTAGCCATGGAAAACAATGAACCATTGCTCTTTGAGGCACCACAAATGAGTCTGCAGATAATCATGAAAGATGAGGTAAGTTGGAAAGCAAAAGACCTGTATTCTATGATATCACTTATAGGCGTTATCTAATAACTGACACAAATGAACATATTTCCACAGAGAAAGACACTCACAGATTTAGAAAACAAACTATGCTCATCTAAAACGAAAGGTGGGGGGAATGGATAAATTAAGATTACTGTTACTATATGTATACAAACACATATTATATACATATCTCGAAAAGACCGACCATATAGCAAGGGAGGTCTGCGGAACCCTCTGTAACATTTTACATGGGAAGAGGATCTGTACTTGCATAGACATATATAATGTACAAATGAACCAGATTGTGTACACCTAGGACAAACAATATTCTAAGCTTTACCCCAATTAAAAAAAAAAATTAAAACCAAGAAGAAATAATGAGACATAAACTTATGGGGCTTTCTCCATGCACATTCCAATGTAATTTACAACCTAGCAACGTGACTTCCAGAAAGGCTCTGCTGCCCTAGTACCCAGATTTGGGGATGGAGAAATGCTGCCTGCTTCAGGTCACTTCCCACAACAGGAGCTTTAAAACCATTGCTAAAGGTCACTAAATATTCACAAAACTTGCAGTTCGGTAAATGACACCTGCTCTCTAAAAAAAGTCTGAGGTGGAAAATCGACCAAAAAATTCAAAAGAGGGCAACCTTCCAAGAAGACAATATCAAGAGTTATATTGTACTCCCAACTGTTTCCTTTTTTTAACAGAAATGAAAACGGCGGTGAAAAATGATGAGTTTTACGAATTCTCAAAGCCATGCAAACCCAAATTACAAAACCCTATCAGCTCACAGCAGCCAGTAGGGCCATTAGCATAAATGCTGCAAACAATAAATGCTGAAGCGATTGTGGAGAAATGCGTACCCTCGATTCTAAGGGGGACGTGGTAAGTGCCACTAATGAAAACACAAAGAAGGTGCTTTGAAAAGGGAAACACGGTGCTACCAGTCAGTCAATCACAACCACTGCTGGGCCTATCACCTGAGAAAATGAGAATCAAAAAGTCACAGGCTGGCAATCCTGCACTCCAACAATATTTACCATAGCCAACACTTGGAAGCAATGAAAATGTCCATCAACCGAGGAACGCACAAAGTAGAAGTGGTCCACGTACACAGTGGAAAATTACTCCAATAAAAAATAAAAATTAAATTTAAAAATCCAACAAAAGTAAGGAGACATCAGCTTGTGTGGGTTTGTCCGGGCACACTCCACTCTAATTTATAACCGAGAAACACCACAGGCCGCAAGGGCTTTTCCCTAGTTACCAGGGTGGGGAACATAGAAAGGCTGCCGCCCTCTGGCAGTTACCTGCAAAAGCAGCTTTAAAGCCTGTGCTAATGGTCATTTCATAGGAACAAGTACTGCAGAACTGTAAATGAAACCTGCCCTCAAAATGTCTCGAGGGAGCTAATGGCCAAAACATTTCAAAATGTGACACATACTTTAAGAGAACACTTTGAAGAACTAAGGGGTAATCACAGCTTGAAAAATAAAAAGGACATGCCTTCAAGCTCAATTTCAATGGACAATGAGGCACATGCGAATTCAGCCCCAAAGAGGTATCAGCTCACACTTGTCAGAATAACCATCAGCAAGAAAACTACAAACAATAAATGCTGAAGGTGTTGTGGAGAAATGCATACCCTCAACTTCAAGGGGGACGGGAGTTGGAAAGGGCCACGAACTAGAACAGAACGGGGGTGCCTTAAAAACGTAAACATTGAGCTACCGTATGATCCAGCAGGCCCACTCTTCCACGTATAATCTAAGAAGAGAGAATTGGAAAGACACAGGCAGGCAAATCTGCATTGCACTGTATTACAATAGCCAAGATTTGGAAGTAACCAAAAAGACCACCAAGAGATGGGTGGACAAAGAAGTACTCCTCCATGTACAGATGGAATATTCGCTAGTGTAAAAAATGAACCAATGCCATTTGCAGCGCCATAGATGAGCCTAGACGTAATCACGCCACGTGTAGTCAGTGAGAAAGCAAAAGACACATATCCTATCATATCACTTTTAGGAGTTAGTTAAAAATTGATACCAATGAAGGTATTTCCACAGAGAAAGGCAATCACAGATTCATTAAAAAACTTATGGTTCACCAAATAGAAAGGGATGAGGATTGGATACATTACCATATTGGGGTTAACAGAGATATACAAACCATGTGAAGTATATAATCACCAAAGACGTACGGAAGACCAGGAGAAGACTACTCAACATTGTGTCATAACCTACATGGGAAAAGGATGCGAGGAAGAAAAGATACACGTATATGTGTGAAAGACCCACATCTTGCACACCTAGAGCAAACAAACCAATGTAATCAAATCTGCTGGGATAAAAAATAAAAAGTAAATTACAAATATGAACAAGAAGTAATGAGACATAAACTTAAAGGGCTTTTTCCTGGCACATTCCATTCTAATTTACAACCTAGAACACCACTTCCATTAAGCCTCTGTTTCCCCAGTTACCAAATTTGGTAAAGGAGAAATGCTGCCACCTTGTGGCCGTGTCCTGCAAGAGCAGCTTTAAACTCACAGCTAATGGTTACTTAACATTCACAAGGACTCAGGGCTCTAAAGGACACCTGCCCTAAAAAATTGTGCTGAAGTAGGGAATGGACAAAAAAATTCAAAACAGGCAAATGTTTCAAGAAGAGAGTATGAAGAGTTACGTTTTACTCACGCTCTTTTTTAAAAAAAGGAAAATGGATAAAAACTCAACCTCAGGGTGTGTTAGACCCATGCAATCTAATCTACAAAAAGTTTCAACTTACACCAGTCGACTGACCATCAGCAAAAAGTATACGAACAATAAATGCTGAAGGGGTTTTAGAGAACTGTGTACCCTCTACCTGCTGGTGAGACGTAAAGGGGTAACAGCCAATAATGAGAACAGAAAGGAGCTGTGTTTAAAAGCAAAAATGGAGGTACCATTCAATCCCCAGGCGCACCATTGGACCTCTCACCTGAGAAGACAAGAATCGAGAAGACACAGGCCGCAAAAGCTGCAGTGCAGCCTTATTCACAATAGCCAAGACAGTGAAGCAACCAAAATGTCCAACAACAGGTGAATGGATAAAGAAGAAGTGGTCCATGTACACAATGGAATATTAGCCATGGAAAACAATGAACCATTGCTCTTTGAGGCACCACAAATGAGTCTGCAGATAATCATGAAAGATGAGGTAAGTTGGAAAGCAAAAGACCTGTATTCTATGATATCACTTATAGGCGTTATCTAATAACTGACACAAATGAACATATTTCCACAGAGAAAGACACTCACAGATTTAGAAAACAAACTATGCTCATCTAAAACGAAAGGTGGGGGGAATGGATAAATTAAGATTACTGTTACTATATGTATACAAACACATATTATATACATATCTCGAAAAGACCGACCATATAGCAAGGGAGGTCTGCGGAACCCTCTGTAACATTTTACATGGGAAGAGGATCTGTACTTGCATAGACATATATAATGTACAAATGAACCAGATTGTGTACACCTAGGACAAACAATATTCTAAGCTTTACCCCAATTAAAAAAAAAAATTAAAACCAAGAAGAAATAATGAGACATAAACTTATGGGGCTTTCTCCATGCACATTCCAATGTAATTTACAACCTAGCAACGTGACTTCCAGAAAGGCTCTGCTGCCCTAGTACCCAGATTTGGGGATGGAGAAATGCTGCCTGCTTCAGGTCACTTCCCACAACAGGAGCTTTAAAACCATTGCTAAAGGTCACTAAATATTCACAAAACTTGCAGTTCGGTAAATGACACCTGCTCTCTAAAAAAAGTCTGAGGTGGAAAATCGACCAAAAAATTCAAAAGAGGGCAACCTTCCAAGAAGACAATATCAAGAGTTATATTGTACTCCCAACTGTTTCCTTTTTTTAACAGAAATGAAAACGGCGGTGAAAAATGATGAGTTTTACGAATTCTCAAAGCCATGCAAACCCAAATTACAAAACCCTATCAGCTCACAGCAGCCAGTAGGGCCATTAGCATAAATGCTGCAAACAATAAATGCTGAAGCGATTGTGGAGAAATGCGTACCCTCGATTCTAAGGGGGACGTGGTAAGTGCCACTAATGAAAACACAAAGAAGGTGCTTTGAAAAGGGAAACACGGTGCTACCAGTCAGTCAATCACAACCACTGCTGGGCCTATCACCTGAGAAAATGAGAATCAAAAAGTCACAGGCTGGCAATCCTGCACTCCAACAATATTTACCATAGCCAACACTTGGAAGCAATGAAAATGTCCATCAACCGAGGAACGCACAAAGTAGAAGTGGTCCACGTACACAGTGGAAAATTACTCCAATAAAAAATAAAAATTAAATTTAAAAATCCAACAAAAGTAAGGAGACATCAGCTTGTGTGGGTTTGTCCGGGCACACTCCACTCTAATTTATAACCGAGAAACACCACAGGCCGCAAGGGCTTTTCCCTAGTTACCAGGGTGGGGAACATAGAAAGGCTGCCGCCCTCTGGCAGTTACCTGCAAAAGCAGCTTTAAAGCCTGTGCTAATGGTCATTTCATAGGAACAAGTACTGCAGAACTGTAAATGAAACCTGCCCTCAAAATGTCTCGAGGGAGCTAATGGCCAAAACATTTCAAAATGTGACACATACTTTAAGAGAACACTTTGAAGAACTAAGGGGTAATCACAGCTTGAAAAATAAAAAGGACATGCCTTCAAGCTCAATTTCAATGGACAATGAGGCACATGCGAATTCAGCCCCAAAGAGGTATCAGCTCACACTTGTCAGAATAACCATCAGCAAGAAAACTACAAACAATAAATGCTGAAGGTGTTGTGGAGAAATGCATACCCTCAACTTCAAGGGGGACGGAAGTTGGAAAGGGCCACGAACTAGAACAGAACGGGGGTGCCTTAAAAACGTAAACATTGAGCTACCGTATGATCCAGCAGGCCCACTCTTCCACGTATAATCTAAGAAGAGAGAATTGGAAAGACACAGGCAGGCAAATCTGCATTGCACTGTATTACAATAGCCAAGATTTGGAAGTAACCAAAAAGACCACCAAGAGATGGGTGGACAAAGAAGTACTCCTCCATGTACAGATGGAATATTCGCTAGTGTAAAAAATGAACCAATGCCATTTGCAGCGCCATAGATGAGCCTAGACGTAATCACGCCACGTGTAGTCAGTGAGAAAGCAAAAGACACATATCCTATCATATCACTTTTAGGAGTTAGTTAAAAATTGATACCAATGAAGGTATTTCCACAGAGAAAGGCAATCACAGATTCATTAAAAAACTTATGGTTCACCAAATAGAAAGGGATGAGGATTGGATACATTACCATATTGGGGTTAACAGAGATATACAAACCATGTGAAATATATAATCACCAAAGACGTACGGAAGACCAGGAGAAGACTACTCAACATTGTGTCATAACCTACATGGGAAAAGGATGCGAGGAAGAAAAGATACACGTATATGTGTGAAAGACCCACATCTTGCACACCTAGAGCAAACCAACCAATGTAATCAAATCTGCTGGGATAAAAAATAAAAAGTAAATTACAAATATGAACAAGAAGTAATGAGACATAAACTTAAAGGGCTTTTTCCTGGCACATTCCATTCTAATTTACAACCTAGAACACCACTTCCATTAAGCCTCTGTTTCCCCAGTTACCAAATTTGGTAAAGGAGAAATGCTGCCACCTTGTGGCCGTGTCCTGCAAGAGCAGCTTTAAACTCACAGCTAATGGTTACTTAACATTCACAAGGACTCAGGGCTCTAAAGGACACCTGCCCTAAAAAATTGTGCTGAAGTAGGGAATGGACAAAAAAATTCAAAACAGGCAAATGTTTCAAGAAGAGAGTATGAAGAGTTACGTTTTACTCACGCTCTTTTTTAAAAAAAGGAAAATGGATAAAAACTCAACCTCAGGGTGTGTTAGACCCATGCAATCTAATCTACAAAAAGTTTCAACTTACACCAGTCGACTGACCATCAGCAAAAAGTATACGAACAATAAATGCTGAAGGGGTTTTAGAGAACTGTGTACCCTCTACCTGCTGGTGAGACGTAAAGGGGTAACAGCCAATAATGAGAACAGAAAGGAGCTGTGTTTAAAAGCAAAAATGGAGGTACCATTCAATCCCCAGGCGCACCATTGGACCTCTCACCTGAGAAGACAAGAATCGAGAAGACACAGGCCGCAAAAGCTGCAGTGCAGCCTTATTCACAATAGCCAAGACAGTGAAGCAACCAAAATGTCCAACAACAGGTGAATGGATAAAGAAGAAGTGGTCCATGTACACAATGGAATATTAGCCATGGAAAACAATGAACCATTGCTCTTTGAGGCACCACAAATGAGTCTGCAGATAATCATGAAAGATGAGGTAAGTTGGAAAGCAAAAGACCTGTATTCTATGATATCACTTATAGGCGTTATCTAATAACTGACACAAATGAACATATTTCCACAGAGAAAGACACTCACAGATTTAGAAAACAAACTATGCTCATCTAAAACGAAAGGTGGGGGGAATGGATAAATTAAGATTACTGTTACTATATGTATACAAACACATATTATATACATATCTCGAAAAGACCGACCATATAGCAAGGGAGGTCTGCGGAACCCTCTGTAACATTTTACATGGGAAGAGGATCTGTACTTGCATAGACATATATAATGTACAAATGAACCAGATTGTGTACACCTAGGACAAACAATATTCTAAGCTTTACCCCAATTAAAAAAAAAAATTAAAACCAAGAAGAAATAATGAGACATAAACTTATGGGGCTTTCTCCATGCACATTCCAATGTAATTTACAACCTAGCAACGTGACTTCCAGAAAGGCTCTGCTGCCCTAGTACCCAGATTTGGGGATGGAGAAATGCTGCCTGCTTCAGGTCACTTCCCACAACAGGAGCTTTAAAACCATTGCTAAAGGTCACTAAATATTCACAAAACTTGCAGTTCGGTAAATGACACCTGCTCTCTAAAAAAAGTCTGAGGTGGAAAATCGACCAAAAAATTCAAAAGAGGGCAACCTTCCAAGAAGACAATATCAAGAGTTATATTGTACTCCCAACTGTTTCCTTTTTTTAACAGAAATGAAAACGGCGGTGAAAAATGATGAGTTTTACGAATTCTCAAAGCCATGCAAACCCAAATTACAAAACCCTATCAGCTCACAGCAGCCAGTAGGGCCATTAGCATAAATGCTGCAAACAATAAATGCTGAAGCGATTGTGGAGAAATGCGTACCCTCGATTCTAAGGGGGACGTGGTAAGTGCCACTAATGAAAACACAAAGAAGGTGCTTTGAAAAGGGAAACACGGTGCTACCAGTCAGTCAATCACAACCACTGCTGGGCCTATCACCTGAGAAAATGAGAATCAAAAAGTCACAGGCTGGCAATCCTGCACTCCAACAATATTTACCATAGCCAACACTTGGAAGCAATGAAAATGTCCATCAACCGAGGAACGCACAAAGTAGAAGTGGTCCACGTACACAGTGGAAAATTACTCCAATAAAAAATAAAAATTAAATTTAAAAATCCAACAAAAGTAAGGAGACATCAGCTTGTGTGGGTTTGTCCGGGCACACTCCACTCTAATTTATAACCGAGAAACACCACAGGCCGCAAGGGCTTTTCCCTAGTTACCAGGGTGGGGAACATAGAAAGGCTGCCGCCCTCTGGCAGTTACCTGCAAAAGCAGCTTTAAAGCCTGTGCTAATGGTCATTTCATAGGAACAAGTACTGCAGAACTGTAAATGAAACCTGCCCTCAAAATGTCTCGAGGGAGCTAATGGCCAAAACATTTCAAAATGTGACACATACTTTAAGAGAACACTTTGAAGAACTAAGGGGTAATCACAGCTTGAAAAATAAAAAGGACATGCCTTCAAGCTCAATTTCAATGGACAATGAGGCACATGCGAATTCAGCCCCAAAGAGGTATCAGCTCACACTTGTCAGAATAACCATCAGCAAGAAAACTACAAACAATAAATGCTGAAGGTGTTGTGGAGAAATGCATACCCTCAACTTCAAGGGGGACGGAAGTTGGAAAGGGCCACGAACTAGAACAGAACGGGGGTGCCTTAAAAACGTAAACATTGAGCTACCGTATGATCCAGCAGGCCCACTCTTCCACGTATAATCTAAGAAGAGAGAATTGGAAAGACACAGGCAGGCAAATCTGCATTGCACTGTATTACAATAGCCAAGATTTGGAAGTAACCAAAAAGACCACCAAGAGATGGGTGGACAAAGAAGTACTCCTCCATGTACAGATGGAATATTCGCTAGTGTAAAAAATGAACCAATGCCATTTGCAGCGCCATAGATGAGCCTAGACGTAATCACGCCACGTGTAGTCAGTGAGAAAGCAAAAGACACATATCCTATCATATCACTTTTAGGAGTTAGTTAAAAATTGATACCAATGAAGGTATTTCCACAGAGAAAGGCAATCACAGATTCATTAAAAAACTTATGGTTCACCAAATAGAAAGGGATGAGGATTGGATACATTACCATATTGGGGTTAACAGAGATATACAAACCATGTGAAGTATATAATCACCAAAGACGTACGGAAGACCAGGAGAAGACTACTCAACATTGTGTCATAACCTACATGGGAAAAGGATGCGAGGAAGAAAAGATACACGTATATGTGTGAAAGACCCACATCTTGCACACCTAGAGCAAACCAACCAATGTAATCAAATCTGCTGGGATAAAAAATAAAAAGTAAATTACAAATATGAACAAGAAGTAATGAGACATAAACTTAAAGGGCTTTTTCCTGGCACATTCCATTCTAATTTACAACCTAGAACACCACTTCCATTAAGCCTCTGTTTCCCCAGTTACCAAATTTGGTAAAGGAGAAATGCTGCCACCTTGTGGCCGTGTCCTGCAAGAGCAGCTTTAAACTCACAGCTAATGGTTACTTAACATTCACAAGGACTCAGGGCTCTAAAGGACACCTGCCCTAAAAAATTGTGCTGAAGTAGGGAATGGACAAAAAAATTCAAAACAGGCAAATGTTTCAAGAAGAGAGTATGAAGAGTTACGTTTTACTCACGCTCTTTTTTAAAAAAAGGAAAATGGATAAAAACTCAACCTCAGGGTGTGTTAGACCCATGCAATCTAATCTAGAAAAAGTTTCAACTTACACCAGTCGACTGACCATCAGCAAAAAGTATACGAACAATAAATGCTGAAGGGGTTTTAGAGAACTGTGTACCCTCGACCTGCTGGTGAGACGTAAAGGGGTAACAGCCAATAATGAGAACAGAAAGGAGCTGTGTTTAAAAGCAAAAATGGAGGTACCATTCAATCCCCAGGCGCACCATTGGACCTCTCACCTGAGAAGACAAGAATCGAGAAGACACAGGCCGCAAAAGCTGCAGTGCAGCCTTATTCACAATAGCCAAGACAGTGAAGCAACCAAAATGTCCAACAACAGGTGAATGGATAAAGAAGAAGTGGTCCATGTACACAATGGAATATTAGCCATGGAAAACAATGAACCATTGCTCTTTGAGGCACCACAAATGAGTCTGCAGATAATCATGAAAGATGAGGTAAGTTGGAAAGCAAAAGACCTGTATTCTATGATATCACTTATAGGCGTTATCTAATAACTGACACAAATGAACATATTTCCACAGAGAAAGACACTCACAGATTTAGAAAACAAACTATGCTCATCTAAAACGAAAGGTGGGGGGAATGGATAAATTAAGATTACTGTTACTATATGTATACAAACACATATTATATACATATCTCGAAAAGACCGACCATATAGCAAGGGAGGTCTGCGGAACCCTCTGTAACATTTTACATGGGAAGAGGATCTGTACTTGCATAGACATATATAATGTACAAATGAACCAGATTGTGTACACCTAGGACAAACAATATTCTAAGCTTTACCCCAATTAAAAAAAAAAATTAAAACCAAGAAGAAATAATGAGACATAAACTTATGGGGCTTTCTCCATGCACATTCCAATGTAATTTACAACCTAGCAACGCGACTTCCAGAAAGGCTCTGCTGCCCTAGTACCCAGATTTGGGGATGGAGAAATGCTGCCTGCTTCAGGTCACTTCCCACAACAGGAGCTTTAAAACCATTGCTAAAGGTCACTAAATATTCACAAAACTTGCAGTTCGGTAAATGACACCTGCTCTCTAAAAAAAGTCTGAGGTGGAAAATCGACCAAAAAATTCAAAAGAGGGCAACCTTCCAAGAAGACAATATCAAGAGTTATATTGTACTCCCAACTGTTTCCTTTTTTTAACAGAAATGAAAACGGCGGTGAAAAATGATGAGTTTTACGAATTCTCAAAGCCATGCAAACCCAAATTACAAAACCCTATCAGCTCACAGCAGCCAGTAGGGCCATTAGCATAAATGCTGCAAACAATAAATGCTGAAGCGATTGTGGAGAAATGCGTACCCTCGATTCTAAGGGGGACGTGGTAAGTGCCACTAATGAAAACACAAAGAAGGTGCTTTGAAAAGGGAAACACGGTGCTACCAGTCAGTCAATCACAACCACTGCTGGGCCTATCACCTGAGAAAATGAGAATCAAAAAGTCACAGGCTGGCAATCCTGCACTCCAACAATATTTACCATAGCCAACACTTGGAAGCAATGAAAATGTCCATCAACCGAGGAACGCACAAAGTAGAAGTGGTCCACGTACACAGTGGAAAATTACTCCAATAAAAAATAAAAATTAAATTTAAAAATCCAACAAAAGTAAGGAGACATCAGCTTGTGTGGGTTTGTCCGGGCACACTCCACTCTAATTTATAACCGAGAAACACCACAGGCCGCAAGGGCTTTTCCCTAGTTACCAGGGTGGGGAACATAGAAAGGCTGCCGCCCTCTGGCAGTTACCTGCAAAAGCAGCTTTAAAGCCTGTGCTAATGGTCATTTCATAGGAACAAGTACTGCAGAACTGTAAATGAAACCTGCCCTCAAAATGTCTCGAGGGAGCTAATGGCCAAAACATTTCAAAATGTGACACATACTTTAAGAGAACACTTTGAAGAACTAAGGGGTAATCACAGCTTGAAAAATAAAAAGGACATGCCTTCAAGCTCAATTTCAATGGACTATGAGGCACATGCGAATTCAGCCCCAAAGAGGTATCAGCTCACACTTGTCAGAATAACCATCAGCAAGAAAACTACAAACAATAAATGCTGAAGGTGTTGTGGAGAAATGCATACCCTCAACTTCAAGGGGGACGGAAGTTGGAAAGGGCCACGAACTAGAACAGAACGGGGGTGCCTTAAAAACGTAAACATTGAGCTACCGTATGATCCAGCAGGCCCACTCTTCCACGTATAATCTAAGAAGAGAGAATTGGAAAGACACAGGCAGGCAAATCTGCATTGCACTGTATTACAATAGCCAAGATTTGGAAGTAACCAAAAAGACCACCAAGAGATGGGTGGACAAAGAAGTACTCCTCCATGTACAGATGGAATATTCGCTAGTGTAAAAAATGAACCAATGCCATTTGCAGCGCCATAGATGAGCCTAGACGTAATCACGCCACGTGTAGTCAGTGAGAAAGCAAAAGACACATATCCTATCATATCACTTTTAGGAGTTAGTTAAAAATTGATACCAATGAAGGTATTTCCACAGAGAAAGGCAATCACAGATTCATTAAAAAACTTATGGTTCACCAAATAGAAAGGGATGAGGATTGGATACATTACCATATTGGGGTTAACAGAGATATACAAACCATGTGAAGTATATAATCACCAAAGACGTACGGAAGACCAGGAGAAGACTACTCAACATTGTGTCATAACCTACATGGGAAAAGGATGCGAGGAAGAAAAGATACACGTATATGTGTGAAAGACCCACATCTTGCACACCTAGAGCAAACCAACCAATGTAATCAAATCTGCTGGGATAAAAAATAAAAAGTAAATTACAAATATGAACAAGAAGTAATGAGACATAAACTTAAAGGGCTTTTTCCTGGCACATTCCATTCTAATTTACAACCTAGAACACCACTTCCATTAAGCCTCTGTTTCCCCAGTTACCAAATTTGGTAAAGGAGAAATGCTGCCACCTTGTGGCCGTGTCCTGCAAGAGCAGCTTTAAACTCACAGCTAATGGTTACTTAACATTCACAAGGACTCAGGGCTCTAAAGGACACCTGCCCTAAAAAATTGTGCTGAAGTAGGGAATGGACAAAAAAATTCAAAACAGGCAAATGTTTCAAGAAGAGAGTATGAAGAGTTACGTTTTACTCACGCTCTTTTTTAAAAAAAGGAAAATGGATAAAAACTCAACCTCAGGGTGTGTTAGACCCATGCAATCTAATCTAGAAAAAGTTTCAACTTACACCAGTCGACTGACCATCAGCAAAAAGTATACGAACAATAAATGCTGAAGGGGTTTTAGAGAACTGTGTACCCTCTACCTGCTGGTGAGACGTAAAGGGGTAACAGCCAATAATGAGAACAGAAAGGAGCTGTGTTTAAAAGCAAAAATGGAGGTACCATTCAATCCCCAGGCGCACCATTGGACCTCTCACCTGAGAAGACAAGAATCGAGAAGACACAGGCCGCAAAAGCTGCAGTGCAGCCTTATTCACAATAGCCAAGACAGTGAAGCAACCAAAATGTCCAACAACAGGTGAATGGATAAAGAAGAGGTGGTCCATGTACACAATGGAATATTAGCCATGGAAAACAATGAACCATTGCTCTTTGAGGCACCACAAATGAGTCTGCAGATAATCATGAAAGATGAGGTAAGTTGGAAAGCAAAAGACCTGTATTCTATGATATCATTTATAGGCGTTATCTAATAACTGACACAAATGAACATATTTCCACAGAGAAAGACACTCACAGATTTAGAAAACAAACTATGCTCATCTAAAACGAAAGGTGGGGGGAATGGATAAATTAAGATTACTGTTACTATATGTATACAAACACATATTATATACATATCTCGAAAAGACCGACCATATAGCAAGGGAGGTCTGCGGAACCCTCTGTAACATTTTACATGGGAAGAGGATCTGTACTTGCATAGACATATATAATGTACAAATGAACCAGATTGTGTACACCTAGGACAAACAATATTCTAAGCTTTACCCCAATTAAAAAAAAAAATTAAAACCAAGAAGAAATAATGAGACATAAACTTATGGGGCTTTCTCCATGCACATTCCAATGTAATTTACAACCTAGCAACGCGACTTCCAGAAAGGCTCTGCTGCCCTAGTACCCAGATTTGGGGATGGAGAAATGCTGCCTGCTTCAGGTCACTTCCCACAACAGGAGCTTTAAAACCATTGCTAAAGGTCACTAAATATTCACAAAACTTGCAGTTCGGTAAATGACACCTGCTCTCTAAAAAAAGTCTGAGGTGGAAAATCGACCAAAAAATTCAAAAGAGGGCAACCTTCCAAGAAGACAATATCAAGAGTTATATTGTACTCCCAACTGTTTCCTTTTTTTAACAGAAATGAAAACGGCGGTGAAAAATGATGAGTTTTACGAATTCTCAAAGCCATGCAAACCCAAATTACAAAACCCTATCAGCTCACAGCAGCCAGTAGGGCCATTAGCATAAATGCTGCAAACAATAAATGCTGAAGCGACTGTGGAGAAATGCGTACCCTCGATTCTAAGGGGGACGTGGTAAGTGCCACTAATGAAAACACAAAGAAGGTGCTTTGAAAAGGGAAACACGGTGCTACCAGTCAGTCAATCACAACCACTGCTGGGCCTATCACCTGAGAAAATGAGAATCAAAAAGTCACAGGCTGGCAATCCTGCACTCCAACAATATTTACCATAGCCAACACTTGGAAGCAATGAAAATGTCCATCAACCGAGGAACGCACAAAGTAGAAGTGGTCCACGTACACAGTGGAAAATTACTCCAATAAAAAATAAAAATTAAATTTAAAAATCCAACAAAAGTAAGGAGACATCAGCTTGTGTGGGTTTGTCCGGGCACACTCCACTCTAATTTATAACCGAGAAACACCACAGGCCGCAAGGGCTTTTCCCTAGTTACCAGGGTGGGGAACATAGAAAGGCTGCCGCCCTCTGGCAGTTACCTGCAAAAGCAGCTTTAAAGCCTGTGCTAATGGTCATTTCATAGGAACAAGTACTGCAGAACTGTAAATGAAACCTGCCCTCAAAATGTCTCGAGGGAGCTAATGGCCAAAACATTTCAAAATGTGACACATACTTTAAGAGAACACTTTGAAGAACTAAGGGGTAATCACAGCTTGAAAAATAAAAAGGACATGCCTTCAAGCTCAATTTCAATGGACAATGAGGCACATGCGAATTCAGCCCCAAAGAGGTATCAGCTCACACTTGTCAGAATAACCATCAGCAAGAAAACTACAAACAATAAATGCTGAAGGTGTTGTGGAGAAATGCATACCCTCAACTTCAAGGGGGACGGAAGTTGGAAAGGGCCACGAACTAGAACAGAACGGGGGTGCCTTAAAAACGTAAACATTGAGCTACCGTATGATCCAGCAGGCCCACTCTTCCACGTATAATCTAAGAAGAGAGAATTGGAAAGACACAGGCAGGCAAATCTGCATTGCACTGTATTACAATAGCCAAGATTTGGAAGTAACCAAAAAGACCACCAAGAGATGGGTGGACAAAGAAGTACTCCTCCATGTACAGATGGAATATTCGCTAGTGTAAAAAATGAACCAATGCCATTTGCAGCGCCATAGATGAGCCTAGACGTAATCACGCCACGTGTAGTCAGTGAGAAAGCAAAAGACACATATCCTATCATATCACTTTTAGGAGTTAGTTAAAAATTGATACCAATGAAGGTATTTCCACAGAGAAAGGCAATCACAGATTCATTAAAAAACTTATGGTTCACCAAATAGAAAGGGATGAGGATTGGATACATTACCATATTGGGGTTAACAGAGATATACAAACCATGTGAAATATATAATCACCAAAGACGTACGGAAGACCAGGAGAAGACTACTCAACATTGTGTCATAACCTACATGGGAAAAGGATGCGAGGAAGAAAAGATACACGTATATGTGTGAAAGACCCACATCTTGCACACCTAGAGCAAACCAACCAATGTAATCAAATCTGCTGGGATAAAAAATAAAAAGTAAATTACAAATATGAACAAGAAGTAATGAGACATAAACTTAAAGGGCTTTTTCCTGGCACATTCCATTCTAATTTACAACCTAGAACACCACTTCCATTAAGCCTCTGTTTCCCCAGTTACCAAATTTGGTAAAGGAGAAATGCTGCCACCTTGTGGCCGTGTCCTGCAAGAGCAGCTTTAAACTCACAGCTAATGGTTACTTAACATTCACAAGGACTCAGGGCTCTAAAGGACACCTGCCCTAAAAAATTGTGCTGAAGTAGGGAATGGACAAAAAAATTCAAAACAGGCAAATGTTTCAAGAAGAGAGTATGAAGAGTTACGTTTTACTCACGCTCTTTTTTAAAAAAAGGAAAATGGATAAAAACTCAACCTCAGGGTGTGTTAGACCCATGCAATCTAATCTAGAAAAAGTTTCAACTTACACCAGTCGACTGACCATCAGCAAAAAGTATACGAACAATAAATGCTGAAGGGGTTTTAGAGAACTGTGTACCCTCTACCTGCTGGTGAGACGTAAAGGGGTAACAGCCAATAATGAGAACAGAAAGGAGCTGTGTTTAAAAGCAAAAATGGAGGTACCATTCAATCCCCAGGCGCACCATTGGACCTCTCACCTGAGAAGACAAGAATCGAGAAGACACAGGCCGCAAAAGCTGCAGTGCAGCCTTATTCACAATAGCCAAGACAGTGAAGCAACCAAAATGTCCAACAACAGGTGAATGGATAAAGAAGAAGTGGTCCATGTACACAATGGAATATTAGCCATGGAAAACAATGAACCATTGCTCTTTGAGGCACCACAAATGAGTCTGCAGATAATCATGAAAGATGAGGTAAGTTGGAAAGCAAAAGACCTGTATTCTATGATATCACTTATAGGCGTTATCTAATAACTAACACAAATGAACATATTTCCACAGAGAAAGACACTCACAGATTTAGAAAACAAACTATGCTCATCTAAAACGAAAGGTGGGGGGAATGGATAAATTAAGATTACTGTTACTATATGTATACAAACACATATTATATACATATCTCGAAAAGACCGACCATATAGCAAGGGAGGTCTGCGGAACCCTCTGTAACATTTTACATGGGAAGAGGATCTGTACTTGCATAGACATATATAATGTACAAATGAACCAGATTGTGTACACCTAGGACAAACAATATTCTAAGCTTTACCCCAATTAAAAAAAAAAATTAAAACCAAGAAGAAATAATGAGACATAAACTTATGGGGCTTTCTCCATGCACATTCCAATGTAATTTACAACCTAGCAACGCGACTTCCAGAAAGGCTCTGCTGCCCTAGTACCCAGATTTGGGGATGGAGAAATGCTGCCTGCTTCAGGTCACTTCCCACAACAGGAGCTTTAAAACCATTGCTAAAGGTCACTAAATATTCACAAAACTTGCAGTTCGGTAAATGACACCTGCTCTCTAAAAAAAGTCTGAGGTGGAAAATCGACCAAAAAATTCAAAAGAGGGCAACCTTCCAAGAAGACAATATCAAGAGTTATATTGTACTCCCAACTGTTTCCTTTTTTTAACAGAAATGAAAACGGCGGTGAAAAATGATGAGTTTTACGAATTCTCAAAGCCATGCAAACCCAAATTACAAAACCCTATCAGCTCACAGCAGCCAGTAGGGCCATTAGCATAAATGCTGCAAACAATAAATGCTGAAGCGATTGTGGAGAAATGCGTACCCTCGATTCTAAGGGGGACGTGGTAAGTGCCACTAATGAAAACACAAAGAAGGTGCTTTGAAAAGGGAAACACGGTGCTACCAGTCAGTCAATCACAACCACTGCTGGGCCTATCACCTGAGAAAATGAGAATCAAAAAGTCACAGGCTGGCAATCCTGCACTCCAACAATATTTACCATAGCCAACACTTGGAAGCAATGAAAATGTCCATCAACCGAGGAATGCACAAAGTAGAAGTGGTCCACGTACACAGTGGAAAATTACTCCAATAAAAAATAAAAATTAAATTTAAAAATCCAACAAAAGTAAGGAGACATCAGCTTGTGTGGGTTTGTCCGGGCACACTCCACTCTAATTTATAACCGAGAAACACCACAGGCCGCAAGGGCTTTTCCCTAGTTACCAGGGTGGGGAACATAGAAAGGCTGCCGCCCTCTGGCAGTTACCTGCAAAAGCAGCTTTAAAGCCTGTGCTAATGGTCATTTCATAGGAACAAGTACTGCAGAACTGTAAATGAAACCTGCCCTCAAAATGTCTCGAGGGAGCTAATGGCCAAAACATTTCAAAATGTGACACATACTTTAAGAGAACACTTTGAAGAACTAAGGGGTAATCACAGCTTGAAAAATAAAAAGGACATGCCTTCAAGCTCAATTTCAATGGACTATGAGGCACATGCGAATTCAGCCCCAAAGAGGTATCAGCTCACACTTGTCAGAATAACCATCAGCAAGAAAACTACAAACAATAAATGCTGAAGGTGTTGTGGAGAAATGCATACCCTCAACTTCAAGGGGGACGGAAGTTGGAAAGGGCCACGAACTAGAACAGAATGGGGGTGCCTTAAAAACGTAAACATTGAGCTACCGTATGATCCAGCAGGCCCACTCTTCCACGTATAATCTAAGAAGAGAGAATTGGAAAGACACAGGCAGGCAAATCTGCATTGCACTGTATTACAATAGCCAAGATTTGGAAGTAACCAAAAAGACCACCAACAGATGGGTGGACAAAGAAGTACTCCTCCATGTACAGATGGAATATTCGCTAGTGTAAAAAATGAACCAATGCCATTTGCAGCGCCATAGATGAGCCTAGACGTAATCACGCCACGTGTAGTCAGTGAGAAAGCAAAAGACACATATCCTATCATATCACTTTTAGGAGTTAGTTAAAAATTGATACCAATGAAGGTATTTCCACAGAGAAAGGCAATCACAGATTCATTAAAAAACTTATGGTTCACCAAATAGAAAGGGATGAGGATTGGATACATTACCATATTGGGGTTAACAGAGATATACAAACCATGTGAAATATATAATCACCAAAGACGTACGGAAGACCAGGAGAAGACTACTCAACATTGTGTCATAACCTACATGGGAAAAGGATGCGAGGAAGAAAAGATACACGTATATGTGTGAAAGACCCACATCTTGCACACCTAGAGCAAACCAACCAATGTAATCAAATCTGCTGGGATAAAAAATAAAAAGTAAATTACAAATATGAACAAGAAGTAATGAGACATAAACTTAAAGGGCTTTTTCCTGGCACATTCCATTCTAATTTACAACCTAGAACACCACTTCCATTAAGCCTCTGTTTCCCCAGTTACCAAATTTGGTAAAGGAGAAATGCTGCCACCTTGTGGCCGTGTCCTGCAAGAGCAGCTTTAAACTCACAGCTAATGGTTACTTAACATTCACAAGGACTCAGGGCTCTAAAGGACACCTGCCCTAAAGAATTGTGCTGAAGTAGGGAATGGACAAAAAAATTCAAAACAGGCAAATGTTTCAAGAAGAGAGTATGAAGAGTTACGTTTTACTCACGCTCTTTTTTAAAAAAAGGAAAATGGATAAAAACTCAACCTCAGGGTGTGTTAGACCCATGCTATCTAATCTACAAAAAGTTTCAACTTACACCAGTCGACTGACCATCAGCAAAAAGTATACGAACAATAAATGCTGAAGGGGTTTTAGAGAACTGTGTACCCTCTACCTGCTGGTGAGACGTAAAGGGGTAACAGCCAATAATGAGAACAGAAAGGAGCTGTGTTTAAAAGCAAAAATGGAGGTACCATTCAATCCCCAGGCGCACCATTGGACCTCTCACCTGAGAAGACAAGAATCGAGAAGACACAGGCCGCAAAAGCTGCAGTGCAGCCTTATTCACAATAGCCAAGACAGTGAAGCAACCAAAATGTCCAACAACAGGTGAATGGATAAAGAAGAAGTGGTCCATGTACACAATGGAATATTAGCCATGGAAAACAATGAACCATTGCTCTTTGAGGCACCACAAATGAGTCTGCAGATAATCATGAAAGATGAGGTAAGTTGGAAAGCAAAAGACCTGTATTCTATGATATCACTTATAGGCGTTATCTAATAACTGACACAAATGAACATATTTCCACAGAGAAAGACACTCACAGATTTAGAAAACAAACTATGCTCATCTAAAACGAAAGGTGGGGGGAATGGATAAATTAAGATTACTGTTACTATATGTATACAAACACATATTATATACATATCTCGAAAAGACCGACCATATAGCAAGGGAGGTCTGCGGAACCCTCTGTAACATTTTACATGGGAAGAGGATCTGTACTTGCATAGACATATATAATGTACAAATGAACCAGATTGTGTACACCTAGGACAAACAATATTCTAAGCTTTACCCCAATTAAAAAAAAAATTAAAACCAAGAAGAAATAATGAGACATAAACTTATGGGGCTTTCTCCATGCACATTCCAATGTAATTTACAACCTAGCAACGCGACTTCCAGAAAGGCTCTGCTGCCCTAGTACCCAGATTTGGGGATGGAGAAATGCTGCCTGCTTCAGGTCACTTCCCACAACAGGAGCTTTAAAACCATTGCTAAAGGTCACTAAATATTCACAAAACTTGCAGTTCGGTAAATGACACCTGCTCTCTAAAAAAAGTCTGAGGTGGAAAATCGACCAAAAAATTCAAAAGAGGGCAACCTTCCAAGAAGACAATATCAAGAGTTATATTGTACTCCCAACTGTTTCCTTTTTTTAACAGAAATGAAAACGGCGGTGAAAAATGATGAGTTTTACGAATTCTCAAAGCCATGCAAACCCAAATTACAAAACCCTATCAGCTCACAGCAGCCAGTAGGGCCATTAGCATAAATGCTGCAAACAATAAATGCTGAAGCGATTGTGGAGAAATGCGTACCCTCGATTCTAAGGGGGACGTGGTAAGTGCCACTAATGAAAACACAAAGAAGGTGCTTTGAAAAGGGAAACACGGTGCTACCAGTCAGTCAATCACAACCACTGCTGGGCCTATCACCTGAGAAAATGAGAATCAAAAAGTCACAGGCTGGCAATCCTGCACTCCAACAATATTTACCATAGCCAACACTTGGAAGCAATGAAAATGTCCATCAACCGAGGAACGCACAAAGTAGAAGTGGTCCACGTACACAGTGGAAAATTACTCCAATAAAAAATAAAAATTAAATTTAAAAATCCAACAAAAGTAAGGAGACATCAGCTTGTGTGGGTTTGTCCGGGCACACTCCACTCTAATTTATAACCGAGAAACACCACAGGCCGCAAGGGCTTTTCCCTAGTTACCAGGGTGGGGAACATAGAAAGGCTGCCGCCCTCTGGCAGTTACCTGCAAAAGCAGCTTTAAAGCCTGTGCTAATGGTCATTTCATAGGAACAAGTACTGCAGAACTGTAAATGAAACCTGCCCTCAAAATGTCTCGAGGGAGCTAATGGCCAAAACATTTCAAAATGTGACACATACTTTAAGAGAACACTTTGAAGAACTAAGGGGTAATCACAGCTTGAAAAATAAAAAGGACATGCCTTCAAGCTCAATTTCAATGGACTATGAGGCACATGCGAATTCAGCCCCAAAGAGGTATCAGCTCACACTTGTCAGAATAACCATCAGCAAGAAAACTACAAACAATAAATGCTGAAGGTGTTGTGGAGAAATGCATACCCTCAACTTCAAGGGGGACGGAAGTTGGAAAGGGCCACGAACTAGAACAGAACGGGGGTGCCTTAAAAACGTAAACATTGAGCTACCGTATGATCCAGCAGGCCCACTCTTCCACGTATAATCTAAGAAGAGAGAATTGGAAAGACACAGGCAGGCAAATCTGCATTGCACTGTATTACAATAGCCAAGATTTGGAAGTAACCAAAAAGACCACCAAGAGATGGGTGGACAAAGAAGTACTCCTCCATGTACAGATGGAATATTCGCTAGTGTAAAAAATGAACCAATGCCATTTGCAGCGCCATAGATGAGCCTAGACGTAATCACGCCACGTGTAGTCAGTGAGAAAGCAAAAGACACATATCCTATCATATCACTTTTAGGAGTTAGTTAAAAATTGATACCAATGAAGGTATTTCCACAGAGAAAGGCAATCACAGATTCATTAAAAAACTTATGGTTCACCAAATAGAAAGGGATGAGGATTGGATACATTACCATATTGGGGTTAACAGAGATATACAAACCATGTGAAATATATAATCACCAAAGACGTACGGAAGACCAGGAGAAGACTACTCAACATTGTGTCATAACCTACATGGGAAAAGGATGCGAGGAAGAAAAGATACACGTATATGTGTGAAAGACCCACATCTTGCACACCTAGAGCAAACCAACCAATGTAATCAAATCTGCTGGGATAAAAAATAAAAAGTAAATTACAAATATGAACAAGAAGTAATGAGACATAAACTTAAAGGGCTTTTTCCTGGCACATTCCATTCTAATTTACAACCTAGAACACCACTTCCATTAAGCCTCTGTTTCCCCAGTTACCAAATTTGGTAAAGGAGAAATGCTGCCACCTTGTGGCCGTGTCCTGCAAGAGCAGCTTTAAACTCACAGCTAATGGTTACTTAACATTCAGAAGGACTCAGGGCTCTAAAGGACACCTGCCCTAAAAAATTGTGCTGAAGTAGGGAATGGACAAAAAAATTCAAAACAGGCAAATGTTTCAAGAAGAGAGTATGAAGAGTTACGTTTTACTCACGCTCTTTTTTAAAAAAAGGAAAATGGATAAAAACTCAACCTCAGGGTGTGTTAGACCCATGCAATCTAATCTAGAAAAAGTTTCAACTTACACCAGTCGACTGACCATCAGCAAAAAGTATACGAACAATAAATGCTGAAGGGGTTTTAGAGAACTGTGTACCCTCGACCTGCTGGTGAGACGTAAAGGGGTAACAGCCAATAATGAGAACAGAAAGGAGCTGTGTTTAAAAGCAAAAATGGAGGTACCATTCAATCCCCAGGCGCACCATTGGACCTCTCACCTGAGAAGACAAGAATCGAGAAGACACAGGCCGCAAAAGCTGCAGTGCAGCCTTATTCACAATAGCCAAGACAGTGAAGCAACCAAAATGTCCAACAACAGGTGAATGGATAAAGAAGAAGTGGTCCATGTACACAATGGAATATTAGCCATGGAAAACAATGAACCATTGCTCTTTGAGGCACCACAAATGAGTCTGCAGATAATCATGAAAGATGAGGTAAGTTGGAAAGCAAAAGACCTGTATTCTATGATATCACTTATAGGCGTTATCTAATAACTGACACAAATGAACATATTTCCACAGAGAAAGACACTCACAGATTTAGAAAACAAACTATGCTCATCTAAAACGAAAGGTGGGGGGAATGGATAAATTAAGATTACTGTTACTATATGTATACAAACACATATTATATACATATCTCGAAAAGACCGACCATATAGCAAGGGAGGTCTGCGGAACCCTCTGTAACATTTTACATGGGAAGAGGATCTGTACTTGCATAGACATATATAATGTACAAATGAACCAGATTGTGTACACCTAGGACAAACAATATTCTAAGCTTTACCCCAATTAAAAAAAAAAATTAAAACCAAGAAGAAATAATGAGACATAAACTTATGGGGCTTTCTCCATGCACATTCCAATGTAATTTACAACCTAGCAACGCGACTTCCAGAAAGGCTCTGCTGCCCTAGTACCCAGATTTGGGGATGGAGAAATGCTGCCTGCTTCAGGTCACTTCCCACAACAGGAGCTTTAAAACCATTGCTAAAGGTCACTAAATATTCACAAAACTTGCAGTTCGGTAAATGACACCTGCTCTCTAAAAAAAGTCTGAGGTGGAAAATCGACCAAAAAATTCAAAAGAGGGCAACCTTCCAAGAAGACAATATCAAGAGTTATATTGTACTCCCAACTGTTTCCTTTTTTTAACAGAAATGAAAACGGCGGTGAAAAATGATGAGTTTTACGAATTCTCAAAGCCATGCAAACCCAAATTACAAAACCCTATCAGCTCACAGCAGCCAGTAGGGCCATTAGCATAAATGCTGCAAACAATAAATGCTGAAGCGATTGTGGAGAAATGCGTACCCTCGATTCTAAGGGGGACGTGGTAAGTGCCACTAATGAAAACACAAAGAAGGTGCTTTGAAAAGGGAAACACGGTGCTACCAGTCAGTCAATCACAACCACTGCTGGGCCTATCACCTGAGAAAATGAGAATCAAAAAGTCACAGGCTGGCAATCCTGCACTCCAACAATATTTACCATAGCCAACACTTGGAAGCAATGAAAATGTCCATCAACCGAGGAACGCACAAAGTAGAAGTGGTCCACGTACACAGTGGAAAATTACTCCAATAAAAAATAAAAATTAAATTTAAAAATCCAACAAAAGTAAGGAGACATCAGCTTGTGTGGGTTTGTCCGGGCACACTCCACTCTAATTTATAACCGAGAAACACCACAGGCCGCAAGGGCTTTTCCCTAGTTACCAGGGTGGGGAACATAGAAAGGCTGCCGCCCTCTGGCAGTTACCTGCAAAAGCAGCTTTAAAGCCTGTGCTAATGGTCATTTCATAGGAACAAGTACTGCAGAACTGTAAATGAAACCTGCCCTCAAAATGTCTCGAGGGAGCTAATGGCCAAAACATTTCAAAATGTGACACATACTTTAAGAGAACACTTTGAAGAACTAAGGGGTAATCACAGCTTGAAAAATAAAAAGGACATGCCTTCAAGCTCAATTTCAATGGACTATGAGGCACATGCGAATTCAGCCCCAAAGAGGTATCAGCTCACACTTGTCAGAATAACCATCAGCAAGAAAACTACAAACAATAAATGCTGAAGGTGTTGTGGAGAAATGCATACCCTCAACTTCAAGGGGGACGGAAGTTGGAAAGGGCCACGAACTAGAACAGAACGGGGGTGCCTTAAAAACGTAAACATTGAGCTACCGTATGATCCAGCAGGCCCACTCTTCCACGTATAATCTAAGAAGAGAGAATTGGAAAGACACAGGCAGGCAAATCTGCATTGCACTGTATTACAATAGCCAAGATTTGGAAGTAACCAAAAAGACCACCAAGAGATGGGTGGACAAAGAAGTACTCCTCCATGTACAGATGGAATATTCGCTAGTGTAAAAAATGAACCAATGCCATTTGCAGCGCCATAGATGAGCCTAGACGTAATCACGCCACGTGTAGTCAGTGAGAAAGCAAAAGACACATATCCTATCATATCACTTTTAGGAGTTAGTTAAAAATTGATACCAATGAAGGTATTTCCACAGAGAAAGGCAATCACAGATTCATTAAAAAACTTATGGTTCACCAAATAGAAAGGGATGAGGATTGGATACATTACCATATTGGGGTTAACAGAGATATACAAACCATGTGAAATATATAATCACCAAAGACGTACGGAAGACCAGGAGAAGACTACTCAACATTGTGTCATAACCTACATGGGAAAAGGATGCGAGGAAGAAAAGATACACGTATATGTGTGAAAGACCCACATCTTGCACACCTAGAGCAAACCAACCAATGTAATCAAATCTGCTGGGATAAAAAATAAAAAGTAAATTACAAATATGAACAAGAAGTAATGAGACATAAACTTAAAGGGCTTTTTCCTGGCACATTCCATTCTAATTTACAACCTAGAACACCACTTCCATTAAGCCTCTGTTTCCCCAGTTACCAAATTTGGTAAAGGAGAAATGCTGCCACCTTGTGGCCGTGTCCTGCAAGAGCAGCTTTAAACTCACAGCTAATGGTTACTTAACATTCAGAAGGACTCAGGGCTCTAAAGGACACCTGCCCTAAAAAATTGTGCTGAAGTAGGGAATGGACAAAAAAATTCAAAACAGGCAAATGTTTCAAGAAGAGAGTATGAAGAGTTACGTTTTACTCACGCTCTTTTTTAAAAAAAGGAAAATGGATAAAAACTCAACCTCAGGGTGTGTTAGACCCATGCAATCTAATCTAGAAAAAGTTTCAACTTACACCAGTCGACTGACCATCAGCAAAAAGTATACGAACAATAAATGCTGAAGGGGTTTTAGAGAACTGTGTACCCTCGACCTGCTGGTGAGACGTAAAGGGGTAACAGCCAATAATGAGAACAGAAAGGAGCTGTGTTTAAAAGCAAAAATGGAGGTACCATTCAATCCCCAGGCGCACCATTGGACCTCTCACCTGAGAAGACAAGAATCGAGAAGACACAGGCCGCAAAAGCTGCAGTGCAGCCTTATTCACAATAGCCAAGACAGTGAAGCAACCAAAATGTCCAACAACAGGTGAATGGATAAAGAAGAAGTGGTCCATGTACACAATGGAATATTAGCCATGGAAAACAATGAACCATTGCTCTTTGAGGCACCACAAATGAGTCTGCAGATAATCATGAAAGATGAGGTAAGTTGGAAAGCAAAAGACCTGTATTCTATGATATCACTTATAGGCGTTATCTAATAACTGACACAAATGAACATATTTCCACAGAGAAAGACACTCACAGATTTAGAAAACAAACTATGCTCATCTAAAACGAAAGGTGGGGGGAATGGATAAATTAAGATTACTGTTACTATATGTATACAAACACATATTATATACATATCTCGAAAAGACCGACCATATAGCAAGGGAGGTCTGCGGAACCCTCTGTAACATTTTACATGGGAAGAGGATCTGTACTTGCATAGACATATATAATGTACAAATGAACCAGATTGTGTACACCTAGGACAAACAATATTCTAAGCTTTACCCCAATTAAAAAAAAAAATTAAAACCAAGAAGAAATAATGAGACATAAACTTATGGGGCTTTCTCCATGCACATTCCAATGTAATTTACAACCTAGCAACGCGACTTCCAGAAAGGCTCTGCTGCCCTAGTACCCAGATTTGGGGATGGAGAAATGCTGCCTGCTTCAGGTCACTTCCCACAACAGGAGCTTTAAAACCATTGCTAAAGGTCACTAAATATTCACAAAACTTGCAGTTCGGTAAATGACACCTGCTCTCTAAAAAAAGTCTGAGGTGGAAAATCGACCAAAAAATTCAAAAGAGGGCAACCTTCCAAGAAGACAATATCAAGAGTTATATTGTACTCCCAACTGTTTCCTTTTTTTAACAGAAATGAAAACGGCGGTGAAAAATGATGAGTTTTACGAATTCTCAAAGCCATGCAAACCCAAATTACAAAACCCTATCAGCTCACAGCAGCCAGTAGGGCCATTAGCATAAATGCTGCAAACAATAAATGCTGAAGCGATTGTGGAGAAATGCGTACCCTCGATTCTAAGGGGGACGTGGTAAGTGCCACTAATGAAAACACAAAGAAGGTGCTTTGAAAAGGGAAACACGGTGCTACCAGTCAGTCAATCACAACCACTGCTGGGCCTATCACCTGAGAAAATGAGAATCAAAAAGTCACAGGCTGGCAATCCTGCACTCCAACAATATTTACCATAGCCAACACTTGGAAGCAATGAAAATGTCCATCAACCGAGGAACGCACAAAGTAGAAGTGGTCCACGTACACAGTGGAAAATTACTCCAATAAAAAATAAAAATTAAATTTAAAAATCCAACAAAAGTAAGGAGACATCAGCTTGTGTGGGTTTGTCCGGGCACACTCCACTCTAATTTATAACCGAGAAACACCACAGGCCGCAAGGGCTTTTCCCTAGTTACCAGGGTGGGGAACATAGAAAGGCTGCCGCCCTCTGGCAGTTACCTGCAAAAGCAGCTTTAAAGCCTGTGCTAATGGTCATTTCATAGGAACAAGTACTGCAGAACTGTAAATGAAACCTGCCCTCAAAATGTCTCGAGGGAGCTAATGGCCAAAACATTTCAAAATGTGACACATACTTTAAGAGAACACTTTGAAGAACTAAGGGGTAATCACAGCTTGAAAAATAAAAAGGACATGCCTTCAAGCTCAATTTCAATGGACAATGAGGCACATGCGAATTCAGCCCCAAAGAGGTATCAGCTCACACTTGTCAGAATAACCATCAGCAAGAAAACTACAAACAATAAATGCTGAAGGTGTTGTGGAGAAATGCATACCCTCAACTTCAAGGGGGACGGGAGTTGGAAAGGGCCACGAACTAGAACAGAACGGGGGTGCCTTAAAAACGTAAACATTGAGCTACCGTATGATCCAGCAGGCCCACTCTTCCACGTATAATCTAAGAAGAGAGAATTGGAAAGACACAGGCAGGCAAATCTGCATTGCACTGTATTACAATAGCCAAGATTTGGAAGTAACCAAAAAGACCACCAAGAGATGGGTGGACAAAGAAGTACTCCTCCATGTACAGATGGAATATTCGCTAGTGTAAAAAATGAACCAATGCCATTTGCAGCGCCATAGATGAGCCTAGACGTAATCACGCCACGTGTAGTCAGTGAGAAAGCAAAAGACACATATCCTATCATATCACTTTTAGGAGTTAGTTAAAAATTGATACCAATGAAGGTATTTCCACAGAGAAAGGCAATCACAGATTCATTAAAAAACTTATGGTTCACCAAATAGAAAGGGATGAGGATTGGATACATTACCATATTGGGGTTAACAGAGATATACAAACCATGTGAAGTATATAATCACCAAAGACGTACGGAAGACCAGGAGAAGACTACTCAACATTGTGTCATAACCTACATGGGAAAAGGATGCGAGGAAGAAAAGATACACGTATATGTGTGAAAGACCCACATCTTGCACACCTAGAGCAAACAAACCAATGTAATCAAATCTGCTGGGATAAAAAATAAAAAGTAAATTACAAATATGAACAAGAAGTAATGAGACATAAACTTAAAGGGCTTTTTCCTGGCACATTCCATTCTAATTTACAACCTAGAACACCACTTCCATTAAGCCTCTGTTTCCCCAGTTACCAAATTTGGTAAAGGAGAAATGCTGCCACCTTGTGGCCGTGTCCTGCAAGAGCAGCTTTAAACTCACAGCTAATGGTTACTTAACATTCACAAGGACTCAGGGCTCTAAAGGACACCTGCCCTAAAAAATTGTGCTGAAGTAGGGAATGGACAAAAAAATTCAAAACAGGCAAATGTTTCAAGAAGAGAGTATGAAGAGTTACGTTTTACTCACGCTCTTTTTTAAAAAAAGGAAAATGGATAAAAACTCAACCTCAGGGTGTGTTAGACCCATGCAATCTAATCTACAAAAAGTTTCAACTTACACCAGTCGACTGACCATCAGCAAAAAGTATACGAACAATAAATGCTGAAGGGGTTTTAGAGAACTGTGTACCCTCTACCTGCTGGTGAGACGTAAAGGGGTAACAGCCAATAATGAGAACAGAAAGGAGCTGTGTTTAAAAGCAAAAATGGAGGTACCATTCAATCCCCAGGCGCACCATTGGACCTCTCACCTGAGAAGACAAGAATCGAGAAGACACAGGCCGCAAAAGCTGCAGTGCAGCCTTATTCACAATAGCCAAGACAGTGAAGCAACCAAAATGTCCAACAACAGGTGAATGGATAAAGAAGAAGTGGTCCATGTACACAATGGAATATTAGCCATGGAAAACAATGAACCATTGCTCTTTGAGGCACCACAAATGAGTCTGCAGATAATCATGAAAGATGAGGTAAGTTGGAAAGCAAAAGACCTGTATTCTATGATATCACTTATAGGCGTTATCTAATAACTGACACAAATGAACATATTTCCACAGAGAAAGACACTCACAGATTTAGAAAACAAACTATGCTCATCTAAAACGAAAGGTGGGGGGAATGGATAAATTAAGATTACTGTTACTATATGTATACAAACACATATTATATACATATCTCGAAAAGACCGACCATATAGCAAGGGAGGTCTGCGGAACCCTCTGTAACATTTTACATGGGAAGAGGATCTGTACTTGCATAGACATATATAATGTACAAATGAACCAGATTGTGTACACCTAGGACAAACAATATTCTAAGCTTTACCCCAATTAAAAAAAAAAATTAAAACCAAGAAGAAATAATGAGACATAAACTTATGGGGCTTTCTCCATGCACATTCCAATGTAATTTACAACCTAGCAACGTGACTTCCAGAAAGGCTCTGCTGCCCTAGTACCCAGATTTGGGGATGGAGAAATGCTGCCTGCTTCAGGTCACTTCCCACAACAGGAGCTTTAAAACCATTGCTAAAGGTCACTAAATATTCACAAAACTTGCAGTTCGGTAAATGACACCTGCTCTCTAAAAAAAGTCTGAGGTGGAAAATCGACCAAAAAATTCAAAAGAGGGCAACCTTCCAAGAAGACAATATCAAGAGTTATATTGTACTCCCAACTGTTTCCTTTTTTTAACAGAAATGAAAACGGCGGTGAAAAATGATGAGTTTTACGAATTCTCAAAGCCATGCAAACCCAAATTACAAAACCCTATCAGCTCACAGCAGCCAGTAGGGCCATTAGCATAAATGCTGCAAACAATAAATGCTGAAGCGACTGTGGAGAAATGCGTACCCTCGATTCTAAGGGGGACGTGGTAAGTGCCACTAATGAAAACACAAAGAAGGTGCTTTGAAAAGGGAAACACGGTGCTACCAGTCAGTCAATCACAACCACTGCTGGGCCTATCACCTGAGAAAATGAGAATCAAAAAGTCACAGGCTGGCAATCCTGCACTCCAACAATATTTACCATAGCCAACACTTGGAAGCAATGAAAATGTCCATCAACCGAGGAACGCACAAAGTAGAAGTGGTCCACGTACACAGTGGAAAATTACTCCAATAAAAAATAAAAATTAAATTTAAAAATCCAACAAAAGTAAGGAGACATCAGCTTGTGTGGGTTTGTCCGGGCACACTCCACTCTAATTTATAACCGAGAAACACCACAGGCCGCAAGGGCTTTTCCCTAGTTACCAGGGTGGGGAACATAGAAAGGCTGCCGCCCTCTGGCAGTTACCTGCAAAAGCAGCTTTAAAGCCTGTGCTAATGGTCATTTCATAGGAACAAGTACTGCAGAACTGTAAATGAAACCTGCCCTCAAAATGTCTCGAGGGAGCTAATGGCCAAAACATTTCAAAATGTGACACATACTTTAAGAGAACACTTTGAAGAACTAAGGGGTAATCACAGCTTGAAAAATAAAAAGGACATGCCTTCAAGCTCAATTTCAATGGACAATGAGGCACATGCGAATTCAGCCCCAAAGAGGTATCAGCTCACACTTGTCAGAATAACCATCAGCAAGAAAACTACAAACAATAAATGCTGAAGGTGTTGTGGAGAAATGCATACCCTCAACTTCAAGGGGGACGGAAGTTGGAAAGGGCCACGAACTAGAACAGAACGGGGGTGCCTTAAAAACGTAAACATTGAGCTACCGTATGATCCAGCAGGCCCACTCTTCCACGTATAATCTAAGAAGAGAGAATTGGAAAGACACAGGCAGGCAAATCTGCATTGCACTGTATTACAATAGCCAAGATTTGGAAGTAACCAAAAAGACCACCAAGAGATGGGTGGACAAAGAAGTACTCCTCCATGTACAGATGGAATATTCGCTAGTGTAAAAAATGAACCAATGCCATTTGCAGCGCCATAGATGAGCCTAGACGTAATCACGCCACGTGTAGTCAGTGAGAAAGCAAAAGACACATATCCTATCATATCACTTTTAGGAGTTAGTTAAAAATTGATACCAATGAAGGTATTTCCACAGAGAAAGGCAATCACAGATTCATTAAAAAACTTATGGTTCACCAAATAGAAAGGGATGAGGATTGGATACATTACCATATTGGGGTTAACAGAGATATACAAACCATGTGAAGTATATAATCACCAAAGACGTACGGAAGACCAGGAGAAGACTACTCAACATTGTGTCATAACCTACATGGGAAAAGGATGCGAGGAAGAAAAGATACACGTATATGTGTGAAAGACCCACATCTTGCACACCTAGAGCAAACAAACCAATGTAATCAAATCTGCTGGGATAAAAAATAAAAAGTAAATTACAAATATGAACAAGAAGTAATGAGACATAAACTTAAAGGGCTTTTTCCTGGCACATTCCATTCTAATTTACAACCTAGAACACCACTTCCATTAAGCCTCTGTTTCCCCAGTTACCAAATTTGGTAAAGGAGAAATGCTGCCACCTTGTGGCCGTGTCCTGCAAGAGCAGCTTTAAACTCACAGCTAATGGTTACTTAACATTCACAAGGACTCAGGGCTCTAAAGGACACCTGCCCTAAAAAATTGTGCTGAAGTAGGGAATGGACAAAAAAATTCAAAACAGGCAAATGTTTCAAGAAGAGAGTATGAAGAGTTACGTTTTACTCACGCTCTTTTTTAAAAAAAGGAAAATGGATAAAAACTCAACCTCAGGGTGTGTTAGACCCATGCAATCTAATCTACAAAAAGTTTCAACTTACACCAGTCGACTGACCATCAGCAAAAAGTATACGAACAATAAATGCTGAAGGGGTTTTAGAGAACTGTGTACCCTCTACCTGCTGGTGAGACGTAAAGGGGTAACAGCCAATAATGAGAACAGAAAGGAGCTGTGTTTAAAAGCAAAAATGGAGGTACCATTCAATCCCCAGGCGCACCATTGGACCTCTCACCTGAGAAGACAAGAATCGAGAAGACACAGGCCGCAAAAGCTGCAGTGCAGCCTTATTCACAATAGCCAAGACAGTGAAGCAACCAAAATGTCCAACAACAGGTGAATGGATAAAGAAGAAGTGGTCCATGTACACAATGGAATATTAGCCATGGAAAACAATGAACCATTGCTCTTTGAGGCACCACAAATGAGTCTGCAGATAATCATGAAAGATGAGGTAAGTTGGAAAGCAAAAGACCTGTATTCTATGATATCACTTATAGGCGTTATCTAATAACTGACACAAATGAACATATTTCCACAGAGAAAGACACTCACAGATTTAGAAAACAAACTATGCTCATCTAAAACGAAAGGTGGGGGGAATGGATAAATTAAGATTACTGTTACTATATGTATACAAACACATATTATATACATATCTCGAAAAGACCGACCATATAGCAAGGGAGGTCTGCGGAACCCTCTGTAACATTTTACATGGGAAGAGGATCTGTACTTGCATAGACATATATAATGTACAAATGAACCAGATTGTGTACACCTAGGACAAACAATATTCTAAGCTTTACCCCAATTAAAAAAAAAAATTAAAACCAAGAAGAAATAATGAGACATAAACTTATGGGGCTTTCTCCATGCACATTCCAATGTAATTTACAACCTAGCAACGTGACTTCCAGAAAGGCTCTGCTGCCCTAGTACCCAGATTTGGGGATGGAGAAATGCTGCCTGCTTCAGGTCACTTCCCACAACAGGAGCTTTAAAACCATTGCTAAAGGTCACTAAATATTCACAAAACTTGCAGTTCGGTAAATGACACCTGCTCTCTAAAAAAAGTCTGAGGTGGAAAATCGACCAAAAAATTCAAAAGAGGGCAACCTTCCAAGAAGACAATATCAAGAGTTATATTGTACTCCCAACTGTTTCCTTTTTTTAACAGAAATGAAAACGGCGGTGAAAAATGATGAGTTTTACGAATTCTCAAAGCCATGCAAACCCAAATTACAAAACCCTATCAGCTCACAGCAGCCAGTAGGGCCATTAGCATAAATGCTGCAAACAATAAATGCTGAAGCGATTGTGGAGAAATGCGTACCCTCGATTCTAAGGGGGACGTGGTAAGTGCCACTAATGAAAACACAAAGAAGGTGCTTTGAAAAGGGAAACACGGTGCTACCAGTCAGTCAATCACAACCACTGCTGGGCCTATCACCTGAGAAAATGAGAATCAAAAAGTCACAGGCTGGCAATCCTGCACTCCAACAATATTTACCATAGCCAACACTTGGAAGCAATGAAAATGTCCATCAACCGAGGAACGCACAAAGTAGAAGTGGTCCACGTACACAGTGGAAAATTACTCCAATAAAAAATAAAAATTAAATTTAAAAATCCAACAAAAGTAAGGAGACATCAGCTTGTGTGGGTTTGTCCGGGCACACTCCACTCTAATTTATAACCGAGAAACACCACAGGCCGCAAGGGCTTTTCCCTAGTTACCAGGGTGGGGAACATAGAAAGGCTGCCGCCCTCTGGCAGTTACCTGCAAAAGCAGCTTTAAAGCCTGTGCTAATGGTCATTTCATAGGAACAAGTACTGCAGAACTGTAAATGAAACCTGCCCTCAAAATGTCTCGAGGGAGCTAATGGCCAAAACATTTCAAAATGTGACACATACTTTAAGAGAACACTTTGAAGAACTAAGGGGTAATCACAGCTTGAAAAATAAAAAGGACATGCCTTCAAGCTCAATTTCAATGGACAATGAGGCACATGCGAATTCAGCCCCAAAGAGGTATCAGCTCACACTTGTCAGAATAACCATCAGCAAGAAAACTACAAACAATAAATGCTGAAGGTGTTGTGGAGAAATGCATACCCTCAACTTCAAGGGGGACGGAAGTTGGAAAGGGCCACGAACTAGAACAGAACGGGGGTGCCTTAAAAACGTAAACATTGAGCTACCGTATGATCCAGCAGGCCCACTCTTCCACGTATAATCTAAGAAGAGAGAATTGGAAAGACACAGGCAGGCAAATCTGCATTGCACTGTATTACAATAGCCAAGATTTGGAAGTAACCAAAAAGACCACCAAGAGATGGGTGGACAAAGAAGTACTCCTCCATGTACAGATGGAATATTCGCTAGTGTAAAAAATGAACCAATGCCATTTGCAGCGCCATAGATGAGCCTAGACGTAATCACGCCACGTGTAGTCAGTGAGAAAGCAAAAGACACATATCCTATCATATCACTTTTAGGAGTTAGTTAAAAATTGATACCAATGAAGGTATTTCCACAGAGAAAGGCAATCACAGATTCATTAAAAAACTTATGGTTCACCAAATAGAAAGGGATGAGGATTGGATACATTACCATATTGGGGTTAACAGAGATATACAAACCATGTGAAATATATAATCACCAAAGACGTACGGAAGACCAGGAGAAGACTACTCAACATTGTGTCATAACCTACATGGGAAAAGGATGCGAGGAAGAAAAGATACACGTATATGTGTGAAAGACCCACATCTTGCACACCTAGAGCAAACCAACCAATGTAATCAAATCTGCTGGGATAAAAAATAAAAAGTAAATTACAAATATGAACAAGAAGTAATGAGACATAAACTTAAAGGGCTTTTTCCTGGCACATTCCATTCTAATTTACAACCTAGAACACCACTTCCATTAAGCCTCTGTTTCCCCAGTTACCAAATTTGGTAAAGGAGAAATGCTGCCACCTTGTGGCCGTGTCCTGCAAGAGCAGCTTTAAACTCACAGCTAATGGTTACTTAACATTCACAAGGACTCAGGGCTCTAAAGGACACCTGCCCTAAAAAATTGTGCTGAAGTAGGGAATGGACAAAAAAATTCAAAACAGGCAAATGTTTCAAGAAGAGAGTATGAAGAGTTACGTTTTACTCACGCTCTTTTTTAAAAAAAGGAAAATGGATAAAAACTCAACCTCAGGGTGTGTTAGACCCATGCAATCTAATCTACAAAAAGTTTCAACTTACACCAGTCGACTGACCATCAGCAAAAAGTATACGAACAATAAATGCTGAAGGGGTTTTAGAGAACTGTGTACCCTCTACCTGCTGGTGAGACGTAAAGGGGTAACAGCCAATAATGAGAACAGAAAGGAGCTGTGTTTAAAAGCAAAAATGGAGGTACCATTCAATCCCCAGGCGCACCATTGGACCTCTCACCTGAGAAGACAAGAATCGAGAAGACACAGGCCGCAAAAGCTGCAGTGCAGCCTTATTCACAATAGCCAAGACAGTGAAGCAACCAAAATGTCCAACAACAGGTGAATGGATAAAGAAGAAGTGGTCCATGTACACAATGGAATATTAGCCATGGAAAACAATGAACCATTGCTCTTTGAGGCACCACAAATGAGTCTGCAGATAATCATGAAAGATGAGGTAAGTTGGAAAGCAAAAGACCTGTATTCTATGATATCACTTATAGGCGTTATCTAATAACTGACACAAATGAACATATTTCCACAGAGAAAGACACTCACAGATTTAGAAAACAAACTATGCTCATCTAAAACGAAAGGTGGGGGGAATGGATAAATTAAGATTACTGTTACTATATGTATACAAACACATATTATATACATATCTCGAAAAGACCGACCATATAGCAAGGGAGGTCTGCGGAACCCTCTGTAACATTTTACATGGGAAGAGGATCTGTACTTGCATAGACATATATAATGTACAAATGAACCAGATTGTGTACACCTAGGACAAACAATATTCTAAGCTTTACCCCAATTAAAAAAAAAAATTAAAACCAAGAAGAAATAATGAGACATAAACTTATGGGGCTTTCTCCATGCACATTCCAATGTAATTTACAACCTAGCAACGCGACTTCCAGAAAGGCTCTGCTGCCCTAGTACCCAGATTTGGGGATGGAGAAATGCTGCCTGCTTCAGGTCACTTCCCACAACAGGAGCTTTAAAACCATTGCTAAAGGTCACTAAATATTCACAAAACTTGCAGTTCGGTAAATGACACCTGCTCTCTAAAAAAAGTCTGAGGTGGAAAATCGACCAAAAAATTCAAAAGAGGGCAACCTTCCAAGAAGACAATATCAAGAGTTATATTGTACTCCCAACTGTTTCCTTTTTTTAACAGAAATGAAAACGGCGGTGAAAAATGATGAGTTTTACGAATTCTCAAAGCCATGCAAACCCAAATTACAAAACCCTATCAGCTCACAGCAGCCAGTAGGGCCATTAGCATAAATGCTGCAAACAATAAATGCTGAAGCGATTGTGGAGAAATGCGTACCCTCGATTCTAAGGGGGACGTGGTAAGTGCCACTAATGAAAACACAAAGAAGGTGCTTTGAAAAGGGAAACACGGTGCTACCAGTCAGTCAATCACAACCACTGCTGGGCCTATCACCTGAGAAAATGAGAATCAAAAAGTCACAGGCTGGCAATCCTGCACTCCAACAATATTTACCATAGCCAACACTTGGAAGCAATGAAAATGTCCATCAACCGAGGAACGCACAAAGTAGAAGTGGTCCACGTACACAGTGGAAAATTACTCCAATAAAAAATAAAAATTAAATTTAAAAATCCAACAAAAGTAAGGAGACATCAGCTTGTGTGGGTTTGTCCGGGCACACTCCACTCTAATTTATAACCGAGAAACACCACAGGCCGCAAGGGCTTTTCCCTAGTTACCAGGGTGGGGAACATAGAAAGGCTGCCGCCCTCTGGCAGTTACCTGCAAAAGCAGCTTTAAAGCCTGTGCTAATGGTCATTTCATAGGAACAAGTACTGCAGAACTGTAAATGAAACCTGCCCTCAAAATGTCTCGAGGGAGCTAATGGCCAAAACATTTCAAAATGTGACACATACTTTAAGAGAACACTTTGAAGAACTAAGGGGTAATCACAGCTTGAAAAATAAAAAGGACATGCCTTCAAGCTCAATTTCAATGGACTATGAGGCACATGCGAATTCAGCCCCAAAGAGGTATCAGCTCACACTTGTCAGAATAACCATCAGCAAGAAAACTACAAACAATAAATGCTGAAGGTGTTGTGGAGAAATGCATACCCTCAACTTCAAGGGGGACAGAAGTTGGAAAGGGCCACGAACTAGAACAGAATGGGGGTGCCTTAAAAACGTAAACATTGAGCTACCGTATGATCCAGCAGGCCCACTCTTCCACGTATAATCTAAGAAGAGAGAATTGGAAAGACACAGGCAGGCAAATCTGCATTGCACTGTATTACAATAGCCAAGATTTGGAAGTAACCAAAAAGACCACCAAGAGATGGGTGGACAAAGAAGTACTCCTCCATGTACAGATGGAATATTCGCTAGTGTAAAAAATGAACCAATGCCATTTGCAGCGCCATAGATGAGCCTAGACGTAATCACGCCACGTGTAGTCAGTGAGAAAGCAAAAGACACATATCCTATAATATCACTTTTAGGAGTTAGTTAAAAATTGATACCAATGAAGGTATTTCCACAGAGAAAGGCAATCACAGATTCATTAAAAAACTTATGGTTCACCAAATAGAAAGGGATGAGGATTGGATACATTACCATATTGGGGTTAACAGAGATATACAAACCATGTGAAATATATAATCACCAAAGACATACGGAAGACCAGGAGAAGACTACTCAACATTGTGTCATAACCTACATGGGAAAAGGATGCGAGGAAGAATAGATACACGTATATGTGTGAAAGAACCACATCTTGCACACCTAGAGCAAACAAACCAATGTAATCAAATCTGCTGGGATAAAAAATAAAAAGTAAATTACAAATATGAACAAGAAGTAATGAGACATAAACTTAAAGGGCTTTTTCCTGGCACATTCCATTCTAATTTACAACCTAGAACACCACTTCCATTAAGCCTCTGTTTCCCCAGTTACCAAATTTGGTAAAGAAGAAATGCTGCCACCTTGTGGCCGTGTCCTGCAAGAGCAGCTTTAAACTCACAGCTAATGGTTACTTAACATTCACAAGGACTCAGGGCTGTAAAGGACACCTGCCCTAAAAAATTGTGCTGAAGTAGGGAATGGACAAAAAAATTCAAAACAGGCAAATGTTTCAAGAAGAGAGTATGAAGAGTTACGTTTTACTCACGCCCTTTTTAAAAAAAAGGAAAATGGATAAAAGCTCAACCTCAGGGTGTGTTAGACCCATGCAATCTAATCTACAAAAAGTTTCAGCTTACACCAGTCGACTGACCATCAGCAAAAAGTATACGAACAATAAATGCTGAAGGGGTTTTAGAGAACTGTGTACCCTCTACCTGCTGGTGAGACGTACAGGGGTAACAGCCAATAATGAGAACAGAAAGGAGCTGTGTTTAAAAGTAAAAATGGAGGTACCATTCAATCCCCAGGCGCACCATTGGACCTCTCACCTGAGAAGACAAGAATCGGGAAGACACAGGCCGCAAAAGCTGCAGTGCAGCCTTATTCACAATAGACAAGACAGTGAAGCAACCAAAATGTCCAAAAACAGGTGAATGGATAAAGAAGAAGTGGTCCATGTACACAATGGAATATTAGCCATGGAAAACAATGAACCATTGCTCTTTGAGGCACCAAAAATGAGTCTGCAGATAATCATGAAAGATGAGGTAAGTTGGAAAGCAAAAGACCTGTATTCTATGATATCACTTATAGGCGTTATCTAATAACTGACACAAATGAACATATTTCCACAGAGAAAGACACTCACAGATTTAGAAAACAAACTATGCTCATCTAAAACGAAAGGTGGGGGGAATGGATAAATTAAGATTACTGTTACTATATGTATACAAACACATATATACATATCTCAAAAAGACCGACCATATAGCAAGGGAGGTCTGCGGAACCCTCTGTAACATTTTACATGGGAAGAGGATCTGTACTTGAATAGACATATATAATGTACAAATGAACCAGATTGTGTACACCTAGGACAAACAATATTCTAAGCTTTACCCCAATTAAAAAAAAAATTAAAACCAAGAAGAAATAATGAGACATAAACTTATGGGGCTTTCTCCATGCACATTCCAATGTAATTTACAACCTAGGAACACGACTTCCAGAAAGGCTCTGCTGCCCTAGTACCCAGATTTGGGAATGGAGAAATGCTGCCTGCTTCAGGTCACTTCCCACAACAGGAGCTTTAAAACCATTGCTAAAGGTCACTAAATATTCACAAAACTTGCAGTTCGGTAAATGACACGTGCTCTCTAAAAAAATGTCTGAGGTGGAAAATCGACCAAAAAATTCAAAAGAGGGCAACCTTCCAAGAAGACAATATCAAGAGTTATACTGTACTCCCAACTGTTTCCTTTTTTTTACAGAAAAGAAAACGGCGGTGAAAAATGATGAGTTTTACGAATTCTCAAAGCCATGCAAACCCAAATTACAAAACCCTATGAGCTCACAGCAACCAGTAGGGCCATTAGCATAAATGCTGCAAAGAATAAATGCTGAAGCGATTGTGGAGAAATGTGTACCCTCGATTCTAAGGGGGACGTGGTAAGTGCCACTAATGAAAACACAAAGAAGGTGCTTTGAAAAGGGAAACACGGTGCTATCAGTCAGTCAATCACAACCACTGCTGGGCCTATCACCTGAGAAAATGAGAATCAAAAAGTCACAGGCTGGCAATCTTGCACTCCAACAATATTTACCATAGGCAACACTTGGAAGCAATGAAAATGTCCATCAACCGAGGAATGCACAAAGTAGAAGTGGTCCACGTACACAGTGGAAAATTACTCCAATAAAAAATAAAAATTAAAATTAAAAATCCAACAAAAGTAAGGAGACATCAGCTTGTGTGGGTTTGTCCGGGCACACTCCACTCTAATTTATAACCGAGAAACACCACAGGCCGCAAGGGCTTTTCCCTAGTTACCAGGGTGGGGAACATAGAAAGGCTGCCGCCCTCTGGCAGTTACCTGCAAAAGCAGCTTTAAAGCCTGTGCTAATGGTCATTTCATAGGAACAAGTACTGCAGAACTGTAAATGAAACCTGCCCTCAAAATGTCTCGAGGGAGCTAATGGCCAAAACATTTCAAAATGTGACACATACTTTAAGAGAACACTTTGAAGAACTAAGGGGTAATCACAGCTTGAAAAATAAAAAGGACATGCCTTCAAGCTCAATTTCAATGGACAATGAGGCACATGCGAATTCAGCCCCAAAGAGGTATCAGCTCACACTTGTCAGAATAACCATCAGCAAGAAAACTACAAACAATAAATGCTGAAGGTGTTGTGGAGAAATGCATACCCTCAACTTCAAGGGGGACGGAAGTTGGAAAGGGCCACGAACTAGAACAGAACGGGGGTGCCTTAAAAACGTAAACATTGAGCTACCGTATGATCCAGCAGGCCCACTCTTCCACGTATAATCTAAGAAGAGAGAATTGGAAAGACACAGGCAGGCAAATCTGCATTGCACTGTATTACAATAGCCAAGATTTGGAAGTAACCAAAAAGACCACCAAGAGATGGGTGGACAAAGAAGTACTCCTCCATGTACAGATGGAATATTCGCTAGTGTAAAAAATGAACCAATGCCATTTGCAGCGCCATAGATGAGCCTAGACGTAATCACGCCACGTGTAGTCAGTGAGAAAGCAAAAGACACATATCCTATCATATCACTTTTAGGAGTTAGTTAAAAATTGATACCAATGAAGGTATTTCCACAGAGAAAGGCAATCACAGATTCATTAAAAAACTTATGGTTCACCAAATAGAAAGGGATGAGGATTGGATACATTACCATATTGGGGTTAACAGAGATATACAAACCATGTGAAGTATATAATCACCAAAGACGTACGGAAGACCAGGAGAAGACTACTCAACATTGTGTCATAACCTACATGGGAAAAGGATGCGAGGAAGAAAAGATACACGTATATGTGTGAAAGACCCACATCTTGCACACCTAGAGCAAACCAACCAATGTAATCAAATCTGCTGGGATAAAAAATAAAAAGTAAATTACAAATATGAACAAGAAGTAATGAGACATAAACTTAAAGGGCTTTTTCCTGGCACATTCCATTCTAATTTACAACCTAGAACACCACTTCCATTAAGCCTCTGTTTCCCCAGTTACCAAATTTGGTAAAGGAGAAATGCTGCCACCTTGTGGCCGTGTCCTGCAAGAGCAGCTTTAAACTCACAGCTAATGGTTACTTAACATTCACAAGGACTCAGGGCTCTAAAGGACACCTGCCCTAAAAAATTGTGCTGAAGTAGGGAATGGACAAAAAAATTCAAAACAGGCAAATGTTTCAAGAAGAGAGTATGAAGAGTTACGTTTTACTCACGCTCTTTTTTAAAAAAAGGAAAATGGATAAAAACTCAACCTCAGGGTGTGTTAGACCCATGCAATCTAATCTACAAAAAGTTTCAACTTACACCAGTCGACTGACCATCAGCAAAAAGTATACGAACAATAAATGCTGAAGGGGTTTTAGAGAACTGTGTACCCTCTACCTGCTGGTGAGACGTAAAGGGGTAACAGCCAATAATGAGAACAGAAAGGAGCTGTGTTTAAAAGCAAAAATGGAGGTACCATTCAATCCCCAGGCGCACCATTGGACCTCTCACCTGAGAAGACAAGAATCGAGAAGACACAGGCCGCAAAAGCTGCAGTGCAGCCTTATTCACAATAGCCAAGACAGTGAAGCAACCAAAATGTCCAACAACAGGTGAATGGATAAAGAAGAGGTGGTCCATGTACACAATGGAATATTAGCCATGGAAAACAATGAACCATTGCTCTTTGAGGCACCACAAATGAGTCTGCAGATAATCATGAAAGATGAGGTAAGTTGGAAAGCAAAAGACCTGTATTCTATGATATCATTTATAGGCGTTATCTAATAACTGACACAAATGAACATATTTCCACAGAGAAAGACACTCACAGATTTAGAAAACAAACTATGCTCATCTAAAACGAAAGGTGGGGGGAATGGATAAATTAAGATTACTGTTACTATATGTATACAAACACATATTATATACATATCTCGAAAAGACCGACCATATAGCAAGGGAGGTCTGCGGAACCCTCTGTAACATTTTACATGGGAAGAGGATCTGTACTTGCATAGACATATATAATGTACAAATGAACCAGATTGTGTACACCTAGGACAAACAATATTCTAAGCTTTACCCCAATTAAAAAAAAAAATTAAAACCAAGAAGAAATAATGAGACATAAACTTATGGGGCTTTCTCCATGCACATTCCAATGTAATTTACAACCTAGCAACGTGACTTCCAGAAAGGCTCTGCTGCCCTAGTACCCAGATTTGGGGATGGAGAAATGCTGCCTGCTTCAGGTCACTTCCCACAACAGGAGCTTTAAAACCATTGCTAAAGGTCACTAAATATTCACAAAACTTGCAGTTCGGTAAATGACACCTGCTCTCTAAAAAAAGTCTGAGGTGGAAAATCGACCAAAAAATTCAAAAGAGGGCAACCTTCCAAGAAGACAATATCAAGAGTTATATTGTACTCCCAACTGTTTCCTTTTTTTAACAGAAATGAAAACGGCGGTGAAAAATGATGAGTTTTACGAATTCTCAAAGCCATGCAAACCCAAATTACAAAACCCTATCAGCTCACAGCAGCCAGTAGGGCCATTAGCATAAATGCTGCAAACAATAAATGCTGAAGCGACTGTGGAGAAATGCGTACCCTCGATTCTAAGGGGGACGTGGTAAGTGCCACTAATGAAAACACAAAGAAGGTGCTTTGAAAAGGGAAACACGGTGCTACCAGTCAGTCAATCACAACCACTGCTGGGCCTATCACCTGAGAAAATGAGAATCAAAAAGTCACAGGCTGGCAATCCTGCACTCCAACAATATTTACCATAGCCAACACTTGGAAGCAATGAAAATGTCCATCAACCGAGGAACGCACAAAGTAGAAGTGGTCCACGTACACAGTGGAAAATTACTCCAATAAAAAATAAAAATTAAATTTAAAAATCCAACAAAAGTAAGGAGACATCAGCTTGTGTGGGTTTGTCCGGGCACACTCCACTCTAATTTATAACCGAGAAACACCACAGGCCGCAAGGGCTTTTCCCTAGTTACCAGGGTGGGGAACATAGAAAGGCTGCCGCCCTCTGGCAGTTACCTGCAAAAGCAGCTTTAAAGCCTGTGCTAATGGTCATTTCATAGGAACAAGTACTGCAGAACTGTAAATGAAACCTGCCCTCAAAATGTCTCGAGGGAGCTAATGGCCAAAACATTTCAAAATGTGACACATACTTTAAGAGAACACTTTGAAGAACTAAGGGGTAATCACAGCTTGAAAAATAAAAAGGACATGCCTTCAAGCTCAATTTCAATGGACAATGAGGCACATGCGAATTCAGCCCCAAAGAGGTATCAGCTCACACTTGTCAGAATAACCATCAGCAAGAAAACTACAAACAATAAATGCTGAAGGTGTTGTGGAGAAATGCATACCCTCAACTTCAAGGGGGACGGAAGTTGGAAAGGGCCACGAACTAGAACAGAACGGGGGTGCCTTAAAAACGTAAACATTGAGCTACCGTATGATCCAGCAGGCCCACTCTTCCACGTATAATCTAAGAAGAGAGAATTGGAAAGACACAGGCAGGCAAATCTGCATTGCACTGTATTACAATAGCCAAGATTTGGAAGTAACCAAAAAGACCACCAAGAGATGGGTGGACAAAGAAGTACTCCTCCATGTACAGATGGAATATTCGCTAGTGTAAAAAATGAACCAATGCCATTTGCAGCGCCATAGATGAGCCTAGACGTAATCACGCCACGTGTAGTCAGTGAGAAAGCAAAAGACACATATCCTATCATATCACTTTTAGGAGTTAGTTAAAAATTGATACCAATGAAGGTATTTCCACAGAGAAAGGCAATCACAGATTCATTAAAAAACTTATGGTTCACCAAATAGAAAGGGATGAGGATTGGATACATTACCATATTGGGGTTAACAGAGATATACAAACCATGTGAAATATATAATCACCAAAGACGTACGGAAGACCAGGAGAAGACTACTCAACATTGTGTCATAACCTACATGGGAAAAGGATGCGAGGAAGAAAAGATACACGTATATGTGTGAAAGACCCACATCTTGCACACCTAGAGCAAACCAACCAATGTAATCAAATCTGCTGGGATAAAAAATAAAAAGTAAATTACAAATATGAACAAGAAGTAATGAGACATAAACTTAAAGGGCTTTTTCCTGGCACATTCCATTCTAATTTACAACCTAGAACACCACTTCCATTAAGCCTCTGTTTCCCCAGTTACCAAATTTGGTAAAGGAGAAATGCTGCCACCTTGTGGCCGTGCCCTGCAAGAGCAGCTTTAAACTCACAGCTAATGGTTACTTAACATTCACAAGGACTCAGGGCTCTAAAGGACACCTGCCCTAAAAAATTGTGCTGAAGTAGGGAATGGACAAAAAAATTCAAAACAGGCAAATGTTTCAAGAAGAGAGTATGAAGAGTTACGTTTTACTCACGCTCTTTTTTAAAAAAAGGAAAATGGATAAAAACTCAACCTCAGGGTGTGTTAGACCCATGCAATCTAATCTACAAAAAGTTTCAACTTACACCAGTCGACTGACCATCAGCAAAAAGTATACGAACAATAAATGCTGAAGGGGTTTTAGAGAACTGTGTACCCTCTACCTGCTGGTGAGACGTAAAGGGGTAACAGCCAATAATGAGAACAGAAAGGAGCTGTGTTTAAAAGCAAAAATGGAGGTACCATTCAATCCCCAGGCGCACCATTGGACCTCTCACCTGAGAAGACAAGAATCGAGAAGACACAGGCCGCAAAAGCTGCAGTGCAGCCTTATTCACAATAGCCAAGACAGTGAAGCAACCAAAATGTCCAACAACAGGTGAATGGATAAAGAAGAAGTGGTCCATGTACACAATGGAATATTAGCCATGGAAAACAATGAACCATTGCTCTTTGAGGCACCACAAATGAGTCTGCAGATAATCATGAAAGATGAGGTAAGTTGGAAAGCAAAAGACCTGTATTCTATGATATCACTTATAGGCGTTATCTAATAACTGACACAAATGAACATATTTCCACAGAGAAAGACACTCACAGATTTAGAAAACAAACTATGCTCATCTAAAACGAAAGGTGGGGGGAATGGATAAATTAAGATTACTGTTACTATATGTATACAAACACATATTATATACATATCTCGAAAAGACCGACCATATAGCAAGGGAGGTCTGCGGAACCCTCTGTAACATTTTACATGGGAAGAGGATCTGTACTTGCATAGACATATATAATGTACAAATGAACCAGATTGTGTACACCTAGGACAAACAATATTCTAAGCTTTACCCCAATTAAAAAAAAAAATTAAAACCAAGAAGAAATAATGAGACATAAACTTATGGGGCTTTCTCCATGCACATTCCAATGTAATTTACAACCTAGCAACGCGACTTCCAGAAAGGCTCTGCTGCCCTAGTACCCAGATTTGGGGATGGAGAAATGCTGCCTGCTTCAGGTCACTTCCCACAACAGGAGCTTTAAAACCATTGCTAAAGGTCACTAAATATTCACAAAACTTGCAGTTCGGTAAATGACACCTGCTCTCTAAAAAAAGTCTGAGGTGGAAAATCGACCAAAAAATTCAAAAGAGGGCAACCTTCCAAGAAGACAATATCAAGAGTTATATTGTACTCCCAACTGTTTCCTTTTTTTAACAGAAATGAAAACGGCGGTGAAAAATGATGAGTTTTACGAATTCTCAAAGCCATGCAAACCCAAATTACAAAACCCTATCAGCTCACAGCAGCCAGTAGGGCCATTAGCATAAATGCTGCAAACAATAAATGCTGAAGCGACTGTGGAGAAATGCGTACCCTCGATTCTAAGGGGGACGTGGTAAGTGCCACTAATGAAAACACAAAGAAGGTGCTTTGAAAAGGGAAACACGGTGCTACCAGTCAGTCAATCACAACCACTGCTGGGCCTATCACCTGAGAAAATGAGAATCAAAAAGTCACAGGCTGGCAATCCTGCACTCCAACAATATTTACCATAGCCAACACTTGGAAGCAATGAAAATGTCCATCAACCGAGGAACGCACAAAGTAGAAGTGGTCCACGTACACAGTGGAAAATTACTCCAATAAAAAATAAAAATTAAATTTAAAAATCCAACAAAAGTAAGGAGACATCAGCTTGTGTGGGTTTGTCCGGGCACACTCCACTCTAATTTATAACCGAGAAACACCACAGGCCGCAAGGGCTTTTCCCTAGTTACCAGGGTGGGGAACATAGAAAGGCTGCCGCCCTCTGGCAGTTACCTGCAAAAGCAGCTTTAAAGCCTGTGCTAATGGTCATTTCATAGGAACAAGTACTGCAGAACTGTAAATGAAACCTGCCCTCAAAATGTCTCGAGGGAGCTAATGGCCAAAACATTTCAAAATGTGACACATACTTTAAGAGAACACTTTGAAGAACTAAGGGGTAATCACAGCTTGAAAAATAAAAAGGACATGCCTTCAAGCTCAATTTCAATGGACAATGAGGCACATGCGAATTCAGCCCCAAAGAGGTATCAGCTCACACTTGTCAGAATAACCATCAGCAAGAAAACTACAAACAATAAATGCTGAAGGTGTTGTGGAGAAATGCATACCCTCAACTTCAAGGGGGACGGAAGTTGGAAAGGGCCACGAACTAGAACAGAACGGGGGTGCCTTAAAAACGTAAACATTGAGCTACCGTATGATCCAGCAGGCCCACTCTTCCACGTATAATCTAAGAAGAGAGAATTGGAAAGACACAGGCAGGCAAATCTGCATTGCACTGTATTACAATAGCCAAGATTTGGAAGTAACCAAAAAGACCACCAAGAGATGGGTGGACAAAGAAGTACTCCTCCATGTACAGATGGAATATTCGCTAGTGTAAAAAATGAACCAATGCCATTTGCAGCGCCATAGATGAGCCTAGACGTAATCACGCCACGTGTAGTCAGTGAGAAAGCAAAAGACACATATCCTATCATATCACTTTTAGGAGTTAGTTAAAAATTGATACCAATGAAGGTATTTCCACAGAGAAAGGCAATCACAGATTCATTAAAAAACTTATGGTTCACCAAATAGAAAGGGATGAGGATTGGATACATTACCATATTGGGGTTAACAGAGATATACAAACCATGTGAAATATATAATCACCAAAGACGTACGGAAGACCAGGAGAAGACTACTCAACATTGTGTCATAACCTACATGGGAAAAGGATGCGAGGAAGAAAAGATACACGTATATGTGTGAAAGACCCACATCTTGCACACCTAGAGCAAACCAACCAATGTAATCAAATCTGCTGGGATAAAAAATAAAAAGTAAATTACAAATATGAACAAGAAGTAATGAGACATAAACTTAAAGGGCTTTTTCCTGGCACATTCCATTCTAATTTACAACCTAGAACACCACTTCCATTAAGCCTCTGTTTCCCCAGTTACCAAATTTGGTAAAGGAGAAATGCTGCCACCTTGTGGCCGTGCCCTGCAAGAGCAGCTTTAAACTCACAGCTAATGGTTACTTAACATTCACAAGGACTCAGGGCTCTAAAGGACACCTGCCCTAAAAAATTGTGCTGAAGTAGGGAATGGACAAAAAAATTCAAAACAGGCAAATGTTTCAAGAAGAGAGTATGAAGAGTTACGTTTTACTCACGCTCTTTTTTAAAAAAAGGAAAATGGATAAAAACTCAACCTCAGGGTGTGTTAGACCCATGCAATCTAATCTACAAAAAGTTTCAACTTACACCAGTCGACTGACCATCAGCAAAAAGTATACGAACAATAAATGCTGAAGGGGTTTTAGAGAACTGTGTACCCTCTACCTGCTGGTGAGACGTAAAGGGGTAACAGCCAATAATGAGAACAGAAAGGAGCTGTGTTTAAAAGCAAAAATGGAGGTACCATTCAATCCCCAGGCGCACCATTGGACCTCTCACCTGAGAAGACAAGAATCGAGAAGACACAGGCCGCAAAAGCTGCAGTGCAGCCTTATTCACAATAGCCAAGACAGTGAAGCAACCAAAATGTCCAACAACAGGTGAATGGATAAAGAAGAAGTGGTCCATGTACACAATGGAATATTAGCCATGGAAAACAATGAACCATTGCTCTTTGAGGCACCACAAATGAGTCTGCAGATAATCATGAAAGATGAGGTAAGTTGGAAAGCAAAAGACCTGTATTCTATGATATCACTTATAGGCGTTATCTAATAACTGACACAAATGAACATATTTCCACAGAGAAAGACACTCACAGATTTAGAAAACAAACTATGCTCATCTAAAACGAAAGGTGGGGGGAATGGATAAATTAAGATTACTGTTACTATATGTATACAAACACATATTATATACATATCTCGAAAAGACCGACCATATAGCAAGGGAGGTCTGCGGAACCCTCTGTAACATTTTACATGGGAAGAGGATCTGTACTTGCATAGACATATATAATGTACAAATGAACCAGATTGTGTACACCTAGGACAAACAATATTCTAAGCTTTACCCCAATTAAAAAAAAAAATTAAAACCAAGAAGAAATAATGAGACATAAACTTATGGGGCTTTCTCCATGCACATTCCAATGTAATTTACAACCTAGCAACGCGACTTCCAGAAAGGCTCTGCTGCCCTAGTACCCAGATTTGGGGATGGAGAAATGCTGCCTGCTTCAGGTCACTTCCCACAACAGGAGCTTTAAAACCATTGCTAAAGGTCACTAAATATTCACAAAACTTGCAGTTCGGTAAATGACACCTGCTCTCTAAAAAAAGTCTGAGGTGGAAAATCGACCAAAAAATTCAAAAGAGGGCAACCTTCCAAGAAGACAATATCAAGAGTTATATTGTACTCCCAACTGTTTCCTTTTTTTAACAGAAATGAAAACGGCGGTGAAAAATGATGAGTTTTACGAATTCTCAAAGCCATGCAAACCCAAATTACAAAACCCTATCAGCTCACAGCAGCCAGTAGGGCCATTAGCATAAATGCTGCAAACAATAAATGCTGAAGCGATTGTGGAGAAATGCGTACCCTCGATTCTAAGGGGGACGTGGTAAGTGCCACTAATGAAAACACAAAGAAGGTGCTTTGAAAAGGGAAACACGGTGCTACCAGTCAGTCAATCACAACCACTGCTGGGCCTATCACCTGAGAAAATGAGAATCAAAAAGTCACAGGCTGGCAATCCTGCACTCCAACAATATTTACCATAGCCAACACTTGGAAGCAATGAAAATGTCCATCAACCGAGGAACGCACAAAGTAGAAGTGGTCCACGTACACAGTGGAAAATTACTCCAATAAAAAATAAAAATTAAATTTAAAAATCCAACAAAAGTAAGGAGACATCAGCTTGTGTGGGTTTGTCCGGGCACACTCCACTCTAATTTATAACCGAGAAACACCACAGGCCGCAAGGGCTTTTCCCTAGTTACCAGGGTGGGGAACATAGAAAGGCTGCCGCCCTCTGGCAGTTACCTGCAAAAGCAGCTTTAAAGCCTGTGCTAATGGTCATTTCATAGGAACAAGTACTGCAGAACTGTAAATGAAACCTGCCCTCAAAATGTCTCGAGGGAGCTAATGGCCAAAACATTTCAAAATGTGACACATACTTTAAGAGAACACTTTGAAGAACTAAGGGGTAATCACAGCTTGAAAAATAAAAAGGACATGCCTTCAAGCTCAATTTCAATGGACTATGAGGCACATGCGAATTCAGCCCCAAAGAGGTATCAGCTCACACTTGTCAGAATAACCATCAGCAAGAAAACTACAAACAATAAATGCTGAAGGTGTTGTGGAGAAATGCATACCCTCAACTTCAAGGGGGACAGAAGTTGGAAAGGGCCACGAACTAGAACAGAATGGGGGTGCCTTAAAAACGTAAACATTGAGCTACCGTATGATCCAGCAGGCCCACTCTTCCACGTATAATCTAAGAAGAGAGAATTGGAAAGACACAGGCAGGCAAATCTGCATTGCACTGTATTACAATAGCCAAGATTTGGAAGTAACCAAAAAGACCACCAAGAGATGGGTGGACAAAGAAGTACTCCTCCATGTACAGATGGAATATTCGCTAGTGTAAAAAATGAACCAATGCCATTTGCAGCGCCATAGATGAGCCTAGACGTAATCACGCCACGTGTAGTCAGTGAGAAAGCAAAAGACACATATCCTATAATATCACTTTTAGGAGTTAGTTAAAAATTGATACCAATGAAGGTATTTCCACAGAGAAAGGCAATCACAGATTCATTAAAAAACTTATGGTTCACCAAATAGAAAGGGATGAGGATTGGATACATTACCATATTGGGGTTAACAGAGATATACAAACCATGTGAAATATATAATCACCAAAGACATACGGAAGACCAGGAGAAGACTACTCAACATTGTGTCATAACCTACATGGGAAAAGGATGCGAGGAAGAATAGATACACGTATATGTGTGAAAGAACCACATCTTGCACACCTAGAGCAAACAAACCAATGTAATCAAATCTGCTGGGATAAAAAATAAAAAGTAAATTACAAATATGAACAAGAAGTAATGAGACATAAACTTAAAGGGCTTTTTCCTGGCACATTCCATTCTAATTTACAACCTAGAACACCACTTCCATTAAGCCTCTGTTTCCCCAGTTACCAAATTTGGTAAAGAAGAAATGCTGCCACCTTGTGGCCGTGTCCTGCAAGAGCAGCTTTAAACTCACAGCTAATGGTTACTTAACATTCACAAGGACTCAGGGCTGTAAAGGACACCTGCCCTAAAAAATTGTGCTGAAGTAGGGAATGGACAAAAAAATTCAAAACAGGCAAATGTTTCAAGAAGAGAGTATGAAGAGTTACGTTTTACTCACGCCCTTTTTAAAAAAAAGGAAAATGGATAAAAGCTCAACCTCAGGGTGTGTTAGACCCATGCAATCTAATCTACAAAAAGTTTCAGCTTACACCAGTCGACTGACCATCAGCAAAAAGTATACGAACAATAAATGCTGAAGGGGTTTTAGAGAACTGTGTACCCTCTACCTGCTGGTGAGACGTACAGGGGTAACAGCCAATAATGAGAACAGAAAGGAGCTGTGTTTAAAAGTAAAAATGGAGGTACCATTCAATCCCCAGGCGCACCATTGGACCTCTCACCTGAGAAGACAAGAATCGGGAAGACACAGGCCGCAAAAGCTGCAGTGCAGCCTTATTCACAATAGACAAGACAGTGAAGCAACCAAAAGGTCCAAAAACAGGTGAATGGATAAAGAAGAAGTGGTCCATGTACACAATGGAATATTAGCCATGGAAAACAATGAACCATTGCTCTTTGAGGCACCACAAATGAGTCTGCAGATAATCATGAAAGATGAGGTAAGTTGGAAAGCAAAAGACCTGTATTCTATGATATCACTTATAGGCGTTATCTAATAACTGACACAAATGAACATATTTCCACAGAGAAAGACACTCACAGATTTAGAAAACAAACTATGCTCATCTAAAACGAAAGGTGGGGGGAATGGATAAATTAAGATTACTGTTACTATATGTATACAAACACATATTATATACATATCTCGAAAAGACCGACCATATAGCAAGGGAGGTCTGCGGAACCCTCTGTAACATTTTACATGGGAAGAGGATCTGTACTTGCATAGACATATATAATGTACAAATGAACCAGATTGTGTACACCTAGGACAAACAATATTCTAAGCTTTACCCCAATTAAAAAAAAAAATTAAAACCAAGAAGAAATAATGAGACATAAACTTATGGGGCTTTCTCCATGCACATTCCAATGTAATTTACAACCTAGCAACGCGACTTCCAGAAAGGCTCTGCTGCCCTAGTACCCAGATTTGGGGATGGAGAAATGCTGCCTGCTTCAGGTCACTTCCCACAACAGGAGCTTTAAAACCATTGCTAAAGGTCACTAAATATTCACAAAACTTGCAGTTCGGTAAATGACACCTGCTCTCTAAAAAAAGTCTGAGGTGGAAAATCGACCAAAAAATTCAAAAGAGGGCAACCTTCCAAGAAGACAATATCAAGAGTTATATTGTACTCCCAACTGTTTCCTTTTTTTAACAGAAATGAAAACGGCGGTGAAAAATGATGAGTTTTACGAATTCTCAAAGCCATGCAAACCCAAATTACAAAACCCTATCAGCTCACAGCAGCCAGTAGGGCCATTAGCATAAATGCTGCAAACAATAAATGCTGAAGCGATTGTGGAGAAATGCGTACCCTCGATTCTAAGGGGGACGTGGTAAGTGCCACTAATGAAAACACAAAGAAGGTGCTTTGAAAAGGGAAACACGGTGCTACCAGTCAGTCAATCACAACCACTGCTGGGCCTATCACCTGAGAAAATGAGAATCAAAAAGTCACAGGCTGGCAATCCTGCACTCCAACAATATTTACCATAGCCAACACTTGGAAGCAATGAAAATGTCCATCAACCGAGGAACGCACAAAGTAGAAGTGGTCCACGTACACAGTGGAAAATTACTCCAATAAAAAATAAAAATTAAATTTAAAAATCCAACAAAAGTAAGGAGACATCAGCTTGTGTGGGTTTGTCCGGGCACACTCCACTCTAATTTATAACCGAGAAACACCACAGGCCGCAAGGGCTTTTCCCTAGTTACCAGGGTGGGGAACATAGAAAGGCTGCCGCCCTCTGGCAGTTACCTGCAAAAGCAGCTTTAAAGCCTGTGCTAATGGTCATTTCATAGGAACAAGTACTGCAGAACTGTAAATGAAACCTGCCCTCAAAATGTCTCGAGGGAGCTAATGGCCAAAACATTTCAAAATGTGACACATACTTTAAGAGAACACTTTGAAGAACTAAGGGGTAATCACAGCTTGAAAAATAAAAAGGACATGCCTTCAAGCTCAATTTCAATGGACTATGAGGCACATGCGAATTCAGCCCCAAAGAGGTATCAGCTCACACTTGTCAGAATAACCATCAGCAAGAAAACTACAAACAATAAATGCTGAAGGTGTTGTGGAGAAATGCATACCCTCAACTTCAAGGGGGACAGAAGTTGGAAAGGGCCACGAACTAGAACAGAATGGGGGTGCCTTAAAAACGTAAACATTGAGCTACCGTATGATCCAGCAGGCCCACTCTTCCACGTATAATCTAAGAAGAGAGAATTGGAAAGACACAGGCAGGCAAATCTGCATTGCACTGTATTACAATAGCCAAGATTTGGAAGTAACCAAAAAGACCACCAACAGATGGGTGGACAAAGAAGTACTCCTCCATGTACAGATGGAATATTCGCTAGTGTAAAAAATGAACCAATGCCATTTGCAGCGCCATAGATGAGCCTAGACGTAATCACGCCACGTGTAGTCAGTGAGAAAGCAAAAGACACATATCCTATAATATCACTTTTAGGAGTTAGTTAAAAATTGATACCAATGAAGGTATTTCCACAGAGAAAGGCAATCACAGATTCATTAAAAAACTTATGGTTCACCAAATAGAAAGGGATGAGGATTGGATACATTACCATATTGGGGTTAACAGAGATATACAAACCATGTGAAATATATAATCACCAAAGACATACGGAAGACCAGGAGAAGACTACTCAACATTGTGTCATAACCTACATGGGAAAAGGATGCGAGGAAGAATAGATACACGTATATGTGTGAAAGAACCACATCTTGCACACCTAGAGCAAACAAACCAATGTAATCAAATCTGCTGGGATAAAAAATAAAAAGTAAATTACAAATATGAACAAGAAGTAATGAGACATAAACTTAAAGGGCTTTTTCCTGGCACATTCCATTCTAATTTACAACCTAGAACACCACTTCCATTAAGCCTCTGTTTCCCCAGTTACCAAATTTGGTAAAGAAGAAATGCTGCCACCTTGTGGCCGTGTCCTGCAAGAGCAGCTTTAAACTCACAGCTAATGGTTACTTAACATTCACAAGGACTCAGGGCTGTAAAGGACACCTGCCCTAAAAAATTGTGCTGAAGTAGGGAATGGACAAAAAAATTCAAAACAGGCAAATGTTTCAAGAAGAGAGTATGAAGAGTTACGTTTTACTCACGCCCTTTTTAAAAAAAAGGAAAATGGATAAAAGCTCAACCTCAGGGTGTGTTAGACCCATGCAATCTAATCTACAAAAAGTTTCAGCTTACACCAGTCGACTGACCATCAGCAAAAAGTATACGAACAATAAATGCTGAAGGGGTTTTAGAGAACTGTGTACCCTCTACCTGCTGGTGAGACGTACAGGGGTAACAGCCAATAATGAGAACAGAAAGGAGCTGTGTTTAAAAGTAAAAATGGAGGTACCATTCAATCCCCAGGCGCACCATTGGACCTCTCACCTGAGAAGACAAGAATCGGGAAGACACAGGCCGCAAAAGCTGCAGTGCAGCCTTATTCACAATAGACAAGACAGTGAAGCAACCAAAATGTCCAAAAACAGGTGAATGGATAAAGAAGAAGTGGTCCATGTACACAATGGAATATTAGCCATGGAAAACAATGAACCATTGCTCTTTGAGGCACCACAAATGAGTCTGCAGATAATCATGAAAGATGAGGTAAGTTGGAAAGCAAAAGACCTGTATTCTATGATATCACTTATAGGCGTTATCTAATAACTGACACAAATGAACATATTTCCACAGAGAAAGACACTCACAGATTTAGAAAACAAACTATGCTCATCTAAAACGAAAGGTGGGGGGAATGGATAAATTAAGATTACTGTTACTATATGTATACAAACACATATTATATACATATCTCGAAAAGACCGACCATATAGCAAGGGAGGTCTGCGGAACCCTCTGTAACATTTTACATGGGAAGAGGATCTGTACTTGCATAGACATATATAATGTACAAATGAACCAGATTGTGTACACCTAGGACAAACAATATTCTAAGCTTTACCCCAATTAAAAAAAAAAATTAAAACCAAGAAGAAATAATGAGACATAAACTTATGGGGCTTTCTCCATGCACATTCCAATGTAATTTACAACCTAGCAACGCGACTTCCAGAAAGGCTCTGCTGCCCTAGTACCCAGATTTGGGGATGGAGAAATGCTGCCTGCTTCAGGTCACTTCCCACAACAGGAGCTTTAAAACCATTGCTAAAGGTCACTAAATATTCACAAAACTTGCAGTTCGGTAAATGACACCTGCTCTCTAAAAAAAGTCTGAGGTGGAAAATCGACCAAAAAATTCAAAAGAGGGCAACCTTCCAAGAAGACAATATCAAGAGTTATATTGTACTCCCAACTGTTTCCTTTTTTTAACAGAAATGAAAACGGCGGTGAAAAATGATGAGTTTTACGAATTCTCAAAGCCATGCAAACCCAAATTACAAAACCCTATCAGCTCACAGCAGCCAGTAGGGCCATTAGCATAAATGCTGCAAACAATAAATGCTGAAGCGATTGTGGAGAAATGCGTACCCTCGATTCTAAGGGGGACGTGGTAAGTGCCACTAATGAAAACACAAAGAAGGTGCTTTGAAAAGGGAAACACGGTGCTACCAGTCAGTCAATCACAACCACTGCTGGGCCTATCACCTGAGAAAATGAGAATCAAAAAGTCACAGGCTGGCAATCCTGCACTCCAACAATATTTACCATAGCCAACACTTGGAAGCAATGAAAATGTCCATCAACCGAGGAACGCACAAAGTAGAAGTGGTCCACGTACACAGTGGAAAATTACTCCAATAAAAAATAAAAATTAAATTTAAAAATCCAACAAAAGTAAGGAGACATCAGCTTGTGTGGGTTTGTCCGGGCACACTCCACTCTAATTTATAACCGAGAAACACCACAGGCCGCAAGGGCTTTTCCCTAGTTACCAGGGTGGGGAACATAGAAAGGCTGCCGCCCTCTGGCAGTTACCTGCAAAAGCAGCTTTAAAGCCTGTGCTAATGGTCATTTCATAGGAACAAGTACTGCAGAACTGTAAATGAAACCTGCCCTCAAAATGTCTCGAGGGAGCTAATGGCCAAAACATTTCAAAATGTGACACATACTTTAAGAGAACACTTTGAAGAACTAAGGGGTAATCACAGCTTGAAAAATAAAAAGGACATGCCTTCAAGCTCAATTTCAATGGACAATGAGGCACATGCGAATTCAGCCCCAAAGAGGTATCAGCTCACACTTGTCAGAATAACCATCAGCAAGAAAACTACAAACAATAAATGCTGAAGGTGTTGTGGAGAAATGCATACCCTCAACTTCAAGGGGGACGGAAGTTGGAAAGGGCCACGAACTAGAACAGAACGGGGGTGCCTTAAAAACGTAAACATTGAGCTACCGTATGATCCAGCAGGCCCACTCTTCCACGTATAATCTAAGAAGAGAGAATTGGAAAGACACAGGCAGGCAAATCTGCATTGCACTGTATTACAATAGCCAAGATTTGGAAGTAACCAAAAAGACCACCAAGAGATGGGTGGACAAAGAAGTACTCCTCCATGTACAGATGGAATATTCGCTAGTGTAAAAAATGAACCAATGCCATTTGCAGCGCCATAGATGAGCCTAGACGTAATCACGCCACGTGTAGTCAGTGAGAAAGCAAAAGACACATATCCTATCATATCACTTTTAGGAGTTAGTTAAAAATTGATACCAATGAAGGTATTTCCACAGAGAAAGGCAATCACAGATTCATTAAAAAACTTATGGTTCACCAAATAGAAAGGGATGAGGATTGGATACATTACCATATTGGGGTTAACAGAGATATACAAACCATGTGAAATATATAATCACCAAAGACGTACGGAAGACCAGGAGAAGACTACTCAACATTGTGTCATAACCTACATGGGAAAAGGATGCGAGGAAGAAAAGATACACGTATATGTGTGAAAGACCCACATCTTGCACACCTAGAGCAAACCAACCAATGTAATCAAATCTGCTGGGATAAAAAATAAAAAGTAAATTACAAATATGAACAAGAAGTAATGAGACATAAACTTAAAGGGCTTTTTCCTGGCACATTCCATTCTAATTTACAACCTAGAACACCACTTCCATTAAGCCTCTGTTTCCCCAGTTACCAAATTTGGTAAAGAAGAAATGCTGCCACCTTGTGGCCGTGCCCTGCAAGAGCAGCTTTAAACTCACAGCTAATGGTTACTTAACATTCACAAGGACTCAGGGCTCTAAAGGACACCTGCCCTAAAAAATTGTGCTGAAGTAGGGAATGGACAAAAAAATTCAAAACAGGCAAATGTTTCAAGAAGAGAGTATGAAGAGTTACGTTTTACTCACGCTCTTTTTTAAAAAAAGGAAAATGGATAAAAACTCAACCTCAGGGTGTGTTAGACCCATGCAATCTAATCTACAAAAAGTTTCAACTTACACCAGTCGACTGACCATCAGCAAAAAGTATACGAACAATAAATGCTGAAGGGGTTTTAGAGAACTGTGTACCCTCTACCTGCTGGTGAGACGTAAAGGGGTAACAGCCAATAATGAGAACAGAAAGGAGCTGTGTTTAAAAGCAAAAATGGAGGTACCATTCAATCCCCAGGCGCACCATTGGACCTCTCACCTGAGAAGACAAGAATCGAGAAGACACAGGCCGCAAAAGCTGCAGTGCAGCCTTATTCACAATAGCCAAGACAGTGAAGCAACCAAAATGTCCAACAACAGGTGAATGGATAAAGAAGAAGTGGTCCATGTACACAATGGAATATTAGCCATGGAAAACAATGAACCATTGCTCTTTGAGGCACCACAAATGAGTCTGCAGATAATCATGAAAGATGAGGTAAGTTGGAAAGCAAAAGACCTGTATTCTATGATATCACTTATAGGCGTTATCTAATAACTGACACAAATGAACATATTTCCACAGAGAAAGACACTCACAGATTTAGAAAACAAACTATGCTCATCTAAAACGAAAGGTGGGGGGAATGGATAAATTAAGATTACTGTTACTATATGTATACAAACACATATTATATACATATCTCGAAAAGACCGACCATATAGCAAGGGAGGTCTGCGGAACCCTCTGTAACATTTTACATGGGAAGAGGATCTGTACTTGCATAGACATATATAATGTACAAATGAACCAGATTGTGTACACCTAGGACAAACAATATTCTAAGCTTTACCCCAATTAAAAAAAAAAATTAAAACCAAGAAGAAATAATGAGACATAAACTTATGGGGCTTTCTCCATGCACATTCCAATGTAATTTACAACCTAGCAACGCGACTTCCAGAAAGGCTCTGCTGCCCTAGTACCCAGATTTGGGGATGGAGAAATGCTGCCTGCTTCAGGTCACTTCCCACAACAGGAGCTTTAAAACCATTGCTAAAGGTCACTAAATATTCACAAAACTTGCAGTTCGGTAAATGACACCTGCTCTCTAAAAAAAGTCTGAGGTGGAAAATCGACCAAAAAATTCAAAAGAGGGCAACCTTCCAAGAAGACAATATCAAGAGTTATATTGTACTCCCAACTGTTTCCTTTTTTTAACAGAAATGAAAACGGCGGTGAAAAATGATGAGTTTTACGAATTCTCAAAGCCATGCAAACCCAAATTACAAAACCCTATCAGCTCACAGCAGCCAGTAGGGCCATTAGCATAAATGCTGCAAACAATAAATGCTGAAGCGATTGTGGAGAAATGCGTACCCTCGATTCTAAGGGGGACGTGGTAAGTGCCACTAATGAAAACACAAAGAAGGTGCTTTGAAAAGGGAAACACGGTGCTACCAGTCAGTCAATCACAACCACTGCTGGGCCTATCACCTGAGAAAATGAGAATCAAAAAGTCACAGGCTGGCAATCCTGCACTCCAACAATATTTACCATAGCCAACACTTGGAAGCAATGAAAATGTCCATCAACCGAGGAACGCACAAAGTAGAAGTGGTCCACGTACACAGTGGAAAATTACTCCAATAAAAAATAAAAATTAAATTTAAAAATCCAACAAAAGTAAGGAGACATCAGCTTGTGTGGGTTTGTCCGGGCACACTCCACTCTAATTTATAACCGAGAAACACCACAGGCCGCAAGGGCTTTTCCCTAGTTACCAGGGTGGGGAACATAGAAAGGCTGCCGCCCTCTGGCAGTTACCTGCAAAAGCAGCTTTAAAGCCTGTGCTAATGGTCATTTCATAGGAACAAGTACTGCAGAACTGTAAATGAAACCTGCCCTCAAAATGTCTCGAGGGAGCTAATGGCCAAAACATTTCAAAATGTGACACATACTTTAAGAGAACACTTTGAAGAACTAAGGGGTAATCACAGCTTGAAAAATAAAAAGGACATGCCTTCAAGCTCAATTTCAATGGACTATGAGGCACATGCGAATTCAGCCCCAAAGAGGTATCAGCTCACACTTGTCAGAATAACCATCAGCAAGAAAACTACAAACAATAAATGCTGAAGGTGTTGTGGAGAAATGCATACCCTCAACTTCAAGGGGGACAGAAGTTGGAAAGGGCCACGAACTAGAACAGAATGGGGGTGCCTTAAAAACGTAAACATTGAGCTACCGTATGATCCAGCAGGCCCACTCTTCCACGTATAATCTAAGAAGAGAGAATTGGAAAGACACAGGCAGGCAAATCTGCATTGCACTGTATTACAATAGCCAAGATTTGGAAGTAACCAAAAAGACCACCAAGAGATGGGTGGACAAAGAAGTACTCCTCCATGTACAGATGGAATATTCGCTAGTGTAAAAAATGAACCAATGCCATTTGCAGCGCCATAGATGAGCCTAGACGTAATCACGCCACGTGTAGTCAGTGAGAAAGCAAAAGACACATATCCTATAATATCACTTTTAGGAGTTAGTTAAAAATTGATACCAATGAAGGTATTTCCACAGAGAAAGGCAATCACAGATTCATTAAAAAACTTATGGTTCACCAAATAGAAAGGGATGAGGATTGGATACATTACCATATTGGGGTTAACAGAGATATACAAACCATGTGAAATATATAATCACCAAAGACATACGGAAGACCAGGAGAAGACTACTCAACATTGTGTCATAACCTACATGGGAAAAGGATGCGAGGAAGAATAGATACACGTATATGTGTGAAAGAACCACATCTTGCACACCTAGAGCAAACAAACCAATGTAATCAAATCTGCTGGGATAAAAAATAAAAAGTAAATTACAAATATGAACAAGAAGTAATGAGACATAAACTTAAAGGGCTTTTTCCTGGCACATTCCATTCTAATTTACAACCTAGAACACCACTTCCATTAAGCCTCTGTTTCCCCAGTTACCAAATTTGGTAAAGAAGAAATGCTGCCACCTTGTGGCCGTGTCCTGCAAGAGCAGCTTTAAACTCACAGCTAATGGTTACTTAACATTCACAAGGACTCAGGGCTGTAAAGGACACCTGCCCTAAAAAATTGTGCTGAAGTAGGGAATGGACAAAAAAATTCAAAACAGGCAAATGTTTCAAGAAGAGAGTATGAAGAGTTACGTTTTACTCACGCCCTTTTTAAAAAAAAGGAAAATGGATAAAAGCTCAACCTCAGGGTGTGTTAGACCCATGCAATCTAATCTACAAAAAGTTTCAGCTTACACCAGTCGACTGACCATCAGCAAAAAGTATACGAACAATAAATGCTGAAGGGGTTTTAGAGAACTGTGTACCCTCTACCTGCTGGTGAGACGTACAGGGGTAACAGCCAATAATGAGAACAGAAAGGAGCTGTGTTTAAAAGTAAAAATGGAGGTACCATTCAATCCCCAGGCGCACCATTGGACCTCTCACCTGAGAAGACAAGAATCGGGAAGACACAGGCCGCAAAAGCTGCAGTGCAGCCTTATTCACAATAGACAAGACAGTGAAGCAACCAAAATGTCCAAAAACAGGTGAATGGATAAAGAAGAAGTGGTCCATGTACACAATGGAATATTAGCCATGGAAAACAATGAACCATTGCTCTTTGAGGCACCACAAATGAGTCTGCAGATAATCATGAAAGATGAGGTAAGTTGGAAAGCAAAAGACCTGTATTCTATGATATCACTTATAGGCGTTATCTAATAACTGACACAAATGAACATATTTCCACAGAGAAAGACACTCACAGATTTAGAAAACAAACTATGCTCATCTAAAACGAAAGGTGGGGGGAATGGATAAATTAAGATTACTGTTACTATATGTATACAAACACATATTATATACATATCTCGAAAAGACCGACCATATAGCAAGGGAGGTCTGCGGAACCCTCTGTAACATTTTACATGGGAAGAGGATCTGTACTTGCATAGACATATATAATGTACAAATGAACCAGATTGTGTACACCTAGGACAAACAATATTCTAAGCTTTACCCCAATTAAAAAAAAAAATTAAAACCAAGAAGAAATAATGAGACATAAACTTATGGGGCTTTCTCCATGCACATTCCAATGTAATTTACAACCTAGCAACGCGACTTCCAGAAAGGCTCTGCTGCCCTAGTACCCAGATTTGGGGATGGAGAAATGCTGCCTGCTTCAGGTCACTTCCCACAACAGGAGCTTTAAAACCATTGCTAAAGGTCACTAAATATTCACAAAACTTGCAGTTCGGTAAATGACACCTGCTCTCTAAAAAAAGTCTGAGGTGGAAAATCGACCAAAAAATTCAAAAGAGGGCAACCTTCCAAGAAGACAATATCAAGAGTTATATTGTACTCCCAACTGTTTCCTTTTTTTAACAGAAATGAAAACGGCGGTGAAAAATGATGAGTTTTACGAATTCTCAAAGCCATGCAAACCCAAATTACAAAACCCTATCAGCTCACAGCAGCCAGTAGGGCCATTAGCATAAATGCTGCAAACAATAAATGCTGAAGCGATTGTGGAGAAATGCGTACCCTCGATTCTAAGGGGGACGTGGTAAGTGCCACTAATGAAAACACAAAGAAGGTGCTTTGAAAAGGGAAACACGGTGCTACCAGTCAGTCAATCACAACCACTGCTGGGCCTATCACCTGAGAAAATGAGAATCAAAAAGTCACAGGCTGGCAATCCTGCACTCCAACAATATTTACCATAGCCAACACTTGGAAGCAATGAAAATGTCCATCAACCGAGGAACGCACAAAGTAGAAGTGGTCCACGTACACAGTGGAAAATTACTCCAATAAAAAATAAAAATTAAATTTAAAAATCCAACAAAAGTAAGGAGACATCAGCTTGTGTGGGTTTGTCCGGGCACACTCCACTCTAATTTATAACCGAGAAACACCACAGGCCGCAAGGGCTTTTCCCTAGTTACCAGGGTGGGGAACATAGAAAGGCTGCCGCCCTCTGGCAGTTACCTGCAAAAGCAGCTTTAAAGCCTGTGCTAATGGTCATTTCATAGGAACAAGTACTGCAGAACTGTAAATGAAACCTGCCCTCAAAATGTCTCGAGGGAGCTAATGGCCAAAACATTTCAAAATGTGACACATACTTTAAGAGAACACTTTGAAGAACTAAGGGGTAATCACAGCTTGAAAAATAAAAAGGACATGCCTTCAAGCTCAATTTCAATGGACTATGAGGCACATGCGAATTCAGCCCCAAAGAGGTATCAGCTCACACTTGTCAGAATAACCATCAGCAAGAAAACTACAAACAATAAATGCTGAAGGTGTTGTGGAGAAATGCATACCCTCAACTTCAAGGGGGACAGAAGTTGGAAAGGGCCACGAACTAGAACAGAATGGGGGTGCCTTAAAAACGTAAACATTGAGCTACCGTATGATCCAGCAGGCCCACTCTTCCACGTATAATCTAAGAAGAGAGAATTGGAAAGACACAGGCAGGCAAATCTGCATTGCACTGTATTACAATAGCCAAGATTTGGAAGTAACCAAAAAGACCACCAAGAGATGGGTGGACAAAGAAGTACTCCTCCATGTACAGATGGAATATTCGCTAGTGTAAAAAATGAACCAATGCCATTTGCAGCGCCATAGATGAGCCTAGACGTAATCACGCCACGTGTAGTCAGTGAGAAAGCAAAAGACACATATCCTATAATATCACTTTTAGGAGTTAGTTAAAAATTGATACCAATGAAGGTATTTCCACAGAGAAAGGCAATCACAGATTCATTAAAAAACTTATGGTTCACCAAATAGAAAGGGATGAGGATTGGATACATTACCATATTGGGGTTAACAGAGATATACAAACCATGTGAAATATATAATCACCAAAGACATACGGAAGACCAGGAGAAGACTACTCAACATTGTGTCATAACCTACATGGGAAAAGGATGCGAGGAAGAATAGATACACGTATATGTGTGAAAGAACCACATCTTGCACACCTAGAGCAAACAAACCAATGTAATCAAATCTGCTGGGATAAAAAATAAAAAGTAAATTACAAATATGAACAAGAAGTAATGAGACATAAACTTAAAGGGCTTTTTCCTGGCACATTCCATTCTAATTTACAACCTAGAACACCACTTCCATTAAGCCTCTGTTTCCCCAGTTACCAAATTTGGTAAAGAAGAAATGCTGCCACCTTGTGGCCGTGTCCTGCAAGAGCAGCTTTAAACTCACAGCTAATGGTTACTTAACATTCACAAGGACTCAGGGCTGTAAAGGACACCTGCCCTAAAAAATTGTGCTGAAGTAGGGAATGGACAAAAAAATTCAAAACAGGCAAATGTTTCAAGAAGAGAGTATGAAGAGTTACGTTTTACTCACGCCCTTTTTAAAAAAAAGGAAAATGGATAAAAGCTCAACCTCAGGGTGTGTTAGACCCATGCAATCTAATCTACAAAAAGTTTCAGCTTACACCAGTCGACTGACCATCAGCAAAAAGTATACGAACAATAAATGCTGAAGGGGTTTTAGAGAACTGTGTACCCTCTACCTGCTGGTGAGACGTACAGGGGTAACAGCCAATAATGAGAACAGAAAGGAGCTGTGTTTAAAAGTAAAAATGGAGGTACCATTCAATCCCCAGGCGCACCATTGGACCTCTCACCTGAGAAGACAAGAATCGGGAAGACACAGGCCGCAAAAGCTGCAGTGCAGCCTTATTCACAATAGACAAGACAGTGAAGCAACCAAAATGTCCAAAAACAGGTGAATGGATAAAGAAGAAGTGGTCCATGTACACAATGGAATATTAGCCATGGAAAACAATGAACCATTGCTCTTTGAGGCACCAAAAATGAGTCTGCAGATAATCATGAAAGATGAGGTAAGTTGGAAAGCAAAAGACCTGTATTCTATGATATCACTTATAGGCGTTATCTAATAACTGACACAAATGAACATATTTCCACAGAGAAAGACACTCACAGATTTAGAAAACAAACTATGCTCATCTAAAACGAAAGGTGGGGGGAATGGATAAATTAAGATTACTGTTACTATATGTATACAAACACATATATACATATCTCAAAAAGACCGACCATATAGCAAGGGAGGTCTGCGGAACCCTCTGTAACATTTTACATGGGAAGAGGATCTGTACTTGAATAGACATATATAATGTACAAATGAACCAGATTGTGTACACCTAGGACAAACAATATTCTAAGCTTTACCCCAATTAAAAAAAAAATTAAAACCAAGAAGAAATAATGAGACATAAACTTATGGGGCTTTCTCCATGCACATTCCAATGTAATTTACAACCTAGGAACACGACTTCCAGAAAGGCTCGGCTGCCCTAGTACCCAGATTTGGGAATGGAGAAATGCTGCCTGCTTCAGGTCACTTCCCACAACAGGAGCTTTAAAACCATTGCTAAAGGTCACTAAATATTCACAAAACTTGCAGTTCGGTAAATGACACGTGCTCTCTAAAAAAATGTCTGAGGTGGAAAATCGACCAAAAAATTCAAAAGAGGGCAACCTTCCAAGAAGACAATATCAAGAGTTATACTGTACTCCCAACTGTTTCCTTTTTTTTACAGAAAAGAAAACGGCGGTGAAAAATGATGAGTTTTACGAATTCTCAAAGCCATGCAAACCCAAATTACAAAACCCTATGAGCTCACAGCAACCAGTAGGGCCATTAGCATAAATGCTGCAAAGAATAAATGCTGAAGCGATTGTGGAGAAATGTGTACCCTCGATTCTAAGGGGGACGTGGTAAGTGCCACTAATGAAAACACAAAGAAGGTGCTTTGAAAAGGGAAACACGGTGCTATCAGTCAGTCAATCACAACCACTGCTGGGCCTATCACCTGAGAAAATGAGAATCAAAAAGTCACAGGCTGGCAATCCTGCACTCCAACAATATTTACCATAGGCAACACTTGGAAGCAATGAAAATGTCCATCAACCGAGGAATGCACAAAGTAGAAGTGGTCCACGTACACAGTGGAAAATTACTCCAATAAAAAATAAAAATTAAAATTAAAAATCCAACAAAAGTAAGGAGACATCAGCTTGTGTGGGTTTGTCCGGGCACACTCCACTCTAATTTATAACCGAGAAACACCACAGGCCGCAAGGGCTTTTCCCTAGTTACCAGGGTGGGGAACATAGAAAGGCTGCCGCCCTCTGGCAGTTACCTGCAAAAGCAGCTTTAAAGCCTGTGCTAATGGTCATTTCATAGGAACAAGTACTGCAGAACTGTAAATGAAACCTGCCCTCAAATTGTCTCGAGGGAGGTAATGGCCAAAACATTTCAAAATGTGACACATACTTTAAGAGAACACTTTGAAGAACTAAGGGGTAATCACAGCTTTAAAAGTAAAAAGGACATGCCTTCAAGCTCAATTTCAATGGACTATGAGGCACATGCGAATTCAGCCACAAAGAGGTATCAGCTCACACTTGTCAGAATAACCATCAGCAAGAAAACTACAAACAATAAATGCTGAAGGTGTTGTGGAGAAATGCATACCCTCAACTTCAAGGGGGACGTAAGTTGGAAAGGGCCACGAACTAGAACAGAATGGGGGTGCCTTAAAAACGTAAACATTGAGCTACCATATGATCCAGCAGGCCCACTCTTCCACCTATAATCTAAGAAGAGAGAATTGGAAAGACACAGGCAGGCAAATCTGCATTGCACTGTATTACAATAGCCAAGATTTGGAAGTAACCAAAAAGACCACCAACAGATGGGTGGACAAAGAAGTACTCCTCCATGTACAGATGGAATATTCGCTAGTGTAAAAAATGAACCAATGCCATTTGCAGCGCCATAGATGAGCCTAGACGTAATCACGCCACGTGTAGTCAGTGAGAAAGCAAAAGACACATATCCTATCATATCACTTTTAGGAGTTACTTAAAAATTGATACCAATGAAGATATTTCCACAGAGAAAGGCAATCACAGATTCATTAAAAAACTTATGGTTCACCAAATAGAAAGGGATGAGGATTGCATACATTACCATATTGGGGTTAACAGAGATATACAAACCATGTGAAATATATAATCACCAAAGACGTACGGAAGACCAGGAGAAGACTACTCAACATTGTGTCATAACCTACATGGGAAAAGGATGCGAGGAAGAATAGATACACGTATAGGTGTGAAAGACCCACATCTTGCACACCTAGAGCAAACAAACCAATGTAATCAAATCAGCTGGGATAAAAAATAAAAAGTAAATTACAAATATGAACAAGAAGTAATGAGACATAAACTTAAAGGGCTTTTTCCTGGCACGGTCCATTCTAATTTACAACCTAGAACACCACTTCCATTAAGCCTCTGTTTCCCCAGTTACCAAATTTGGTAAAGAAGAAATGCTGCCACCTTGTGGCCGTGTCCTGCAAGAGCAGCTTTAAACTCACAGCTAATGGTTACTTAACATTCACAAGGACTCAGGGCTGTAAAGGACACCTGCCCTAAAAAATTGTGCTGAAGTAGGGAATGGACAAAAAAATTCAAAACAGGCAAATGTTTCAAGAAGAGAGTATGAAGAGTTATGTTTTACTCACGCTCTTTTTAAAAAAAAGGAAAATGGATAAAAGCTCAACCTCAGGGTGTGTTAGACCCATGCAATCTAATCTACAAAAAGTTTCAACTTACACCAGTAGACTGACCATCAGCAAAAAGTATACGAACAATAAATGCTGAAGGGGTTTTAGAGAACTGTCTACCCTCTACCTGCCGGTGAGACGTAAAGGGGTAACAGCCAATAATGAGAACAGAAAGGAGCTGTGTTTAAAAGTAAAAATGGAGGTAGCATTCAATCCCCAGACGCACCATTGGACCTCTCACCTGAGAAGACAAGAATCGAGAAGACACAGGCCGCAAAAGCTGCAGTGCAGCCTTATTCACCATAGCCAAGACAGTGAAGCAACCAAAATGTCCAACAACAGGTGAATGGATAAAGAAGAAGTGGTCCATGTACACAATGGAATATTAGCCATGGAAAACAATGAACCATTGCTCTTTGAGGCACCACAAATGAGTCTGCAGATAATCATGAAAGATGAGGTAAGTTGGAAAGCAAAAGACCTGTATTCTATGATATCACTTATAGGCGTTATCTAATAACTGACACAAATGAACATATTTCCACAGAGAAAGACACTCACAGATTTAGAAAACAAACTATGCTCATCTAAAACGAAAGGTGGGGGAAATGGATACATTAAGATTACTGTTACTATATGTATACAAACACATATTATATATATATCTCAAAAAGACCGACCATATAGCAAGGGAAGTCTGCGGAACCCTCTGTAACATTTTACATGGGAAGAGGATCTGTACTTGAATAGACATATATAATGTACAAATGAACCAGATTGTGTACACCTAGGACAAACAATATTCTAAGCTTTACCCCAATTAAAAAAAAAATTTAAAACCAAGAAGAAATAATGAGACATAAACTTATGGGGCTTTCTCCATGCACATTCCAATGTAATTTACAACCTAGGAACGCGACTTCCAGAAAGGCTCTGCTGCCCTAGTACCCAGATTTGGGGATGGAGAAATGCTGCCTGCTTCAGGTCACTTCCCACAACAGGAGCTTTAAAACCATTGCTAAAGGTCACTAAATATTCACAAAACTTGCAGTTCGGGAAATGACACCTGCTCTCTAAAAAAAGTCTGAGGTGGAAAATCGACCAAAAAATTCAAAAGAGGGCAACCTTCCAAGAAGACAATATCAAGAGTTATATTGTACTCCCAACTGTTTCCTTTTTATAACAGAAAAGAAAACGGCGGTGAAAAATGATGAGTTTTACGAATTCTCAAAGCCATGCAAACCCAAATTACAAAACCCTATGAGCTCACAGCAACCAGTAGGGCCATTAGCATAAATGCTGCAAACAATAAATGCTGAAGCGATTGTGGAGAAATGTGTACCCTCGATTCTAAGGGGGACGTTGTAAGTGCCACTAATGAAAACACAAAGAAGGTGCTTTGAAAAGGGAAACACGGTGCTACCAGTCAGTCAATCACAACCACTGCTGGGCCTATCACCTGAGAAAATGAGAATCAAAAAGTCACAGGCTGGCAATCCTACACTCCAACAATATTTAACATAGCCAACTCTTGGAAGCAATGAAAATGTCCATCAACCGAGGAATGCACAAAGTAGAAGTGGTCCACGTACACAGTGGAAAATTACTCCAATAAAAAATAAAAATTAAATTTAAAAATCCAACAAAAGTAAGGAGACATCAGCTTGTGTGGGTTTGTCCGGGCACACTCCACTCTAATTCATAACCGAGAAACACCACAGGCCGCAAGGGCTTTTCCCTAGTTACCAGGGTGGGGAACATAGAAAGGCTGCCGCCCTCTGGCAGTTACCTGCAAAAGCAGCTTTAAAGCCTGTGCTAATGGTCATTTCATAGGAACAAGTACTGCAGAACTGTAAATGAAACCTGCCCTCAAAATGTCTCGAGGGAGGTAATGGCCAAAACATTTCAAAATGTGACACATACTTTAAGAGAACTCTTTGAAGAACTAAGGGGTAATCACAGCTTGAAAAGTAAAAAGGACATGCCTCCAAGCTCAATTTCAATGGACTATGAGGCACATGCGAATTCAGCCACAAAGAGGTATCAGCTCACACTTGTCAGAATAACCATCAGCAAGAAAACTACAAACAATAAATGCTGAAGGTGTTGTGGAGAAATGCATACCCTCAACTTCAAGGGGGACGTAAGTTGGAAAGGGCCACGAACTAGAACAGAATGGGGGTGCCTTAAAAACGTAAACATTGAGCTACCATATGATCCAGCAGGCCCACTCTTCAACCTATAATCTAAGAAGAGAGAATTGGAAAGACATAGGCAGGCAAATCTGCATTGCACTGTATTACAATAGCCAAGATTTGGAAGTAACCAAAAAGACCACCAACAGATGGGTGGACAAAGAAGTACTCCTCCATGTACAGATGGAATATTCGCTAGTGTAAAAAATGAACCAATGCCATTTGCAGCGCCATAGATGAGCCTAGACGTAATCATGCCACGTGTAGTCAGTGAGAAAGCAAAAGACACATATCCTATCATATCACTTTTAGGAGTTACTTAAAAATTGATACCAATGAAGATATTTCCACAGAGAAAGGCAATCACAGATTCATTAAAAAACTTATGGTTCACCAAATAGAAAGGGATGAGGATTGGATACATTACCATATTGGGGTTAACAGAGATATACAAACCATGTGAAATATATAATCACCAAAGACGTACGGAAGACCAGGAGAAGACTACTCAACATTGTGTCATAACCTACATGGGAAAAGGATGCGAGGAAGAATAGATACACGTATATGTGTGAAAGAACCACATCTTGCACACCTAGAGCAAACAAACCAATGTAATCAAATCAGCTGGAATAAAAAATAAAAAGTAAATTACAAATATGAACAAGAAGTAATGAGACATAAACTTAAAGGGCTTTTTCCTGGCACATTCCATTCCTATTTACAACCTAGAACACCACTTCCATTAAGCCTCTGTTTCCCCAGTTACCAAATTTGGTAAAAAAGAAATGCTGCCACCTTGTGGCCGTGTCCTGCAAGAGCAGCTTTAAACTCACAGCTAATGGTTACTTAACATTCACAAGGACTCAGGGCTGTAAAGGACACCTGCCCTAAAAAATTGTGCTGAAGTAGGGAATGGACAAAAAAATTCAAAACAGACAAATGTTTCAAGAAGAGAGTATGAAGAGTTATGTTTTACTCACGCTCTTTTTAAAAAAAAGGAAAATGGATAAAAGCTCAACCTCAGGGTGTGTTAGACCCATGCAATCTAATCTACAAAAAGTTTCAACTTACACCAGTCGACTGACCATCAGCAAAAAGTATACGAACAATAAATGCTGAAGGGGTTTTAGAGAACTGTCTACCCTCTACCTGCCGGTGAGACGTAAAGGGGTAACAGCCAATAATGAGAACAGAAAGGAGCTGTGTTTAAAAGTAAAAATGGAGGTACCATTCAATCCCCAGGCGCACCATTGGACCTCTCACCTGAGAAGACAAGAATCGAGAAGACACAGGCCGCAAAAGCTGCAGTGCAGCCTTATTCACAATAGCCAAGACAGTGAAGCAACCAAAATGTCCAACAACAGGTGAATGGAGAAAGAAGAAGTGGTCCATGTACACAATGGAATATTAGCCATGGAAAACAATGAACCATTGCTCTTTGAGGCACCACAAATGAATCTGCAGATAATCATGAAAGATGAGGTAAGTTAGAAAGAAAAGACCTGTATTCTATGATATCACTTATAGGCGTTATCTAATAACTGACACAAATGAACATATTTCCAAAGAGAAAGACACTCACAGATTTAGAAAACAAACTATGCTCATCTGAAACGAAAGGTGGGGGGAATGGATAAATTAAGATTACTGTTACTATATGTATACAAACACATATTATATAAATATCTCAAAAAGACCGACCATATAGCAAGGGAGGTCTGCGGAACCCTCTGTAACATTTTACATGGGAAGAGGATCTGTACTTGAATAGACATATATAATGTACAAATGAACCAGATTGTGTACACCTAGGACAAACAATATTCTAAGCTTTACCCCAATTAAAAAAAAAATTAAAACCAAGAAGAAATAATGAGACATAAACTTATGGGGCTTTCTCCATGCACATTCCAATGTAATTTACAACCTAGGAACACGACTTCCAGAAAGGCTCTGCTGCCCTAGTACCCAGATTTGGGAATGGAGAAATGCTGCCTGCTTCAGGTCACTTCCCACAACAGGAGCTTTAAAACCATTGCTAAAGGTCACTAAATATTCACAAAACTTGCAGTTCGGGAAATGACACCTGCTCTCTAAAAAAATGTCTGAGGTGGAAAATCGACCAAAAAATTCAAAAGAGGGCAACCTTCCAAGAAGACAATATCAAGAGTTATACTGTACTCCCAACTGTTTCCTTTTTTTAACAGAAAAGAAAACGGCGGTGAAAAATGATGAGTTTTACGAATTCTCAAAGCCATGCAAACCCAAATTACAAAACCCTATGAGCTCACAGCAACCAGTAGGGCCATTAGCATAAATGCTGCAAACAATAAATGCTGAAGCGATTGTGGAGAAATGTGTACCCTCGATTCTAAGGGGGACGTGGTAAGTGCCACTAATGAAAACACAAAGAAGGTGCTTTGAAAAGGGAAACACGGTGCTATCAGTCAGTCAATCACAACCACTGCTGGGCCTATCACCTGAGAAAATGAGAATCAAAAAGTCACAGGCTGGCAATCCTGCACTCCAACAATATTTACCATAGGCAACACTTGGAAGCAATGAAAATGTCCATCAACCGAGGAATGCACAAAGTAGAAGTGGTCCACGTACACAGTGGAAAATTACTCCAATAAAAAATAAAAATTAAAGTTAAAAATCCAACAAAAGTAAGGAGACATCAGCTTGTGTGGGTTTGTCCGGGCACACTCCACTCTAATTTATAATCGAGAAACACCAGAGGCCGCAAGGGCTTTTCCCTAGTTACCAGGGTGGGGAACATAGAAAGCCTGCCGCCCTCTGGCAGTTACCTGCAAAAACAGCCTTAAAGCCTGTGCTAATGGTCATTTCATAGGAACAAGTACTGCAGAACTGTAAATGAAACCTGCCCTGAAAATGTCTCGAGGGAGGTAATGGCCAAAACATTTCAAAATGTGACACATACTTTAAGAGAACACTTTGAAGAACTAAGGGGTAATCACAGCTTGAAAAGTAAAAAGGACATGCCTTCAAGCTCAATTTCAATGGACTATGAGGCACATGCGAATTCAGCCACAAAGAGGTATCAGCTCACACTTGTCAGAATAACCATCAGCAAGAAAACTACAAACAATAAATGCTGAAGGTGTTGTGGAGAAATGCATACCCTCAACTTCAAGGGGGACGTAAGTTGGAAAGGGCCACGAACTAGAACAGAATGGGGGTGCCTTAAAAACGTAAACATTGAGCTACCATATGATCCAGCAGGCCCACTCTTCAACCTATAATCTAAGAAGAGAGAATTGGAAAGACATAGGCAGGCAAATCTGCATTGCACTGTATTACAATAGCCAAGATTTGGAAGTAACCAAAAAGACCACCAACAGATGGGTGGACAAAGAAGTACTCCTCCATGTACAGATGGAATATTCGCTAGTGTAAAAAATGAACCAATGCCATTTGCAGCGCCATAGATGAGCCTAGACGTAATCATGCCACGTGTAGTCAGTGAGAAAGCAAAAGACACATATCCTATCATATCACTTTTAGGAGTTACTTAAAAATTGATACCAATGAAGATATTTCCACAGAGAAAGGCAATCACAGATTCATTAAAAAACTTATGGTTCACCAAATAGAAAGGGATAAGGATTGGATACATTACCATATTGGGGTTAACAGAGATATACAAACCATGTGAAATATATAATCACCAAAGACGTACGGAAGACCAGGAGAAGACTACTCAACATTGTGTCATAACCTACATGGGAAAAGGATGCGAGGAAGAATAGATACACGTATGTGTGTGAAAGAACCACATCTTGCACACCTAGAGCAAACAAACCAATGTAATCAAATCAGCTGGAATAAAAAATAAAAAGTAAATTACAAATATGAACAAGAAGTAATGAGACATAAACTTAAAGGGCTTTTCCCTGGCACATTCCATTCTAATTTACAACCTAGAACACCACTTCCATTAAGCCTCTGTTTCCCCAGTTACCAAATTTGGTAAAGAAGAAATGCTGCCACCTTGTGGCCGTGTCCTGCAAGAGCAGCTTTAAACTCACAGCTAATGGTTACTTAACATTCACAAGGATTCAGGGCTGTAAAGGACACCTGCCCTAAAAAATTGTGCTGAAGTAGGGAATGGACAAAAAAATTCAAAACAGACAAATGTTTCAAGAAGAGAGTATGAAGAGTTACGTTTTACTCACGCTCTTTTTAAAAAAAAGGAAAATGGATAAAAGCTCAACCTCAGGGTGTGTTAGACCCATGCAATCTAATCTACAAAAAGTTTCAACTTAGACCAGTCGACTGACCATCAGCAAAAAGTATACGAACAATAAATGCTGAAGGGGTTTTAGAGAACTGTCTACCCTCTACCTGCCGGTGAGACGTAAAGGGGTAACAGCCAATAATGAGAACAGAAAGGAGCTGTGTTTAAAAGTAAAAATGGAGGTAACATTCAATCCCCAGGCGCGCCATTGGACCTCTCACCTGAGAAGACAAGAATCGAGAAGACACAGGCCGCAAAAGCTGCAGTGCAGCCTTATTCACAATAGCCAAGACAGTGAAGCAACCAAAATGTCCAACAACAGGTGAATGGATAAAGAAGAAGTGGTCCATGTACACAATGGAATATTAGCCATGGAAAACAATGAACCATTGCTCTTTGAGGCACCACAAATGAGTCTGCAGATAATCATGAAAGATGAGGTAAGTTGGAAAGAAAAAGACCTGTATTCTATGATATCACTTATAGGCGTTATCTAATAACTGACACAAATGAACATATTTCCACAGAGAAAGACACTCACAGATTGAGAAAACAAACTATGCTCATCTAAAACGAAAGGTGGGGGGAATGGATAAATTAAGATTACTGTTACTATATGTGTACAAACACATATTATATATATATCTCAAAAGGACCGACCATATAGCAAGGGAGGTCTGCGGAACCCTCTGTAACATTTTACATGGGAAGAGGATCTGTACTTGAATAGACATATATAATGTACAAGTGAACCAGATTGTGTACACCTAGGACAAACAATATTCTAAGCTTTACCCAAATTAAAAAAAAATTTAAAACCAAGAAGAAATAATGAGACATAAACTTATGGGGCTTTCTCCATTCACATTCCAATGTAATTTACAACCTATGAACGCGACTTCCAGAAAGGCTCTGCTGCCCTAGTACCCAGATTTGGGAATGGAGAAATGCTGCCTGCTTCAGGTCACTTCCCACAACAGGAGCTTTAAAACCATTGCTAAAGGTCACTAAATATTCACAAAACTTGCAGTTCGGTAAATGACACCTGCTCTCTAAAAAAGTCTGAGGTGGAAAATCGACCAAAAAATTCAAAAGAGGGCAACCTTCCAAGAAGACAATATCAAGAGTTATATTGTACTCCCAACTGTTTCCTTTTTATAACAGAAAAGAAAACGGCGGTGAAAAATGATGAGTTTTACGAATTCTCAAAGCCATGCAAACCCAAATTACAAAACCCTATGAGCTCACAGCAACCAGTAGGGCCATTAGCATAAATGCTGCAAACAATAAATGCTGAAGCGATTGTGGAGAAATGTGTACCCTCGATTCTAAGGGGGACGTTGTAAGTGCCACTAATGAAAACACAAAGAAGGTGCTTTGAAAAGGGAAACACGGTGCTACCAGTCAGTCAATCACAACCACTGCTGGGCCTATCACCTGAGAAAATGAGAATCAAAAAGTCACAGGCTGGCAATCCTACACTCCAACAATATTTAACATAGCCAACTCTTGGAAGCAATGAAAATGTCCATCAACAGAGGAATGCACAAAGTAGAAGTGGTCCACGTACACAGTGGAAAATTACTCCAATAAAAAATAAAAATTAAATTTAAAAATCCAACAAAAGTAAGGAGACATCAGCTTGTGTGGGTTTGTCCGGGCACACTCCACTCTAATTCATAACCGAGAAACACCACAGGCCGCAAGGGCTTTTCCCTAGTTACCAGGGTGGGGAACATAGAAAGGCTGCCGCCCTCTGGCAGTTACCTGCAAAAGCAGCTTTAAAGCCTGTGCTAATGGTCATTTCATAGGAACAAGTACTGCAGAACTGTAAATGAAACCTGCCCTCAAAATGTCTCGAGGGAGGTAATGGCCAAAACATTTCAAAATGTGACACATACTTTAAGAGAACTCTTTGAAGAACTAAGGGGTAATCACAGCTTGAAAAGTAAAAAGGACATGCCTCCAAGCTCAATTTCAATGGACTATGAGGCACATGCGAATTCAGCCACAAAGAGGTATCAGCTCACACTTGTCAGAATAACCATCAGCAAGAAAACTACAAACAATAAATGCTGAAGGTGTTGTGGAGAAATGCATACCCTCAACTTCAAGGGGGACGTAAGTTGGAAAGGGCCACGAACTAGAACAGAATGGGGGTGCCTTAAAAACGTAAACATTGAGCTACCATATGATCCAGCAGGCCCACTCTTCAACCTATAATCTAAGAAGAGAGAATTGGAAAGACATAGGCAGGCAAATCTGCATTGCACTGTATTACAATAGCCAAGATTTGGAAGTAACCAAAAAGACCACCAACAGATGGGTGGACAAAGAAGTACTCCTCCATGTACAGATGGAATATTCGCTAGTGTAAAAAATGAACCAATGCCATTTGCAGCGCCATAGATGAGCCTAGACGTAATCATGCCACGTGTAGTCAGTGAGAAAGCAAAAGACACATATCCTATCATATCACTTTTAGGAGTTACTTAAAAATTGATACCAATGAAGATATTTCCACAGAGAAAGGCAATCACAGATTCATTAAAAAACTTATGGTTCACCAAATAGAAAGGGATGAGGATTGGATACATTACCATATTGGGGTTAACAGAGATATACAAACCATGTGAAATATATAATCACCAAAGACGTACGGAAGACCAGGAGAAGACTACTCAACATTGTGTCATAACCTACATGGGAAAAGGATGCGAGGAAGAATAGATACACGTATATGTGTGAAAGAACCACATCTTGCACACCTAGAGCAAACAAACCAATGTAATCAAATCAGCTGGAATAAAAAATAAAAAGTAAATTACAAATATGAACAAGAAGTAATGAGACATAAACTTAAAGGGCTTTTTCCTGGCACATTCCATTCCTATTTACAACCTAGAACACCACTTCCATTAAGCCTCTGTTTCCCCAGTTACCAAATTTGGTAAAAAAGAAATGCTGCCACCTTGTGGCCGTGTCCTGCAAGAGCAGCTTTAAACTCACAGCTAATGGTTACTTAACATTCACAAGGACTCAGGGCTGTAAAGGACACCTGCCCTAAAAAATTGTGCTGAAGTAGGGAATGGACAAAAAAATTCAAAACAGACAAATGTTTCAAGAAGAGAGTATGAAGAGTTATGTTTTACTCACGCTCTTTTTAAAAAAAAGGAAAATGGATAAAAGCTCAACCTCAGGGTGTGTTAGACCCATGCAATCTAATCTACAAAAAGTTTCAACTTACACCAGTCGACTGACCATCAGCAAAAAGTATACGAACAATAAATGCTGAAGGGGTTTTAGAGAACTGTCTACCCTCTACCTGCCGGTGAGACGTAAAGGGGTAACAGCCAATAATGAGAACAGAAAGGAGCTGTGTTTAAAAGTAAAAATGGAGGTACCATTCAATCCCCAGGCGCACCATTGGACCTCTCACCTGAGAAGACAAGAATCGAGAAGACACAGGCCGCAAAAGCTGCAGTGCAGCCTTATTCACAATAGCCAAGACAGTGAAGCAACCAAAATGTCCAACAACAGGTGAATGGAGAAAGAAGAAGTGGTCCATGTACACAATGGAATATTAGCCATGGAAAACAATGAACCATTGCTCTTTGAGGCACCACAAATGAATCTGCAGATAATCATGAAAGATGAGGTAAGTTAGAAAGAAAAGACCTGTATTCTATGATATCACTTATAGGCGTTATCTAATAACTGACACAAATGAACATATTTCCAAAGAGAAAGACACTCACAGATTTAGAAAACAAACTATGCTCATCTGAAACGAAAGGTGGGGGGAATGGATAAATTAAGATTACTGTTACTATATGTATACAAACACATATTATATAAATATCTCAAAAAGACCGACCATATAGCAAGGGAGGTCTGCGGAACCCTCTGTAACATTTTACATGGGAAGAGGATCTGTACTTGAATAGACATATATAATGTACAAATGAACCAGATTGTGTACACCTAGGACAAACAATATTCTAAGCTTTACCCCAATTAAAAAAAAAATTAAAACCAAGAAGAAATAATGAGACATAAACTTATGGGGCTTTCTCCATGCACATTCCAATGTAATTTACAACCTAGGAACACGACTTCCAGAAAGGCTCTGCTGCCCTAGTACCCAGATTTGGGAATGGAGAAATGCTGCCTGCTTCAGGTCACTTCCCACAACAGGAGCTTTAAAACCATTGCTAAAGGTCACTAAATATTCACAAAACTTGCAGTTCGGGAAATGACACCTGCTCTCTAAAAAAATGTCTGAGGTGGAAAATCGACCAAAAAATTCAAAAGAGGGCAACCTTCCAAGAAGACAATATCAAGAGTTATACTGTACTCCCAACTGTTTCCTTTTTTTAACAGAAAAGAAAACGGCGGTGAAAAATGATGAGTTTTACGAATTCTCAAAGCCATGCAAACCCAAATTACAAAACCCTATGAGCTCACAGCAACCAGTAGGGCCATTAGCATAAATGCTGCAAACAATAAATGCTGAAGCGATTGTGGAGAAATGTGTACCCTCGATTCTAAGGGGGACGTGGTAAGTGCCACTAATGAAAACACAAAGAAGGTGCTTTGAAAAGGGAAACACGGTGCTATCAGTCAGTCAATCACAACCACTGCTGGGCCTATCACCTGAGAAAATGAGAATCAAAAAGTCACAGGCTGGCAATCCTGCACTCCAACAATATTTACCATAGGCAACACTTGGAAGCAATGAAAATGTCCATCAACCGAGGAATGCACAAAGTAGAAGTGGTCCACGTACACAGTGGAAAATTACTCCAATAAAAAATAAAAATTAAAGTTAAAAATCCAACAAAAGTAAGGAGACATCAGCTTGTGTGGGTTTGTCCGGGCACACTCCACTCTAATTTATAATCGAGAAACACCAGAGGCCGCAAGGGCTTTTCCCTAGTTACCAGGGTGGGGAACATAGAAAGCCTGCCGCCCTCTGGCAGTTACCTGCAAAAACAGCCTTAAAGCCTGTGCTAATGGTCATTTCATAGGAACAAGTACTGCAGAACTGTAAATGAAACCTGCCCTGAAAATGTCTCGAGGGAGGTAATGGCCAAAACATTTCAAAATGTGACACATACTTTAAGAGAACACTTTGAAGAACTAAGGGGTAATCACAGCTTGAAAAGTAAAAAGGACATGCCTTCAAGCTCAATTTCAATGGACTATGAGGCACATGCGAATTCAGCCACAAAGAGGTATCAGCTCACACTTGTCAGAATAACCATCAGCAAGAAAACTACAAACAATAAATGCTGAAGGTGTTGTGGAGAAATGCATACCCTCAACTTCATGGGGGACGTAAGTTGGAAAGGGCCACGAACTAGAACAGAATGGGGGTGCCTTAAAAACGTAAACATTGAGCTACCATATGATCCAGCAGGCCCACTCTTCAACCTATAATCTAAGAAGAGAGAATTGGAAAGACATAGGCAGGCAAATCTGCATTGCACTGTATTACAATAGCCAAGATTTGGAAGTAACCAAAAAGACCACCAACAGATGGGTGGACAAAGAAGTACTCCTCCATGTACAGATGGAATATTCGCTAGTGTAAAAAATGAACCAATGCCATTTGCAGCGCCATAGATGAGCCTAGACGTAATCACGCCACTTGTAGTCAGTGAGAAAGCAAAAGACACATATCCTATCATATCACTTTTAGGAGTTAGTTAAAAATTGATACCAATGAAGGTATTTCCACAGAGAAAGGCAATCACAGATTCATTAAAAAACTTATGGTTCACCAAATAGAAAGGGATGAGGATTGGATACATTACCATATTGGGGTTAACAGAGATATACAAACCATGTGAAATATATAATCACCAAAGACGTACGGAAGACCAGGAGAAGACTACTCAACATTGTGTCATAACCTACATGGGAAAAGGATGCGAGGAAGAAAAGATACACGTATATGTGTGAAAGACCCACATCTTGCACACCTAGAGCAAACAAACCAATGTAATCAAATCTGCTGGGATAAAAAATAAAAAGTAAATTACAAATATGAACAAGAAGTAATGAGACATAAACTTAAAGGGCTTTTTCCTGGCACATTCCATTCTAATTTACAACCTAGAACACCACTTCCATTAAGCCTCTGTTTCCCCAGTTACCAAATTTGGTAAAGGAGAAATGCTGCCACCTTGTGGCCGTGTCCTGCAAGAGCAGCTTTAAACTCACAGCTAATGGTTACTTAACATTCACAAGGATTCAGGGCTGTAAAGGACACCTGCCCTAAAAAATTGTGCTGAAGTAGGGAATGGACAAAAAAATTCAAAACAGGCAAATGTTTCAAGAAGAGAGTATGAAGAGTTATGTTTTACTCACGCTCTTTTTAAAAAAAAGGAAAATGGATAAAAGCTCAACCTCAGGGTGTGTTAGACCCATGCAATCTAATCTACAAAAAGTTTCAACTTAGACCAGTCGACTGACCATCAGCAAAAAGTATACGAACAATAAATGCTGAAGGGGTTTTAGAGAACTGTCTACCCTCTACCTGCCGGTGAGACGTAAAGGGGTAACAGCCAATAATGAGAACAGAAAGGAGCTGTGTTTAAAAGTAAAAATGGAGGTACCATTCAATCCCCAGGCGCGCCATTGGACCTCTCACCTGAGAAGACAAGAATCGAGAAGACACAGGCCGCAAAAGCTGCAGTGCAGCCTTATTCACAATAGCCAAGACAGTGAAGCAACCAAAATGTCCAACAACAGGTGAATGGATAAAGAAGAAGTGGTCCATGTACACAATGGAATATTAGCCATGGAAAACAATGAACCATTGCTCTTTGAGGCACCACAAATGAGTCTGCAGATAATCATGAAAGATGAGGTAAGTTGGAAAGAAAAAGACCTGTATTCTATGATATCACTTATAGGCGTTATCTAATAACTGACACAAATGAACATATTTCCACAGAGAAAGACACTCACAGATTGAGAAAACAAACTATGCTCATCTAAAACGAAAGGTGGGGGGAATGGATAAATTAAGATTACTGTTACTATATGTGTACAAACACATATTATATATATATCTCAAAAGGACCGACCATATAGCAAGGGAGGTCTGCGGAACCCTCTGTAACATTTTACATGGGAAGAGGATCTGTACTTGAATAGACATATATAATGTACAAGTGAACCAGATTGTGTACACCTAGGACAAACAATATTCTAAGCTTTACCCAAATTAAAAAAAAATTTAAAACCAAGAAGAAATAATGAGACATAAACTTATGGGGCTTTCTCCATTCACATTCCAATGTAATTTACAACCTATGAACGCGACTTCCAGAAAGGCTCTGCTGCCCTAGTACCCAGATTTGGGAATGGAGAAATGCTGCCTGCTTCAGGTCACTTCCCACAACAGGAGCTTTAAAACCATTGCTAAAGGTCACTAAATATTCACAAAACTTGCAGTTCGGTAAATGACACCTGCTCTCTAAAAAAGTCTGAGGTGGAAAATCGACCAAAAAATTCAAAAGAGGGCAACCTTCCAAGAAGACAATATCAAGAGTTATATTCTACTCCCAACTGTTTCCTTTTTTTAACAGAAAAGAAAACGGCGGTGAAAACTGATGAGTTTTACGAATTCTCAAAGCCATGCAAACCCAAATTACAAAACCCTATCAGCTCACAGCAGCCAGTAGGGCCATTAGCATAAATGCTGCAAACAATAAATGCTGAAGCGATTGTGGAGAAATGTGTACCCTCGATTCTAAGGGGGACGTGGTAAGTGCCACTAATGAAAACACAAAGAAGGTGCTTTGAAAAGGGAAACACGGTGCTACCAGTCAGTCAATCACAACCACTGCTGGGCCTATCACCTGAGAAAATGAGAATCAAAAAGTCACAGGCTGGCAATCCTGCACTCCAACAATATTTACCATAGCCAACACTTGGAAGCAATGAAAATGTCCATCAACCGAGGAATGCACAAAGTAGAAGTGGTCCACGTACACAGTGGAAAATTACTCCAATAAAAAATAAAAATTAAAATTAAAAATCCAACAAAAGTAAGGAGACATCAGCTTGTGTGGGTTTGTCCGGGCACACTCCACTCTAATTTATAACCGAGAAACACCAGAGGCCGCAAGGGCTTTTCCCTAGTTACCAGGGTGGGGAACATAGAAAGGCTGCCGCCCTCTGGCAGTTACCTGCAAAAGCAGCTTTAAAGCCTGTGCTAATGGTCATTTCATAGGAACAAGTACTGCAGAACTGTAAATGAAACCTGCCCTCAAAATGTCTCGAGGGAGGTAATGGCCAAAACATTTCAAAATGGGACACATACTTTAAGAGAACACTTTGAAGAACTAAGGGGTAATCACAGCTTGAAAAGTAAAAAGGACATGCCTTCAAGCTCAATTTCAATGGACTATGAGGCACATGCGAATTCAGCCACAAAGAGGTATCAGCTCACACTTGTCAGAATAACCATCAGCAAGAAAACTACAAATAATACATGCTGAAGGTGTTGTGGAGAAATGCATACCCTCAACTTCAAGGGGGACGTAAGTTGGAAAGGGCCACGAACTAGAACAGAATGGGGGTGCCTTAAAAACGTAAACATTGAGCTACCATATGATCCAGTAGGCCCACTCTTCCACCTATAATCTAAGAAGAGAGAATTGGAAAGACACAGGCAGGCAAATCTGCATTGCACTGTATTACAATAGCCAAGATTTGGAAGTAACCAAAAAGACCACCAACAGATGGGTGGACAAAGAAGTACTCCTCCATGTACAGATGGAATATTCGCTAGTGTAAAAAATGAACCAATGCCATTTGCAGCGCCATAGATGAGCCTAGACGTAATCACGCCTCGTGTAGTCAGTGAGAAAGCAAAAGACACATATCCTATCATATCACTTTTAGGAGTTACTTAAAAATTGATACCAATGAAGATATTTCCACAGAGAAAGGCAATCACAGATTCATTAAAAAACTTATGGTTCACCAAATAGAAAGGGATGAGGATTGGATACATTACCATATTGGGGTTAACAGAGATATACAAACCATGTGAAATATATAATCACCAAAGACGTACGGAAGACCAGGAGAAGACTACTCAACATTGTGTCATAACCTACATGGGATAAGGATGCGAGGAAGAAAAGATACACGTATATGTGTGAAAGACCCACATCTTGCACACCTAGAGCTAACAAACCAATGTAATCAAATCTGCTGGGATAAAAAATAAAAAGTAAATTACAAATATGAACAAGAAGTAATGAGACATAAACTTAAAGGGCTTTTTCCTGGCACATTCCATTCTAATTTACAACCTAGAACACCACTTCCATTAAGCCTCTGTTTCCCCAGTTACCAAATTTGGTAAAGAAGAAATGCTGCCACCTTGTGGCCGTGTCCTGCAAGAGCAGCTTTAAACTCACAGCTAATGGTTACTTAACATTCACAAGGACTCAGGGCTGTAAAGGACACCTGCCCTAAAAAATTGTGCTGAAGTAGGGAATGGACAAAAAAATTCAAAACAGGCAAATGTTTCAAGAAGAGAGTATGAAGAGTTACGTTTTACTCACGCTCTTTTTAAAAAAAAGGAAAATGGATAAAAGCTCAACCTCAGGGTGTGTTAGACCCATGCAATCTAATCTACAAAAAGTTTCAACTTACACCAGTCGACTGACCATCAGCAAAAAGTATACGAACAATAAATGCTGAAGGGGTTTTAGAGAACTGTGTACCCTCTACCAGCTGGTGAGACGTAAAGGGGTAACAGCCAATAATGAGAACAGAAAGGAGCTGTGTTTAAAAGTAAAAATGGAGGTACCATTCAATCCCCAGGCGCACCATTGGACCTCTCACCTGAGAAGAGAAGAATCAAGAAGACACAGGCCGCAAAAGCTGCAGTGCAGCCTTATTCACAATAGCCAAGAAAGTGAAGCAACCAAAATGTCCAACAACAGGTGAATGGATAAAGAAGAAGTGGTCCATGTACACAATGGAATATTAGCCATGGAAAACAATGAACCATTGCTCTTTGAGGCACCACAAATGAGTCTGCAGATAATCATGAAAGATGAGGTAAGTTGGAAAGCAAAAGACCTGTATTCTATGATATCACTTATAGGCGTTATCTAATAACTGACACAAATGAACATATTTCCAAAGAGAAAGACACTCACAGATTTAGAAAACAAACTATGCTCATCTGAAACGAAAGGTGGGGGGAATGGATAAATTAAGATTACTGTTACTATATGTATACAAACACATATTATATAAATATCTCAAAAAGACCGACCATATAGCAAGGGAGGTCTGCGGAACCCTCTGTAACATTTTACATGGGAAGAGGATCTGTACTTGAATAGACATATATAATGTACAAATGAACCAGATTGTGTACACCTAGGACAAACAATATTCTAAGCTTTACCCCAATTAAAAAATAAATTAAAACCAAGAAGAAATAATGAGACATAAACTTATGGGGCTTTCTCCATGCACATTCCAATGTAATTTACAACCTAGGAACACGACTTCCAGAAAGGCTCTGCTGCCCTAGTACCCAGATTTGGGAATGGAGAAATGCTGCCTGCTTCAGGTCACTTCCCACAACAGGAGCTTTAAAACCATTGCTAAAGGTCACTAAATATTCACAAAACTTGCAGTTCGGGAAATGACACCTGCTCTCTAAAAAAATGTCTGAGGTGGACAATCGACCAAAAAATTCAAAAGAGGGCAACCTTCCAAGAAGACAATATCAAGAGTTATACTGTACTCCCAACTGTTTCCTTTTTTTAACAGAAAAGAAAACGGCGGTGAAAAATGATGAGTTTTACGAATTCTCAAAGCCATGCAAACCCAAATTACAAAACCCTATGAGCTCACAGCAACCAGTAGGGCCATTAGCATAAATGCTGCAAACAATAAATGCTGAAGCGATTGTGGAGAAATGTGTACCCTCGATTCTAAGGGGGACGTGGTAAGTGCCACTAATGAAAACACAAAGAAGGTGCTTTGAAAAGGGAAACACGGTGCTATCAGTCAGTCAATCACAACCACTGCTGGGCCTATCACCTGAGAAAATGAGAATCAAAAAGTCACAGGCTGGCAATCCTGCACTCCAACAATATTTACCATAGGCAACACTTGGAAGCAATGAAAATGTCCATCAACCGAGGAATGCACAAAGTAGAAGTGGTCCACGTACACAGTGGAAAATTACTCCAATAAAAAATAAAAATTAAAGTTAAAAATCCAACAAAAGTAAGGAGACATCAGCTTGTGTGGGTTTGTCCGGGCACACTCCACTCTAATTTATAATCGAGAAACACCAGAGGCCGCAAGGGCTTTTCCCTAGTTACCAGGGTGGGGAACATAGAAAGCCTGCCGCCCTCTGGCAGTTACCTGCAAAAACAGCCTTAAAGCCTGTGCTAATGGTCATTTCATAGGAACAAGTACTGCAGAACTGTAAATGAAACCTGCCCTGAAAATGTCTCGAGGGAGGTAATGGCCAAAACATTTCAAAATGTGACACATACTTTAAGAGAACACTTTGAAGAACTAAGGGGTAATCACAGCTTGAAAAGTAAAAAGGACATGCCTTCAAGCTCAATTTCAATGGACTATGAGGCACATGCGAATTCAGCCACAAAGAGGTATCAGCTCACACTTGTCAGAATAACCATCAGCAAGAAAACTACAAACAATAAATGCTGAAGGTGTTGTGGAGAAATGCATACCCTCAACTTCAAGGGGGACGTAAGTTGGAAAGGGCCACGAACTAGAACAGAATGGGGGTGCCTTAAAAACGTAAACATTGAGCTACCATATGATCCAGCAGGCCCACTCTTCAACCTATAATCTAAGAAGAGAGAATTGGAAAGACATAGGCAGGCAAATCTGCATTGCACTGTATTACAATAGCCAAGATTTGGAAGTAACCAAAAAGACCACCAACAGATGGATGGACAAAGAAGTACTCCTCCATGTACAGATGGAATATTCGCTAGTGTAAAAAATGAACCAATGCCATTTGCAGCGCCATAGATGAGCCTAGACGTAATCATGCCACGTGTAGTCAGTGAGAAAGCAAAAGACACATATCCTATCATATCACTTTTAGGAGTTACTTAAAAATTGATACCAATGAAGATATTTCCACAGAGAAAGGCAATCACAGATTCATTAAAAAACTTATGGTTCACCAAATAGAAAGGGATAAGGATTGGATACATTACCATATTGGGGTTAACAGAGATATACAAACCATGTGAAATATATAATCACCAAAGACGTACGGAAGACCAGGAGAAGACTACTCAACATTGTGTCATAACCTACATGGGAAAAGGATGCGAGGAAGAATAGATACACGTATGTGTGTGAAAGAACCACATCTTGCACACCTAGAGCAAACAAACCAATGTAATCAAATCAGCTGGAATAAAAAATAAAAAGTAAATTACAAATATGAACAAGAAGTAATGAGACATAAACTTAAAGGGCTTTTCCCTGGCACATTCCATTCTAATTTACAACCTAGAACACCACTTCCATTAAGCCTCTGTTTCCCCAGTTACCAAATTTGGTAAAGAAGAAATGCTGCCACCTTGTGGCCGTGTCCTGCAAGAGCAGCTTTAAACTCACAGCTAATGGTTACTTAACATTCACAAGGATTCAGGGCTGTAAAGGACACCTGCCCTAAAAAATTGTGCTGAAGTAGGGAATGGACAAAAAAATTCAAAACAGACAAATGTTTCAAGAAGAGAGTATGAAGAGTTATGTTTTACTCACGCTCTTTTTAAAAAAAAGGAAAATGGATAAAAGCTCAACCTCAGGGTGTGTTAGACCCATGCAATCTAATCTACAAAAAGTTTCAACTTAGACCAGTCGACTGACCATCAGCAAAAAGTATACGAACAATAAATGCTGAAGGGGTTTTAGAGAACTGTGTACCCTCTACCAGCTGGTGAGACGTAAAGGGGTAACAGCCAATAATGAGAACAGAAAGGAGCTGTGTTTAAAAGTAAAAATGGAGGTACCATTCAATCCCCAGGCGCACCATTGGACCTCTCACCTGAGAAGAGAAGAATCAAGAAGACACAGGCCGCAAAAGCTGCAGTGCAGCCTTATTCACAATAGCCAAGAAAGTGAAGCAACCAAAATGTCCAACAACAGGTGAATGGATAAAGAAGAAGTGGTCCATGTACACAATGGAATATTAGCCATGGAAAACAATGAACCATTGCTCTTTGAGGCACCACAAATGAGTCTGCAGATAATCATGAAAGATGAGGTAAGTTGGAAAGCAAAAGACCTGTATTCTATGATATCACTTATAGGCGTTATCTAATAACTGACACAAATGAACATATTTCCACAGAGAAAGACACTCACAGATTTAGAAAACAAACTATGCTCATCTAAAACGAAAGGTGGGGGGAATGGATAAATTAAGATTACTGTTACTATATGTATACAAACACATATTATATACATATCTCGAAAAGACCGACCATATAGCAAGGGAGGTCTGCGGAACCCTCTGTAACATTTTACATGGGAAGAGGATCTGTACTTGCATAGACATATATAATGTACAAATGAACCAGATTGTGTACACCTAGGACAAACAATATTCTAAGCTTTACCCCAATTAAAAAAAAAATTAAAACCAAGAAGAAATAATGAGACATAAACTTATGGGGCTTTCTCCATGCACATTCCAATGTAATTTACAACCTAGCAACGCGACTTCCAGAAAGGCTCTGCTGCCCTAGTACCCAGATTTGGGGATGGAGAAATGCTGCCTGCTTCAGGTCACTTCCCACAACAGGAGCTTTAAAACCATTGCTAAAGGTCACTAAATATTCACAAAACTTGCAGTTCGGTAAATGACACCTGCTCTCTAAAAAAAGTCTGAGGTGGAAAATCGACCAAAAAATTCAAAAGAGGGCAACCTTCCAAGAAGACAATATCAAGAGTTATATTGTACTCCCAACTGTTTCCTTTTTTTAACAGAAATGAAAACGGCGGTGAAAAATGATGAGTTTTACGAATTCTCAAAGCCATGCAAACCCAAATTACAAAACCCTATCAGCTCACAGCAGCCAGTAGGGCCATTAGCATAAATGCTGCAAACAATAAATGCTGAAGCGATTGTGGAGAAATGCGTACCCTCGATTCTAAGGGGGACGTGGTAAGTGCCACTAATGAAAACACAAAGAAGGTGCTTTGAAAAGGGAAACACGGTGCTACCAGTCAGTCAATCACAACCACTGCTGGGCCTATCACCTGAGAAAATGAGAATCAAAAAGTCACAGGCTGGCAATCCTGCACTCCAACAATATTTACCATAGCCAACACTTGGAAGCAATGAAAATGTCCATCAACCGAGGAACGCACAAAGTAGAAGTGGTCCACGTACACAGTGGAAAATTACTCCAATAAAAAATAAAAATTAAATTTAAAAATCCAACAAAAGTAAGGAGACATCAGCTTGTGTGGGTTTGTCCGGGCACACTCCACTCTAATTTATAACCGAGAAACACCACAGGCCGCAAGGGCTTTTCCCTAGTTACCAGGGTGGGGAACATAGAAAGGCTGCCGCCCTCTGGCAGTTACCTGCAAAAGCAGCTTTAAAGCCTGTGCTAATGGTCATTTCATAGGAACAAGTACTGCAGAACTGTAAATGAAACCTGCCCTCAAAATGTCTCGAGGGAGCTAATGGCCAAAACATTTCAAAATGTGACACATACTTTAAGAGAACACTTTGAAGAACTAAGGGGTAATCACAGCTTGAAAAATAAAAAGGACATGCCTTCAAGCTCAATTTCAATGGACTATGAGGCACATGCGAATTCAGCCCCAAAGAGGTATCAGCTCACACTTGTCAGAATAACCATCAGCAAGAAAACTACAAACAATAAATGCTGAAGGTGTTGTGGAGAAATGCATACCCTCAACTTCAAGGGGGACAGAAGTTGGAAAGGGCCACGAACTAGAACAGAATGGGGGTGCCTTAAAAACGTAAACATTGAGCTACCGTATGATCCAGCAGGCCCACTCTTCCACGTATAATCTAAGAAGAGAGAATTGGAAAGACACAGGCAGGCAAATCTGCATTGCACTGTATTACAATAGCCAAGATTTGGAAGTAACCAAAAAGACCACCAAGAGATGGGTGGACAAAGAAGTACTCCTCCATGTACAGATGGAATATTCGCTAGTGTAAAAAATGAACCAATGCCATTTGCAGCGCCATAGATGAGCCTAGACGTAATCACGCCACGTGTAGTCAGTGAGAAAGCAAAAGACACATATCCTATCATATCACTTTTAGGAGTTAGTTAAAAATTGATACCAATGAAGGTATTTCCACAGAGAAAGGCAATCACAGATTCATTAAAAAACTTATGGTTCACCAAATAGAAAGGGATGAGGATTGGATACATTACCATATTGGGGTTAACAGAGATATACAAACCATGTGAAATATATAATCACCAAAGACATACGGAAGACCAGGAGAAGACTACTCAACATTGTGTCATAACCTACATGGGAAAAGGATGCGAGGAAGAATAGATACACGTATATGTGTGAAAGAACCACATCTTGCACACCTAGAGCAAACAAACCAATGTAATCAAATCTGCTGGGATAAAAAATAAAAAGTAAATTACAAATATGAACAAGAAGTAATGAGACATAAACTTAAAGGGCTTTTTCCTGGCACATTCCATTCTAATTTACAACCTAGAACACCACTTCCATTAAGCCTCTGTTTCCCCAGTTACCAAATTTGGTAAAGAAGAAATGCTGCCACCTTGTGGCCGTGTCCTGCAAGAGCAGCTTTAAACTCACAGCTAATGGTTACTTAACATTCACAAGGACTCAGGGCTGTAAAGGACACCTGCCCTAAAAAATTGTGCTGAAGTAGGGAATGGACAAAAAAATTCAAAACAGGCAAATGTTTCAAGAAGAGAGTATGAAGAGTTACGTTTTACTCACGCCCTTTTTAAAAAAAAGGAAAATGGATAAAAGCTCAACCTCAGGGTGTGTTAGACCCATGCAATCTAATCTACAAAAAGTTTCAGCTTACACCAGTCGACTGACCATCAGCAAAAAGTATACGAACAATAAATGCTGAAGGGGTTTTAGAGAACTGTGTACCCTCTACCTGCTGGTGAGACGTACAGGGGTAACAGCCAATAATGAGAACAGAAAGGAGCTGTGTTTAAAAGTAAAAATGGAGGTACCATTCAATCCCCAGGCGCACCATTGGACCTCTCACCTGAGAAGACAAGAATCGGGAAGACACAGGCCGCAAAAGCTGCAGTGCAGCCTTATTCACAATAGACAAGACAGTGAAGCAACCAAAATGTCCAAAAACAGGTGAATGGATAAAGAAGAAGTGGTCCATGTACACAATGGAATATTAGCCATGGAAAACAATGAACCATTGCTCTTTGAGGCACCAAAAATGAGTCTGCAGATAATCATGAAAGATGAGGTAAGTTGGAAAGCAAAAGACCTGTATTCTATGATATCACTTATAGGCGTTATCTAATAACTGACACAAATGAACATATTTCCACAGAGAAAGACACTCACAGATTTAGAAAACAAACTATGCTCATCTAAAACGAAAGGTGGGGGGAATGGATAAATTAAGATTACTGTTACTATATGTATACAAACACATATATACATATCTCAAAAAGACCGACCATATAGCAAGGGAGGTCTGCGGAACCCTCTGTAACATTTTACATGGGAAGAGGATCTGTACTTGAATAGACATATATAATGTACAAATGAACCAGATTGTGTACACCTAGGACAAACAATATTCTAAGCTTTACCCCAATTAAAAAAAAATTAAAACCAAGAAGAAATAATGAGACATAAACTTATGGGGCTTTCTCCATGCACATTCCAATGTAATTTACAACCTAGGAACACGACTTCCAGAAAGGCTCGGCTGCCCTAGTACCCAGATTTGGGAATGGAGAAATGCTGCCTGCTTCAGGTCACTTCCCACAACAGGAGCTTTAAAACCATTGCTAAAGGTCACTAAATATTCACAAAACTTGCAGTTCGGTAAATGACACGTGCTCTCTAAAAAAATGTCTGAGGTGGAAAATCGACCAAAAAATTCAAGAGGGCAACCTTCCAAGAAGACAATATCAAGAGTTATACTGTACTCCCAACTGTTTCCTTTTTTTTACAGAAAAGAAAACGGCGGTGAAAAATGATGAGTTTTACGAATTCTCAAAGCCATGCAAACCCAAATTACAAAACCCTATGAGCTCACAGCAACCAGTAGGGCCATTAGCATAAATGCTGCAAAGAATAAATGCTGAAGCGATTGTGGAGAAATGTGTACCCTCGATTCTAAGGGGGACGTGGTAAGTGCCACTAATGAAAACACAAAGAAGGTGCTTTGAAAAGGGAAACACGGTGCTATCAGTCAGTCAATCACAACCACTGCTGGGCCTATCACCTGAGAAAATGAGAATCAAAAAGTCACAGGCTGGCAATCCTGCACTCCAACAATATTTACCATAGGCAACACTTGGAAGCAATGAAAATGTCCATCAACCGAGGAATGCACAAAGTAGAAGTGGTCCACGTACACAGTGGAAAATTACTCCAATAAAAAATAAAAATTAAAATTAAAAATCCAACAAAAGTAAGGAGACATCAGCTTGTGTGGGTTTGTCCGGGCACACTCCACTCTAATTTATAACCGAGAAACACCACAGGCCGCAAGGGCTTTTCCCTAGTTACCAGGGTGGGGAACATAGAAAGGCTGCCGCCCTCTGGCAGTTACCTGCAAAAGCAGCTTTAAAGCCTGTGCTAATGGTCATTTCATAGGAACAAGTACTGCAGAACTGTAAATGAAACCTGCCCTCAAATTGTCTCGAGGGAGGTAATGGCCAAAACATTTCAAAATGTGACACATACTTTAAGAGAACACTTTGAAGAACTAAGGGGTAATCACAGCTTGAAAAGTAAAAAGGACATGCCTTCAAGCTCAATTTCAATGGACTATGAGGCACATGCGAATTCAGCCACAAAGAGGTATCAGCTCACACTTGTCAGAATAACCATCAGCAAGAAAACTACAAACAATAAATGCTGAAGGTGTTGTGGAGAAATGCATACCCTCAACTTCAAGGGGGACGTAAGTTGGAAAGGGCCACGAACTAGAACAGAATGGGGGTGCCTTAAAAACGTAAACATTGAGCTACCATATGATCCAGCAGGCCCACTCTTCCACCTATAATCTAAGAAGAGAGAATTGGAAAGACACAGGCAGGCAAATCTGCATTGCACTGTATTACAATAGCCAAGATTTGGAAGTAACCAAAAAGACCACCAACAGATGGGTGGACAAAGAAGTACTCCTCCATGTACAGATGGAATATTCGCTAGTGTAAAAAATGAACCAATGCCATTTGCAGCGCCATAGATGAGCCTAGACGTAATCACGCCACGTGTAGTCAGTGAGAAAGCAAAAGACACATATCCTATCATATCACTTTTAGGAGTTACTTAAAAATTGATACCAATGAAGATATTTCCACAGAGAAAGGCAATCACAGATTCATTAAAAAACTTATGGTTCACCAAATAGAAAGGGATGAGGATTGCATACATTACCATATTGGGGTTAACAGAGATATACAAACCATGTGAAATATATAATCACCAAAGACGTACGGAAGACCAGGAGAAGACTACTCAACATTGTGTCATAACCTACATGGGAAAACGATGCGAGGAAGAATAGATACACGTATAGGTGTGAAAGACCCACATCTTGCACACCTAGAGCAAACAAACCAATGTAATCAAATCAGCTGGGATAAAAAATAAAAAGTAAATTACAAATATGAACAAGAAGTAATGAGACATAAACTTAAAGGGCTTTTTCCTGGCACGGTCCATTCTAATTTACAACCTAGAACACCACTTCCATTAAGCCTCTGTTTCCCCAGTTACCAAATTTGGTAAAGGAGAAATGCTGCCACCTTGTGGCCGTGTCCTGCAAGAGCAGCTTTAAACTCACAGCTAATGGTTACTTAACATTCACAAGGACTCAGGGCTGTAAAGGACACCTGCCCTAAAAAATTGTGCTGAAGTAGGGAATGGACAAAAAAATTCAAAACAGGCAAATGTTTCAAGAAGAGAGTATGAAGAGTTATGTTTTACTCACGCTCTTTTTAAAAAAAAGGAAAATGGATAAAAGCTCAACCTCAGGGTGTGTTAGACCCATGCAATCTAATCTACAAAAAGTTTCAACTTACACCAGTAGACTGACCATCAGCAAAAAGTATACGAACAATAAATGCTGAAGGGGTTTTAGAGAACTGTCTACCCTCTACCTGCCGGTGAGACGTAAAGGGGTAACAGCCAATAATGAGAACAGAAAGGAGCTGTGTTTAAAAGTAAAAATGGAGGTAGCATTCAATCCCCAGACGCACCATTGGACCTCTCACCTGAGAAGACAAGAATCGAGAAGACACAGGCCGCAAAAGCTGCAGTGCAGCCTTATTCACCATAGCCAAGACAGTGAAGCAACCAAAATGTCCAACAACAGGTGAATGGATAAAGAAGAAGTGGTCCATGTACACAATGGAATATTAGCCATGGAAAACAATGAACCATTGCTCTTTGAGGCACCACAAATGAGTCTGCAGATAATCATGAAAGATGAGGTAAGTTGGAAAGCAAAAGACCTGTATTCTATGATATCACTTATAGGCGTTATCTAATAACTGACACAAATGAACATATTTCCACAGAGAAAGACACTCACAGATTTAGAAAACAAACTATGCTCATCTAAAACGAAAGGTGGGGGAAATGGATACATTAAGATTACTGTTACTATATGTATACAAACACATATTATATATATATCTCAAAAAGACCGACCATATAGCAAGGGAAGTCTGCGGAACCCTCTGTAACATTTTACATGGGAAGAGGATCTGTACTTGAATAGACATATATAATGTACAAATGAACCAGATTGTGTACACCTAGGACAAACAATATTCTAAGCTTTACCCCAATTAAAAAAAAAATTTAAAACCAAGAAGAAATAATGAGACATAAACTTATGGGGCTTTCTCCATGCACATTCCAATGTAATTTACAACCTAGGAACGCGACTTCCAGAAAGGCTCTGCTGCCCTAGTACCCAGATTTGGGGATGGAGAAATGCTGCCTGCTTCAGGTCACTTCCCACAACAGGAGCTTTAAAACCATTGCTAAAGGTCACTAAATATTCACAAAACTTGCAGTTCGGGAAATGACACCTGCTCTCTAAAAAAAGTCTGAGGTGGAAAATCGACCAAAAAATTCAAAAGAGGGCAACCTTCCAAGAAGACAATATCAAGAGTTATATTGTACTCCCAACTGTTTCCTTTTTATAACAGAAAAGAAAACGGCGGTGAAAAATGATGAGTTTTACGAATTCTCAAAGCCATGCAAACCCAAATTACAAAACCCTATGAGCTCACAGCAACCAGTAGGGCCATTAGCATAAATGCTGCAAACAATAAATGCTGAAGCGATTGTGGAGAAATGTGTACCCTCGATTCTAAGGGGGACGTTGTAAGTGCCACTAATGAAAACACAAAGAAGGTGCTTTGAAAAGGGAAACACGGTGCTACCAGTCAGTCAATCACAACCACTGCTGGGCCTATCACCTGAGAAAATGAGAATCAAAAAGTCACAGGCTGGCAATCCTACACTCCAACAATATTTAACATAGCCAACTCTTGGAAGCAATGAAAATGTCCATCAACCGAGGAATGCACAAAGTAGAAGTGGTCCACGTACACAGTGGAAAATTACTCCAATAAAAAATAAAAATTAAATTTAAAAATCCAACAAAAGTAAGGAGACATCAGCTTGTGTGGGTTTGTCCGGGCACACTCCACTCTAATTCATAACCGAGAAACACCACAGGCCGCAAGGGCTTTTCCCTAGTTACCAGGGTGGGGAACATAGAAAGGCTGCCGCCCTCTGGCAGTTACCTGCAAAAGCAGCTTTAAAGCCTGTGCTAATGGTCATTTCATAGGAACAAGTACTGCAGAACTGTAAATGAAACCTGCCCTCAAAATGTCTCGAGGGAGGTAATGGCCAAAACATTTCAAAATGTGACACATACTTTAAGAGAACTCTTTGAAGAACTAAGGGGTAATCACAGCTTGAAAAGTAAAAAGGACATGCCTCCAAGCTCAATTTCAATGGACTATGAGGCACATGCGAATTCAGCCACAAAGAGGTATCAGCTCACACTTGTCAGAATAACCATCAGCAAGAAAACTACAAACAATAAATGCTGAAGGTGTTGTGGAGAAATGCATACCCTCAACTTCAAGGGGGACGTAAGTTGGAAAGGGCCACGAACTAGAACAGAATGGGGGTGCCTTAAAAACGTAAACATTGAGCTACCATATGATCCAGCAGGCCCACTCTTCAACCTATAATCTAAGAAGAGAGAATTGGAAAGACATAGGCAGGCAAATCTGCATTGCACTGTATTACAATAGCCAAGATTTGGAAGTAACCAAAAAGACCACCAACAGATGGGTGGACAAAGAAGTACTCCTCCATGTACAGATGGAATATTCGCTAGTGTAAAAAATGAACCAATGCCATTTGCAGCGCCATAGATGAGCCTAGACGTAATCATGCCACGTGTAGTCAGTGAGAAAGCAAAAGACACATATCCTATCATATCACTTTTAGGAGTTACTTAAAAATTGATACCAATGAAGATATTTCCACAGAGAAAGGCAATCACAGATTCATTAAAAAACTTATGGTTCACCAAATAGAAAGGGATGAGGATTGGATACATTACCATATTGGGGTTAACAGAGATATACAAACCATGTGAAATATATAATCACCAAAGACGTACGGAAGACCAGGAGAAGACTACTCAACATTGTGTCATAACCTACATGGGAAAAGGATGCGAGGAAGAATAGATACACGTATATGTGTGAAAGAACCACATCTTGCACACCTAGAGCAAACAAACCAATGTAATCAAATCAGCTGGAATAAAAAATAAAAAGTAAATTACAAATATGAACAAGAAGTAATGAGACATAAACTTAAAGGGCTTTTTCCTGGCACATTCCATTCCTATTTACAACCTAGAACACCACTTCCATTAAGCCTCTGTTTCCCCAGTTACCAAACTTGGTAAAAAAGAAATGCTGCCACCTTGTGGCCGTGTCCTGCAAGAGCAGCTTTAAACTCACAGCTAATGGTTACTTAACATTCACAAGGACTCAGGGCTGTAAAGGACACCTGCCCTAAAAAATTGTGCTGAAGTAGGGAATGGACAAAAAAATTCAAAACAGACAAATGTTTCAAGAAGAGAGTATGAAGAGTTATGTTTTACTCACGCTCTTTTTAAAAAAAAGGAAAATGTATAAAAGCTCAACCTCAGGGTGTGTTAGACCCATGCAATCTAATCTACAAAAAGTTTCAACTTACACCAGTCGACTGACCATCAGCAAAAAGTATACGAACAATAAATGCTGAAGGGGTTTTAGAGAACTGTCTACCCTCTACCTGCCGGTGAGACGTAAAGGGGTAACAGCCAATAATGAGAACAGAAAGGAGCTGTGTTTAAAAGTAAAAATGGAGGTACCATTCAATCCCCAGGCGCACCATTGGACCTCTCACCTGAGAAGACAAGAATCGAGAAGACACAGGCCGCAAAAGCTGCAGTGCAGCCTTATTCACAATAGCCAAGACAGTGAAGCAACTAAAATGTCCAACAACAGGTGAATGGAGAAAGAAGAAGTGGTCCATGTACACAATGGAATATTAGCCATGGAAAACAATGAACCATTGCTCTTTGAGGCACCACAAATGAATCTGCAGATAATCATGAAAGATGAGGTAAGTTAGAAAGAAAAGACCTGTATTCTATGATATCACTTATAGGCGTTATCTAATAACTGACACAAATGAACATATTTCCAAAGAGAAAGACACTCACAGATTTAGAAAACAAACTATGCTCATCTGAAACGAAAGGTGGGGGGAATGGATAAATTAAGATTACTGTTACTATATGTATACAAACACATATTATATAAATATCTCAAAAAGACCGACCATATAGCAAGGGAGGTCTGCGGAACCCTCTGTAACATTTTACATGGGAAGAGGATCTGTACTTGAATAGACATATATAATGTACAAATGAACCAGATTGTGTACACCTAGGACAAACAATATTCTAAGCTTTACCCCAATTAAAAAAAAAATTAAAACCAAGAAGAAATAATGAGACATAAACTTATGGGGCTTTCTCCATGCACATTCCAATGTAATTTACAACCTAGGAACACGACTTCCAGAAAGGCTCTGCTGCCCTAGTACCCAGATTTGGGAATGGAGAAATGCTGCCTGCTTCAGGTCACTTCCCACAACAGGAGCTTTAAAACCATTGCTAAAGGTCACTAAATATTCACAAAACTTGCAGTTCGGGAAATGACACCTGCTCTCTAAAAAAATGTCTGAGGTGGAAAATCGACCAAAAAATTCAAAAGAGGGCAACCTTCCAAGAAGACAATATCAAGAGTTATACTGTACTCCCAACTGTTTCCTTTTTTTAACAGAAAAGAAAACGGCGGTGAAAAATGATGAGTTTTACGAATTCTCAAAGCCATGCAAACCCAAATTACAAAACCCTATGAGCTCACAGCAACCAGTAGGGCCATTAGCATAAATGCTGCAAACAATAAATGCTGAAGCGATTGTGGAGAAATGTGTACCCTCGATTCTAAGGGGGACGTGGTAAGTGCCACTAATGAAAACACAAAGAAGGTGCTTTGAAAAGGGAAACACGGTGCTATCAGTCAGTCAATCACAACCACTGCTGGGCCTATCACCTGAGAAAATGAGAATCAAAAAGTCACAGGCTGGCAATCCTGCACTCCAACAATATTTACCATAGGCAACACTTGGAAGCAATGAAAATGTCCATCAACCGAGGAATGCACAAAGTAGAAGTGGTCCACGTACACAGTGGAAAATTACTCCAATAAAAAATAAAAATTAAAGTTAAAAATCCAACAAAAGTAAGGAGACATCAGCTTGTGTGGGTTTGTCCGGGCACACTCCACTCTAATTTATAATCGAGAAACACCAGAGGCCGCAAGGGCTTTTCCCTAGTTACCAGGGTGGGGAACATAGAAAGCCTGCCGCCCTCTGGCAGTTACCTGCAAAAACAGCCTTAAAGCCTGTGCTAATGGTCATTTCATAGGAACAAGTACTGCAGAACTGTAAATGAAACCTGCCCTGAAAATGTCTCGAGGGAGGTAATGGCCAAAACATTTCAAAATGTGACACATACTTTAAGAGAACACTTTGAAGAACTAAGGGGTAATCACAGCTTGAAAAGTAAAAAGGACATGCCTTCAAGCTCAATTTCAATGGACTATGAGGCACATGCGAATTCAGCCACAAAGAGGTATCAGCTCACACTTGTCAGAATAACCATCAGCAAGAAAACTACAAACAATAAATGCTGAAGGTGTTGTGGAGAAATGCATACCCTCAACTTCAAGGGGGACGTAAGTTGGAAAGGGCCACGAACTAGAACAGAATGGGGGTGCCTTAAAAACGTAAACATTGAGCTACCATATGATCCAGCAGGCCCACTCTTCAACCTATAATCTAAGAAGAGAGAATTGGAAAGACATAGGCAGGCAAATCTGCATTGCACTGTATTACAATAGCCAAGATTTGGAAGTAACCAAAAAGACCACCAACAGATGGGTGGACAAAGAAGTACTCCTCCATGTACAGATGGAATATTCGCTAGTGTAAAAAATGAACCAATGCCATTTGCAGCGCCATAGATGAGCCTAGACGTAATCATGCCACGTGTAGTCAGTGAGAAAGCAAAAGACACATATCCTATCATATCACTTTTAGGAGTTACTTAAAAATTGATACCAATGAAGATATTTCCACAGAGAAAGGCAATCACAGATTCATTAAAAAACTTATGGTTCACCAAATAGAAAGGGATAAGGATTGGATACATTACCATATTGGGGTTAACAGAGATATACAAACCATGTGAAATATATAATCACCAAAGACGTACGGAAGACCAGGAGAAGACTACTCAACATTGTGTCATAACCTACATGGGAAAAGGATGCGAGGAAGAATAGATACACGTATGTGTGTGAAAGAACCACATCTTGCACACCTAGAGCAAACAAACCAATGTAATCAAATCAGCTGGAATAAAAAATAAAAAGTAAATTACAAATATGAACAAGAAGTAATGAGACATAAACTTAAAGGGCTTTTCCCTGGCACATTCCATTCTAATTTACAACCTAGAACACCACTTCCATTAAGCCTCTGTTTCCCCAGTTACCAAATTTGGTAAAGAAGAAATGCTGCCACCTTGTGGCCGTGTCCTGCAAGAGCAGCTTTAAACTCACAGCTAATGGTTACTTAACATTCACAAGGACTCAGGGCTGTAAAGGACACCTGCCCTAAAAAATTGTGCTGAAGTAGGGAATGGACAAAAAAATTCAAAACAGGCAAATGTTTCAAGAAGAGAGTATGAAGAGTTACGTTTTACTCACGCTCTTTTTAAAAAAAAGGAAAATGGATAAAAGCTCAACCTCAGGGTGTGTTAGACCCATGCAATCTAATCTACAAAAAGTTTCAACTTACACCAGTCGACTGACCATCAGCAAAAAGTATACGAACAATAAATGCTGAAGGGGTTTTAGAGAACTGTGTACCCTCTACCAGCTGGTGAGACGTAAAGGGGTAACAGCCAATAATGAGAACAGAAAGGAGCTGTGTTTAAAAGTAAAAATGGAGGTACCATTCAATCCCCAGGCGCACCATTGGACCTCTCACCTGAGAAGAGAAGAATCAAGAAGACACAGGCCGCAAAAGCTGCAGTGCAGCCTTATTCACAATAGCCAAGAAAGTGAAGCAACCAAAATGTCCAACAACAGGTGAATGGATAAAGAAGAAGTGGTCCATGTACACAATGGAATATTAGCCATGGAAAACAATGAACCATTGCTCTTTGAGGCACCACAAATGAGTCTGCAGATAATCATGAAAGATGAGGTAAGTTGGAAAGCAAAAGACCTGTATTCTATGATATCACTTATAGGCGTTATCTAATAACTGACACAAATGAACATATTTCCACAGAGAAAGACACTCACAGATTTAGAAAACAAACTATGCTCATCTAAAACGAAAGGTGGGGGGAATGGATAAATTAAGATTAGTGTTACTATATGTATACAAACACATATTATATACATATCTCAAAAAGACCGACCATATAGCAAGGGAGGTCTGTGGAACCCTCTGTAACATTTTACATGAGAAGAGGATCTGTAGTTGAATAGACATATATAATGTACAAGTGAACCAGATAGTGTACACCTAGGACAAACAATATTCTAAGCTTTACCCCAATTAAAAAAAAAATTTAAAACCAAGAAGAAATAATGAGACATAAACTTATGGGGCTTTCTCCATGCACATTCCAATGTAATTTACAACATAGGAACACGACTTCCAGAAAGGCTCTGCTGCCCTAGTACCCAGATTTGGGAATGGAGAAATGCTGCCTGCTTCAGGTCACTTCCCACAATAGGAGCTTTAAAAGCGTTGCTAAAGGTCACTAAATATTCACAAAACTTGCAGTTCGGTAAATGACACCTGCTCTCTAAAAAAAGTCTGAGGTCGAAAATCGACCAAAAAATTCAAAAGAGGGCAACCTTCCAAGAAGACAATTTCAAGAGTTATATTGTACTCCCAACTGTTTCCTTTTTTTAACAGAAAAGAAAACGGCGGTGAAAAATGATGAGTTTTACGAATTCTCAAAGCCATGCAAACCCAAATTACAAAACCCTATCAGCTCACAGCAGCCAGTAAGGCCATTAGCATAAATGCTGCAAACAATAAATGCTGAAGCGATTGTGGAGAAATGCGTACCCTCGATTCTAAGGGGGACGTGGTAAGTGCCACTAATGAAAACACAAAGAAGGTGCTTTGAAAAGGGAAACACGGTGCTACCAGTCAGTCAATCACAACCACTGCTGGGCCTATCACCTGAGAAAATGAGAAAGAAAAAGTCACAGGCTGGCAATCCTGCACTCCAACAATATTTACCATAGCCAACACTTGGAAGCAATGAAAATGTCCATCAACCGAGGAATGCACAAAGTAGAAGTGGTCCACGTACACAGTGGAAAATTACTCCAATAAAAAATAAAAATTAAATTTAAAAATCCAACAAAAGTAAGGAGACATCAGCTTGTGTGGGTTTGTCCGGGCACACTCCACTCTAATTTATAACCGAGAAACACCACAGGCCGCAAGGGCTTTTCCCTAGTTACCAGGGTGGGGAACATAGAAAGGCTGCCGCCCTCTGGCAGTTACCTGCAAAAGCAGCTTTAAAGCCTGTGCTAATGGTCATTTCATAGGAACAAGTACTGCAGAACTGTAAATGAAACCTGCCCTCAAAATGTCTCGAGGGAGGTAATGGCCAAAACATTTCAAAATGTGACACATACTTTAAGAGAACACTTTGAAGAACTAAGGGGTAATCACAGCTTGAAAAATAAAAAGGACATGCCTTCAAGCTCAATTTCAATGGACTATGAGGCACAGGCGAATACAGCCACAAAGAGGTATCAGCTCACACTTGTCAGAATAACCATCAGCAAGAAAACTACAAACAATAAATGCTGAAGGTGTTGTGGAGAAATGCATACCCTCAACTTCAAGGGAGACGTAAGTTGGAAAGGGCCACGAACTAGAACAGAATGGAAGTGCCTTAAAAAGGTAAACACTGAGCTACCATATGATCCAGCAGGCCCACTCCTCCACCTATAATCGAAGAAGAGAGAATTGGAAAGATACACTCAGGCAAATCTGCATTGCACTGTATTACAATAGCCAAGATTTGGAAGTAACCAAAAAGACCACCAACAGATGGGTGGACAAAGAAGAACTCCTCCATGTACAGATGGAATATTCGGTAGTGTAAAAAATGAACCAATGCCATTTTCAGCGCCATAGATGAGCCTAGACGTAATCACGCCACGTGTAGTCAGTGAGAAAGCAAAAGACACATATCCTATCATATCACTTTTAGGAGTTACTTAAAAATTGATACCAATGAAGATATTTCCACAGAGAAAGGCAATCACAGATTCATTAAAAAACTTATGGTTCACCACATAGAAAGGGATGAGGATTGGATACATTACCAAATTGGGGTTAACAGAGATATACAAACCATGTGAAATATATAATCACCAAAGACGTACGGAAGACCAGGAGAAGACTACTCAACATTGTGTCATAACCTACATGGGATAAGGATGCGAGGAAGAAAAGATACACGTATATGTGTGAAAGACCCACATCTTGCACACCTAGAGCAAACAAACCAATGTAATCAAATCTGCTGGGATAAAAAATAAAAAGTAAATTACAAATATGAACAAGAAGTAATGAGACATAAACTTAAAGGGCTTTTTCCTGGCACATTCCATTCTAATTTACAACCTAGAACACCACTTCCATTAAGCCTCTGTTTCCCCAGTTACCAAATTTGGTAAAGAAGAAATGCTGCCACCATGTGGCCGTGTCCTGCAAGAGCAGCTTTAAACTCACAGCTAATGGTTACTTAATATTCACAAGGACTCAGGGCTGTAAAGGACACCTGCCCTAAAAAATCGTGCTGAAGTAGGGAATGGACAAAAAAATTCAAAACAGGCAAATGTTTCAAAAAGAGAGTATGAAGAGTTACGTTTTACTCAGGCTCTTTTTAAAAAAAAGGAAAATGGATAAAAGCTCAACCTCAGGGTGTGTTAGACCCATGCAATCTAATCTACAAAAAGTTTCAGCTTACACCAGTCGACTGACCATCAGCAAAAAGTATACGAACAATAAATGCTGAAGGGGTTTTAGAGAACTGTGTACCCTCTACCTGCTGGTGAGACGTAAAGGGGTAACAGCCAATAATGAGAACAGAAAGGAGCTGTGTTTAAAAGTAAAAATGGAGGTACCATTCAATCCCCAGGCGCACCATTGGACCTCTCACCTGAGAAGACAAGAATCGAGAAGACACAGGCCGCAAAAGCTGCAGTGCAGCCTTATTCACAATAGCCAAGACAGTGAAGCAATCAAAATGTCCAGCAACAGGTGAATGGATAAAGAAGAAGTGGTCCATGTACACAATGGAATATTAGCCATGGAAAACAATGAACCATTGCTCTTTGAGGCACCACAAATGAGTCTGCAGATAATCATGAAAGATGAGGTAAGTTGGAAAGCAAAGACCTGTATTCTATGATATCACTTATAGGCGTTATCTAATAACTGACACAAATGAACATATTTCCACAGAGAAAGACACTCACAGATTTAGAAAACAAACTATGCTCATCTAAAACGAAAGGTGGGGGGAATGGATAAATTAAGATTACTGTTACTATATGTATACAAACACATATTATATACATATCTCAAAAAGACCGACCATATAGCAAGGGAGGTCTGCGGCACCCTCTGTAACATTTTACATGGGAAGAGGATCTGTACTTGAATAGACATATATAATGTACAAATGAACCAGATTGTGTACACCTAGGACAAACAATATTCTAAGCTTTACCCCAATTAAAAAAAAAATTAAAACCAAGAAGAAATAATGAGACATAAACTTATGGGGCTTTCTCCATGCACATTCCAATGTAATTTACAACCTAGGAACACGACTTCCAGAAAGGCTCTGCTGCCCTAGTACCCAGATTTGGGAATGGAGAAATGCTGCCTGCTTCAGGTCACTTCCCACAACAGGAGCTTTAAAACCATTGCTAAAGGTCACTAAATATTCACAAAACTTGCAGTTCGGTAAATGACACCTGCTCTCTAAAAAAGTCTGAGGTGGAAAATCGACCAAAAAATTCAAAAGAGGGCAACCTTCCAAGAAGACAATATCAAGAGTTATATTCTACTCCCAACTGTTTCCTTTTTTTAACAGAAAAGAAAACGGCGGTGAAAACTGATGAGTTTTACGAATTCTCAAAGCCATGCAAACCCAAATTACAAAACCCTATCAGCTCACAGCAGCCAGTAGGGCCATTAGCATAAATGCTGCAAACAATAAATGCTGAAGCGATTGTGGAGAAATGTGTACCCTCGATTCTAAGGGGGACGTGGTAAGTGCCACTAATGAAAACACAAAGAAGGTGCTTTGAAAAGGGAAACACGGTGCTACCAGTCAGTCAATCACAACCACTGCTGGGCCTATCACCTGAGAAAATGAGAATCAAAAAGTCACAGGCTGGCAATCCTGCACTCCAACAATATTTACCATAGCCAACACTTGGAAGCAATGAAAATGTCCATCAACCGAGGAATGCACAAAGTAGAAGTGGTCCACGTACACAGTGGAAAATTACTCCAATAAAAAATAAAAATTAAAATTAAAAATCCAACAAAAGTAAGGAGACATCAGCTTGTGTGGGTTTGTCCGGGCACACTCCACTCTAATTTATAACCGAGAAACACCAGAGGCCGCAAGGGCTTTTCCCTAGTTACCAGGGTGGGGAACATAGAAAGATGCCACCCTCTGGCAGTTACCTGCAAAAGCAGCTTTAAAGCCTGTGCTAATGGTCATTTCATAGGAACAAGTACTGCAGAACTGTAAGTGAAACCTGCCCTCAAAATGTCTCGAGGGAGTTAATGGCCAAAACATTTCAAAATGGGACACATACTTAAAGAGAACACTTTGAAGAACTAAGGGGTAATCACAGCTTGAAAAGTAAAAAGGACATGCCTTCAAGCTCAATTTCAATGGACTATGAGGCACATGCGAATTCAGCCACAAAGAGGTATCAGCTCACACTTGTCAGAATAACCATCAGCAAGAAAACTACAAATAATAAATGCTGAAGGTGTTGTGGAGAAATGCATACCCTCAACTTCAAGGGGGACGTAAGTTGGAAAGGGCCACGAACTAGAACAGAATGGGGGTGCCTTAAAAACGTAAACATTGAGCTACCATATGATCCAGTAGGCCCACTCTTCCACCTATAATCTAAGAAGAGAGAATTGGAAAGACACAGGCAGGCAAATCTGCATTGCACTGTATTACAATAGCCAAGATTTGGAAGTAACCAAAAAGACCACCAACAGATGGGTGGACAAAGAAGTACTCCTCCATGTACAGATGGAATATTCGCTAGTGTAAAAAATGAACCAATGCCATTTGCAGCGCCATAGATGAGCCTAGACGTAATCACGCCTCGTGTAGTCAGTGAGAAAGCAAAAGACACATATCCTATCATATCACTTTTAGGAGTTACTTAAAAATTGATACCAATGAAGATATTTCCACAGAGAAAGGCAATCACAGATTCATTAAAAAACTTATGGTTCACCAAATAGAAAGGGATGAGGATTGGATACATTACCGTATTGGGGTTAACAGAGATATACAAACCATGTGAAATATATAATCACCAAAGACGTACGGAAGACCAGGAGAAGACTACTCAACATTGTGTCATAACCTACATGGGATAAGGATGCGAGGAAGAAAAGATACACGTATATGTGTGAAAGACCCACATCTTGCACACCTAGAGCAAACAAACCAATGTAATCAAATCTGCTGGGATAAAAAATAAAAAGTAAATTACAAATATGAACAAGAAGTAATGAGACATAAACTTAAAGGGCTTTTTCCTGGCACATTCCATTCTAATTTACAACCTAGAACACCACTTCCATTAAGCCTCTGTTTCCCCAGTTACCAAATTTGGTAAAGAAGAAATGCTGCCACCTTGTGGCCGTGTCCTGCAAGAGCAGCTTTAAACTCACAGCTAATGGTTACTTAACATTCACAAGGACTCAGGGCTTTAAAGGACACCTGCCCTAAAAAATTGTGCTGAAGTAGGGAATGGACAAAAAAATTCAAAACAGGCAAATGTTTCAAGAAGAGAGTATGAAGAGTTACGTTTTACTCACGCTCTTTTTAAAAAAAAGGAAAATGGATAAAAGCTCAACCTCAGGGTGTGTTAGACCCATGCAATCTAATCTACAAAAAGTTTCAGCTTACACCAGTCGACTGACCATCAGCAAAAAGTATACGAACAATAAATGCTGAAGGGGTTTTAGAGAACTGTGTACCCTCTACCTGCTGGTGAGACGTAAAGGGGTAACAGCCAATAATGAGAACAGAAAGGAGCTGTGTTTAAAAGTAAAAATGGAGGTACCATTCAATCCCCAGGCGCACCATTGGACCTCTCACCTGAGAAGACAAGAATCGAGAAGACACAGGCCGCAAAAGCTGCAGTGCAGCCTTATTCACAATAGCCAAGACAGTGAAGCAACCAAAATGTCCAGCAACAGGTGAATGGATAAAGAAGAAGTGGTCCATGTACACAATGGAATATTAGCCATGGAAAACAATGAACCATTGCTCTTTGAGGCACCACAAATGAGTCTGCAGATAATCATGAAAGATGAGGTAAGTTGGAAAGCTAAGACCTGTATTCTATGATATCACTTATAGGCGTTATCTAATAACTGACACAAATGAACATATTTCCACAGAGAAAGACACTCACAGATTTAGAAAACAAACTATGCTCATCTAAAACGAAAGGTGGGGGGAATGGATAAATTAAGATTACTGTTACTATATGTATACAAACACATATTATATACATATCTCAAAAAGACCGACCATATAGCAAGGGAGGTCTGCGGCACCCTCTGTAACATTTTACATGGGAAGAGGATCTGTACTTGAATAGACATATATAATGTACAAATGAACCAGATTGTGTACACCTAGGACAAACAATATTCTAAGCTTTACCCCAATTAAAAAAAAAAATTAAAACCAAGAAGAAATAATGAGACATAAACTTATGGGGCTTTCTCCATGCACATTCCAATGTAATTTACAACCTAGGAAGACGACTTCCAGAAAGGCTCTGCTGCCCTAGTACCCAGATTTGGGAATGGAGAAATGCTGCCTACTTCAGGTCTCTTCCCACAACAGGAGCTTTAAAACCATTGCTAAAGGTCATTAAATATTCACAAAACTTGCAGTTCGGTAAATGACACCTGCTCTCTAAAAAAAGTCTGAGGTGGAAAATCGACCAAAAAATTCAAAAGAGGGCAACCATCCAAGAAGACAATATCAAGAGTTATATTGTACTCCCAACTGTTTCCTTTTTTTAACAGAAAAAAAAACGGCGGTGAAAAATGATGAGTTTTACGAATTCTCAAAGCCATGCAAACCCAAATTACAAAACCCTATCAGCTCACAGCAGCCAGTAGGGCCATTAGCATAAATGCTGCAAACAATAAATGCTGAAGCGATTGTGGAGAAATGTGTACCCTCGATTCTAAGGGGGACGTGGTAAGTGCCACTAATGAAAACACAAAGAAGGTGCTTTGAAAAGGGAAACACGGTGCTACCAGTCAGTCAATCAAAACCACTGCTGGGCCTATCACCTGAGAAAATGAGAATCAAAAAGTCACAGGCTGGCAATCCTGCACTCCAACAATATTTACCATAGCCAACACTTGGAAGCAATGAAAATGTCCATCAACCGAGGAATGCACAAAGTAGAAGTGGTCCACGTACACAGTGGAAAATTACTCCAATAAAAAATAAAAATTAAAATTAAAAATCCAACAAAAGTAAGGAGACATCAGCTTGTGTGGGTTTGTCCGGGCACACAACACTCTAATTTATAACCGAGAAACACCACAGGCCGCAAGGGCTTTTCCCTAGTTACCAGGGTGGGGAACATAGAAAGATGCCACCCTCTGGCAGTTACCTGCAAAAGCAGCTTTAAAGCCTGTGCTAATGGTCATTTCATAGGAACAAGTACTGCAGAACTGTAAGTGAAACCTGCCCTCAAAATGTCTCGAGGGAGTTAATGGCCAAAACATTTCAAAATGGGACACATACTTTAAGAGAACACTTTGAAGAACTAAGGGGTAATCACAGCTTGAAAAGTAAAAAGGACATGCCTTCAAGCTCAATTTCAATGGACTATGAGGCACATGCGAATTCAGCCACAAAGAGGTATCAGCTCACACTTGTCAGAATAACCATCAGCAAGAAAACTACAAATAATAAATGCTGAAGGTGTTGTGGAGAAATGCATACCCTCAACTTCAAGGGGGACGTAAGTTGGAAAGGGCCACGAACTAGAACAGAATGGGGGTGCCTTAAAAACGTAAACATTGAGCTACCATATGATCCAGTAGGCCCACTCTTCCACCTATAATCTAAGAAGAGAGAATTGGAAAGACACAGGCAGGCAAATCTGCATTGCACTGTATTACAATAGCCAAGATTTGGAAGTAACCAAAAAGACCACCAACAGATGGGTGGACAAAGAAGTACTCCTCCATGTACAGATGGAATATTCGCTAGTGTAAAAAATGAACCAATGCCATTTGCAGCGCCATAGATGAGCCTAGATGTAATCACGCCTCGTGTAGTCAGTGAGAAAGCAAAAGACACATATCCTATCATATCACTTTTAGGAGTTACTTAAAAATTGATACCAATGAAGATATTTCCACAGAGAAAGGCAATCACAGATTCATTAAAAAACTTATGGTTCACCAAATAGAAAGGGATGAGGATTGGATACATTACCATATTGGGGTTAACAGAGATATACAAACCATGTGAAATATATAATCACCAAAGACGTACGGAAGACCAGGAGAAGACTACTCAACATTGTGTCATAACCTACATGGGATAAGGATGCGAGGAAGAAAAGATACACGTATATGTGTGAAAGACCCACATCTTGCACACCTAGAGCAAACAAACCAATGTAATCAAATCTGCTGGGATAAAAAATAAAAAGTAAATTACAAATATGAACAAGAAGTAATGAGACATAAACTTAAAGGGCTTTTTCCTGGCACATTCCATTCTAATTTACAACCTAGAACACCACTTCCATTAAGCCTCTGTTTCCCCAGTTACCAAATTTGGTAAAGAAGAAATGCTGCCACCTTGTGGCCGTGTCCTGCAAGAGCAGCTTTAAACTCACAGCTAATGGTTACTTAACATTCACAAGGACTCAGGGCTTTAAAGGACACCTGCCCTAAAAAATCGTGCTGAAGTAGGGAATGGACAAAAAAATTCAAAACAGGCAAATGTTTCAAGAAGAGAGTATGAAGAGTTACGTTTTACTCACGCTCTTTTTAAAAAAAAGGAAAATGGATAAAAGCTCAACCTCAGGGTGTGTTAGACCCATGCAATCTAATCTACAAAAAGTTTCAGCTTACACCAGTCGACTGACCATCAGCAAAAAGTATACGAACAATAAATGCTGAAGGGGTTTTAGAGAACTGTGTACCCTCTACCTGCTGGTGAGACGTAAAGGGGTAACAGCCAATAATGAGAACAGAAAGGAGCTGTGTTTAAAAGTAAAAATGGAGGTACCATTCAATCCCCAGGCGCACCATTGGACCTCTCACCTGAGAAGACAAGAATCGAGAAGACACAGGCCGCAAAAGCTGCAGTGCAGCCTTATTCACAATAGCCAAGACAGTGAAGCAACCAAAATGTCCAGCAACAGGTGAATGGATAAAGAAGAAGTGGTCCATGTACACAATGGAATATTAGCCATGGAAAACAATGAACCATTGCTCTTTGAGGCACCACAAATGAGTCTGCAGATAATCATGAAAGATGAGGTAAGTTGGAAAGCAAAGACCTGTATTCTATGATATCACTTATAGGCGTTATCTAATAACTGACACAAATGAACATATTTCCACAGAGAAAGACACTCACAGATTTAGAAAACAAACTATGCTCATCTAAAACGAAAGGTGGGGGGAATGGATAAATTAAGATTACTGTTACTATATGTATACAAACACATATTATATACATATCTCAAAAAGACCGACCATATAGCAAGGGAGGTCTGCGGCACCCTCTGTAACATTTTACATGGGAAGAGGATCTGTACTTGAATAGACATATATAATGTACAAATGAACCAGATTGTGTACACCTAGGACAAACAATATTCTAAGCTTTACCCCAATTAAAAAAAAAATTAAAACCAAGAACAAATAATGAGACATAAACTTATGGGGCTTTCTCCATGCACATTCCAATGTAATTTACAACCTAGGAACACGACTTCCAGAAAGGCTCTGCTGCCCTAGTACCCAGATTTGGGAATGGAGAAATGCTGCCTACTTCAGGTCACTTCCCACAACAGGAGCTTTAAAACCATTGCTAAAGGTCATTAAATATTCACAAAACTTGCAGTTCGGTAAATGACACCTGCTCTCTAAAAAAAGTCTGAGGTGGAAAATCGACCAAAAAATTCAAAAGAGGGCAACCATCCAAGAAGACAATATCAAGAGTTATATTGTACTCCCAACTGTTTCCTTTTTTTAACAGAAAAAAAAACGGCGGTGAAAAATGATGAGTTTTACGAATTCTCAAAGCCATGCAAACCCAAATTACAAAACCCTATCAGCTCACAGCAGCCAGTAGGGCCATTAGCATAAATGCTGCAAACAATAAATGCTGAAGCGATTGTGGAGAAATGTGTACCCTCGATTCTAAGGGGGACGTGGTAAGTGCCACTAATGAAAACACAAAGAAGGTGCTTTGAAAAGGGAAACACGGTGCTACCAGTCAGTCAATCAAAACCACTGCTGGGCCTATCACCTGAGAAAATGAGAATCAAAAAGTCACAGGCTGGCAATCCTGCACTCCAACAATATTTACCATAGCCAACACTTGGAAGCAATGAAAATGTCCATCAACCGAGGAATGCACAAAGTAGAAGTGGTCCACGTACACAGTGGAAAATTACTCCAATAAAAAATAAAAATTAAAATTAAAAATCCAACAAAAGTAAGGAGACATCAGCTTGTGTGGGTTTGTCCGGGCACACAACACTCTAATTTATAACCGAGAAACACCACAGGCCGCAAGGGCTTTTCCCTAGTTACCAGGGTGGGGAACATAGAAAGATGCCACCCTCTGGCAGTTACCTGCAAAAGCAGCTTTAAAGCCTGTGCTAATGGTCATTTCATAGGAACAAGTACTGCAGAACTGTAAGTGAAACCTGCCCTCAAAATGTCTCGAGGGAGTTAATGGCCAAAACATTTCAAAATGGGACACATACTTTAAGAGAACACTTTGAAGAACTAAGGGGTAATCACAGCTTGAAAAGTAAAAAGGACATGCCTTCAAGCTCAATTTCAATGGACTATGAGGCACATGCGAATTCAGCCACAAAGAGGTATCAGCTCACACTTGTCAGAATAACCATCAGCAAGAAAACTACAAATAATAAATGCTGAAGGTGTTGTGGAGAAATGCATACCCTCAACTTCAAGGGGGACGTAACTTGGAAAGGGCCACGAACTAGAACAGAATGGGGGTGCCTTAAAAACGTAAACATTGAGCTACCATATGATCCAGCAGGCCCACTCTTCCACCTATAATCTAAGAAGAGAGAATTGGAAAGACACAGGCAGGCAAATCTGCATTGCACTGTATTACAATAGCCAAGATTTGGAAGTAACCAAAAAGACCACCAACAGATGGGTGGACAAAGAAGTACTCCTCCATGTACAGATGGAATATTCGCTAGTGTAAAAAATGAACCAATGCCATTTGCAGCGCCATAGATGAGCCTAGACGTAATCACGCCTCGTGTAGTCAGTGAGAAAGCAAAAGACACATATCCTATCATATCACTTTTAGGAGTTACTTAAAAATTGATACCAATGAAGATATTTCCACAGAGAAAGGCAATCACAGATTCATTAAAAAACTTATGGTTCACCAAATAGAAAGGGATGAGGATTGGATACATTACCATATTGGGGTTAACAGAGATATACAAACCATGTGAAATATATAATCACCAAAGACGTACGGAAGACCAGGAGAAGACTACTCAACATTGTGTCATAACCTACATGGGATAAGGATGCGAGGAAGAAAAGATACACGTATATGTGTGAAAGACCCACATCTTGCACACCTAGAGCAAACAAACCAATGTAATCAAATCTGCTGGGATAAAAAATAAAAAGTAAATTACAAATATGAACAAGAAGTAATGAGACATAAACTTAAAGGGCTTTTTCCTGGCACATTCCATTCTAATTTACAACCTAGAACACCACTTCCATTAAGCCTCTGTTTCCCCAGTTACCAAATTTGGTAAAGAAGAAATGCTGCCACCTTGTGGCCGTGTCCTGCAAGAGCAGCTTTAAACTCACAGCTAATGGTTACTTAACATTCACAAGGACTCAGGGCTGTAAAGGACACCTGCCCTAAAAAATTGTGCTGAAGTAGGGAATGGACAAAAAAATTCAAAACAGGCAAATGTTTCAAGAAGAGAGTATGAAGAGTTACGTTTTACTCACGCTCTTTTTAAAAAAAAGGAAAATGGATAAAAGCTCAACCTCAGGGTGTGTTAGACCCATGCAATCTAATCTACAAAAAGTTTCAGCTTACACCAGTCGACTGACCATCAGCAAAAAGTATACGAACAATAAATGCTGAAGGGGTTTTAGAGAACTGTGTACCCTCTACCTGCTGGTGAGACGTAAAGGGGTAACAGCCAATAATGAGAACAGAAAGGAGCTGTGTTTAAAAGTAAAAATGGAGGTACCATTCAATCCCCAGGCGCACCATTGGACCTCTCACCTGAGAAGACAAGAATCGAGAAGACACAGGCCGCAAAAGCTGCAGTGCAGCCTTATTCACAATAGCCAAGACAGTGAAGCAACCAAAATGTCCAGCAACAGGTGAATGGATAAAGAAGAAGTGGTCCATGTACACAATGGAATATTAGCCATGGAAAACAATGAACCATTGCTCTTTGAGGCACCACAAATGAGTCTGCAGATAATCATGAAAGATGAGGTAAGTTGGAAAGCAAAGACCTGTATTCTATGATATCACTTATAGGCGTTATCTAATAACTGACACAAATGAACATATTTCCACAGAGAAAGACACTCACAGATTTAGAAAACAAACTATGCTCATCTAAAACGAAAGGTGGGGGGAATGGATAAATTAAGATTACTGTTACTATATGTATACAAACACATATTATATACATATCTCAAAAAGACCGACCATATAGCAAGGGAGGTCTGCGGCACCCTCTGTAACATTTTACATGGGAAGAGGATCTGTACTTGAATAGACATATATAATGTACAAATGAACCAGATTGTGTACACCTAGGACAAACAATATTCTAAGCTTTACCCCAATTAAAAAAAAAATTAAAACCAAGAAGAAATAATGAGACATAAACTTATGGGGCTTTCTCCATGCACATTCCAATGTAATTTACAACCTAGGAACACGACTTCCAGAAAGGCTCTGCTGCCCTAGTACCCAGATTTGGGAATGGAGAAATGCTGCCTGCTTCAGGTCACTTCCCACAACAGGAGCTTTAAAACCATTGCTAAAGGTCATTAAATATTCACAAAACTTGCAGTTCGGTAAATGACACCTGCTCTCTAAAAAAAGTCTGAGGTGGAAAATCGACCAAAAAATTCAAAAGAGGGCAACCATCCAAGAAGACAATATCAAGAGTTATATTGTACTCCCAACTGTTTCCTTTTTTTAACAGAAAAAAAAACGGCGGTGAAAAATGATGAGTTTTACGAATTCTCAAAGCCATGCAAACCCAAATTACAAAACCCTATCAGCTCACAGCAGCCAGTAGGGCCATTAGCATAAATGCTGCAAACAATAAATGCTGAAACGATTGTGGAGAAATGTGTACCCTCGATTCTAAGGGGGACGTGGTAAGTGCCACTAATGAAAACACAAAGAAGGTGCTTTGAAAAGGGAAACACGGTGCTACCAGTCAGTCAATCAAAACCACTGCTGGGCCGATCACCTGAGAAAATGAGAATCAAAAAGTCACAGGCTGGCAATCCTGCACTCCAACAATATTTACCATAGCCAACACTTGGAAGCAATGAAAATGTCCATCAACCGAGGAATGCACAAAGTAGAAGTGGTCCACGTACACAGTGGAAAATTACTCCAATAAAAAATAAAAATTAAAATTAAAAATCCAACAAAAGTAAGGAGACATCAGCTTGTGTGGGTTTGTCCGGGCACACAACACTCTAATTTATAACCGAGAAACACCACAGGCCGCAAGGGCTTTTCCCTAGTTACCAGGGTGGGGAACATAGAAAGATGCCACCCTCTGGCAGTTACCTGCAAAAGCAGCTTTAAAGCCTGTGCTAATGGTCATTTCATAGGAACAAGTACTGCAGAAATGTAAGTGAAACCTGCCCTCAAAATGTCTCGAGGGAGGTAATGGCCAAAACATTTCAAAATGTGACACATACTTTAAGAGAACACTTTGAAGAACTAAGGGGTAATCACAGCTTGAAAAATAAAAAGGACATGCCTTCAAGCTCAATTTCAATGGACTATGAGGCACAGGCGAATACAGCCACAAAGAGGTATCAGCTCACACTTGTCAGAATAACCATCAGCAAGAAAACTACAAACAATAAATGCTGAAGGTGTTGTGGAGAAATGCATACCCTCAACTTCAAGGGAGACGTAAGTTGGAAAGGGCCACGAACTAGAACAGAATGGAAGTGCCTTAAAAAGGTAAACATTGAGCTACCATATGATCCAGCAGGCTCACTCCTCCACCTATAATCGAAGAAGAGAGAATTGGAAAGATACACTCAGGCAAATCTGCATTGCACTGTATTACAATAGCCAAGATTTGGAAGTAACCAAAAAGACCACCAACAGATGGGTGGACAAAGAAGAACTCCTCCATGTACAGATGGAATATTCGGTAGTGTAAAAAATGAACCAATGCCATTTTCAGCGCCATAGATGAGCCTAGACGTAATCACGCCACGTGCAGTCAGTGAGAAAGCAAAAGACACATATCCTATCATATCACTTTTAGGAGTTACTTAAAAATTGATCACAATGAAGATATTTCCACAGAGAAAGGCAATCACAGATTCATTAAAAAACTTATGGTTCACCAAATAAAAAGGGATGAGGATTGGATACATTACCATATTGGGGTTAACAGAGATATACAAACCATGTGAAATATATAATCACCAAAGACGTACGGAAGACCAGGAGAAGACTACTCAACATTGTGTCATAACCTACATGGGATAAGGATGCGAGGAAGAAAAGATACACGTATATGTGTGAAAGACCCACATCTTGCACACCTAGAGCAAACAAACCAATGTAATCAAATCTGCTGGGATAAAAAATAAAAAGTAAATTACAAATATGAACAAGAAGTAATGAGACATAAACTTAAAGGGCTTTTTCCTGGCACATTCCATTCTAATTTACAACCTAGAACACCACTTCCATTAAGCCTCTGTTTCCCCAGTTACCAAATTTGGTAAAGAAGAAATGCTGTCACCTTGTGGCCGTGTCCTGCAAGAGCAGCTTTAAACTCACAGCTAATGGTTACTTAACATTCACAAGGACTCAGGGCTGTAAAGGACACCTGCCCTAAAAAATTGTGCTGAAGTAGGGAATGGACAAAAAAATTCAAAACAGGCAAATGTTTCAAGAGGAGAGTATGAAGAGTTATGTTTTACTCACGCTCTTTTTAAAAAAAAGGAAAATGGATAAAAGCTCAACCTCAGGGTGTGTTAGACCCATGCAATCTAATCTACAAAAAGTTTCAACTTACACCAGTCGACTGACCATCAGCAAAAAGTATACGAACAATAAATGCTGAAGGGGTTTTAGAGAACTGTGTACCCTCTACCTGCTGGTGAGACGTAAAGGGGTAACAGCCAATAATGAGAACAGAAAGGAGCTGTGTTTAAAAGTAAAAATGGAGGTACCATTCAATCCCCAGGCGCACCATTGGACCTCTCACCTGAGAAGACAAGAATCGAGAAGACACAGGCCGCAAAAGCTGCAGTGCAGCCTTATTCACAATAGCCAAGACAGTGAAGCAACCAAAATGTCCAACAACAGGTGAATGGATAAAGAAGAAGTGGTCCATGTACACAATGGAATATTAGCCATGGAAAACAATGAACCATTGCTCTTTGAGGCACCACAAATGAGTCTGCAGATAATCATGAAAGATGAGGTAAGTTGGAAAGCAAAAACCTGTATTCTATGATATCACTTATAGGCGTTATCTAATAACTGACACAAATGAACATATTTCCACAGAGAAAGACACTCACAGATTTAGAAAACAAACTATGCTCATCTAAAACGAAAGGTGGGGGAAATGGATACCTTAAGATTACTGTTACTATATGTATACAAACACATATTATATACATATCTCAAAAAAACCGACCATATAGCAAGGGAGGTTTGCGGAACCCTCTGTAACATTTTACATGGGAAGAGGATCTGTACTTGAATAGACATATATAATGTACAAATGAACCAGATTGTGTACACCTAGGACAAACAATATTCTAAGCTTTACCCCAATCAAAAAAAAAAAAATTAAAACCAAGAAGAAATAATGAGACATAAACTTATGGGGCTTTCTCCATGCACATTCCAATGTAATTTACAACCTAGGAACACGACTTCCAGAAAGGCTCTGCTGCCCTAGTACCCAGATTTGGGAATGGAGAAATGCTGCCTGCTTCAGGTCACTTCCCACAACAGGAGCTTTAAAACCATTGCTAAAGGTCACTAAATATTCACAAAACTTGCAGTTCGGTAAATGACACCTGCTCTCTAAAAAAAGTCTGAGGTGGAAAATCGACCAAAAAATTCAAAAGAGGGCAACCTTCCAAAAAGACAATATCAAGAGTTATATTGTACTCCCAACTGTTTCCTTTTTTTAACAGAAAAGAAAACGGCGGTGAAACATGATGAGTTTTACGAATTCTCAAAGCCATGCAAACCCAAATTACAAAACCCTATCAGCTCACAGCAGCCAGTAGGGCCATTAGCATAAATGCTGCAAACAATAAATGCTGAAGCGATTGTGGAGAAATGTGTACCCTCGATTCTAAGGGGGACGTGGTAAGTGCCACTAATGAAAACACAAAGAAGGTGCTTTGAAAAGGGAAACACGGTGCTACCAGTCAGTCAATCAAAACCACTGCTGGGCCTATCACCTGAGAAAATGAGAATCAAAAAGTCACAGGCTGGCAATCCTGCACTCCAACAATATTTACCATAGCCAACACTTGGAAGCAATGAAAATGTCCATCAACCGAGGAATGCACAAAGTAGAAGTGGTCCACGTACACAGTGGAAAATTACTCCAATAAAAAATAAAAATTAAAATTAAAAATCCAACAAAAGTAAGGAGACATCAGCTTGTGTGGGTTTGTCCGGGCACACAACACTCTAATTTATAACCGAGAAACACCACAGGCCGCAAGGGCTTTTCCCTAGTTACCAGGGTGGGGAACATAGAAAGATGCCACCCTCTGGCAGTTACCTGCAAAAGCAGCTTTAAAGCCTGTGCTAATGGTCATTTCATAGGAACAAGTACTGCAGAACTGTAAGTGAAACCTGCCCTCAAAATGTCTCGAGGGAGGTAATGGCCAAAACATTTCAAAATGTGACACATACTTTAAGAGAACACTTTGAAGAACTAAGGGGTAATCACAGCTTGAAAAATAAAAATGACATGCCTTCAAGCTCAATTTCAGTGGACTATGAGGCACATGCGAATTCAGCCACAAAGAGGTATCAGCTCACACTTGTCAGAATAACCATCAGCAAGAAAAGTACAAACAATAAATGCTGAAGGTGTTGTGGAGAAATGCATACCCTCAACTTCAAGGGGGACGTAAGTTGGAAAGGGCCACGAACTAGAACAGAATGGGGGTGCCGTAAAAACGTAAACATTGAGCTACCATATGATCCAGCAGGCCCACTCTTCCACCTATAATCTAAGAAGAGAGAATTGGAAAGACACAGGCAGGCAAATCTGCATTGCACTGTATTACAATAGCCAAGATTTGGAAGTAACCAAAAAGACCACCAACAGATGGGTGGACAAAGAAGTACTCCTCCATGTACAGATGGAATATTCGCTAGTGTAAAAAATGAACCAATGCCATTTGCAGCGCCATAGATGAGCCTAGACGTAATCACGCCACGTGTAGTCAGTGAGAAAGCAAAAGACACATATCCTATCATATCACTTTTAGGAGTTAGTTAAAAATTGATACCAATGAAGGTATTTCCACAGAGAAAGGCAATCACAGATTCATTAAAAAACTTATGATTCACCAAAGAGAAAGGGATGAGGATTGCATACATTACCATATTGGGGTTAACAGAGATATACAAACCATGTGAAATATATAATCACCAAAGATGTACGGAAGACCAGGAGAAGACTACTCAACATTGTGTCATAACCTACATGGGAAAAGGATGCGAGGAAGAAAAGATACATGTATATGTGTGAAAGACCCACATCGTGCACACCTAGAGCAAAAAAACCAATGTAATCAAGTCTGCTGGGATAAAAAATAAAAAGTAAATTACAAATATGAACAAGAAGTAATGAGACATAAACTTAAAGGGCTTTTTCCTGGCACATTCCATTCTAATTTACAACCTAGAACACCACTTCCATTAAGCCTCTGTTTCCCCAGTTACCAAATTTGGTAAAGAAGAAATGCTGTCACCTTGTGGCCGTGTCCTGCAAGAGCAGCTTTAAACTCACAGCTAATGGTTACTTAACATTCACAAGGACTCAGGGCTGTAAAGGACACCTGCCCTAAAAAATTGTGCTGAAGTAGGGAATGGACAAAAAAATTCAAAACAGGCAAATGTTTCAAGAGGAGAGTATGAAGAGTTATGTTTTACTCACGCTCTTTTTAAAAAAAAGGAAAATGGATAAAAGCTCAACCTCAGGGTGTGTTAGACCCATGCAATCTAATCTACAAAAAGTTTCAACTTACACCAGTCGACTGACCATCAGCAAAAAGTATACGAACAATAAATGCTGAAGGGGTTTTAGAGAACTGTGTACCCTCTACCTGCTGGTGAGACGTAAAGGGGTAACAGCCAATAATGAGAACAGAAAGGAGCTGTGTTTAAAAGTAAAAATGGAGGTACCATTCAATCCCCAGGCGCACCATTGGACCTCTCACCCGAGAAGACAAGAATCGAGAAGACACAGGCCGCAAAAGCTGCAGTGCAGCCTTATTCACAATAGCCAAGACAGTGAAGCAACCAAAATGTCCAACAACAGGTGAATGGATAAAGAAGAAGTGGTCCATGTACACAATGGAATATTAGCCATGGAAAACAATGAACCATTGCTCTTTGAGGCACCACAAATGAGTCTGCAGATAATCATGAAAGATGAGGTAAGTTGGAAAGCAAAAACCTGTATTCTATGATATCACTTATAGGCGTTATCTAATAACTGACACAAATGAACATATTTCCACAGAGAAAGACACTCACAGATTTAGAAAACAAACTATGCTCATCTAAAACGAAAGGTGGGGGAAATGGATACCTTAAGATTACTGTTACTATATGTATACAAACACATATTATATACATATCTCAAAAAAACCGACCATATAGCAAGGGAGGTTTGCGGAACCCTCTGTAACATTTTACATGGGAAGAGGATCTGTACTTGAATAGACATATATAATGTACAAATGAACCAGATTGTGTACACCTAGGACAAACAATATTCTAAGCTTTACCCCAATCAAAAAAAAAAAAATTAAAACCAAGAAGAAATAATGAGACATAAACTTATGGGGCTTTCTCCATGCACATTCCAATGTAATTTACAACCTAGGAACACGACTTCCAGAAAGGCTCTGCTGCCCTAGTACCCAGATTTGGGAATGGAGAAATGCTGCCTGCTTCAGGTCACTTCCCACAACAGGAGCTTTAAAACCATTGCTAAAGGTCACTAAATATTCACAAAACTTGCAGTTCGGTAAATGACACCTGCTCTCTAAAAAAAGTCTGAGGTGGAAAATCGACCAAAAAATTCAAAAGAGGGCAACCTTCCAAAAAGACAATATCAAGAGTTATATTGTACTCCCAACTGTTTCCTTTTTTTAACAGAAAAGAAAACGGCGGTGAAACATGATGAGTTTTACGAATTCTCAAAGCCATGCAAACCCAAATTACAAAACCCTATCAGCTCACAGCAGCCAGTAGGGCCATTAGCATAAATGCTGCAAACAATAAATGCTGAAGCGATTGTGGAGAAATGTGTACCCTCGATTCTAAGGGGGACGTGGTAAGTGCCACTAATGAAAACACAAAGAAGGTGCTTTGAAAAGGGAAACACGGTGCTACCAGTCAGTCAATCAAAACCACTGCTGGGCCTATCACCTGAGAAAATGAGAATCAAAAAGTCACAGGCTGGCAATCCTGCACTCCAACAATATTTACCATAGCCAACACTTGGAAGCAATGAAAATGTCCATCAACCGAGGAATGCACAAAGTAGAAGTGGTCCACGTACACAGTGGAAAATTACTCCAATAAAAAATAAAAATTAAAATTAAAAATCCAACAAAAGTAAGGAGACATCAGTTTGTGTGGGTTTGTCCGGGCACACTCCACTCTAATTTATAACCGAGAAACACCACAGGCCGCAAGGGCTTTTCCCTAGTTACCAGGGTGGGGAACAGAGAAAGGCTGCCGCCCTCTGGCAGTTACCTGCAAAAGCAGCTTTAAAGCCTGGGCTAATGGTCATTTCATAGGAACAAGTACTGCAGAACTGTAAATGAAACCTGCCCTCAAAATGTCTCGAGGGAGGTAATGGCCAAAACATTTCAAAATGTGACACATACTTTAAGAGAACACTTTGAAGAACTAAGGGGTAATCACAGCTTGAAAAATAAAAATGACATGCCTTCAAGCTCAATTTCAGTGGACTATGAGGCACATGCGAATTCAGCCACAAAGAGGTATCAGCTCACACTTGTCAGAATAACCATCAGCAAGAAAAGTACAAACAATAAATGCTGAAGGTGTTGTGGAGAAATGCATACCCTCAACTTCAAGGGGGACGTAAGTTGGAAAGGGCCACGAACTAGAACAGAATGGGGGTGCCGTAAAAACGTAAACATTGAGCTACCATATGATCCAGCAGGCCCACTCTTCCACCTATAATCTAAGAAGAGAGAATTGGAAAGACACAGGCAGGCAAATCTGCATTGCACTGTATTACAATAGCCAAGATTTGGAAGTAACCAAAAAGACCACCAACAGATGGGTGGACAAAGAAGTACTCCTCCATGTACAGATGGAATATTCGCTAGTGTAAAAAATGAACCAATGCCATTTGCAGCGCCATAGATGAGCCTAGACGTAATCACGCCACGTGTAGTCAGTGAGAAAGCAAAAGACACATATCCTATCATATCACTTTTAGGAGTTACTTAAAAATTGATACCAATGAAGATATTTCCACAGAGAAAGGCAATCACAGATTCATTAAAAAACTTATGATTCACCAAAGAGAAAGGGATGAGGATTGCATACATTACCATATTGGGGTTAACAGAGATATACAAACCATGTGAAATATATAATCACCAAAGATGTACGGAAGACCAGGAGAAGACTACTCAACATTGTGTCATAACCTACATGGGAAAAGGATGCGAGGAAGAAAAGATACATGTATATGTGTGAAAGACCCACATCGTGCACACCTAGAGCAAAAAAACCAATGTAATCAAATCTGCTGGGATAAAAAATAAAAAGTAAATTACAAATATGAACAAGAAGTAATGAGACATAAACTTAAAGGGCTTTTTCCTGGCACATTCCATTCTAATTTACAACCTAGAACACCACTTCCATTAAGCCTCTGTTTCCCCAGTTACCAAATTTGGTAAAGAAGAAATGCTGTCACCTTGTGGCCGTGTCCTGCAAGAGCAGCTTTAAACTCACAGCTAATGGTTACTTAACATTCACAAGGACTCAGGGCTGTAAAGGACACCTGCCCTAAAAAATTGTGCTGAAGTAGGGAATGGACAAAAAAATTCAAAACAGGCAAATGTTTCAAGAGGAGAGTGTGAAGAGTTATGTTTTACTCACGCTCTTTTTAAAAAAAAGGAAAATGGATAAAAGCTCAACCTCAGGGTGTGTTAGACCCATGCAATCTAATCTACAAAAAGTTTCAACTTACACCAGTCGACTGACCATCAGCAAAAAGTATACGAACAATAAATGCTGAAGGGGTTTTAGAGAACTGTGTACCCTCTACCTGCTGGTGAGACGTAAAGGGGTAACAGCCAATAATGAGAACAGAAAGGAGCTGTGTTTAAAAGTAAAAATGGAGGTACCATTCAATCCCCAGGCGCACCATTGGACCTCTCACCCGAGAAGACAAGAATCGAGAAGACACAGGCCGCAAAAGCTGCAGTGCAGCCTTATTCACAATAGCCAAGACAGTGAAGCAACCAAAATGTCCAACAACAGGTGAATGGATAAAGAAGAAGTGGTCCATGTACACAATGGAATATTAGCCATGGAAAACAATCAACCATTGCTCTTTGAGGCACCACAAATGAGTCTGCAGATAATCATGAAAGATGAGGTAAGTTGGAAAGCAAAAACCTGTATTCTATGATATCACTTATAGGCGTTATCTAATAACTGACACAAATGAACATATTTCCACAGAGAAAGACACTCACAGATTTAGAAAACAAACTATGCTCATCTAAAACGAAAGGTGGGGGAAATGGATACCTTAAGATTACTGTTACTATATGTATACAAACACATATTATATACATATCTCAAAAAAACCGACCATATAGCAAGGGAGGTTTGCGGAACCCTCTGTAACATTTTACATGGGAAGAGGATCTGTACTTGAATAGACATATATAATGTACAAATGAACCAGATTGTGTACACCTAGGACAAACAATATTCTAAGCTTTACCCCAATCAAAAAAAAAAATTAAAACCAAGAAGAAATAATGAGACATAAACTTATGGGGCTTTCTCCATGCACATTCCAATGTAATTTACAACCTAGGAACACGACTTCCAGAAAGGCTCTGCTGCCCTAGTACCCAGATTTGGGAATGGAGAAATGCTGCCTGCTTCAGGTCACTTCCCACAACAGGAGCTTTAAAACCATTGCTAAAGGTCACTAAATATTCACAAAACTTGCAGTTCGGTAAATGACACCTGCTCTCTAAAAAAAGTCTGAGGTGGAAAATCGACCAAAAAATTCAAAAGAGGGCAACCTTCCAAAAAGACAATATCAAGAGTTATATTGTACTCCCAACTGTTTCCTTTTTTTAACAGAAAAGAAAACGGCGGTGAAACATGATGAGTTTTACGAATTCTCAAAGCCATGCAAACCCAAATTACAAAACCCTATCAGCTCACAGCAGCCAGTAGGGACATTAGCATAAATGCTGCAAACAATAAATGCTGAAGCGATTGTGGAGAAATGTGTACCCTCGATTCTAAGGGGGACGTGGTAAGTGCCACTAATGAAAACACAAAGAAGGTGCTTTGAAAAGGGAAACACGGTGCTACCAGTCAGTCAATCAAAACCACTGCTGGGCCTATCACCTGAGAAAATGAGAATCAAAAAGTCACAGGCTGGCAATCCTGCACTCCAACAATATTTACCATAGCCAACACTTGGAAGCAATGAAAATGTCCATCAACCGAGGAATGCACAAAGTAGAAGTGGTCCACGTACACAGTGGAAAATTACTCCAATAAAAAATAAAAATTAAAATTAAAAATCCAACAAAAGTAAGGAGACATCAGTTTGTGTGGGTTTGTCCGGGCACACTCCACTCTAATTTATAACCGAGAAACACCACAGGCCGCAAGGGCTTTTCCCTAGTTACCAGGGTGGGGAACAGAGAAAGGCTGCCGCCCTCTGGCAGTTACCTGCAAAAGCAGCTTTAAAGCCTGTGCTAATGGTCATTTCATAGGAACAAGTACTGCAGAACTGTAAGTGAAACCTGCCCTCAAAATGTCTCGAGGGAGGTAATGGCCAAAACATTTCAAAATGTGACACATACTTTAAGAGAACACTTTGAAGAACTAAGGGGTAATCACAGCTTGAAAAATAAAAATGACATGCCTTCAAGCTCAATTTCAGTGGACTATGAGGCACATGCGAATTCAGCCACAAAGAGGTATCAGCTCACACTTGTCAGAATAACCATCAGCAAGAAAACTACAAACAATAAATGCTGAAGGTGTTGTGGAGAAATGCATACCCTCAACTTCAAGGGGGACGTAAGTTGGAAAGGGCCACGAACTAGAACAGAATGGGGGTGCCGTAAAAACGTAAACATTGAGCTACCATATGATCCAGCAGGCCCACTCTTCCACCTATAATCTAAGAAGAGAGAATTGGAAAGACACAGGCAGGCAAATCTGCATTGCACTGTATTACAATAGCCAAGATTTGGAAGTAACCAAAAAGACCACCAACAGATGGGTGGACAAAGAAGTACTCCTCCATGTACAGATGGAATATTCGCTAGTGTAAAAAATGAACCAATGCCATTTGCAGCGCCATAGATGAGCCTAGACGTAATCACGCCACGTGTAGTCAGTGAGAAAGCAAAAGACACATATCCTATCATATCACTTTTAGGAGTTACTTAAAAATTGATACCAATGAAGATATTTCCACAGAGAAAGGCAATCACAGATTCATTAAAAAACTTATGATTCACCAAAGAGAAAGGGATGAGGATTGCATACATTACCATATTGGGGTTAACAGAGATATACAAACCATGTGAAATATATAATCACCAAAGATGTACGGAAGACCAGGAGAAGACTACTCAACATTGTGTCATAACCTACATGGGAAAAGGATGCGAGGAAGAAAAGATACATGTATATGTGTGAAAGACCCACATCGTGCACACCTAGAGCAAAAAAACCAATGTAATCAAGTCTGCTGGGATAAAAAATAAAAAGTAAATTACAAATATGAACAAGAAGTAATGAGACATAAACTTAAAGGGCTTTTTCCTGGCACATTCCATTCTAATTTACAACCTAGAACACCACTTCCATTAAGCCTCTGTTTCCCCAGTTACCAAATTTGGTAAAGAAGAAATGCTGTCACCTTGTGGCCGTGTCCTGCAAGAGCAGCTTTAAACTCACAGCTAATGGTTACTTAACATTCACAAGGACTCAGGGCTGTAAAGGACACCTGCCCTAAAAAATTGTGCTGAAGTAGGGAATGGACAAAAAAATTCAAAACAGGCAAATGTTTCAAGAGGAGAGTATGAAGAGTTATGTTTTACTCACGCTCTTTTTAAAAAAAAGGAAAATGGATAAAAGCTCAACCTCAGGGTGTGTTAGACCCATGCAATCTAATCTACAAAAAGTTTCAACTTACACCAGTCGACTGACCATCAGCAAAAAGTATACGAACAATAAATGCTGAAGGGGTTTTAGAGAACTGTGTACCCTCTACCTGCTGGTGAGACGTAAAGGGGTAACAGCCAATAATGAGAACAGAAAGGAGCTGTGTTTAAAAGTAAAAATGGAGGTACCATTCAATCCCCAGGCGCACCATTGGACCTCTCACCCGAGAAGACAAGAATCGAGAAGACACAGGCCGCAAAAGCTGCAGTGCAGCCTTATTCACAATAGCCAAGACAGTGAAGCAACCAAAATGTCCAACAACAGGTGAATGGATAAAGAAGAAGTGGTCCATGTACACAATGGAATATTAGCCATGGAAAACAATGAACCATTGCTCTTTGAGGCACCACAAATGAGTCTGCAGATAATCATGAAAGATGAGGTAAGTTGGAAAGCAAAAACCTGTATTTTATGATATCACTTATAGGCGTTATCTAATAACTGACACAAATGAACATATTTCCACAGAGAAAGACACTCACAGATTTAGAAAACAAACTATGCTCATCTAAAACGAAAGGTGGGGGAAATGGATACCTTAAGATTACTGTTACTATATGTATACAAACACATATTATATACATATCTCAAAAAAACCGACCATATAGCAAGGGAGGTTTGCGGAACCCTCTGTAACATTTTACATGGGAAGAGGATCTGTACTTGAATAGACATATATAATGTACAAATGAACCAGATTGTGTACACCTAGGACAAACAATATTCTAAGCTTTACCCCAATCAAAAAAAAAAAAATTAAAACCAAGAAGAAATAATGAGACATAAACTTATGGGGCTTTCTCCATGCACATTCCAATGTAATTTACAAGCTAGGAACACGACTTCCAGAAAGGCTCTGCTGCCCTAGTACCCAGATTTGGGAATGGAGAAATGCTGCCTGCTTCAGGTCACTTCCCACAACAGGAGCTTTAAAACCATTGCTAAAGGTCACTAAATATTCACAAAACTTGCAGTTCGGTAAATGACACCTGCTCTCTAAAAAAAGTCTGAGGTGGAAAATCGACCAAAAAATTCAAAAGAGGGCAACCTTCCAAAAAGACAATATCAAGAGTTATATTGTACTCCCAACTGTTTCCTTTTTTTAACAGAAAAGAAAACGGCGGTGAAACATGATGAGTTTTACGAATTCTCAAAGCCATGCAAACCCAAATTACAAAACCCTATCAGCTCACAGCAGCCAGTAGGGCCATTAGCATAAATGCTGCAAACAATAAATGCTGAAGCGATTGTGGAGAAATGTGTACCCTCGATTCTAAGGGGGACGTGGTAAGTGCCACTAATGAAAACACAAAGAAGGTGCTTTGAAAAGGGAAACACGGTGCTACCAGTCAGTCAATCAAAACCACTGCTGGGCCTATCACCTGAGAAAATGAGAATCAAAAAGTCACAGGCTGGCAATCCTGCACTCCAACAATATTTACCATAGCCAACACTTGGAAGCAATGAAAATGTCCATCAACCAAGGAATGCACAAAGTAGAAGTGGTCCACGTACACAGTGGAAAATTACTCCAATAAAAAATAAAAATTAAAATTAAAAATCCAACAAAAGTAAGGAGACATCAGTTTGTGTGGGTTTGTCCGGGCACACTCCACTCTAATTTATAACCGAGAAACACCACAGGCCGCAAGGGCTTTTCCCTAGTTACCAGGGTGGGGAACAGAGAAAGGCTGCCGCCCTCTGGCAGTTACCTGCAAAAGCAGCTTTAAAGCCTGTGCTAATGGTCATTTCATAGGAACAAGTACTGCAGAACTGTAAATGAAACCTGCCCTCAAAATGTCTCGAGGGATGTAATGGCCAAAACATTTCAAAATGTGACACATACTTTAAGAGAACACTTTGAAGAACTAAGGGGTAATCACAGCTTGAAAAATAAAAATGACATGCCTTCAAGCTCAATTTCAGTGGACTATGAGGCACATGCGAATTCAGCCACAAAGAGGTATCAGCTCACACTTCTCAGAATAACCATCAGCAAGAAAACTACAAACAATAAATGCTGAAGGTGTTGTGGAGAAATGCATACCCTCAACTTCAAGGGGGACGTAAGTTGGAAAGGGCCACGAACTAGAACAGAATGGGGGTGCCGTAAAAACGTAAACATTGAGCTACCATATGATCCAGCAGGCCCACTCTTCCACCTATAATCTAAGAAGAGAGAATTGGAAAGACACAGGCAGGCAAATCTGCATTGCACTGTATTACAATAGCCAAGATTTGGAAGTAACCAAAAAGACCACCAACAGATGGGTGGACAAAGAAGTACTCCTCCATGTACAGATGGAATATTCGCTAGTGTAAAAAATGAACCAATGCCATTTGCAGCGCCATAGATGAGCCTAGACGTAATCACGCCACGTGTAGTCAGTGAGAAAGCAAAAGACACATATCCTATCATATCACTTTTAGGAGTTACTTAAAAATTGATACCAATGAAGATATTTCCACAGAGAAAGGCAATCACAGATTCATTAAAAACCTTATGATTCACCAAAGAGAAAGGGATGAGGATTGCATACATTACCATATTGGGGTTAACAGAGATATACAAACCATGTGAAATATATAATCACCAAAGATGTACGGAAGACCAGGAGAAGACTACTCAACATTGTGTCATAACCTACATGGGAAAAGGATGCGAGGAAGAAAAGATACATGTATATGTGTGAAAGACCCACATCGTGCACATCTAGAGCAAAAAAACCAATGTAATCAAATCTGCTGGGATAAAAAATAAAAAGTAAATTACAAATATGAACAAGAAGTAATGAGACATAAACTTAAAGGGCTTTTTCCTGGCACATTCCATTCTAATTTACAACCTAGAACACCACTTCCATTAAGCCTCTGTTTCCCCAGTTACCAAATTTGGTAAAGAAGAAATGCTGTCACCTTGTGGCCGTGTCCTGCAAGAGCAGCTTTAAACTCACAGCTAATGGTTACTTAACATTCACAAGGACTCAGGGCTGTAAAGGACACCTGCCCTAAAAAATTGTGCTGAAGTAGGGAATGGACAAAAAAATTCAAAACAGGCAAATGTTTCAAGAGGAGAGTGTGAAGAGTTATGTTTTACTCACGCTCTTTTTAAAAAAAAGGAAAATGGATAAAAGCTCAACCTCAGGGTGTGTTAGACCCATGCAATCTAATCTACAAAAAGTTTCAACTTACACCAGTCGACTGACCATCAGCAAAAAGTATACGAACAATAAATGCTGAAGGGGTTTTAGAGAACTGTGTACCCTCTACCTGCTGGTGAGACGTAAAGGGGTAACAGCCAATAATGAGAACAGAAAGGAGCTGTGTTTAAAAGTAAAAATGGAGGTACCATTCAATCCCCAGGCGCACCATTGGACCTCTCACCCGAGAAGACAAGAATCGAGAAGACACAGGCCGCAAAAGCTGCAGTGCAGCCTTATTCACAATAGCCAAGACAGTGAAGCAACCAAAATGTCCAACAACAGGTGAATGGATAAAGAAGAAGTGGTCCATGTACACAATGGAATATTAGCCATGGAAAACAATCAACCATTGCTCTTTGAGGCACCACAAATGAGTCTGCAGATAATCATGAAAGATGAGGTAAGTTGGAAAGCAAAAACCTGTATTCTATGATATCACTTATAGGCGTTATCTAATAACTGACACAAATGAACATATTTCCACAGAGAAAGACACTCACAGATTTAGAAAACAAACTATGCTCATCTAAAACGAAAGGTGGGGGAAATGGATACCTTAAGATTACTGTTACTATATGTATACAAACACATATTATATACATATCTCAAAAAAACCGACCATATAGCAAGGGAGGTTTGCGGAACCCTCTGTAACATTTTACATGGGAAGAGGATCTGTACTTGAATAGACATATATAATGTACAAATGAACCAGATTGTGTACACCTAGGACAAACAATATTCTAAGCTTTACCCCAATCAAAAAAAAAAAATTAAAACCAAGAAGAAATAATGAGACATAAACTTATGGGGCTTTCTCCATGCACATTCCAATGTAATTTACAACCTAGGAACACGACTTCCAGAAAGGCTCTGCTGCCCTAGTACCCAGATTTGGGAATGGAGAAATGCTGCCTGCTTCAGGTCACTTCCCACAACAGGAGCTTTAAAACCATTGCTAAAGGTCACTAAATATTCACAAAACTTGCAGTTCGGTAAATGACACCTGCTCTCTAAAAAAAGTCTGAGGTGGAAAATCGACCAAAAAATTCAAAAGAGGGCAACCTTCCAAAAAGACAATATCAAGAGTTATATTGTACTCCCAACTGTTTCCTTTTTTTAACAGAAAAGAAAACGGCGGTGAAACATGATGAGTTTTACGAATTCTCAAAGCCATGCAAACCCAAATTACAAAACCCTATCAGCTCAAAGCAGCCAGTAGGGCCATTAGCATAAATGCTGCAAACAATAAATGCTGAAGCGATTGTGGAGAAATGTGTACCCTCGATTCTAAGGGGGACGTGGTAAGTGCCACTAATGAAAACACAAAGAAGGTGCTTTGAAAAGGGAAACACGGTGCTACCAGTCAGTCAATCAAAACCACTGCTGGGCCTATCACCTGAGAAAATGAGAATCAAAAAGTCACAGGCTGGCAATCCTGCACTCCAACAATATTTACCATAGCCAACACTTGGAAGCAATGAAAATGTCCATCAACCGAGGAATGCACAAAGTAGAAGTGGTCCACGTACACAGTGGAAAATTACTCCAATAAAAAATAAAAATTAAAATTAAAAATCCAACAAAAGTAAGGAGACATCAGTTTGTGTGGGTTTGTCCGGGCACACTCCACTCTAATTTATAACCGAGAAACACCACAGGCCGCGAGGGCTTTTCCCTAGTTACCAGGGTGGGGAACAGAGAAAGGCTGCCGCCCTCTGGCAGTTACCTGCAAAAGCAGCTTTAAAGCCTGTGCTAATGGTCATTTCATAGGAACAAGTACTGCAGAACTGTAAATGAAACCTGCCCTCAAAATGTCTCGAGGGAGGTAATGGCCAAAACATTTCAAAATGTGACACATATTTTAAGAGAACACTTTGAAGAACTAAGGGGTAATCACAGCTTGAAAAATAAAAATGACATGCCTTCAAGCTCAATTTCAGTGGACTATGAGGCACATGCGAATTCAGCCACAAAGAGGTATCAGCTCACACTTGTCAGAATAACCATCAGCAAGAAAACTACAAACAATAAATGCTGAAGGTGTTGTGGAGAAATGCATACCCTCAACTTCAAGGGGGACGTAAGTTGGAAAGGGCCACGAACTAGAACAGAATGGGGGTGCCGTAAAAACGTAAACATTGAGCTACCATATGATCCAGCAGGCCCACTCTTCCACCTATAATCTAAGAAGAGAGAATTGGAAAGACACAGGCAGGCAAATCTGCATTGCACTGTATTACAATAGCCAAGATTTGGAAGTAACCAAAAAGACCACCAACAGATGGGTGGACAAAGAAGTACTCCTCCATGTACAGATGGAATATTCGCTAGTGTAAAAAATGAACCAATGCCATTTGCAGCGCCATAGATGAGCCTAGACGTAATCACGCCACGTGTAGTCAGTGAGAAAGCAAAAGACACATATCCTATCATATCACTTTTAGGAGTTACTTAAAAATTGATACCAATGAAGATATTTCCACAGAGAAAGGCAATCACAGATTCATTAAAAAACTTATGATTCACCAAAGAGAAAGGGATGAGGATTGCATACATTACCATATTGGGGTTAACAGAGATATACAAACCATGTGAAATATATAATCACCAAAGATGTACGGAAGACCAGGAGAAGACTACTCAACATTGTGTCATAACCTACATGGGAAAAGGATGCGAGGAAGAAAAGATACATGTATATGTGTGAAAGACCCACATCGTGCACACCTAGAGCAAAAAAACCAATGTAATCAAGTCTGCTGGGATAAAAAATAAAAAGTAAATTACAAATATGAACAAGAAGTAATGAGACATAAACTTAAAGGGCTTTTTCCTGGCACATTCCATTCTAATTTACAACCTAGAACACCACTTCCATTAAGCCTCTGTTTCCCCAGTTACCAAATTTGGTAAAGAAGAAATGCTGTCACCTTGTGGCCGTGTCCTGCAAGAGCAGCTTTAAACTCACAGCTAATGGTTACTTAACATTCACAAGGACTCAGGGCTGTAAAGGACACCTGCCCTAAAAAATTGTGCTGAAGTAGGGAATGGACAAAAAAATTCAAAACAGGCAAATGTTTCAAGAGGAGAGTATGAAGAGTTATGTTTTACTCACGCTCTTTTTAAAAAAAAGGAAAATGGATAAAAGCTCAACCTCAGGGTGTGTTAGACCCATGCAATCTAATCTACAAAAAGTTTCAACTTACACCAGTCGACTGACCATCAGCAAAAAGTATACGAACAATAAATGCTGAAGGGGTTTTAGAGAACTGTGTACCCTCTACCTGCTGGTGAGACGTAAAGGGGTAACAGCCAATAATGAGAACAGAAAGGAGCTGTGTTTAAAAGTAAAAATGGAGGTACCATTCAATCCCCAGGCGCACCATTGGACCTCTCACCCGAGAAGACAAGAATCGAGAAGACACAGGCCGCAAAAGCTGCAGTGCAGCCTTATTCACAATAGCCAAGACAGTGAAGCAACCAAAATGTCCAACAACAGGTGAATGGATAAAGAAGAAGTGGTCCATGTACACAATGGAATATTAGCCATGGAAAACAATGAACCATTGCTCTTTGAGGCACCACAAATGAGTCTGCAGATAATCATGAAAGATGAGGTAAGTTGGAAAGCAAAAACCTGTATTTTATGATATCACTTATAGGCGTTATCTAATAACTGACACAAATGAACATATTTCCACAGAGAAAGACACTCACAGATTTAGAAAACAAACTATGCTCATCTAAAACGAAAGGTGGGGGAAATGGATACCTTAAGATTACTGTTACTATATGTATACAAACACATATTATATACATATCTCAAAAAAACCGACCATATAGCAAGGGAGGTTTGCGGAACCCTCTGTAACATTTTACATGGGAAGAGGATCTGTACTTGAATAGACATATATAATGTACAAATGAACCAGATTGTGTACACCTAGGACAAACAATATTCTAAGCTTTACCCCAATCAAAAAAAAAAAATTAAAACCAAGAAGAAATAATGAGACATAAACTTATGGGGCTTTCTCCATGCACATTCCAATGTAATTTACAACCTAGGAACACGACTTCCAGAAAGGCTCTGCTGCCCTAGTAGCCAGATTAGGGAATGGAGAAATGCTGCCTGCTTCAGGTCACTTCCCACAACAGGAGCTTTAAAACCATTGCTAAAGGTCACTAAATATTCACAAAACTTGCAGTTCGGTAAATGACACCTGCTCTCTAAAAAAAGTCTGAGGTGGAAAATCGACCAAAAAATTCAAAAGAGGGCAACCTTCCAAAAAGACAATATCAAGAGCTATATTGTACTCCCAACTGTTTCCTTTTTTTAACAGAAAAGAAAACGGCGGTGAAACATGATGAGTTTTACGAATTCTCAAAGCCATGCAAACCCAAATTACAAAACCCTATCAGCTCACAGCAGCCAGTAGGGCCATTAGCATAAATGCTGCAAACAATAAATGCTGAAGCGATTGTGGAGAAATGTGTACCCTCGATTCTAAGGGGGACGTGGTAAGTGCCACTAATGAAAACACAAAGAAGGTGCTTTGAAAAGGGAAACACGGTGCTACCAGTCAGTCAATCAAAACCACTGCTGGGCCTATCACCTGAGAAAATGAGAATCAAAAAGTCACAGGCTGGCAATCCTGCACTCCAACAATATTTACCATAGCCAACACTTGGAAGCAATGAAAATGTCCATCAACCGAGGAATGCACAAAGTAGAAGTGGTCCACGTACACAGTGGAAAATTACTCCAATAAAAAATAAAAATTAAAATTAAAAATCCAACAAAAGTAAGGAGACATCAGTTTGTGTGGGTTTGTCCGGGCACACTCCACTCTAATTTATAACCGAGAAACACCACAGGCCGCAAGGGCTTTTCCCTAGTTACCAGGGTGGGGAACAGAGAAAGGCTGCCGCCCTCTGGCAGTTACCTGCAAAAGCAGCTTTAAAGCCTGTGCTAATGGTCATTTCATAGGAACAAGTACTGCAGAACTGTAAATGAAACCTGCCCTCAAAATGTCTCGAGGGAGGTAATGGCCAAAACATTTCAAAATGTGACACATACTTTAAGAGAACACTTTGAAGAACTAAGGGGTAATCACAGCTTGAAAAATAAAAAGGACATGCCTTCAAGCTCAATTTCAGTGGACTATGAGGCACATGCGAATTCAGCCACAAAGAGGTATCAGCTCACACTTGTCAGAATAACCATCAGCAAGAAAACTACAAACTATAAATGCTGAAGGTGTTGTGGAGAAATGCATACCCTCAACTTCAAGGGGGACGTAAGTTGGAAAGGGCCACGAACTAGAACAGAATGGGGGTGCCGTAAAAACGTAAACATTGAGCTACCATATGATCCAGCAGGCCCACTCTTCCACCTATAATCTAAGAAGAGAGAATTGGAAAGACACAGGCAGGCAAATCTGCATTGCACTGTATTACAATAGCCAAGATTTGGAAGTAACCAAAAAGACCACCAACAGATGGGTGGACAAAGAAGTACTCCTCCATGTACAGATGGAATATTCGCTAGTGTAAAAAATGAACCAATGCCATTTGCAGCGCCATAGATGAGCCTAGACGTAATCACGCCACGTGTAGTCAGTGAGAAAGCAAAAGACACATATCCTATCATATCACTTTTAGGAGTTACTTAAAAATTGATACCAATGAAGATATTTCCACAGAGAAAGGCAATCACAGATTCATTAAAAAACTTATGATTCACCAAAGAGAAAGGGATGAGGATTGCATACATTACCATATTGGGGTTAACAGAGATATACAAACCATGTGAAATATATAATCACCAAAGATGTACGGAAGACCAGGAGAAGACTACTCAACATTGTGTCATAACCTACATGGGAAAAGGATGCGAGGAAGAAAAGATACATGTATATGTGTGAAAGACCCACATCTTGCACACCTAGAGCAATAAAACCAATGTAATCAAGTCTGCTGGGATAAAAAATAAAAAGTAAATTACAAATATGAACAAGAAGTAATGAGACATAAACTTAAAGGGCTTTTTCCTGGCACATTCCATTCTAATTTACAACCTAGAACACCACTTCCATTAAGCCTCTGTTTCCCCAGTTACCAAATTTGGTAAAGAAGAAATGCTGTCACCTTGTGGCCGTGTCCTGCAAGAGCAGCTTTAAACTCACAGCTAATGGTTACTTAACATTCACAAGGACTCAGGGCTGTAAAGGACACCTGCCCTAAAAAATTGTGCTGAAGTAGGGAATGGACAAAAAAATTCAAAACAGGCAAATGTTTCAAGAGGAGAGTATGAAGAGTTATGTTTTACTCACGCTCTTTTTAAAAAAAAGGAAAATGGATAAAAGCTCAACCTCAGGGTGTGTTAGACCCATGCAATCTAATCTACAAAAAGTTTCAACTTACACCAGTCGACTGACCATCAGCAAAAAGTATACGAACAATAAATGCTGAAGGGGTTTTAGAGAACTGTGTACCCTCTACCTGCTGGTGAGACGTAAAGGGGTAACAGCCAATAATGAGAACAGAAAGGAGCTGTGTTTAAACGTAAAAATGGAGGTACCATTCAATCCCCAGGCGCACCATTGGACTTCTCACCCGAGAAGACAAGAATCGAGAAGACACAGGCCGCAAAAGCTGCAGTGCCGCCTTATTCACAATAGCCAAGACAGTGAAGCAACCAAAATGTCCAACAACAGGTGAATGGATAAAGAAGAAGTGGTCCATGTACACAATGGAATATTAGCCATGGAAAACAATGAACCATTGCTCTTGGAGGCACCACAAATGAGTCTGCAGATAATCATGAAAGATGAGGTAAGTTGGAAAGAAAAAGACCTGTATTCTATGATATCACTTATAGGCGTTATCTAATAACTGACACAAATGAACATATTTCCACAGAGAAAGACACTCACAGATTTAGAAAACAAACTATGCTCATCTAAAACGAAAGGTGGGGGAAATGGATACATTAAGATTACTGTTACTATATGTATACAAACACATATTATATACATATCTCAAAAATACCGACCATATAGCAAGGGAGGTCTGCGGAACCCTCTGTAACATTTTACATGGGAAGAGGATCTGTACTTGAATAGACATATATAAGGTACAAATGAACCAGATTGTGTACACCTAGGACAAACAATATTCTAAGCTTTACCCCAATCAAAAAAAAAAAATTAAAACCAAGAAGAAATAATGAGACATAAACTTATGGGGCTTTCTCCATGTACATTCCAATGTAATTTACAACCTAGGAACACGACTTCCAGAAAGGCTCTGCTGCCCTAGTAGCCAGATTTGGGAATGGAGAAATGCTGCCTGCTTCAGGTCACTTCCCACAACAGGAGCTTTAAAACCATTGCTAAAGGTCACTAAATATTCACAAAACTTGCAGTTCGGTAAATGACACCTGCTCTCTAAAAAAAGTCTGAGGTGGAAAATCGACCAAAAAATTCAAAAGAGGGCAACCTTCCAAAAAGACAATATCAAGAGCTATATTGTACTCCCAACTGTTTCCTTTTTTTAACAGAAAAGAAAACGGCGGTGAAACATGATGAGTTTTACGAATTCTCAAAGCCATGCAAACCCAAATTACAAAACCCTATCAGCTCACAGCAGCCAGTAGGGCCATTAGCATAAATGCTGCAAACAATAAATGCTGAAGCGATTGTGGAGAAATGTGTACCCTCGATTCTAAGGGGGACGTGGTAAGTGCCACTAATGAAAACACAAAGAAGGTGCTTTGAAAAGGGAAACACGGTGCTACCAGTCAGTCAATCAAAACCACTGCTGGGCCTATCACCTGAGAAAATGAGAATCAAAAAGTCACAGGCTGGCAATCCTGCACTCCAACAATATTTACCATAGCCAACACTTGGAAGCAATGAAAATGTCCATCAACCGAGGAATGCACAAAGTAGAAGTGGTCCACGTACACAGTGGAAAATTACTCCAATAAAAAATAAAAATTAAAATTAAAAATCCAACAAAAGTAAGGAGACATCAGTTTGTGTGGGTTTGTCCGGGCACACTCCACTCTAATTTATAACCGAGAAACACCACAGGCCGCAAGGGCTTTTCCCTAGTTACCAGGGTGGGGAACAGAGAAAGGCTGCCGCCCTCTGGCAGTTACCTGCAAAAGCAGCTTTAAAGCCTGTGCTAATGGTCATTTCATAGGAACAAGTACTGCAGAACTGTAAATGAAACCTGCCCTCAAAATGTCTCGAGGGAGGTAATGGCCAAAACATTTCAAAATGTGACACATACTTTAAGAGAACACTTTGAAGAACTAAGGGGTAATCACAGCTTGAAAAATAAAAAGGACATGCCTTCAAGCTCAATTTCAGTGGACTATGAGGCACATGCGAATTCAGCCACAAAGAGGTATCAGCTCACACTTGTCAGAATAACCATCAGCAAGAAAACTACAAACTATAAATGCTGAAGGTGTTGTGGAGAAATGCATACCCTCAACTTCAAGGGGGACGTAAGTTGGAAAGGGCCACGAACTAGAACAGAATGGGGGTGCCGTAAAAACGTAAACATTGAGCTACCATATGATCCAGCAGGCCCACTCTTCCACCTATAATCTAAGAAGAGAGAATTGGAAAGACACAGGCAGGCAAATCTGCATTGCACTGTATTACAATAGCCAAGATTTGGAAGTAACCAAAAAGACCACCAACAGATGGGTGGACAAAGAAGTACTCCTCCATGTACAGATGGAATATTCGCTAGTGTAAAAAATGAACCAATGCCATTTGCAGCGCCATAGATGAGCCTAGACGTAATCACGCCACGTGTAGTCAGTGAGAAAGCAAAAGACACATATCCTATCATATCACTTTTAGGAGTTACTTAAAAATTGATACCAATGAAGATATTTCCACAGAGAAAGGCAATCACAGATTCATTAAAAAACTTATGATTCACCAAATAGAAAGGGATGAGGATTGCATACATTACCATATTGGGGTTAACAGAGATATACAAACCATGTGAAATATATAATCACCAAAGATGTACGGAAGACCAGGAGAAGACTACTCAACATTGTGTCATAACCTACATGGGAAAAGGATGCGAGGAAGAAAAGATACATGTATATGTGTGAAAGACCCACATCTTGCACACCTAGAGCAATAAAACCAATGTAATCAAGTCTGCTGGGATAAAAAATAAAAAGTAAATTACAAATATGAACAAGAAGTAATGAGACATAAACTTAAAGGGCTTTTTCCTGGCACATTCCATTCTAATTTACAACCTAGAACACCACTTCCATTAAGCCTCTGTTTCCCCAGTTACCAAATTTGGTAAAGAAGAAATGCTGTCACCTTGTGGCCGTGTCCTGCAAGAGCAGCTTTAAACTCACAGCTAATGGTTACTTAACATTCACAAGGACTCAGGGCTGTAAAGGACACCTGCCCTAAAAAATTGTGCTGAAGTAGGGAATGGACAAAAAAATTCAAAACAGGCAAATGTTTCAAGAGGAGAGTATGAAGAGTTATGTTTTACTCACGCTCTTTTTAAAAAAAAGGAAAATGGATAAAAGCTCAACCTCAGGGTGTGTTAGACCCATGCAATCTAATCTACAAAAAGTTTCAACTTACACCAGTCGACTGACCATCAGCAAAAAGTATACGAACAATAAATGCTGAAGGGGTTTTAGAGAACTGTGTACCCTCTACCTGCTGGTGAGACGTAAAGGGGTAACAGCCAATAATGAGAACAGAAAGGAGCTGTGTTTAAAAGTAAAAATGGAGGTACCATTCAATCCCCAGGCGCACCATTGGACTTCTCACCCGAGAAGACAAGAATCGAGAAGACACAGGCCGCAAAAGCTGCAGTGCCGCCTTATTCACAATAGCCAAGACAGTGAAGCAACCAAAATGTCCAACAACAGGTGAATGGATAAAGAAGAAGTGGTCCATGTACACAATGGAATATTAGCCATGGAAAACAATGAACCATTGCTCTTGGAGGCACCACAAATGAGTCTGCAGATAATCATGAAAGATGAGGTAAGTTGGAAAGAAAAAGACCTGTATTCTATGATATCACTTATAGGCGTTATCTAATAACTGACACAAATGAACATATTTCCACAGAGAAAGACACTCACAGATTTAGAAAACAAACTATGCTCATCTAAAACGAAAGGTGGGGGAAATGGATACATTAAGATTACTGTTACTATATGTATACAAACACATATTATATACATATCTCAAAAATACCGACCATATAGCAAGGGAGGTCTGCGGAACCCTCTGTAACATTTTACATGGGAAGAGGATCTGTACTTGAATAGACATATATAATGTACAAATGAACCAGATTGTGTACACCTAGGACAAACAATATTCTAAGCTTTACCCCAATCAAAAAAAAAAAATTAAAACCAAGAAGAAATAATGAGACATAAACTTATGGGGCTTTCTCCATGCACATTCCAATGTAATTTACAACCTAGGAACACGACTTCCAGAAAGGCTCTGCTGCCCTAGTAGCCAGATTAGGGAATGGAGAAATGCTGCCTGCTTCAGGTCACTTCCCACAACAGGAGCTTTAAAACCATTGCTAAAGGTCACTAAATATTCACAAAACTTGCAGTTCGGTAAATGACACCTGCTCTCTAAAAAAAGTCTGAGGTGGAAAATCGACCAAAAAATTCAAAAGAGGGCAACCTTCCAAAAAGACAATATCAAGAGCTATATTGTACTCCCAACTGTTTCCTTTTTTTAACAGAAAAGAAAACGGCGGTGAAACATGATGAGTTTTACGAATTCTCAAAGCCATGCAAACCCAAATTACAAAACCCTATCAGCTCACAGCAGCCAGTAGGGCCATTAGCATAAATGCTGCAAACAATAAATGCTGAAGCGATTGTGGAGAAATGTGTACCCTCGATTCTAAGGGGGACGTGGTAAGTGCCACTAATGAAAACACAAAGAAGGTGCTTTGAAAAGGGAAACACGGTGCTACCAGTCAGTCAATCAAAACCACTGCTGGGCCTATCACCTGAGAAAATGAGAATCAAAAAGTCACAGGCTGGCAATCCTGCACTCCAACAATATTTACCATAGCCAACACTTGGAAGCAATGAAAATGTCCATCAACCGAGGAATGCACAAAGTAGAAGTGGTCCACGTACACAGTGGAAAATTACTCCAATAAAAAATAAAAATTAAAATTAAAAATCCAACAAAAGTAAGGAGACATCAGTTTGTGTGGGTTTGTCCGGGCACACTCCACTCTAATTTATAACCGAGAAACACCACAGGCCGCAAGGGCTTTTCCCTAGTTACCAGGGTGGGGAACAGAGAAAGGCTGCCGCCCTCTGGCAGTTACCTGCAAAAGCAGCTTTAAAGCCTGTGCTAATGGTCATTTCATAGGAACAAGTACTGCAGAACTGTAAATGAAACCTGCCCTCAAAATGTCTCGAGGGAGGTAATGGCCAAAACATTTCAAAATGTGACACATACTTTAAGAGAACACTTTGAAGAACTAAGGGGTAATCACAGCTTGAAAAATAAAAAGGACATGCCTTCAAGCTCAATTTCAGTGGACTATGAGGCACATGCGAATTCAGCCACAAAGAGGTATCAGCTCACACTTGTCAGAATAACCATCAGCAAGAAAACTACAAACTATAAATGCTGAAGGTGTTGTGGAGAAATGCATACCCTCAACTTCAAGGGGGACGTAAGTTGGAAAGGGCCACGAACTAGAACAGAATGGGGGTGCCGTAAAAACGTAAACATTGAGCTACCATATGATCCAGCAGGCCCACTCTTCCACCTATAATCTAAGAAGAGAGAATTGGAAAGACACAGGCAGGCAAATCTGCATTGCACTGTATTACAATAGCCAAGATTTGGAAGTAACCAAAAAGACCACCAACAGATGGGTGGACAAAGAAGTACTCCTCCATGTACAGATGGAATATTCGCTAGTGTAAAAAATGAACCAATGCCATTTGCAGCGCCATAGATGAGCCTAGACGTAATCACGCCACGTGTAGTCAGTGAGAAAGCAAAAGACACATATCCTATCATATCACTTTTAGGAGTTACTTAAAAATTGATACCAATGAAGATATTTCCACAGAGAAAGGCAATCACAGATTCATTAAAAAACTTATGATTCACCAAATAGAAAGGGATGAGGATTGCATACATTACCATATTGGGGTTAACAGAGATATACAAACCATGTGAAATATATAATCACCAAAGATGTACGGAAGACCAGGAGAAGACTACTCAACATTGTGTCATAACCTACATGGGAAAAGGATGCGAGGAAGAAAAGATACATGTATATGTGTGAAAGACCCACATCTTGCACACCTAGAGCAATAAAACCAATGTAATCAAGTCTGCTGGGATAAAAAATAAAAAGTAAATTACAAATATGAACAAGAAGTAATGAGACATAAACTTAAAGGGCTTTTTCCTGGCACATTCCATTCTAATTTACAACCTAGAACACCACTTCCATTAAGCCTCTGTTTCCCCAGTTACCAAATTTGGTAAAGAAGAAATGCTGTCACCTTGTGGCCGTGTCCTGCAAGAGCAGCTTTAAACTCACAGCTAATGGTTACTTAACATTCACAAGGACTCAGGGCTGTAAAGGACACCTGCCCTAAAAAATTGTGCTGAAGTAGGGAATGGACAAAAAAATTCAAAACAGGCAAATGTTTCAAGAGGAGAGTATGAAGAGTTATGTTTTACTCACGCTCTTTTTAAAAAAAAGGAAAATGGATAAAAGCTCAACCTCAGGGTGTGTTAGACCCATGCAATCTAATCTACAAAAAGTTTCAACTTACACCAGTCGACTGACCATCAGCAAAAAGTATACGAACAATAAATGCTGAAGGGGTTTTAGAGAACTGTGTACCCTCTACCTGCTGGTGAGACGTAAAGGGGTAACAGCCAATAATGAGAACAGAAAGGAGCTGTGTTTAAAAGTAAAAATGGAGGTACCATTCAATCCCCAGGCGCACCATTGGACTTCTCACCCGAGAAGACAAGAATCGAGAAGACACAGGCCGCAAAAGCTGCAGTGCCGCCTTATTCACAATAGCCAAGACAGTGAAGCAACCAAAATGTCCAACAACAGGTGAATGGATAAAGAAGAAGTGGTCCATGTACACAATGGAATATTAGCCATGGAAAACAATGAACCATTGCTCTTGGAGGCACCACAAATGAGTCTGCAGATAATCATGAAAGATGAGGTAAGTTGGAAAGAAAAAGACCTGTATTCTATGATATCACTTATAGGCGTTATCTAATAACTGACACAAATGAACATATTTCCACAGAGAAAGACACTCACAGATTTAGAAAACAAACTATGCTCATCTAAAACGAAAGGTGGGGGAAATGGATACATTAAGATTACTGTTACTATATGTATACAAACACATATTATATACATATCTCAAAAATACCGACCATATAGCAAGGGAGGTCTGCGGAACCCTCTGTAACATTTTACATGGGAAGAGGATCTGTACTTGAATAGACATATATAAGGTACAAATGAACCAGATTGTGTACACCTAGGACAAACAATATTCTAAGCTTTACCCCAATCAAAAAAAAAAAATTAAAACCAAGAAGAAATAATGAGACATAAACTTATGGGGCTTTCTCCATGCACATTCCAATGTAATTTACAACCTAGGAACACGACTTCCAGAAAGGCTCTGCTGCCCTAGTAGCCAGATTTGGGAATGGAGAAATGCTGCCTGCTTCAGGTCACTTCCCACAACAGGAGCTTTAAAACCATTGCTAAAGGTCACTAAATATTCACAAAACTTGCAGTTCGGTAAATGACACCTGCTCTCTAAAAAAAGTCTGAGGTGGAAAATCGACCAAAAAATTCAAAAGAGGGCAACCTTCCAAAAAGACAATATCAAGAGCTATATTGTACTCCCAACTGTTTCCTTTTTTTAACAGAAAAGAAAACGGCGGTGAAACATGATGAGTTTTACGAATTCTCAAAGCCATGCAAACCCAAATTACAAAACCCTATCAGCTCACAGCAGCCAGTAGGGCCATTAGCATAAATGCTGCAAACAATAAATGCTGAAGCGATTGTGGAGAAATGTGTACCCTCGATTCTAAGGGGGACGTGGTAAGTGCCACTAATGAAAACACAAAGAAGGTGCTTTGAAAAGGGAAACACGGTGCTACCAGTCAGTCAATCAAAACCACTGCTGGGCCTATCACCTGAGAAAATGAGAATCAAAAAGTCACAGGCTGGCAATCCTGCACTCCAACAATATTTACCATAGCCAACACTTGGAAGCAATGAAAATGTCCATCAACCGAGGAATGCACAAAGTAGAAGTGGTCCACGTACACAGTGGAAAATTACTCCAATAAAAAATAAAAATTAAAATTAAAAATCCAACAAAAGTAAGGAGACATCAGTTTGTGTGGGTTTGTCCGGGCACACTCCACTCTAATTTATAACCGAGAAACACCACAGGCCGCAAGGGCTTTTCCCTAGTTACCAGGGTGGGGAACAGAGAAAGGCTGCCGCCCTCTGGCAGTTACCTGCAAAAGCAGCTTTAAAGCCTGTGCTAATGGTCATTTCATAGGAACAAGTACTGCAGAACTGTAAATGAAACCTGCCCTCAAAATGTCTCGAGGGAGGTAATGGCCAAAACATTTCAAAATGTGACACATACTTTAAGAGAACACTTTGAAGAACTAAGGGGTAATCACAGCTTGAAAAATAAAAAGGACATGCCTTCAAGCTCAATTTCAGTGGACTATGAGGCACATGCGAATTCAGCCACAAAGAGGTATCAGCTCACACTTGTCAGAATAACCATCAGCAAGAAAACTACAAACTATAAATGCTGAAGGTGTTGTGGAGAAATGCATACCCTCAACTTCAAGGGGGACGTAAGTTGGAAAGGGCCACGAACTAGAACAGAATGGGGGTGCCGTAAAAACGTAAACATTGAGCTACCATATGATCCAGCAGGCCCACTCTTCCACCTATAATCTAAGAAGAGAGAATTGGAAAGACACAGGCAGGCAAATCTGCATTGCACTGTATTACAATAGCCAAGATTTGGAAGTAACCAAAAAGACCACCAACAGATGGGTGGACAAAGAAGTACTCCTCCATGTACAGATGGAATATTCGCTAGTGTAAAAAATGAACCAATGCCATTTGCAGCGCCATAGATGAGCCTAGACGTAATCACGCCACGTGTAGTCAGTGAGAAAGCAAAAGACACATATCCTATCATATCACTTTTAGGAGTTACTTAAAAATTGATACCAATGAAGATATTTCCACAGAGAAAGGCAATCACAGATTCATTAAAAAACTTATGATTCACCAAAGAGAAAGGGATGAGGATTGCATACATTACCATATTGGGGTTAACAGAGATATACAAACCATGTGAAATATATAATCACCAAAGATGTACGGAAGACCAGGAGAAGACTACTCAACATTGTGTCATAACCTACATGGGAAAAGGATGCGAGGAAGAAAAGATACATGTATATGTGTGAAAGACCCACATCTTGCACACCTAGAGCAATAAAACCAATGTAATCAAGTCTGCTGGGATAAAAAATAAAAAGTAAATTACAAATATGAACAAGAAGTAATGAGACATAAACTTAAAGGGCTTTTTCCTGGCACATTCCATTCTAATTTACAACCTAGAACACCACTTCCATTAAGCCTCTGTTTCCCCAGTTACCAAATTTGGTAAAGAAGAAATGCTGTCACCTTGTGGCCGTGTCCTGCAAGAGCAGCTTTAAACTCACAGCTAATGGTTACTTAACATTCACAAGGACTCAGGGCTGTAAAGGACACCTGCCCTAAAAAATTGTGCTGAAGTAGGGAATGGACAAAAAAATTCAAAACAGGCAAATGTTTCAAGAGGAGAGTATGAAGAGTTATGTTTTACTCACGCTCTTTTTAAAAAAAAGGAAAATGGATAAAAGCTCAACCTCAGGGTGTGTTAGACCCATGCAATCTAATCTACAAAAAGTTTCAACTTACACCAGTCGACTGACCATCAGCAAAAAGTATACGAACAATAAATGCTGAAGGGGTTTTAGAGAACTGTGTACCCTCTACCTGCTGGTGAGACGTAAAGGGGTAACAGCCAATAATGAGAACAGAAAGGAGCTGTGTTTAAAAGTAAAAATGGAGGTACCATTCAATCCCCAGGCGCACCATTGGACTTCTCACCCGAGAAGACAAGAATCGAGAAGACACAGGCCGCAAAAGCTGCAGTGCCGCCTTATTCACAATAGCCAAGACAGTGAAGCAACCAAAATGTCCAACAACAGGTGAATGGATAAAGAAGAAGTGGTCCATGTACACAATGGAATATTAGCCATGGAAAACAATGAACCATTGCTCTTGGAGGCACCACAAATGAGTCTGCAGATAATCATGAAAGATGAGGTAAGTTGGAAAGAAAAAGACCTGTATTCTATGATATCACTTATAGGCGTTATCTAATAACTGACACAAATGAACATATTTCCACAGAGAAAGACACTCACAGATTTAGAAAACAAACTATGCTCATCTAAAACGAAAGGTGGGGGAAATGGATACATTAAGATTACTGTTACTATATGTATACAAACACATATTATATACATATCTCAAAAATACCGACCATATAGCAAGGGAGGTCTGCGGAACCCTCTGTAACATTTTACATGGGAAGAGGATCTGTACTTGAATAGACATATATAAGGTACAAATGAACCAGATTGTGTACACCTAGGACAAACAATATTCTAAGCTTTACCCCAATCAAAAAAAAAAATTAAAACCAAGAAGAAATAATGAGACATAAACTTATGGGGCTTTCTCCATGCACATTCCAATGTAATTTACAACCTAGGAACACGACTTCCAGAAAGGCTCTGCTGCCCTAGTAGCCAGATTTGGGAATGGAGAAATGCTGCCTGCTTCAGGTCACTTCCCACAACAGGAGCTTTAAAACCATTGCTAAAGGTCACTAAATATTCACAAAACTTGCAGTTCGGTAAATGACACCTGCTCTCTAAAAAAAGTCTGAGGTGGAAAATCGACCAAAAAATTCAAAAGAGGGCAACCTTCCAAAAAGACAATATCAAGAGCTATATTGTACTCCCAACTGTTTCCTTTTTTTAACAGAAAAGAAAACGGCGGTGAAACATGATGAGTTTTACGAATTCTCAAAGCCATGCAAACCCAAATTACAAAACCCTATCAGCTCACAGCAGCCAGTAGGGCCATTAGCATAAATGCTGCAAACAATAAATGCTGAAGCGATTGTGGAGAAATGTGTACCCTCGATTCTAAGGGGGACGTGGTAAGTGCCACTAATGAAAACACAAAGAAGGTGCTTTGAAAAGGGAAACACGGTGCTACCAGTCAGTCAATCAAAACCACTGCTGGGCCTATCACCTGAGAAAATGAGAATCAAAAAGTCACAGGCTGGCAATCCTGCACTCCAACAATATTTACCATAGCCAACACTTGGAAGCAATGAAAATGTCCATCAACCGAGGAATGCACAAAGTAGAAGTGGTCCACGTACACAGTGGAAAATTACTCCAATAAAAAATAAAAATTAAAATTAAAAATCCAACAAAAGTAAGGAGACATCAGTTTGTGTGGGTTTGTCCGGGCACACTCCACTCTAATTTATAACCGAGAAACACCACAGGCCGCAAGGGCTTTTCCCTAGTTACCAGGGTGGGGAACAGAGAAAGGCTGCCGCCCTCTGGCAGTTACCTGCAAAAGCAGCTTTAAAGCCTGTGCTAATGGTCATTTCATAGGAACAAGTACTGCAGAACTGTAAATGAAACCTGCCCTCAAAATGTCTCGAGGGAGGTAATGGCCAAAACATTTCAAAATGTGACACATACTTTAAGAGAACACTTTGAAGAACTAAGGGGTAATCACAGCTTGAAAAATAAAAAGGACATGCCTTCAAGCTCAATTTCAGTGGACTATGAGGCACATGCGAATTCAGCCACAAAGAGGTATCAGCTCACACTTGTCAGAATAACCATCAGCAAGAAAACTACAAACTATAAATGCTGAAGGTGTTGTGGAGAAATGCATACCCTCAACTTCAAGGGGGACGTAAGTTGGAAAGGGCCACGAACTAGAACAGAATGGGGGTGCCGTAAAAACGTAAACATTGAGCTACCATATGATCCAGCAGGCCCACTCTTCCACCTATAATCTAAGAAGAGAGAATTGGAAAGACACAGGCAGGCAAATCTGCATTGCACTGTATTACAATAGCCAAGATTTGGAAGTAACCAAAAAGACCACCAACAGATGGGTGGACAAAGAAGTACTCCTCCATGTACAGATGGAATATTCGCTAGTGTAAAAAATGAACCAATGCCATTTGCAGCGCCATAGATGAGCCTAGACGTAATCACGCCACGTGTAGTCAGTGAGAAAGCAAAAGACACATATCCTATCATATCACTTTTAGGAGTTACTTAAAAATTGATACCAATGAAGATATTTCCACAGAGAAAGGCAATCACAGATTCATTAAAAAACTTATGATTCACCAAAGAGAAAGGGATGAGGATTGCATACATTACCATATTGGGGTTAACAGAGATATACAAACCATGTGAAATATATAATCACCAAAGATGTACGGAAGACCAGGAGAAGACTACTCAACATTGTGTCATAACCTACATGGGAAAAGGATGCGAGGAAGAAAAGATACATGTATATGTGTGAAAGACCCACATCTTGCACACCTAGAGCAATAAAACCAATGTAATCAAGTCTGCTGGGATAAAAAATAAAAAGTAAATTACAAATATGAACAAGAAGTAATGAGACATAAACTTAAAGGGCTTTTTCCTGGCACATTCCATTCTAATTTACAACCTAGAACACCACTTCCATTAAGCCTCTGTTTCCCCAGTTACCAAATTTGGTAAAGAAGAAATGCTGTCACCTTGTGGCCGTGTCCTGCAAGAGCAGCTTTAAACTCACAGCTAATGGTTACTTAACATTCACAAGGACTCAGGGCTGTAAAGGACACCTGCCCTAAAAAATTGTGCTGAAGTAGGGAATGGACAAAAAAATTCAAAACAGGCAAATGTTTCAAGAGGAGAGTATGAAGAGTTATGTTTTACTCACGCTCTTTTTAAAAAAAAGGAAAATGGATAAAAGCTCAACCTCAGGGTGTGTTAGACCCATGCAATCTAATCTACAAAAAGTTTCAACTTACACCAGTAGACTGACCATCAGCAAAAAGTATACGAACAATAAATGCTGAAGGGGTTTTAGAGAACTGTGTACCCTCTACCTGCTGGTGAGACGTAAAGGGGTAACAGCCAATAATGAGAACAGAAAGGAGCTGTGTTTAAAAGTAAAAATGGAGGTACCATTCAATCCCCAGGCGCACCATTGGACTTCTCACCCGAGAAGACAAGAATCGAGAAGACACAGGCCGCAAAAGCTGCAGTGCCGCCTTATTCACAATAGCCAAGACAGTGAAGCAACCAAAATGTCCAACAACAGGTGAATGGATAAAGAAGAAGTGGTCCATGTACACAATGGAATATTAGCCATGGAAAACAATGAACCATTGCTCTTGGAGGCACCACAAATGAGTCTGCAGATAATCATGAAAGATGAGGTAAGTTGGAAAGAAAAAGACCTGTATTCTATGATATCACTTATAGGCGTTATCTAATAACTGACACAAATGAACATATTTCCACAGAGAAAGACACTCACAGATTTAGAAAACAAACTATGCTCATCTAAAACGAAAGGTGGGGGAAATGGATACATTAAGATTACTGTTACTATATGTATACAAACACATATTATATACATATCTCAAAAATACCGACCATATAGCAAGGGAGGTCTGCGGAACCCTCTGTAACATTTTACATGGGAAGAGGATCTGTACTTGAATAGACATATATAAGGTACAAATGAACCAGATTGTGTACACCTAGGACAAACAATATTCTAAGCTTTACCCCAATCAAAAAAAAAAAATTAAAACCAAGAAGAAATAATGAGACATAAACTTATGGGGCTTTCTCCATGCACATTCCAATGTAATTTACAACCTAGGAACACGACTTCCAGAAAGGCTCTGCTGCCCTTGTAGCCAGATTTGGGAATGGAGAAATGCTGCCTGCTTCAGGTCACTTCCCACAACAGGAGCTTTAAAACCATTGCTAAAGGTCACTAAATATTCACAAAACTTGCAGTTCGGTAAATGACACCTGCTCTCTAAAAAAAGTCTGAGGTGGAAAATCGACCAAAAAATTCAAAAGAGGGCAACCTTCCAAAAAGACAATATCAAGAGCTATATTGTACTCCCAACTGTTTCCTTTTTTTAACAGAAAAGAAAACGGCGGTGAAACATGATGAGTTTTACGAATTCTCAAAGCCATGCAAACCCAAATTACAAAACCCTATCAGCTCACAGCAGCCAGTAGGGCCATTAGCATAAATGCTGCAAACAATAAATGCTGAAGCGATTGTGGAGAAATGTGTACCCTCGATTCTAAGGGGGACGTGGTAAGTGCCACTAATGAAAACACAAAGAAGGTGCTTTGAAAAGGGAAACACGGTGCTACCAGTCAGTCAATCAAAACCACTGCTGGGCCTATCACCTGAGAAAATGAGAATCAAAAAGTCACAGGCTGGCAATCCTGCACTCCAACAATATTTACCATAGCCAACACTTGGAAGCAATGAAAATGTCCATCAACCGAGGAATGCACAAAGTAGAAGTGGTCCACGTACACAGTGGAAAATTACTCCAATAAAAAATAAAAATTAAAATTAAAAATCCAACAAAAGTAAGGAGACATCAGTTTGTGTGGGTTTGTCCGGGCACACTCCACTCTAATTTATAACCGAGAAACACCACAGGCCGCAAGGGCTTTTCCCTAGTTACCAGGGTGGGGAACAGAGAAAGGCTGCCGCCCTCTGGCAGTTACCTGCAAAAGCAGCTTTAAAGCCTGTGCTAATGGTCATTTCATAGGAACAAGTACTGCAGAACTGTAAATGAAACCTGCCCTCAAAATGTCTCGAGGGAGGTAATGGCCAAAACATTTCAAAATGTGACACATACTTTAAGAGAACACTTTGAAGAAGTAAGGGGTAATCACAGCTTGAAAAATAAAAATGACATGCCTTCAAGCTCAATTTCAGTGGACTATGAGGCACATGCGAATTCAGCCACAAAGAGGTATCAGCTCACACTTGTCAGAATAACCATCAGCAAGAAAACTACAAACTATAAATGCTGAAGGTGTTGTGGAGAAATGCATACCCTCAACTTCAAGGGGGACGTAAGTTGGAAAGGGCCACGAACTAGAACGGAATGGGGGTGCCGTAAAAACGTAAACATTGAGCTACCATATGATCCAGCAGGCCCACTCTTCCACCTATAATCTAAGAAGAGAGAATTGGAAAGACACAGGCAGGCAAATCTGCATTGCACTGTATTACAATAGCCAAGATTTGGAAGTAACCAAAAAGACCACCAACAGATGGGTGGACAAAGAAGTACTCCTCCATGTACAGATGGAATATTCTCTAGTGTAAAAAATGAACCAATGCCATTTGCAGCGCCATAGATGAGCCTAGACGTAATCACGCCACGTGTAGTCAGTGAGAAAGCAAAAGACACATATCCTATCATATCACTTTTAGGAGTTACTTAAAAATTCATACCAATGAAGATATTTCCACAGAGAAAGGCAATCACAGATTCATTAAAAAACTTATGATTCACCAAATAGAAAGGGATGAGGAGTGGATACATTACCATATTGGGGTTAACAGAGATATACAAACCATGTGAAATATATAATCACCAAAGACGTACGGAAGACCAGGAGAAGACTACTCAACATTGTGTCATAACCTACATGGGATAAGGATGCAAGGAAGAAAAGATACACGTATATGTGTGAAAGACCCACATCTTGCACACCTAGAGCAAACAAACCAATGTAATCAAATCTGCTGGGATAAAAAATAAAAAGTAAATTACAAATATGAACAAGAAGTAATGAGACATAAACTTAAAGGGCTTTTTCCTGGCACATTCCATTCTAATTTACAACCTAGAACACCACTTCCATTAAGCCTCTGTTTCCCCAGTTACCAAATTTGGTAAAGAAGAAATGCTGCCACCTTGTGGCCGTGTCCTGCAAGAGCAGCTTTAAACTCACAGCTAATGGTTACTTAACATTCACAAGGACTCAGGGCTGTAAAGGACACCTGCCCTAAAAAATTGTGCTGAAATAGGGAATGGACAAAACAATTCAAAACAGGCAAATGTTTCAAGAGGAGAGTATGAAGAGTTACGTTTTACTCATGCTCTTTTTTAAAAAAAGGAAAATGGATAAAAGCTCAACCTCAGGGTGTGTTAGACCCATGCAATCTAATCTACAAAAAGTTTCAACTTACACCAGTCGACTGACCATCAGCAAAAAGTATACGAACAATAAATGCTGAAGGGGTTTTAGAGAACTGTGTACCCTCTACCTGCTGGTGAGACGTAAAGGGGTAACAGCCAATAATGAGAACAGAAAGGAGCTGTGTTTAAAAGTAAAAATGGAGGTACCATTCAATCCCCAGGCGCACGATTGGACCTCTCACCTGAGAAGACAAGAATCGAGAAGACACAGGCCGCAAAAGCTGCAGTGCAGCTTTATTCACAATAGCCAAGACAGTGAAGCAACCAAAATGTCCAACAACAGGTGAATGGATAAAGAAGAAGTGGTCCATGTACACAATGGAATATTAGCCATGGAAAACAATGAACCATTGCTCTTTGAGGCACCACAAATGAGTCTGCAGATAATCATGAAAGATGAGGTAAGTTGGAAAGAAAAAGACCTGTATTCTATGATATCACTTATAGGCGTTATCTAATAACTGACACAAATGAACATATTTCCACAGAGAAAGACACTCATAGATTTAGAAAACAAACTATGCTCATCTAAAACGAAAGGTGGGGGGAATGGATAAATTAAGATTACTGTTACTATATGTATACAAACACATATTATATACATATCTCAAAAATACCGACCATATAGCAAGGGAGGTCTGCGGAACCCTCTGTAACATTTTACATGGGAAGAGGATCTGTACTTGAATAGACATATATAATGTACAAATGAACCAGATTGTGTACACCTAGGACAAACAATATTCTAAGCTTTACCCCAATCAAAAAAAAATTAAAACCAGGAAGAAATAATGAGACATAAACTTATGGGGCTTTCTCCATGCACATTCCAATGTAATTTACAACCTAGGAACGCGACTTCCAGAAAGGCTCTGCTGCCCTAGTACCCAGATTTGGGAATGGAGAAATGCTGCCTGCTTCAGGTCACTTCCCACAACAGGAGCTTTAAAACCATTGCTAAAGGTCACTAAATATTCACAAAATTTGCAGTTCGGTAAATGACACCTGCTCTCTAAAAAAAGTCTGAGGTGGAACATCGACCAAAAAATTCAAAAGAGGGCAACCTTCCAAAAAGACAATATCAAGAGTTATATTGTACTCCCAACTGTTTCCTTTTTTTAACAGAAAAGAAAACGGCGGTGAAAAATGATGAGTTTTACGAATTCTCAAAGCCATGCAAACCCAAATTACAAAACCCTATCAGCTCACAGCAGCCAGTAGGGCCATTAGCATAAATGCTGCAAACAATAAATGCTGAAGCGATTGTGGAGAAATGTGTACCCTCGATTCTAAGGGGGACGGAGTAAGTGTCACTAATGAAAACACAAAGAAAGTGCTTTGAAAAGGGAAACACGGTGCTACCAGTCAGTCAATCAAAACCACTGCTGGGCCTATCACCTGAGAAAATGAGAATCAAAAAGTCACAGGCTGGCAATCCTGCACTCCAACAATATTTACCATAGCCAACACTTGGAAGCAATAAAAATGTCCATCAACCGAGGAATGCACAAAGTAGAAGTGGTCCACGTACACAGTGGAAAATTACTCCAATAAAAAATAAAAATTAAATTTAAAAATCCAACAAAAGTAAGGAGACATCAGCTTGTGTGGGTTTGTCCGGGCACACTCCACTCTAATTTATAACCGAGAAACACCAAAGGCCGCAAGGGCTTTTCCCTAGTTACCAGGGTGGGGAACATAGAAAGGCTGCCGCCCTCTGGCAGTTACCTGCAAAAGCAGCTTTAAAGCCTGTGCTAATGGTCATTTCATAGGAACAAGTACTGCAGAACTGTAAGTGAAACCTGCCCTCAAAATGTCTCGAGGGAGGTAATGGCCAAAACATTTCAAAATGTGACACATACTTTAAGAGAACACTTTGAAGAACTAAGGGGTAATCACAGCTTGAAAAATAAAAAGGACATGCCTTCAAGCTCAATTTCAATGGACTATGAGGCACATGCGAATTCAGCCACAAAGAGGTATCAGCTCACACTTGTCAGAATAACCATCAGCAAGAAAACTACAAACAATAAATGCTGAAGGTGTTGTGGAGAAATGCATACCCTCAACTTCAAGGGAGACGTAAGTTGGAAAGGGCCACGAACTAGAACAGAATGGGGGTGCCGTAAAAACGTAAACATTGAGCTACCATATGATCCAGCAGGCCCACTCTTCCACCTATAATCTAAGAAGAGAGAATTGGAAAGACACAGGCAGGCAAATCTGCATTGCACTGTATTACAATAGCCAAGATTTGGAAGTAACCAAAAAGACCACCAACAGATGGGTGGACAAAGAAGTACTCCTCCATGTACAGATGGAATATTCGCTAGTGTAAAAAATGAACCAATGCCATTTGCAGCGCCATAGATGAGCCTAGACGTAATCACGCCACGTGTAGTCAGTGAGAAAGCAAAAGACACATATCCTATCATATCACTTTTAGGAGTTACTTAAAAATTGATACCAATGAAGATATTTCCACAGAGAAAGGCAATCACAGATTCATTAAAAAACTTATGATTCACCAAATAGAAAGGGATGAGGATTGCATACATTACCATATTGGGGTTAACAGAGATATACAAACCATGTGAAATATATAATCACCAAAGATGTACGGAAGACCAGGAGAAGACTACTCAACATTGTGTCATAACCTACATGGGATAAGGATGCAAGGAAGAAAAGATACACGTATATGTGTGAAAGACCCACATCTTGCACACCTAGAGCAAACAAACCAATGTAATCAAATCTGCTGGGATAAAAAATAAAAAGTAAATTACAAATATGAACAAGAAGTAATGAGACATAAACTTAAAGGGCTTTTTCCTGGCACATTCCATTCTAATTTACAACCTAGAACACCACTTCCATTAAGCCTCTGTTTCCCCAGTTACCAAATTTGGTAAAGAAGAAATGCTGCCACCTTGTGGCCGTGTCCTGCAAGAGCAGCTTTAAACTCACAGCTAATGGTTACTTAACATTCACAAGGACTCAGGGCTGTAAAGGACACCTGCCCTAAAAAATTGTGCTGAAGTAGGGAATGGACAAAAAAATTCAAAACAGGCAAATGTTTCAAGAGGAGAGTATGAAGAGTGATGTTTTACTCACGCTCTTTTTTAAAAAAAGGAAAATGGATAAAAGCTCAACCTCAGGGTGTGTTAGACCCATGCAATCTAATCTACAAAAAGTTTCAACTTACACCAGTCGACTGACCATCAGCAAAAAGTATACGAACAATAAATGCTGAAGGGGTTTTAGAGAACTGTGTACCCTCTACCTGCTGGTGAGACGTAAAGGGGTAACAGCCAATAATGAGAACAGAAAGGAGCTGTGTTTAAAAGTAAAAATGGAGGTACCATTCAATCCCCAGGCGCACCATTGGACCTCTCACCTGAGAAGACAAGAATCGAGAAGACACAGGCCGCAAAAGCTGCAGTGCAGCCTTATTCACAATAGCCAAGACAGTGAAGCAACCAAAATGTCCAACAACAGGTGAATGGATAAACAAGAAGTGGTCCATGTACACAATGGAATATTAGCCATGGAAAACAATGAACCATTGCTCTTTGAGGCACCACAAATGAGTCTGCAGATAATCATGAAAGATGAGGTACGTTGGAAAGCAAAAGACCTGTATTCTATGATATCACTTATAGGCGTTATCTAATAACTGACACAAATGAACATATTTCCACAGAGAAAGACACTCACAGATTTAGAAAACAAACTATGCTCATCTAAAACGAAAGGTGGGGGGAATGGATAAATTAAGATTACTGTTACTATATGTATACAAACACATATTATATACATGTCTCAAAAAAACCGACCATATAGCAAGGGAGGTCTGCGGAACCCTCTGTAACATTTTACATGGGAAGAGGATCTGTACTTGAATAGACATATATAGTGTACAAATGAACCAGATTGTGTACACCTAGGACAAAGAATATTCTAAGCTTTACACCAATTAAAAAAAAAATTAAAACGAAGAAGAAATAATGAGACATAAACTTATGGGGCTTTCTCCATGCACATTCCAATGTAATTTACAACCTAGGAACGCGACTTCCAGAAAGGCTCTGTTGCCCTAGTACCCAGATTTGGGAATGGAGAAATGCTGCCTGCTTCAGGTCACTTCCCACAACAGGAGCTTTAAAACCATTGCTAAAGGTCACTAAATATTCACAAAACTTGCAGTTCGGTAAATGACACCTGCTCTCTAAAAAAAGTCTGAGGTGGAAAATCGACCAAAAAATTCAAAAGAGGGCAACCTTCCAAGAAGACAATATCAAGAGTTATATTGTACTCCCAACTGTTTCCTTTTTTTAAGAGACAAGAAAACGGCGGTGAAAAATGATGAGTTTTACGAATTCTCAAAGCCATGCAAACCCAAATTACAAAACCCTATCAGCTCACAGCAGCCAGTAGGGCCATTAGCATAAATGCTGCAAACAATAAATGCTGAAGCGATTGTGGAGAAATGTGTACCCTCGATTCTAAGGGGGACGTGGTAAGTGCCACTAATGAAAACACAAAGAAGGTGCTTTGAAAAGGGAAACACGGTGCTACCAGTCAGTCAATCACAACCACTGCTGGGCCTATCACCTGAGAAAATGAGAATCAAAAAGTCACAGGCTGGCAATCCTGCACTCCAGCAATATTTACCATAGCCAACACTTGGAAGCAATGAAAATGTCCATCAACCGAGGAATGCACAAAGTAGAAGTGGTCCACGTACACAGTGGAAAATTACTCCAATAAAAAATAAAAATTAAATTTAAAAATCCAACAAAAGTAAGGAGACATCAGCTTGTGTGGGTTTGTCCGGGCACACTCCACTCTAATGTATAACCGAGAAACACCACAGGCCGCAAGGTCTTTTCCCTAGTTACCAGGGTGGGGAACATAGAAAGGCTGCCGCCCTCTGGCAGTTACCTGCAAAAGCAGCTTTAAAGCCTGTGCTAATGGTCATTTCATAGGAACAAGTACTGCAGAACTGTAAGTGAAACCTGCCCTCAAAATGTCTCGAGGGAGGTAATGGCCAAAACATTTCAAAATGTGACACATACTTTAAGAGAACACTTTGAAGAACTAAGGGGTAATCACAGCTTGAAAAATAAAAAGGACATGCCTTCAAGCTCAATTTCAATGGACTATGAGGCACATGCGAATACAGCCACAAAGAGGTATCAGCTCACACTTGTCAGAATAACCATCAGCAAGAAAACTACAAACAATAAATGCTGAAGCTGTTGTGGAGAAATGCATACCCTCAACTTCAAGGGAGACGTAAGTTGGAAAGGGCCACGAACTAGAACAGAATGGGGGTGCCGTAAAAACGTAAACATTGAGCTACCATATGATCCAGCAGGCCCACTCTTCCACCTATAATCTAAGAAGAGAGAATTGGAAAGACACAGGCAGGCAAATCTGCATTGCACTGTATTACAATAGCCAAGATTTGGAAGTAACCAAAAAGACCACCAAGAGATGGGTGGACAAAGAAGTACTCCTCCATGTACAGATGGAATATTCGCTAGTGTAAAAAATGAACCAATGCCAATTGCAGCGCCATAGATGAGCCTAGACGTAATCACGCCACGTGTAGTCAGTGAGAAAGCAAAAGACACATATCCTATCATATCACTTTTAGGAGTTACTTAAAAATTGATACCAATGAAGATATTTCCACAGAGAAAGGCAATCACAGATTCATTAAAAAACTTATGATTCACCAAATAGAAAGGGATGAGGATTGCATACATTACCATATTGGGGTTAACAGAGATATACAAACCATGTGAAATATATAATCACCAAAGATGTACGGAAGACCAGGAGAAGACTACTCAACATTGTGTCATAACCTACATGGGATAAGGATGCAAGGAAGAAAAGATACACGTATATGTGTGAAAGACCCACATCTTGCACACCTAGAGCAAACAAACCAATGTAATCAAATCTGCTGGGATAAAAAATAAAAAGTAAATTACAAATATGAACAAGAAGTAATGAGACATAAACTTAAAGGGCTTTTTCCTGGCACATTCCATTCTAATTTACAACCTAGAACACCACTTCCATTAAGCCTCTGTTTCCCCAGTTACCAAATTTGGTAAAGAAGAAATGCTGCCACCTTGTGGCCGTGTCCTGCAAGAGCAGCTTTAAACTCACAGCTAATGGTTACTTAACATTCACAAGGACTCAGGGCTGTAAAGGACACCTGCCCTAAAAAATTGTGCTGAAGTAGGGAATGGACAAAAAAATTCAAAACAGGCAAATGTTTCAAGAGGAGAGTATGAAGAGTTATGTTTTACTCACGCTCTTTTTTAAAAAAAGGAAAATGGATAAAAGCTCAACCTCAGGGTGTGTTAGACCCATGCAATCTAATCTACAAAAAGTTTCAACTTACACCAGTCGACTGACCATCAGCAAAAAGTATACGAACAATAAATGCTGAAGGGGTTTTAGAGAACTGTGTACCCTCTACCTGCTGGTGAGACGTAAAGGGGTAACAGCCAATAATGAGAACAGAAAGGAGCTGTGTTTAAAAGTAAAAATGGAGGTACCATTCAATCCCCAGGCGCACCATTGGACCTCTCACCTGAGAAGACAAGAATCGAGAAGACACAGGCCGCAAAAGCTGCAGTGCAGCCTTATTCACAAGAGCCAAGACAGTGAAGCAACCAAAATGTCCAACAACAGGTGAATGGATAAAGAAGAAGTGGTCCATGTACACAATGGAATATTAGCCATGGAAAACAATGAACCATTGCTCTTTGAGGCACCACAAATGAGTCTGCAGATAATCATGAAAGATGAGGTAAGTTGGAAAGCAAAGACCTGTATTCTATGATATCACTTATAGGCGTTATCTAATAACTGACACAAATGAACATATTTCCACAGAGAAAGACACTCACAGATTTAGAAAACAAACTATGCTCATCTAAAACGAAAGGTGGGGGGAATGGATAAATTAAGATTACTGTTACTATATGTATACAAACACATATATACATATCTCAAAAAGACCGACCATATAGCAAGGGAGGTCTGCGGCACCCTCTGTAACATTTTACATGGGAAGAGGATCTGTACTTGAATAGACATATATAATGTACAAATGAACCAGATTGTGTACACCTAGGACAAACAATATTCTAAGCTTTACCCCAATTAAAAAAAAAATTAAAACCAAGAACAAATAATGAGACATAAACTTATGGGGCTTTCTCCATGCACATTCCAATGTAATTTACAACCTAGGAACACGACTTCCAGAAAGGCTCTGCTGCCCTAGTACCCAGATTTGGGAATGGAGAAATGCTGCCTACTTCAGGTCACTTCCCACAACAGGAGCTTTAAAACCATTGCTAAAGGTCATTAAATATTCACAAAACTTGCAGTTCGGTAAATGACACCTGCTCTCTAAAAAAAGTCTGAGGTGGAAAATCGACCAAAAAATTCAAAAGAGGGCAACCATCCAAGAAGACAATATCAAGAGTTATATTGTACTCCCAACTGTTTCCTTTTTTTAAGAGAAAAAAAAACGGCGGTGAAAAATGATGAGTTTTACGAATTCTCAAAGCCATGCAAACCCAAATTACAAAACCCTATCAGCTCACAGCAGCCAGTAGGGCCATTAGCATAAATGCTGCAAACAATAAATGCTGAAGCGATTGTGGAGAAATGTGTACCCTCGATTCTAAGGGGGACGTGGTAAGTGCCACTAATGAAAACACAAAGAAGGTGCTTTGAAAAGGGAAACACGGTGCTACCAGTCAGTCAATCAAAACCACTGCTGGGCCTATCACCTGAGAAAATGAGAATCAAAAAGTCACAGGCTGGCAATCCTGCACTCCAACAATATTTACCATAGCCAACACTTGGAAGCAATGAAAATGTCCATCAACCGAGGAATGCACAAAGTAGAAGTGGTCCACGTACACAGTGGAAAATTACTCCAATAAAAAATAAAAATTAAAATTAAAAATCCAACAAAAGTAAGGAGACATCAGCTTGTGTGGGTTTGTCCGGGCACACAACACTCTAATTTATAACCGAGAAACACCACAGGCCGCAAGGGCTTTTCCCTAGTTACCAGGGTGGGGAACATAGAAAGATGCCACCCTCTGGCAGTTACCTGCAAAAGCAGCTTTAAAGCCTGTGCTAATGGTCATTTCATAGGAACAAGTACTGCAGAACTGTAAGTGAAACCTGCCCTCAAAATGTCTCGAGGGAGGTAATGGCCAAAACATTTCAAAATGTGACACATACTTTAAGAGAACACTTTGAAGAACTAAGGGGTAATCACAGCTTGAAAAATAAAAAGGACATGCCTTCAAGCTCAATTTCAATGGACTATGAGGCACAGGCGAATACAGCCACAAAGAGGTATCAGCTCACACTTGTCAGAATAACCATCAGCAAGAAAACTACAAACAATAAATGCTGAAGGTGTTGTGGAGAAATGCATACCCTCAACTTCAAGGGAGACGTAAGTTGGAAAGGGCCACGAACTAGAACAGAATGGAAGTGCCTTAAAAAGGTAAACATTGAGCTACCATATGATCCAGCAGGCTCACTCCTCCACCTATAATCGAAGAAGAGAGAATTGGAAAGATACACTCAGGCAAATCTGCATTGCACTGTATTACAATAGCCAAGATTTGGAAGTAACCAAAAAGACCACCAACAGATGGGTGGACAAAGAAGAACTCCTCCATGTACAGATGGAATATTCGGTAGTGTAAAAAATGAACCAATGCCATTTTCAGCGCCATAGATGAGCCTAGACGTAATCACGCCACGTGCAGTCAGTGAGAAAGCAAAAGACACATATCCTATCATATCACTTTTAGGAGTTACTTAAAAATTGATCACAATGAAGATATTTCCACAGAGAAAGGCAATCACAGATTCATTAAAAAACTTATGGTTCACCAAATAAAAAGGGATGAGGATTGGATACATTACCATATTGGGGTTAACAGAGATATACAAACCATGTGAAATATATAATCACCAAAGACGTACGGAAGACCAGGAGAAGACTACTCAACATTGTGTCATAACCTACATGGGATAAGGATGCGAGGAAGAAAAGATACACGTATATGTGTGAAAGACCCACATCTTGCACACCTAGAGCAAACAAACCAATGTAATCAAATCTGCTGGGATAAAAAATAAAAAGTAAATTACAAATATGAACAAGAAGTAATGAGACATAAACTTAAAGGGCTTTTTCCTGGCACATTCCATTCTAATTTACAACCTAGAACACCACTTCCATTAAGCCTCTGTTTCCCCAGTTACCAAATTTGGTAAAGAAGAAATGCTGCCACCCTGTGGCCGTGTCCTGCAAGAGCAGCTTTAAACTCACAGCTAATGGTTACTTAACATTCACAAGGACTCAGGGCTGTAAAGGACACCTGCCCTAAAAAATTGTGCTGAAGTAGGGAATGGACAAAAAAATTCAAAACAGGCAAATGTTTCAAAAAGAGAGTATGAAGAGTTACGTTTTACTCACGCTCTTTTAAAAAAAAAGGAAAATGGATAAAAGCTCAACCTCAGGGTGTGTTAGACCCATGCAATCTAATCTACAAAAAGTTTCAGCTTACACCAGTCGACTGACCATCAGCAAAAAGTATACGAACAATAAATGCTGAAGGGGTTTTAGAGAACTGTGTACCCTCTACCTGCTGGTGAGACGTAAAGCGGTAACAGCCAATAATGAGAACAGAAAGGAGCTGTGTTTAAAAGTAAAAATGGAGGTACCATTCAATCCCCAGGCGCACCATTGGACCTCTCACCTGAGAAGACAAGAATCGAGAAGACACAGGCCGCAAAAGCTGCAGTGCAGCCTTATTCACAATAGCCAAGACAGTGAAGCAACCAAAATGTCCAGCAACAGGTGAATGGATAAAGAAGAAGTGGTCCATGTACACAATGGAATATTAGCCATGGAAAACAATGAACCATTGCTCTTTGAGGCACCACAAATGAGTCTGCAGATAATCATGAAAGATGAGGTAAGTTGGAAAGCAAAGACCTGTATTCTATGATATCACTTATAGGCGTTATCTAATAACTGACACAAATGAACATATTTCCACAGAGAAAGACACTCACAGATTTAGAAAACAAACTATGCTCATCTAAAACGAAAGGTGGGGGGAATGGATAAATTAAGATTACTGTTACTATATGTATACAAACACATATTATATACATATCTCAAAAAGACCGACCATATAGCAAGGGAGGTCTGCGGAACCCTCTGTAACATTTTACATGGGAAGAGGATCTGTACTTGAATAGACATATATAATGTACAAATGAACCAGATTGTGTACACCTAGGACAAACAATATTCTAAGCTTTACCCCAATTAAAAAAAAAATTAAAACCAAGAAGAAATAATGAGACATAAACTTATGGGGCTTTCTCCATGCACATTCCAATGTAATTTACAACCCAGGAACACGACTTCCAGAAAGGCTCTGTTGCCCTAGTACCCAGATTTGGGAATGGAGAAATGCTGCCTGCTTCAGGTCACTTCCCACAACAGGAGCTTTAAAACCATTGCTAAAGGTCATTAAATATTCACAAAACTTGCAGTTCGGTAAATGACACCTGCTCTCTAAAAAAAGTCTGAGGTGGAAAATCGACCAAAAAATTCAAAAGAGGGCAACCATCCAAGAAGACAATATCAAGAGTTATATTGTACTCCCAACTGTTTCCTTTTTTTAACAGAAAAAAAAACGGCGGTGAAAAATGATGAGTTTTACGAATTCTCAAAGCCATGCAAACCCAAATTACAAAACCCTATCAGCTCACAGCAGCCAGTAGGGCCATTAGCATAAATGCTGGAAACAATAAATGCTGAAGCGATTGTGGAGAAATGTGTACCCTCGATTCTAAGGGGGACGTGGTAAGTGCCACTAATGAAAACACAAAGAAGGTGCTTTGAAAAGGGAAACACGGTGCTACCAGTCAGTCAATCAAAACCACTGCTGGGCCTATCACCTGAGAAAATGAGAATCAAAAAGTCACAGGCTGGCAATCCTGCACTCCAACAATATTTACCATAGCCAACACTTGGAAGCAATGAAAATGTCCATCAACCGAGGAATGCACAAAGTAGAAGTGGTCCACGTACACAGTGGAAAATTACTCCAATAAAAAACAAAAATTAAAATTAAAAATCCAACAAAAGTAAGGAGACATCAGCTTGTGTGGGTTTGTCCGGGCACACAACACTCTAATTTATAACCGAGAAACACCACAGGCCGCAAGGGCTTTTCCCTAGTTACCAGGGTGGGGAACATAGAAAGATGCCACCCTCTGGCAGTTACCTGCAAAAGCAGCTTTAAAGCCTGTGCTAATGGTCATTTCATAGGAACAAGTACTGCAGAACTGTAAGTGAAACCTGCCCTCAAAATGTCTCGAGGGAGGTAATGGCCAAAACATTTCAAAATGGGACACATACTTTAAGAGAACACTTTGAAGAACTAAGGGGTAATCACAGCTTGAAAAGTAAAAAGGACATGCCTTCAAGCTCAATTTCAATGGACTATGAGGCACAGGCGAATACAGCCACAAAGAGGTATCAGCTCACACTTGTCAGAATAACCATCAGCAAGAAAACTACAAACAATAAATGCTGAAGGTGTTGTGGAGAAATGCATACCCTCAACTTCAAGGGAGACGTAAGTTGGAAAGGGCCACGAACTAGAACAGAATGGAAGTGCCTTAAAAAGGTAAACATTGAGCTACCATATGATCCAGCAGGCCCACTCTTCCACCTATAATCTAAGAAGAGAGAATTGGAAAGACACAGGCAGGCAAATCTGCATTGCACTGTATTACAATAGCCAAGATTTGGAAGTAACCAAAAAGACCACCAACAGATGGGTGGACAAAGAAGTACTCCTCCATGTACAGATGGAATATTCGCTAGTGTAAAAAATGAACCAATGCCATTTGCAGCGCCATAGATGAGCCTAGACGTAATCACGCCACGTGTAGTCAGTGAGAAAGCAAAAGACACATATCCTATCATATCACTTTTAGGAGTTACTTAAAAATTGATACCAATGAAGATATTTCCACAGAGAAAGGCAATCACAGATTCATTAAAAAACTTATGATTCACCAAAGAGAAAGGGATGAGGATTGCATACATTACCATATTGGGGTTAACAGAGATATACAAACCATGTGAAATATATAATCACCAAAGATGTACGGAAGACCAGGAGAAGACTACTCAACATTGTGTCATAACCTACATGGGAAAAGGATGCGAGGAAGAAAAGATACATGTATATGTGTGAAAGACCCACATCGTGCACACCTAGAGCAAAAAAACCAATGTAATCAAATCTGCTGGGATAAAAAATAAAAAGTAAATTACAAATATGAACAAGAAGTAATGAGACATAAACTTAAAGGGCTTTTTCCTGGCACATTCCATTCTAATTTACAACCTAGAACACCACTTCCATTAAGCCTCTGTTTCCCCAGTTACCAAATTTGGTAAAGAAGAAATGCTGTCACCTTGTGGCCGTGTCCTGCAAGAGCAGCTTTAAACTCACAGCTAATGGTTACTTAACATTCACAAGGACTCAGGGCTGTAAAGGACACCTGCCCTAAAAAATTGTGCTGAAGTAGGGAATGGACAAAAAAATTCAAAACAGGCAAATGTTTCAAGAGGAGAGTGTGAAGAGTTATGTTTTACTCACGCTCTTTTTAAAAAAAAGGAAAATGGATAAAAGCTCAACCTCAGGGTGTGTTAGACCCATGCAATCTAATCTACAAAAAGTTTCAACTTACACCAGTCGACTGACCATCAGCAAAAAGTATACGAACAATAAATGCTGAAGGGGTTTTAGAGAACTGTGTACCCTCTACCTGCTGGTGAGACGTAAAGGGGTAACAGCCAATAAAGAGAACAGAAAGGAGCTGTGTTTAAAAGTAAAAATGGAGGTACCATTCAATCCCCAGGCGCACCATTGGACCTCTCACCCGAGAAGACAAGAATCGAGAAGACACAGGCCGCAAAAGCTGCAGTGCAGCCTTATTCACAATAGCCAAGACAGTGAAGCAACCAAAATGTCCAACAACAGGTGAATGGATAAAGAAGAAGTGGTCCATGTACACAATGGAATATTAGCCATGGAAAACAATCAACCATTGCTCTTTGAGGCACCACAAATGAGTCTGCAGATAATCATGAAAGATGAGGTAAGTTGGAAAGCAAAAACCTGTATTCTATGATATCACTTATAGGCGTTATCTAATAACTGACACAAATGAACATATTTCCACAGAGAAAGACACTCACAGATTTAGAAAACAAACTATGCTCATCTAAAACGAAAGGTGGGGGAAATGGATACCTTAAGATTACTGTTACTATATGTATACAAACACATATTATATACATATCTCAAAAAAACCGACCATATAGCAAGGGAGGTTTGCGGAACCCTCTGTAACATTTTACATGGGAAGAGGATCTGTACTTGAATAGACATATATAATGTACAAATGAACCAGATTGTGTACACCTAGGACAAACAATATTCTAAGCTTTACCCCAATCAAAAAAAAAAAATTAAAACCAAGAAGAAATAATGAGACATAAACTTATGGGGCTTTCTCCATGCACATTCCAATGTAATTTACAACCTAGGAACACGACTTCCAGAAAGGCTCTGCTGCCCTAGTACCCAGATTTGGGAATGGAGAAATGCTGCCTGCTTCAGGTCACTTCCCACAACAGGAGCTTTAAAACCATTGCTAAAGGTCACTAAATATTCACAAAACTTGCAGTTCGGTAAATGACACCTGCTCTCTAAAAAAAGTCTGAGGTGGAAAATCGACCAAAAAATTCAAAAGAGGGCAACCTTCCAAAAAGACAATATCAAGAGTTATATTGTACTCCCAACTGTTTCCTTTTTGTAACAGAAAAGAAAACGGCGGTGAAACATGATGAGTTTTACGAATTCTCAAAGCCATGCAAACCCAAATTACAAAACCCTATCAGCTCACAGCAGCCAGTAGGGCCATTAGCATAAATGCTGCAAACAATAAATGCTGAAGCGATTGTGGAGAAATGTGTACCCTCGATTCTAAGGGGGACGTGGTAAGTGCCACTAATGAAAACACAAAGAAGGTGCTTTGAAAAGGGAAACACGGTGCTACCAGTCAGTCAATCAAAACCACTGCTGGGCCTATCACCTGAGAAAATGAGAATCAAAAAGTCACAGGCTGGCAATCCTGCACTCCAACAATATTTACCATAGCCAACACTTGGAAGCAATGAAAATGTCCATCAACCGAGGAATGCACAAAGTAGAAGTGGTCCACGTACACAGTGGAAAATTACTCCAATAAAAAATAAAAATTAAAATTAAAAATCCAACAAAAGTAAGGAGACATCAGTTTGTGTGGGTTTGTCCGGGCACACTCCACTCTAATTTATAACCGAGAAACACCACAGGCCGCAAGGGCTTTTCCCTAGTTACCAGGGTGGGGAACAGAGAAAGGCTGCCGCCCTCTGGCAGTTACCTGCAAAAGCAGCTTTAAAGCCTGTGCTAATGGTCATTTCATAGGAACAAGTACTGCAGAACTGTAAATGAAACCTGCCCTCAAAATGTCTCGAGGGAGGTAATGGCCAAAACATTTCAAAATGTGACACATACTTTAAGAGAACACTTTGAAGAACTAAGGGGTAATCACAGCTTGAAAAATAAAAATGACATGCCTTCAAGCTCAATTTCAGTGGACTATGAGGCACATGCGAATTCAGCCACAAAGAGGTATCAGCTCACACTTGTCAGAATAACCATCAGCAAGAAAACTACAAACAATAAATGCTGAAGGTGTTGTGGAGAAATGCATACCCTCAACTTCAAGGGGGACGTAAGTTGGAAAGGGCCACGAACTAGAACAGAATGGGGGTGCCGTAAAAACTTAAACATTGAGCTACCATATGATCCAGCAGGCCCACTCTTCCACCTATAATCTAAGAAGAGAGAATTGGAAAGACACAGGCAGGCAAATCTGCATTGCACTGTATTACAATAGCCAAGATTTGGAAGTAACCAAAAAGACCACCAACAGATGGGTGGACAAAGAAGTACTCCTCCATGTACAGATGGAATATTCGCTAGTGTAAAAAATGAACCAATGCCATTTGCAGCGCCATAGATGAGCCTAGACGTAATCACGCCCCGTGTAGTCAGTGAGAAAGCAAAAGACACATATCCTATCATATCACTTTTAGGAGTTACTTAAAAATTGATACCAATGAAGATATTTCCACAGAGAAAGGCAATCACAGATTCATTAAAAAACTTATGATTCACCAAAGAGAAAGGGATGAGGATTGCATACATTACCATATTGGGGTTAACAGAGATATACAAACCATGTGAAATATATAATCACCAAAGATGTACGGAAGACCAGGAGAAGACTACTCAACATTGTGTCATAACCTACATGGGAAAAGGATGCGAGGAAGAAAAGATACATGTATATGTGTGAAAGACCCACATCGTGCACACCTAGAGCAAAAAAACCAATGTAATCAAGTCTGCTGGGATAAAAAATAAAAAGTAAATTACAAATATGAACAAGAAGTAATGAGACATAAACTTAAAGGGCTTTTTCCTGGCACATTCCATTCTAATTTACAACCTAGAACACCACTTCCATTAAGCCTCTGTTTCCCCAGTTACCAAATTTGGTAAAGAAGAAATGCTGTCACCTTGTGGCCGTGTCCTGCAAGAGCAGCTTTAAACTCACAGCTAATGGTTACTTAACATTCACAAGGACTCAGGGCTGTAAAGGACACCTGCCCTAAAAAATTGTGCTGAAGTAGGGAATGGACAAAAAAATTCAAAACAGGCAAATGTTTCAAGAGGAGAGTATGAAGAGTTATGTTTTACTCACGCTCTTTTTAAAAAAAAGGAAAATGGATAAAAGCTCAACCTCAGGGTGTGTTAGACCCATGCAATCTAATCTACAAAAAGTTTCAACTTACACCAGTCGACTGACCATCAGCAAAAAGTATACGAACAATAAATGCTGAAGGGGTTTTAGAGAACTGTGTACCCTCTACCTGCTGGTGAGACGTAAAGGGGTAACAGCCAATAATGAGAACAGAAAGGAGCTGTGTTTAAAAGTAAAAATGGAGGTACCATTCAATCCCCAGGCGCACCATTGGACCTCTCACCCGAGAAGACAAGAATCGAGAAGACACAGGCCGCAAAAGCTGCAGTGCAGCCTTATTCACAATAGCCAAGACAGTGAAGCAACCAAAATGTCCAACAACAGGTGAATGGATAAAGAAGAAGTGGTCCATGTACACAATGGAATATTAGCCATGGAAAACAATCAACCATTGCTCTTTGAGGCACCACAAATGAGTCTGCAGATAATCATGAAAGATGAGGTAAGTTGGAAAGCAAAAACCTGTATTCTATGATATCACTTATAGGCGTTATCTAATAACTGACACAAATGAACATATTTCCACAGAGAAAGACACTCACAGATTTAGAAAACAAACTATGCTCATCTAAAACGAAAGGTGGGGGAAATGGATACCTTAAGATTACTGTTACTATATGTATACAAACACATATTATATACATATCTCAAAAAAACCGACCATATAGCAAGGGAGGTTTGCGGAACCCTCTGTAACATTTTACATGGGAAGAGGATCTGTACTTGAATAGACATATATAATGTACAAATGAACCAGATTGTGTACACCTAGGACAAACAATATTCTAAGCTTTACCCCAATCAAAAAAAAAAAAATTAAAACCAAGAAGAAATAATGAGACATAAACTTATGGGGCTTTCTCCATGCACATTCCAATGTAATTTACAACCTAGGAACACGACTTCCAGAAAGGCTCTGCTGCCCTAGTACCCAGATTTGGGAATGGAGAAATGCTGCCTGCTTCAGGTCACTTCCCACAACAGGAGCTTTAAAACCATTGCTAAAGGTCACTAAATATTCACAAAACTTGCAGTTCGGTAAATGACACCTGCTCTCTAAAAAAAGTCTGAGGTGGAAAATCGACCAAAAAATTCAAAAGAGGGCAACCTTCCAAAAAGACAATATCAAGAGTTATATTGTACTCCCAACTGTTTCCTTTTTTTAACAGAAAAGAAAACGGCGGTGAAACATGATGAGTTTTACGAATTCTCAAAGCCATGCAAACCCAAATTACAAAACCCTATCAGCTCACAGCAGCCAGTAGGGCCATTAGCATAAATGCTGCAAACAATAAATGCTGAAGCGATTGTGGAGAAATGTGTACCCTCGATTCTAAGGGGGACGTGGTAAGTGCCACTAATGAAAACACAAAGAAGGTGCTTTGAAAAGGGAAACACGGTGCTACCAGTCAGTCAATCAAAACCACTGCTGGGCCTATCACCTGAGAAAATGAGAATCAAAAAGTCACAGGCTGGCAATCCTGCACTCCAACAATATTTACCATAGCCAACACTTGGAAGCAATGAAAATGTCCATCAACCGAGGAATGCACAAAGTAGAAGTGGTCCACGTACACAGTGGAAAATTACTCCAATAAAAAATAAAAATTAAAATTAAAAATCCAACAAAAGTAAGGAGACATCAGCTTGTGTGGGTTTGTCCGGGCACACAACACTCTAATTTATAACCGAGAAACACCACAGGCCGCAAGGGCTTTTCCCTAGTTACCAGGGTGGGGAACATAGAAAGATGCCACCCTCTGGCAGTTACCTGCAAAAGCAGCTTTAAAGCCTGTGCTAATGGTCATTTCATAGGAACAAGTACTGCAGAACTGTAAGTGAAACCTGCCCTCAAAATGTCTCGAGGGAGGTAATGGCCAAAACATTTCAAAATGTGACACATACTTTAAGAGAACACTTTGAAGAACTAAGGGGTAATCACAGCTTGAAAAATAAAAATGACATGCCTTCAAGCTCAATTTCAGTGGACTATGAGGCACATGCGAATTCAGCCACAAAGAGGTATCAGCTCACACTTGTCAGAATAACCATCAGCAAGAAAAGTACAAACAATAAATGCTGAAGGTGTTGTGGAGAAATGCATACCCTCAACTTCAAGGGGGACGTAAGTTGGAAAGGGCCACGAACTAGAACAGAATGGGGGTGCCGTAAAAACGTAAACATTGAGCTACCATATGATCCAGCAGGCCCACTCTTCCACCTATAATCTAAGAAGAGAGAATTGGAAAGACACAGGCAGGCAAATCTGCATTGCACTGTATTACAATAGCCAAGATTTGGAAGTAACCAAAAAGACCACCAACAGATGGGTGGACAAAGAAGTACTCCTCCATGTACAGATGGAATATTCGCTAGTGTAAAAAATGAACCAATGCCATTTGCAGCGCCATAGATGAGCCTAGACGTAATCACGCCACGTGTAGTCAGTGAGAAAGCAAAAGACACATATCCTATCATATCACTTTTAGGAGTTACTTAAAAATTGATACCAATGAAGATATTTCCACAGAGAAAGGCAATCACAGATTCATTAAAAAACTTATGATTCACCAAAGAGAAAGGGATGAGGATTGCATACATTACCATATTGGGGTTAACAGAGATATACAAACCATGTGAAATATATAATCACCAAAGATGTACGGAAGACCAGGAGAAGACTACTCAACATTGTGTCATAACCTACATGGGAAAAGGATGCGAGGAAGAAAAGATACATGTATATGTGTGAAAGACCCACATCGTGCACACCTAGAGCAAAAAAACCAATGTAATCAAGTCTGCTGGGATAAAAAATAAAAAGTAAATTACAAATATGAACAAGAAGTAATGAGACATAAACTTAAAGGGCTTTTTCCTGGCACATTCCATTCTAATTTACAACCTAGAACAGCACTTCCATTAAGCCTCTGTTTCCCCAGTTACCAAATTTGGTAAAGAAGAAATGCTGTCACCTTGTGGCCGTGTCCTGCAAGAGCAGCTTTAAACTCACAGCTAATGGTTACTTAACATTCACAAGGACTCAGGGCTGTAAAGGACACCTGCCCTAAAAAATCGTGCTGAAGTAGGGAATGGACAAAAAAATTCAAAACAGGCAAATGTTTCAAGAGGAGAGTATGAAGAGTTATGTTTTACTCACGCTCTTTTTAAAAAAAAGGAAAATGGATAAAAGCTCAACCTCAGGGTGTGTTAGACCCATGCAATCTAATCTACAAAAAGTTTCAACTTACACCAGTCGACTGACCATCAGCAAAAAGTATACGAACAATAAATGCTGAAGGGGTTTTAGAGAACTGTGTACCCTCTACCTGCTGGTGAGACGTAAAGGGGTAACAGCCAATAATGAGAACAGAAAGGAGCTGTGTTTAAAAGTAAAAATGGAGGTACCATTCAATCCCCAGGCGCACCATTGGACCTCTCACCCGAGAAGACAAGAATCGAGAAGACACAGGCCGCAAAAGCTGCAGTGCAGCCTTATTCACAATAGCCAAGACAGTGAAGCAACCAAAATGTCCAACAACAGGTGAATGGATAAAGAAGAAGTGGTCCATGTACACAATGGAATATTAGCCATGGAAAACAATGAACCATTGCTCTTTGAGGCACCACAAATGAGTCTGCAGATAATCATGAAAGATGAGGTAAGTTGGAAAGCAAAAACCTGTATTCTATGATATCACTTATAGGCGTTATCTAATAACTGACACAAATGAACATATTTCCACAGAGAAAGACACTCACAGATTTAGAAAACAAACTATGCTCATCTAAAACGAAAGGTGGGGGAAATGGATACCTTAAGATTACTGTTACTATATGTATACAAACACATATTATATACATATCTCAAAAAAACCGACCATATAGCAAGGGAGGTTTGCGGAACCCTCTGTAACATTTTACATGGGAAGAGGATCTGTACTTGAATAGACATATATAATGTACAAATGAACCAGATTGTGTACACCTAGGACAAACAATATTCTAAGCTTTACCCCAATCAAAAAAAAAAAAATTAAAACCAAGAAGAAATAATGAGACATAAACTTATGGGGCTTTCTCCATGCACATTCCAATGTAATTTACAACCTAGGAACACGACTTCCAGAAAGGCTCTGCTGCCCTAGTACCCAGATTTGGGAATGGAGAAATGCTGCCTGCTTCAGGTCACTTCCCACAACAGGAGCTTTAAAACCATTGCTAAAGGTCACTAAATATTCACAAAACTTGCAGTTCGGTAAATGACACCTGCTCTCTAAAAAAAGTCTGAGGTGGAAAATCGACCAAAAAATTCAAAAGAGGGCAACCTTCCAAAAAGACAATATCAAGAGTTATATTGTACTCCCAACTGTTTCCTTTTTTTAACAGAAAAGAAAACGGCGGTGAAACATGATGAGTTTTACGAATTCTCAAAGCCATGCAAACCCAAATTACAAAACCCTATCAGCTCACAGCAGCCAGTAGGGCCATTAGCATAAATGCTGCAAACAATAAATGCTGAAGCGATTGTGGAGAAATGTGTACCCTCGATTCTAAGGGGGACGTGGTAAGTGCCACTAATGAAAACACAAAGAAGGTGCTTTGAAAAGGGAAACACGGTGCTACCAGTCAGTCAATCAAAACCACTGCTGGGCCTATCACCTGAGAAAATGAGAATCAAAAAGTCACAGGCTGGCAATCCTGCACTCCAACAATATTTACCATAGCCAACACTTGGAAGCAATGAAAATGTCCATCAACCGAGGAATGCACAAAGTAGAAGTGGTCCACGTACACAGTGGAAAATTACTCCAATAAAAAATAAAAATTAAAATTAAAAATCCAACAAAAGTAAGGAGACATCAGTTTGTGTGGGTTTGTCCGGGCACACTCCACTCTAATTTATAACCGAGAAACACCACAGGCCGCAAGGGCTTTTCCCTAGTTACCAGGGTGGGGAACAGAGAAAGGCTGCCGCCCTCTGGCAGTTACCTGCAAAAGCAGCTTTAAAGCCTGGGCTAATGGTCATTTCATAGGAACAAGTACTGCAGAACTGTAAATGAAACCTGCCCTCAAAATGTCTCGAGGGAGGTAATGGCCAAAACATTTCAAAATGTGACACATACTTTAAGAGAACACTTTGAAGAACTAAGGGGTAATCACAGCTTGAAAAATAAAAATGACATGCCTTCAAGCTCAATTTCAGTGGACTATGAGGCACATGCGAATTCAGCCACAAAGAGGTATCAGCTCACACTTGTCAGAATAACCATCAGCAAGAAAACTACAAACAATAAATGCTGAAGGTGTTGTGGAGAAATGCATACCCTCAACTTCAAGGGGGACGTAAGTTGGAAAGGGCCACGAACTAGAACAGAATGGGGGTGCCGTAAAAACGTAAACATTGAGCTACCATATGATCCAGCAGGCCCACTCTTCCACCTATAATCTAAGAAGAGAGAATTGGAAAGACACAGGCAGGCAAATCTGCATTGCACTGTATTACAATAGCCAAGATTTGGAAGTAACCAAAAAGACCACCAACAGATGGGTGGACAAAGAAGTACTCCTCCATGTACAGATGGAATATTCGCTAGTGTAAAAAATGAACCAATGCCATTTGCAGCGCCATAGATGAGCCTAGACGTAATCACGCCACGTGTAGTCAGTGAGAAAGCAAAAGACACATATCCTATCATATCACTTTTAGGAGTTACTTAAAAATTGATACCAATGAAGATATTTCCACAGAGAAAGGCAATCACAGATTCATTAAAAAACTTATGATTCACCAAAGAGAAAGGGATGAGGATTGCATACATTACCATATTGGGGTTAACAGAGATATACAAACCATGTGAAATATATAATCACCAAAGATGTACGGAAGACCAGGAGAAGACTACTCAACATTGTGTCATAACCTACATGGGAAAAGGATGCGAGGAAGAAAAGATACATGTATATGTGTGAAAGAGCCACATCGTGCACACCTAGAGCAAAAAAACCAATGTAATCAAATCTGCTGGGATAAAAAATAAAAAGTAAATTACAAATATGAACAAGAAGTAATGAGACATAAACTTAAAGGGCTTTTTCCTGGCACATTCCATTCTAATTTACAACCTAGAACACCACTTCCATTAAGCCTCTGTTTCCCCAGTTACCAAATTTGGTAAAGAAGAAATGCTGTCACCTTGTGGCCGTGTCCTGCAAGAGCAGCTTTAAACTCACAGCTAATGGTTACTTAACATTCACAAGGACTCAGGGCTGTAAAGGACACCTGCCCTAAAAAATTGTGCTGAAGTAGGGAATGGACAAAAAAATTCAAAACAGGCAAATGTTTCAAGAGGAGAGTGTGAAGAGTTATGTTTTACTCACGCTCTTTTTAAAAAAAAGGAAAATGGATAAAAGCTCAACCTCAGGGTGTGTTAGACCCATGCAATCTAATCTACAAAAAGTTTCAACTTACACCAGTCGACTGACCATCAGCAAAAAGTATACGAACAATAAATGCTGAAGGGGTTTTAGAGAACTGTGTACCCTCTACCTGCTGGTGAGACGTAAAGGGGTAACAGCCAATAATGAGAACAGAAAGGAGCTGTGTTTAAAAGTAAAAATGGAGGTACCATTCAATCCCCAGGCGCACCATTGGACCTCTCACCCGAGAAGACAAGAATCGAGAAGACACAGGCCGCAAAAGCTGCAGTGCAGCCTTATTCACAATAGCCAAGACAGTGAAGCAACCAAAATGTCCAACAACAGGTGAATGGATAAAGAAGAAGTGGTCCATGTACACAATGGAATATTAGCCATGGAAAACAATCAACCATTGCTCTTTGAGGCACCACAAATGAGTCTGCAGATAATCATGAAAGATGAGGTAAGTTGGAAAGCAAAAACCTGTATTCTATGATATCACTTATAGGCGTTATCTAATAACTGACACAAATGAACATATTTCCACAGAGAAAGACACTCACAGATTTAGAAAACAAACTATGCTCATCTAAAACGAAAGGTGGGGGAAATGGATACCTTAAGATTACTGTTACTATATGTATACAAACACATATTATATACATATCTCAAAAAAACCGACCATATAGCAAGGGAGGTTTGCGGAACCCTCTGTAACATTTTACATGGGAAGAGGATCTGTACTTGAATAGACATATATAATGTACAAATGAACCAGATTGTGTACACCTAGGACAAACAATATTCTAAGCTTTACCCCAATCAAAAAAAAAAATTAAAACCAAGAAGAAATAATGAGACATAAACTTATGGGGCTTTCTCCATGCACATTCCAATGTAATTTACAACCTAGGAACACGACTTCCAGAAAGGCTCTGCTGCCCTAGTACCCAGATTTGGGAATGGAGAAATGCTGCCTGCTTCAGGTCACTTCCCACAACAGGAGCTTTAAAACCATTGCTAAAGGTCACTAAATATTCACAAAACTTGCAGTTCGGTAAATGACACCTGCTCTCTAAAAAAAGTCTGAGGTGGAAAATCGACCAAAAAATTCAAAAGAGGGCAACCTTCCAAAAAGACAATATCAAGAGTTATATTGTACTCCCAACTGTTTCCTTTTTTTAACAGAAAAGAAAACGGCGGTGAAACATGATGAGTTTTACGAATTCTCAAAGCCATGCAAACCCAAATTACAAAACCCTATCAGCTCACAGCAGCCAGTAGGGCCATTAGCATAAATGCTGCAAACAATAAATGCTGAAGCGATTGTGGAGAAATGTGTACCCTCGATTCTAAGGGGGACGTGGTAAGTGCCACTAATGAAAACACAAAGAAGGTGCTTTGAAAAGGGAAACACGGTGCTACCAGTCAGTCAATCAAAACCACTGCTGGGCCTATCACCTGAGAAAATGAGAATCAAAAAGTCACAGGCTGGCAATCCTGCACTCCAACAATATTTACCATAGCCAACACTTGGAAGCAATGAAAATGTCCATCAACCGAGGAATGCACAAAGTAGAAGTGGTCCACGTACACAGTGGAAAATTACTCCAATAAAAAATAAAAATTAAAATTAAAAATCCAACAAAAGTAAGGAGACATCAGTTTGTGTGGGTTTGTCCGGGCACACTCCACTCTAATTTATAACCGAGAAACACCACAGGCCGCAAGGGCTTTTCCCTAGTTACCAGGGTGGGGAACAGAGAAAGGCTGCCGCCCTCTGGCAGTTACCTGCAAAAGCAGCTTTAAAGCCTGTGCTAATGGTCATTTCATAGGAACAAGTACTGCAGAACTGTAAGTGAAACCTGCCCTCAAAATGTCTCGAGGGAGGTAATGGCCAAAACATTTCAAAATGTGACACATACTTTAAGAGAACACTTTGAAGAACTAAGGGGTAATCACAGCTTGAAAAATAAAAATGACATGCCTTCAAGCTCAATTTCAGTGGACTATGAGGCACATGCGAATTCAGCCACAAAGAGGTATCAGCTCACACTTGTCAGAATAACCATCAGCAAGAAAACTACAAACAATAAATGCTGAAGGTGTTGTGGAGAAATGCATACCCTCAACTTCAAGGGGGACGTAAGTTGGAAAGGGCCACGAACTAGAACAGAATGGGGGTGCCGTAAAAACGTAAACATTGAGCTACCATATGATCCAGCAGGCCCACTCTTCCACCTATAATCTAAGAAGAGAGAATTGGAAAGACACAGGCAGGCAAATCTGCATTGCACTGTATTACAATAGCCAAGATTTGGAAGTAACCAAAAAGACCACCAACAGATGGGTGGACAAAGAAGTACTCCTCCATGTACAGATGGAATATTCGCTAGTGTAAAAAATGAACCAATGCCATTTGCAGCGCCATAGATGAGCCTAGACGTAATCACGCCACGTGTAGTCAGTGAGAAAGCAAAAGACACATATCCTATCATATCACTTTTAGGAGTTACTTAAAAATTGATACCAATGAAGATATTTCCACAGAGAAAGGCAATCACAGATTCATTAAAAAACTTATGATTCACCAAAGAGAAAGGGATGAGGATTGCATACATTACCATATTGGGGTTAACAGAGATATACAAACCATGTGAAATATATAATCACCAAAGATGTACGGAAGACCAGGAGAAGACTACTCAACATTGTGTCATAACCTACATGGGAAAAGGATGCGAGGAAGAAAAGATACATGTATATGTGTGAAAGACCCACATCGTGCACACCTAGAGCAAAAAAACCAATGTAATCAAGTCTGCTGGGATAAAAAATAAAAAGTAAATTACAAATATGAACAAGAAGTAATGAGACATAAACTTAAAGGGCTTTTTCCTGGCACATTCCATTCTAATTTACAACCTAGAACACCACTTCCATTAAGCCTCTGTTTCCCCAGTTACCAAATTTGGTAAAGAAGAAATGCTGTCACCTTGTGGCCGTGTCCTGCAAGAGCAGCTTTAAACTCACAGCTAATGGTTACTTAACATTCACAAGGACTCAGGGCTGTAAAGGACACCTGCCCTAAAAAATTGTGCTGAAGTAGGGAATGGACAAAAAAATTCAAAACAGGCAAATGTTTCAAGAGGAGAGTATGAAGAGTTATGTTTTACTCACGCTCTTTTTAAAAAAAAGGAAAATGGATAAAAGCTCAACCTCAGGGTGTGTTAGACCCATGCCATCTAATCTACAAAAAGTTTCAACTTACACCAGTCGACTGACCATCAGCAAAAAGTATACGAACAATAAATGCTGAAGGGGTTTTAGAGAACTGTGTACCCTCTACCTGCTGGTGAGACGTAAAGGGGTAACAGCCAATAATGAGAACAGAAAGGAGCTGTGTTTAAAAGTAAAAATGGAGGTACCATTCAATCCCCAGGCGCACCATTGGACCTCTCACCCGAGAAGACAAGAATCGAGAAGACACAGGCCGCAAAAGCTGCAGTGCAGCCTTATTCACAATAGCCAAGACAGTGAAGCAACCAAAATGTCCAACAACAGGTGAATGGATAAAGAAGAAGTGGTCCATGTACACAATGGAATATTAGCCATGGAAAACAATCAACCATTGCTCTTTGAGGCACCACAAATGAGTCTGCAGATAATCATGAAAGATGAGGTAAGTTGGAAAGCAAAAACCTGTATTCTATGATATCACTTATAGGCGTTATCTAATAACTGACACAAATGAACATATTTCCACAGAGAAAGACACTCACAGATTTAGAAAACAAACTATGCTCATCTAAAACGAAAGGTGGGGGAAATGGATACCTTAAGATTACTGTTACTATATGTATACAAACACATATTATATACATATCTCAAAAAAACCGACCATATAGCAAGGGAGGTTTGCGGAACCCTCTGTAACATTTTACATGGGAAGAGGATCTGTACTTGAATAGACATATATAATGTACAAATGAACCAGATTGTGTACACCTAGGACAAACAATATTCTAAGCTTTACCCCAATCAAAAAAAAAAAATTAAAACCAAGAAGAAATAATGAGACATAAACTTATGGGGCTTTCTCCATGCACATTCCAATGTAATTTACAACCTAGGAACACGACTTCCAGAAAGGCTCTGCTGCCCTAGTACCCAGATTTGGGAATGGAGAAATGCTGCCTGCTTCAGGTCACTTCCCACAACAGGAGCTTTAAAACCATTGCTAAAGGTCACTAAATATTCACAAAACTTGCAGTTCGGTAAATGACACCTGCTCTCTAAAAAAAGTCTGAGGTGGAAAATCGACCAAAAAATTCAAAAGAGGGCAACCTTCCAAAAAGACAATATCAAGAGTTATATTGTACTCCCAACTGTTTCCTTTTTTTAACAGAAAAGAAAACGGCGGTGAAACATGATGAGTTTTACGAATTCTCAAAGCCATGCAAACCCAAATTACAAAACCCTATCAGCTCACAACAGCCAGTAGGGCCATTAGCATAAATGCTGCAAACAATAAATGCTGAAGCGATTGTGGAGAAATGTGTACCCTCGATTCTAAGGGGGACGTGGTAAGTGCCACTAATGAAAACACAAAGAAGGTGCTTTGAAAAGGGAAACACGGTGCTACCAGTCAGTCAATCAAAACCACTGCTGGGCCTATCACCTGAGAAAATGAGAATCAAAAAGTCACAGGCTGGCAATCCTGCACTCCAACAATATTTACCATAGCCAACACTTGGAAGCAATGAAAATGTCCATCAACCGAGGAATGCACAAAGTAGAAGTGGTCCACGTACACAGTGGAAAATTACTCCAATAAAAAATAAAAATTAAAATTAAAAATCCAACAAAAGTAAGGAGACATCAGTTTGTGTGGGTTTGTCCGGGCACACTCCACTCTAATTTATAACCGAGAAACACCACAGGCCGCAAGGGCTTTTCCCTAGTTACCAGGGTGGGGAACAGAGAAAGGCTGCCGCCCTCTGGCAGTTACCTGCAAAAGCAGCTTTAAAGCCTGGGCTAATGGTCATTTCATAGGAACAAGTACTGCAGAACTGTAAATGAAACCTGCCCTCAAAATGTCTCGAGGGAGGTAATGGCCAAAACATTTCAAAATGTGACACATACTTTAAGAGAACACTTTGAAGAACTAAGGGGTAATCACAGCTTGAAAAATAAAAATGACATGCCTTCAAGCTCAATTTCAGTGGACTATGAGGCACATGCGAATTCAGCCACAAAGAGGTATCAGCTCACACTTGTCAGAATAACCATCAGCAAGAAAACTACAAACAATAAATGCTGAAGGTGTTGTGGAGAAATGCATACCCTCAACTTCAAGGGGGACGTAAGTTGGAAAGGGCCACGAACTAGAACAGAATGGGGGTGCCGTAAAAACGTAAACATTGAGCTACCATATGATCCAGCAGGCCCACTCTTCCACCTATAATCTAAGAAGAGAGAATTGGAAAGACACAGGCAGGCAAATCTGCATTGCACTGTATTACAATAGCCAAGATTTGGAAGTAACCAAAAAGACCACCAACAGATGGGTGGACAAAGAAGTACTCCTCCATGTACAGATGGAATATTCGCTAGTGTAAAAAATGAACCAATGCCATTTGCAGCGCCATAGATGAGCCTAGACGTAATCACGCCACGTGTAGTCAGTGAGAAAGCAAAAGACACATATCCTATCATATCACTTTTAGGAGTTACTTAAAAATTGATACCAATGAAGATATTTCCACAGAGAAAGGCAATCACAGATTCATTAAAAAACTTATGATTCACCAAAGAGAAAGGGATGAGGATTGCATACATTACCATATTGGGGTTAACAGAGATATACAAACCATGTGAAATATATAATCACCAAAGATGTACGGAAGACCAGGAGAAGACTACTCAACATTGTGTCATAACCTACATGGGAAAAGGATGCGAGGAAGAAAAGATACATGTATATGTGTGAAAGACCCACATCGTGCACACCTAGAGCAAAAAAACCAATGTAATCAAATCTGCTGGGATAAAAAATAAAAAGTAAATTACAAATATGAACAAGAAGTAATGAGACATAAACTTAAAGGGCTTTTTCCTGGCACATTCCATTCTAATTTACAACCTAGAACACCACTTCCATTAAGCCTCTGTTTCCCCAGTTACCAAATTTGGTAAAGAAGAAATGCTGTCACCTTGTGGCCGTGTCCTGCAAGAGCAGCTTTAAACTCACAGCTAATGGTTACTTAACATTCACAAGGACTCAGGGCTGTAAAGGACACCTGCCCTAAAAAATTGTGCTGAAGTAGGGAATGGACAAAAAAATTCAAAACAGGCAAATGTTTCAAGAGGAGAGTGTGAAGAGTTATGTTTTACTCACGCTCTTTTTAAAAAAAAGGAAAATGGATAAAAGCTCAACCTCAGGGTGTGTTAGACCCATGCAATCTAATCTACAAAAAGTTTCAACTTACACCAGTCGACTGACCATCAGCAAAAAGTATACGAACAATAAATGCTGAAGGGGTTTTAGAGAACTGTGTACCCTCTACCTGCTGGTGAGACGTAAAGGGGTAACAGCCAATAATGAGAACAGAAAGGAGCTGTGTTTAAAAGTAAAAATGGAGGTACCATTCAATCCCCAGGCGCACCATTGGACCTCTCACCCGAGAAGACAAGAATCGAGAAGACACAGGCCGCAAAAGCTGCAGTGCAGCCTTATTCACAATAGCCAAGACAGTGAAGCAACCAAAATGTCCAACAACAGGTGAATGGATAAAGAAGAAGTGGTCCATGTACACAATGGAATATTAGCCATGGAAAACAATCAACCATTGCTCTTTGAGGCACCACAAATGAGTCTGCAGATAATCATGAAAGATGAGGTAAGTTGGAAAGCAAAAACCTGTATTCTATGATATCACTTATAGGCGTTATCTAATAACTGACACAAATGAACATATTTCCACAGAGAAAGACACTCACAGATTTAGAAAACAAACTATGCTCATCTAAAACGAAAGGTGGGGGAAATGGATACCTTAAGATTACTGTTACTATATGTATACAAACACATATTATATACATATCTCAAAAAAACCGACCATATAGCAAGGGAGGTTTGCGGAACCCTCTGTAACATTTTACATGGGAAGAGGATCTGTACTTGAATAGACATATATAATGTACAAATGAACCAGATTGTGTACACCTAGGACAAACAATATTCTAAGCTTTACCCCAATCAAAAAAAAAAATTAAAACCAAGAAGAAATAATGAGACATAAACTTATGGGGCTTTCTCCATGCACATTCCAATGTAATTTACAACCTAGGAACACGACTTCCAGAAAGGCTCTGCTGCCCTAGTACCCAGATTTGGGAATGGAGAAATGCTGCCTGCTTCAGGTCACTTCCCACAACAGGAGCTTTAAAACCATTGCTAAAGGTCACTAAATATTCACAAAACTTGCAGTTCGGTAAATGACACCTGCTCTCTAAAAAAAGTCTGAGGTGGAAAATCGACCAAAAAATTCAAAAGAGGGCAACCTTCCAAAAAGACAATATCAAGAGTTATATTGTACTCCCAACTGTTTCCTTTTTTTAACAGAAAAGAAAACGGCGGTGAAACATGATGAGTTTTACGAATTCTCAAAGCCATGCAAACCCAAATTACAAAACCCTATCAGCTCACAGCAGCCAGTAGGGCCATTAGCATAAATGCTGCAAACAATAAATGCTGAAGCGATTGTGGAGAAATGTGTACCCTCGATTCTAAGGGGGACGTGGTAAGTGCCACTAATGAAAACACAAAGAAGGTGCTTTGAAAAGGGAAACACGGTGCTACCAGTCAGTCAATCAAAACCACTGCTGGGCCTATCACCTGAGAAAATGAGAATCAAAAAGTCACAGGCTGGCAATCCTGCACTCCAACAATATTTACCATAGCCAACACTTGGAAGCAATGAAAATGTCCATCAACCGAGGAATGCACAAAGTAGAAGTGGTCCACGTACACAGTGGAAAATTACTCCAATAAAAAATAAAAATTAAAATTAAAAATCCAACAAAAGTAAGGAGACATCAGTTTGTGTGGGTTTGTCCGGGCACACTCCACTCTAATTTATAACCGAGAAACACCACAGGCCGCAAGGGCTTTTCCCTAGTTACCAGGGTGGGGAACAGAGAAAGGCTGCCGCCCTCTGGCAGTTACCTGCAAAAGCAGCTTTAAAGCCTGTGCTAATGGTCATTTCATAGGAACAAGTACTGCAGAACTGTAAATGAAACCTGCCCTCAAAATGTCTCGAGGGAGGTAATGGCCAAAACATTTCAAAATGTGACACATACTTTAAGAGAACACTTTGAAGAACTAAGGGGTAATCACAGCTTGAAAAATAAAAATGACATGCCTTCAAGCTCAATTTCAGTGGACTATGAGGCACATGCGAATTCAGCCACAAAGAGGTATCAGCTCACACTTGTCAGAATAACCATCAGCAAGAAAAGTACAAACAATAAATGCTGAAGGTGTTGTGGAGAAATGCATACCCTCAACTTCAAGGGGGACGTAAGTTGGAAAGGGCCACGAACTAGAACAGAATGGGGGTGCCGTAAAAACGTAAACATTGAGCTACCATATGATCCAGCAGGCCCACTCTTCCACCTATAATCTAAGAAGAGAGAATTGGAAAGACACAGGCAGGCAAATCTGCATTGCACTGTATTACAATAGCCAAGATTTGGAAGTAACCAAAAAGACCACCAACAGATGGGTGGACAAAGAAGTACTCCTCCATGTACAGATGGAATATTCGCTAGTGTAAAAAATGAACCAATGCCATTTGCAGCGCCATAGATGAGCCTAGACGTAATCACGCCACGTGTAGTCAGTGAGAAAGCAAAAGACACATATCCTATCATATCACTTTTAGGAGTTACTTAAAAATTGATACCAATGAAGATATTTCCACAGAGAAAGGCAATCACAGATTCATTAAAAAACTTATGATTCACCAAAGAGAAAGGGATGAGGATTGCATACATTACCATATTGGGGTTAACAGAGATATACAAACCATGTGAAATATATAATCACCAAAGATGTACGGAAGACCAGGAGAAGACTACTCAACATTGTGTCATAACCTACATGGGAAAAGGATGCGAGGAAGAAAAGATACATGTATATGTGTGAAAGACCCACATCGTGCACACCTAGAGCAAAAAAACCAATGTAATCAAGTCTGCTGGGATAAAAAATAAAAAGTAAATTACAAATATGAACAAGAAGTAATGAGACATAAACTTAAAGGGCTTTTTCCTGGCACATTCCATTCTAATTTACAACCTAGAACACCACTTCCATTAAGCCTCTGTTTCCCCAGTTACCAAATTTGGTAAAGAAGAAATGCTGTCACCTTGTGGCCGTGTCCTGCAAGAGCAGCTTTAAACTCACAGCTAATGGTTACTTAACATTCACAAGGACTCAGGGCTGTAAAGGACACCTGCCCTAAAAAATTGTGCTGAAGTAGGGAATGGACAAAAAAATTCAAAACAGGCAAATGTTTCAAGAGGAGAGTATGAAGAGTTATGTTTTACTCACGCTCTTTTTAAAAAAAAGGAAAATGGATAAAAGCTCAACCTCAGGGTGTGTTAGACCCATGCCATCTAATCTACAAAAAGTTTCAACTTACACCAGTCGACTGACCATCAGCAAAAAGTATACGAACAATAAATGCTGAAGGGGTTTTAGAGAACTGTGTACCCTCTACCTGCTGGTGAGACGTAAAGGGGTAACAGCCAATAATGAGAACAGAAAGGAGCTGTGTTTAAAAGTAAAAATGGAGGTACCATTCAATCCCCAGGCGCACCATTGGACCTCTCACCCGAGAAGACAAGAATCGAGAAGACACAGGCCGCAAAAGCTGCAGTGCAGCCTTATTCACAATAGCCAAGACAGTGAAGCAACCAAAATGTCCAACAACAGGTGAATGGATAAAGAAGAAGTGGTCCATGTACACAATGGAATATTAGCCATGGAAAACAATGAACCATTGCTCTTTGAGGCACCACAAATGAGTCTGCAGATAATCATGAAAGATGAGGTAAGTTGGAAAGCAAAAACCTGTATTTTATGATATCACTTATAGGCGTTATCTAATAACTGACACAAATGAACATATTTCCACAGAGAAAGACACTCACAGATTTAGAAAACAAACTATGCTCATCTAAAACGAAAGGTGGGGGAAATGGATACCTTAAGATTACTGTTACTATATGTATACAAACACATATTATATACATATCTCAAAAAAACCGACCATATAGCAAGGGAGGTTTGCGGAACCCTCTGTAACATTTTACATGGGAAGAGGATCTGTACTTGAATAGACATATATAATGTACAAATGAACCAGATTGTGTACACCTAGGACAAACAATATTCTAAGCTTTACCCCAATCAAAAAAAAAAAATTAAAACCAAGAAGAAATAATGAGACATAAACTTATGGGGCTTTCTCCATGCACATTCCAATGTAATTTACAACCTAGGAACACGACTTCCAGAAAGGCTCTGCTGCCCTAGTACCCAGATTTGGGAATGGAGAAATGCTGCCTGCTTCAGGTCACTTCCCACAACAGGAGCTTTAAAACCATTGCTAAAGGTCACTAAATATTCACAAAACTTGCAGTTCGGTAAATGACACCTGCTCTCTAAAAAAAGTCTGAGGTGGAAAATCGACCAAAAAATTCAAAAGAGGGCAACCTTCCAAAAAGACAATATCAAGAGTTATATTGTACTCCCAACTGTTTCCTTTTTTTAACAGAAAAGAAAACGGCGGTGAAACATGATGAGTTTTACGAATTCTCAAAGCCATGCAAACCCAAATTACAAAACCCTATCAGCTCACAGCAGCCAGTAGGGCCATTAGCATAAATGCTGCAAACAATAAATGCTGAAGCGATTGTGGAGAAATGTGTACCCTCGATTCTAAGGGGGACGTGGTAAGTGCCACTAATGAAAACACAAAGAAGGTGCTTTGAAAAGGGAAACACGGTGCTACCAGTCAGTCAATCAAAACCACTGCTGGGCCTATCACCTGAGAAAATGAGAATCAAAAAGTCACAGGCTGGCAATCCTGCACTCCAACAATATTTACCATAGCCAACACTTGGAAGCAATGAAAATGTCCATCAACCGAGGAATGCACAAAGTAGAAGTGGTCCACGTACACAGTGGAAAATTACTCCAATAAAAAATAAAAATTAAAATTAAAAATCCAACAAAAGTAAGGAGACATCAGTTTGTGTGGGTTTGTCCGGGCACACTCCACTCTAATTTATAACCGAGAAACACCACAGGCCGCAAGGGCTTTTCCCTAGTTACCAGGGTGGGGAACAGAGAAAGGCTGCCGCCCTCTGGCAGTTACCTGCAAAAGCAGCTTTAAAGCCTGTGCTAATGGTCATTTCATAGGAACAAGTACTGCAGAACTGTAAATGAAACCTGCCCTCAAAATGTCTCGAGGGATGTAATGGCCAAAACATTTCAAAATGTGACACATACTTTAAGAGAACACTTTGAAGAACTAAGGGGTAATCACAGCTTGAAAAATAAAAATGACATGCCTTCAAGCTCAATTTCAGTGGACTATGAGGCACATGCGAATTCAGCCACAAAGAGGTATCAGCTCACACTTGTCAGAATAACCATCAGCAAGAAAACTACAAACAATAAATGCTGAAGGTGTTGTGGAGAAATGCATACCCTCAACTTCAAGGGGGACGTAAGTTGGAAAGGGCCACGAACTAGAACAGAATGGGGGTGCCGTAAAAACGTAAACATTGAGCTACCATATGATCCAGCAGGCCCACTCTTCCACCTATAATCTAAGAAGAGAGAATTGGAAAGACACAGGCAGGCAAATCTGCATTGCACTGTATTACAATAGCCAAGATTTGGAAGTAACCAAAAAGACCACCAACAGATGGGTGGACAAAGAAGTACTCCTCCATGTACAGATGGAATATTCGCTAGTGTAAAAAATGAACCAATGCCATTTGCAGCGCCATAGATGAGCCTAGACGTAATCACGCCACGTGTAGTCAGTGAGAAAGCAAAAGACACATATCCTATCATATCACTTTTAGGAGTTACTTAAAAATTGATACCAATGAAGATATTTCCACAGAGAAAGGCAATCACAGATTCATTAAAAACCTTATGATTCACCAAAGAGAAAGGGATGAGGATTGCATACATTACCATATTGGGGTTAACAGAGATATACAAACCATGTGAAATATATAATCACCAAAGATGTACGGAAGACCAGGAGAAGACTACTCAACATTGTGTCATAACCTACATGGGAAAAGGATGCGAGGAAGAAAAGATACATGTATATGTGTGAAAGACCCACATCGTGCACACCTAGAGCAAAAAAACCAATGTAATCAAATCTGCTGGGATAAAAAATAAAAAGTAAATTACAAATATGAACAAGAAGTAATGAGACATAAACTTAAAGGGCTTTTTCCTGGCACATTCCATTCTAATTTACAACCTAGAACACCACTTCCATTAAGCCTCTGTTTCCCCAGTTACCAAATTTGGTAAAGAAGAAATGCTGTCACCTTGTGGCCGTGTCCTGCAAGAGCAGCTTTAAACTCACAGCTAATGGTTACTTAACATTCACAAGGACTCAGGGCTGTAAAGGACACCTGCCCTAAAAAATTGTGCTGAAGTAGGGAATGGACAAAAAAATTCAAAACAGGCAAATGTTTCAAGAGGAGAGTGTGAAGAGTTATGTTTTACTCACGCTCTTTTTAAAAAAAAGGAAAATGGATAAAAGCTCAACCTCAGGGTGTGTTAGACCCATGCAATCTAATCTACAAAAAGTTTCAACTTACACCAGTCGACTGACCATCAGCAAAAAGTATACGAACAATAAATGCTGAAGGGGTTTTAGAGAACTGTGTACCCTCTACCTGCTGGTGAGACGTAAAGGGGTAACAGCCAATAATGAGAACAGAAAGGAGCTGTGTTTAAAAGTAAAAATGGAGGTACCATTCAATCCCCAGGCGCACCATTGGACCTCTCACCCGAGAAGACAAGAATCGAGAAGACACAGGCCGCAAAAGCTGCAGTGCAGCCTTATTCACAATAGCCAAGACAGTGAAGCAACCAAAATGTCCAACAACAGGTGAATGGATAAAGAAGAAGTGGTCCATGTACACAATGGAATATTAGCCATGGAAAACAATCAACCATTGCTCTTTGAGGCACCACAAATGAGTCTGCAGATAATCATGAAAGATGAGGTAAGTTGGAAAGCAAAAACCTGTATTCTATGATATCACTTATAGGCGTTATCTAATAACTGACACAAATGAACATATTTCCACAGAGAAAGACACTCACAGATTTAGAAAACAAACTATGCTCATCTAAAACGAAAGGTGGGGGAAATGGATACCTTAAGATTACTGTTACTATATGTATACAAACACATATTATATACATATCTCAAAAAAACCGACCATATAGCAAGGGAGGTTTGCGGAACCCTCTGTAACATTTTACATGGGAAGAGGATCTGTACTTGAATAGACATATATAATGTACAAATGAACCAGATTGTGTACACCTAGGACAAACAATATTCTAAGCTTTACCCCAATCAAAAAAAAAAAATTAAAACCAAGAAGAAATAATGAGACATAAACTTATGGGGCTTTCTCCATGCACATTCCAATGTAATTTACAACCTAGGAACACGACTTCCAGAAAGGCTCTGCTGCCCTAGTACCCAGATTTGGGAATGGAGAAATGCTGCCTGCTTCAGGTCACTTCCCACAACAGGAGCTTTAAAACCATTGCTAAAGGTCACTAAATATTCACAAAACTTGCAGTTCGGTAAATGACACCTGCTCTCTAAAAAAAGTCTGAGGTGGAAAATCGACCAAAAAATTCAAAAGAGGGCAACCTTCCAAAAAGACAATATCAAGAGTTATATTGTACTCCCAACTGTTTCCTTTTTTTAACAGAAAAGAAAACGGCGGTGAAACATGATGAGTTTTACGAATTCTCAAAGCCATGCAAACCCAAATTACAAAACCCTATCAGCTCAAAGCAGCCAGTAGGGCCATTAGCATAAATGCTGCAAACAATAAATGCTGAAGCGATTGTGGAGAAATGTGTACCCTCGATTCTAAGGGGGACGTGGTAAGTGCCACTAATGAAAACACAAAGAAGGTGCTTTGAAAAGGGAAACACGGTGCTACCAGTCAGTCAATCAAAACCACTGCTGGGCCTATCACCTGAGAAAATGAGAATCAAAAAGTCACAGGCTGGCAATCCTGCACTCCAACAATATTTACCATAGCCAACACTTGGAAGCAATGAAAATGTCCATCAACCGAGGAATGCACAAAGTAGAAGTGGTCCACGTACACAGTGGAAAATTACTCCAATAAAAAATAAAAATTAAAATTAAAAATCCAACAAAAGTAAGGAGACATCAGTTTGTGTGGGTTTGTCCGGGCACACTCCACTCTAATTTATAACCGAGAAACACCACAGGCCGCAAGGGCTTTTCCCTAGTTACCAGGGTGGGGATCAGAGAAAGGCTGCCGCCCTCTGGCAGTTACCTGCAAAAGCAGCTTTAAAGCCTGTGCTAATGGTCATTTCATAGGAACAAGTACTGCAGAACTGTAAATGAAACCTGCCCTCAAAATGTCTCGAGGGAGGTAATGGCCAAAACATTTCAAAATGTGACACATACTTTAAGAGAACACTTTGAAGAACTAAGGGGTAATCACAGCTTGAAAAATAAAAATGACATGCCTTCAAGCTCAATTTCAGTGGACTATGAGGCACATGCGAATTCAGCCACAAAGAGGTATCAGCTCACACTTGTCAGAATAACCATCAGCAAGAAAAGTACAAACAATAAATGCTGAAGGTGTTGTGGAGAAATGCATACCCTCAACTTCAAGGGGGACGTAAGTTGGAAAGGGCCACGAACTAGAACAGAATGGGGGTGCCGTAAAAACGTAAACATTGAGCTACCATATGATCCAGCAGGCCCACTCTTCCACCTATAATCTAAGAAGAGAGAATTGGAAAGACACAGGCAGGCAAATCTGCATTGCACTGTATTACAATAGCCAAGATTTGGAAGTAACCAAAAAGACCACCAACAGATGGGTGGACAAAGAAGTACTCCTCCATGTACAGATGGAATATTCGCTAGTGTAAAAAATGAACCAATGCCATTTGCAGCGCCATAGATGAGCCTAGACGTAATCACGCCACGTGTAGTCAGTGAGAAAGCAAAAGACACATATCCTATCATATCACTTTTAGGAGTTACTTAAAAATTGATACCAATGAAGATATTTCCACAGAGAAAGGCAATCACAGATTCATTAAAAAACTTATGATTCACCAAAGAGAAAGGGATGAGGATTGCATACATTACCATATTGGGGTTAACAGAGATATACAAACCATGTGAAATATATAATCACCAAAGATGTACGGAAGACCAGGAGAAGACTACTCAACATTGTGTCATAACCTACATGGGAAAAGGATGCGAGGAAGAAAAGATACATGTATATGTGTGAAAGACCCACATCGTGCACACCTAGAGCAAAAAAACCAATGTAATCAAGTCTGCTGGGATAAAAAATAAAAAGTAAATTACAAATATGAACAAGAAGTAATGAGACATAAACTTAAAGGGCTTTTTCCTGGCACATTCCATTCTAATTTACAACCTAGAACACCACTTCCATTAAGCCTCTGTTTCCCCAGTTACCAAATTTGGTAAAGAAGAAATGCTGTCACCTTGTGGCCGTGTCCTGCAAGAGCAGCTTTAAACTCACAGCTAATGGTTACTTAACATTCACAAGGACTCAGGGCTGTAAAGGACACCTGCCCTAAAAAATTGTGCTGAAGTAGGGAATGGACAAAAAAATTCAAAACAGGCAAATGTTTCAAGAGGAGAGTATGAAGAGTTATGTTTTACTCACGCTCTTTTTAAAAAAAAGGAAAATGGATAAAAGCTCAACCTCAGGGTGTGTTAGACCCATGCCATCTAATCTACAAAAAGTTTCAACTTACACCAGTCGACTGACCATCAGCAAAAAGTATACGAACAATAAATGCTGAAGGGGTTTTAGAGAACTGTGTACCCTCTACCTGCTGGTGAGACGTAAAGGGGTAACAGCCAATAATGAGAACAGAAAGGAGCTGTGTTTAAAAGTAAAAATGGAGGTACCATTCAATCCCCAGGCGCACCATTGGACCTCTCACCCGAGAAGACAAGAATCGAGAAGACACAGGCCGCAAAAGCTGCAGTGCAGCCTTATTCACAATAGCCAAGACAGTGAAGCAACCAAAATGTCCAACAACAGGTGAATGGATAAAGAAGAAGTGGTCCATGTACACAATGGAATATTAGCCATGGAAAACAATGAACCATTGCTCTTTGAGGCACCACAAATGAGTCTGCAGATAATCATGAAAGATGAGGTAAGTTGGAAAGCAAAAACCTGTATTTTATGATATCACTTATAGGCGTTATCTAATAACTGACACAAATGAACATATTTCCACAGAGAAAGACACTCACAGATTTAGAAAACAAACTATGCTCATCTAAAACGAAAGGTGGGGGAAATGGATACCTTAAGATTACTGTTACTATATGTATACAAACACATATTATATACATATCTCAAAAAAACCGACCATATAGCAAGGGAGGTTTGCGGAACCCTCTGTAACATTTTACATGGGAAGAGGATCTGTACTTGAATAGACATATATAATGTACAAATGAACCAGATTGTGTACACCTAGGACAAACAATATTCTAAGCTTTACCCCAATCAAAAAAAAAAAAATTAAAACCAAGAAGAAATAATGAGACATAAACTTATGGGGCTTTCTCCATGCACATTCCAATGTAATTTACAACCTAGGAACACGACTTCCAGAAAGGCTCTGCTGCCCTAGTACCCAGATTTGGGAATGGAGAAATGCTGCCTGCTTCAGGTCACTTCCCACAACAGGAGCTTTAAAACCATTGCTAAAGGTCACTAAATATTCACAAAACTTGCAGTTCGGTAAATGACACCTGCTCTCTAAAAAAAGTCTGAGGTGGAAAATCGACCAAAAAATTCAAAAGAGGGCAACCTTCCAAAAAGACAATATCAAGAGTTATATTGTACTCCCAACTGTTTCCTTTTTTTAACAGAAAAGAAAACGGCGGTGAAACATGATGAGTTTTACGAATTCTCAAAGCCATGCAAACCCAAATTACAAAACCCTATCAGCTCACAGCAGCCAGTAGGGCCATTAGCATAAATGCTGCAAACAATAAATGCTGAAGCGATTGTGGAGAAATGTGTACCCTCGATTCTAAGGGGGACGTGGTAAGTGCCACTAATGAAAACACAAAGAAGGTGCTTTGAAAAGGGAAACACGGTGCTACCAGTCAGTCAATCAAAACCACTGCTGGGCCTATCACCTGAGAAAATGAGAATCAAAAAGTCACAGGCTGGCAATCCTGCACTCCAACAATATTTACCATAGCCAACACTTGGAAGCAATGAAAATGTCCATCAACCGAGGAATGCACAAAGTAGAAGTGGTCCACGTACACAGTGGAAAATTACTCCAATAAAAAATAAAAATTAAAATTAAAAATCCAACAAAAGTAAGGAGACATCAGTTTGTGTGGGTTTGTCCGGGCACACTCCACTCTAATTTATAACCGAGAAACACCACAGGCCGCAAGGGCTTTTCCCTAGTTACCAGGGTGGGGAACAGAGAAAGGCTGCCGCCCTCTGGCAGTTACCTGCAAAAGCAGCTTTAAAGCCTGTGCTAATGGTCATTTCATAGGAACAAGTACTGCAGAACTGTAAATGAAACCTGCCCTCAAAATGTCTCGAGGGATGTAATGGCCAAAACATTTCAAAATGTGACACATACTTTAAGAGAACACTTTGAAGAACTAAGGGGTAATCACAGCTTGAAAAATAAAAATGACATGCCTTCAAGCTCAATTTCAGTGGACTATGAGGCACATGCGAATTCAGCCACAAAGAGGTATCAGCTCACACTTGTCAGAATAACCATCAGCAAGAAAACTACAAACAATAAATGCTGAAGGTGTTGTGGAGAAATGCATACCCTCAACTTCAAGGGGGACGTAAGTTGGAAAGGGCCACGAACTAGAACAGAATGGGGGTGCCGTAAAAACGTAAACATTGAGCTACCATATGATCCAGCAGGCCCACTCTTCCACCTATAATCTAAGAAGAGAGAATTGGAAAGACACAGGCAGGCAAATCTGCATTGCACTGTATTACAATAGCCAAGATTTGGAAGTAACCAAAAAGACCACCAACAGATGGGTGGACAAAGAAGTACTCCTCCATGTACAGATGGAATATTCGCTAGTGTAAAAAATGAACCAATGCCATTTGCAGCGCCATAGATGAGCCTAGACGTAATCACGCCACGTGTAGTCAGTGAGAAAGCAAAAGACACATATCCTATCATATCACTTTTAGGAGTTACTTAAAAATTGATACCAATGAAGATATTTCCACAGAGAAAGGCAATCACAGATTCATTAAAAACCTTATGATTCACCAAAGAGAAAGGGATGAGGATTGCATACATTACCATATTGGGGTTAACAGAGATATACAAACCATGTGAAATATATAATCACCAAAGATGTACGGAAGACCAGGAGAAGACTACTCAACATTGTGTCATAACCTACATGGGAAAAGGATGCGAGGAAGAAAAGATACATGTATATGTGTGAAAGACCCACATCGTGCACACCTAGAGCAAAAAAACCAATGTAATCAAATCTGCTGGGATAAAAAATAAAAAGTAAATTACAAATATGAACAAGAAGTAATGAGACATAAACTTAAAGGGCTTTTTCCTGGCACATTCCATTCTAATTTACAACCTAGAACACCACTTCCATTAAGCCTCTGTTTCCCCAGTTACCAAATTTGGTAAAGAAGAAATGCTGTCACCTTGTGGCCGTGTCCTGCAAGAGCAGCTTTAAACTCACAGCTAATGGTTACTTAACATTCACAAGGACTCAGGGCTGTAAAGGACACCTGCCCTAAAAAATTGTGCTGAAGTAGGGAATGGACAAAAAAATTCAAAACAGGCAAATGTTTCAAGAGGAGAGTGTGAAGAGTTATGTTTTACTCACGCTCTTTTTAAAAAAAAGGAAAATGGATAAAAGCTCAACCTCAGGGTGTGTTAGACCCATGCAATCTAATCTACAAAAAGTTTCAACTTACACCAGTCGACTGACCATCAGCAAAAAGTATACGAACAATAAATGCTGAAGGGGTTTTAGAGAACTGTGTACCCTCTACCTGCTGGTGAGACGTAAAGGGGTAACAGCCAATAATGAGAACAGAAAGGAGCTGTGTTTAAAAGTAAAAATGGAGGTACCATTCAATCCCCAGGCGCACCATTGGACCTCTCACCCGAGAAGACAAGAATCGAGAAGACACAGGCCGCAAAAGCTGCAGTGCAGCCTTATTCACAATAGCCAAGACAGTGAAGCAACCAAAATGTCCAACAACAGGTGAATGGATAAAGAAGAAGTGGTCCATGTACACAATGGAATATTAGCCATGGAAAACAATCAACCATTGCTCTTTGAGGCACCACAAATGAGTCTGCAGATAATCATGAAAGATGAGGTAAGTTGGAAAGCAAAAACCTGTATTCTATGATATCACTTATAGGCGTTATCTAATAACTGACACAAATGAACATATTTCCACAGAGAAAGACACTCACAGATTTAGAAAACAAACTATGCTCATCTAAAACGAAAGGTGGGGGAAATGGATACCTTAAGATTACTGTTACTATATGTATACAAACACATATTATATACATATCTCAAAAAACCGACCATATAGCAAGGGAGGTTTGCGGAACCCTCTGTAACATTTTACATGGGAAGAGGATCTGTACTTGAATAGACATATATAATGTACAAATGAACCAGATTGTGTACACCTAGGACAAACAATATTCTAAGCTTTACCCCAATCAAAAAAAAAAAATTAAAACCAAGAAGAAATAATGAGACATAAACTTATGGGGCTTTCTCCATGCACATTCCAATGTAATTTACAACCTAGGAACACGACTTCCAGAAAGGCTCTGCTGCCCTAGTACCCAGATTTGGGAATGGAGAAATGCTGCCTGCTTCAGGTCACTTCCCACAACAGGAGCTTTAAAACCATTGCTAAAGGTCACTAAATATTCACAAAACTTGCAGTTCGGTAAATGACACCTGCTCTCTAAAAAAAGTCTGAGGTGGAAAATCGACCAAAAAATTCAAAAGAGGGCAACCTTCCAAAAAGACAATATCAAGAGTTATATTGTACTCCCAACTGTTTCCTTTTTTTAACAGAAAAGAAAACGGCGGTGAAACATGATGAGTTTTACGAATTCTCAAAGCCATGCAAACCCAAATTACAAAACCCTATCAGCTCACAGCAGCCAGTAGGGCCATTAGCATAAATGCTGCAAACAATAAATGCTGAAGCGATTGTGGAGAAATGTGTACCCTCGATTCTAAGGGGGACGTGGTAAGTGCCACTAATGAAAACACAAAGAAGGTGCTTTGAAAAGGGAAACACGGTGCTACCAGTCAGTCAATCAAAACCACTGCTGGGCCTATCACCTGAGAAAATGAGAATCAAAAAGTCACAGGCTGGCAATCCTGCACTCCAACAATATTTACCATAGCCAACACTTGGAAGCAATGAAAATGTCCATCAACCGAGGAATGCACAAAGTAGAAGTGGTCCACGTACACAGTGGAAAATTACTCCAATAAAAAATAAAAATTAAAATTAAAAATCCAACAAAAGTAAGGAGACATCAGTTTGTGTGGGTTTGTCCGGGCACACTCCACTCTAATTTATAACCGAGAAACACCACAGGCCGCAAGGGCTTTTCCCTAGTTACCAGGGTGGGGAACAGAGAAAGGCTGCCGCCCTCTGGCAGTTACCTGCAAAAGCAGCTTTAAAGCCTGTGCTAATGGTCATTTCATAGGAACAAGTACTGCAGAACTGTAAATGAAACCTGCCCTCAAAATGTCTCGAGGGAGGTAATGGCCAAAACATTTCAAAATGTGACACATACTTTAAGAGAACACTTTGAAGAACTAAGGGGTAATCACAGCTTGAAAAATAAAAATGACATGCCTTCAAGCTCAATTTCAGTGGACTATGAGGCACATGCGAATTCAGCCACAAAGAGGTATCAGCTCACACTTGTCAGAATAACCATCAGCAAGAAAACTACAAACAATAAATGCTGAAGGTGTTGTGGAGAAATGCATACCCTCAACTTCAAGGGGGACGTAAGTTGGAAAGGGCCACGAACTAGAACAGAATGGGGGTGCCGTAAAAACGTAAACATTGAGCTACCATATGATCCAGCAGGCCCACTCTTCCACCTATAATCTAAGAAGAGAGAATTGGAAAGACACAGGCAGGCAAATCTGCATTGCACTGTATTACAATAGCCAAGATTTGGAAGTAACCAAAAAGACCACCAACAGATGGGTGGACAAAGAAGTACTCCTCCATGTACAGATGGAATATTCGCTAGTGTAAAAAATGAACCAATGCCATTTGCAGCGCCATAGATGAGCCTAGACGTAATCACGCCACGTGTAGTCAGTGAGAAAGCAAAAGACACATATCCTATCATATCACTTTTAGGAGTTACTTAAAAATTGATACCAATGAAGATATTTCCACAGAGAAAGGCAATCACAGATTCATTAAAAAACTTATGATTCACCAAAGAGAAAGGGATGAGGATTGCATACATTACCATATTGGGGTTAACAGAGATATACAAACCATGTGAAATATATAATCACCAAAGATGTACGGAAGACCAGGAGAAGACTACTCAACATTGTGTCATAACCTACATGGGAAAAGGATGCGAGGAAGAAAAGATACATGTATATGTGTGAAAGACCCACATCGTGCACACCTAGAGCAAAAAAACCAATGTAATCAAGTCTGCTGGGATAAAAAATAAAAAGTAAATTACAAATATGAACAAGAAGTAATGAGACATAAACTTAAAGGGCTTTTTCCTGGCACATTCCATTCTAATTTACAACCTAGAACACCACTTCCATTAAGCCTCTGTTTCCCCAGTTACCAAATTTGGTAAAGAAGAAATGCTGTCACCTTGTGGCCGTGTCCTGCAAGAGCAGCTTTAAACTCACAGCTAATGGTTACTTAACATTCACAAGGACTCAGGGCTGTAAAGGACACCTGCCCTAAAAAATTGTGCTGAAGTAGGGAATGGACAAAAAAATTCAAAACAGGCAAATGTTTCAAGAGGAGAGTATGAAGAGTTATGTTTTACTCACGCTCTTTTTAAAAAAAAGGAAAATGGATAAAAGCTCAACCTCAGGGTGTGTTAGACCCATGCAATCTAATCTACAAAAAGTTTCAACTTACACCAGTCGACTGACCATCAGCAAAAAGTATACGAACAATAAATGCTGAAGGGGTTTTAGAGAACTGTGTACCCTCTACCTGCTGGTGAGACGTAAAGGGGTAACAGCCAATAATGAGAACAGAAAGGAGCTGTGTTTAAAAGTAAAAATGGAGGTACCATTCAATCCCCAGGCGCACCATTGGACCTCTCACCCGAGAAGACAAGAATCGAGAAGACACAGGCCGCAAAAGCTGCAGTGCAGCCTTATTCACAATAGCCAAGACAGTGAAGCAACCAAAATGTCCAACAACAGGTGAATGGATAAAGAAGAAGTGGTCCATGTACACAATGGAATATTAGCCATGGAAAACAATGAACCATTGCTCTTTGAGGCACCACAAATGAGTCTGCAGATAATCATGAAAGATGAGGTAAGTTGGAAAGCAAAAACCTGTATTCTATGATATCACTTATAGGCGTTATCTAATAACTGACACAAATGAACATATTTCCACAGAGAAAGACACTCACAGATTTAGAAAACAAACTATGCTCATCTAAAACGAAAGGTGGGGGAAATGGATACCTTAAGATTACTGTTACTATATGTATACAAACACATATTATATACATATCTCAAAAAAACCGACCATATAGCAAGGGAGGTTTGCGGAACCCTCTGTAACATTTTACATGGGAAGAGGATCTGTACTTGAATAGACATATATAATGTACAAATGAACCAGATTGTGTACACCTAGGACAAACAATATTCTAAGCTTTACCCCAATCAAAAAAAAAAAAATTAAAACCAAGAAGAAATAATGAGACATAAACTTATGGGGCTTTCTCCATGCACATTCCAATGTAATTTACAACCTAGGAACACGACTTCCAGAAAGGCTCTGCTGCCCTAGTACCCAGATTTGGGAATGGAGAAATGCTGCCTGCTTCAGGTCACTTCCCACAACAGGAGCTTTAAAACCATTGCTAAAGGTCACTAAATATTCACAAAACTTGCAGTTCGGTAAATGACACCTGCTCTCTAAAAAAAGTCTGAGGTGGAAAATCGACCAAAAAATTCAAAAGAGGGCAACCTTCCAAAAAGACAATATCAAGAGTTATATTGTACTCCCAACTGTTTCCTTTTTTTAACAGAAAAGAAAACGGCGGTGAAACATGATGAGTTTTACGAATTCTCAAAGCCATGCAAACCCAAATTACAAAACCCTATCAGCTCACAGCAGCCAGTAGGGCCATTAGCATAAATGCTGCAAACAATAAATGCTGAAGCGATTGTGGAGAAATGTGTACCCTCGATTCTAAGGGGGACGTGGTAAGTGCCACTAATGAAAACACAAAGAAGGTGCTTTGAAAAGGGAAACACGGTGCTACCAGTCAGTCAATCAAAACCACTGCTGGGCCTATCACCTGAGAAAATGAGAATCAAAAAGTCACAGGCTGGCAATCCTGCACTCCAACAATATTTACCATAGCCAACACTTGGAAGCAATGAAAATGTCCATCAACCGAGGAATGCACAAAGTAGAAGTGGTCCACGTACACAGTGGAAAATTACTCCAATAAAAAATAAAAATTAAAATTAAAAATCCAACAAAAGTAAGGAGACATCAGTTTGTGTGGGTTTGTCCGGGCACACTCCACTCTAATTTATAACCGAGAAACACCACAGGCCGCAAGGGCTTTTCCCTAGTTACCAGGGTGGGGAACAGAGAAAGGCTGCCGCCCTCTGGCAGTTACCTGCAAAAGCAGCTTTAAAGCCTGTGCTAATGGTCATTTCATAGGAACAAGTACTGCAGAACTGTAAATGAAACCTGCCCTCAAAATGTCTCGAGGGAGGTAATGGCCAAAACATTTCAAAATGTGACACATACTTTAAGAGAACACTTTGAAGAACTAAGGGGTAATCACAGCTTGAAAAATAAAAATGACATGCCTTCAAGCTCAATTTCAGTGGACTATGAGGCACATGCGAATTCAGCCACAAAGAGGTATCAGCTCACACTTGTCAGAATAACCATCAGCAAGAAAACTACAAACAATAAATGCTGAAGGTGTTGTGGAGAAATGCATACCCTCAACTTCAAGGGGGACGTAAGTTGGAAAGGGCCACGAACTAGAACAGAATGGGGGTGCCGTAAAAACGTAAACATTGAGCTACCATATGATCCAGCAGGCCCACTCTTCCACCTATAATCTAAGAAGAGAGAATTGGAAAGACACAGGCAGGCAAATCTGCATTGCACTGTATTACAATAGCCAAGATTTGGAAGTAACCAAAAAGACCACCAACAGATGGGTGGACAAAGAAGTACTCCTCCATGTACAGATGGAATATTCGCTAGTGTAAAAAATGAACCAATGCCATTTGCAGCGCCATAGATGAGCCTAGACGTAATCACGCCACGTGTAGTCAGTGAGAAAGCAAAAGACACATATCCTATCATATCACTTTTAGGAGTTACTTAAAAATTGATACCAATGAAGATATTTCCACAGAGAAAGGCAATCACAGATTCATTAAAAAACTTATGATTCACCAAAGAGAAAGGGATGAGGATTGCATACATTACCATATTGGGGTTAACAGAGATATACAAACCATGTGAAATATATAATCACCAAAGATGTACGGAAGACCAGGAGAAGACTACTCAACATTGTGTCATAACCTACATGGGAAAAGGATGCGAGGAAGAAAAGATACATGTATATGTGTGAAAGACCCACATCGTGCACACCTAGAGCAAAAAAACCAATGTAATCAAGTCTGCTGGGATAAAAAATAAAAAGTAAATTACAAATATGAACAAGAAGTAATGAGACATAAACTTAAAGGGCTTTTTCCTGGCACATTCCATTCTAATTTACAACCTAGAACACCACTTCCATTAAGCCTCTGTTTCCCCAGTTACCAAATTTGGTAAAGAAGAAATGCTGTCACCTTGTGGCCGTGTCCTGCAAGAGCAGCTTTAAACTCACAGCTAATGGTTACTTAACATTCACAAGGACTCAGGGCTGTAAAGGACACCTGCCCTAAAAAATTGTGCTGAAGTAGGGAATGGACAAAAAAATTCAAAACAGGCAAATGTTTCAAGAGGAGAGTATGAAGAGTTATGTTTTACTCACGCTCTTTTTAAAAAAAAGGAAAATGGATAAAAGCTCAACCTCAGGGTGTGTTAGACCCATGCAATCTAATCTACAAAAAGTTTCAACTTACACCAGTCGACTGACCATCAGCAAAAAGTATACGAACAATAAATGCTGAAGGGGTTTTAGAGAACTGTGTACCCTCTACCTGCTGGTGAGACGTAAAGGGGTAACAGCCAATAATGAGAACAGAAAGGAGCTGTGTTTAAAAGTAAAAATGGAGGTACCATTCAATCCCCAGGCGCACCATTGGACCTCTCACCCGAGAAGACAAGAATCGAGAAGACACAGGCCGCAAAAGCTGCAGTGCAGCCTTATTCACAATAGCCAAGACAGTGAAGCAACCAAAATGTCCAACAACAGGTGAATGGATAAAGAAGAAGTGGTCCATGTACACAATGGAATATTAGCCATGGAAAACAATGAACCATTGCTCTTTGAGGCACCACAAATGAGTCTGCAGATAATCATGAAAGATGAGGTAAGTTGGAAAGCAAAAACCTGTATTCTATGATATCACTTATAGGCGTTATCTAATAACTGACACAAATGAACATATTTCCACAGAGAAAGACACTCACAGATTTAGAAAACAAACTATGCTCATCTAAAACGAAAGGTGGGGGAAATGGATACCTTAAGATTACTGTTACTATATGTATACAAACACATATTATATACATATCTCAAAAAAACCGACCATATAGCAAGGGAGGTTTGCGGAACCCTCTGTAACATTTTACATGGGAAGAGGATCTGTACTTGAATAGACATATATAATGTACAAATGAACCAGATTGTGTACACCTAGGACAAACAATATTCTAAGCTTTACCCCAATCAAAAAAAAAAAAATTAAAACCAAGAAGAAATAATGAGACATAAACTTATGGGGCTTTCTCCATGCACATTCCAATGTAATTTACAACCTAGGAACACGACTTCCAGAAAGGCTCTGCTGCCCTAGTACCCAGATTTGGGAATGGAGAAATGCTGCCTGCTTCAGGTCACTTCCCACAACAGGAGCTTTAAAACCATTGCTAAAGGTCACTAAATATTCACAAAACTTGCAGTTCGGTAAATGACACCTGCTCTCTAAAAAAAGTCTGAGGTGGAAAATCGACCAAAAAATTCAAAAGAGGGCAACCTTCCAAAAAGACAATATCAAGAGTTATATTGTACTCCCAACTGTTTCCTTTTTTTAACAGAAAAGAAAACGGCGGTGAAACATGATGAGTTTTACGAATTCTCAAAGCCATGCAAACCCAAATTACAAAACCCTATCAGCTCACAGCAGCCAGTAGGGCCATTAGCATAAATGCTGCAAACAATAAATGCTGAAGCGATTGTGGAGAAATGTGTACCCTCGATTCTAAGGGGGACGTGGTAAGTGCCACTAATGAAAACACAAAGAAGGTGCTTTGAAAAGGGAAACACGGTGCTACCAGTCAGTCAATCAAAACCACTGCTGGGCCTATCACCTGAGAAAATGAGAATCAAAAAGTCACAGGCTGGCAATCCTGCACTCCAACAATATTTACCATAGCCAACACTTGGAAGCAATGAAAATGTCCATCAACCGAGGAATGCACAAAGTAGAAGTGGTCCACGTACACAGTGGAAAATTACTCCAATAAAAAATAAAAATTAAAATTAAAAATCCAACAAAAGTAAGGAGACATCAGTTTGTGTGGGTTTGTCCGGGCACACTCCACTCTAATTTATAACCGAGAAACACCACAGGCCGCAAGGGCTTTTCCCTAGTTACCAGGGTGGGGAACAGAGAAAGGCTGCCGCCCTCTGGCAGTTACCTGCAAAAGCAGCTTTAAAGCCTGTGCTAATGGTCATTTCATAGGAACAAGTACTGCAGAACTGTAAATGAAACCTGCCCTCAAAATGTCTCGAGGGAGGTAATGGCCAAAACATTTCAAAATGTGACACATACTTTAAGAGAACACTTTGAAGAACTAAGGGGTAATCACAGCTTGAAAAATAAAAATGACATGCCTTCAAGCTCAATTTCAGTGGACTATGAGGCACATGCGAATTCAGCCACAAAGAGGTATCAGCTCACACTTGTCAGAATAACCATCAGCAAGAAAACTACAAACAATAAATGCTGAAGGTGTTGTGGAGAAATGCATACCCTCAACTTCAAGGGGGACGTAAGTTGGAAAGGGCCACGAACTAGAACAGAATGGGGGTGCCGTAAAAACGTAAACATTGAGCTACCATATGATCCAGCAGGCCCACTCTTCCACCTATAATCTAAGAAGAGAGAATTGGAAAGACACAGGCAGGCAAATCTGCATTGCACTGTATTACAATAGCCAAGATTTGGAAGTAACCAAAAAGACCACCAACAGATGGGTGGACAAAGAAGTACTCCTCCATGTACAGATGGAATATTCGCTAGTGTAAAAAATGAACCAATGCCATTTGCAGCGCCATAGATGAGCCTAGACGTAATCACGCCACGTGTAGTCAGTGAGAAAGCAAAAGACACATATCCTATCATATCACTTTTAGGAGTTACTTAAAAATTGATACCAATGAAGATATTTCCACAGAGAAAGGCAATCACAGATTCATTAAAAAACTTATGATTCACCAAAGAGAAAGGGATGAGGATTGCATACATTACCATATTGGGGTTAACAGAGATATACAAACCATGTGAAATATATAATCACCAAAGATGTACGGAAGACCAGGAGAAGACTACTCAACATTGTGTCATAACCTACATGGGAAAAGGATGCGAGGAAGAAAAGATACATGTATATGTGTGAAAGACCCACATCGTGCACACCTAGAGCAAAAAAACCAATGTAATCAAGTCTGCTGGGATAAAAAATAAAAAGTAAATTACAAATATGAACAAGAAGTAATGAGACATAAACTTAAAGGGCTTTTTCCTGGCACATTCCATTCTAATTTACAACCTAGAACACCACTTCCATTAAGCCTCTGTTTCCCCAGTTACCAAATTTGGTAAAGAAGAAATGCTGTCACCTTGTGGCCGTGTCCTGCAAGAGCAGCTTTAAACTCACAGCTAATGGTTACTTAACATTCACAAGGACTCAGGGCTGTAAAGGACACCTGCCCTAAAAAATTGTGCTGAAGTAGGGAATGGACAAAAAAATTCAAAACAGGCAAATGTTTCAAGAGGAGAGTGTGAAGAGTTATGTTTTACTCACGCTCTTTTTAAAAAAAAGGAAAATGGATAAAAGCTCAACCTCAGGGTGTGTTAGACCCATGCAATCTAATCTACAAAAAGTTTCAACTTACACCAGTCGACTGACCATCAGCAAAAAGTATACGAACAATAAATGCTGAAGGGGTTTTAGAGAACTGTGTACCCTCTACCTGCTGGTGAGACGTAAAGGGGTAACAGCCAATAATGAGAACAGAAAGGAGCTGTGTTTAAAAGTAAAAATGGAGGTACCATTCAATCCCCAGGCGCACCATTGGACCTCTCACCCGAGAAGACAAGAATCGAGAAGACACAGGCCGCAAAAGCTGCAGTGCAGCCTTATTCACAATAGCCAAGACAGTGAAGCAACCAAAATGTCCAACAACAGGTGAATGGATAAAGAAGAAGTGGTCCATGTACACAATGGAATATTAGCCATGGAAAACAATGAACCATTGCTCTTTGAGGCACCACAAATGAGTCTGCAGATAATCATGAAAGATGAGGTAAGTTGGAAAGCAAAAACCTGTATTCTATGATATCACTTATAGGCGTTATCTAATAACTGACACAAATGAACATATTTCCACAGAGAAAGACACTCACAGATTTAGAAAACAAACTATGCTCATCTAAAACGAAAGGTGGGGGAAATGGATACCTTAAGATTACTGTTACTATATGTATACAAACACATATTATATACATATCTCAAAAAAACCGACCATATAGCAAGGGAGGTTTGCGGAACCCTCTGTAACATTTTACATGGGAAGAGGATCTGTACTTGAATAGACATATATAATGTACAAATGAACCAGATTGTGTACACCTAGGACAAACAATATTCTAAGCTTTACCCCAATCAAAAAAAAAAAATTAAAACCAAGAAGAAATAATGAGACATAAACTTATGGGGCTTTCTCCATGCACATTCCAATGTAATTTACAACCTAGGAACACGACTTCCAGAAAGGCTCTGCTGCCCTAGTAGCCAGATTAGGGAATGGAGAAATGCTGCCTGCTTCAGGTCACTTCCCACAACAGGAGCTTTAAAACCATTGCTAAAGGTCACTAAATATTCACAAAACTTGCAGTTCGGTAAATGACACCTGCTCTCTAAAAAAAGTCTGAGGTGGAAAATCGACCAAAAAATTCAAAAGAGGGCAACCTTCCAAAAAGACAATATCAAGAGCTATATTGTACTCCCAACTGTTTCCTTTTTTTAACAGAAAAGAAAACGGCGGTGAAACATGATGAGTTTTACGAATTCTCAAAGCCATGCAAACCCAAATTACAAAACCCTATCAGCTCACAGCAGCCAGTAGGGCCATTAGCATAAATGCTGCAAACAATAAATGCTGAAGCGATTGTGGAGAAATGTGTACCCTCGATTCTAAGGGGGACGTGGTAAGTGCCACTAATGAAAACACAAAGAAGGTGCTTTGAAAAGGGAAACACGGTGCTACCAGTCAGTCAATCAAAACCACTGCTGGGCCTATCACCTGAGAAAATGAGAATCAAAAAGTCACAGGCTGGCAATCCTGCACTCCAACAATATTTACCATAGCCAACACTTGGAAGCAATGAAAATGTCCATCAACCGAGGAATGCACAAAGTAGAAGTGGTCCACGTACACAGTGGAAAATTACTCCAATAAAAAATAAAAATTAAAATTAAAAATCCAACAAAAGTAAGGAGACATCAGTTTGTGTGGGTTTGTCCGGGCACACTCCACTCTAATTTATAACCGAGAAACACCACAGGCCGCAAGGGCTTTTCCCTAGTTACCAGGGTGGGGAACAGAGAAAGGCTGCCGCCCTCTGGCAGTTACCTGCAAAAGCAGCTTTAAAGCCTGTGCTAATGGTCATTTCATAGGAACAAGTACTGCAGAACTGTAAATGAAACCTGCCCTCAAAATGTCTCGAGGGAGGTAATGGCCAAAACATTTCAAAATGTGACACATACTTTAAGAGAACACTTTGAAGAACTAAGGGGTAATCACAGCTTGAAAAATAAAAAGGACATGCCTTCAAGCTCAATTTCAGTGGACTATGAGGCACATGCGAATTCAGCCACAAAGAGGTATCAGCTCACACTTGTCAGAATAACCATCAGCAAGAAAACTACAAACTATAAATGCTGAAGGTGTTGTGGAGAAATGCATACCCTCAACTTCAAGGGGGACGTAAGTTGGAAAGGGCCACGAACTAGAACAGAATGGGGGTGCCGTAAAAACGTAAACATTGAGCTACCATATGATCCAGCAGGCCCACTCTTCCACCTATAATCTAAGAAGAGAGAATTGGAAAGACACAGGCAGGCAAATCTGCATTGCACTGTATTACAATAGCCAAGATTTGGAAGTAACCAAAAAGACCACCAACAGATGGGTGGACAAAGAAGTACTCCTCCATGTACAGATGGAATATTCGCTAGTGTAAAAAATGAACCAATGCCATTTGCAGCGCCATAGATGAGCCTAGACGTAATCACGCCACGTGTAGTCAGTGAGAAAGCAAAAGACACATATCCTATCATATCACTTTTAGGAGTTACTTAAAAATTGATACCAATGAAGATATTTCCACAGAGAAAGGCAATCACAGATTCATTAAAAAACTTATGATTCACCAAATAGAAAGGGATGAGGATTGCATACATTACCATATTGGGGTTAACAGAGATATACAAACCATGTGAAATATATAATCACCAAAGATGTACGGAAGACCAGGAGAAGACTACTCAACATTGTGTCATAACCTACATGGGAAAAGGATGCGAGGAAGAAAAGATACATGTATATGTGTGAAAGACCCACATCTTGCACACCTAGAGCAATAAAACCAATGTAATCAAGTCTGCTGGGATAAAAAATAAAAAGTAAATTACAAATATGAACAAGAAGTAATGAGACATAAACTTAAAGGGCTTTTTCCTGGCACATTCCATTCTAATTTACAACCTAGAACACCACTTCCATTAAGCCTCTGTTTCCCCAGTTACCAAATTTGGTAAAGAAGAAATGCTGTCACCTTGTGGCCGTGTCCTGCAAGAGCAGCTTTAAACTCACAGCTAATGGTTACTTAACATTCACAAGGACTCAGGGCTGTAAAGGACACCTGCCCTAAAAAATTGTGCTGAAGTAGGGAATGGACAAAAAAATTCAAAACAGGCAAATGTTTCAAGAGGAGAGTATGAAGAGTTATGTTTTACTCACGCTCTTTTTAAAAAAAAGGAAAATGGATAAAAGCTCAACCTCAGGGTGTGTTAGACCCATGCAATCTAATCTACAAAAAGTTTCAACTTACACCAGTCGACTGACCATCAGCAAAAAGTATACGAACAATAAATGCTGAAGGGGTTTTAGAGAACTGTGTACCCTCTACCTGCTGGTGAGACGTAAAGGGGTAACAGCCAATAATGAGAACAGAAAGGAGCTGTGTTTAAAAGTAAAAATGGAGGTACCATTCAATCCCCAGGCGCACCATTGGACTTCTCACCCGAGAAGACAAGAATCGAGAAGACACAGGCCGCAAAAGCTGCAGTGCCGCCTTATTCACAATAGCCAAGACAGTGAAGCAACCAAAATGTCCAACAACAGGTGAATGGATAAAGAAGAAGTGGTCCATGTACACAATGGAATATTAGCCATGGAAAACAATGAACCATTGCTCTTGGAGGCACCACAAATGAGTCTGCAGATAATCATGAAAGATGAGGTAAGTTGGAAAGAAAAAGACCTGTATTCTATGATATCACTTATAGGCGTTATCTAATAACTGACACAAATGAACATATTTCCACAGAGAAAGACACTCACAGATTTAGAAAACAAACTATGCTCATCTAAAACGAAAGGTGGGGGAAATGGATACATTAAGATTACTGTTACTATATGTATACAAACACATATTATATACATATCTCAAAAATACCGACCATATAGCAAGGGAGGTCTGCGGAACCCTCTGTAACATTTTACATGGGAAGAGGATCTGTACTTGAATAGACATATATAAGGTACAAATGAACCAGATTGTGTACACCTAGGACAAACAATATTCTAAGCTTTACCCCAATCAAAAAAAAAAAATTAAAACCAAGAAGAAATAATGAGACATAAACTTATGGGGCTTTCTCCATGCACATTCCAATGTAATTTACAACCTAGGAACACGACTTCCAGAAAGGCTCTGCTGCCCTAGTAGCCAGATTTGGGAATGGAGAAATGCTGCCTGCTTCAGGTCACTTCCCACAACAGGAGCTTTAAAACCATTGCTAAAGGTCACTAAATATTCACAAAACTTGCAGTTCGGTAAATGACACCTGCTCTCTAAAAAAAGTCTGAGGTGGAAAATCGACCAAAAAATTCAAAAGAGGGCAACCTTCCAAAAAGACAATATCAAGAGCTATATTGTACTCCCAACTGTTTCCTTTTTTTAACAGAAAAGAAAACGGCGGTGAAACATGATGAGTTTTACGAATTCTCAAAGCCATGCAAACCCAAATTACAAAACCCTATCAGCTCACAGCAGCCAGTAGGGCCATTAGCATAAATGCTGCAAACAATAAATGCTGAAGCGATTGTGGAGAAATGTGTACCCTCGATTCTAAGGGGGACGTGGTAAGTGCCACTAATGAAAACACAAAGAAGGTGCTTTGAAAAGGGAAACACGGTGCTACCAGTCAGTCAATCAAAACCACTGCTGGGCCTATCACCTGAGAAAATGAGAATCAAAAAGTCACAGGCTGGCAATCCTGCACTCCAACAATATTTACCATAGCCAACACTTGGAAGCAATGAAAATGTCCATCAACCGAGGAATGCACAAAGTAGAAGTGGTCCACGTACACAGTGGAAAATTACTCCAATAAAAAATAAAAATTAAAATTAAAAATCCAACAAAAGTAAGGAGACATCAGTTTGTGTGGGTTTGTCCGGGCACACTCCACTCTAATTTATAACCGAGAAACACCACAGGCCGCAAGGGCTTTTCCCTAGTTACCAGGGTGGGGAACAGAGAAAGGCTGCCGCCCTCTGGCAGTTACCTGCAAAAGCAGCTTTAAAGCCTGTGCTAATGGTCATTTCATAGGAACAAGTACTGCAGAACTGTAAATGAAACCTGCCCTCAAAATGTCTCGAGGGAGGTAATGGCCAAAACATTTCAAAATGTGACACATACTTTAAGAGAACACTTTGAAGAACTAAGGGGTAATCACAGCTTGAAAAATAAAAAGGACATGCCTTCAAGCTCAATTTCAGTGGACTATGAGGCACATGCGAATTCAGCCACAAAGAGGTATCAGCTCACACTTGTCAGAATAACCATCAGCAAGAAAACTACAAACTATAAATGCTGAAGGTGTTGTGGAGAAATGCATACCCTCAACTTCAAGGGGGACGTAAGTTGGAAAGGGCCACGAACTAGAACAGAATGGGGGTGCCGTAAAAACGTAAACATTGAGCTACCATATGATCCAGCAGGCCCACTCTTCCACCTATAATCTAAGAAGAGAGAATTGGAAAGACACAGGCAGGCAAATCTGCATTGCACTGTATTACAATAGCCAAGATTTGGAAGTAACCAAAAAGACCACCAACAGATGGGTGGACAAAGAAGTACTCCTCCATGTACAGATGGAATATTCGCTAGTGTAAAAAATGAACCAATGCCATTTGCAGCGCCATAGATGAGCCTAGACGTAATCACGCCACGTGTAGTCAGTGAGAAAGCAAAAGACACATATCCTATCATATCACTTTTAGGAGTTACTTAAAAATTGATACCAATGAAGATATTTCCACAGAGAAAGGCAATCACAGATTCATTAAAAAACTTATGATTCACCAAAGAGAAAGGGATGAGGATTGCATACATTACCATATTGGGGTTAACAGAGATATACAAACCATGTGAAATATATAATCACCAAAGATGTACGGAAGACCAGGAGAAGACTACTCAACATTGTGTCATAACCTACATGGGAAAAGGATGCGAGGAAGAAAAGATACATGTATATGTGTGAAAGACCCACATCTTGCACACCTAGAGCAATAAAACCAATGTAATCAAGTCTGCTGGGATAAAAAATAAAAAGTAAATTACAAATATGAACAAGAAGTAATGAGACATAAACTTAAAGGGCTTTTTCCTGGCACATTCCATTCTAATTTACAACCTAGAACACCACTTCCATTAAGCCTCTGTTTCCCCAGTTACCAAATTTGGTAAAGAAGAAATGCTGTCACCTTGTGGCCGTGTCCTGCAAGAGCAGCTTTAAACTCACAGCTAATGGTTACTTAACATTCACAAGGACTCAGGGCTGTAAAGGACACCTGCCCTAAAAAATTGTGCTGAAGTAGGGAATGGACAAAAAAATTCAAAACAGGCAAATGTTTCAAGAGGAGAGTATGAAGAGTTATGTTTTACTCACGCTCTTTTTAAAAAAAAGGAAAATGGATAAAAGCTCAACCTCAGGGTGTGTTAGACCCATGCAATCTAATCTACAAAAAGTTTCAACTTACACCAGTCGACTGACCATCAGCAAAAAGTATACGAACAATAAATGCTGAAGGGGTTTTAGAGAACTGTGTACCCTCTACCTGCTGGTGAGACGTAAAGGGGTAACAGCCAATAATGAGAACAGAAAGGAGCTGTGTTTAAAAGTAAAAATGGAGGTACCATTCAATCCCCAGGCGCACCATTGGACTTCTCACCCGAGAAGACAAGAATCGAGAAGACACAGGCCGCAAAAGCTGCAGTGCCGCCTTATTCACAATAGCCAAGACAGTGAAGCAACCAAAATGTCCAACAACAGGTGAATGGATAAAGAAGAAGTGGTCCATGTACACAATGGAATATTAGCCATGGAAAACAATGAACCATTGCTCTTGGAGGCACCACAAATGAGTCTGCAGATAATCATGAAAGATGAGGTAAGTTGGAAAGAAAAAGACCTGTATTCTATGATATCACTTATAGGCGTTATCTAATAACTGACACAAATGAACATATTTCCACAGAGAAAGACACTCACAGATTTAGAAAACAAACTATGCTCATCTAAAACGAAAGGTGGGGGAAATGGATACATTAAGATTACTGTTACTATATGTATACAAACACATATTATATACATATCTCAAAAATACCGACCATATAGCAAGGGAGGTCTGCGGAACCCTCTGTAACATTTTACATGGGAAGAGGATCTGTACTTGAATAGACATATATAAGGTACAAATGAACCAGATTGTGTACACCTAGGACAAACAATATTCTAAGCTTTACCCCAATCAAAAAAAAAAAATTAAAACCAAGAAGAAATAATGAGACATAAACTTATGGGGCTTTCTCCATGCACATTCCAATGTAATTTACAACCTAGGAACACGACTTCCAGAAAGGCTCTGCTGCCCTAGTAGCCAGATTTTGGAATGGAGAAATGCTGCCTGCTTCAGGTCACTTCCCACAACAGGAGCTTTAAAACCATTGCTAAAGGTCACTAAATATTCACAAAACTTGCAGTTCGGTAAATGACACCTGCTCTCTAAAAAAAGTCTGAGGTGGAAAATCGACCAAAAAATTCAAAAGAGGGCAACCTTCCAAAAAGACAATATCAAGAGCTATATTGTACTCCCAACTGTTTCCTTTTTTTAACAGAAAAGAAAACGGCGGTGAAACATGATGAGTTTTACGAATTCTCAAAGCCATGCAAACCCAAATTACAAAACCCTATCAGCTCACAGCAGCCAGTAGGGCCATTAGCATAAATGCTGCAAACAATAAATGCTGAAGCGATTGTGGAGAAATGTGTACCCTCGATTCTAAGGGGGACGTGGTAAGTGCCACTAATGAAAACACAAAGAAGGTGCTTTGAAAAGGGAAACACGGTGCTACCAGTCAGTCAATCAAAACCACTGCTGGGCCTATCACCTGAGAAAATGAGAATCAAAAAGTCACAGGCTGGCAATCCTGCACTCCAACAATATTTACCATAGCCAACACTTGGAAGCAATGAAAATGTCCATCAACCGAGGAATGCACAAAGTAGAAGTGGTCCACGTACACAGTGGAAAATTACTCCAATAAAAAATAAAAATTAAAATTAAAAATCCAACAAAAGTAAGGAGACATCAGTTTGTGTGGGTTTGTCCGGGCACACTCCACTCTAATTTATAACCGAGAAACACCACAGGCCGCAAGGGCTTTTCCCTAGTTACCAGGGTGGGGAACAGAGAAAGGCTGCCGCCCTCTGGCAGTTACCTGCAAAAGCAGCTTTAAAGCCTGTGCTAATGGTCATTTCATAGGAACAAGTACTGCAGAACTGTAAATGAAACCTGCCCTCAAAATGTCTCGAGGGAGGTAATGGCCAAAACATTTCAAAATGTGACACATACTTTAAGAGAACACTTTGAAGAACTAAGGGGTAATCACAGCTTGAAAAATAAAAAGGACATGCCTTCAAGCTCAATTTCAGTGGACTATGAGGCACATGCGAATTCAGCCACAAAGAGGTATCAGCTCACACTTGTCAGAATAACCATCAGCAAGAAAACTACAAACTATAAATGCTGAAGGTGTTGTGGAGAAATGCATACCCTCAACTTCAAGGGGGACGTAAGTTGGAAAGGGCCACGAACTAGAACAGAATGGGGGTGCCGTAAAAACGTAAACATTGAGCTACCATATGATCCAGCAGGCCCACTCTTCCACCTATAATCTAAGAAGAGAGAATTGGAAAGACACAGGCAGGCAAATCTGCATTGCACTGTATTACAATAGCCAAGATTTGGAAGTAACCAAAAAGACCACCAACAGATGGGTGGACAAAGAAGTACTCCTCCATGTACAGATGGAATATTCGCTAGTGTAAAAAATGAACCAATGCCATTTGCAGCGCCATAGATGAGCCTAGACGTAATCACGCCACGTGTAGTCAGTGAGAAAGCAAAAGACACATATCCTATCATATCACTTTTAGGAGTTACTTAAAAATTGATACCAATGAAGATATTTCCACAGAGAAAGGCAATCACAGATTCATTAAAAAACTTATGATTCACCAAATAGAAAGGGATGAGGATTGCATACATTACCATATTGGGGTTAACAGAGATATACAAACCATGTGAAATATATAATCACCAAAGATGTACGGAAGACCAGGAGAAGACTACTCAACATTGTGTCATAACCTACATGGGAAAAGGATGCGAGGAAGAAAAGATACATGTATATGTGTGAAAGACCCACATCTTGCACACCTAGAGCAATAAAACCAATGTAATCAAGTCTGCTGGGATAAAAAATAAAAAGTAAATTACAAATATGAACAAGAAGTAATGAGACATAAACTTAAAGGGCTTTTTCCTGGCACATTCCATTCTAATTTACAACCTAGAACACCACTTCCATTAAGCCTCTGTTTCCCCAGTTACCAAATTTGGTAAAGAAGAAATGCTGTCACCTTGTGGCCGTGTCCTGCAAGAGCAGCTTTAAACTCACAGCTAATGGTTACTTAACATTCACAAGGACTCAGGGCTGTAAAGGACACCTGCCCTAAAAAATTGTGCTGAAGTAGGGAATGGACAAAAAAATTCAAAACAGGCAAATGTTTCAAGAGGAGAGTATGAAGAGTTATGTTTTACTCACGCTCTTTTTAAAAAAAAGGAAAATGGATAAAAGCTCAACCTCAGGGTGTGTTAGACCCATGCAATCTAATCTACAAAAAGTTTCAACTTACACCAGTCGACTGACCATCAGCAAAAAGTATACGAACAATAAATGCTGAAGGGGTTTTAGAGAACTGTGTACCCTCTACCTGCTGGTGAGACGTAAAGGGGTAACAGCCAATAATGAGAACAGAAAGGAGCTGTGTTTAAAAGTAAAAATGGAGGTACCATTCAATCCCCAGGCGCACCATTGGACTTCTCACCCGAGAAGACAAGAATCGAGAAGACACAGGCCGCAAAAGCTGCAGTGCCGCCTTATTCACAATAGCCAAGACAGTGAAGCAACCAAAATGTCCAACAACAGGTGAATGGATAAAGAAGAAGTGGTCCATGTACACAATGGAATATTAGCCATGGAAAACAATGAACCATTGCTCTTGGAGGCACCACAAATGAGTCTGCAGATAATCATGAAAGATGAGGTAAGTTGGAAAGAAAAAGACCTGTATTCTATGATATCACTTATAGGCGTTATCTAATAACTGACACAAATGAACATATTTCCACAGAGAAAGACACTCACAGATTTAGAAAACAAACTATGCTCATCTAAAACGAAAGGTGGGGGAAATGGATACATTAAGATTACTGTTACTATATGTATACAAACACATATTATATACATATCTCAAAAATACCGACCATATAGCAAGGGAGGTCTGCGGAACCCTCTGTAACATTTTACATGGGAAGAGGATCTGTACTTGAATAGACATATATAAGGTACAAATGAACCAGATTGTGTACACCTAGGACAAACAACATTCTAAGCTTTACCCCAATGAAAAAAAAAAAATTAAAACCAAGAATAAATAATGAGACATAAACTTATGGGGCTTTCTCCATGCACATTCCAATGTAATTTACATCCTAGGAACACGACTTCCAGAAAGGCTCTGCTGCCCTAGTACCCAGATTTGGGAATGGAGAAATGCTGCCTGCTTCAGGTCACTTCCCACAACAGGAGCTTTAAAACCATTGCTAAAGGTCACTAAATATTCACAAAACTTGCAGTTCGGTAAATGACAGCTGCTCTCTAAAAAAAGTCTGAGGTGGAAAATCGACCAAAAAATTCAAAAGAGGGCAACCTTCCAAAAAGACAATATCAAGAGTTATATTGTACTCCCAACTGTTTCCTTTTTTTAACAGAAAAGAAAACGGCGGTGAAAAATGATGAGTTTTACGAATTCTCAAAGCCATGCAAACCCAAATTACAAAACCCTATCAGCTCACAGCAGCCAGTAGGGCCATTAGCATAAATGCTGCAAATAACAAATGCTGAAGCGATTGTGGAGAAATGTGTACCCTCGATTCTAAGGGGGACGTGGTAAGTGCCACTAATGAAAACACAAAGAAGGTGCTTTGAAAAGGGAAACACGGTGCTACCAGTCAGTCAATCACAACCACTGCTGGGCCTATCACCTGAGAAAATGAGAATCAAAAAGTCACAGGCTGGCAATCCTGCACTCCAACAATATTTACCATAGCCAGCACTTGGAAGCAATGAAAATGTCCATCAACCGAGGAATGCACAAAGTAGAAGTGGTCCACGTACACAGTGGAAAATTACTCCAATAAAAAATAAAAATTAAATTTAAAAATCCAACAAAAGTAAGGAGACATCAGCTTGTGTGGGTTTGTCCGGGCACACTCCACTCTAATTTATAACCGAGAAACACCACAGGCCGCAAGGTCTTTTCCCTAGTTACCAGGGTGGGGAACATAGAAAGGCTGCCGCCCTCTGGCAGTTACCTGCAAAAGCAGCTTTAAAGCCTGTGCTAATGGTCATTTCATAGGAACAAGTACTGCAGAACTGTAAGTGAAACCTGCCCTCAAAATGTCTCGAGGGAGGTAATGGCCAAAACATTTCAAAATGTGACACATACTTTAAGAGAACACTTTGAAGAACTAAGGGGTAATCACAGCTTGAAAAATAAAAAGGACATGCCTTCAAGCTCAATTTCAATGGACTATGAGGCACATGCGAATTCAGCCACAAAGAGGTATCAGCTCACACTTGTCAGAATAACCATCAGCAAGAAAACTACAAACAATAAATGCTGAAGCTGTTGTGGAGAAATGCATACCCTCAACTTCAAGGGAGACGTAAGTTGGAAAGGGCCACGAACTAGAACAGAATGGGGGTGCCGTAAAAACGTAAACATTGAGCTACCATATGATCCAGCAGGCCCACTCTTCCACCTATAATCTAAGAAGAGAGAATTGGAAAGACACAGGCAGGCAAATCTGCATTGCACTGTATTACAATAGCCAAGATTTGGAAGTAACCAAAAAGACCACCAAGAGATGGGTGGACAAAGAAGTACTCCTCCATGTACAGATGGAATATTCGCTAGTGTAAAAAATGAACCAATGCCATTTGCAGCGCCATAGATGAGCCTAGACGTAATCACGCCACGTGTAGTCAGTGAGAAAGCAAAAGACACATATCCTATCATATCACTTTTAGGAGTTACTTAAAAATTGATACCAATGAAGATATTTCCACAGAGAAAGGCAATCACAGATTCATTAAAAAACTTATGATTCACCAAATAGAAAGGGATGAGGATTGCATACATTACCATATTGGGGTTAACAGAGATATACAAACCATGTGAAATATATAATCACCAAAGATGTACGGAAGACCAGGAGAAGACTACTCAACATTGTGTCATAACCTACATGGGATAAGGATGCAAGGAAGAAAAGATACACGTATATGTGTGAAAGACCCACATCTTGCACACCTAGAGCAAACAAACCAATGTAATCAAATCTGCTGGGATAAAAAATAAAAAGTAAATTACAAATATGAACAAGAAGTAATGAGACATAAACTTAAAGGGCTTTTTCCTGGCACATTCCATTCTAATTTACAACCTAGAACACCACTTCCATTAAGCCTCTGTTTCCCCAGTTACCAAATTTGGTAAAGAAGAAATGCTGCCACCTTGTGGCCGTGTCCTGCAAGAGCAGCTTTAAACTCACAGCTAATGGTTACTTAACATTCACAAGGACTCAGGGCTGTAAAGGACACCTGCCCTAAAAAATTGTGCTGAAGTAGGGAATGGACAAAAAAATTCAAAACAGGCAAATGTTTCAAGAGGAGAGTATGAAGAGTTATGTTTTACTCACGCTCTTTTTTAAAAAAAGGAAAATGGATAAAAGCTCAACCTCAGGGTGTGTTAGACCCATGCAATCTAATCTACAAAAAGTTTCAACTTACACCAGTCGACTGACCATCAGCAAAAAGTATACGAACAATAAATGCTGAAGGGGTTTTAGAGAACTGTGTACCCTCTACCTGCTGGTGAGACGTAAAGGGGTAACAGCCAATAATGAGAACAGAAAGGAGCTGTGTTTAAAAGTAAAAATGGAGGTACCATTCAATCCCCAGGCGCACCATTGGACCTCTCACCTGAGAAGACAAGAATCGAGAAGACACAGGCCGCAAAAGCTGCAGTGCAGCCTTATTCACAAGAGCCAAGACAGTGAAGCAACCAAAATGTCCAACAACAGGTGAATGGATAAAGAAGAAGTGGTCCATGTACACAATGGAATATTAGCCATGGAAAACAAGGAACCATTGCTCTTTGAGGCACCACAAATGAGTCTGCAGATAATCATGAAAGATGAGGTAAGTTGGAAAGCAAAAGACCTGTATTCTATGATATCACTTATAGGCGTTATCTAATAACTGACACAAATGAACATATTTCCACAGAGAAAGACACTCACAGATTTAGAAAACAAACTATGCTCATCTAAAACGAAAGGTGGGGGGAATGGATAAATTAAGATTACTGTTACTATATGTATACAAACACATATTATATACATGTCTCAAAAAAACCGACCATATAGCAAGGGAGGTCTGCGGAACCCTCTGTAACATTTTACATGGGAAGAGGATCTGTACTTGAATAGACATATATAGTGTACAAATGAACCAGATTGTGTACACCTAGGACAAAGAATATTCTAAGCTTTACACCAATTAAAAAAAAAATTAAAACGAAGAAGAAATAATGAGACATAAACTTATGGGGCTTTCTCCATGCACATTCCAATGTAATTTACATCCTAGGAACGCGACTTCCAGAAAGGCTCTGTTGCCCTAGTACCCAGATTTGGGAATGGAGAAATGCTGCCTGCTTCAGGTCACTTCCCACAACAGGAGCTTTAAAACCATTGCTAAAGGTCACTAAATATTCACAAAACTTGCAGTTCGGTAAATGACACCTGCTCTCTAAAAAAAGTCTGAGGTGGAAAATCGACCAAAAAATTCAAAAGAGGGCAACCTTCCAAGAAGACAATATCAAGAGTTATATTGTACTCCCAACTGTTTCCTTTTTTTAAGAGACAAGAAAACGGCGGTGAAAAATGATGAGTTTTACGAATTCTCAAAGCCATGCAAACCCAAATTACAAAACCCTATCAGCTCACAGCAGCCAGTAGGGCCATTAGCATAAATGCTGCAAACAATAAATGCTGAAGCGATTGTGGAGAAATGTGTACCCTCGATTCTAAGGGGGACGTGGTAAGTGCCACTAATGAAAACACAAAGAAGGTGCTTTGAAAAGGGAAACACGGTGCTACCAGTCAGTCAATCACAACCACTGCTGGGCCTATCACCTGAGAAAATGAGAATCAAAAAGTCACAGGCTGGCAATCCTGCACTCCAGCAATATTTACCATAGCCAACACTTGGAAGCAATGAAAATGTCCATCAACCGAGGAATGCACAAAGTAGAAGTGGTCCACGTACACAGTGGAAAATTACTCCAATAAAAAATAAAAATTAAATTTAAAAATCCAACAAAAGTAAGGAGACATCAGCTTGTGTGGGTTTGTCCGGGCACACTCCACTCTAATGTATAACCGAGAAACACCACAGGCCGCAAGGTCTTTTCCCTAGTTACCAGGGTGGGGAACATAGAAAGGCTGCCGCCCTCTGGCAGTTACCTGCAAAAGCAGCTTTAAAGCCTGTGCTAATGGTCATTTCATAGGAACAAGTACTGCAGAACTGTAAGTGAAACCTGCCCTCAAAATGTCTCGAGGGAGGTAATGGCCAAAACATTTCAAAATGTGACACATACTTTAAGAGAACACTTTGAAGAACTAAGGGGTAATCACAGCTTGAAAAATAAAAAGGACATGCCTTCAAGCTCAATTTCAATGGACTATGAGGCACATGCGAATTCAGCCACAAAGAGGTATCAGCTCACACTTGTCAGAATAACCATCAGCAAGAAAACTACAAACAATAAATGCTGAAGCTGTTGTGGAGAAATGCATACCCTCAACTTCAAGGGAGACGTAAGTTGGAAAGGGCCACGAACTAGAACAGAATGGGGGTGCCGTAAAAACGTAAACATTGAGCTACCATATGATCCAGCAGGCCCACTCTTCCACCTATAATCTAAGAAGAGAGAATTGGAAAGACACAGGCAGGCAAATCTGCATTGCACTGTATTACAATAGCCAAGATTTGGAAGTAACCAAAAAGACCACCAAGAGATGGGTGGACAAAGAAGTACTCCTCCATGTACAGATGGAATATTCGCTAGTGTAAAAAATGAACCAATGCCATTTGCAGCGCCATAGATGAGCCTAGACGTAATCACGCCACGTGTAGTCAGTGAGAAAGCAAAAGACACATATCCTATCATATCACTTTTAGGAGTTACTTAAAAATTGATACCAATGAAGATATTTCCACAGAGAAAGGCAATCACAGATTCATTAAAAAACTTATGATTCACCAAATAGAAAGGGATGAGGATTGCATACATTACCATATTGGGGTTAACAGAGATATACAAACCATGTGAAATATATAATCACCAAAGATGTACGGAAGACCAGGAGAAGACTACTCAACATTGTGTCATAACCTACATGGGATAAGGATGCAAGGAAGAAAAGATACACGTATATGTGTGAAAGACCCACATCTTGCACACCTAGAGCAAACAAACCAATGTAATCAAATCTGCTGGGATAAAAAATAAAAAGTAAATTACAAATATGAACAAGAAGTAATGAGACATAAACTTAAAGGGCTTTTTCCTGGCACATTCCATTCTAATTTACAACCTAGAACACCACTTCCATTAAGCCTCTGTTTCCCCAGTTACCAAATTTGGTAAAGAAGAAATGCTGCCACCTTGTGGCCGTGTCCTGCAAGAGCAGCTTTAAACTCACAGCTAATGGTTACTTAACATTCACAAGGACTCAGGGCTGTAAAGGACACCTGCCCTAAAAAATTGTGCTGAAGTAGGGAATGGACAAAAAAATTCAAAACAGGCAAATGTTTCAAGAGGAGAGTATGAAGAGTTATGTTTTACTCACGCTCTTTTTTAAAAAAAGGAAAATGGATAAAAGCTCAACCTCAGGGTGTGTTAGACCCATGCAATCTAATCTACAAAAAGTTTCAACTTACACCAGTCGACTGACCATCAGCAAAAAGTATACGAACAATAAATGCTGAAGGGGTTTTAGAGAACTGTGTACCCTCTACCTGCTGGTGAGACGTAAAGGGGTAACAGCCAATAATGAGAACAGAAAGGAGCTGTGTTTAAAAGTAAAAATGGAGGTACCATTCAATCCCCAGGCGCACCATTGGACCTCTCACCTGAGAAGACAAGAATCGAGAAGACACAGGCCGCAAAAGCTGCAGTGCAGCCTTATTCACAAGAGCCAAGACAGTGAAGCAACCAAAATGTCCAACAACAGGTGAATGGATAAAGAAGAAGTGGTCCATGTACACAATGGAATATTAGCCATGGAAAACAAGGAACCATTGCTCTTTGAGGCACCACAAATGAGTCTGCAGATAATCATGAAAGATGAGGTAAGTTGGAAAGCAAAAGACCTGTATTCTATGATATCACTTATAGGCGTTATCTAATAACTGACACAAATGAACATATTTCCACAGAGAAAGACACTCACAGATTTAGAAAACAAACTATGCTCATCTAAAACGAAAGGTGGGGGGAATGGATAAATTAAGATTACTGTTACTATATGTATACAAACACATATTATATACATGTCTCAAAAAAACCGACCATATAGCAAGGGAGGTCTGCGGAACCCTCTGTAACATTTTACATGGGAAGAGGATCTGTACTTGAGTAGACATATATAATGTACAAATGAACCAGATTGTGTACACCTAGGACAAAGAATATTCTAAGCTTTACCCCAATTAAAAAAAAAATTAAAACGAAGAAGAAATAATGAGACATAAACTTATGGGGCTTTCTCCATGCACATTCCAATGTAATTTACAACCTAGGAACGCGACTTCCAGAAAGGCTCTGCTGCCCTAGTACCCAGATTTGGGAATGGAGAAATGCTGCCTGCTTCAGGTCACTTCCCACAACAGGAGCTTTAAAACCATTGCTAAAGGTCACTAAATATTCACAAAACTTGCAGTTCGGTAAATGACACCTGCTCTCTAAAAAAAGTCTGAGGTGGAACATCGACCAAAAAAATTCAAAAGAGGGCAACCTTCCAAAAAGACAATATCAAGAGTTATATTGTACTCCCAACTGTTTCCTTTTTTTAACAGACAAGAAAACGGCGGTGAAAAATGATGAGTTTTACGAATTCTCAAAGCCATGCAAACCCAAATTACAAAACCCTATCAGCTCACAGCAGCCAGTAGGGCCATTAGCATAAATGCTGCAAACAATAAATGCTGAAGCGATTGTGGAGAAATGTGTACCCTCGATTCTAAGGGGGACGTGGTAAGTGCCACTAATGAAAACACAAAGAAGGTGCTTTGAAAAGGGAAACACGGTGCTACCAGTCAGTCAATCACAACCACTGCTGGGCCTATCACCTGAGAAAATGAGAATCAAAAAGTCACAGGCTGGCAATCCTGCACTCCAGCAATATTTACCATAGCCAACACTTGGAAGCAATGAAAATGTCCATCAACCGAGGAATGCACCAAGTAGAAGTGGTCCACGTACACAGTGGAAAATTACTCCAATAAAAAATAAAAATAAAAATTAAAAATCCAACAAAAGTAAGGAGACATCAGCTTGTGTGGGTCTGTCCGGGCACACTCCACTCTAATTTATAACCGAGAAACACCACAGGCCGCAAGGGCTTTTCCCTAGTTACCAGGGTGGGGAACATAGAAAGGCTGCCGCCCTCTGGCAGTTACCTGCAAAAGCAGCTTTAAAGCCTGTGCTAATGGTCATTTCATAGGAACAAGTACTGCAGAACTGTAAATGAAACCTGCCCTCAAAATGTCTCGAGGGAGGTAATGGCCAAAACATTTCAAAATGTGACACATACTTTAAGAGAACACTTTGAAGAACTAAGGGGTAATCACAGCTTGAAAAATAAAAAGGACATGCCTTCAAGCTCAATTTCAATGGACTATGAGGCACATGCGAATTCAGCCACAAAGAGGTATCAGCTCACACTTGTCAGAATAACCATCAGCAAGAAAACTACAAACAATAAATGCTGAAGGTGTTGTGGAGAAATGCATACCCTCAACTTCAAGGGGGACGTAAGTTGGAAAGGGCCACGAACTAGAACAGAATGGGGGTGCCTTAAAAACGTAAACATTGAGCTACCATATGATCCAGCAGGCCCACTCTTCCACCTATAATCTAAGAAGAGAGAATTGGAAAGACACAGGCAGGCAAATCTGCATTGCACTGTATTACAATAGCCAAGATCTGGAAGTAACCAAAAAGACCACCAACAGATGGGTGGACAAAGAAGAACTCCTCCATGTACAGATGGAATATTCGCTAGTGTAAAAAATGAACCAATGCCATTTTCAGCGCCATAGATGAGCCTAGGCGTAATCACGCCACGTGTAGTCAGTGAGAAAGCAAAAGACACATATCCTATCATATCACTTTTAGGAGTTACTTAAAAATTGATACCAATGAAGATATTTCCACAGAGAAAGGTAATCACAGATTCATTAAAAAACTTATGGTTCACCAAATAGAAAGGGATGACGATTGGATACATTACCATATTGGGGTTAACAGAGATATACAAACCATGTGAAATATATAATCACCAAAGACGTACGGAAGACCAGGAGAAGACTACTCAACATTGTGTCATAACCTACATGGGAAAAGGATGCGAGGAAGAAAAGATACACGTATATGTGTGAAAGACCCACATCTTGCACACCTAGAGCAAACAAACCAATGTAATCAAATCTGCTGGGATAAAAAATAAAAAGTAAATTACAAATATGAACAAGATGTAATGAGACATAAACTTAAAGGGCTTTTTCCTGGCACATTCCATTCTAATTTACAACCTAGAACACCACTTCCATTAAGCCTCTGTTTCCCCAGTTACCAAATTTGGTAAAGAAGAAATGCTGCCACCTTGTGGCCGTGTCCTGCAGGAGCAGCTTTAAACTCACAGCTAATGGTTACTTAACATTCACAAGGACTCAGGGGTGTACAGGACACCTGCCCTAAAAAATTGTGCTGAAGTAGGGAATGGACAAAAAAATTCAAAACAGGCAAATGTTTCAAGAAGAGAGTATGAAGAGTTACGTTTTACTCACGCTCTTTCTAAAAAAAAGGAAAATGGATAAAAGCTCAACCTCAGGGTGTGCTAGACCCATGCAATCTAATCTACAAAAAGTTTCAACTTACACCAGTCGACTGACCATCAGCAAAAAGTATACGAACAATAAATGCTGAAGGGGTTTTAGAGAACTGTGTACCCTCTACCTGCTGGTGAGACGTAAAGGGGTAACAGCCAATAATGCGAACAGAAAGGAGCTGTGTTTAAAAGTAAAAATGGAGGTACCATTCAATCCCCAGGCGCACCATTGGACCTCTCACCTGAGAAGACAAGAATCGAGACGACACAGGCCGCAAAAGCTGCAGTGCAGCCTTATTCACAATAGCCAAGACAGTGAAGCAACCAAAATGTCCAACAACAGGTGAATGGATAAACAAGAAGTGGTCCATGTACACAATGGAATATTAGCCATGGAAAACAATGAACCATTGCTCTTTGAGGCACCACAAATGAGTCTGCAGATAATCATGAAAGATGAGGTAAGTTGGAAAGCAAAAGACCTGTATTCTATGATATCACTTATAGGCGTTATCTAATAACTGACACAAATGAACATATTTCCACAGAGAAAGACACTCACAGATTTAGAAAACAAACTATGCTCATCTAAAACGAAAGGTGGGGGGAATGGATAAATTAAGATTAGTGTTACTATATGTATACAAACACATATTATATACATATCTCAAAAAGACCGACCATATAGCAAGGGAGGTCTGCGGAACCCTCTGTAACATTTTACATGGGAAGAGGATCTGTACTTGAATAGACATATATAATGTACAAATGAACCAGATTGTGTACACCTAGGACAAAGAATATTCTAAGCTTTACCCCAATTAAAAAAAAAAAATTAAAACGAAGAAGAAATAATGAGACATAAACTTATGGGGCTTTCTCCATGCACATTCCAATGTAATTTACAACCTAGGAACGTGACTTCCAGAAAGGCTCTGCTGCCCTAGTACCCAGATTTGGGAATGGAGAAATGCTGCCTGCTTCAGGTCACTTCCCACAACAGGAGCTTTAAAACCATTGCTAAAGGTCACTAAATATTCACAAAACTTGCAGTTCGGTAAATGACACCTGCTCTCTAAAAAAAGTCTGAGGTGGAAAATCGACCAAAAAATTCAAAAGAGGGCAACCTTCCAAGAAGACAATATCAAGAGTTATATTGTACTCCCAACTGTTTCCTTTTTTTAACAGAAAAGAAAACGGCGGTGAAAAATGATGAGTTTTACGAATTCTCAAAGCCATGCAAAGCCAAATTACAAAACCCTATCAGCTCACAGCAGCCAGTAGGGCCATTAGCATAAATGCTGCAAACAATAAATGCTGAAGCGATTGTGGAGAAATGTGTACCCTCGATTCTAAGGGGGACGTGGTAAGTGCCACTAATGAAAACACAAAGAAGGTGCTTTGAAAAGGGAAACACGGTGCTACCAGTCAGTCAATCACAACCACTGCTGGGCCTATCACCTGAGAAAATGAGAATCAAAAAGTCACAGGCTGGCAATCCTGCACTCCAACAATATTTACCATAGCCAACACTTGGAAGCAATGAAAATGTCCATCAACCGAGGAATGCACCAAGTAGAAGTGGTCCACGTACACAGTGGAAAATTACTCCAATAAAAAATAAAAATAAAAATTAAAAATCCAACAAAAGTAAGGAGACATCAGCTTGTGTGGGTCTGTCCGGGCACACTCCACTCTAATTTATAACCGAGAAACACCACAGGCCGCAAGGGCTTTTCCCTAGTTACCAGGGTGGGGAACATACAAAGGCTGCCGCCCTCTGGCAGTTACCTGCAAAAGCAGCTTTAAAGCCTGTGCTAATGGTCATTTCATAGGAACAAGTACTGCAGAACTGTAAATGAAACCTGCCCTCAAAATGTCTCGAGGGAGGTAATGGCCAAAACATTTCAAAATGTGACACATACTTTAAGAGAACACTTTGAAGAACTAAGGGGTAATCACAGCTTGAAAAATAAAAAGGACATGCCTTCAAGCTCAATTTCAATGGACTATGAGGCACATGCGAATTCAGCCACAAAGAGGTATCAGCTCACACTTGTCAGAATAACCATCAGCAAGAAAACTACAAACAATAAATGCTGAAGGTGTTGTGGAGAAATGCATACCCTCAACTTCAAGGGGGACGTAAGTTGGAAAGGGCCACGAACTAGAACAGAATGGGGGTGCCTTAAAAACGTAAACATTGAGCTACCATATGATCCAGCAGGCCCACTCTTCCACCTATAATCTAAGAAGAGAGAATTGGAAAGACACAGGCAGGCAAATCTGCATTGCACTGTATTACAATAGCCAAGATCTGGAAGTAACCAAAAAGACCACCAACAGATGGGTGGACAAAGAAGAACTCCTCCATGTACAGATGGAATATTCGCTAGTGTAAAAAATGAACCAATGCCATTTTCAGCGCCATAGATGAGCCTAGGCGTAATCACGCCACGTGTAGTCAGTGAGAAAGCAAAAGACACATATCCTATCATATCACTTTTAGGAGTTACTTAAAAATTGATACCAATGAAGATATTTCCACAGAGAAAGGTAATCACAGATTCATTAAAAAACTTATGGTTCACCAAATAGAAAGGGATGAGGATTGGATACATTACCATATTGGGGTTAACAGAGATATACAAACCATGTGAAATATATAATCACCAAAGACGTACGGAAGACCAGGAGAAGACTACTCAACATTGTGTCATAACCTACATGGGAAAAGGATGCGAGGAAGAAAAGATACACGTATATGTGTGAAAGACCCACATCTTGCACACCTAGAGCAAACAAACCAATGTAATCAAATCTGCTGGGATAAAAAATAAAAAGTAAATTACAAATATGAACAAGATGTAATGAGACATAAACTTAAAGGGCTTTTTCCTGGCACATTCCATTCTAATTTACAACCTAGAACACCACTTCCATTAAGCCTCTGTTTCCCCAGTTACCAAATTTGGTAAAGAAGAAATGCTGCCACCTTGTGGCCGTGTCCTGCAGGAGCAGCTTTAAACTCACAGCTAATGGTTACTTAACATTCACAAGGACTCAGGGGTGTAAAGGACACCTGCCCTAAAAAATTGTGCTGAAGTAGGGAATGGACAAAAAAATTCAAAACAGGCAAATGTTTCAAGAAGAGAGTATGAAGAGTTACGTTTTACTCACGCTCTTTCTAAAAAAAAGGAAAATGGATAAAAGCTCAACCTCAGGGTGTGCTAGACCCATGCAATCTAATCTACAAAAAGTTTCAACTTACACCAGTCGACTGACCATCAGCAAAAAGTATACGAACAATAAATGCTGAAGGGGTTTTAGAGAACTGTGTACCCTCTACCTGCTGGTGAGACGTAAAGGGGTAACAGCCAATAATGCGAACAGAAAGGAGCTGTGTTTAAAAGTAAAAATGGAGGTACCATTCAATCCCCAGGCGCACCATTGGACCTCTCACCTGAGAAGACAAGAATCGAGAAGACACAGGCCGCAAAAGCTGCAGTGCAGACTTATTCACAATAGCCAAGACAGTGAAGCAACCAAAATGTCCAACAACAGGTGAATGGATAAACAAGAAGTGGTCCATGTACACAATGGAATATTAGCCATGGAAAACAATGAACCATTGCTCTTTGAGGCACCGCAAATGAGTCTGCAGATAATCATGAAAGATGAGGTAAGTTGGAAAGCAAAAGACCTGTATTCTATGATATCACTTATAGGCGTTATCTAATAACTGACACAAATGAACATATTTCCACAGAGAAAGACACTCACAGATTTAGAAAACAAACTATGCTCATCTAAAACGAAAGGTGGGGGGAATGGATAAATTAAGATTAGTGTTACTATATGTATACAAACACATATTATATACATATCTCAAAAAGACCGACCATATAGCAAGGGAGGTCTGCGGAACCCTCTGTAACATTTTACATGGGAAGAGGATCTGTACTTGAATAGACATATATAATGTACAAATGAACCAGATTGTGTACACCTAGGACAAAGAATATTCTAAGCTTTACCCCAATTAAAAAAAAAAAATAAAACGAAGAAGAAATAATGAGACATAAACTTATGGGGCTTTCTCCATGCACATTCCAATGTAATTTACAACCTAGGAACGTGACTTCCAGAAAGGCTCTGCTGCCCTAGTACCCAGATTTGGGAATGGAGAAATGCTGCCTGCTTCAGGTCACTTCCCACAACAGGAGCTTTAAAACCATTGCTAAAGGTGACTAAATATTCACAAAACTTGCAGTTCGGTAAATGACACCTGCTCTCTAAAAAAAGTCTGAGGTGGAAAATCGACCAAAAAATTCAAAAGAGGGCAACCTTCCAAGAAGACAATATCAAGAGTTATATTGTACTCCCAACTGTTTCCTTTTTTTAACAGAAAAGAAAACGGCGGTGAAAAATGATGAGTTTTACGAATTCTCAAAGCCATGCAAACCCAAATTACAAAACCCTATCAGCTCACAGCAGCCAGTAGGGCCATTAGCATAAATGCTGCAAACAATAAATGCTGAAGCGATTGTGGAGAAATGTGTACCCTCGATTCTAAGGGGGACGTGGTAAGTGCCACTAATGAAAACACAAAGAAGGTGCTTTGAAAAGGGAAACACGGTGCTACCAGTCAGTCAATCACAACCACTGCTGGGCCTATCACCTGAGAAAATGAGAATCAAAAAGTCACAGGCTGGCAATCCTGCACTCCAGCAATATTTACCATAGCCAACACTTGGAAGCAATGAAAATGTCCATCAACCGAGGAATGCACCAAGTAGAAGTGGTCCACGTACACAGTGGAAAATTACTCCAATAAAAAATAAAAATAAAAATTAAAAATCCAACAAAAGTAAGGAGACATCAGCTTGTGTGGGTCTGTCCGGGCACACTCCACTCTAATTTATAACCGAGAAACACCACAGGCCGCAAGGGCTTTTCCCTAGTTACCAGGGTGGGGAACATAGAAAGGCTGCCGCCCTCTGGCAGTTACCTGCAAAAGCAGCTTTAAAGCCTGTGCTAATGGTCATTTCATAGGAACAAGTACTGCAGAACTGTAAATGAAACCTGCCCTCAAAATGTCTCGAGGGAGGTAATGGCCAAAACATTTCAAAATGTGACACATACTTTAAGAGAACACTTTGAAGAACTAAGGGGTAATCACAGCTTGAAAAATAAAAAGGACATGCCTTCAAGCTCAATTTCAATGGACTATGAGGCACATGCGAATTCAGCCACAAAGAGTTATCAGCTCACACTTGTCAGAATAACCATCAGCAAGAAAACTACAAACAATAAATGCTGAAGGTGTTGTGGAGAAATGCATACCCTCAACTTCAAGGGGGACGTAAGTTGGAAAGGGCCACGAACTAGAACAGAATGGGCGTGCCTTAAAAACGTAAACATTGAGCTACCATATGATCCAGCAGGCCCACTCTTCCACCTATAATCTAAGAAGAGAGAATTGGAAAGACACAGGCAGGCAAATCTGCATTGCACTGTATTACAATAGCCAAGATCTGGAAGTAACCAAAAAGACCACCAACAGATGGGTGGACAAAGAAGAACTCCTCCATGTACAGATGGAATATTCGCTAGTGTAAAAAATGAACCAATGCCATTTGCAGCGCCATAGATGAGCCTAGACGTAATCACGCCACGTGTAGTCAGTGAGAAAGCAAAAGACACATATCCTATCATATCACTTTTAGGAGTTACTTAAAAATTGATACCAATGAAGATATTTCCACAGAGAAAGGCAATCACAGATTCATTAAAAAACTTATGGTTCACCAAATAGAAAGGGATGAGGATTGGATACATTACCATATTGGGGTTAACAGAGATATACAAACCATGTGAAATATATAATCACCAAAGACGTACGGAAGACCAGGAGAAGACTACTCAACATTGTGTCATAACCTACATGGGAAAAGGATGCGAGGAAGAAAAGATACACGTATATGTGTGAAAGACCCACATCTTGCACACCTAGAGCAAACAAACCAATGTAATCAAATCTGCTGGGATAAAAAATAAAAAGTAAATTACAAATATGAACAAGAAGTAATGAGACATAAACTTAAAGGGCTTTTTCCTGGCACATTCCATTCTAATTTACAACCTAGAACACCACTTCCATTAAGCCTCTGTTTCCCCAGTTACCAAATTTGGTAAAGAAGAAATGCTGCCACCTTGTGGCCGTGTCCTGCAGGAGCAGCTTTAAACTCACAGCTAATGGTTACTTAACATTCACAAGGACTCAGGGCTGTAAAGGACACCTGCCCTAAAAAATTGTGCTGAAGTAGGGAATGGACAAAAAAATTCAAAACAGGCAAATGTTTCAAGAAGAGAGTATGAAGAGTTACGTTTTACTCACGCTCTTTTTAAAAAAAAGGAAAATGGATAAAAGCTCAACCTCAGGGTGTGCTAGACCCATGCAATCTAATCTACAAAAAGTTTCAACTTACACCAGTCGACTGACCATCAGCAAAAAGTATACGAGCAATAAATGCTGAAGGGGTTTTAGAGAACTGTGTACCCTCTACCTGCTGGTGAGACGTAAAGGGGTAACAGCCAATAATGGGAACAGAAAGGAGCTGTGTTTAAAAGTAAAAATGGAGGTACCATTCAATCCCCAGGTGCACCATTGGACCTCTCACCTGAGAAGACAAGAATCGAGAAGACACAGGCCGCAAAAGCTGCAGTGCAGCCGTATTCACAATAGCCAAGACAGTGAAGCAACCAAAATGTCCAACAACAGGTGAATGGATAAACAAGAAGTGGTCCATGTACACAATGGAATATTAGCCATGGAAAACAATGAACCATTGCTCTTTGAGGCACCACAAATGAGTCTGCAGATAATCATGAAAGATGAGGTAAGTTGGAAAGCAAAAGACCTGTATTCTATGATATCACTTATAGGCGTTATCTAATAACTGACACAAATGAACATATTTCCACAGAGAAAGACACTCACAGATTTAGAAAACAAACTATGCTCATCTAAAACGAAAGGTGGGGGGAATGGATAAATTAAGATTAGTGTTACTATATGTATACAAACACATATTATATACATATCTCAAAAAGACCGACCATATAGCAAGGGAGGTCTGCGGAACCCTCTGTAACATTTTACATGGGAAGAGGATCTGTACTTGAATAGACATATATAATGTACAAATGAACCAGATTGTGTACACCTAGGACAAAGAATATTCTAAGCTTTACCCCAATTAAAAAAAAAAAATAAAACGAAGAAGAAATAATGAGACATAAACTTATGGGGCTTTCTCCATGCACATTCCAATGTAATTTACAACCTAGGAACGTGACTTCCAGAAAGGCTCTGCTGCCCTAGTACCCAGATTTGGGAATGGAGAAATGCTGCCTGCTTCAGGTCACTTCCCACAACAGGAGCTTTAAAACCATTGCTAAAGGTCACTAAATATTCACAAAACTTGCAGTTCGGTAAATGACACCTGCTCTCTAAAAAAAGTCTGAGGTGGAAAATCGACCAAAAAATTCAAAAGAGGGCAACCTTCCAAGAAGACAATATCAAGAGTTATATTGTACTCCCAACTGTTTCCTTTTTTTAACAGAAAAGAAAACGGCGGTGAAAAATGATGAGTTTTACGAATTCTCAAAGCCATGCAAAGCCAAATTACAATACCCTATCAGCTCACAGCAGCCAGTAGGGCCATTAGCATAAATGCTGCAAACAATAAATGCTGAAGCGATTTTGGAGAAATGTGTACCCTCGATTCTAAGGGGGACGTGGTAAGTGCCACTAATGAAAACACAAAGAAGGTGCTTTGAAAAGGGAAACACGGTGCTACCAGTCAGTCAATCACAACCACTGCTGGGCCTATCACCTGAGAAAATGAGAATCAAAAAGTCACAGGCTGGCAATCCTGCACTCCAGCAATATTTACCATAGCCAACACTTGGAAGCAATGAAAATGTCCATCAACCGAGGAATGCACCAAGTAGAAGTGGTCCACGTACACAGTGGAAAATTACTCCAATAAAAAATAAAAATAAAAATTAAAAATCCAACAAAAGTAAGGAGACATCAGCTTGTGTGGGTCTGTCCGGGCACACTCCACTCTAATTTATAACCGAGAAACACCACAGGCCGCAAGGGCTTTTCCCTAGTTACCAGGGTGGGGAACATAGAAAGGCTGCCGCCCTCTGGCAGTTACCTGCAAAAGCAGCTTTAAAGCCTGTGCTAATGGTCATTTCATAGGAACAAGTACTGCAGAACTGTAAATGAAACCTGCCCTCAAAATGTCTCGAGGGAGGTAATGGCCAAAACATTTCAAAATGTGACACATACTTTAAGAGAACACTTTGAAGAACTAAGGGGTAATCACAGCTTGAAAAATAAAAAGGACATGCCTTCAAGCTCAATTTCAATGGACTATGAGGCACATGCGAATTCAGCCACAAAGAGTTATCAGCTCACACTTGTCAGAATAACCATCAGCAAGAAAACTACAAACAATAAATGCTGAAGGTGTTGTGGAGAAATGCATACCCTCAACTTCAAGGGGGACGTAAGTTGGAAAGGGCCACGAACTAGAACAGAATGGGCGTGCCTTAAAAACGTAAACATTGAGCTACCATATGATCCAGCAGGCCCACTCTTCCACCTATAATCTAAGAAGAGAGAATTGGAAAGACACAGGCAGGCAAATCTGCATTGCACTGTATTACAATAGCCAAGATCTGGAAGTAACCAAAAAGACCACCAACAGATGGGTGGACAAAGAAGAACTCCTCCATGTACAGATGGAATATTCGCTAGTGTAAAAAATGAACCAATGCCATTTGCAGCGCCATAGATGAGCCTAGACGTAATCACGCCACGTGTAGTCAGTGAGAAAGCAAAAGACACATATCCTATCATATCACTTTTAGGAGTTACTTAAAAATTGATACCAATGAAGATATTTCCACAGAGAAAGGCAATCACAGATTCATTAAAAAACTTATGGTTCACCAAATAGAAAGGGATGAGGATTGGATACATTACCATATTGGGGTTAACAGAGATATACAAACCATGTGAAATATATAATCACCAAAGACGTACGGAAGACCAGGAGAAGACTACTCAACATTGTGTCATAACCTACATGGGAAAAGGATGCGAGGAAGAAAAGATACACGTATATGTGTGAAAGACCCACATCTTGCACACCTAGAGCAAACAAACCAATGTAATCAAATCTGCTGGGATAAAAAATAAAAAGTAAATTACAAATATGAACAAGAAGTAATGAGACATAAACTTAAAGGGCTTTTTCCTGGCACATTCCATTCTAATTTACAACCTAGAACACCACTTCCATTAAGCCTCTGTTTCCCCAGTTACCAAATTTGGTAAAGAAGAAATGCTGCCACCTTGTGGCCGTGTCCTGCAGGAGCAGCTTTAAACTCACAGCTAATGGTTACTTAACATTCACAAGGACTCAGGGCTGTAAAGGACACCTGCCCTAAAAAATTGTGCTGAAGTAGGGAATGGACAAAAAAATTCAAAACAGGCAAATGTTTCAAGAAGAGAGTATGAAGAGTTACGTTTTACTCACGCTCTTTTTAAAAAAAAGGAAAATGGATAAAAGCTCAACCTCAGGGTGTGCTAGACCCATGCAATCTAATCTACAAAAAGTTTCAACTTACACCAGTCGACTGACCATCAGCAAAAAGTATACGAGCAATAAATGCTGAAGGGGTTTTAGAGAACTGTGTACCCTCTACCTGCTGGTGAGACGTAAAGGGGTAACAGCCAATAATGGGAACAGAAAGGAGCTGTGTTTAAAAGTAAAAATGGAGGTACCATTCAATCCCCAGGCGCACCATTGGACCTCTCACCTGAGAAGACAAGAATCGAGAAGACACAGGCCGCAAAAGCTGCAGTGCAGCCGTATTCACAATAGCCAAGACAGTGAAGCAACCAAAATGTCCAACAACAGGTGAATGGATAAACAAGAAGTGGTCCATGTACACAATGGAATATTAGCCATGGAAAACAATGAACCATTGCTCTTTGAGGCACCACAAATGAGTCTGCAGATAATCATGAAAGATGAGGTAAGTTGGAAAGCAAAAGACCTGTATTCTATGATATCACTTATAGGCGTTATCTAATAACTGACACAAATGAACATATTTCCACAGAGAAAGACACTCACAGATTTAGAAAACAAACTATGCTCATCTAAAACGAAAGGTGGGGGGAATGGATAAATTAAGATTAGTGTTACTATATGTATACAAACACATATTATATACATATCTCAAAAAGACCGACCATATAGCAAGGGAGGTCTGCGGAACCCTCTGTAACATTTTACATGGGAAGAGGATCTGTACTTGAATAGACATATATAATGTACAAATGAACCAGATTGTGTACACCTAGGACAAAGAATATTCTAAGCTTTACCCCAATTAAAAAAAAAAAATAAAACGAAGAAGAAATAATGAGACATAAACTTATGGGTCTTTCTCCATGCACATTCCAATGTAATTTACAACCTAGGAACGTGACTTCCAGAAAGGCTCTGCTGCCCTAGTACCCAGATTTGGGAATGGAGAAATGCTGCCTGCTTCAGGTCACTTCCCACAACAGGAGCTTTAAAACCATTGCTAAAGGTCACTAAATATTCACAAAACTTGCAGTTCGGTAAATGACACCTGCTCTCTAAAAAAAGTCTGAGGTGGAAAATCGACCAAAAAATTCAAAAGAGGGCAACCTTCCAAGAAGACAATATCAAGAGTTATATTGTACTCCCAACTGTTTCCTTTTTTTAACAGAAAAGAAAACGGCGGTGAAAAATGATGAGTTTTACGAATTCTCAAAGCCATGCAAAGCCAAATTACAATACCCTATCAGCTCACAGCAGCCAGTAGGGCCATTAGCATAAATGCTGCAAACAATAAATGCTGAAGCGATTTTGGAGAAATGTGTACCCTCGATTCTAAGGGGGACGTGGTAAGTGCCACTAATGAAAACACAAAGAAGGTGCTTTGAAAAGGGAAACACGGTGCTACCAGTCAGTCAATCACAACCACTGCTGGGCCTATCACCTGAGAAAATGAGAATCAAAAAGTCACAGGCTGGCAATCCTGCACTCCAGCAATATTTACCATAGCCAACACTTGGAAGCAATGAAAATGTCCATCAACCGAGGAATGCACCAAGTAGAAGTGGTCCACGTACACAGTGGAAAATTACTCCAATAAAAAATAAAAATAAAAATTAAAAATCCAACAAAAGTAAGGAGACATCAGCTTGTGTGGGTCTGTCCGGGCACACTCCACTCTAATTTATAACCGAGAAACACCACAGGCCGCAAGGGCTTTTCCCTAGTTACCAGGGTGGGGAACATAGAAAGGCTGCCGCCCTCTGGCAGTTACCTGCAAAAGCAGCTTTAAAGCCTGTGCTAATGGTCATTTCATAGGAACAAGTACTGCAGAACTGTAAATGAAACCTGCCCTCAAAATGTCTCGAGGGAGGTAATGGCCAAAACATTTCAAAATGTGACACATACTTTAAGAGAACACTTTGAAGAACTAAGGGGTAATCACAGCTTGAAAAATAAAAAGGACATGCCTTCAAGCTCAATTTCAATGGACTATGAGGCACATGCGAATTCAGCCACAAAGAGTTATCAGCTCACACTTGTCAGAATAACCATCAGCAAGAAAACTACAAACAATAAATGCTGAAGGTGTTGTGGAGAAATGCATACCCTCAACTTCAAGGGGGACGTAAGTTGGAAAGGGCCACGAACTAGAACAGAATGGGCGTGCCTTAAAAACGTAAACATTGAGCTACCATATGATCCAGCAGGCCCACTCTTCCACCTATAATCTAAGAAGAGAGAATTGGAAAGACACAGGCAGGCAAATCTGCATTGCACTGTATTACAATAGCCAAGATCTGGAAGTAACCAAAAAGACCACCAACAGATGGGTGGACAAAGAAGAACTCCTCCATGTACAGATGGAATATTCGCTAGTGTAAAAAATGAACCAATGCCATTTGCAGCGCCATAGATGAGCCTAGACGTAATCACGCCACGTGTAGTCAGTGAGAAAGCAAAAGACACATATCCTATCATATCACTTTTAGGAGTTACTTAAAAATTGATACCAATGAAGATATTTCCACAGAGAAAGGCAATCACAGATTCATTAAAAAACTTATGGTTCACCAAATAGAAAGGGATGAGGATTGGATACATTACCATATTGGGGTTAACAGAGATATACAAACCATGTGAAATATATAATCACCAAAGACGTACGGAAGACCAGGAGAAGACTACTCAACATTGTGTCATAACCTACATGGGAAAAGGATGCGAGGAAGAAAAGATACACGTATATGTGTGAAAGACCCACATCTTGCACACCTAGAGCAAACAAACCAATGTAATCAAATCTGCTGGGATAAAAAATAAAAAGTAAATTACAAATATGAACAAGAAGTAATGAGACATAAACTTAAAGGGCTTTTTCCTGGCACATTCCATTCTAATTTACAACCTAGAACACCACTTCCATTAAGCCTCTGTTTCCCCAGTTACCAAATTTGGTAAAGAAGAAATGCTGCCACCTTGTGGCCGTGTCCTGCAGGAGCAGCTTTAAACTCACAGCTAATGGTTACTTAACATTCACAAGGACTCAGGGCTGTAAAGGACACCTGCCCTAAAAAATTGTGCTGAAGTAGGGAATGGACAAAAAAATTCAAAACAGGCAAATGTTTCAAGAAGAGAGTATGAAGAGTTACGTTTTACTCACGCTCTTTTTAAAAAAAAGGAAAATGGATAAAAGCTCAACCTCAGGGTGTGCTAGACCCATGCAATCTAATCTACAAAAAGTTTCAACTTACACCAGTCGACTGACCATCAGCAAAAAGTATACGAGCAATAAATGCTGAAGGGGTTTTAGAGAACTGTGTACCCTCTACCTGCTGGTGAGACGTAAAGGGGTAACAGCCAATAATGGGAACAGAAAGGAGCTGTGTTTAAAAGTAAAAATGGAGGTACCATTCAATCCCCAGGCGCACCATTGGACCTCTCACCTGAGAAGACAAGAATCGAGAAGACACAGGCCGCAAAAGCTGCAGTGCAGCCTTATTCACAATAGCCAAGACAGTGAAGCAACCAAAATGTCCAACAACAGGTGAATGGATAAACAAGAAGTGGTCCATGTACACAATGGAATATTAGCCATGGAAAACAATGAACCATTGCTCTTTGAGGCACCACAAATGAGTCTGCAGATAATCATGAAAGATGAGGTAAGTTGGAAAGCAAAAGACCTGTATTCTATGATATCACTTATAGGCGTTATCTAATAACTGACACAAATGAACATATTTCCACAGAGAAAGACACTCACAGATTTAGAAAACAAACTATGCTCATCTAAAACGAAAGGTGGGGGGAATGGATAAATTAAGATTAGTGTTACTATATGTATACAAACACATATTATATACATATCTCAAAAAGACCGACCATATAGCAAGGGAGGTCTGCGGAACCCTCTGTAACATTTTACATGGGAAGAGGATCTGTACTTGAATAGACATATATAATGTACAAATGAACCAGATTGTGTACACCTAGGACAAACAATATTCTAAGCTTTACCCCAATCAAAAAAAAAAATTAAAACCAAGAAGAAATAATGAGACATAAACTTATGGGGCTTTCTCCATGCACATTCCAATGTAATTTACAACCTAGGAACGCGACTTCCAGAAAGGCTCTGCAGCCCTAGTACCGAGATTTGGGAATGGAGAAATGCTGCCTGCTTCAGGTCACTTCCCACAACAGGAGCTTTAAAACCACTGCTAAAGGTCACTAAATAGTCACAAAACTTGCAGTTCGGTAAATGACACCTGCTCTCTAAAAAAAGTCTGAGGTGGAAAATCGACCAAAAAATTCAAAAGAGGGCAACCTTCCAAGAAGACAATATCAAGAGTTATATTGTACTCCCAACTGTTTCCTTTTTTTAACAGAAAAGAAAACGGCGGTGAAAAATGATGAGTTTTACGAATTCTCAAAGCCATGCAAACCCAAATTACAAAACCCTATCAGCTCACAGCAGCCAGTAGGGCCATTAGCATAAATGCTGCAAACAATAAATGCTGAAGCGATTGTGGAGAAATGTGTACCCTCGATTCTAAGGGGGACGTGGTAAGTGCCACTAATGAAAACACAAAGAAGGTGCTTTGGAAAGGGAAACACGGTGCTACCAGTCAGTCAATCACAACCACTGCTGGGCCTATCACATGAGAAAATGAGAATCAAAAAGTCACAGGCTGGCAATCCTGCACTCCAGCAATATTTACCATAGCCAACACTTGGAAGCAATGAAAATGTCCATCAACCGAGGAATGCACCAAGTAGAAGTGGTCCACGTACACAGTGGAAAATTACTCCAATAAAAAATAAAAATAAAAATTAAAAATCCAACAAAAGTAAGGAGACATCAGCTTGTGTGGGTCTGTCCGGGCACACTCCACTCTAATTTATAACCAAGAAACACCACAGGCCGCAAGGGCTTTTCCCTTGTTACCAGGGTGGGGAACATAGAAAGGCTGCCGCCCTCTGGCAGTTACCTGCAAAAGCAGCTTTAAAGCCTGTGCTAATGGTCATTTCATAGGAACAAGTACTGCAGAACTGTAAATGAAACCTGCCCTCAAAATGTCTCGAGGGAGGTAATGGCCAAAACATTTCAAAATGTGACACATACTTTAAGAGTACACTTTGAAGAACTAAGGGGTAATCACAGCTTGAAAAATAAAAAGGACATGCCTTCAAGCTCAATTTCAATGGACTATGAGGCACATGCGAATTCAGCCACAAAGAGGTATGAGCTCACACTTGTCAGAATAACCATCAGCAAGAAAACTACAAACAATAAATGCTGAAGGTGTTGTGGAGAAATGCATACCCTCAACTTCAAGGGGGACGTAAGTTGGAAAGGGCCACGAACTAGAACAGAATGGGGGTGCCTTAAAAACGTAAACATTGAGCTACCATATGATCCAGCAGGCCCACTCTTCCACCTATAATCTAAGAAGAGAGAATTGGAAAGACACAGGCAGGCAAATCTGCATTGCACTGTATTACAATAGCCAAGATCTGGAAGTAACCAAAAAGACCACCAACAGATGGGTGGACAAAGAAGAACTCCTCCATGTACAGATGGAATATTCGCTAGTGTAAAAAATGAACCAATGCCATTTTCAGCGCCATAGATGAGCCTAGACGTAATCACGCCAGGTGTAGTCAGTGAGAAAGCAAAAGACACATATCCTATCATATCACTTTTAGGAGTTACTTAAAAATTGATACCAATGAAGATATTTCCACAGAGAAAGGCAATCACAGATTCATTAAAAAATTTATGGTTCACCAAATAGAAAGGGATGAGGATTGGATACATTACCATATTGGGGTTAACAGAGATATACAAACCATGTGAAATATATAATCACCAAAGACGTACGGAAGACCAGGAGAAGACTACTCAACATTGTGTCATAACCTACATGGGAAAAGGATGCGAGGAAGAAAAGATACATGTATATGTGTGAAAGACCCACATCTTGCACACCTAGAGCAAAAAAAACAATATAATCAAATCTGCTGGGATAAAAAATAAAAAGTAAATTACAAATATGAACAAGAAGTAATGAGACATAAACGTAAAGGGCTTTTTCCTGGCACATTCCATTCTAATTTACAACCTAGAACACCACTTCCATTAAGCCTCTGTTTCCCCAGATACCAAATATGGTAAAGAAGAAATGCTGTCACCTTGTGGCCGTGTCCTGCAAGAGCAGCTTTAAACTCACAGCTAATGGTTACTTAACATTCACAAGGACTCAGGGCTGTAAAGGACACCTGCCCTAAAAAATTGTGCTGAAGTAGGGAATGGACAAAAAAATTTAAAACAGGCAAATGTTTCAAGAGGAGAGTATGAAGAGTTATGTTTTACTCACGCTGTTTTAAAAAAAAAAGAAAATGGATAAAGGCTCAACCTCAGGGTGTGTTAGACCCATGCAATCTAATCTACAAAAAGTTTCAAGTTACACCAGTCGACTGACCATCAGCAAAAAGTATACGAACAATAAATGCTGAAGGGGTTTTAGAGAATTGTGTACCCTCTACCTGCTGGTGAGACGTAAAGGGGTAACAGCCAATAATGAGAACAGAAAGGAGCTGTGTTTAAAAGTAAAAATGGAGGTACCATTCAATCCCCAGGCGCACCATTGGACCTCTCACCTGAGAAGACAAGAATCGAGAAGACACAGGCCGCAAAAGCTGCAGTGCAGCCTTATTCACAATAGCCAGGACAGTGAAGCAACCAAAATGTCCAACAACAGGTGAATGGATAAAGAAGAAGTGGTCCATGTACACAATGGAATATTAGCCATGGAAAACAATGAACCATTGCTCTTTGAGGCACCGCAAATGAGTCTGCAGATAATCATGAAAGATGAGGTAAGTTGGAAAGCAAAAGACCTGTATTCTATGATATCACTTATAGGCGTTATCTAATAACTGACACAAATGAACATATTTCCACAGAGAAAGACACTCACAGATTTAGAAAACAAACTATGCTCATCTAAAACGAAAGGTGGGGGGAATGGATAAATTAAGATTAGTGTTACTATATGTATACAAACACATATTATATACATATCTCAAAAAGACCGACCATATAGCAAGGGAGGTCTGCGGAACCCTCTGTAACATTTTACATGGGAAGAGGATCTGTACTTGAATAGACATATATAATGTACAAATGAACCAGATTGTGTACACCTAGGACAAACAATATTCTAAGCTTTACCCCAATCAAAAAAAAAAATTAAAACCAAGAAGAAATAATGAGACATAAACTTATGGGGCTTTCTCCATGCACATTCCAATGTAATTTACAACCTAGGAACGCGACTTCCAGAAAGGCTCTGCTGCCCTAGTACCCAGATTTGGGAATGGAGAAATGCTGCCTGCTTCAGGTCACTTCCCACAACAGGAGCTTTAAAACCACTGCTAAAGGTCACTAAATATTCACAAAACTTGCAGTTCGGTAAATGACACCTGCTCTCTAAAAAAAGTCTGAGGTGGAAAATCGACCAAAAAATTCAAAAGAGGGCAACCTTCCAAGAAGACAATATCAAGAGTTATATTGTACTCCCAACTGTTTCCTTTTTTTAACAGAAAAGAAAACGGCGGTGAAAAATGATGAGTTTTACGAATTCTCAAAGCCATGCAAACCCAAATTACAAAACCCTATCAGCTCACAGCAGCCAGTAGGGCCATTAGCATAAATGCTGCAAACAATAAATGCTGAAGCGATTGTGGAGAAATGTGTACCCTCGATTCTAAGGGGGACGTGGTAAGTGCCACTAATGAAAACACAAAGAAGGTGCTTTGGAAAGGGAAACACGGTGCTACCAGTCAGTCAATCACAACCACTGCTGGGCCTATCACATGAGAAAATGAGAATCAAAAAGTCACAGGCTGGCAATCCTGCACTCCAGCAATATTTACCATAGCCAACACTTGGAAGCAATGAAAATGTCCATCAACCGAGGAATGCACCAAGTAGAAGTGGTCCACGTACACAGTGGAAAATTACTCCAATAAAAAATAAAAATAAAAATTAAAAATCCAACAAAAGTAAGGAGACATCAGCTTGTGTGGGTCTGTCCGGGCACACTCCACTCTAATTTATAACCGAGAAACACCACAGGCCGCAAGGGCTTTTCCCTTGTTACCAGGGTGGGGAACATAGAAAGGCTGCCGCCCTCTGGCAGTTACCTGCAAAAGCAGCTTTAAAGCCTGTGCTAATGGTCATTTCATAGGAACAAGTACTGCAGAACTGTAAATGAAACCTGCCCTCAAAATGTCTCGAGGGAGGTAATGGCCAAAACATTTCAAAATGTGACACATACTTTAAGAGAACACTTTGAAGGACTAAGGGGTAATCACAGCTTGAAAAATAAAAAGGACATGCCTTCAAGCTCAATTTCAATGGACTATGAGGCACATGCGAATTCAGCCACAAAGAGGTATGAGCTCACACTTGTCAGAATAACCATCATCAAGAAAACTACAAACAATAAATGCTGAAGGTGTTGTGGAGAAATGCATACCCTCAACTTCAAGGGGGACGTAAGTTGGAAAGGGCCACGAACTAGAACAGAATGGGGGTGCCTTAAAAACGTAAACATTGAGCTACCATATGATCCAGCAGGCCCACTCTTCCACCTATAATCTAAGAAGAGAGAATTGGAAAGACACAGGCAGGCAAATCTGCATTGCACTGTATTACAATAGCCAAGATCTGGAAGTAACCAAAAAGACCACCAACAGATGGGTGGACAAAGAAGAACTCCTCCATGTACAGATGGAATATTCGCTAGTGTAAAAAATGAACCAATGCCATTTTCAGCGCCATAGATGAGCCTAGACGTAATCACGCCACGTGTAGTCAGTGAGAAAGCAAAAGACACATATCCTATCATATCACTTTTAGGAGTTACTTAAAAATTGATACCAATGAAGATATTTCCACAGAGAAAGGCAATCACAGATTCATTAAAAACTTATGGTTCACCAAATAGAAAGGGATGAGGATTGGATACATTACCATATTGGGGTTAACAGAGATATACAAACCATGTGAAATGTATAATCAGCAGAGACGTACGGAAGACCAGGAGAAGACTACTCAACATTGTGTCATAACCTACATGGGAAAAGGTTGCGAGGAAGAAAAGATACACGTATATGTGTGAAAGACCCACATCTTGCACACCTAGAGCAAACAAACCAATGTAATCAAATCTGCTGGGATAAAAAATAAAAAGTAAATTACAAATATGAACAAGAAGTAATGAGACATAAACTTAAAGGGCTTTTTCCTGGCACATTCCATTCTAATTTACAACCTAGAACACCACTTCCATTAAGCCTCTGTTTCCCCAGTTACCAAATTTGGTAAAGAAGTAATGCTGCCACCTTGTGGCCGTGTCCTGCAAGAGCAGCTTTAAACTCACAGCTAATGGTTACTTAACATTCACAAGGACTCAGGGCTGTAAAGGACACCTGCCCTAAAAAATTGTGCTGAAGTAGGGAATGGACAAAAAAATTCAAAACAGGCAAATGTTTCAAGAAGAGAGTAGGAAGAGTTAGGTTTTACTCACGCTCTTTTTAAAAAAAAGGAAAATGGATAAAAAGTCAACCTCAGGGTGTGTTAGACCCATGCAATCTAATCTACAAAAAGTTTCAACTTACACCAGTCGACTGATCATCAGCAAAAAGTATACGAACAATAAATGCTGAAGGGGTTTTAGAGAACTGTGTACCCTCTACCTGCTGGTGAGACGTAAAGGGGTAACAGCCAATAATGGGAACAGAAAGGAGCTGTGTTTAAAAGTAAAAATGGAGGTACCATTCAATCCCCAGGCGCACCATTGGACCTCTCACCTGAGAAGACAAGAATCGAGAAGACACAGGCCGCAAAAGCTGCAGTGCAGCCTTATTCACAATAGCCAAGACAGTGAAGCAACCAAAATGTCCAACAACAGGTGAATGGATAAACAAGAAGTGGTCCATGTACACAATGGAATATTAGCCATGGAAAACAATGAACCATTGCTCTTTGAGGCACCACAAATGAGTCTGCAGATAATCATGAAAGATGAGGTAAGTTGGAAAGCAAAAGACCTGTATTCTATGATATCACTTATAGGCGTTATCTAATAACTGACACAAATGAACATATTTCCACAGAGAAAGACACTCACAGATTTAGAAAACAAACTATGCTCATCTAAAACGAAAGTTGGGGGTAATGGATAAATTAAGATTAGTGTTACTATATGTATACAAACACATATTATATACATATCTCAAAAAGACCGACCATATAGCAAGGGAGGTCTGCGGAACCCTCTGTAACATTTTACATGGGAAGAGGATCTGTACTTGAATAGACATATATAATGTACAAATGAACCAGATTGTGTACACCTAGGACAAAGAATATTCTAAACTTTACCCCAATTAAAAAAAAAAATTAAAACGAAGAAGAAATAATGAGACATAAACTTATGGGGCTTTCTCCATGCACATTCCAATGTAATTTACAACCTAGGAACGCGACTTCCAGAAAGGCTCTGCTGCCCTAGTACCCAGATTTGGGAATGGAGAAATGCTGCCTGCTTCAGGTCACTTCCCACAACAGGAGCTTTAAAACCATTGCTAAAGGTCACTAAATATTCACAAAACTTGCAGTTCCGTAAAAGACACCTGCTCTCTAAAAAAAAGTCTGAGGTGGAAAATCGACCAAAAAATTCAAAAGAGGGCAACCTTCCAAGAAGACAATATCAAGAGTTATATTGTACTCCCAACTGTTTCCTTTTTTTAACAGAAAAGAAAACGGCGGTGAAAAATGATGAGTTTTACGAATTCTCAAAGCCATGCAAACCCAAATTACAAAACCCTATCAGCTCACAGCAGCCAGTAGGGCCATTAGCATAAATGCTGCAAACAATAAATGCTGAAGCGATTGTGGAGAAATGTGTACCCTCGATTCTAAGGGGGACGTGGTAAGTGCCACTAATGAAAACACAAAGAAGGTGCTTTGAAAAGGGAAACACGGTGCTACCAGTCAGTCAATCACAACCACTGCTGGGCCTATCACCTGAGAAAATGAGAATCAAAGAGTCACAGGCTGGCAATCCTGCACTCCAGCAATATTTACCATAGCCAACACTTGGAAGCAATGAAAATGTCCATCAACCGAGGAATGCACCAAGTAGAAGTGGTCCACGTACACAGTGGAAAATTACTCCAATAAAAAATAAAAAAAAAATTAAAAATCCAACAAAAGTAAGGAGACATCAGCTTGTGTGGGTCTGTCCGGGCACACTCCACTCTAATTTATAACCGAGAAACACCACAGGCCGCAAGGGCTTTTCCCTAGTTACCAGGGTGGGGAACATAGAAAGGCTGCCGCCCTCTGGCAGTTACCTGCAAAAGCAGCTTTAAAGCCTGTGCTAATGGTCATTTCATAGGAACAAGTACTGCAGAACTGTAAATGAAACCTGCCCTCAAAATGTCTCGAGGGAGCTAATGGCCAAAACATTTCAAAATATGACACATACTTTAAGAGAACACTTTGAAGAACTAAGGGGTAATCACAGCTTGAAAAATAAAAAGGACATGCCTTCAAGCTCAATTTCAATGGACTATGAGGCACATGCGAATTCAGCCACAAAGAGGTATGAGCTCACACTTGTCAGAATAACCATCAGCAAGAAAACTACAAACAATAAATGCTGAAGGTGTTGTGGAGAAATGCATACCCTCAACTTCAAGGGGGACGTAAGTTGGAAAGGGCCACGAACTAGAACAGAATGGGGGTGCCTTAAAAACGTAAACATTGAGCTACCATATGATCCAGCAGGCCCACTCTTCCACCTATAATCTAAGAAGAGAGAATTGGAAAGACACAGGCAGGCAAATCTGCATTGCACTGTATTACAATAGCCAAGATCTGGAAGTAACCAAAAAGACCACCAACAGATGGGTGGACAAAGAAGAACTCCTCCATGTACAGATGGAATATTCGCTAGTGTAAAAAATGAACCAATGCCATTTTCAGCGCCATAGATGAGCCTAGACGTAATCACGCCACGTGTAGTCAGTGAGAAAGCAAAAGACACATATCCTATCATATCACTTTTAGGAGTTACTTAAAAATTGATACCAATGAAGATATTTCCACAGAGAAAGGCAATCACAGATTCATTAAAAAATTTATGGTTCACCAAATAGAAAGGGATGAGGATTGGATACATTACCATATTGGGGTTAACAGAGATATACAAACCATGTGAAATGTATAATCAGCAGAGACGTACGGAAGACCAGGAGAAGACTACTCAACATTGTGTCATAACCTACATGGGAAAAGGATGCGAGGAAGAAAAGATACACGTATATGTGTGAAAGACCCACATCTTGCACACCTAGAGCAAACAAACCAATGTAATCAAATCTGCTGGGATAAAAAATAAAAAGTAAATTACAAATATGAACAAGAAGTAATGAGACATAAACTTAAAGGGCTTTTTCCTGGCACATTCCATTCTAATTTACAACCTAGAACACCACTTCCATTAAGCCTCTGTTTCCCCAGTTACCAAATTTCGTAAAGAAGTAATGCTGCCACCTTGTGGCCGTGTCCTGCAAGAGCAGCTTTAAACTCACAGCTAATGGTTACTTAACATTCACAAGGACTCAGGGCTGTAAAGGACACCTGCCCTAAAAAATTGTGCTGAAGTAGGGAATGGACAAAAAAATTCAAAACAGGCAAATGTTTCAAGAAGAGAGTAGGAAGAGTTAGGTTTTACTCACGCTCTTTTTAAAAAAAAGGAAAATGGATAAAAAGTCAACCTCAGGGTGTGTTAGACCCATGCAATCTAATCTACAAAAAGTTTCAACTTACACCAGTCGACTGATCATCAGCAAAAAGTATACGAACAATAAATGCTGAAGGGGTTTTAGAGAACTGTGTACCCTCTACCTGCTGGTGAGACGTAAAGGGGTAACAGCCAATAATGGGAACAGAAAGGAGCTGTGTTTAAAAGTAAAAATGGAGGTACCATTCAATCCCCAGGCGCACCATTGGACCTCTCACCTGAGAAGACAAGAATCGAGAAGACACAGGCCGCAAAAGCTGCAGTGCAGCCTTATTCACAATAGCCAAGACAGTGAAGCAACCAAAATGTCCAACAACAGGTGAATGGATAAACAAGAAGTGGTCCATGTACACAATGGAATATTAGCCATGGAAAACAATGAACCATTGCTCTTTGAGGCACCACAAATGAGTCTGCAGATAATCATGAAAGATGAGGTAAGTTGGAAAGCAAAAGACCTGTATTCTATGATATCACTTATAGGCGTTATCTAATAACTGACACAAATGAACATATTTCCACAGAGAAAGACACTCACAGATTTAGAAAACAAACTATGCTCATCTAAAACGAAAGTTGGGGGTAATGGATAAATTAAGATTAGTGTTACTATATGTATACAAACACATATTATATACATATCTCAAAAAGACCGACCATATAGCAAGGGAGGTCTGCGGAACCCTCTGTAACATTTTACATGGGAAGAGGATCTGTACTTGAATAGACATATATAATGTACAAATGAACCAGATTGTGTACACCTAGGACAAAGAATATTCTAAGCTTTACCCCAATTAAAAAAAAAATTAAAACGAAGAAGAAATAATGAGACATAAACTTATGGGGCTTTCTCCATGCACATTCCAATGTAATTTACAACCTAGGAACGCGACTTCCAGAAAGGCTCTGCTGCCCTAGTACCCAGATTTGGGAATGGAGAAATGCTGCCTGCTTCAGGTCACTTCCCACAACAGGAGCTTTAAAACCATTGCTAAAGGTCACTAAATATTCACAAAACTTGCAGTTCGGTAAATGACACCTGCTCTCTAAAAAAAGTCTGAGGTGGAAAATCGACCAAAAAATTCAAAAGAGGGCAACCTTCCAAGAAGACAATAACAAGAGTTATATTGTACTCCCAACTGTTTCCTTTTTTTAACAGAAAAGAAAACGGCGGTGAAAAATGATGAGTTTTACGAATTCTCAAAGATATGCAAACCCAAATTACAAAACCCTATCAGCTCACAGCAGCCAGTAGGGCCATTAGCATAAACGATGCAAACAATAAATGCTGAAGCGATTGTGGAGAAATGTGTACCCTCGATTCTAAGGGGGACGTGGTAAGTGCCACTAATGAAAACACAAAGAAGGTGCTTTGAAAAGGGAAACACGGTGCTACCAGTCAGTCAATCACAACCACTGCTGGGCCTATCACCTGAGAAAATGAGAATCAAAAAGTCACAGGCTGGCAATCCTGCACTCCAGCAATATTTACCATAGCCAACACTTGGAAGCAATGAAAATGTCCATCAACCGAGGAATGCACCAAGTAGAAGTGGTCCACGTACACAGTGGAAAATTAATCCAATAAAAAATAAAAATAAAAATTAAAAATCCAACAAAAGTAAGGAGACATCAGCTTGTGTGGGTCTGTCCGGGCACACTCCACTCTAATTTATAACCGAGAAACACCACAGGCCGCAAGGGCTTTTCCCTTGTTACCAGGGTGGGGAACATAGAAAGGCTGCCGCCCTCTGGCAGTTACCTGCAAAAGCAGCTTTAAAGCCTGTGCTAATGGTCATTTCATAGGAACAAGTACTGCAGAACTGTAAATGAAACCTGCCCTCAAAATGTCTCGAGGGAGGTAATGGCCATAACATTTCAAAATGTGACACATACTTTAAGAGAACACTTTGAAGAACTAAGGGGTAATCACAGCTTGAAAAATAAAAAGGACATGCCTTCAAGCACAATTTCAATGGACTATGAGGCACATGCGAATTCAGCCACAAAGAGGTATGAGCTCACACTTGTCAGAATAACCATCAGCAAGAAAACTACAAACAATAAATGCTGAAGGTGTTGTGGAGAAATGCATACCCTCAACTTCAAGGGGGACGTAAGTTGGAAAGGGCCACGAACTAGAACAGAATGGGGGTGCCTTAAAAACGTAAACATTGAGCTACCATATGATCCAGCAGGCCCACTCTTCCACCTATAATCTAAGAAGAGAGAATTGGAAAGACACAGGCAGGCAAATCTGCATTGCACTGTATTACAATAGCCAAGATCTGGAAGTAACCAAAAAGACCACCAACAGATGGGTGGACAAAGAAGAACTCCTCCATGTACAGATGGAATATTCGCTAGTGTAAAAAATGAACCAATGCCATTTTCAGCGCCATAGATGAGCCTAGACGTAATCACGCCACGTGTAGTCAGTGAGAAAGCAAAAGACACATATCCTATCATATCACTTTTAGGAGTTACTTAAAAATTGATACCAATGAAGATATTTCCACAGAGAAAGGCAATCACAGATTCATTAAAAAACTTATGGTTCACCAAATAGAAAGGGATGAGGATTGGATACATTACCATATTGGGGTTAACAGAGATATACAAACCATGTGAAATATATAATCACCAAAGACGTACGGAAGACCAGGAGAAGACTACTCAACATTGTGTCATAACCTACATGGGAAAAGGATGCGAGGAAGAAAAGATACACGTATATGTGTGAAAGACCCACATCTTGCACACCTAGAGCAAAGAAACCAATGTAATCAAATCTGCTGGGATAAAAAATAAAAAGTAAATTACAAATATGAACAAGAAGTAATGAGACATAAACTTAAAGGGCTTTTTCCTGGCACATTCCATTCTAATTTACAACCTAGAACACCACTTCCATTAAGCCTCTGTTTCCCCAGTTACCAAATTTGGTAAAGAAGAAATGCTGCCACCTTGTGGCCGTGTCCTGCAGGAGCAGCTTTAAACTCACAGCTAATGGTTACTTAACATTCACAAGGACTCAGGGCTGTAAAGGACACCTGCCCTAAAAAATTGTGCTGAAGTAGGGAATGGACAAAAAAATTCAAAACAGGCAAATGTTTCAAGAAGAGAGTATGAAGAGTTACGTTTTACTCACGCTCTTTTTAAAAAAAAGGAAAATGGATAAAAACTCAACCTCAGGGTGTGTTAGACCCATGCAATCTAATCTACAAAAAGTTTCAACTTACACCAGTCGACTGACCATCAGCAAAAAGTATACGAACAATAAATGCTGAAGGGGTTTTAGAGAACTGTGTACCCTCTACCTGCTGGTGAGACGTAAAGGGGTAACAGCCAATAATGAGAACAGAAAGGAGCTGTGTTTAAAAGTAAAAATGGAGGTACCATTCAATCCCCAGGCGCACCATTGGACCTCTCACCTGAGAAGACAAGAATCGAGAAGACACAGGCCGCAAAAGCTGCAGTGCAGCCTTATTCACAATAGCCAAGACAGTGAAGCAACCAAAATGTCCAACAACAGGTGAATGGATAAACAAGAAGTGGTCCATGTACACAATGGAATATTAGCCATGGAAAACAATGAACCATTGCTCTTTGAGGCACCACAAATGAGTCTGCAGATAATCATGAAAGATGAGGTAAGTTGGAAAGCAAAAGACCTGTATTCTATGATATCACTTATAGGCGTTATCTAATAACTGACACAAATGAACATATTTCCACAGAGAAAGACACTCACAGATTTAGAAAACAAACTATGCTCATCTAAAACGAAAGGTGGGGGGAATATATAAATTAAGATTAGTGTTACTATATGTATACAAACACATATTATATACATATCTCAAAAAGACCGACCATATAGCAAGGGAGGTCTGCGGAACCCTCTGTAACATTTTACATGGGAAGAGGATCTGTACTTGAATAGACATATATAATGTACAAATGAACCAGATTGTGTACACCTAGGACAAAGAATATTCTAAGCTTTACCCCAATTAAAAAAAAAAATTAAAACGAAGAAGAAATAATGAGACATAAACTTATGGGGCTTTCTCCATGCACATTCCAATGTAATTTACAACCTAGGAACGCGACTTCCAGAAAGGCTCTGCTGCCCTAGTACCCAGATTTGGGAATGGAGAAATGCTGCCTGCTTCAGGTCACTTCCCACAACAGGAGCTTTAAAACCATTGCTAAAGGTCACTAAATATTCACAAAACTTGCAGTTCCGTAAATGACACCTGCTCTCTAAAAAAAGTCTGAGGTGGAAAATCGACCAAAAAATTCAAAAGAGGGCAACCTTCCAAGAAGACAATATCAAGAGTTATATTGTACTCCCAACTGTTTCCTTTTTTTAACAGAAAAGAAAACGGCGGTGAAAAATGATGAGTTTTACGAATTCTCAAAGCCATGCAAACCCAAATTACAAAACCCTATCAGCTCACAGCAGCCAGTAGGGCCATTAGCATAAATGCTGCAAACAATAAATGCTGAAGCGATTGTGGAGAAATGTGTACCCTCGATTCTAAGGGGGACGTGGTAAGTGCCACTAATGAAAACACAAAGAAGGTGCTTTGAAAAGGGAAACACGGTGCTACCAGTCAGTCAATCACAACCACTGCTGGGCCTATCACCTGAGAAAATGAGAATCAAAAAGTCACAGGCTGGCAATCCTGCACTCCAGCAATATTTACCATAGCCAACACTTGGAAGCAATGAAAATGTCCATCAACCGAGGAATGCACCAAGTAGAAGTGGTCCACGTACACAGTGGAAAATTACTCCAATAAAAAATAAAAAAAAAATTAAAAATCCAACAAAAGTAAGGAGACATCAGCTTGTGTGGGTCTGTCCGGGCACACTCCACTCTAATTTATAACCGAGAAACACCACAGGCCGCAAGGGCTTTTCCCTAGTTACCAGGGTGGGGAACATAGAAAGGCCGCCGCCCTCTGGCAGTTACCTGCAAAAGCAGCTTTAAAGCCTGTGCTAATGGTCATTTCATAGGAACAAGTACTGCAGAACTGTAAATGAAACCTGCCCTCAAAATGTCTCGAGGGAGCTAATGGCCAAAACATTTCAAAATGTGACACATACTTTAAGAGAACACTTTGAAGAACTAAGGGGTAATCACAGCTTGAAAAATAAAAAGGACATGCCTTCAAGCTCAATTTCAATGGACTATGAGGCACATGCGAATTCAGCCACAAAGAGGTATGAGCTCACACTTGTCAGAATAACCATCAGCAAGAAAACTACAAACAATAAATGCTGAAGGTGTTGTGGAGAAATGCATACCCTCAACTTCAAGGGGGACGTAAGCTGGAAAGGGCCACGAACTAGAACAGAATGGGGGTGCCTTAAAAACGTAAACATTGAGCTACCATATGATCCAGCAGGCCCACTCTTCCACCTATAATCTAAGAAGAGAGAATTGGAAAGACACAGGCAGGCAAATCTGCATTGAACTGTATTACAATAGCCAAGATCTGGAAGTAACCAAAAAGACCACCAACAGATGGGTGGACAAAGAAGAACTCCTCCATGTACAGATGGAATATTCGCTAGTGTAAAAAATGAACCAATGCCATTTTCAGCGCCATAGATGAGCCTAGACGTAATCACGCCACGTGTAGTCAGTGAGAAAGCAAAAGACACATATCCTATCATATCACTTTTAGGAGTTACTTAAAAATTGATACCAATGAAGATATTTCCACAGAGAAAGGCAATCACAGATTCATTAAAAAATTTATGGTTCACCAAATAGAAAGGGATGAGGATTGGATACATTACCATATTGGGGTTAACAGAGATATACAAACCATGTGAAATATATAATCACCAAAGACGTACGGAAGACCAGGAGAAGACTACTCAACATTGTGTCATAACCTACATGGGAAAAGGATGCGAGGAAGAAAAGATACATGTATATGTGTGAAAGACCCACATCTTGCACACCTAGAGCAAAAAAAACAATGTAATCAAATCTGCTGGGATAAAAAATAAAAAGTAAATTACAAATATGAACAAGAAGTAATGAGACATAAACGTAAAGGGCTTTTTCCTGGCACATTCCATTCTAATTTACAACCTAGAACACCACTTCCATTAAGCCTCTGTTTCCCCAGATACCAAATATGGTAAAGAAGAAATGCTGTCACCTTGTGGCCGTGTCCTGCAAGAGCAGGTTTAAACTCACAGCTAATGGTTACTTAACATTCACAAGGACTCAGGGCTGTAAAGGACACCTGCCCTAAAAACTTGTGCTGAAGTAGGGAATGGACAAAAAAATTCAAAACAGGCAAATGTTTCAAGAGGAGAGTATGAAGAGTTATGTTTTACTCACGCTGTTTTAAAAAAAAAAAGAAAATGGATAAAGGCTCAACCTCAGGGTGTGTTAGACCCATGCAATCTAATCTACAAAAAGTTTCAACTTACACCAGTCGACTTACCATCAGCAAAAAGTATACGAACAATAAATGCTGAAGGGGTTTTAGAGAACTGTGTACCCTCTACCTGCTGGTGAGACGTAAAGGGGTAACAGCCAATAATGGGAACAGAAAGGAGCTGTGTTTAAAAGTAAAAATGGAGGTACCATTCAATCCCCAGGCGCACCATTGGACCTCTCACCTGAGAAGACAAGAATCGAGAAGACACAGGCCGCAAAAGCTGCAGTGCAGCCTTATTCACAATAGCCAGGACAGTGAAGCAACCAAAATGTCCAACAACAGGTGAATGGATAAAGAAGAAGTGGTCCATGTACACAATGGAATATTAGCCATGGAAAACAATGAACCATTGCTCTTTGAGGCACCGCAAATGAGTCTGCAGATAATCATGAAAGATGAGGTAAGTTGGAAAGCAAAAGACCTGTATTCTATGATATCACTTATAGGCGTTATCTAATAACTGACACAAATAAACATATTTCCACAGAGAAAGACACTCACAGATTTAGAAAACAAACTATGCTCATCTAAAACGAAAGGTGGGGGGAATGGATAAATTAAGATTAGTGTTACTATATGTATACAAACACATATTATATACATATCTCAAAAAGACCGACCATATAGCAAGGGAGGTCTGCGGAACCCTCTGTAACATTTTACATGGGAAGAGGATCTGTACTTGAATAGACATATATAATGTACAAATGAACCAGATTGTGTACACCTAGGACAAACAATATTCTAAGCTTTACCCCAATCAAAAAAAAAAAATTAAAACCAAGAAGAAATAATGAGACATAAACTTATGGGGCTTTCTCCATGCACATTCCAATGTAATTTACAACCTAGGAACACGACTTCCAGAAAGGCTCTGCTGCCCTAGTACCCAGATTTGGGAATGGAGAAATGCTGCCTGCTTCAGGTCACTTCCCACAACAGGAGCTTTAAAACCACTGCTAAAGGTCACTAAATATTCACAAAACTTGCAGTTCGGTAAATGACACCTGCTCTCTAAAAAAAGTCTGAGGTGGAAAATCGACCAAAAAATTCAAAAGAGGGCAACCTTCCAAAAAGACAATATCAAGAGTTATATTATACTCCCAACTGTTTCCTTTTTTTAACAGAAAAGAAAACGGCGGTGAAAAATGATGAGTTTTACGAATTCTCAAAGCCATGCAAACCCAAATTACAAAACCCTATCAGCTCACAGCAGCCAGTAGGGCCATTAGCATAAATGCTGCAAACAATAAATGCTGAAGCGATTGTGGAGAAATGTGTACCCTCGATTCTAAGGGGGACGTGGTAAGTGCCACTAACGAAAACACAAAGAAGGTGCTTTGAAAAAGGAAACACGGTGCTCCCAGTCAGTCAATCACAACCACTGCTGGGCCTATCACCTGAGAAAATGAGAATCAAAAAGTCACAGGCTGGCAATCCTGCACTCCAACAATATTTACCATAGCCAACACTTGGAAGCAATGAAAATGTCCATCAACCGAGGAATGCACAAAGTAGAAGTGGTCCACGTACACAGTGGAAAATTACTCCAAAAAAAAATAAAAATTAAATTTAAAAATCCAACCAAAGTAAGGAGACATCAGCTTGTGTGGGTTTGTCCGGGCACACTCCACTCTAATTTATAACCGAGAAACACCACAGGCCGCAAGGGCTTTTCCCTAGTTACCAGGGTGGGGAACATAGAAAGGCTGCCGCCCTCTGGTAATTACCTGCAAAAGCAGCTTTAAAGCCTGTGCTAATGGTCATTTCATAGGAACAAGTACTGCAGAACTGTAAAGGAAACCTGCCTTCAAAATGTCTCGAGGGAGATAATGGCCAAAACATTTCAAAATGTGACACATAGTTTAAGAGAACACTTTGAAGAACTAAGGGGTAATCACAGCTTGAAAAATAAAAAGGACATGCCTTCAAGCTCAATTTCAATGGACTATGAGGCACATGCGAATTCAGCCACAAAGAGGTATGAGCACACACTTGTCAGAATAACCATCAGCAAGAAAACTACAAACAATAAATGCTGAAGGTGTTGTGGAGAAATGTATACCCTCAACTTCAAGGGGGACGTAAGTTGGAAAGGGCCACGAACTAGAACAGAATGGGGGTGCCTTAAAAACGTAAACATTGAGCTACCATATGATCCAGCAGGCCCACTCTTCCACCTATAATCTAAGAAGAGAGAATTGGAAAGACACAGGCAGGCAAATCTGCATTGCACTGTATTACAATAGCCAAGATCTGGAAGTAAAAAAAAAGACCACCAACAGATGGGTGGACAAAGAAGAACTCCTCCATGTACAGATGGAATATTCGCTAGTGTAAAAAATGAACCAATGCCATTTTCAGCGCCATAGATGAGCCTAGACGTAATCACGCCATGTGTAGTCAGTGAGAAAGCAAAAGACACATATCCTATCATATCACTTTTAGGAGTTACTTAAAAATTGATACCAATGAAGATATTTCCACAGAGAAAGGCAATCACAGATTCATTAAAAAATTTATGGTTCACCAAATAGAAAGGGATGAGGATTGGATACATTACCATATTGGGGTTAACAGAGATATACAAACCATGTGAAATATATAATCACCAAAGACGTACGGAAGACCAGGAGAAGACTACTCAACATTGTGTCATAACCTACATGGGAAAAGGATGCGAGGAAGAAAAGATACATGTATATGTGTGAAAGACCCACATCTTGCACACCTAGAGCAAAAAAAACAATGTAATCAAATCTGCTGGGATAAAAAATAAAAAGTAAATTACAAATATGAACAAGAAGTAATGAGACATAAACGTAAAGGGCTTTTTCCTGGCACATTCCATTCTAATTTACAACCTAGAACACCACTTCCATTAAGCCTCTGTTTCCCCAGATACCAAATATGGTAAAGAAGAAATGCTGTCACCTTGTGGCCGTGTCCTGCAAGAGCAGCTTTAAACTCACAGCTAATGGTTACTTAACATTCACAAGGACTCAGGGCTGTAAAGGACACCTGCCCTAAAAACTTGTGCTGAAGTAGGGAATGGACAAAAAAATTCAAAACAGGCAAATGTTTCAAGAGGAGAGTATGAAGAGTTATGTTTTACTCACGCTGTTTTAAAAAAAAAAGAAAATGGATAAAGGCTCAACCTCAGGGTGTGTTAGACCCATGCAATCTAATCTACAAAAAGTTTCAAGTTACACCAGTCGACTGACCATCAGCAAAAAGTATACGAACAATAAATGCTGAAGGGGTTTTAGAGAACTGTCTACCCTCTACCTGCTGGTGAGACGTAAAGGGGTAACAGCCAATAATGAGAACAGAAAGGAGCTGTGTTTAAAAGTAAAAATGGAGGTACCATTCAATCCCCAGGCGCACCATTGGACCTCTCACCTGAGAAGACAAGAATCGAGAAGACACAGGCCGCAAAAGCTGCAGTGCAGCCTTATTCACAATAGCCAGGACAGTGAAGCAACCAAAATGTCCAACAACAGGTGAATGGATAAAGAAGAAGTGGTCCATGTACACAATGGAATATTAGCCATGGAAAACAATGAACCATTGCTCTTTGAGGCACCACAAATGAGTCTGCAGATAATCATGAAAGATGAGGTAAGTTGGAAAGCAAAAGACCTGTATTCTATGATATCACTTATAGGCGTTATCTAATAACTGACACAAATGAACATATTTCCACAGAGAAAGACACTCACAGATTTAGAAAACAAACTATGCTCATCTAAAACGAAAGGTGGGGGGAATGGATAAATTAAGATTAGTGTTACTATATGTATACAAACACATATTATATACATATCTCAAAAAGACCGACCATATAGCAAGGGAGGTCTGCGGAACCCTCTGTAACATTTTACATGGGAAGAGGATCTGTACTTGAATAGACATATATAATGTACAAATGAACCAGATTGTGTACACCTAGGACAAACAATATTCTAAGCTTTACCCCAATCAAAAAAAAAAATTAAAACCAAGAAGAAATAATGAGACATAAACTTATGGGGCTTTCTCCATGCACATTCCAATGTAATTTACAACCTAGGAACACGACTTCCAGAAAGGCTCTGCTGCCCTAGTACCCAGATTTGGGAATGGAGAAATGCTGCCTGCTTCAGGTCACTTCCCACAACAGGAGCTTTAAAACCACTGCTAAAGGTCACTAAATATTCACAAAACTTGCAGTTCGGTAAATGACACCTGCTCTCTAAAAAAAGTCTGAGGTGGAAAATCGACCAAAAAATTCAAAAGAGGGCAAACTTCCAAAAAGACAATATCAAGAGTTATATTATACTCCCAACTGTTTCCTTTTTTTAACAGAAAAGAAAACGGCGGTGAAAAATGATGAGTTTTACGAATTCTCAAAGCCATGCAAACCCAAATTACAAAACCCTATCAGCTCACAGCAGCCAGTAGGGCCATTAGCATAAATGCTGCAAACAATAAATGCTGAAGCGATTGTGGAGAAATGTGTACCCTCGATTCTAAGGGGGACGTGGTAAGTGCCACTAATGAAAACACAAAGAAGGTGCTTTGAAAAGGGAAACACGGTGCTACCAGTCAGTCAATCACAACCACTGCTGGGCCTATCACCTGAGAAAATGAGAATCAAAAAGTCACAGGCTGGCAATCCTGCACTCCAACAATATTTACCATAGCCAACACTTGGAAGCAATGAAAATGTCCATCAACCGAGGAATGCACAAAGTAGAAGTGGTCCACGTACACAGTGGAAAATTACTCCAAAAAAAAATAAAAATTAAATTTAAAAATCCAACCAAAGTAAGGAGACATCAGCTTGTGTGGGTTTGTCCGGGCACACTCCACTCTAATTTATAACCGAGAAACACCACAGGCCGCAAGGGCTTTTCTCTAGTTACCAGGGTGGGGAACATAGAAAGGCTGCCGCCCTCTGGCAGTTACCTGCAAAAGCAGCTTTAAAGCCTGTGCTAATGGTCATTTCATAGGAACAAGTACTGCAGAACTGTAAAGGAAACCTGCCCTCAAAATGTCTCGAGGGAGGTAATGGCCAAAACATTTCAAAATGTGACACATACTTTAAGAGTACACTTTGAAGAACTAAGGGGTAATCACAGCTTGAAAAATAAAAAGGACATGCCTTCAAGCTCAATTTCAATGGACTATGAGGCACATGCTAATTCAGCCACAAAGAGGTATGAGCTCACACTTGTCAGAATAACCATCAGCAAGAAAACTACAAACAATAAATGCTGAAGGTGTTGTGGAGAAATGCATACCCTCAACTTCAAGGGGGACGTAAGTTGGAAAGTGCCACGAACTAGAACAGAATGGGGGTGCCTTAAATACATAAACATTGCGCTACCATATGATCCAGCAGGCTCACTCTTCCACCTATAATCTAAGAAGAGAGAATTGGAAAGACACAGGCAGGCAAATCTGCATTGCACTGTATTACAATAGCCAAGATTTGGAAGTAACCAAAAAGACCACCAACAGATGGGTGGACAAAGAAGAACTCCTCCATGTACAGATGGAATATTCGCTAGTGTAAAAAATGAACCAATGCCATTTTCAGCGCCATAGATGAGCCTAGACGTAATCACGCCACGTGTAGTCAGTGAGAAAGCAAAAGACACATATCTTATCATATCACTTTTAGGAGTTACTTAAAAATTGATACCAATGAAGATATTTCCACAGAGAAAGGCAATCACAGATTCATTAAAAAATTTATGGTTCACCAAATAGAAAGGGATGAGGATTGGATACATTACCATATTGGGGTTAACAGAGATATACAAACCATGTGAAATATATAATCACCAAAGACGTACGGAAGACCAGGAGAAGACTACTCAACATTGTGTCATAACCTACATGGGAAAAGGATGCGAGGAAGAAAAGATACATGTATATGTGTGAAAGACCCACATCTTGCACACCTAGAGCAAAAAAAACAATGTAATCAAATCTGCTGGGATAAAAAATAAAAAGTAAATTACAAATATGAACAAGAAGTAATGAGACATAAACGTAAAGGGCTTTTTCCTGGCACATTCCATTCTAATTTACAACCTAGAACACCACTTCCATTAAGCCTCTGTTTCCCCAGATACCAAATATGGTAAAGAAGAAATGCTGTCACCTTGTGGCCGTGTCCTGCAAGAGCAGCTTTAAACTCACAGCTAATGGTTACTTAACATTCACAAGGACTCAGGGCTGTAAAGGACACCTGCCCTAAAAAATTGTGCTGAAGTAGGGAATGGACAAAAAAATTCAAAACAGGCAAATGTTTCAAGAGGAGAGTATGAAGAGTTATGTTTTACTCACGCTGTTTTAAAAAAAAAAGAAAATGGATAAAGGCACAACCTCAGGGTGTGTTAGACCCATGCAATCTAATCTACAAAAAGTTTCAAGTTACACCAGTCGACTTACCATCAGCAAAAAGTATACGAACAATAAATGCTGAAGGGGTTTTAGAGAACTGTGTACCCTCTACCTGCTGGTGAGACGTAAAGGGGTAACAGCCAATAATGAGAACAGAAAGGAGCTGTGTTTAAAAGTAAAAATGGAGGTACCATTCAATCCCCAGGCGCACCATTGGACCTCTCACCTGAGAAGACAAGAATCGAGAAGACACAGGCCGCAAAAGCTGCAGTGCAGCCTTATTCACAATAGCCAGGACAGTGAAGCAACCAAAATGTCCAACAACAGGTGAATGGATAAAGAAGAAGTGGTCCATGTACACAATGGAATATTAGCCATGGAAAACAATGAACCATTGCTCTTTGAGGCACCACAAATGAGTCTGCAGATAATCATGAAAGATGAGGTAAGTTGGAAAGCAAAAGACCTGTATTCTATGATATCACTTATAGGCGTTATCTAATAACTGACACAAATGAACATATTTCCACAGAGAAAGACACTCACAGATTTAGAAAACAAACTATGCTCATCTAAAACGAAAGGTGGGGGGAATGGATAAATTTAGATTACTGTTACTATATGTATACAAACACATATTATATACATATCTCAAAAAGACCGACCATATAGCAAGGGAGGTCTGCGGAACCCTCTGTAACATTTTACATGGGAAGAGGATCTGTACTTGAATAGACATATATAATGTACAAATGAACCAGATTGTGTACACCTAGGACAAACAATATTCTAAGCTTTACCCCAATCAAAAAAAAAAAATTAAAACCAAGAAGAAATAATGAGACATAAACTTATGGGGCTTTCTCCATGCACATTCCAATGTAATTTACAACCTAGGAACACGACTTCCAGAAAGGCTCTGCTGCCCTAGTACCCAGATTTGGGAATGGAGAAATGCTGCCTGCTTCAGGTCACTTCCCACAACAGGAGCTTTAAAACCACTGCTAAAGGTCACTAAATATTCACAAAACTTGCAATTCGGTAAATGACACCTGCTCTCTAAAAAAAGTCTGAGGTGGAAAATCGACCAAAAAATTCAAAAGAGGGCAACCTTCCAAAAAGACAATATCAAGAGTTATATTATACTCCCAACTGTTTCCTTTTTTTAACAGAAAAGAAAACGGCGGTGAAAAATGATGAGTTTTACGAATTCTCAAAGCCATGCAAACCCAAATTACAAAACCCTATCAGCTCACAGCAGCCAGTAGGGCCATTAGCATAAATGCTGCAAACAATAAATGCTGAAGCGATTGTGGAGAAATGTGTACCCTCGATTCTAAGGGGGACGTGGTAAGTGCCACTAACGAAAACACAAAGAAGGTGCTTTGAAAAAGGAAACACGGTGCTACCAGTCAGTCAATCACAACCACTGCTGGGCCTATCACCTGAGAAAATGAGAATCAAAAAGTCACAGGCTGGCAATCCTGCACTCCAACAATATTTACCATAGCCAACACTTGGAAGCAATGAAAATGTCCATCAACCGAGGAATGCACAAAGTAGAAGTGGTCCACGTACACAGTGGAAAATTACTCCAAAAAAAAATAAAAATTAAATTTAAAAATCCAACCAAAGTAAGGAGACATCAGCTTGTGTGGGTTTGTCCGGGCACACTCCACTCTAATTTATAACCGAGAAACACCACAGGCCGCAAGGGCTTTTCCCTAGTTACCAGGGTGGGGAACATAGAAAGGCTGCCGCCCTCTGGTAATTACCTGCAAAAGCAGCTTTAAAGCCTGTGCTAATGTTCATTTCATAGGAACAAGTACTGCAGAACTGTAAATGAAACCTGCCTTCAAAATGTCTCGAGGGAGGTAATGGCCAAAACATTTCAAAATGTGACACATACTTTAAGAGAACACTTTGAAGAACTAAGGGGTAATCACAGCTTGAAAAATAAAAAGGACATGCCTTCAAGCTCAATTTCAATGGACTATGAGGCACATGCGAATTCAGCCACAAAGAGGTATGAGCTCACACTTGTCAGAATAACCATCAGCAAGAAAACTACAAACAATAAATGCTGAAGGTGTTGTGGAGAAATGCATACCCTCAACTTCAAGGGGGACGTAAGTTGGAAAGGGCCACGAACTAGAACAGAATGGGGGTGCCTTAAAAACGTAAACATTGAGCTACCATATGATCCAGCAGGCCCACTCTTCCACCTATAATCTAAGAAGAGAGAATTGGAAAGACACAGGCAGGCAAATCTGCATTGCACTGTATTACAATAGCCAAGATCTGGAAGTAACCAAAAAGACCACCAACAGATGGGTGGACAAAGAAGAACTCCTCCATGTACAGATGGAATATTCGCTAGTGTAAAAAATGAACCAATGCCATTTTCAGCGCCATAGATGAGCCTAGACGTAATCACGCCATGTGTAGTCAGTGAGAAAGCAAAAGACACATATCCTATCATATCACTTTTAGGAGTTACTTAAAAATTGATACCAATGAAGATATTTCCACAGAGAAAGGCAATCACAGATTCATTAAAAAATTTATGGTTCACCAAATAGAAAGGGATGAGGATTGGATACATTACCATATTGGGGTTAACAGAGATATACAAACCATGTGAAATATATAATCACCAAAGACGTACGGAAGACCAGGAGAAGAGTACTCAACATTGTGTCATAACCTACATGGGAAAAGGATGCGAGGAAGAAAAGATACATGTATATGTGTGAAAGACCCACATCTTGCACACCTAGAGCAAAAAAAACAATGTAATCAAATCTGCTGGGATAAAAAATAAAAAGTAAATTACAAATATGAACAAGAAGTAATGAGACATAAACGTAAAGGGCTTTTTCCTGGCACATTCCATTCTAATTTACAACCTAGAACACCACTTCCATTAAGCCTCTGTTTCCCCAGATACCAAATATGGTAAAGAAGAAATGCTGTCACCTTGTGGCCGTGTCCTGCAAGAGCAGCTTTAAACTCACAGCTAATGGTTACTTAACATTCACAAGGACTCAGGGCTGTAAAGGACACCTGCCCTAAAAACTTGTGCTGAAGTAGGGAATGGACAAAAAAATTCAAAACAGGCAAATGTTTCAAGAGGAGAGTATGAAGAGTTATGTTTTACTCACGCTGTTTTAAAAAAAAAAGAAAATGGATAAAGGCTCAACCTCAGGGTGTGTTAGACCCATGCAATCTAATCTACAAAAAGTTTCAAGTTACACCAGTCGACTTACCATCAGCAAAATGTATACGAACAATAAATGCTGAAGGGGTTTTAGAGAACTGTGTACCCTCTACCTGCTGGTGAGACGTAAAGGGGTAACAGCCAATAATGAGAACAGAAAGGAGCTGTGTTTAAAAGTAAAAATGGAGGTACCATTCAATCCCCAGGCGCACCATTGGACCTCTCACCTGAGAAGACAAGAATCGAGAAGACACAGGCCGCAAAAGCTGCAGTGCAGCCTTATTCACAATAGCCAGGACAGTGAAGCAACCAAAATGTCCAACAACAGGTGAATGGATAAACAAGAAGTGGTCCATGTACACAATGGAATATTAGCCATGGAAAACAATGAACCATTGCTCTTTGAGGCACCGCAAATGAGTCTGCAGATAATCATGAAAGATGAGGTAAGTTGGAAAGCAAAAGACCTGTATTCTATGATATCACTTATAGGCGTTATCTAATAACTGACACAAATGAACATATTTCCACAGAGAAAGACACTCACAGATTTAGAAAACAAACTATGCTCATCTAAAACGAAAGGTGGGGGGAATGGATAAATTAAGATTAGTGTTACTATATGTATACAAACACATATTATATACATATCTCAAAAAGACCGACCATATAGCAAGGGAGGTCTGCGGAACCCTCTGTAACATTTTACATGGGAAGAGGATCTGTACTTGAAGAGACATATATAATGTACAAATGAACCAGATTGTGTACACCTAGGACAAACAATATTCTAAGCTTTACCCCAATCAAAAAAAAAAATTAAAACCAAGAAGAAATAATGAGACATAAACTTATGGGGCTTTCTCCATGCACATTCCAATGTAATTTACAACCTAGGAACACGACTTCCAGAAAGGCTCTGCTGCCCTAGTACCCAGATTTGGGAATGGAGAAATGCTGCCTGCTTCAGGTCACTTCCCACAACAGGAGCTTTAAAACCACTGCTAAAGGTCACTAAATATTCACAAAACTTGCAGTTCGGTAAATGACACCTGCTCTCTAAAAAAAGTCTGAGGTGGAAAATCGACCAAAAAATTCAAAAGAGGGCAACCTTCCAAAAAGACAATATCAAGAGTTATATTATACTCCCAACTGTTTCCTTTTTTTAACAGAAAAGAAAACGGCGGTGAAAAATGATGAGTTTTACGAATTCTCAAAGCCATGCAAACCCAAATTACAAAACCCTATCAGCTCACAGCAGCCAGTAGGGCCATTAGCATAAATGCTGCAAACAATAAATGCTGAAGCGATTGTGGAGAAATGTGTACCCTCGATTCTAAGGGGGACGTGGTAAGTGCCACTAATGAAAACACAAAGAAGGTGCTTTGAAAAGGGAAACACGGTGCTACCAGTCAGTCAATCACAACCACTGCTGGGCCTATCACCTGAGAAAATGAGAATCAAAAAGTCACAGGCTGGCAATCCTGCACTCCAACAATATTTACCATAGCCAACACTTGGAAGCAATGAAAATGTCCATCAACCGAGGAATGCACAAAGTAGAAGTGGTCCACGTACACAGTGGAAAATTACTCCAAAAAAAAATAAAAATTAAATTTAAAAATCCAACCAAAGTAAGGAGACATCAGCTTGTGTGGGTTTGTCTGGGCACACTCCACTCTAATTTATAACCGAGAAACACCACAGGCCGCAAGGGCTTTTCCCTAGTTACCAGGGTGGGGAACATAGAAAGGCTGCCGCCCTCTGGCAGTTACCTGCAAAAGCAGCTTTAAAGCCTGTGCTAATGGTCATTTCATAGGAACAAGTACTGCAGAACTGTAAATGAAACCTGCCCTCAAAATGTCTCGAGGGAGGTAATGGCCAAAACATTTCAAAATGTGACACATACTTTAAGAGAACACTTTGAAGAACTAAGGGGTAATCACAGCTTGAAAAATAAAAAGGACATGCCTTCAAGCTCAATTTCAATGGACTATGAGGCACATGCGAATTCAGCCACAAAGAGGTATCAGCTCACACTTGTCAGAATAACCATCAGCAAGAAAACTACAAACAATAAATGCTGAAGGTGTTGTGGAGAAATGCATACCCTCAACTTCAAGGGGGACGTAAGTTGGAAAGGGCCACGAACTAAAACAGAATGGGGGTGCCTTAAAAACGTAAACATTGAGCTACCATATGATCCAGCAGGCCCACTCTTCCACCTATAATCTAAGAAGAGAGAATTGGAAAGACACAGGCAGGCAAATCTGCATTGCACTGTATTACAATAGCCAAGATTTGGAAGTAACAAAAAAGACCACCAACAGATGGGTGGACAAAGAAGAACTCCTCCATGTACAGATGGAATATTCGCTAGTGTAAAAAATGAACCAATGCCATTTTCAGCGCCATAGATGAGCCTAGACGTAATCACGCCACGTGTAGTCAGTGAGAAAGCAAAAGACACATATCCTATCATATCACTTTTAGGAGTTACTTAAAAATTGATACCAATGAAGATATTTCCACAGAGAAAGGCAATCACAGATTCATTAAAAAATTTATGGTTCACCAAATAGAAAGGGATGAGGATTGGATACATTACCATATTGGGGTTAACAGAGATATACAAACCATGTGAAATATATAATCACCAAAGACGTACGGAAGACCAGGAGAAGACTACTCAACATTGTGTCATAACCTACATGGGAAAAGGATGCGAGGAAGAAAAGATACATGTATATGTGTGAAAGACCCACATCTTGCACACCTAGAGCAAAAAAAACAATGTAATCAAATCTGCTGGGATAAAAAATAAAAAGTAAATTACAAATATGAACAAGAAGTAATGAGACATAAACGTAAAGGGCTTTTTCCTGGCACATTCCATTCTAATTTACAACCTAGAACACCACTTCAATTAAGCTTCTGTTTTCCCAGATACCAAATATGGTAAAGAAGAAATGCTGTCACCTTGTGGCCGTGTCCTGCAAGAGCAGCTTTAAACTCACAGCTAATGGTTACTTAACATTCACAAGGACTCAGGGCTGTAAAGGACACCTGCCCTAAAAAATTGTGCTGAAGTAGGGAATGGACAAAAAAATTCAAAACAGGCAAATGTTTCAAGAGGAGAGTATGAAGAGTTATGTTTTACTCACGCTCTTTTTAAAAAAAAGGAAAATGGATAAAAGCTCAACCTCAGGGTGTGTTAGACCCATGCAATCTAATCTACAAAAAGTTTCAGCTTACACCAGTCGACTGACCATCAGCAAAAAGTATACGAACAATAAATGCTGAAGGGGTTTTAGAGAACTGTGTACCCTCTACCTGCTGGTGAGACGTAAAGGGGTAACAGCCAATAATGAGAACAGAAAGGAGCTGTGTTTAAAAGTAAAAATGGAGGTACCATTCAATCCCCAGGCGCACCATTGGACCTCTCACCTGAGAAGACAAGAATCGAGAAGACACAGGCCGCAAAAGCTGCAGTGCAGCCTTATTCACAAAAGCCAAGACAGTGAAGCAACCAAAATGTCCAACAACAGGTGAATGGATAAAGAAGAAGTGGTCCATGTACACAATGGAATATTAGCCATGGAAAACAATGAACCATTGCTCTTTGAGGCACCACAAATGAGTCTGCAGATAATCATGAAAGATGAGGTAAGTTGGAAAGCAAAAGACCTGTATTTTATGATATCACTTATAGGCGTTATCTAATAACTGACACAAATGAACATATTTCCACAGAGAAAGACACTCACAGATTTAGAAAACAAACTATGCTCATCTAAAACGAAAGGTGGGGGGAATGGATAAATTTAGATTACTGTTACTATATGTATACAAACACATATTATATACATATCTCAAAAAGACCGACCATATAGCAAGGGAGGTCTGCGGAACCCTCTGTAACATTTTACATGGGAAGAGGATCTGTACTTGAATAGACATATATAATGTACAAATGAACCAGATTGTGTACACCTAGGACAAACAATATTCTAAGCTTTACCCCAATCAAAAAAAAAAAAATAAAACCAAGAAGAAATAATGAGACATAAACTTATGGGGCTTTCTCCATCACATTGCAATGTAATTTACAACCTAGGAACGCGACTTCCAGAAAGGCTCTGCTGCCCTAGTACCCAGATTTGGGAATGGAGAAATGCTGCCTGCTTCAGGTCACTTCCCACAACAGGAGCTTTAAAACCACTGCTAAAGGTCACTAAATATTCACAAAACTTGCAGTTTGGTAAATGACACCTGCTCTCTAAAAAAAGTCTGAGGTGGAAAATCGACCAAAAAATTCAAAAGAGGGCAACCTTCCAAGAAGACAATATCAAGAGTTATATTTTACTCCCAACTGTTTCCTTTTTTTAACAGAAAAGAAAACGGCGGTGAAAAATGATGAGTTTTACGAATTCTCAAAGCCATGCAAACCCAAATTACAAAACCCTATCAGCTCACAGCAGCCAGTAGGGCCATTAGCATAAATGCTGCAAACAATAAATGCTGAAGCGATTGTGGAGAAATGTGTACCCTCGATTCTAAGGGGGACGTGGTAAGTGCCACTAATGAAAACACAAAGAAGGTGCTTTGAAAAGGGAAACACGGTGCTACCAGTCAGTCAATCACAACAACTGCTGGGCCTATCACCTGAGAAAATGAGAATCAAAAAGTCACAGGCTGGCAATCCTGCACTCCAACAATATTTACCATAGCCAACACTTGGAAGCAATGAAAATGTCCATCAACCGAGGAATGCACAAAGTAGAAGTGGTCCACGTACACAGTGGAAAATTACTCCAATAAAAAATAAAAATTAAATTTAAAAATCCAACCAAAGTAAGGAGACATCAGCTTGTGTGGGTTTGTCTGGGCACACTCCACTCTAATTTATAACCGAGAAACACCACAGGCCGCAAGGGCTTTTCCCTAGTTACCAGGGTGGGGAACATAGAAAGGCTGCCGCCCTCTGGCAGTTACCTGCAAAAGCAGCTTTAAAGCCTGTGCTAATGGTCATTTCATAGGAACAAGTACTGCAGAACTGTAAATGAAACCTGCCCTCAAAATGTCTCGAGGGAGGTAATGGCCAAAACATTTCAAAATGTGACACATACTTTAAGAGAACACTTTGAAGAACTAAGGGGTAATCACAGCTTGAAAAATAAAAAGGACATGCCTTCAAGCTCAATTTCAATGGACTATGAGGCACATGCGAATTCAGCCACAAAGAGGTATCAGCTCACACTTGTCAGAATAACCATCAGCAAGAAAACTACAAACAATAAATGCTGAAGGTGTTGTGGAGAAATGCATACCCTCAACTTCAAGGGGGACGTAAGTTGGAAAGGGCCACGAACTAAAACAGAATGGGGGTGCCTTAAAAACGTAAACATTGAGCTACCATATGATCCAGCAGGCCCACTCTTCCACCTATAATCTAAGAAGAGAGAATTGGAAAGACACAGGCAGGCAAATCTGCATTGCACTGTATTACAATAGCCAAGATTTGGAAGTAACAAAAAAGACCACCAACAGATGGGTGGACAAAGAAGAACTCCTCCATGTACAGATGGAATATTCGCTAGTGTAAAAAATGAACCAATGCCATTTTCAGCGCCATAGATGAGCCTAGACGTAATCACGCCACGTGTAGTCAGTGAGAAAGCAAAAGACACATATCCTATCATATCACTTTTAGGAGTTACTTAAAAATTGATACCAATGAAGATATTTCCACAGAGAAAGGCAATCACAGATTCATTAAAAAATTTATGGTTCACCAAATAGAAAGGGATGAGGATTGGATACATTACCATATTGGGGTTAACAGAGATATACAAACCATGTGAAATATATAATCACCAAAGACGTACGGAAGACCAGGAGAAGACTACTCAACATTGTGTCATAACCTACATGGGAAAAGGATGCGAGGAAGAAAAGATACATGTATATGTGTGAAAGACCCACATCTTGCACACCTAGAGCAAAAAAAACAATGTAATCAAATCTGCTGGGATAAAAAATAAAAAGTAAATTACAAATATGAACAAGAAGTAATGAGACATAAACGTAAAGGGCTTTTTCCTGGCACATTCCATTCTAATTTACAACCTAGAACACCACTTCAATTAAGCTTCTGTTTTCCCAGATACCAAATATGGTAAAGAAGAAATGCTGTCACCTTGTGGCCGTGTCCTGCAAGAGCAGCTTTAAACTCACAGCTAATGGTTACTTAACATTCACAAGGACTCAGGGCTGTAAAGGACACCTGCCCTAAAAAATTGTGCTGAAGTAGGGAATGGACAAAAAAATTCAAAACAGGCAAATGTTTCAAGAGGAGAGTATGAAGAGTTATGTTTTACTCACGCTCTTTTTAAAAAAAAGGAAAATGGATAAAAGCTCAACCTCAGGGTGTGTTAGACCCATGCAATCTAATCTACAAAAAGTTTCAGCTTACACCAGTCGACTGACCATCAGCAAAAAGTATACGAACAATAAATGCTGAAGGGGTTTTAGAGAACTGTGTACCCTCTACCTGCTGGTGAGACGTAAAGGGGTAACAGCCAATAATGAGAACAGAAAGGAGCTGTGTTTAAAAGTAAAAATGGAGGTACCATTCAATCCCCAGGCGCACCATTGGACCTCTCACCTGAGAAGACAAGAATCGAGAAGACACAGGCCGCAAAAGCTGCAGTGCAGCCTTATTCACAAAAGCCAAGACAGTGAAGCAACCAAAATGTCCAACAACAGGTGAATGGATAAAGAAGAAGTGGTCCATGTACACAATGGAATATTAGCCATGGAAAACAATGAACCATTGCTCTTTGAGGCACCACAAATGAGTCTGCAGATAATCATGAAAGATGAGGTAAGTTGGAAAGCAAAAGACCTGTATTTTATGATATCACTTATAGGCGTTATCTAATAACTGACACAAATGAACATATTTCCACAGAGAAAGACACTCACAGATTTAGAAAACAAACTATGCTCATCTAAAACGAAAGGTGGGGGGAATGGATAAATTTAGATTACTGTTACTATATGTATACAAACACATATTATATACATATCTCAAAAAGACCGACCATATAGCAAGGGAGGTCTGCGGAACCCTCTGTAACATTTTACATGGGAAGAGGATCTGTACTTGAATAGACATATATAATGTACAAATGAACCAGATTGTGTACACCTAGGACAAACAATATTCTAAGCTTTACCCCAATCAAAAAAAAAAAATTAAAACCAAGAAGAAATAATGAGACATAAACTTATGGGGCTTTCTCCATCACATTGCAATGTAATTTACAACCTAGGAACGCGACTTCCAGAAAGGCTCTGCTGCCCTAGTACCCAGATTTGGGAATGGAGAAATGCTGCCTGCTTCAGGTCACTTCCCACAACAGGAGCTTTAAAACCACTGCTAAAGGTCACTAAATATTCACAAAACTTGCAGTTCGGTAAATGACACCTGCTCTCTAAAAAAAGTCTGAGGTGGAAAATCGACCAAAAAATTCAAAAGAGGGCAACCTTCCAAGAAGACAATATCAAGAGTTATATTGTACTCCCAACTGTTTCCTTTTTTTAACAGAAAAGAAAACGGCGGTGAAAAATGATGAGTTTTACGAATTCTCAAAGCCATGCAAACCCAAATTACAAAACCCTATCAGCTCACAGCAGCCAGTAGGGCCATTAGCATAAATGCTGCAAACAATAAATGCTGAAGCGATTGTGGAGAAATGTGTACCCTCGATTCTAAGGGGGACGTGGTAAGTGCCACTAATGAAAACACAAAGAAGGTGCTTTGAAAAGGGAAACACGGTGCTACCAGTCAGTCAATCACAACCACTGCTGGGCCTATCACCTGAGAAAATGAGAATCAAAAAGTCACAGGCTGGCAATCCTGCACTCCAACAATATTTACCATAGCCAACACTTGGAAGCAATGAAAATGTCCATCAACCGAGGAATGCACAAAGTAGAAGTGGTCCACGTACACAGTGGAAAATTACTCCAATAAAAAATAAAAATTAAATTTAAAAATCCAACCAAAGTAAGGAGACATCAGCTTGTGTGGGTTTGTCTGGGCACACTCCACTCTAATTTATAACCGAGAAACACCACAGGCCGCAAGGGCTTTTCCCTAGTTACCAGGGTGGGGAACATAGAAAGGCTGCCGCCCTCTGGCAGTTACCTGCAAAAGCAGCTTTAAAGCCTGTGCTAATGGTCATTTCATAGGAACAAGTACTGCAGAACTGTAAATGAAACCTGCCCTCAAAATGTCTCGAGGGAGGTAATGGCCAAAACATTTCAAAATGTGACACATACTTTAAGAGAACACTTTGAAGAACTAAGGGGTAATCACAGCTTGAAAAATAAAAAGGACATGCCTTCAAGCTCAATTTCAATGGACTATGAGGCACATGCGAATTCAGCCACAAAGAGGTATCAGCTCACACTTGTCAGAATAACCATCAGCAAGAAAACTACAAACAATAAATGCTGAAGGTGTTGTGGAGAAATGCATACCCTCAACTTCAAGGGGGACGTAAGTTGGAAAGGGCCACGAACTAGAACAGAATGGGGGTGCCTTAAAAACGTAAACATTGAGCTACCATATGATCCAGCAGGCCCACTCTTCCACCTATAATCTAAGAAGAGAGAATTGGAAAGACACAGGCAGGCAAATCTGCATTGCACTGTATTACAATAGCCAAGATTTGGAAGTAACCAAAAAGACCACCAACAGATGGGTGGACAAAGAAGAACTCCTCCATGTACAGATGGAATATTCGCTAGTGTAAAAAATGAACCAATGCCATTTTCAGCGCCATAGATGAGCCTAGACGTAATCACGCCACGTGTAGTCAGTGAGAAAGCAAAAGACACATATCCTATCATATCACTTTTAGGAGTTACTTAAAAATTGATACCAATGAAGATATTTCCACAGAGAAAGGCAATCACAGATTCATTAAAAAACTTATGGTTCACCAAATAGAAAGGGATGAGGATTGGATACATTACCATATTGGGGTTAACAGAGATATACAAACCATGTGAAATGTATAATCACCAAAGACGTACGGAAGACCAGGAGAAGACTACTCAACATTGTGTCATAACCTACATGGGATAAGGATGCGAGGAAGAAAAGATACACGTATATGTGTGAAAGACCCACATCTTGCACACCTAGAGCAAACAAACCAATGTAATCAAATCTGCTGGGATAAAAAATAAAAAGTAAATTACAAATATGAACAAGAAGTAATGAGACATAAACTTAAAGGGCTTTTTCCTGGCACATTCCATTCTAATTTACAACCTAGAACACCACTTCCATTAAGCCTCTGTTTCCCCAGTTACCAAATTTGGTAAAGAAGAAATGCTGCCACCTTGTGGCCGTGTCCTGCAAGAGCAGCTTTAAACTCACAGCTAATGGTTACTTAACATTCACAAGGACTCAGGGCTGTAAAGGACACCTGCCCTAAAAAATTGTGCTGAAGTAGGGAATGGACAAAAAAATTCAAAACAGGCAAATGTTTCAAGAGGAGAGTATGAAGAGTTATGTTTTACTCACGCTGTTTTAAAAAAAAAAGAAAATGGATAAAGGCTCAACCTCAGGGTGTGTTAGACCCATGCAATCTAATCTACAAAAAGTTTCAAGTTACACCAGTCGACTTACCATCAGCAAAAAGTATACGAACAATAAATGCTGAAGGGGTTTTAGAGAACTGTGTACCCTCTACCTGCTGGTGAGACGTAAAGGGGTAACAACCAATAATGAGAACAGAAAGGAGCTGTGTTTAAAAGTAAAAATGGAGGTACCATTCAATCCCCAGGCGCACCATTGGACCTCTCACCTGAGAAGACAAGAATCGAGAAGACACAGGCCGCAAAAGCTGCAGTGCAGCCTTATTCACAATAGCCAGGACAGTGAAGCAACCAAAATGTCCAACAACAGGTGAATGGATAAAGAAGAAGTGGTCCATGTACACAATGGAATATTAACCATGGAAAACAATGAACCATTGCTCTTTGAGGCACCGCAAATGAGTCTGCAGATAATCATGAAAGATGAGGTAAGTTGGAAAGCAAAAGACCTGTATTCTATGATATCACTTATAGGCGTTATCTAATAACTGACACAAATGAACATATTTCCACAGAGAAAGACACTCACAGATTTAGAAAACAAACTATGCTCATCTAAAACGAAAGGTGGGGGGAATGGATAAATTAAGATTAGTGTTACTATATGTATACAAACACATATTATATACATATCTCAAAAAGACCGACCATATAGCAAGGGAGGTCTGCGGAACCCTCTGTAACATTTTACATGGGAAGAGGATCTGTACTTGAATAGACATATATAATGTACAAATGAACCAGATTGTGTACACCTAGGACAAACAATATTCTAAGCTTTACCCCAATCAAAAAAAAAAATTAAAACCAAGAAGAAATAATGAGACATAAACTTATGGGGCTTTCTCCATGCACATTCCAATGTAATTTACAACCTAGGAACACGACTTCCAGAAAGGCTCTGCTGCCCTAGTACCCAGATTTGGGAATGGAGAAATGCTGCCTGCTTCAGGTCACTTCCCACAACAGGAGCTTTAAAACCACTGCTAAAGGTCACTAAATATTCACAAAACTTGCAGTTCGGTAAATGACACCTGCTCTCTAAAAAAAGTCTGAGGTGGAAAATCGACCAAAAAATTCAAAAGAGGGCAACCTTCCAAAAAGACAATATCAAGAGTTATATTATACTCCCAACTGTTTCCTTTTTTTAACAGAAAAGAAAACGGCGGTGAAAAATGATGAGTTTTACGAATTCTCAAAGCCATGCAAACCCAAATTACAAAACCCTATCAGCTCACAGCAGCCAGTAGGGCCATTAGCATAAATGCTGCAAACAATAAATGCTGAAGCGATTGTGGAGAAATGTGTACCCTCGATTCTAAGGGGGACGTGGTAAGTGCCACTAATGAAAACACAAAGAAGGTGCTTTGAAAAGGGAAACACGGTGCTACCAGTCAGTCAATCACAACCACTGCTGGGCCTATCACCTGAGAAAATGAGAATCAAAAAGTCACAGGCTGGCAATCCTGCACTCCAACAATATTTACCATAGCCAACACTTGGAAGCAATGAAAATGTCCATCAACCGAGGAATGCACAAAGTAGAAGTGGTCCACGTACACAGTGGAAAATTACTCCAAAAAAAAATAAAAATTAAATTTAAAAATCCAACCAAAGTAAGGAGACATCAGCTTGTGTGGGTTTGTCTGGGCACACTCCACTCTAATTTATAACCGAGAAACACCACAGGCCGCAAGGGCTTTTCCCTAGTTACCAGGGTGGGGAACATAGAAAGGCTGCCGCCCTCTGGCAGTTACCTGCAAAAGCAGCTTTAAAGCCTGTGCTAATGGTCATTTCATAGGAACAAGTACTGCAGAACTGTAAATGAAACCTGCCCTCAAAATGTCTCGAGGGAGGTAATGGCCAAAACATTTCAAAATGTGACACATACTTTAAGAGAACACTTTGAAGAACTAAGGGGTAATCACAGCTTGAAAAATAAAAAGGACATGCCTTCAAGCTCAATTTCAATGGACTATGAGGCACATGCGAATTCAGCCACAAAGAGGTATCAGCTCACACTTGTCAGAATAACCATCAGCAAGAAAACTACAAACAATAAATGCTGAAGGTGTTGTGGAGAAATGCATACCCTCAACTTCAAGGGGGACGTAAGTTGGAAAGGGCCACGAACTAAAACAGAATGGGGGTGCCTTAAAAACGTAAACATTGAGCTACCATATGATCCAGCAGGCCCACTCTTCCACCTATAATCTAAGAAGAGAGAATTGGAAAGACACAGGCAGGCAAATCTGCATTGCACTGTATTACAATAGCCAAGATTTGGAAGTAACCAAAAAGACCACCAACAGATGGGTGGACAAAGAAGAACTCCTCCATGTACAGATGGAATATTCGCTAGTGTAAAAAATGAACCAATGCCATTTTCAGCGCCATAGATGAGCCTAGACGTAATCACGCCACGTGTAGTCAGTGAGAAAGCAAAAGACACATATCCTATCATATCACTTTTAGGAGTTACTTAAAAATTGATACCAATGAAGATATTTCCACAGAGAAAGGCAATCACAGATTCATTAAAAAATTTATGGTTCACCAAATAGAAAGGGATGAGGATTGGATACATTACCATATTGGGGTTAACAGAGATATACAAACCATGTGAAATATATAATCACCAAAGACGTACGGAAGACCAGGAGAAGACTACTCAACATTGTGTCATAACCTACATGGGAAAAGGATGCGAGGAAGAAAAGATACATGTATATGTGTGAAAGACCCACATCTTGCACACCTAGAGCAAAAAAAACAATGTAATCAAATCTGCTGGGATAAAAAATAAAAAGTAAATTACAAATATGAACAAGAAGTAATGAGACATAAACGTAAAGGGCTTTTTCCTGGCACATTCCATTCTAATTTACAACCTAGAACACCACTTCCATTAAGCCTCTGTTTTCCCAGATACCAAATATGGTAAAGAAGAAATGCTGTCACCTTGTGGCCGTGTCCTGCAAGAGCAGCTTTAAACTCACAGCTAATGGTTACTTAACATTCACAAGGACTCAGGGCTGTAAAGGACACCTGCCCTAAAAAATTGTGCTGAAGTAGGGAATGGACAAAAAAATTCAAAACAGGCAAATGTTTCAAGAGGAGAGTATGAAGAGTTATGTTTTACTCACGCTCTTTTTAAAAAAAAGGAAAATGGATAAAAGCTCAACCTCAGGGTGTGTTAGACCCATGCAATCTAATCTACAAAAAGTTTCAACTTACACCAGTCGACTGACCATCAGCAAAAAGTATACGAACAATAAATGCTGAAGGGGTTTTAGAGAACTGTGTACCCTCTACCTGCTGGTGAGACGTAAAGGGGTAACAGCCAATAATGAGAACAGAAAGGAGCTGTGTTTAAAAGTAAAAATGGAGGTACCATTCAATCCCCAGGTGCACCATTGGACCTCTCACCTGAGAAGACAAGAATCGAGAAGACACAGGCCGCAAAAGCTGCAGTGCAGCCTTATTCACAAAAGCCAAGACAGTGAAGCAACCAAAATGTCCAACAACAGGTGAATGGATAAAGAAGAAGTGGTCCATGTACACAATGGAATATTAGCCATGGAAAACAATGAACCATTGCTCTTTGAGGCACCACAAATGAGTCTGCAGATAATCATGAAAGATGAGGTAAGTTGGAAAGCAAAAGACCTGTATTTTATGATATCACTTATAGGCGTTATCTAATAACTGACACAAATGAACATATTTCCACAGAGAAAGACACTCACAGATTTAGAAAACAAACTATGCTCATCTAAAACGAAAGGTGGGGGGAATGGATAAATTTAGATTACTGTTACTATATGTATACAAACACATATTATATACATATCTCAAAAAGACCGACCATATAGCAAGGGAGGTCTGCGGAACCCTCTGTAACATTTTACATGGGAAGAGGATCTGTACTTGAATAGACATATATAATGTACAAATGAACCAGATTGTGTACACCTAGGACAAACAATATTCTAAGCTTTACCCCAATCAAAAAAAAAAAATTAAAACCAAGAAGAAATAATGAGACATAAACTTATGGGGCTTTCTCCATCACATTGCAATGTAATTTACAACCTAGGAACGCGACTTCCAGAAAGGCTCTGCTGCCCTAGTACCCAGATTTGGGAATGGAGAAATGCTGCCTGCTTCAGGTCACTTCCCACAACAGGAGCTTTAAAACCACTGCTAAAGGTCACTAAATATTCACAAAACTTGCAGTTCGGTAAATGACACCTGCTGTCTAAAAAAAGTCTGAGGTGGAAAATCGACCAAAAAATTCAAAAGAGGGCAACCTTCCAAGAAGACAATATCAAGAGTTATATTGTACTCCCAACTGTTTCCTTTTTTTAACAGAAAAGAAAACGGCGGTGAAAAATGATGAGTTTTACGAATTCTCAAAGCCATGCAAACCCAAATTACAAAACCCTATCAGCTCACAGCAGCCAGTAGGGCCATTAGCATAAATGCTGCAAACAATAAATGCTGAAGCGATTGTGGAGAAATGTGTACCCTCGATTCTAAGGGGGACGTGGTAAGTGCCACTAATGAAAACACAAAGAAGGTGCTTTGAAAAGGGAAACACGGTGCTACCAGTCAGTCAATCACAACCACTGCTGGGCCTATCACCTGAGAAAATGAGAATCAAAAAGTCACAGGCTGGCAATCCTGCACTCCAACAATATTTACCATAGCCAACACTTGGAAGCAATGAAAATGTCCATCAACCGAGGAATGCACAAAGTAGAAGTGGTCCACGTACACAGTGGAAAATTACTCCAAAAAAAAATAAAAATTAAATTTAAAAATCCAACCAAAGTAAGGAGACATCAGCTTGTGTGGGTTTGTCTGGGCACACTCCACTCTAATTTATAACCGAGAAACACCACAGGCCGCAAGGGCTTTTCCCTAGTTACCAGGGTGGGGAACATAGAAAGGCTGCCGCCCTCTGGCAGTTACCTGCAAAAGCAGCTTTAAAGTCTGTGCTAATGGTCATTTCATAGGAACAAGTACTGCAGAACTGTAAATGAAACCTGCCCTCAAAATGTCTCGAGGGAGGTAATGGCCAAAACATTTCAAAATGTGACACATACTTTAAGAGAACACTTTGAAGAACTAAGGGGTAATCACAGCTTGAAAAATAAAAAGGACATGCCTTCAAGCTCAATTTCAATGGACTATGAGGCACATGCGAATTCAGCCACAAAGAGGTATCAGCTCACACTTGTCAGAATAACCATCAGCAAGAAAACTACAAACAATAAATGCTGAAGGTATTGTGGAGAAATGCATACCCTCAACTTCAAGGGGGACGTGAGTTGGAAAGGGCCACGAACTAAAACAGAATGGGGGTGCCTTAAAAACGTAAACATTGAGCTACCATATGATCCAGCAGGCCCACTCTTCCACCTATAATCTAAGAAGAGAGAATTGGAAAGACACAGGCAGGCAAATCTGCATTGCACTGTATTACAATAGCCAAGATTTGGAAGTAACCAAAAAGACCACCAACAGATGGGTGGACAAAGAAGAACTCCTCCATGTACAGATGGAATATTCGCTAGTGTAAAAAATGAACCAATGCCATTTTCAGCGCCATAGATGAGCCTAGACGTAATCACGCCACGTGTAGTCAGTGAGAAAGCAAAAGACACATATCCTATCATATCACTTTTAGGAGTTACTTAAAAATTGATACCAATGAAGATATTTCCACAGAGAAAGGCAATCACAGATTCATTAAAAAATTTATGGTTCACCAAATAGAAAGGGATGAGGATTGGATACATTACCATATTGGGGTTAACAGAGATATACAAACCATGTGAAATGTATAATCACCAAAGACGTACGGAAGACCAGGAGAAGACTACTCAACATTGTGTCATAACCTACATGGGATAAGGATGCGAGGAAGAAAAGATACACGTATATGTGTGAAAGACCCACATCTTGCACACCTAGAGCAAACAAACCAATGTAATCAAATCTGCTGGGATAAAAAATAAAAAGTAAATTACAAATATGAACAAGAAGTAATGAGACATAAACTTAAAGGGCTTTTTCCTGGCACATTCCATTCTAATTTACAACCTAGAACACCACTTCCATTAAGCCTCTGTTTCCCCAGTTACCAAATTTGGTAAAGAAGAAATGCTGCCACCTTGTGGCCGTGTCCTGCAAGAGCAGCTTTAAACTCACAGCTAATGGTTACTTAACATTCACAAGGACTCAGGGCTGTAAAGGACACCTGCCCTAAAAAATTGTGCTGAAGTAGGGAATGGACAAAAAAATTCAAAACAGGCAAATGTTTCAAGAAGAGAGTATGAAGAGTTATGTTTTACTCACGCTCTTTTTAAAAAAAAGGAAAATGGATAAAAGCTCAACCTCAGGGTGTGTTAGACCCATGCAATCTAATCTACAAAAAGTTTCAACTTACACCAGTCGACTGACCATCAGCAAAAAGTATACGAACAATAAATGCTGAAGGGGTTTTAGAGAACTGTGTACCCTCTACCTGCTGGTGAGACGTAAAGGGGTAACAGCCAATAATGAGAACAGAAAGGAGCTGTGTTTAAAAGTAAAAATGGAGGTACCATTCAATCCCCAGGCGCACCATTGGACCTCTCACCTGAGAAGACAAGAATCGAGAAGACACAGGCCGCAAAAGCTGCAGTGCAGCCTTATTCACAATAGCCAAGACAGTGAAGCAACCAAAATGTCCAACAACAGGTGAATGGATAAAGAAGAAGTGGTCCATGTACACAATGGAATATTAGCCATGGAAAACAATGAACCATTGCTCTTTGAGGCACCACAAATGAGTCTGCAGATAATCATGAAAGATGAGGTAAGTTGGAAAGCAAAAGACCTGTATTCTATGATATCACTTATAGGCGTTATCTAATAACTGACACAAATGAACATATTTCCACAGAGAAAGACACTCACAGATTTAGAAAACAAACTATGCTCATCTAAAACGAAAGGTGGGGGGAATGGATAAATTAAGATTACTGTTACTATATGTATACAAACACATATTATATATATATCTCAAAAAGACCGACCATATAGCAAGGGAGGTCTGCGGAACCCTCTGTAACATTTTACATGGGAAGAGGATCTGTAGTTGAATAGACATATATAATGTACAAGTGAACCAGATTGTGTACACCTAGGACAAACAATATTCTAAGCTTTACCCCTATTAAAAAAAAAAATTTAAAACCAAGAAGAAATAATGAGACATAAACTTATGGGGCTTTCTCCATGCACATTCCAGTGTAATTTACAACGTAGGAACGCGACTTCCAGAAAGGCTCTGCTGCCCTAGTACCCAGATTTGGGAATGGAGAAATGCTGCCTGCTTCAGGTCACTTCCCACAACAGGAGCTTTAAAACCATTGCTAAAGGTCACTAAATATTCACAAAACTTGCAGTTCGGTACATGACACCTGCTCTCTAAAAAAAGTCTGAGGTGGAAAATCGACCAAAAAATTCAAAAGAGGGCAACCTTCCAAGAAGACAATATCAAGAGTTATATTGTACTCCCAACTGTTTCCTTTTTTTAACAGAAAAGAATACGGCGGTGAAAAATGATGAGTTTTACGAATTCTCAAAGCCATGCAAACCCAAATTACAAAACCCTATCAGCTCACAGCAGCCAGTAGGGCCATTAGCATAAATGCTGCAAACAATAAATGCTGAAGTGATTGTGGAGAAATGTGTACCCTCGATTCTAAGGGGGACGTGGTAAGTGCCACTAATGAAAACACAAAGAAGGTGCTTTGAAAAGGGAAACACGGTGCTACCAGTCAGTCAATCACAACCACTGCTGGGTCTATCACCTGAGAAAATGAGAATCAAAAAGTCACAGGCTGACAATCCTGCACTCCAGCAATATTTACCATAGGCAACACCTGGAAGCAATGAAAATGTCCATCAACAGAGGAATGTACCAAGAAGTGGTCCATGTACAAAATAGAATATTAACTCCAATAATAAATATAAATTAAATTTAAAAATCCAACAAAAGTAAGGAGACATCAGCTTTTGTGTGTTTATCTGGGCACATTCTACTCTAATTTACAACCGAGGAACACCACTGGCCGTAAAGTCTGTTTCCCTAGTATCAGCGTGGGGAATGTAGAAAGGTAGCAGCCCTATGGCCGTTACCTGCAAAAGCAGTTTAAAGCCTGTGCTAATGGTCACTTCATATGAACAAGTACTGTAGGGCTGAAAATGAAATCTGCCCTCAAAATGTCTTGAGGGAGGTAATGGCCAAAACATTTCAAAATTTGACACATACTTTAAGAAACCACTTTGAAGAACTAAGCTGTAATTACAGCTTGAAAAATAAAAATGACTTGCCTTAAAGCTCAATTGCAACGTAATATGAGATACATGCAAATTCAACCGTAAAGAGGTGTCAGCTCACACCCGTCAGAATAACCATCAGCAAAAACTACAAATAATAAATGCTGAAGGTGCTGTGGAGAAATGCATACCCTCAACTTTAAGTGGGACGTAACCTGGAAAGAGCCACTAATGATAACAGAATGGAGGTACCTTTAAAAGGTAAACACTGAGCTACCATATGACCTAGCAGACCTATTCCTGGACCTATAACCGACGAAGACAGAATTGGAAGGACACAGGCAGGCAAATCTGCAATGCATACTATTACAATAGCCAATATATGTAAGTAACCAAAAAGTCCACTGACAAATGCGTAGACAAAGAAGAACTGCTACATGTACAGATGGAATATGAGCTAGTGAAAAAATGAAACAATGCTATTTGCAGCACCATAGATGAGTCTAGAAGTAATCACACAACTTGTAGTAAGTGAGAAAGTGAAAGATACATATCCTATCATATCAGATATAGGTGTTACCTAAAAATTGATACAAACGAAGATATTTCCACAGAGAAAGGCAATCACAGATTCATTAAAGAAACTTATGGTTCACCAGATGGAAAGGTGTGAGGATTGGATACATTACCATATTGAGGTTAACAGAGACATACAAACACATGTGAAATATATAATCACCAAAGACCTACAGAATACCAAGAGAAGACTACTCTACATTGTGTCATAACCTACATGGGAAAAGGATCCGAAGAAGAATAGATATATGTATATGTGTGAAGGAACCACATCTTGCACACCTAGAACAAACAAAACATTGTAATCAAGTTTGCTGTGACAAAAAATAAAAATTAACTTAAGAATACGAACAAGAAGTAATGAGACATAAACTTAAAGTGCTTTTTCCTCGCACATTCCATTCTAATTTGCAACCTAGACCACCACTTCCAGTAAGGCTCTGTTGCCATAGTAACCAGATTTGGTAAAGGAGAAATGCTGCCGCCTTGTGGCCGTTTCCCGCAAGAGCGGCTTTAAACCCTCAGCTAATGGTCACTTAAAATTCACAAGGACTCAGGGTTGTAAAGGACACCTGCCGTCAAAAATTGTGCTGAGGTAGGGAACGGACAAAAAAATTTAATACAGGCAAATTTTTCAATAAAATACTATGAAGAGGTAAGTATTACTCACTGTCTTTAAAAAAAAGGAGAATGGATTAAGGCTCAACCTCAGGAATTATTAGACTCATGCAATCTAATCAACAAAAGGGTTTCCAATCACACCAGTCCACTGACCATCAGCAAAAAGTCTACAAACCATAAATGCTGATGCGGTTGTAGAGAATTGTGTATCCTCTAGCTGCTGGTGAGATGCAAAGTGGTTAACAGCTAGTAATGAGAACAGAAAAGAGCTGCGTTTAAAAGTAAAAATTTAGGTACCATTCAATCTAGCAGGCGCACCATTGGACCTCTCACCTGAGAAGACAAGTATCAAGAAGACACAGGTTGCAAAAGCTGCAGTGCAGCATTATTCACAATAGCCAAGGCAGTGAAGCGATAAAAATGTCCATCAACAAGTGAATGGATATAAAATAAGTGGTCCAGGTACAGAATGGAATATTAGCCATGGAAAACAATGAAACCCTGCTCTTTGAGGCACCACAAATGAGCCTGGAGATAATCACAAATCATGAGGTAAGTCGGAAAGCAAAAGACTTATATCCTATGATATCACTTATAGGCATTATCTTATAACTGACACAAATGAACACAATTCACAGAGAAATACACTCACAAACTTAGAAAACCAACTTTGCTCATCTAAAGGGAAAGGTGGGGGGAATGGATAAATGAAGATTCGTGTTACTATATGATATGGATATGATCCAAATACATATTATATACATATTACAAAAAGACCGACCATATAACAAGGGAGGTCTACAGAACACTCCGTAATAATTTACATGGGAAGAGGATCTCTACATAAATAGATATAAATAATGTGTAAATGAACCAGAGTGTGTACACCTTGGACAAACAACATTCTAACCATTACCCTGATTTAAAAAATTAAAACAATGAAAAAGAATTAATCAGACATAAACTTATGGGGCGTTTTCCAGCCCATTCCATTGAAATTTACAACCTAGGAAAACGACTTCCAGAACGGCTCTGCTGCCCTAGTAACCAGATTTGGTAATGGAGAAATGCTGCTGCCTTGTGGCCGTTTCGAACAACAGCAGCTTAAACCTAGTGCTAATGGTCCCTAAATATTCACACTCATTGCAGGCCTGTAAATGACACCTACATTTCAAAACAATCCTGGGGTTGAAAATTGACCAAAAAATTCAAAAGAGGGCAACGTTCCAGGAAGACACTTTCAAGACGGATATTGTACTCACAATTTTTTTTTCTTTTTTCTTTTAACAGAAAAGAAAAAGGCGTGGAAAAATGATGAATTTTAGAATATTTAATGACATGCATACCCATATTACAAATACCTATCAGCTCACAGCAGTCAGAATGGCGATTAGCAAAAATGCTGCAAAAAATAAATGCTGAAGGGAATGTGGAGAAATGCGTACTCTCGGTTGTAAGGGGGGGGCATGTAAAGAGTCACTAATGAAAACACAATGTAGGTGCTTTGAAAAGGGAAACATTGAGCTACCAGTCAATCAATCAAAACCACTGCTGGACCTATCACCTGAGAAAATGAGAATCAAAAAGTCACAGGCTGGCAATCCTTCACTCCAGCAATATTTACCATAGCCAACACTTGGAAGCAATGAAAATGTCCATCAACCGAGGAATGCACCAAGAAGAAGTGGTCCATGTACACAATGGAATATTACTCCAATACTAAATATAAATTAAATTTAAAAAAAAAAACAAACAAAAGTAAGGAGACATCAGCATTTGTGGGTTTATCCAGGCACATTGCACTCTAATTTATAACCGAGGAACACCACAGGCTGGAAAGTCTGTTTCCCTAGTTACCAGAATGGGGAACGTAGAAAGGCTGCCGCCCTCTGGCCGTTACCTGCAAAAGCAGCTTGAGAGCCTGTGCTAATGGTCACTTCACATGAACAAGTAATGCAGGGCTGTAAATGAAAACTGCCCTCAAAATGTCTCGAGGGAGGTAATGGCCAAAAATTTTCAAAATGTGACACATACTTTAAGAAAACACCTTGAAGAACTAAGCTGTAATCACTGTTTGATAAATAAAAAGGACATGCTTTCAAGCTCAATTTCAACAGATTATGGGATACATGCAAATTCAACCACAAAGGGGTATCAGCTCACACCTGTCAGAATAACGCTCAGCAAGAAAACTACAAACAATAAATACTGAAGGTGTTTTGGAGAAATGCATACCCTCAACTTTAAGTTGGACATAACCTGGAAAGAGCCACTAATGAGAACTGAATGGTGGTGCCTTTAAAACGTACACACTGAGTTACCATATGATACAGCAAGCCCACTCCTTGGACTATAACATAAGAAGATAGAACTGGAAAGACACAGGCAAGCAAATGTGTATTGCAGCAGTATTACAATAACCAAGACATGGAGACAACCAAAAAGTCCATCAAGAGGTGTGTGGCCAAAGAGGAACTGGTACACGTAGAGATGGAATATTAGCCAGGGAAAAAAATAAAACAATGCCATTTGCAGCACCATGTATGATTCTTGAGGTAATCAGGCAAATTGTACTAAGTCAGAAAGCAAAAGACACATATCCTATAATATCACTTATAGATCTTAGCTAAAAATTGATACCAATGAAGATATTTCCACAGAGAAATGCATTCACAGATTCACTAAACTAACTTATGGTTCACCAAATGGAAAGGTGTGAGGATTGGATACATTAGGATATTGGGGTTAACATAGATATAGAAACAAATGTGAAATGTGTAATCACCAAAGACCTACGTAATACCAAAAGAAGATTACTCAACTTTGTATCATAACCTACTTGGGAAAATGATCCAAAGAAGAATAGATATATGTATATGTTTAAAAGAACCACATCTTGCACACCTAGAAGAAACAAAACATTTTAATCAAATTTGCTCTGATAAAAAATAAAAATTAAATTAAAAAAAGAACAAGAAGTAATGAGAAATAAACTTAAGAGGCTTTTTGCTGGCACATTGCATTCTAATTTACAACCAGAACATGACTTCCATTAAGGCTCTGTCATCACTAATAAAGCAGCTATATAATCAATGTTGAAGGTAGCTTAAAAGAAGTCTCACTAATTATTGATAGTAACAAGAAAACAAAGAAAGGTAAAAATCTCACTGCAAAAAGTATACATAGAGTAAGTCAAGGTAGATCAAACACTTATTAAACTTCTGTAAAGAATAAAAGACAACAGTAGTATGTTTTTTTTAAAAAGAGAGGGCACAAATAAATCTGAAATGAAAGAGTTGATGTTACAACAGACCCCACAGAAATACAAAGTATCCTAAGATACACACAGGGTAATTCAGGGCTCAGATTGGACAGAGCCCACTCTCCAGTCCCCTGTACATGACTTACAGGAGCCTCAGGAACTGAGGAGGGGGTCCCTGAGGAGAGGCTCAAGATAGAATATGGTAGGCATTAACATGGCTCCATTCATCTTAAACATGCCTGAACTACATTCACACGAGATGATTTTGTCCTGTATGTACATGGGCACCTCTAGTCGGAACTGCAGATCTTTGGCTTCACCACCTCAACTGACAGCAATATCTTCACCTGCTGTGGACCGTCTCCTATAGGATTTCTAGAACCACAAAGCATCGAAGCTTCACAGGACCCAGAGTCTGTGTGACTCCACGCAGAGTCTCAGAGTCTCAACTCCACTCAGATACTCCACTCTTGGAGGGCACACACAAAGTAGTGAGCACATCAGAACCCAGGGGAAGGAGCAGTGACCCCATAGGAGAATGACCAGAACTACCTGATAGTTTTAGAGGGTCTCCTGCAGAGGCAGGTGGTAGCTGTGGCTGTGGCTCACCGTGAGGACAACGACACTGGCAGCAGAAGTTCTGGGAAATACTCCTTGGTGTGAGCCCTCCCAGAGTCCGCCATTAACCCCACCAAGAGCAAGGTAGGCTCCAGTGCTGGGTCACCTCAGGCGAAACTACCAACAGGGAGGGAACCCAGCCCCATGCATCAGCAGATAAGTGGACTAAACTTTTTATTAAAGTTTTATTTAATCTGCAGACAAGCAGATTAAAGCTTTGCCCACCAAAGCAACACCCAGCTCTACCCACCACCAGTCCCTCCCATCAGGAAGCTTGCACAAGCCTCTAAGATAGACTCATCCACTGGAGAGCAGACAGCAGAAGCAAGAAGAACTACAATTCTGCAGCCTGTGGAATGAAAACCACATTCACAAAAAGATAGACAAAAAGAAAAGGCAGAGGACTATATACCAGATTAAGGAACAAGATAAAACCCTAGGAAAAAAAACGAAATGAGGTGGAGATAGGGAACTTTCCAGAAAAAGAATTCAGAATAATGATAGTGAACATGATCCAAGACCTTGGCAAAAGAATGAAGGCAAAGATCGAGAAGATGCAAGAAATGCTTAACAAAGACCTAGAAGAATTAAGGAGCAAACACCTAGAAGAATTAAAGAACAAACAAACAGAGGTGAACAATATAATAACTGAAATGAAAAATATACCAGAAGGAATCAGTAGCAGAATAACTGTGGCAGAAGAACGGATAAGTGACCTGGAAGACAGAAAGGTGGAAATCACTGCCATGGAACAGAATAAAGAAAAAGAATGAAAATAAATGAAGACACCCTAAGAGTCCTCTGGGACAACATTAAACGCAACAACGTTCACATCATAGGGGTCCCAGAAGGAGAAGAGAGAGAGAAAGGACCCGAGAATACATTTGAAGAGATTATAGTCGAAAACTTCCCTAGCATGGGAAAAGAAATAGCCACCCAAGTCCAGGAAGTGCAGAGAGTCCCAGTCAGGATAAATCAAAGGAGAAAAATGCCAAGACACATAGTAACCAAATTGACAAAAATTGAAGACAAAGAAAAATTATTGAATTCAACAAGGGAAAAATGACAAATAACATACAAGGGAACTCCCATAAGGATAACAGCTGATTTCTCAGCAGAAAATCTACAAGCCAGAAGGGAGTGTCATAAATTTAAAGTGATGAAAGGGAAGAACCTACAACCAAGAGTACTCCACCCAGCAAGGATCTCATTCAGATTTGAGAGAGAAATCATAAGCCCTACAGACAAGCAAAAGCTAAGAGAATTCAGCACCATGAAACCAGCTCTACACCAAATGCTAAAGGAACTTCTCTAAGTGGGAAACACAAGAGAAGAAAAGGACCCACCAAGACAAACCCATAACAATTAAGAAAATAGTAATAGGAACATACATATCAATAATTACCTTAAATGTGAATGGACTAAATGTTCCAAACAAAAGACACAGGCTCCCTGAATGGATACAAAAACAAGACCCATATATATGCTGTCTACAAGAGACCCATTTCAGACCTAGGGACACATACAGACTGAAAGTGAGGCGATGGAAAAATATATTCTATGCAAATGAAAATCAAAAGAAAGCTGGAGTAGCAATACTCATAGCAGATAAAATAGACTTTAAAATAAAGAATGTTACAAGAGACAAGGAAAGACACTACATAATGGTCAAGGGATCAATCCAAGAAGAAGATATAACAATTATAAATATATATGTGCCCAACATAGGAGCACCTCAATACATAAGGCAACTGCTAACAGCTATAAAAGAGGAAATCAACAGTAACACAATAATAGTAGGGGACTTTAACAGCTCACTTACACCAGTGGAGATCATCCAGACAGAAAATTAATAAGGAAACACAAGCTTTAAATGACACAATAGACCAGATAGAGTTAATTGATATTTATAGGACATTCCATCCAAAAACAGCAGATTACACGTTCTTCTCAACTGCACACGGAACATTCTCCAGGATAGATCACATCTTGGGTCACAAATAAAGCCTCAGTAAATTTAAGAAAACCGAAATCATATCAAGCAGCTGTTCCGACCACAATGCTATGAGATTAGAAATCAATAACAGGGACAAAACCGTAAAAAACACAAACACATGGAGGCTAAACAATACGTTACTAAATAACCAAGAGATCACTGAAGAAATAAAAGAGGAAATCAAAAACTACCTAGAGACAAATGACAAGAAACACACGATGATCCAAAACCTATGGGATGCAGCAAAAGCAGTTCTAAGAGGGAAGTTTATAGCAATACAAGCCTACCTCAAGAAACAAGAAAAATCTCAAATAAACAATCTAACCTTACACCTAGAGGAACTAGAGAAAGAAGAACAAAACCAAAAGTTAGTAGAATGAAAGAAATCATAAAGATCAAAGCAGAAATAAATGAAATAGAAGCAAAGAAAACGAAAGCAAAGAGCAATAAAACTAAAAGCCGGTTCTTTGAGAAGATAAACAAAAATGATAAACCTTTAGCCAGACTCAAGAAAAACAGGGAGAGGAATCAAATCAACAAAATTAGAAGTGAAAAAGGAGAAGTTACAACAGACACCACAGGAATACAAAGCATCCTAAGAGACTCCTACAAGCAACTCTATGCCAATAAAATGGACAACCTGGAAGAAATGGACAAATTCTTAGAAAGGGATAACCTTCCAAGACTGAACCAGGAAGAAATAGAAAATATGAACAAACCTATGACAAGCAATGAAATTGAAACTGTGATTAAAAATCTTTCAACACACAGAAGTCCAGAACCAGATGGCATCACAGGTGAATTCTGTCAAACATTTAGAGAAGAGCTAACACCCAACCTTCTCAAATTCTTCAAAACAATTGCAGGGGAAGGAACACTCCCAAACTCATTCTATGAGACCACCGTCACCCTGATACCAAAACCAGACAAAGATACTACAAGGAAAGAAAATTATAGACCAATATCACTGATGAATATAGATGTAAAAATCCTCAACAAAATACTAGCAAACAGAATCGAAGAACACATTAAAAGGATCAAACACCATGATCAAGTGGGGTTTATCCCAGGGATGCAAGGATTCTTCAATATACACAAATCAATGTGATACACCATATTAACAAATTGTAGAATAAAACCATATGATCATCTCAATAGATGCAGGAAAAGATTTTGAGAAAATTCAACACCCATTTACGATAAAAACTCTGCAGAGTGTGGGCATAGAGGGAAACTACCTCAACATAATAAAGGCCATATATGACAAACCAACAGCAAACATCATTCTCAACGGTGAAAAACTGAAAACGTTTCCTCTAAGATCAGGAACAAGATGAGGATGTCCACTCTCACCACTACTATTCAACATAGTTTTGGAAGTCCTAGCCATGGCAATCAGAGAAGAAAAAGAAATAAAAGAAATACAAAAAGGAAAAGAAGAAGTAAAATTGTCGCTGTTTGCAAATGACATCATATCATAGATAGAGAATCCTAAAGATGCCACCAGAAAACCACTGGAGCTAATCAATGAATTTGGTAAAGTTGCAGGATACAAAATTAATGCACAGAAATTGCTTGCATTCCTATACACTAACAATGAAAGATCAGAAAGAGAAATTAAGGAAACAATCCCATTACCACTGCAACAAAAAGATTAAACTACCTAGGAATAAACCTACCTAAGGAAGTAAAAGACCTGTACTCAGAAAACTATAAGACACTGATGAAAGAAATCAAAGATGATATAAACAGACGGAGACATATGCCATGTTCTTGGATTAGAAGAATCAATATTGTGAAAATGACTATACTACCCAAAGCAATCTACAGATTCAATGCAATCCCTATCAAATTACCAATGGCATTTTCTACAGAACTAGAAAAAAAATCTTAAAATTTGTAGGGAGACACAAAAGACCCCGGATAGCCAAAGCAGTCTTGAGGGGAAAAAAAAGAGCTGGAGGAATCAGACTTCCAGACTTCAGACTATATTACAAAGCTACAGTAATCAAGATGATATGGTAGTGGCACAAAAACAGAAATATAGATCAATAGAACAGGATAGAAAGCACAGAGATAAACCCACGTACCTATGGTCCACTAATCTATGACAAAGGAGGCAAGGGTATACAATGGAGAAAAGACAGTGTCTTCAGTAAGTGGTGCTGGGAAAACTGGACAGCTACATGTAAAAGAATGAAAGTAGAACACTCCCTAACACCATACACAAAAATAAACTCAAAATGGATTAGAGACCTAAATGTAAGACCAGCCACTATAAAACTCTTAGAGGAAAACATAAGCAGAACAGTCTATGACATAAATCACAGCAAGATCCTTTTTGACCCACCTCCTAGAGAAATGGAAATAAAAACAAAAATAAAAAAAATGGGACTTAATGAAATTTAAAATCTTTTGCACAGCAAAGGAAAACATAAGCAAGATGAAAAGACAACCATCAGAATGGGAGAAAATATTTTCAAATAAAGCAAATGGCAAAGGATTAACCTCCAAAAAGCAGCTCCTGTAGCTCAATATCACAAAACAAAACAACCCAATCCAAAAATGGGCAGAAGACCTAAATAAACATTTCTCCAAAGAAGATATACAGGTTGCCAACAAACACATGAAAGGATGTTGAACATCACTAATTATTAGAGAAATGCAAATCAAAACTACAATGAGGTATCACCTCACACCAGTCAGAATGGCCATCATCAAAAATTCTACCAACAATAAATGCTGGAGAGGCATTTATTGGAGAAAAGGGAACCCTCTTGCACTGTTGGTGGGAATGTAAATTGATATAGCCACTAGGGAGAATGGTATGGGGGTTCCTTAAAAACTAAAAGTAGAACAACCGTACAACCCAGCAATCCCACTACTGGACATTTACCCTGAGAAAACCATAATTCAAAAAGAGTCATGTACCACAATGTTCATTGTAGCTCTATTTACAATAGCCAGGACATGGAAGCAACCGAAGTGTCCATCAACAGATAACTGGATAAAGAAGATGTGGCACATATATACAATGGAACATTATTCAGCCATAAAAAGAAACAAAACTGAGTTATTTGTAGTGAGGTGGATGGATCTAGAGTCTGTCCTACAGAGTGAAGTAAGTCAGAAAGAGAAAAACAAATACCGTATGCTAACACGTATATATGGAATCTAAAAGAAAAAAAGTTTATGAAAAACCTAGGGGCAGGAAAGGATTAAGGACACCGACGTAGAGAAAGGACTTGAGGACACGGGGAGGGGGAAGGGTAAGCTGGGACAAAGTGAGAGAGTGGTATGGACATATATACACTACCAAATGTAAAATTGATAGCTACTGGGAAGCAGCCACATAGCACAGGGAGATCAGCTCGGTGCTTTGTGACCACCTAACGGGGTGGGATAAGGGAGTGAGAGGGAGGTGCAAGAGGGAGTGGATATGGTGTTATATGTATACGTATAGCTGATTCACTTTTTTATACAGCAGAAACTAACACACACTTGTAAAGCAATTATACTCCAATAAAGATGTAAAAGGAAAAAAAAAGAAAGCCCAGAGATAAACCTACAAACCTATGGTCCACTAATCTATGACAAAGGAGGCAAGGATATACAATGGAGAAAAGACAGTCTCTTCAATAAGTGGTGCTGGGAAAAATGGACAGCTACATGTAAAAGAATGAAATTAGAACACTCCCTAACACCATACACAAAAAATAAACTCAAAATGGATTAGAGACCGAAATGTAAGACCCGACACTATAAAACTCTTAGAGGAAAACATAGGAAGAATACTCTTTGACAAAAATCACAACAAGATCTTTTTTGATCCACCTACTAGAGTAATGGAATAAAAAACAAAAATAAACAAATGGGAGCAAATGAAACCTAAAAGCTTTTGCAAAGCAAAGGAAACTACAAACAAGACGAAAAGACAACCTCAGAATGGGAGAAAATATTTGCAAACGAATCAATGGACAAAGGATTAATCTCCAATATATATAAACAGCACATGCAGCTCAACAGTAAAAAAACAAACAACCCAATCCAAAAATGGGCAGATGACGTAAATAGACATTTGTCCCGAGAAGACTTACAGATGGCCAAGAAGCACATGAAAAGGTGCTCAACATCACTAATTATTAGAGAAATATAAACCAAAACTACAATGAGGTATCACCTCACACAAATTAGAATGGGCATCATCAGAAAATCTACAAACAACAAATGCTGGAGAGGGTGTGGAGAAAAGGGAACCCTCTTACACTATTTGTGGGAATGTAAATTGATACAGTCACTATGGAGAACAGTATGGAGGTTCCTTAAAAAACTAAAAATAGGATTACCATATGACCCAGCAATCCCACTACTGGGCATATACCCAGAGAAAACCATAATTCAAAAAGTCACATTCACCACAATGTTCATTGCAGCACTATTTACAATAGCCAGGTCATGGAAGCAACCTAAATGCCCATAGATAGACAAATGGAAAATATGTGGTACATATATAAAATGGAATATTACTCAGCCATAAAAAGGAACGAAATTGGGTCATTTGTAGAGACGTGGATAGATCTAGAGACTGTCATACAGAGTGAAGTAAGTCAGAAAAAGAAAAACAAATACCGTATATTAACGCATACATGTGGAACCTAGAAAAATGGTACAGATGAACTAGTTTGCAAGGCAGAAATAGAGACACAGATGTAGAGAACAAATGTATGGTCACCAAGGGGGGAAAGTGGCAGGGTGGTGGTGGTGGGATGAATTGCGAGCCTGGGATTGACATATATACACTTATATGTATAAAATAGATAACCAATAAGAACCTGCTGTATAAAAAAATGAATAAAATAAAATTTAAAAATTTAAAAATAATATTTAAAAACAGAAAACAGAAAAAAAGTTCTGTCCTTCCCATAGACGTATTTATATGAATGAATTATTTCCATGCTTATATCTATAAATACAAAAAGAGGAATAAAACCTACCTTGAAACAAAAAAGAAAAAAAAAAACAGAACCCACTGGTCATACAGAGGAAAACCCTATCAGGGCACTTGCTCCAGTGGTAAACAATTCTGAAGTTGGTCAGAGGTGGGGAATCGTCTCCCATGCAGCCAGCAGCTCCCCCGCAAGGAGCGTCCTCATTGCAAAGCTGGGGGACCGTGAGGAGGCGTCTCTGAGTAAACGTGAGCTGAGCCTCAGGCCAGCTGCTGCTGAACTTTTCCCACCCTTCCCAGGTAAAACACCTGAATGTGTGCAAAGACTTTAAAGCCTAGAGGAAAGGGCTTGGAGTCACACCAGCGACAGCACGCAGGCCGACTTGGTGCCTGCAGGCCAGCCAGGACGGTCCTGGCCCCGGGCGCTCTTCTGGAAGCTTTCCATTTCCCTGCCTGAGGTACCCCTCCTGTCCCGGTCCCCACTGCTTTTTTCCTTCCTCACCTCTGCCCGGGGAGAAATTCCAGCAGCAGGTATGGGTGACACATCGTCTTCTTTAGCAGGTGGCAGCCCGGCAAAGCCTGCAGAAAGTCCAGCAGAGCCCCACTCACACGGGGCCGCTCATAGAGCCCTGGGCCCTACTCCCTCCCACCAGCACAACCCCGAGACTGCTGACGGGGCAGAGAATATGGCGTCAGGCACAGCTGCAGAGGCTTTTGCTGCCTGGAGGGGTGTTTATATTGACCTCAACCCAGGCACACCTGGGAAGGGCTGGCCGGCCAGGTCAGGCTGCCCAGGTCAGCCAATCCTCGCCCCTCAGGGGCTCAGAGTTGCAGATAATGGGCCTTGCTGCACCGGCCAGATCCAAGGAACAGGTGTAGGGTCCCGAGAGTCAGGATAGACAAGGGGCGGCAGCCCTGGCTTGTTTTCTAATCATTTTATCTGGTCCATGAGTGGAAGACAACTTCAAGAAGACCCTCTCCTAATGAGAGGAACCCAGGAGTCAGGGAGAGGAGGGTTGGTGGGTGGAGACAGAGGCCTGGTGCCCCGGCTGCAGTAGAAGCCCCTGGAAGACCAGGTGGAGGGAGGCCGCACAGAGTGAAGCCTAGGGTCACAGACCTGTCGGAGCTGCTGTTTGTTAGTTCAAGCCCTGCTCTGAGGTGCTCTGTGTCAGCTCTGAGCGACAGGTGTGCTGGGGGTGCTCTGCAATGAGGGCTATGTGCACGGTTCCTGTGTGCCCAGCTCTGCCGGGGTACCTGTCCAAGGGAGCTCCATATCCAGGCAGGGGCCTGCCCACGAGAGCCCCGTGAGCTGCTGGGTACCTGCCCAGGTGAGCTCCATATCCAGGGAGGGGCCTGCCCACGAGAGCCCCGTGAGCTGCTGGGTATCTGCCCAGGTGAGCTCAATATCCTGGGAGGGGCCTGACCACGAGAGCCCCGTGGGCTGCTGGGTACCTGCCCAGGTGAGCTCCATATCCTGGGAGGGGCCTGACCACGAGAGCCCCGTGGGCTGCTGGGTACCTGCACAGGTGAGCTCCATATCCTGGGAGGGGCCTAACCATGAGAGCCCCGTGGGCTGCTGGCTACCTGCACAGGTGAGCTCCATATCCTGGGAGGGGCCTGACCATGAGAGCCCCGTGGTCTGCTGGGGACCTGGTAAAGGACGCCAGGACAGTCAGTGAAGCCACAGAGGATATACATCCAGTAGTTCCTAATTTCTACACCCTTCTGGTCATTCTACCATCCACCAGGACATGGTATTCTGTATTAGACTTCAATGATACCTTCTTCTGTATTCCATTAGTCCCAGAGTCACAAGAAATTTTGGCTGTGAGTGGCAGGACTCAACATAAAACAAAAACAATATTGCTTGGCCGTCCTGCCCCAGGGGTTCAAAAATTCCCACACCATCTTTGGGGAAACGTTAGCTAAAACCCTAAAAGATCTACCTCTGGAGAAGTGAACCCTCCTTCAATATGCAGACGACATTCTGGGCTTCCCTGGTGGCGCAGTGGTTGAGAATCTCCCTGCCAATGCAGGGGACACAGGTTCGAGCCCTGGTCTGAGAAGATCCCATGTGCCACGGAGCAACTAGGCCCGTGAGCCACAATTACTGAGCCTGCACGTCTGGAGCCTGTGCTCCACAATAAGAGAGGCTGCGATAGTGAGAGGCCCGCGCACCGTGATGAAGAGTGGCCCCCGCTTGCCGCAACTATAAAAAGCCCTCGCACAGAAACGAAGACCCAACACAGCCATAAATAATAAATAAATAAATTTAAAAAAAATATGCAGACGACATTCTGATCGCCAGCCCTACTAAGGAAGCCTCTGGACTACCTACCCAATAAAAGATAGAAGGTGTCCAAGAAAAAGGCTCAAATATCACAGACTAAGGTGACCTGCCTGGGCTTCATTCTCACAGAAGATCGGAGAAGCCCATCCCAGGAAAGGGAAGAAGCCATTTGCAGCCTCACCCTTCCTAAAACTAGAAGACAGCTTAGGGGTTCCTGGGGAGACCGGGGTTTGCTGCATCTGGATCCCTAACTACAGTCTAATACCTGGGCCTCTATATGAAACACTGAAAGGAAAAGATGATGATCCTTTTGAATAGAATCCAGAAGCGGCCTTTCAAGAATGGAAAGAGCAGTCAATTCAGACCCTTGCCCTGGACCTCCCTAATTTAGCTAAACCCTTTGACCTTTACATTCCTGGTCGAAGGCGAATCGCCCTTGGAGTTTTAGTGCCAAAACTGGGACCACTTGAAATGGAACAACGCAAGAATGCCCTCCAGGCATTGGCCAGCCACCCCATCCGACCAGGATACTGGGGGTATCTAAAAACCTGGAAATGAGCAGCCCGCAAGGCCAGCTCCCTCCTAAGGGTAAAGGACGCCACTTGGTGATCCTAACCACCCACCATGCCCTGAAGTTGCAGGGATCGCTCCGTGGGCACAATGACCTCGAGTGAGGAGGCCCTCCAACTCCAACCTCCAGAGAGACAACCTGGGGCAACAGGCCCCCATGACGACTCGTGTGACCATCACTTGACCTGGAGCTTCTCTCAGAAAACCACAAGAGTGTGCCCCAAAAGAACAGACTATTGCTTGCAGGACTTACTGCACCCAGAGCGGAGCTAATAAACCTGGCAGGGGACCCGTAAATAACGCTGCCACCATAGAAAAGCCTACAGACACCATGGTGACGGCGACCAATGAGACCAGATGTACTCCTGGTTACTTCAAAAGGGCGGTGACTGAGTGGCCGTCATGGTCCTGGATCACCACCGGCCCTGGACTGTCTGGGAGTTGAGCAGGCAGGGCTCTGACACCTGGTGCTGTTTGTACGTTAATTCAGTGGCCTAACTGAAGAAAGCACAGACTACTGGTCAGAGCATCTAGGCTGGCAGAAACCGTCAGCCTAAGGGGGCCGAACCAATGTGGAACAGGGTAAAACCGGCCCCCCAGCGTCCCTGCGCATCTCTTTCCTGGACCCTTAAAGGTCATTAGAATCTATAAAACTTCCAACGCTGGTGCTCAGGCAGACGAGCAGTGAGGGAGGAGGCCTGGGGACAATCAACCTCACCTGGAGGCTGCTGGGGAGAAGTCCTGCCCCTCCCCCCGGGTATGAGGACTCCCAACTCAGCACGAAGCATTTACAGAAGAGGTGTCTGCACCCTCAGCGCCCCAAGAATGTGGAATGGGACAAGAGGCAGAGGAGGGGTTTGTCACCGGCAAAGCCCATTAAAAATTCCTGGGAGATAAAAATAGAATCTGGGCAATAAAATAAAGTTTAACCTTTTTTCCTTTGTGCTTTTTCTAATTTCACTTGTTCCTAGGTTTCCACAGGCAGAGGTCCCACACCTGGCACTTCAGACCCGATTTCCTAGTGCAAAATGGCTGGGCCGACACCTCAGCTCTCGTTGCCCTGTGCAGACTCCGCCACATAGAGCCTGAGCTCCAGCCAACCCAGCCCTCGAGAGCTCCGCCCCGTCCCTCCCGCTGATGCTGACGGGATCCCTACACAGCAGCCCGGCCCACAGCCCGCGGGGGAGCGCACGCTCTCACCTCTCCATTCTCTGATCAAAATATAAACTTTTCCTTTGCTTCTGAACCAAACTCAGTCTCGATCTGTTGGCTCCAATGACACTGGGCAGGGGGACACTTGTTGGGGCCGACTCTGCAGGATCAGTAACAGAATGTGAGAACATTGTAACTTCAATGAACAGATGTGTGAGCCAAATATTGTAACTTCAATGAACAGATGTGTGAGCCAAATATTGTAACTTCAATGAACAGATGTGTGAGCCAAACTGTAGTTAACATAGAGCAGTGTATAAGGCTCGTGTAAAATAAGGTATTTCTAACACTTCCATTTGATATTTCCATCACTTTATTATAAGCAAGTTCAGTGGAGGGGTTTGTCGTATTTGTCAGGTCAACATTAGAGAAATGCAGTGATTTCTTTCCAAGGATGTGGATCTACTAAACTTGGCTGAAGTTTCAATCTTGTTTTGAATGATTTTCCATTGAAAATGATACCTCTCTTTCAGCTCCTAGATTTCTGAGAAGTATAAAATCTTGTATTTTTTTATTACCAAAGGGGAAAGGTGGGAGGAGGGATAAATTAACAGTTTCGGATTAACATATACACACTGCTATGTATAAAATATATCATCAACAAGGAACTGCTGTATAGCACAGGGAACTATACTCAATATTTTGTAATAACCCCTAAGGGGAAATAATCTGAAAAACAATAGATATCAATATCGACATCATCTATCAACTACAGATAAAATGGAAACTAAAGGAGGCCGATGGTGAGCGTTTCTGACCATGAAGACTTCAATCCTCTAAAGTTCGGACTCTGCCTACAGCCCAGTCCCTTAATGAACATACATGTACCAGTAGCTTAAAAATTCCCCAGATTGGGGTTCGGGGAGACACTGATTTGAAAAAATCCTTGGTGTTCTCCTTACATACATGGGACCTTTCCTAGAGCTAAAACATGCCTGTGACACCCAGAAGATGGTACACGGTTGGATCAGGAAGATTTTGGAAAAGGCACCTCATCTCCTAATCCCCTGGTTGTCAGGTTCACCCCTCCAGCCTCTTTCCTAACATTCTCCACACTTGAGGATATCAGCCCCTTCAACATCCTGTTGCACAGAGTTTGGAATTTGTCCACAGGATGAAGGGGAAGGAGGAGAAACAATGAGAGACAAGCCCTAGATGTTCGGACAGGCACAGGTCACTCTAATTTCCCATCAAGAAGAAGAATTAACCACAGGATCAGCCTGCCCCACGGAACCAGTATAAGGCCTAAAGGAATCCTGCGGGTTTGCAGCCAGCTCACAAAAAAGCGAGTTGAAAAATGGAGCTCAGGGGCACTGCAATTCACAAACCTGCAGACTTATAAATGATCACCCTCGTCCAAAAATATATTGAGGGAAGGCAACGAAGAGGATTTGAAAGCAAGGCAGAATTGCAGGAAACAGATTTCAGGAGGTAGATTCGAATCGCCTTTAAAGCACATGAAAAGCGGTAAAACGTCGACAATGATGCCCTTGGCCAAAGAGGGCGTATACCTTTTCTCCTGAATATATTCATGAAAAAATGCATACGCCTTTTTTCGCCAACGAAGCAAGCCAGAAATGCAAATGATGACTACACAGAAGTCTCACTTCCCAGGGGTCAAAAGGGCCATTCTAAAAGAGTGTAAAACCCAGAAATGCAGGACAGGCCAGGGAGAAAAGGGAGCCTTGTTAGGCTGATGGGCGGGATGTAATTTGCCAACGGCCACTATGGAGAAGTGTATGGTGTTTCCTAAAACATCTAAAAAACACAGCTACAGAGCATAGGGCACTTCCACTCATGGGCGAATAAAATGGGAAAAATAAAAATCAAAAAGACAAAGGCACCCCAAAGTTTAGGGCTGCTCTGTTGACAAGAACCTCCACTACAGTACACCTTTAATATGCCAGGATAGAGAAAACTGGATAAAGAAGTTGTGCTACTTATGTACAGTGGAATACCACTCAGCCATGAAATCAATGTCATACGGCTAGTAGCAGCATGATGAGTGGATTCAGGTACGATGTTTCTAAGTGAAATAAGTCACACAGAAAAAGACACTTATAATAAGATATCACTTATACAGGGAATGTAAAAACAGCTACACTTGAACTGAATTACAAAACAGAACAGAGTCACACGTTTAGAAAACACACTATGGCTGCTTAACGGGAAAGGTGAGGTGGGGTGATGCATAAAACAAGGGTTTCAAATTAGCTCAGACACCGTTCCATAAACCCAATATGTAATAGAAAAGACCAACCCCTTGCTCAGTGAATTGGACTCAACACCCCCTATTCACCGCCCAAGAATATATCTGGCTAGTAAGAATCTTAAAACCTATGTATTGATATCTCTCTGTAAGTGAGTCAAGTGGGTGTAAAGCGGCATAAACACAGCAGTGAAAAGCAGCTAAACCCCATTATAAAAATCAATTACCTTTAAAAACCAGTGAAACAAAGAAAGTGAAAGAGAGAGAAATTCTTCCAAAATTCGTTCGGGGCTGTGTTGCCACCTGGATTGACCATATCTAGACCCACAGCTGATTGGGACATAAGGGTGGACACTCTTGGGGATGAGAGGTTTGGTGAGGTTGGGTGAGCAAACGCAGACCCTTTAAAGTAATACTGCGTGGTACCCATCCCATGGGTCCCAAATCTCCAGGTTCAAGGGCATCTTCCTACATCGAAAACATGCATGAGAAACCCAGAAAATGGTACACCGTGTGATCGGGAAAGGTTTCTAAAACGCACCTCATTTCTCATCTCCTTGTGCTCGGGTTCGCCATTCCAGCCGCTTTACTAGCAATCTCCCTCCTTGGAGAATCAGCACCTTTAATCTCCTGTTCCGTACAGGTTGCAATTTGTCCTGAGGATGAACGGGAAGAGGGGGAACCAATGAGAGACTAGCTCTAGGTGTTGGGACAGGCACAGGTCACTCTATTTTCCCATCAGGAAGAAGAATTAACCACAGGCACAGCCTGCCGCCCGGGACCAGAAGAGGGCCTGAAGGAATCCTGCGCTTTTGGGGCCAGCTCCCAAGAAAGCGAGTTGAAAAACGGAGATCAGGGGCACTGCAATTCACAAAGCTGCAGACTTATAAAGGATCACTGTCGTCCACAAATATATTGAGGGAAGGCAACGAAGAGGATTTGAAAGCAAGGCAGAATTGCAGGAAACAGATTTCAGGAGGGAGATTCGAATCGCCTTTAAAGCACAGGAAAAGCGGCAAAACCTCGACAATGATGCCCTTGGCCAAAAAGGGCGTATGCGTTTTTTCCTGAATATATTCAGGAAAAAACGCATACGCCCTTTTTGGCCAACCAAGCAACCTGGAAAGGCAAATCAGCGCTACAAAGAAGTCTCGCTTCCCATCGGTCAAAAGGGCCATGCTGAATAAAGTGTCAAAACCAGAAATGCAGGACAGGCCATGGAGAAACGGGAGCCTTGCTACGCTGATGGGCGGGAGGTAAATTGCCAACAGCCACTCTGGAGAAGTGTACGGTGTGTACTGAAACATCTAAAAAAGTCATCTTAGAGAGCATAGGGCATTTCCACTCATGGGCGTATAAAGTGGGAAAATTAAAAATCTGCAAGACACAGGCACCCCAAAGTTTAGGGCTGCTCTGTTGACAAGAACCTCCACTTCGTTACACCTTAAATATCCCAGGAAAGAGACAAATGGATAAAGAAGTTGTGGTCCTTATGTACAATGGAATATCACTCAGCCATGAAATCAACATCAAAAGGCTAGTAGCAGCATGATGAGTGGATTTAGGTACGACGATTCTAAGTGAAATAAGTCACACAGAAAAAGACACTTATCATAAGATATCACTTATAGAGGAAATGTAAAAATCGCTACCCTTGAACTGAATTACAAAACAGAACAGAGTCACACGTTTAGAAAACACACTATGGCTGCTTAACGGGAAAGGTGAGGTGGGGTGATGCATAAAACAAGTGTTTCAAATTAGGTCAGATATCGTTCCATAAACCCAATATGTACTAGACAAGACCTACTCCTTGCTAAGTGAATTGGACTCAACACCCCCTATTCACCGCCCAAGAATATATCTGACTAGTAAGAATCTTAAAACCTATGTATTGATATCTCTCTGTAAGTGAGTCAAGTGGGTGTAAAGCAGCATAAACACAGCAGTGAAAAGCAGCTAAACCCCATTATAAAAATCAATTACTTTTAAAAACCAGTGAAACAAAGACAGTGAAAGAGAAAGAAATTCTTACAAAATTCGTTCGGGGCTGTGATGCTACCTGGATTGACCATATCTAGACCCACAGCTGACTGAGAGATAAGGGTGGACACTCTTGGGGATGAGAGGTTTGGTGAGGTTGGGTGAGCAAACGCAGACCCTTTAAAGTAATACTGCGTGGTACCCATCCCATGGGTCCCAAATCTCCAGGTTCAAGGGCATCTTCCTACATCGAAAACATGCATGAGAAACCCAGAAGATGATACACCGTGTGATCGGGAAAGGTTTCTAAAGCGCACCTCATTTTTCATCTCCTTGTGCTCGGGTTCGCCATTTCAGCTGCTTTACTATCAATCTCCCTCCTTGGAGAATCAGCACCTTTAACCTCTTGTTCCGTAAAGGTTGCAATTTGTCCTGAGGATGAACGGGAAGAGGGGGAACCAATGAGAGACTAGCTCTAGGTGTTGGGACAGGCACAGGTCACTCTATTTTCCCATCAGGGAGAAGAATTAACCACAGGCTCAGCCTGCCGCCCGGAACCAGAATAGGGCCTGAAGCAATCCTGCGCTTTTGCGGCCAGCTCCCAAGAAAGGGAGTTGAAAAATGGAGCTCAGGGGCACTGCAATTCAGAAAGCTGCAGACTTATAACGGATCACTCTCGTCCACAAATATATTGAGGGAAGGCAACGAAGAGGATTTGAAAGCAAGGCAGAATTGCAGGAAACAGATTTCAGGAGGGAGATTCGAATCGCCTTTAAAGCACAGGAAAAGCGGCAAAACCTCGACAATGATGCCCTTGGCCAAAAAGGGCGTATGCGTTTTTTCCTGAATATATTCAGGAAAAAACGCATACGCCCTTTTTGGCCAACCAAGCTACCTGGAAAGGCAAATCAGCGCTACAAAGAAGTCTCGCTTCCCATCGGTCAAAAGGGCCATGCTGAATAAAGTGTCAAAACCAGAAATGCAGGACAGGCCATGGAGAAACAGGAGCCTTCCTACGCTGATGGGCGGGAGGTAAATTGCCAACAGCCACACTGGAGAAGTGTACAGTGTGTCCTGAAACATCTAAAAAAGGTCATCTTAGAGAGCATAGGGCACTTCCACTCATGGGCGTATAAATTGGGAAAACTAAAAACCTGCAAGACACAGGCACCCCAAAGTTTAGGGCTGCTCTGTTGACAAGAACCTCCACTTCTTTACACCTTAAATATCCCAGGAAACAGAAAAATGGATAAAGAAGTTGTGGTCCTTATGTACAATGGAATATCACTCAGCCATGAAATCAACGTCATAAGGCTAGTAGCAGCATGATGAGTGGATTTAGGTACGACGATTCTAAGTGAAATAAGTCACACAGAAAAAGACACTTATCATAAGATATCACTTAGAGAGGGAATGTAAAAACCGCTACCCTTGAACTGAATTACAAAACAGAACAGAGTCACACGTTTAGAAAACACACTATGGCTGCTTAACGGGAAAGGTGAGGTGGGGTGATGCATAAAACAAGGGTTTCAAATTAGGTCAGATACCGTTCCATGAACCCAATATGTACTAGACAAGACCTACTCCTTGCTCAGTGAATTGGACTCAACACCCCCTATTCACCGCCCAAGAATATATCTGACTAGTAAGAATCTTAAAACCTATGTACTGATATCTGTCTGTAAGTGAGTCAAGTGGGTGTAAAGTGGCATAAACACAGCAGTGAAAAGCAGCTAAACCCCATTATAAAAATCAATAATTTTTAAAAACGAGTGAATCAAAGACAGTGAAAGAGTGAGAAATTCTTACAAATTCGTTCAGGGGCTGTGATGCCACCTGGATTTACCATATCTAGACCCACAGCTGATTGAGACATAAGGGTGGACACTCTTGGGGATGAGAGGTTTGGTGAGGTTGGGTGAGCAAACGCAGACCCTTTAAAGTAATACTGCGTGGTGCCCATCCCATTGGTCCCAAATCTCCAGAATCAAGGGCATCTTCCTACATCGAAAACATGCATGAGAAAGCCAGAAGATGATACACCGTGTGATCGGGAAAGGTTTCTAAAACGCACCTCATTTCTCATTTCCTTGTGCTCGGGTTCGCCTTTCCAGCTGCTTTACTAGCAATCTCCCTCCTTGGAGAATCAGCACCTTTAACCTCCTGTTCCGTACAGGTTGCAATTTGTCCTGAGGATGAACGGGAAGAGGGGGAACCAATGAGAGACTAGCTCTAGGTGTTGGGACAGGCACAGGTCACTCTATTTTCCCATCAGGAAGAAGAATTAACCACAGGCTCAGCCTGCCGCCCGGGACCAGAATAGGGCCTGAAGCAATCCTTCGCTTTTGCGGCCAGCTCCAAAGAAAGCGAGTTGAAAAATGGAACTCAGGGGCACTGCAATTCAGAAAGCTGCAGACTTATAAAGGATCACTCTCGTCCACAAATATATTGAGGGAAGGCAACGAAGAGGATTTGAAAGCAAGGCAGAATTGCAGGAAACAGATTTCAGGAGGGAGATTCGAATCGCCTTTAAAGCACAGGAAAAGCGGCAAAACCTCGACAATGATGCCCTTGGCCAAAAAGGGCGTATGCGTTTTTTCCTGAATATATTCAGGAAAAAACGCATACGCCCTTTTTGGCCAACCAAGCAACCTGGAAAGGCAAATCAGCGCTACAAAGAAGTCTCGCTTCCCATCGCTACAAAGAAGTCTCGCTTCCCATCGGTCAAAAGGGCCATGCTGAATAAACTGTCAAAACCAGAAATGCAGGACAGGCCATGTAGAAACGGGAGCCTTGCTACGCTGATGGGCGGGAGGTAAATTGCCAACAGCCACCCTGTAGAAGTGTACGGTGTGTCCTGAAACATCTAAAAAACTCAGCTTAGAGAGCATAGGGCACTTCCACTCATGGGGGTATAAAGTGGGAAAACTAAAAATCTGCAAGACACAGGCACCCCAAAGTTTAGGGCTGCTCTGTTGACAAGAACCTCCACTTCGTTACACCTTAAATATCCCAGGAAAGAGAAAAATGGATAAAGAAGTTGTGGTCCTTATGTACAATGGAATATCACTCAGCCATGAAATCAACGTCATAACGCTAGTAGCAGCATGATGAGTGGATTTAGGTACGACGATGCTAAGTGAAATAAGTCACACAGAAAAAGACACTTATCATAAGATATCACTTATAGAGGGAATGTAAAAACCGCTACCCTTGAACTGAATTACAAAACAGAACAGAGTCACACGTTTAGAAAACACACTATGGCTGCTTAACGGGAAAGGTGAGGTGGGGTGATGCATAAAACAAGGGTTTCAAATTAGGTCAGATACCGTTCCATAAACCCAATATGTACTAGACAAGACCTACTCCTTGCTCAGTGAATTGGACTCAACACCTCCTATTCACCGCCCAAGAATATATCTGACTAGTAAGAATCTTAAAACCTATGTATTGATATCTCTCTGTAAGTGAGTCAAGTAGGTGTAAAGCGGCATAAACACAGCAGTGAAAAGCAGCTAAAGCCCATTATAAAAATCAATTATTTTTAAAAACCAGTGAATCAAAGACAGTTAAAGAGTGAGAAATTCTTACAAAATTCGTTCAGGGGCTGTGATGCCACCTGGATTGACCATATCTAGACCCACAGCTGATTGGGACATAAGGGTGGACACTCTTGGGGCTGAGAGGTTTGGTGAGGTTGGGTGAGCAAACGCAGACCCTTTAAAGTAATACTGCGTGGTGCCCATCCCATGGGTCCCAAATGTCCAGGATCAAGGGCATCTTCCTACATAGAAAACATGCATGAGAAAGCCAGAAAATGGTACACCGTGTGATCGGGAAAGGTTTCTAAAACGCACCTCATTTCTCATCTCCTTGTGATCGGGTTCGCCATTCCAGCTGCTTTACTAGCAATCTCCCTCCTTGGAGAATCAGCACCTTTAATCTCCTGTTCCGTACAGGTTGCAATTTGTCCTGAGGATGAACGGGAAGAGGGGGAACCAATGAGAGACTAGCTGTAGGTGTTGAGACAGGCACAGGTCACTCTATTTTCCCATAAGGAAGAAGAATTAACCACAGGCTCAGCCTGCCGCCCTGGACCAGAATAGGGCCTGAAGCAATCCTGCGCTTTTGCGGCCAGCTCCCAAGAAAGCGAGTTGAAAAATGGAGCTCAGGGGCACTGCAATTCACAAACCTGCAGACTTATAAAGGATCACTCTCGTCCAGAAATATACTGAGGGTAGGCAACGAAGAGGATTTGAAAGCAAGGCAGAATTGCAGGAAACAGATTTCAGGAGGGAGATTCGAATCGCCTTTAAAGCACAGGAAAAGCGGCAAAACCTCGACAATGATGCCCTTGGCCAAAAAGGGCGTATGCGTTTTTTCCTGAATATATTCAGGAAAAAACGCATACGCCCTTTTTGGCCAACCAAGCAACCTGGAAAGGCAAATCAGCGCTACAAAGAAGTCTCGCTTCCCATCGGTCAAAAGGGCCATGCTGAATAAAGTGTCAAAACCAGAAATGCAGGACAGGCCATGGAGAAACGGGAGCCTTGCTACGCTGATGGGCGGGATGTAAATTGCCAACAGCCACTATGGAGAAGTGTACGGTGTGTCCTGAAACATCTAAAAAACTCAGCTTAGAGAGCATAGGGCACTTCCACTCATGGGCGTATAAAGTGGGAAAACTAAAAACCAGCAAGACACAGGCACCCCAAAATTTAGGGCTGCTCTGTTGACAAGAACCTCCACTTCGTTACACCTTAAATATCCCAGGAAAGAGAAAAATGGATAAAGAAGTTGTGGTCCTTATGTACAATGGAATATCACTCAGCCATGAAATCAACGTCATAAGGCTAGTAGCAGCATGATGAGTGGATTTAGGTACGACGATTCTAAGTGAAATAAGTCACACAGAAAAAGACACTTATCATAAGATATCACTTAGAGAGGGAATGTAAAAACCGCTACCCTTGAACTGAATTACAAAACAGAACAGAGTCACACGTTTAGAAAACACACTATGGCTGCTTAACGGGAAAGGTGAGGTGGGGTGATGCATAAAACAAGGGTTTCAAATTAGGTCAGATACCGTTCCATAAACCCAATATGTACTAGACAAGACCTACTCCTTGCTCAGTGAATTGGACTCAACACCCCCTATTCACCGCCCAAGAATATATCTGACTAGTAAGAATCTTAAAACCTATGTATTGATATCTCTCTGTAAGTGAGTCAAGTGGGTGTAAAGCAGCATAAACAGAGCAGTGAAAAGCAGCTAAACCCCATTATAAAAATCAATTACTTTTACCAAAACGTGAAACAAAGACAGTGAAAGAGTGAGAAATTCTTAAAAATTCGTTCCGGGGCTGTGATGCCACCTGGATTGACCATATCTAGACCCACAGCTGATTGGGACATAAGGGTGGACACTCTTGGGGCTGAGAGGTTTGGTGAGGTTGGGTGAGCAAACGCAGACCCTTTAAAGTAATACTGCGTGGTGCCCATCCCATGGGTCCCAAATGTCCAGGATCAAGGGCATCTTCCTACATCGAAAACATGCATGAGAAAGCCAGAAAATGGTACACCGTGTGATCGGGAAAGGTTTCTAAAACGCACCTCATTTCTCATCTCCTTGTGCTCGGGTTCGCCATTCCAGCTGCTTTACTAGCAATCTCCCTCCTTGGAGAATCAGCACCTTTAACCTCCTGTTCCGTACAGGTTGCAATTTGTCCTGAGGATGAACGGGAAGAGGGGGAACCAATGAGAGACTAGCTCTAGGTGTTGGGACAGGCACAGGTCACTCTATTTTCCCATCAGGAAGAAGAATTAACCACAGGCTCAGCCTGCCGCCCGGGACCAGAATAGAGCCTGAAGCAATCCTGCGCTTTTGCGGCCAGCTCCCAAGAAAGCGCGTTGAAAAATGGAGCTCAGGGGCACTGCAATTCAGAAAGCTGCAGACGTATAAAGGATCACTCTCGTCCACAAATATATTGAGGGAAGGCAACGAAGAGGACTTGAAAGCAAGGCAGAATTGCAGGAAACAGATTTCAGGAGGGAGATTCGAATCGCCTTTAAAGCACAGGAAAAGCGGCAAAACCTCAACAATGATGCCCTTGGCCAAAAAGGGCGTATGCGTTTTTTCCTGAATATATTCAGGAAAAAACGCATACGCCCTTTTTGGCCAACCAAGCAACCTGCAAAGGCAAATCAGCGCTACAAAGAAGTCTCGCTTCCCATCGGTCAAAAGGGCCATGCTGAATAAAGTGTCAAAACCAGAAATGCAGGACAGGCCATGGAGAAACGGGAGCCTTGCTACGCTGATGGGCGGGATGTAAATTGCCAACAGCCACTCTGCAGAAGTGTACAGTGTGTCCTGAAACATCTAAAAAACTCAGCTTAGAGAGCATAGGGAACTTCCACTCATGGGCATATAAAGTGGGAAAACTAAAAATCTGCAAGACACTGGCACCCCAAAGTTTAGGGCTGCTCTGTTGACAAGAACCTCCACTTCGTTACACCTTAAATATCCCAGGAAAGAGAAAAATGGATAAAGAAGTTGTGGTCCTTATGTACAATGGAATATAACTCAGCCATGAAATCAACGTCATAAGGCTAGTAGCAGCATGATGAGTGGATTTAGGTACGACGATTCTAAGTGAAATAAGTCACACAGAAAAAGACACTTATCATAAGATATCACTTAGAGAGGGAATGTAAAAACCGCTACCCTTGAACTGAATTACAAAACAGAACAGAGTCACACGTTTAGAAAACACACTATGGCTGCTTAACGGGAAAGGTGAGGTGGGGTGATGCATAAAACAAGGGTTTCAAATTAGGTCAGATACCGTTCCATGAACCCAATATGTACTAGACAAGACCTACTCCTTGCTCAGTGAATTGGACTCAACACCCCCTATTCACCGCCCAAGAATATATCTGACTAGTAAGAATCTTAAAACCTATGTATTGATATCTCTCTGTAAGTGAGTCAAGTGGGTGTAAAGTGGCATAAACACAGCAGTGAAAAGCTGCTAAACCCCATTATAAAAATCAATAATTTTTAAAAACCAGTGAATCAAACACAGTGAAAGAGTGAGAAATTCTTACAAATTCGTTCAGGGGCTGTGATGCCACCTGGATTGACCATATCTAGACCCACAGCTGATTGAGACATAAGGGTGGACATTCTTGGGGATGAGAGGTTTGGTGAGGTTGGGTGAGCAAACGCAGACCCTTTAAAGTAATACTGCGTGGTGCCCATCCCATGGGTCCCAAATCTCCAGAATCAAGGGCATCTTCCTACATCGAAAACATGCATGAGAAAGCCAGAAAATGGTACACGGTGTGATCGGGAAAGGTTTCTAAAACGCACCTCATTTCTCATCTCCTTGTGATCGTGTTCGCCATTCCAGCTGCTTTACTAGCAATCTCCCTCCTTGGAGAATCAGCACCTTTAATCTCCTGTTCCGTACAGGTTGCAATTTGTCCTGAGGATGAACGGGAAGAGGGGAAACCAATGAGAGACTAGCTCTAGGTGTTGGGACAGGCACAGGTCACTCTATTTTCCCATCAGGAAGAAGAATTAACCACAGGCTCAGCCTGCCGCCCGGGACCAGAATAGGGCCTGAAGCAATCCTGCGCTTTTGCGGCCAGCTCCCAAGAAAGCGAGTTGAAAAATGGAGCTCAGGGGCACTGCAATTCAGAAAGCTGCAGACTTATAAAGGATCACTCTCGTCCACAAATATATTGAGGGAAGGCAACGAAGAGGATTTGAAAGCAAGGCAGAATTGCAGGAAACAGATTTCAGGAGGGAGATTCGAATCGCCTTTAAAGCACAGGAAAAGCGGCAAAACCTCGACAATGATGCCCTTGGCCAAAAAGGGCGTATGCGTTTTTTCCTGAATATATTCAGGAAAAAACGCATACGCCCTTTTTGGCCAACCAAGCAACCTGGAAAGGCAAATCAGCGCTACAAAGAAGTCTCGCTTCCCATCGGTCAAAAGGGCCATGCTGAATAAAGTGTCAAAACCAGAAATGCAGGACAGGCCATGTAGAAACGGGAGCCTTGCTACGCTGATGGGCGGGAGGTAAATTGCCAACAGCCACCCTGTAGAAGTGTACGGTGTGTCCTGAAACATCTAAAAAACTCAGCTTACAGAGCATAGGGCACTTCCACTCATGGGCGTATAAAGTGGGAAAACTAAAAATCTGCAAGACACAGGCACCCCAAAGTTTAGGGCTGCTCTGTTGACAAGAACGTCCACTTCGTTACACCTTAAATATCCCAGGAAAGAGAAAAATGGATAAAGAAGTTGTGGTCCTTATGTACAATGGAATATCACTCAGCCATGAAATCAATGTCATAACGGTAGTAGCAGCATGATGAGTGGATTTAGGTACGACGATTCTAAGTGAAATAAGTCACACAGAAAAAGACACTTATCATAAGATATCACTTATAGAGGGAATGTAAAAACCGCTACCCTTGAACTGAATTACAAAACAGAACAGAGTCACACGTTTAGAAAACACACTATGGCTGCTTTACGGGAAAGGTGAGGTGGGGTGATGCATAAAACAAGGGTTTCAAATTAGGTCAGATACCGTTCAATAAACCCAATATGTACTAGACAAGACCTACACCTCGCTCAGTGAATTGGACTCAACACCTCCTATTCACCGCCCAAGAATATATCTGACTAGTAAGAATCTTAAAACCTATGTATTGATATCTGTCTGTAAGTGAGTCAAGGGGGTGTAAAGCAGCGTAAACAGAGCAGTGAAAAGCAGCTAAACCCCATTATAAAAATCAATTACTTTTACAAAAACGTGAAACAAAGACAGTGAAAGAGTGAGAAATTCTTACAAAATTCGTTCAGGGGCTGTGATGCCACCTGGATTGACCATATCTAGACCCACAGCTGATTGGGACATAAGGGTGGACACTCTTGGGGATGAGAGGTTTGGTGAGGTTGGGTGAGCAAACGCAGACCCTTTAAAGTAATACTGCGTGGTGCCCATCCCATGGGTCCCAAATCTCCAGAATCAAGGGCATCTTCCTACATCGAAAACATGCATGAGAAACCCAGAAGATGGTACACCGTGTGATCGGGAAAGGTTTCTAAAACGCACCTCATTTCTCGTCTCCTTGTGCTCAGGTTCGCCATTCCAGCTGCTTTACTAGCAATCTCCCTCCTTGGAGAATCAGCACCTTTAACCTCCTGTTCCGTACAGGTTGCAATTTTTCCTGAGGATGAACGGGAAGAGGGGGAACCAATGAGAGACTAGCTCTAGGTGTTGGGACAGGCACAGGTCACTCTATTTTCCCATCAGGAAGAAGAATTAACCACAGGCTCAGCCTGCCGCCCGGGACCAGAATAGGGCCTGAAGCAATCCTGCGCTTTTGCGGCCAGCTCCCAAGAAAGCGAGTTGAAAAATGGAGCTCAGGGGCACTGCAATTCAGAAAGCTGCAGACTTATAAAGGATCACTCTCGTCCACAAATATATTGAGGGAAGGCAACGAAGAGGATTTGAAAGTAAGGCAGAACTGCAGGAAACAGATTTCAGGAGGGAGATTCGAATCGCCTTTAAAGCACAGGAAAAGCGGCAAAACCTCGACAATGATGCCCTTGGCCAAAAAGGGCGTATGCGTTTTTTCCTGAATATATTCAGGAAAAAACGCATACGCCGTTTTTGGCCAACCAAGCTACCTGGAAAGGCAAATCAGCGCTACAAAGAAGTCTCGCTTCCCATCGGTCAAAAGGGCCATGCTGAATAAAGTGTCAAAACCAGAAATGCAGGACAGGCCATGGAGAAACGGGAGCCTTGCTATGCTGATGGGCGGGAGGTAAATTGCCAACAGCCACCCTGTAGAAGTGTACGGTGTGTCCTGAAACATCTAAAAAACTCAGCTTAGAGAGCATAGGGCACTTCCACTCATGGGCGTATAAAGTGGGAAAACTAAAAACCAGCAAGACACAGGCACCCCAAAGTTTAGGGCTGCTCTGTTGACAAGAACCTCCACTTCGTTACACCTTAAATATCCCAGGAAAGAGAAAAATGGATAAAGAAGTTGTGGTCCTTATGTACAATGGAATATCACTCAGCCATGAAATCAACGTCGTAAGGCTAGTAGCAGCATGATGAGTGGATTTAGGTACGACGATTCTAAGTGAAATAAGTCACACAGAAAAAGACACTTATCATAAGATATCACTTATAGAGGGAATGTAAAAACCGCTACCCTTGAACTGCATTACAAAACCGAACAGAGTCACACGTTTAGAAAACACACTATGGCTGCTTAACGGGAAAGGTGAGGTGGGGTGATGCATAAAACAAGGGTTTCAAATTAGCTCAGACACCGTTCCATAAACCCAACATATAATAGACAAGAACTACTCCTTGCTCAGTGAATTGGATTCAACACCCCCTATTCACCGCCCAAGAATATATCTGACTAATAAGTATCTTAAAACCTATGTATTGATATCTCTCTGTAAGTGAGTCAAGTGGGTGTAAAGCGGCATAAACACAGCAGTGAAAAGCAGCTAAACCCCATTATAAAAATCAATTACTTTTACCAAAACGTGAAACAAAGACAGTGAAAGAGTGAGAAATTCTTACAAAATTCGTTCCGGGGCTGTGATGCCACCTGGATTGACCATATCTAGACCCACAGCTGATTGGGACATAAGGGTGGACACTCTTGGGGCTGAGAGGTTTGGTGAGGTTGGGTGAGCAAACGCAGACCCTTTAAAGTAATACTGCGTGGTGCCCATCCCATGGGTCCCAAATGTCCAGGATCAAGGGCATCTTCCTACATCGAAAACATGCATGAGAAAGCCAGAAAATGGTACACCGTGTGATCGGGAAAGGTTTCTAAAACGCACCTCATTTCTCATCTCCTTGTGATCGGGTTCGCCATTCCAGCTGCTTTACTAGCAATCTCCCTCCTTGGAGAATCAGCACCTTTAATCTCCTGTTCCGTACAGGTTGCAATTTGTCCTGAGGATGAACGGGAAGAGGGGGAACCAATGAGAGACTAGCTCTAGGTGTTGGGACAGGCGCAGGTCACTCTATTTTCCCATCAGGAAGAAGAATTAACCACAGGCTCAGCCTGCCGCCCGGGACAAGAATAGGGCCTGAAGCAATCCTGCGCTTTTGCGGCCAGCTCCCAAGAAAGCGAGTTGAAAAATGGAGCTCAGGGGCACTGCAATTCAGAAAGCTGCAGACTTATAAAGGATCACTCTCGTCCCCAAATATATTGAGGGAAGGCAACGAAGAGGATTTGAAAGCAAGGCAGAATTGCAGGAAACAGATTTCAGGAGGGAGATTCGAATCGCCTTTAAAGCACAGGAAAAGCGGCAAAACCTCGACAATGATGCCCTTGGCCAAAAAGGGCGTATGCGTTTTTTCCTGAATATATTCAGGAAAAAACGCATACGCCCTTTTTGGCCAACCAAGCAACCTGGAAAGGCAAATCAGCGCTACAAAGAAGTCTCGCTTCCCATCGGTCAAAAGGGCCATGCTGAATAAAGTGTCAAAACCAGAAATGCAGGACAGGCCATGTAGAAACGGGAGCCTTGCTACGCTGATGGGCGGGAGGTAAATTGCCAACAGCCACCCTGTAGAAGTGTACGGTGTGTCCTGAAACATCTAAAAAACTCAGCTTAGAGAGCATAGGGCACTTCCACTCATGGGCGTATAAAGTGGGAAAACTAAAAATCTGCAAGTCACAGGCACCCCAAAGTTTAGGGCTGCTGTGTTGACAAGAACCTCCACTTCGTTACACCTTAAATATCCCAGGAAAGAGAAAATTGGATAAAGAAGTTGTGGTCCTTATGTACAATGGAATATCACTCAGCCATGAAATCAACGTCATAAGGCTAGTAGCAGCATGACGAGTGGATTTAGCTACGACGATTCTGAGTGAAATAAGTCACACAGAAAAAGACACTTATCATAAGATATCACTTATAGAGGGAATGAAAAAACCGCTACCCTTGAACTGAATTACAAAACAGAACAGAGTTACACGTTTAGAAAACACACTATGGCTGCTTAACGGGAAAGGTGAGGTGGGATGATGCATAAAACCAGGGTTTAAAATTAGGTCAGATACCGTTCCATAAACCCAATATGTACTAGACAAGACCTACTCCTTGCTCAGTGAATTGGACTCAACACCTCCTATTCACCGCCCAAGAATATATCTGACTAGTAAGAATCTTAAAACCTATGTATTGATATCTCTCTGTAAGTGAGTCAAGTGGGTGTAAAGCGGCATAAACACAGCAGTGAAAAGCAGCTAAACCCCATTATAAAAATCAATTATTTTTATAAACCAGTGAATCAAACACAGTGAAAGAGTGAGAAATTCTTACAAAATTCGTTCAGGGGCTGTGATGCCACCTGGATTGACCATATCTAGACACACAGCTGATTGGGACATAAGGGTGGACACTCTTGGGGATGAGAGGTTTGGTGAGGTTGGGTGAGCAAACGCAGACCCTTTAAAGTAATACTGCGTGGTGCCCATCCCATGGGTCCCAAATGTCCAGGATCAAGGGCATCTTCCTACATAGAAAACATGCATGAGAAACCCAGAAAATGGTACACCGTGTGATCGGGAAAGGTTTCTAAAACGCACCTCATTTCTCATCTCCTTGTGATCGGGTTCGCCATTCCAGCTGCTTTACTAGCAATCTCCCTCCTTGGAGAATCAGCACCTTTAATCTCCTGTTCCGTACAGGTTGCAATTTGTCCTGAGGATGAACGGGAAGAGGGGGAACCAATGAGAGACTAGCTCTAGGTGTTGGGACAGGCGCAGGTCACTCTATTTTCCCATCAGGAAGAAGAATTAACCACAGGCTCAGCCTGCCGCCCGGGACAAGAATAGGGCCTGAAGCAATCCTGCGCTTTTGCGGCCAGCTCCCAAGAAAGCGAGTTGAAAAATGGAGCTCAGGGGCACTGCAATTCACAAACCTGCAGACTTATAAAGGATCACTCTCGTCCAGAAATATACTGAGGGTAGGCAACGAAGAGGATTTGAAAGCAAGGCAGAATTGCAGGAAACAGATTTCAGGAGGGAGATTCGAATCGCCTTTAAAGCACAGGAAAAGCGGCAAAACCTCGACAATGATGCCCTTGGCCAAAAAGGGCGTATGCGTTTTTTCCTGAATATATTCAGGAAAAAACGCATACGCCCTTTTTGGCCAACCAAGCAACCTGGAAAGGCAAATCAGCGCTACAAAGAAGTCTCGCTTCCCATCGGTCAAAAGGGCCATGCTGAATAAAGTGTCAAAACCAGAAATGCAGGACAGGCCATGGAGAAACGGGAGCCTTGCTACGCTGATGGGCGGGATGTAAATTGCCAACAGCCACTATGGAGAAGTGTACGGTGTGTCCTGAAACATCTAAAAAACTCAGCTTAGAGAGCATAGGGCACTTCCACTCATGGGCGTATAAAGTGGGAAAACTAAAAACCAGCAAGACACAGGCACCCCAAAATTTAGGGCTGCTCTGTTGACAAGAACCTCCACTTCGTTACACCTTAAATATCCCAGGAAAGAGAAAAATGGATAAAGAAGTTGTGGTCCTTATGTACAATGGAATATCACTCAGCCATGAAATCAACGTCATAAGGCTAGTAGCAGCATGATGAGTGGATTTAGGTACGACGATTCTAAGTGAAATAAGTCACACAGAAAAAGACACTTATCATAAGATATCACTTAGAGAGGGAATGTAAAAACCGCTACCCTTGAACTGAATTACAAAACAGAACAGAGTCACACGTTTAGAAAACACACTATGGCTGCTTAACGGGAAAGGTGAGGTGGGGTGATGCATAAAACAAGGGTTTCAAATTAGGTCAGATACCGTTCCATAAACCCAATATGTACTAGACAAGACCTACTCCTTGCTCAGTGAATTGGACTCAACACCCCCTATTCACCGCCCAAGAATATATCTGACTAGTAAGAATCTTAAAACCTATGTATTGATATCTCTCTGTAAGTGAGTCAAGTGGGTGTAAAGCAGCATAAACAGAGCAGTGAAAAGCAGCTAAACCCCATTATAAAAATCAATTACTTTTACCAAAACGTGAAACAAAGACAGTGAAAGAGTGAGAAATTCTTACAAAATTCGTTCCGGGGCTGTGATGCCACCTGGATTGACCATATCTAGACCCACAGCTGATTGGGACATAAGGGTGGACACTCTTGGGGCTGAGAGGTTTGGTGAGGTTGGGTGAGCAAACGCAGACCCTTTAAAGTAATACTGCGTGGTGCCCATCCCATGGGTCCCAAATGTCCAGGATCAAGGGCATCTTCCTACATCGAAAACATGCATGAGAAAGCCAGAAAATGGTACACCGTGTGATCGGGAAAGGTTTCTAAAACGCACCTCATTTCTCATCTCCTTGTGCTCGGGTTCGCCATTCCAGCTGCTTTACTAGCAATCTCCCTCCTTGGAGAATCAGCACCTTTAACCTCCTGTTCCGTACAGGTTGCAATTTGTCCTGAGGATGAACGGGAAGAGGGGGAACCAATGAGAGACTAGCTCTAGGTGTTGGGACAGGCACAGGTCACTCTATTTTCCCATCAGGAAGAAGAATTAACCACAGGCTCAGCCTGCCGCCCGGGACCAGAATAGAGCCTGAAGCAATCCTGCGCTTTTGCGGCCAGCTCCCAAGAAAGCGCGTTGAAAAATGGAGCTCAGGGGCACTGCAATTCAGAAAGCTGCAGACGTATAAAGGATCACTCTCGTCCACAAATATATTGAGGGAAGGCAACGAAGAGGACTTGAAAGCAAGGCAGAATTGCAGGAAACAGATTTCAGGAGGGAGATTCGAATCGCCTTTAAAGCACAGGAAAAGCGGCAAAACCTCAACAATGATGCCCTTGGCCAAAAAGGGCGTATGCGTTTTTTCCTGAATATATTCAGGAAAAAACGCATACGCCCTTTTTGGCCAACCAAGCAACCTGCAAAGGCAAATCAGCGCTACAAAGAAGTCTCGGTTCCCATCGGTCAAAAGGGCCATGCTGAATAAAGTGTCAAAACCAGAAATGCAGGACAGGCCATGGAGAAACGGGAGCCTTGCTACGCTGATGGGCGGGATGTAAATTGCCAACAGCCACTCTGCAGAAGTGTACAGTGTGTCCTGAAACATCTAAAAAACTCAGCTTAGAGAGCATAGGGAACTTCCACTCATGGGCATATAAAGTGGGAAAACTAAAAATCTGCAAGACACTGGCACCCCAAAGTTTAGGGCTGCTCTGTTGACAAGAACCTCCACTTCGTTACACCTTAAATATCCCAGGAAAGAGAAAAATGGATAAAGAAGTTGTGGTCCTTATGTACAATGGAATATAACTCAGCCATGAAATCAACGTCATAAGGCTAGTAGCAGCATGATGAGTGGATTTAGGTACGACGATTCTAAGTGAAATAAGTCACACAGAAAAAGACACTTATCATAAGATATCACTTAGAGAGGGAATGTAAAAACCGCTACCCTTGAACTGAATTACAAAACAGAACAGAGTCACACGTTTAGAAAACACACTATGGCTGCTTAACGGGAAAGGTGAGGTGGGGTGATGCATAAAACAAGGGTTTCAAATTAGGTCAGATACCGTTCCATGAACCCAATATGTACTAGACAAGACCTACTCCTTGCTCAGTGAATTGGACTCAACACCCCCTATTCACCGCCCAAGAATATATCTGACTAGTAAGAATCTTAAAACCTATGTATTGATATCTCTCTGTAAGTGAGTCAAGTGGGTGTAAAGTGGCATAAACACAGCAGTGAAAAGCAGCTAAACCCCATTATAAAAATCAATAATTTTTAAAAACCAGTGAATCAAACACAGTGAAAGAGTGAGAAATTCTTACAAATTCGTTCAGGGGCTGTGATGCCACCTGGATTGACCATATCTAGACCCACAGCTGATTGAGACATAAGGGTGGACATTCTTGGGGATGAGAGGTTTGGTGAGGTTGGGTGAGCAAACGCAGACCCTTTAAAGTAATACTGCGTGGTGCCCATCCCATGGGTCCCAAATCTCCAGAATCAAGGGCATCTTCCTACATCGAAAACATGCATGAGAAACCCAGAAAATGGTACACGGTGTGATCGGGAAAGGTTTCTAAAACGCACCTCATTTCTCATCTCCTTGTGATCGTGTTCGCCATTCCAGCTGCTTTACTAGCAATCTCCCTCCTTGGAGAATCAGCACCTTTAATCTCCTGTTCCGTACAGGTTGCAATTTGTCCTGAGGATGAACGGGAAGAGGGGAAACCAATGAGAGACTAGCTCTAGGTGTTGGGACAGGCACAGGTCACTCTATTTTCCCATCAGGAAGAAGAATTAACCACAGGCTCAGCCTGCCGCCCGGGACCAGAATAGGGCCTGAAGCAATCCTGCGCTTTTGCGGCCAGCTCCCAAGAAAGCGAGTTGAAAAATGGAGCTCAGGGGCACTGCAATTCAGAAAGCTGCAGACTTATAAAGGATCACTCTCGTCCACAAATATATTGAGGGAAGGCAACGAAGAGGATTTGAAAGCAAGGCAGAATTGCAGGAAACAGATTTCAGGAGGGAGATTCGAATCGCCTTTAAAGCACAGGAAAAGCGGCAAAACCTCGACAATGATGCCCTTGGCCAAAAAGGGCGTATGCGTTTTTTCCTGAATATATTCAGGAAAAAACGCATACGCCCTTTTTGGCCAACCAAGCAACCTGGAAAGGCAAATCAGCGCTACAAAGAAGTCTCGCTTCCCATCGGTCAAAAGGGCCATGCTGAATAAAGTGTCAAAACCAGAAATGCAGGACAGGCCATGTAGAAACGGGAGCCTTGCTACGCTGATGGGCGGGAGGTAAATTGCCAACAGCCACCCTGTAGAAGTGTACGGTGTGTCCTGAAACATCTAAAAAACTCAGCTTACAGAGCATAGGGCACTTCCACTCATGGGCGTATAAAGTGGGAAAACTAAAAATCTGCAAGACACAGGCACCCCAAAGTTTAGGGCTGCTCTGTTGACAAGAACGTCCACTTCGTTACACCTTAAATATCCCAGGAAAGAGAAAAATGGATAAAGAAGTTGTGGTCCTTATGTACAATGGAATATCACTCAGCCATGAAATCAATGTCATAACGGTAGTAGCAGCATGATGAGTGGATTTAGGTACGACGATTCTAAGTGAAATAAGTCACACAGAAAAAGACACTTATCATAAGATATCACTTATAGAGGGAATGTAAAAACCGCTACCCTTGAACTGAATTACAAAACAGAACAGAGTCACACGTTTAGAAAACACACTATGGCTGCTTTACGGGAAAGGTGAGGTGGGGTGATGCATAAAACAAGGGTTTCAAATTAGGTCAGATACCGTTCCATAAACCCAATATGTACTAGACAAGACCTACTCCTTGCTCAGTGAATTGGACTCAACACCTCCTATTCACCGCCCAAGAATATATCTGACTAGTAAGAATCTTAAAACCTATGTATTGATATCTCTCTGTAAGTGAGTCAAGTGGGTGTAAAGCGGCATAAAGACAGCAGTGAAAAGCAGCTAAACCCCATTATAAAAATCAATTATTTTTATAAACCAGTGTATCAAACACAGTGAAAGAGTGAGAAATTCTTACAAAATTCGTTCAGGGGCTGTGATGCCACCTGGATTGACCATATCTAGACACACAGCTGATTGGGACATAAGGGTGGACACTCTTGGGGATGAGAGGTTTGGTGAGGTTGGGTGAGCAAACGCAGACCCTTTAAAGTAATACTGCGTGGTGCCCATCCCATGGGTCCCAAATGTCCAGGATCAAGGGCATCTTCCTACATAGAAAACATGCATGAGAAACCCAGAAAATGGTACACCGTGTGATCGGGAAAGGTTTCTAAAACGCACCTCATTTCTCATCTCCTTGTGATCGGGTTCGCCATTCCAGCTGCTTTACTAGCAATCTCCCTCCTTGGAGAATCAGCACCTTTAATCTCCTGTTCCGTACAGGTTGCAATTTGTCCTGAGGATGAACGGGAAGAGGGGGAACCAATGAGAGACTAGCTCTAGGTGTTGGGACAGGCGCAGGTCACTCTATTTTCCCATCAGGAAGAAGAATTAACCACAGGCTCAGCCTGCCGCCCGGGACAAGAATAGGGCCTGAAGCAATCCTGCGCTTTTGCGGCCAGCTCCCAAGAAAGCGAGTTGAAAAATGGAGCTCAGGGGCACTGCAATTCACAAACCTGCAGACTTATAAAGGATCACTCTCGTCCAGAAATATACTGAGGGTAGGCAACGAAGAGGATTTGAAAGCAAGGCAGAATTGCAGGAAACAGATTTCAGGAGGGAGATTCGAATCGCCTTTAAAGCACAGGAAAAGCGGCAAAACCTCGACAATGATGCCCTTGGCCAAAAAGGGCGTATGCGTTTTTTCCTGAATATATTCAGGAAAAAACGCATACGCCCTTTTTGGCCAACCAAGCAACCTGGAAAGGCAAATCAGCGCTACAAAGAAGTCTCGCTTCCCATCGGTCAAAAGGGCCATGCTGAATAAAGTGTCAAAACCAGAAATGCAGGACAGGCCATGGAGAAACGGGAGCCTTGCTACGCTGATGGGCGGGATGTAAATTGCCAACAGCCACTATGGAGAAGTGTACGGTGTGTCCTGAAACATCTAAAAAACTCAGCTTAGAGAGCATAGGGCACTTCCACTCATGGGCGTATAAAGTGGGAAAACTAAAAACCAGCAAGACACAGGCACCCCAAAATTTAGGGCTGCTCTGTTGACAAGAACCTCCACTTCGTTACACCTTAAATATCCCAGGAAAGAGAAAAATGGATAAAGAAGTTGTGGTCCTTATGTACAATGGAATATCACTCAGCCATGAAATCAACGTCATAAGGCTAGTAGCAGCATGATGAGTGGATTTAGGTACGACGATTCTAAGTGAAATAAGTCACACAGAAAAAGACACTTATCATAAGATATCACTTAGAGAGGGAATGTAAAAACCGCTACCCTTGAACTGAATTACAAAACAGAACAGAGTCACACGTTTAGAAAACACACTATGGCTGCTTAACGGGAAAGGTGAGGTGGGGTGATGCATAAAACAAGGGTTTCAAATTAGGTCAGATACCGTTCCATAAACCCAATATGTACTAGACAAGACCTACTCCTTGCTCAGTGAATTGGACTCAACACCCCCTATTCACCGCCCAAGAATATATCTGACTAGTAAGAATCTTAAAACCTATGTATTGATATCTCTCTGTAAGTGAGTCAAGTGGGTGTAAAGCAGCATAAACAGAGCAGTGAAAAGCAGCTAAACCCCATTATAAAAATCAATTACTTTTACCAAAACGTGAAACAAAGACAGTGAAAGAGTGAGAAATTCTTACAAAATTCGTTCCGGGGCTGTGATGCCACCTGGATTGACCATATCTAGACCCACAGCTGATTGGGACATAAGGGTGGACACTCTTGGGGCTGAGAGGTTTGGTGAGGTTGGGTGAGCAAACGCAGACCCTTTAAAGTAATACTGCGTGGTGCCCATCCCATGGGTCCCAAATGTCCAGGATCAAGGGCATCTTCCTACATCGAAAACATGCATGAGAAAGCCAGAAAATGGTACACCGTGTGATCGGGAAAGGTTTCTAAAACGCACCTCATTTCTCATCTCCTTGTGCTCGGGTTCGCCATTCCAGCTGCTTTACTAGCAATCTCCCTCCTTGGAGAATCAGCACCTTTAACCTCCTGTTCCGTACAGGTTGCAATTTGTCCTGAGGATGAACGGGAAGAGGGGGAACCAATGAGAGACTAGCTCTAGGTGTTGGGACAGGCACAGGTCACTCTATTTTCCCATCAGGAAGAAGAATTAACCACAGGCTCAGCCTGCCGCCCGGGACCAGAATAGAGCCTGAAGCAATCCTGCGCTTTTGCGGCCAGCTCCCAAGAAAGCGCGTTGAAAAATGGAGCTCAGGGGCACTGCAATTCAGAAAGCTGCAGACGTATAAAGGATCACTCTCGTCCACAAATATATTGAGGGAAGGCAACGAAGAGGACTTGAAAGCAAGGCAGAATTGCAGGAAACAGATTTCAGGAGGGAGATTCGAATCGCCTTTAAAGCACAGGAAAAGCGGCAAAACCTCAACAATGATGCCCTTGGCCAAAAAGGGCGTATGCGTTTTTTCCTGAATATATTCAGGAAAAAACGCATACGCCCTTTTTGGCCAACCAAGCAACCTGCAAAGGCAAATCAGCGCTACAAAGAAGTCTCGGTTCCCATCGGTCAAAAGGGCCATGCTGAATAAAGTGTCAAAACCAGAAATGCAGGACAGGCCATGGAGAAACGGGAGCCTTGCTACGCTGATGGGCGGGATGTAAATTGCCAACAGCCACTCTGCAGAAGTGTACAGTGTGTCCTGAAACATCTAAAAAACTCAGCTTAGAGAGCATAGGGAACTTCCACTCATGGGCATATAAAGTGGGAAAACTAAAAATCTGCAAGACACTGGCACCCCAAAGTTTAGGGCTGCTCTGTTGACAAGAACCTCCACTTCGTTACACCTTAAATATCCCAGGAAAGAGAAAAATGGATAAAGAAGTTGTGGTCCTTATGTACAATGGAATATAACTCAGCCATGAAATCAACGTCATAAGGCTAGTAGCAGCATGATGAGTGGATTTAGGTACGACGATTCTAAGTGAAATAAGTCACACAGAAAAAGACACTTATCATAAGATATCACTTAGAGAGGGAATGTAAAAACCGCTACCCTTGAACTGAATTACAAAACAGAACAGAGTCACACGTTTAGAAAACACACTATGGCTGCTTAACGGGAAAGGTGAGGTGGGGTGATGCATAAAACAAGGGTTTCAAATTAGGTCAGATACCGTTCCATGAACCCAATATGTACTAGACAAGACCTACTCCTTGCTCAGTGAATTGGACTCAACACCCCCTATTCACCGCCCAAGAATATATCTGACTAGTAAGAATCTTAAAACCTATGTATTGATATCTCTCTGTAAGTGAGTCAAGTGGGTGTAAAGTGGCATAAACACAGCAGTGAAAAGCAGCTAAACCCCATTATAAAAATCAATAATTTTTAAAAACCAGTGAATCAAACACAGTGAAAGAGTGAGAAATTCTTACAAATTCGTTCAGGGGCTGTGATGCCACCTGGATTGACCATATCTAGACCCACAGCTGATTGAGACATAAGGGTGGACATTCTTGGGGATGAGAGGTTTGGTGAGGTTGGGTGAGCAAACGCAGACCCTTTAAAGTAATACTGCGTGGTGCCCATCCCATGGGTCCCAAATCTCCAGAATCAAGGGCATCTTCCTACATCGAAAACATGCATGAGAAACCCAGAAAATGGTACACGGTGTGATTGGGAAAGGTTTCTAAAACGCACCTCATTTCTCATCTCCTTGTGATCGTGTTCGCCATTCCAGCTGCTTTACTAGCAATCTCCCTCCTTGGAGAATCAGCACCTTTAATCTCCTGTTCCGTACAGGTTGCAATTTGTCCTGAGGATGAACGGGAAGAGGGGAAACCAATGAGAGACTAGCTCTAGGTGTTGGGACAGGCACAGGTCACTCTATTTTCCCATCAGGAAGAAGAATTAACCACAGGCTCAGCCTGCCGCCCGGGACCAGAATAGGGCCTGAAGCAATCCTGCGCTTTTGCGGCCAGCTCCCAAGAAAGCGAGTTGAAAAATGGAGCTCAGGGGCACTGCAATTCAGAAAGCTGCAGACTTATAAAGGATCACTCTCGTCCACAAATATATTGAGGGAAGGCAACGAAGAGGATTTGAAAGCAAGGCAGAATTGCAGGAAACAGATTTCAGGAGGGAGATTCGAATCGCCTTTAAAGCACAGGAAAAGCGGCAAAACCTCGACAATGATGCCCTTGGCCAAAAAGGGCGTATGCGTTTTTTCCTGAATATATTCAGGAAAAAACGCATACGCCCTTTTTGGCCAACCAAGCAACCTGGAAAGGCAAATCAGCGCTACAAAGAAGTCTCGCTTCCCATCGGTCAAAAGGGCCATGCTGAATAAAGTGTCAAAACCAGAAATGCAGGACAGGCCATGTAGAAACGGGAGCCTTGCTACGCTGATGGGCGGGAGGTAAATTGCCAACAGCCACCCTGTAGAAGTGTACGGTGTGTCCTGAAACATCTAAAAAACTCAGCTTACAGAGCATAGGGCACTTCCACTCATGGGCGTATAAAGTGGGAAAACTAAAAATCTGCAAGACACAGGCACCCCAAAGTTTAGGGCTGCTCTGTTGACAAGAACGTCCACTTCGTTACACCTTAAATATCCCAGGAAAGAGAAAAATGGATAAAGAAGTTGTGGTCCTTATGTACAATGGAATATCACTCAGCCATGAAATCAATGTCATAACGGTAGTAGCAGCATGATGAGTGGATTTAGGTACGACGATTCTAAGTGAAATAAGTCACACAGAAAAAGACACTTATCATAAGATATCACTTATAGAGGGAATGTAAAAACCGCTACCCTTGAACTGAATTACAAAACAGAACAGAGTCACACGTTTAGAAAACACACTATGGCTGCTTTACGGGAAAGGTGAGGTGGGGTGATGCATAAAACAAGGGTTTCAAATTAGGTCAGATACCGTTCAATAAACCCAATATGTACTAGACAAGACCTACTCCTTGCTCAGTGAATTGGACTCAACACCTCCTATTCACCGCCCAAGAATATATCTGACTAGTAAGAATCTTAAAACCTATGTATTGATATCTGTCTGTAAGTGAGTCAAGGGGGTGTAAAGCAGCGTAAACAGAGCAGTGAAAAGCAGCTAAACCCCATTATAAAAATCAATTACTTTTACAAAAACGTGAAACAAAGACAGTGAAAGAGTGAGAAATTCTTACAAAATTCGTTCAGGGGCTGTGATGCCACCTGGATTGACCATATCTAGACCCACAGCTGATTGGGACATAAGGGTGGACACTCTTGGGGATGAGAGGTTTGGTGAGGTTGGGTGAGCAAACGCAGACCCTTTAAAGTAATACTGCGTGGTGCCCATCCCATGGGTCCCAAATCTCCAGAATCAAGGGCATCTTCCTACATCGAAAACATGCATGAGAAACCCAGAAGATGGTACACCGTGTGATCGGGAAAGGTTTCTAAAACGCACCTCATTTCTCGTCTCCTTGTGCTCAGGTTCGCCATTCCAGCTGCTTTACTAGCAATCTCCCTCCTTGGAGAATCAGCACCTTTAACCTCCTGTTCCGTACAGGTTGCAATTTTTCCTGAGGATGAACGGGAAGAGGGGGAACCAATGAGAGACTAGCTCTAGGTGTTGGGACAGGCACAGGTCACTCTATTTTCCCATCAGGAAGAAGAATTAACCACAGGCTCAGCCTGCCGCCCGGGACCAGAATAGGGCCTGAAGCAATCCTGCGCTTTTGCGGCCAGCTCCCAAGAAAGCGAGTTGAAAAATGGAGCTCAGGGGCACTGCAATTCAGAAAGCTGCAGACTTATAAAGGATCACTCTCGTCCACAAATATATTGAGGGAAGGCAACGAAGAGGATTTGAAAGCAAGGCAGAACTGCAGGAAACAGATTTCAGGAGGGAGATTCGAATCGCCTTTAAAGCACAGGAAAAGCGGCAAAACCTCGACAATGATGCCCTTGGCCAAAAAGGGCGTATGCGTTTTTTCCTGAATATATTCAGGAAAAAACGCATACGCCCTTTTTGGCCAACCAAGCTACCTGGAAAGGCAAATCAGCGCTACAAAGAAGTCTCGCTTCCCATCGGTCAAAAGGGACATGCTGAATAAAGTGTCAAAACCAGAAATGCAGGACAGGCCATGGAGAAACGGGAGCCTTGCTACGCTGATGGGCGTGATGTAAATTGCCAACAGCCACTCTGGAGAAGTGTACGGTGTGTCCTGAAACATCTAAAAAATTCATCTTAGAGAGCATAGGGCACTTCCACTCATGGGCGTATAAAGTGGGAAAACTAAAATCCAGCAAGACACAGGCACCCCAAAGTTTAGGGCTGCTCTGTTGACAAGAACCTCCACTTCGTTACACCTTAAATATCCCAGGAAAGAGAAAAATGGATAAAGAAGTTGTGGTCCTTAGGTACAATGGAATATCACTCAGCCACGAAATCAACGTCATAAGGCTAGTAGCAGCATGATGAGTGGATTTATGTACGACGAATCTAAGTGATATAAGTCACACAGAAAAAGACACTTATCATAAGATATCACTTATAGAGGGAATGTAAAAACAGCTACCCTTGTACTGAATTACAAAACAGAACAGAGTCACACGTTTAGAAAACACACTATGGCTGCTTAACGGGAAAGGTGAGGTGGGGTGATGCATAAAACAAGGGTTTCAAATTAGGTCAGATACCGTTCCATAAACCCAATATGTACTAGACAAGACCTACTCCTTGCTCAGTGAATTGCACCCAACACCCCCTATTCACCGCCCAAGAATATATCTGACTAGTAAGAATCTTAAAACCTATGTATTGATATCTCCCTGTAAGTGAGTCAAGTGGGTGTAAAGCAGCATAAACAGAGCAGTGAAAAGCAGCTAACCCCCATTATAAAAATCAATTACTTTTACAAAAACGTGAAACAAAGACAGTGAAAGAGTGAGAAATTCTTACAAAATTCGTTCAGGGGCTGTGATGCCACCTGGATTGACCATATCTAGACCCACAGCTGATTGAGACATAAGGGTGGACACTCTTGGGGATGAGAGGTTTGGTGAGTTTGGGTGAGCAAATGCAGCTCCTTTAAAGTAATACTGCATGGTGCCCATCCCATGGGTCCCAAATCTCCAGGATGAAGGGCATCTTCCTACATCGAAAACATGCATGAGAAACCCAGAAAATGGCACACCGTGTGATCGGGAAAGGTTTCTAAAACGCACCTCATTTCTCATCTCCTTGTGCTCGGGTTCGCCATTCCAGCTGCTTTACTAGCAATCTCCCTCCTTGGAGAATCAGCGCCTTTAACCTCCTGTTCCGTACAGGTTGCAATTTGTCCTGAGGATGAACGGGAAGAGGGGGAACCAATGAGAGACTAGCTCTAGGTGTTGGGACAGGCACAGGTCACTCTATTTTCCCATCAGGAAGAAGAATTAACCACAGGCTCAGCCTGCCGCCCGGGACCAGAATAGGGCCTGAAGCAATCCTGCGCTTTTGCGGCCAGCTCCCAAGAAAGCGAGTTGAAAAATGGAGCTCAGGGGCATTGCAATTCACAAACCTGCAGACTTATAAAGGATCACTCTCGTCCACAAATATATTGAGGGAAGGCAACGAAGAGGATTTGAAAGCAAGGCAGAATTGCAGGAAACAGATTTCAGGAGGGAGATTCGAATCGCCTTTAAAGCACAGGAAAAGCGGCAAAACCTCGACAATGATGCCCTTGGCCAAAAAGGACGTATGCGTTCTTTCCTGAATATATTCAGAAAAAAACGCATACGCCCTTTTTGGCCAACCAAGCTACCTGGAAAGGCAAATCAGCGCTACAAAGAAGTCTCGCTTCCCATCGGTCAAAAGGGCCATGCTGAATAAAGTGTCAAAACCAGAAATGCAGGACAGGCCATGGAGAAACGGGAGCCTTGCTATGCTGATGGGCGGGAGGTAAATTGCCAACAGCCACCCTGTAGAAGTGTACGGTGTGTCCTGAAACATCTAAAAAACTCAGCTTAGAGAGCATAGGGCACTTCCACTCATGGGCGTATAAAGTGGGAAAACTAAAAACCAGCAAGACACAGGCACCCCAAAGTTTAGGGCTGCTCTGTTGACAAGAACCTCCACTTCGTTACACCTTAAATATCCCAGGAAAGAGAAAAATGGATAAAGAAGTTGTGGTCCTTATGTACAATGGAATATCACTCAGCCATGAAATCAACGTCGTAAGGCTAGTAGCAGCATGATGACTGGATTTAGGTACGACGATTCTAAGTGAAATAAGTCACACAGAAAAAGACACTTATCATAAGATATCACTTATAGAGGGAATGTAAAAACCGCTACCCTTGAACTGCATTACAAAACCGAACAGAGTCACACGTTTAGAAAACACACTATGGCTGCTTAACGGGAAAGGTGAGGTGGGGTGATGCATAAAACAAGGGTTTCAAATTAGCTCAGACACCGTTCCATAAACCCAACATATAATAGACAAGACCTACTCCTTGCTCAGTGAATTGGACTCAACACCCCCTATTCACCGCCCAAGAATATATCTGACTAATAAGTATCTTAAAACCTATGTATTGATATCTCTCTGTAAGTGAGTCAAGTGGGTGTAAAGCGGCATAAACACAGCAGTGAAAAGCAGCTAAACCCCATTATAAAAATCAATTACTTTTAAAAACCCGTGAAACAAAGACAGTGAAAGAGAGAGAAATTCTTACAAAATTCGTTCGGGGCTGTGATGCCACCTGGAATGACCATATCTAGACCCACAGCTGATTGGGACATAAGGGTGGACACTCTTGGGGATGAGAGGTTTGGTGAGGTTGGGTGAGCAAACGCAGACCCTTTAAAGTAATACTGCGTGGTACCCATCCCATGGGTCCAAAATCTCCAGGTTCAAGGGCATCTTCCTACATCGAAAACATGCATGAGAAACCCAGAAAATGGTACACCGTGTGATCGGGAAAGGTTTCTAAAACGCACCTCATTTCTCATCTCCTTGTGCTCGGGTTCGCCATTCCAGCTGCTTTACTAGCAATCTCCCTCCTTGGAGAATTAGCACCTTTAACCTCCTGTTCCGTACAGGTTGCAATTTGTCCTGAGGATGAACGGGAAGAGGGGGAACCAATGAGAGACTAGCTCTAGGTGTTGGGACAGGCACAGGTCACTCTATTTTCCCATCAGGAAGAAGAATTAACCACAGGCTCAGCCTGCCGCCCGGGACCAGAATAGGGCCTGAAGCAATCCTGCGCTTTTGCGGCCAGCTCCCAAGAAAGCGAGTTGAAAAATGGAGCTCAGGGGCACTGCAATTCAGAAAGCTGCAGACTTATAAAGGATCACTCTCGTCCACAAATATATTGAGGCAAGGCAACGAAGAGGATTTGAAAGCAAGGCAGAATTGCAGGAAACAGATTTCAGGAGGGAGATTCGAATCGCCTTTAAAGCACAGGAAAAGCGGCCAAACCTCTACAATGATGCCCTTGGCCCAAAAGGGCGTATGCGTTTTTTCCTGAATATATTCAGGAAAAAACGCATACGCCCTTTTTGGCCAACCAAACTACCTGGAAAGGCAAATCAGCGCTACAAAGAAGTCTCGCTTCCCATCGGTCAAAAGGGCCATGCTGAATAAAGTGTCAAAACCAGAAATGCAGGACAGGCCATGGAGAAACAGGAGCCTTGCTACACTGATGGGCGGGAGGTAAATTGCCAACAGCCACTCTGGAGAAGTGTACGGTGTGTCCTGAAACATCTACAAAAGTCATCTTATAGAGCATAGGGCACTTCCACTCATGGGCGTATAAATTGGGAAAACTAAAAACCAGCAAGACAGAGGCACCCCAAAGTTTAGGGCTGCTCTGTTGACAAGAACCTCCACTTCGTTAAACCTTAAATATCCCAGGAAGGAGAAAAATGGATAAAGAAGTTGTGGTCCTTATGTACAATGGAATATCACTCAGCCATGAAATCAACGTCATAAGGCTAGTAGCAGCATGATGAGTGGATTTAGGTACGATGATTCTAAGTGAAATAAGTCACACAGAAAAAGACACTTATCATAAGATATCACTTATAGAGGGAATGTAAAAACCGCTACCCTTGAACTGCATTACAAAACAGAACAGAGTCACACGTTTAGAAAACACACTATGGCTGCTTAACGGGAAAGGTGAGGTGGGGTGATGCATAAAACAAGGGTTTCAAATTAGCTCAGATACCGTTCCATAAACCCAATATGTACTAGACAAGACCTACTCCTTGCTCAGTGAATTGGACTGAACACCCCCTATTCACCGCCCAAGAATATATCTGACTAATAAGAATCTTAAAACCTATGTATTGATATCTCTCGGTAAGTGAGTCAAGTGGGTGTAAAGCGGCATAAACACAGCAGTGAAAGGCAGCTAAACCCCATTATAAACATCAATTACTTTTAAAAACCAGTGAAACAAAGACAGTGAAAGAGAGAGAAATTCTTACAAAATTCGTTCGGGGCTGTGATGCCACCTGGATTGACCATATCTAGACCCACAGCTGACTGAGACATAAGGGTGGACACTCTTGCGGCTGAGAGGTTTGGTGAGGTTGGGTGAGCAAACGCAGACCCTTTAAAGTAATACTGCGTGGTACCCATCCCATGGGTCCAAAATCTCCAGGTTCAAGGGCATCTTCCTACATCGAAAACATGCATGAGAAACCCAGAAGATGGTACACCGTGTGATCGGGAAAGGTTTCTAAAACGCACCTCATTTCTCATCTCCTTGTGCTCCGGTTCGCCATTCCAGCTGCTTTACTAGCAATCTCCCTCCTTGGAGAATCAGCACCTTTAACCTCTTGTTCCGTACAGGTTGCAATTTGTCCTGAGGATGAACGGGAAGAGGGGGAACCAATGAGAGACTAGCTCTAGGTGTTGGGACATGCACAGGTCACTCTATTTTCCCATCAGGAAGAAGAATTAACCACAGGCTCAGCCTGCCGCCCGGAACCAGAATAGGGCCTGAAGCAATCCTGCACTTTTGTGGCCAGCTCCCAAGAAAGCGAATTGAAAAATGGAGCTCAGGGGCACTGCAATTCAGAAAGCTGCATACTTATAAAGGATCACTCTCGTCCACAAATATATTGAGGGAAGGCAACGAAGAGGATTTGAAAGCAAGGCAGAATTGCAGGAAACAGATTTCAGGAGGGAGATTCGAATCGCCTTTAAATCACAGGAAAAGCGGCAAAACCTCGACAATGATGCCCTTGGCCAAAAAGGGCGTATGCGATTTTTCCTGAATATATTCAGGATAAAACGCATACGCCCTTTTTGGCCGACCAAGCAACCTGGAAAGGCAAATCAGCTCTACAAAGAAGTCTCGCTTCCCATCGTTCAAAAGGGCCATGCTGAATAAAGTGTCAAAACCAGAAATGCAGGACAGGCCATGGAGAAACAGGAGCCTTGCTACGCTGATGGGCGGGAGGTAAATTGCCAACAGCCACTCTGGAGAAGTGTACGGTGTGTCCTGAAACATCTAAAAAAGTAACCTTTGAGAGCATAGGGCACTTCCACTCATGGGTGTATAAATTGGGAAAACTAAAAATCTGCAAGACACAGGCACCGCAAAGTTTACGGCTGCTCTGTTGACAAGAACCTCCACTTCGTTACACCTTAAATATCCCAGGAAAGAGAAAAATGGATAAAGAAGTTGTGGTCCTTATGTACAATGGAATATCACTCAGCCATGAAATCAACGTCATAAGGCTAGTAGCAGCATGATGAGTGGATTTAGGTACGACGATTCTAAGTGAAATAAGTCACACAGAAAAAGACACTTATCATAAGATTATCACTTATAGAGGGAATGTAAAAACCGCTACCCTTGAACTGCATTACAAAACAGAACAGAGTCACACGTTTAGAAAACACACTATGGCTGCTTAACGGGAAAGGTGAGGTGGGGTGATGCATAAAACAAGGGTTTCAAATTAGCTCAGATACCGTTCCATAAACCCAACATATAATAGACAAGACTTACTCCTTGCTCAGTGAATACGACTCAACACCCCCTATTCACCGCCCAAGAATATATCTGACTAATAAGAATCTTAAAACCTATGTATTAATATCTCTGTGTAAGTGAATCAAGTGGGTGTAAAGCGGCATAAACACAGCTGTGAAAAGCAGCTAAACCCCATTATAAAAATCAATTACTTTTACAAAAACGTGAAACAAAGACAGTGAAAGAGTGAGAAATTCTTACTAAACTCGTTCAGGGGCTGTGATGCCACCTGGATTGACCATATCTAGACCCACAGCTGACTGAGACATAAGGGTGGACACTCTTGCGGCTGAGAGGTTTGGTGAGGTTGGGTGAGCAAACGCAGACCCTTTAAAGTAATACTGCGTGGTGCCCATCCCATGGGTCCCAAATCTCCAGGATCAAGGGCATCTTCCTACATCGAAAACATGCATGAGAAACCCAGAAGATGGTACACCGTGTGATCGGGAAAGGTTTCTAAAACGCACCTCATTTCTCGTCTCCTTGTGCTCGGGTTCGCCATTCCAGCTGCTTTACTAGCAATCTCCCTCCTTGGAGAATCAGCACCTTTAACCTCCTGTTCCGTACAGGTTGCAATTTTTCCTGAGGATGAACGGGAAGAGGGGGAACCAATGAGAGACTAGCTCTAGGTGTTGGGACAGGCACAGGTCACTCTATTTTCCCATCAGGAAGAAGAATTAACCACAGGCTCAGCCAGCCGCCCGGGACCAGAAGAGGGCCTGAAGCAATCCTGCGCTTTTGCGGCCAGCTCCCAAGAAAGCGAGTTGAAAAATGGAGCTCAGGGGCACTGCAATTCACAAAGCTACAGACTTATAAAGGATCACTCTCGTCCACAAATATATTGAGGGAAGGCAACGAAGAGGATTTGAAAGCAAGGCAGAATTGCAGGAAACAGATTTCAGGAGGGAGATTCGAATCGCCTTTAAAGCACAGGAAAAGCGGCAAAACCTCGACAATGATGCCCTTGGCCAAAAAGGGCGAATGCGTTTTTTCCTGAATATATTCAGGAAAAAACGCATTCGCCCTTTTTGGCCAACCAAGCTACCTGGAAAGGCAAATCAGCGATACAAAGAAGTCTCGCTTCCCATCGGTCAAAAGGGACATGCTGAATAAAGTGTCAAAACCAGAAATGCAGGAGAGGCCATGGAGAAACGGGAGCCTTGCTACGCTGATGGGAGTGATGTAAATTGCCAACAGCCACTCTGGAGAAGTGTACGGTGTGTCCTGAAACATCTAAAAAATTCATCTGAAAGAGCATAGGGCACTTCCACTCATGGGCGTATAAAGTGGGAAAACTAAAAACCAGCAAGACACAGACACCCCAAAGTTTAGGGCTGCTCTGTTGACAAGAACCTCCACTTCGTTACACCTTAAATATCCCAGGAAAGAGAAAAATGGATAAAGAAGTTGTGGTCCTTATGTACAATGGAATATCACTCAGCCATGAAATCAACGTCATAAGGCTAGTAGCAGCATGATGAGTGGATTTATGTACGACGAATCTAAGTGAAATAAGTCACACAGAAAAAGACACTTATCATAAGATATCACTTATAGAGGGAATGTAAAAACAGCTACCCTTGTACTGAAATACAAAACAGAACAGAGTCACACGTTTAGAAAACACACTATGGCTGCTTAAAGGGAAAGGTGAGGTGGGGTGATGCATAAAACAAGGGTTTCAAATTAGGTCAGATACCGTTCCATAAACCCAATATGTACTAGACAAGACCTACTCCTTGCTCAGTGAATTGGACTCAACACCCCCTATTCACCGCCCAAGAATATATCTGACTAGTAAGAATCTTAAAACCTATGTATTGATATCTCCCTGTAAGTGAGTCAAGTGGGTGTAAAGCAGCATAAACAGAGCAGTGAAAAGCAGCTAACCCCCATTATAAAAATCAATTACTTTTACAAAAACGTGAAACAAAGACAGTGAAAGAATGAGAAATTCTTACAAAATTCGTTCAGGGGCTATGATGCCACCTGGATTGACCATATCTAGACCCACAGCTGATTGAGACATAAGGGTGTACACTCTTGGGGATGAGAGGTTTGGTGAGGTTGGGTGAGCAAACGCAGACCCTTTAAAGTAATACTGCGTGGTACCCATCCCATGGGTCCAAAATCTCCAGGTTCAAGGGCATCTTCCTACATCGAAAACATGCATGAGAAACCCAGAAGATGGTACACCGTGTGATCGGGAAAGGTTTCTAAAACGCACCTCATTTCTCATCTCCTTGTGCTCGGGTTCGCCATTCCAGCTGCTTTACTAGCAATCTCCCTCCTTGGAGAATCAGCACCTTTAACCTCTTGTTCCGTACAGGTTGCAATTTGTCCTGAGGATGAACGGGAAGAGGGGGAACCAATGAGAGACTAGCTCTAGGTGTTGGGACAGGCACAGGTCACTCTATTTTCCCATCAGGAAGAAGAATTAACCACAGGCTCAGCCTGCCGCCCGGAACCAGAATAGGGCCTGAAGCAATCCTGCGCTTTTGTGGCCAGCTCCCAAGAAAGCGAGTTGAAAAATGGAGCTCAGGGGCACTGCAATTCAGAAAGCTGCAGACTTATAAAGGATCACTCTCGTCCACAAATATATTGAGGGAAGGCAACGAAGAGGATTTGAAAGCAAGGCAGAATTGCAGGAAACAGATTTCAGGAGGGAGATTCGAATCGCCTTTAAAGCACAGGAAAAGCGGCAAAACCTCGACAATGATGCCCTTGGCCAAAAAGGGCGTATGCGTTTTTTCCTGAATATATTCAGGAAAAAACGCATACGCCCTTTTTGGCCAACCAAGCTACCTGGAAAGGCAAATCAGCGATACAAAGAAGTCTCGCTTCCCATCGGTCAAAAGGGACATGCTGAATAAAGTGTCAAAACCAGAAATGCAGGACAGGCCATGGAGAAACGGGAGCCTTGCTACGCTGATGGGAGTGATGTAAATTGCCAACAGCCACTCTGGAGAAGTGTACGGTGTGTCCTGAAACATCTAAAAAATTCATCTGAAAGAGCATAGGGCACTTCCACTCATGGGCGTATAAAGTGGGAAAACTAAAAACCAGCAAGACACAGGCACCCCAAAGTTTAGGGCTGCTCTGTTGACAAGAACCTCCACTTCGTTACACCTTAAATATCCCAGGAAAGAGAAAAATGGATAAAGAAGTTGTGGTCCTTATGTACAATGGAATATCACTCAGCCATGAAATCAACGTCATAAGGCTAGTAGCAGCATGATGAGTGGATTTATGTACGACGAATCTAAGTGAAATAAGTCACACAGAAAAAGACACTTATCATAAGATATCACTTATAGAGGGAATGTAAAAACAGCTACCCTTGTACTGAAATACAAAACAGAACAGAGTCACACGTTTAGAAAACACACTATGGCTGCTTAAAGGGAAAGGTGAGGTGGGGTGATGCATAAAACAAGGGTTTCAAATTAGGTCAGATACCGTTCCATAAACCCAATATGTACTAGACAAGACCTACTCCTTGCTCAGTGAATTGGACTCAACACCCCCGATTCACCGTCCAAGAATATATCTGACTAGTAAGAATGTTAAAACCTATGTATTGATATCTCTCTGTAAGTGAGTCAAGTGGGTGTAAAGCGGCATAAACACAGCAGTGAAAGGCAGCTAAACCCCATTATAAAAATCAATTACTTTTAAAAACCAGTGAAAAAAAGACAGTGAAAGAGAGAGAAATTCTTACAAAATTCCTTCGGGGCTGTGATGCCACCTGGATTGACCATATCTAGACCCACAGCTGACTGAGACATAAGGGTGGACACTATTGCGGCTGAGAGGTTTGGTGAGGTTGGGTGAGCAAACGCAGAGCCTTTAAGGTAATACTGCGTGGTGCCCATCCCATGGGTCCCAAATCTCAAGGTTCAAGGGCATCTTCCTACATCGATAACATGCATGAGAAACCCAGAAGATGGTACACCGTGTGTTCGGGAAAGGTTTCTAAAACGCACCTCATTTCTCATCTCCTTGTGCTCGGGTTCGCCATTCCAGCTGCTTTACTAGCAATCTCCCTCCTTGGAGAATCAGCACCTTTAACCTCTTGTTCCGTACAGGTTGGAATTTGTTCTGAGGATGAACGGGAAGAGGGGGAACCAATGAGAGACTAGCTCTAGGTGTTGGGACAGGCACAGGTCACTCTATTTTCCCATCAGGAAGAAGAATTAACCACAGGCTCAGCCTGCCGCCCGGGACCACAATAGGGCCTGAAGCAATCCTGCGCTTTTGCGGCCAGCTCCCAAGAAAGCGAGTTGAAAAATGGAGCTCAGGGGCACTGCAATTCAGAAAGCTGCAGACTTATAAAGGATCACTCTCGTCCACAAATATATTGAGGGAAGGCAACGAAGAGGATTTGAAAGCAAGTCAGAATTGCAGGAAACAGATTTCAGGAGGGAGATTCGAATCACCTTTAAAGCACAGGAAAAGCGGCAAAACCTCGACAATGATCCCCTTGGCCAAAAAGGGCGTATGCGTTTTTTCCTGAATATATTTAGGAAAAAACGCATACGCCCTTTTTGGCCAACCAAGCAACCTGGAAAGGCAAATCAGCGCTACAAAGAAGTCTCGCTTCCCATCGGTCAAAAGGGCCATGCTGAATAAATTGTCAAAACCAGAAATGCAGGACAGGCCATGGAGAAACGGGAGCCTTGCTACGCTGATGGGCGGGAGGTAAATTGCCAACAGCCACTCTGGAGAAGTGTACGGTGTGTCCTGAAACATCTAAAAAAGTCATCTTAGAGAGCATAGGGCACTTCCACTCATGGGCGTATAAATTGGGAAAAATAAAAACCAGCAAGACACAGGCACCCCAAAGTTTAGGGCTGCTCTGTTGACAAGAACCTCCACTTCGTTACACCTTAAATATCCCAGGAAAGAGAAAAATGGATAAAGAAGTTGTGGTCCTTATGTACAATGGAATATCACTCAGCCATGAAATCAACGTCATAAGGCTAGTAGCAGCATGATGAGTGCATTTAGGTACGACGATTCTAAGTGAAATAAGTCACACAGAAAAACACACTTATCATAAGATATCACTTATAGAGGGAATGTAAAAACCGCTACCCTTGAATTGAATTACAAAACAGAACAGAGTCACACGTTTAGAAAACACACTATGGCTGCTTAACGGGAAAGGTGAGGTGGGGTGATGCATAAAACAAGGGTTTCAAATTAGGTCAGATACCGTTCCATAAACCCAATATGTACTAGACAAGACCTACTCCTTGCTCAGTGAATTGGACTCAACACCCCCTATTCACCGCCCAAGAATATATCTGACTAGTAAGAATCTTAAAACCTATGTATTGATTTCTCGCTGTAAGTGAGTCAAGTGGGTGTAAAGCGGCATAAAGACAGCAGTGAAAGGCAGCTAAACCCCATTATAAAAATCAATTACTTTTAAAAACAAGTGAAACAAAGACAGTGAAAGAGAGAGAAATTCTTACAAAATTCGTTCAGGGGCTGTGATGCCACCTGGATTGACCATATCTAGACCCACAGCTGATTGAGACATAAGGGTGGACACTCTTGGGGATGAGAGGTTTGGTGAGGTTGGGTGAGCAAACGCAGACCCTTTAAAGTAATACTGCGTGGTGCCCATCCCATGGGTCCCAAATGTCCAGGATCAAGGGCATCTTCCTAAATCGAAAACATGCATGAGAAACCCACAAAATGGTACACCGTGTGATCGGGAAAGGTTTCTAAAACGCACCTCATTTCTCATCTCCTTGTGCTCGGGTTCGCCATTTCAGCCGCTTTACTAGCAATCTCCCTCCTTGGAGAATCAGCACCTTTAACCTCCTGTTCCGTACAGGTTGCAATTTGTCCTGAGGATGAACGGGAAGAGGGGGAACCAATGAGAGACTAGCTCTAGGTGTTCGGACAGGCACATTCCACTCTATTTTCCCATCAGGAAGAAGAATTAACCACAGGCTCAGCCTGCCGCCCGGGACCAGAATAGGGCCTGAAGCAATCCTGCGCTTTTGCGGCCAGCTCCCAAGAAAGCGAGTTGAAAAATGGAGCTCAGGGGCACTGCAATTCAGAAAGCTGCAGACTTATAAAGGATCACTCTCGTCCACAAATATATTGAGGGAAGGCAACGAAGAGGATTTGAAAGCAAGTCAGAATTGCAGGAAACAGATTTCAGGAGGGAGATTCGAATCACCTTTAAAGCACAGGAAAAGCGGCAAAACCTCGACAATGATCCCCTTGGCCAAAAAGGGCGTATGCGTTTTTTCCTGAATATATTTAGGAAAAAACGCATACGCCCTTTTTGGCCAACCAAGCAACCTGGAAAGGCAAATCAGCGCTACAAAGAAGTCTCGCTTCCCATCGGTCAAAAGGGCCATGCTGAATAAATTGTCAAAACCAGAAATGCAGGACAGGCCATGGAGAAACGGGAGCCTTGCTACGCTGATGGGCGGGAGGTAAATTGCCAACAGCCACTCTGGAGAAGTGTACGGTGTGTCCTGAAACATCTAAAAAAGTCATCTTAGAGAGCATAGGGCACTTCCACTCATGGGCGTATAAATTGGGAAAAATAAAAACCAGCAAGACACAGGCACCCCAAAGTTTAGGGCTGCTCTGTTGACAAGAACCTCCACTTCGTTACACCTTAAATATCCCAGGAAAGAGAAAAATGGATAAAGAAGTTGTGGTCCTTATGTAGAATGGAATATCACTCAGCCATGAAATCAACGTCATAAGGCTAGTAGCAGCATGATGAGTGCATTTAGGTACGACGATTCTAAGTGAAATAAGTCACACAGAAAAAGACACTTATCATAAGATATCACTTATAGAGGGAATGTAAAAACCGCTACCCTTGAACTGAATTACAAAACAGAACAGAGTCACACGTTTAGAAAACACACTATGGCTGCTTAACGGGAAAGGTGAGGTGGGGTGATGCATAAAACAAGGGTTTCAAATTAGGTCAGATACCGTTCCATAAACCCAATATGTACTAGACAAGACCTACTCCTTGCTCAGTGAATTGGACTCAACACCCCCTATTCACCGCCCAAGAATATATCTGACTAGTAAGAATCTTAAAACCTATGTATTGATTTCTCGCTGTAAGTGAGTCAAGTGGGTGTAAAGCGGCATAAAGACAGCAGTGAAAGGCAGCTAAACCCCATTATAAAAATCAATTACTTTTAAAAACAAGTGAAACAAAGACAGTGAAAGAGAGAGAAATTCTTACAAAATTCGTTCAGGGGCTGTGATGCCACCTGGATTGACCATATCTAGACCCACAGCTGATTGAGACATAAGGGTGGACACTCTTGGGGATGAGAGGTTTGGTGAGGTTGGGTGAGCAAACGCAGACCCTTTAAAGTAATACTGCGTGGTGCCCATCCCATGGGTCCCAAATGTCCAGGATCAAGGGCATCTTCCTAAATCGAAAACATGCATGAGAAACCCACAAAATGGTACACCGTGTGATCGGGAAAGGTTTCTAAAACGCACCTCATTTCTCATCTCCTTGTGCTCGGGTTCGCCATTTCAGCCGCTTTACTAGCAATCTCCCTCCTTGGAGAATCAGCACCTTTAACCTCCTGTTCCGTACAGGTTGCAATTTGTCCTGAGGATGAACGGGAAGAGGGGGAACCAATGAGAGACTAGCTCTAGGTGTTCGGACAGGCACATTCCACTCTATTTTCCCATCAGGAAGAAGAATTAACCACAGGCTCAGCCTGCCGCCCGGGACCAGAATAGGGCCTGAAGCAATCCTGCGCTTTTGCGGCCAGCTCCCAAGAAAGCGAGTTGAAAAATGGAGCTCAGGGGCACTGCAATTCAGAAAGCTGCAGACTTATAAAGGATCACTCTCGTCCCCAAATATATTGAGGGAAGGCAACGAAGAGGATTTGAAAGCAAGGCAGAATTGCAGGAAACAGATTTCAGGAGGGAGATTCGAATCGCCTTTAAAGCACAGGAAAAGCGGCAAAACCTCGACAATGATGCCCTTGGCCAAAAAGGGCGTATGCGTTTTTTCCTGAATATATTCAGGAAAAAACGCATACGCCCTTTTTGGCCAACCAAGCAACCTGGAAAGGCAAATCAGCGCTACAAAGAAGTCTCGCTTCCCATCGGTCAAAAGGGTCATGCTGAATAAAGTGTCAAAACCAGAAATGCAGGACAGGCCATGGAGAAACGGGAGACTTGCTACGCTGATGGGCGGTATGTAAATTGCCAACAGCCACTCTGGAGAAGCGTACGGTGTGTCCTGAAACATCTAAAAAAGTCATCTTAGAGAGCATAGGGCACTTCCACTCATGGGCGTATAAATTGGGAAACTAAAAACCAGCAAGACACAGGCACCCCAAAGTTTAGGGCTGCTCTGTTGACAAGAACCTCCACTTCGTTACACCTTAAATATCCCAGGAAAGAGAAAAATGGATAAAGAAGTTGTGGTCCTTATGTACAATGGAATATCACTCAGCCATGAAATCAACGTCATAAGGCTAGTAGCAGCATGACGAGTGGATTTAGCTACGACGATTCTGAGTGAAATAAGTCACACAGAAAAAGGCACTTATCATAAGATATCACTTATAGAGGGAATGTAAAAACCGCTACCCTTGAACTGCATTACAAAACAGAACAGAGTCACACGTTTAGAAAACACACTATGGCTGCTTAACGGGAAAGGTGAGGTGGGGTGATGCATAAAACAAGGGTTTCAAATTAGCTCAGATACCGTTCCATAAACCCAATATGTACTAGACAAGACCTACTCCTTGCTCAGTGAATTGGACTCAACACCCCCGATTCACCGTCCAAGAATATATCTGACTAGTAAGAATCTTAAAACCTATGTATTGATATCTCTCTGTAAGTGAGTCAAGTGGGTGTAAAGCGGCATAAACACAGCAGTGAAAGGCAGCTAAACCCCATTATAAAAATCAATTACTTTTAAAAACCAGTGAAAAAAAGACAGTGAAAGAGAGAGAAATTCTTACAAAATTCCTTCGGGGCTGTGATGCCACCTGGATTGACCATATCTAGACCCACAGCTGACTGAGACATAAGGGTGGACACTATTGCGGCTGAGAGGTTTGGTGAGGTTGGGTGAGCAAACGCAGAGCCTTTAAGGTAATACTGCGTGGTGCCCATCCCATGGGTCCCAAATCTCAAGGTTCAAGGGCATCTTCCTACATCGATAACATGCATGAGAAACCCAGAAGATGGTACACCGTGTGTTCGGGAAAGGTTTCTAAAACGCACCTCATTTCTCATCTCCTTGTGCTCGGGTTCGCCATTCCAGCTGCTTTACTAGCAATCTCCCTCCTTGGAGAATCAGCACCTTTAACCTCTTGTTCCGTACAGGTTGGAATTTGTTCTGAGGATGAACGGGAAGAGGGGGAACCAATGAGAGACTAGCTCTAGGTGTTGGGACAGGCACAGGTCACTCTATTTTCCCATCAGGAAGAAGAATTAACCACAGGCTCAGCCTGCCGCCCGGGACCACAATAGGGCCTGAAGCAATCCTGCGCTTTTGCGGCCAGCTCCCAAGAAAGCGAGTTGAAAAATGGAGCTCAGGGGCACTGCAATTCAGAAAGCTGCAGACTTATAAAGGATCACTCTCGTCCACAAATATATTGAGGGAAGGCAACGAAGAGGATTTGAAAGCAAGGCAGAATTGCAGGAAACAGATTTCAGGAGGGAGATTCGAATCACCTTTAAAGCACAGGAAAAGCGGCAAAACCTCGACAATGATCCCCTTGGCCAAAAAGGGCGTATGCGTTTTTTCCTGAATATATTTAGGAAAAAACGCATACGCCCTTTTTGGCCAACCAAGCAACCTGGAAAGGCAAATCAGCGCTACAAAGAAGTCTCGCTTCCCATCGGTCAAAAGGGCCATGCTGAATAAATTGTCAAAACGAGAAATGCAGGACAGGCCATGGAGAAACGGGAGCCTTGCTACGCTGATGGGCGGGAGGTAAATTGCCAACAGCCACTCTGGAGAAGTGTACGGTGTGTCCTGAAACATCTAAAAAAGTCTTCTTAGAGAGCATAGGGCACTTCCACTCATGGGCGAATAAATTGGGAAAACTAAAAACCAGCAAGACACAGGCACCCCAAAGTTTAGGGCTGCTCTGTTGACAAGAACCTCCACTTCGTTACACCTTAAATATCCCAGGAAAGAGAAAAATGGATAAAGAAGTTGTGGTCCTTATGTACAATGGAATATCACTCAGCCATGAAATCAACGTCATAAGGCTAGTAGCAGCATGATGAGTGCATTTAGGTACGACGATTCTAAGTGAAATAAGTCACACAGAAAAAGACACTTATCATAAGATATCACTTATAGAGGGAATGTAAAAACCGCTACCCTTGAATTGAATTACAAAACAGAACAGAGTCACACGTTTAGAAAACACACTATGGCTGCTTAACGGGAAAGGTGAGGTGGGGTGATGCATAAAACAAGGGTTTCAAATTAGGTTAGATACCGTTCCATAAACCCAATATGTACTAGACAAGACCTACTCCTTGCTCAGTGAATTGGACTCAACACCCCCTATTCACCGCCCAAGAATATATCTGACTAGTAAGAATCTTAAAACCTATGTATTGATATCTCGCTGTAAGTGAGTCAAGTGGGTGTAAAGCGGCATAAAGACAGCAGTGAAAGGCAGCTAAACCCCATTATAAAAATCAATTACTTTTAAAAACAAGTGAAACAAAGACAGTGAAAGAGAGAGAAATTCTTACAAAATTCGTTCAGGGGCTGTGATGCCACCTGGATTGACCATATCTAGACCCACAGCTGATTGAGACATAAGGGTGGACACTCTTGGGGATGAGAGGTTTGGTGAGGTTGGGTGAGCAAACGCAGACCCTTTAAAGTAATACTGCGTGGTGCCCATCCCATGGGTCCCAAATGTCCAGGATCAAGGGCATCTTCCTAAATCGAAAACATGCATGAGAAACCCACAAAATGGTACACCGTGTGATCGGGAAAGGTTTCTAAAACGCACCTCATTTCTCATCTCCTTGTGCTCGGGTTCGCCATTTCAGCCGCTTTACTAGCAATCTCCCTCCTTGGAGAATCAGCACCTTTAACCTCCTGTTCCGTACAGGTTGCAATTTGTCCTGAGGATGAACGGGAAGAGGGGGAACCAATGAGAGACTAGCTCTAGGTGTTCGGACAGGCACATTCCACTCTATTTTCCCATCAGGAAGAAGAATTAACCACAGGCTCAGCCTGCCGCCCGGGACCAGAATAGGGCCTGAAGCAATCCTGCGCTTTTGCGGCCAGCTCCCAAGAAAGCGAGTTGAAAAATGGAGCTCAGGGGCACTGCAATTCAGAAAGCTGCAGACTTATAAAGGATCACTCTCGTCCCCAAATATATTGAGGGAAGGCAACGAAGAGGATTTGAAAGCAAGGCAGAATTGCAGGAAACAGATTTCAGGAGGGAGATTCGAATCGCCTTTAAAGCACAGGAAAAGCGGCAAAACCTCGACAATGATGCCCTTGGCCAAAAAGGGCGTATGCGTTTTTTCCTGAATATATTCAGGAAAAAACGCATACGCCCTTTTTGGCCAACCAAGCAACCTGGAAAGGCAAATCAGCGCTACAAAGAAGTCTCGCTTCCCATCGGTCAAAAGGGTCATGCTGAATAAAGTGTCAAAACCAGAAATGCAGGACAGGCCATGGAGAAACGGGAGACTTGCTACGCTGATGGGCGGTATGTAAATTGCCAACAGCCACTCTGGAGAAGCGTACGGTGTGTCCTGAAACATCTAAAAAAGTCATCTTAGAGAGCATAGGGCACTTCCACTCATGGGCGTATAAATTGGGAAACTAAAAACCAGCAAGACACAGGCACCCCAAAGTTTAGGGCTGCTCTGTTGACAAGAACCTCCACTTCGTTACACCTTAAATATCCCAGGAAAGAGAAAAATGGATAAAGAAGTTGTGGTCCTTATGTACAATGGAATATCACTCAGCCATGAAATCAACGTCATAAGGCTAGTAGCAGCATGACGAGTGGATTTAGCTACGACGATTCTGAGTGAAATAAGTCACACAGAAAAAGGCACTTATCATAAGATATCACTTATAGAGGGAATGTAAAAACCGCTACCCTTGAACTGCATTACAAAACAGAACAGAGTCACACGTTTAGAAAACACACTATGGCTGCTTAACGGGAAAGGTGAGGTGGGGTGATGCATAAAACAAGGGTTTCAAATTAGCTCAGATACCGTTCCATAAACCCAATATGTACTAGACAAGACCTACTCCTTGCTCAGTGAATTGGACTCAACACCCCCGATTCACCGTCCAAGAATATATCTGACTAGTAAGAATGTTAAAACCTATGTATTGATATCTCTCTGTAAGTGAGTCAAGTGGGTGTAAAGCGGCATAAACACAGCAGTGAAAGGCAGCTAAACCCCATTATAAAAATCAATTACTTTTAAAAACCAGTGAAAAAAAGACAGTGAAAGAGAGAGAAATTCTTACAAAATTCCTTCGGGGCTGTGATGCCACCTGGATTGACCATATCTAGACCCACAGCTGACTGAGACATAAGGGTGGACACTATTGCGGCTGAGAGGTTTGGTGAGGTTGGGTGAGCAAACGCAGAGCCTTTAAGGTAATACTGCGTGGTGCCCATCCCATGGGTCCCAAATCTCAAGGTTCAAGGGCATCTTCCTACATCGATAACATGCATGAGAAACCCAGAAGATGGTACACCGTGTGTTCGGGAAAGGTTTCTAAAACGCACCTCATTTCTCATCTCCTTGTGCTCGGGTTCGCCATTCCAGCTGCTTTACTAGCAATCTCCCTCCTTGGAGAATCAGCACCTTTAACCTCTTGTTCCGTACAGGTTGGAATTTGTTCTGAGGATGAACGGGAAGAGGGGGAACCAATGAGAGACTAGCTCTAGGTGTTGGGACAGGCACAGGTCACTCTATTTTCCCATCAGGAAGAAGAATTAACCACAGGCTCAGCCTGCCGCCCGGGACCACAATAGGGCCTGAAGCAATCCTGCGCTTTTGCGGCCAGCTCCCAAGAAAGCGAGTTGAAAAATGGAGCTCAGGGGCACTGCAATTCAGAAAGCTGCAGACTTATAAAGGATCACTCTCGTCCACAAATATATTGAGGGAAGGCAACGAAGAGGATTTGAAAGCAAGGCAGAATTGCAGGAAACAGATTTCAGGAGGGAGATTCGAATCACCTTTAAAGCACAGGAAAAGCGGCAAAACCTCGACAATGATCCCCTTGGCCAAAAAGGGCGTATGCGTTTTTTCCTGAATATATTTAGGAAAAAACGCATACGCCCTTTTTGGCCAACCAAGCAACCTGGAAAGGCAAATCAGCGCTACAAAGAAGTCTCGCTTCCCATCGGTCAAAAGGGCCATGCTGAATAAATTGTCAAAACCAGAAATGCAGGACAGGCCATGGAGAAAGGGGAGCCTTGCTACGCTGATGGGCGGGAGGTAAATTGCCAACAGCCACTCTGGAGAAGTGTACGGTGTGTCCTGAAACATCTAAAAAAGTCTTCTTAGAGAGCATAGGGCACTTCCACTCATGGGCGAATAAATTGGGAAAACTAAAAACCAGCAAGACACAGGCACCCCAAAGTTTAGGGCTGCTCTGTTGACAAGAACCTCCACTTCGTTACACCTTAAATATCCCAGGAAAGAGAAAAATGGATAAAGAAGTTGTGGTCCTTATGTACAATGGAATATCACTCAGCCATGAAATCAACGTCATAAGGCTAGTAGCAGCATGATGAGTGCATTTAGGTACGACGATTCTAAGTGAAATAAGTCACACAGAAAAAGACACTTATCATAAGATATCACTTATAGAGGGAATGTAAAAACCGCTACCCTTGAATTGAATTACAAAACAGAACAGAGTCACACGTTTAGAAAACACACTATGGCTGCTTAACGGGAAAGGTGAGGTGGGGTGATGCATAAAACAAGGGTTTCAAATTAGGTCAGATACCGTTCCATAAACCCAATATGTACTAGACAAGACCTACTCCTTGCTCAGTGAATTGGACTCAACACCCCCTATTCACCGCCCAAGAATATATCTGACTAGTAAGAATCTTAAAACCTATGTATTGATATCTCGCTGTAAGTGAGTCAAGTGGGTGTAAAGCGGCATAAAGACAGCAGTGAAAGGCAGCTAAACCCCATTATAAAAATCAATTACTTTTAAAAACAAGTGAAACAAAGACAGTGAAAGAGAGAGAAATTCTTACAAAATTCGTTCAGGGGCTGTGATGCCACCTGGATTGACCATATCTAGACCCACAGCTGATTGAGACATAAGGGTGGACACTCTTGGGGATGAGAGGTTTGGTGAGGTTGGGTGAGCAAACGCAGACCCTTTAAAGTAATACTGCGTGGTGCCCATCCCATGGGTCCCAAATGTCCAGGATCAAGGGCATCTTCCTAAATCGAAAACATGCATGAGAAACCCACAAAATGGTACACCGTGTGATCGGGAAAGGTTTCTAAAACGCACCTCATTTCTCATCTCCTTGTGCTCGGGTTCGCCATTTCAGCCGCTTTACTAGCAATCTCCCTCCTTGGAGAATCAGCACCTTTAACCTCCTGTTCCGTACAGGTTGCAATTTGTCCTGAGGATGAACGGGAAGAGGGGGAACCAATGAGAGACTAGCTCTAGGTGTTCGGACAGGCACATTCCACTCTATTTTCCCATCAGGAAGAAGAATTAACCACAGGCTCAGCCTGCCGCCCGGGACCAGAATAGGGCCTGAAGCAATCCTGCGCTTTTGCGGCCAGCTCCCAAGAAAGCGAGTTGAAAAATGGAGCTCAGGGGCACTGCAATTCAGAAAGCTGCAGACTTATAAAGGATCACTCTCGTCCCCAAATATATTGAGGGAAGGCAACGAAGAGGATTTGAAAGCAAGGCAGAATTGCAGGAAACAGATTTCAGGAGGGAGATTCGAATCGCCTTTAAAGCACAGGAAAAGCGGCAAAACCTCGACAATGATGCCCTTGGCCAAAAAGGGCGTATGCGTTTTTTCCTGAATATATTCAGGAAAAAACGCATACGCCCTTTTTGGCCAACCAAGCAACCTGGAAAGGCAAATCAGCGCTACAAAGAAGTCTCGCTTCCCATCGGTCAAAAGGGTCATGCTGAATAAAGTGTCAAAACCAGAAATGCAGGACAGGCCATGGAGAAACGGGAGACTTGCTACGCTGATGGGCGGTATGTAAATTGCCAACAGCCACTCTGGAGAAGCGTACGGTGTGTCCTGAAACATCTAAAAAAGTCATCTTAGAGAGCATAGGGCACTTCCACTCATGGGCGTATAAATTGGGAAACTAAAAACCAGCAAGACACAGGCACCCCAAAGTTTAGGGCTGCTCTGTTGACAAGAACCTCCACTTCGTTACACCTTAAATATCCCAGGAAAGAGAAAAATGGATAAAGAAGTTGTGGTCCTTATGTACAATGGAATATCACTCAGCCATGAAATCAACGTCATAAGGCTAGTAGCAGCATGACGAGTGGATTTAGCTACGACGATTCTGAGTGAAATAAGTCACACAGAAAAAGGCACTTATCATAAGATATCACTTATAGAGGGAATGTAAAAACCGCTACCCTTGAACTGCATTACAAAACAGAACAGAGTCACACGTTTAGAAAACACACTATGGCTGCTTAACGGGAAAGGTGAGGTGGGGTGATGCATAAAACAAGGGTTTCAAATTAGCTCAGATACCGTTCCATAAACCCAATATGTACTAGACAAGACCTACTCCTTGCTCAGTGAATTGGACTCAACACCCCCGATTCACCGTCCAAGAATATATCTGACTAGTAAGAATGTTAAAACCTATGTATTGATATCTCTCTGTAAGTGAGTCAAGTGGGTGTAAAGCGGCATAAACACAGCAGTGAAAGGCAGCTAAACCCCATTATAAAAATCAATTACTTTTAAAAACCAGTGAAAAAAAGACAGTGAAAGAGAGAGAAATTCTTACAAAATTCCTTCGGGGCTGTGATGCCACCTGGATTGACCATATCTAGACCCACAGCTGACTGAGACATAAGGGTGGACACTATTGCGGCTGAGAGGTTTGGTGAGGTTGGGTGAGCAAACGCAGAGCCTTTAAGGTAATACTGCGTGGTGCCCATCCCATGGGTCCCAAATCTCAAGGTTCAAGGGCATCTTCCTACATCGATAACATGCATGAGAAACCCAGAAGATGGTACACCGTGTGTTCGGGAAAGGTTTCTAAAACGCACCTCATTTCTCATCTCCTTGTGCTCGGGTTCGCCATTCCAGCTGCTTTACTAGCAATCTCCCTCCTTGGAGAATCAGCACCTTTAACCTCTTGTTCCGTACAGGTTGGAATTTGTTCTGAGGATGAACGGGAAGAGGGGGAACCAATGAGAGACTAGCTCTAGGTGTTGGGACAGGCACAGGTCACTCTATTTTCCCATCAGGAAGAAGAATTAACCACAGGCTCAGCCTGCCGCCCGGGACCACAATAGGGCCTGAAGCAATCCTGCGCTTTTGCGGCCAGCTCCCAAGAAAGCGAGTTGAAAAATGGAGCTCAGGGGCACTGCAATTCAGAAAGCTGCAGACTTATAAAGGATCACTCTCGTCCACAAATATATTGAGGGAAGGCAACGAAGAGGATTTGAAAGCAAGGCAGAATTGCAGGAAACAGATTTCAGGAGGGAGATTCGAATCACCTTTAAAGCACAGGAAAAGCGGCAAAACCTCGACAATGATCCCCTTGGCCAAAAAGGGCGTATGCGTTTTTTCCTGAATATATTTAGGAAAAAACGCATACGCCCTTTTTGGCCAACCAAGCAACCTGGAAAGGCAAATCAGCGCTACAAAGAAGTCTCGCTTCCCATCGGTCAAAAGGGCCATGCTGAATAAATTGTCAAAACGAGAAATGCAGGACAGGCCATGGAGAAACGGGAGCCTTGCTACGCTGATGGGCGGGAGGTAAATTGCCAACAGCCACTCTGGAGAAGTGTACGGTGTGTCCTGAAACATCTAAAAAAGTCTTCTTAGAGAGCATAGGGCACTTCCACTCATGGGCGAATAAATTGGGAAAACTAAAAACCAGCAAGACACAGGCACCCCAAAGTTTAGGGCTGCTCTGTTGACAAGAACCTCCACTTCGTTACACCTTAAATATCCCAGGAAAGAGAAAAATGGATAAAGAAGTTGTGGTCCTTATGTACAATGGAATATCACTCAGCCATGAAATCAACGTCATAAGGCTAGTAGCAGCATGATGAGTGCATTTAGGTACGACGATTCTAAGTGAAATAAGTCACACAGAAAAAGACACTTATCATAAGATATCACTTATAGAGGGAATGTAAAAACCGCTACCCTTGAATTGAATTACAAAACAGAACAGAGTCACACGTTTAGAAAACACACTATGGCTGCTTAACGGGAAAGGTGAGGTGGGGTGATGCATAAAACAAGGGTTTCAAATTAAGTCAGATACCGTTCCATAAACCCAATATGTACTAGACAAGACCTACTCCTTGCTCAGTGAATTGGACTCAACACCCCCTATTCACCGCCCAAGAATATATCTGACTAGTAAGAATCTTAAAACCTATGTATTGATATCTCGCTGTAAGTGAGTCAAGTGGGTGTAAAGCGGCATAAAGACAGCAGTGAAAGGCAGCTAAACCCCATTATAAAAATCAATTACTTTTAAAAACAAGTGAAACAAAGACAGTGAAAGAGAGAGAAATTCTTACAAAATTCGTTCAGGGGCTGTGATGCCACCTGGATTGACCATATCTAGACCCACAGCTGATTGAGACATAAGGGTGGACACTCTTGGGGATGAGAGGTTTGGTGAGGTTGGGTGAGCAAACGCAGACCCTTTAAAGTAATACTGCGTGGTGCCCATCCCATGGGTCCCAAATGTCCAGGATCAAGGGCATCTTCCTAAATCGAAAACATGCATGAGAAACCCACAAAATGGTACACCGTGTGATCGGGAAAGGTTTCTAAAACGCACCTCATTTCTCATCTCCTTGTGCTCGGGTTCGCCATTTCAGCCGCTTTACTAGCAATCTCCCTCCTTGGAGAATCAGCACCTTTAACCTCCTGTTCCGTACAGGTTGCAATTTGTCCTGAGGATGAACGGGAAGAGGGGGAACCAATGAGAGACTAGCTCTAGGTGTTCGGACAGGCACATTCCACTCTATTTTCCCATCAGGAAGAAGAATTAACCACAGGCTCAGCCTGCCGCCCGGGACCAGAATAGGGCCTGAAGCAATCCTGCGCTTTTGCGGCCAGCTCCCAAGAAAGCGAGTTGAAAAATGGAGCTCAGGGGCACTGCAATTCAGAAAGCTGCAGACTTATAAAGGATCACTCTCGTCCCCAAATATATTGAGGGAAGGCAACGAAGAGGATTTGAAAGCAAGGCAGAATTGCAGGAAACAGATTTCAGGAGGGAGATTCGAATCGCCTTTAAAGCACAGGAAAAGCGGCAAAACCTCGACAATGATGCCCTTGGCCAAAAAGGGCGTATGCGTTTTTTCCTGAATATATTCAGGAAAAAACGCATACGCCCTTTTTGGCCAACCAAGCAACCTGGAAAGGCAAATCAGCGCTACAAAGAAGTCTCGCTTCCCATCGGTCAAAAGGGTCATGCTGAATAAAGTGTCAAAACCAGAAATGCAGGACAGGCCATGGAGAAACGGGAGACTTGCTACGCTGATGGGCGGTATGTAAATTGCCAACAGCCACTCTGGAGAAGCGTACGGTGTGTCCTGAAACATCTAAAAAAGTCATCTTAGAGAGCATAGGGCACTTCCACTCATGGGCGTATAAATTGGGAAACTAAAAACCAGCAAGACACAGGCACCCCAAAGTTTAGGGCTGCTCTGTTGACAAGAACCTCCACTTCGTTACACCTTAAATATCCCAGGAAAGAGAAAAATGGATAAAGAAGTTGTGGTCCTTATGTACAATGGAATATCACTCAGCCATGAAATCAACGTCATAAGGCTAGTAGCAGCATGACGAGTGGATTTAGCTACGACGATTCTGAGTGAAATAATTCACACAGAAAAAGGCACTTATCATAAGATATCACTTATAGAGGGAATGTAAAAACCGCTACCCTTGAACTGCATTACAAAACAGAACAGAGTCACACGTTTAGAAAACACACTATGGCTGCTTAACGGGAAAGGTGAGGTGGGGTGATGCATAAAACAAGGGTTTCAAATTAGCTCAGATACCGTTCCATAAACCCAATATGTACTAGACAAGACCTACTCCTTGCTCAGTGAATTGGACTCAACACCCCCGATTCACCGTCCAAGAATATATCTGACTAGTAAGAATGTTAAAACCTATGTATTGATATCTCTCTGTAAGTGAGTCAAGTGGGTGTAAAGCGGCATAAACACAGCAGTGAAAGGCAGCTAAACCCCATTATAAACATCAATTACTTTTAAAAACCAGTGAAAAAAAGACAGTGAAAGAGAGAGAAATTCTTACAAAATTCCTTCGGGGCTGTGATGCCACCTGGATTGACCATATCTAGACCCACAGCTGACTGAGACATAAGGGTGGACACTATTGCGGCTGAGAGGTTTGGTGAGGTTGGGTGAGCAAACGCAGAGCCTTTAAGGTAATACTGCGTGGTGCCCATCCCATGGGTCCCAAATCTCAAGGTTCAAGGGCATCTTCCTACATCGATAACATGCATGAGAAACCCAGAAGATGGTACACCGTGTGTTCGGGAAAGGTTTCTAAAACGCACCTCATTTCTCATCTCCTTGTGCTCGGGTTCGCCATTCCAGCTGCTTTACTAGCAATCTCCCTCCTTGGAGAATCAGCACCTTTAACCTCTTGTTCCGTACAGGTTGGAATTTGTTCTGAGGATGAACGGGAAGAGGGGGAACCAATGAGAGACTAGCTCTAGGTGTTGGGACAGGCACAGGTCACTCTATTTTCCCATCAGGAAGAAGAAGTAACCACAGGCTCAGCCTGCCGCCCGGGACCACAATAGGGCCTGAAGCAATCCTGCGCTTTTGCGGCCAGCTCCCAAGAAAGCGAGTTGAAAAATGGAGCTCAGGGGCACTGCAATTCAGAAAGCTGCAGACTTATAAAGGATCACTCTCGTCCACAAATATATTGAGGGAAGGCAACGAAGAGGATTTGAAAGCAAGGCAGAATTGCAGGAAACAGATTTCAGGAGGGAGATTCGAATCACCTTTAAAGCACAGGAAAAGCGGCAAAACCTCGACAATGATCCCCTTGGCCAAAAAGGGCGTATGCGTTTTTTCCTGAATATATTTAGGAAAAAACGCATACGCCCTTTTTGGCCAACCAAGCAACCTGGAAAGGCAAATCAGCGCTACAAAGAAGTCTCGCTTCCCATCGGTCAAAAGGGCCATGCTGAATAAATTGTCAAAACGAGAAATGCAGGACAGGCCATGGAGAAACGGGAGCCTTGCTACGCTGATGGGCGGGAGGTAAATTGCCAACAGCCACTCTGGAGAAGTGTACGGTGTGTCCTGAAACATCTAAAAAAGTCATCTTAGAGAGCATAGGGCACTTCCACTCATGGGCGTATAAATTGGGAAAACTAAAAACCAGCAAGACACAGGCACCCCAAAGTTTAGGGCTGCTCTGTTGACAAGAACCTCCACTTCGTTACACCTTAAATATCCCAGGAAAGAGAAAAATGGATAAAGAAGTTGTGGTCCTTATGTACAATGGAATATCACTCAGCCATGAAATCAACGTCATAAGGCTAGTAGCAGCATGATGAGTGCATTTAGGTACGACGATTCTAAGTGAAATAAGTCACACAGAAAAAGACACTTATCATAAGATATCACTTATAGAGGGAATGTAAAAACCGCTACCCTTGAATTGAATTACAAAACAGAACAGAGTCACACGTTTAGAAAACACACTATGGCTGCTTAACGGGAAAGGTGAGGTGGGGTGATGCATAAAACAAGGGTTTCAAATTAGGTCAGATACCGTTCCATAAACCCAATATGTACTAGACAAGACCTACTCCTTGCTCAGTGAATTGGACTCAACACCCCCTATTCACCGCCCAAGAATATATCTGACTAGTAAGAATCTTAAAACCTATGTATTGATATCTCGCTGTAAGTGAGTCAAGTGGGTGTAAAGCGGCATAAAGACAGCAGTGAAAGGCAGCTAAACCCCATTATAAAAATCAATTACTTTTAAAAACAAGTGAAACAAAGACAGTGAAAGAGAGAGAAATTCTTACAAAATTCGTTCAGGGGCTGTGATGCCACCTGGATTGACCATATCTAGACCCACAGCTGATTGAGACATAAGGGTGGACACTCTTGGGGATGAGAGGTTTGGTGAGGTTGGGTGAGCAAACGCAGACCCTTTAAAGTAATACTGCGTGGTGCCCATCCCATGGGTCCCAAATGTCCAGGATCAAGGGCATCTTCCTAAATCGAAAACATGCATGAGAAACCCACAAAATGGTACACCGTGTGATCGGGAAAGGTTTCTAAAACGCACCTCATTTCTCATCTCCTTGTGCTCGGGTTCGCCATTTCAGCCGCTTTACTAGCAATCTCCCTCCTTGGAGAATCAGCACCTTTAACCTCCTGTTCCGTACAGGTTGCAATTTGTCCTGAGGATGAACGGGAAGAGGGGGAACCAATGAGAGACTAGCTCTAGGTGTTCGGACAGGCACATTCCACTCTATTTTCCCATCAGGAAGAAGAATTAACCACAGGCTCAGCCTGCCGCCCGGGACCAGAATAGGGCCTGAAGCAATCCTGCGCTTTTGCGGCCAGCTCCCAAGAAAGCGAGTTGAAAAATGGAGCTCAGGGGCACTGCAATTCAGAAAGCTGCAGACTTATAAAGGATCACTCTCGTCCCCAAATATATTGAGGGAAGGCAACGAAGAGGATTTGAAAGCAAGGCAGAATTGCAGGAAACAGATTTCAGGAGGGAGATTCGAATCGCCTTTAAAGCACAGGAAAAGCGGCAAAACCTCGACAATGATGCCCTTGGCCAAAAAGGGCGTATGCGTTTTTTCCTGAATATATTCAGGAAAAAACGCATACGCCCTTTTTGGCCAACCAAGCAACCTGGAAAGGCAAATCAGCGCTACAAAGAAGTCTCGCTTCCCATCGGTCAAAAGGGTCATGCTGAATAAAGTGTCAAAACCAGAAATGCAGGACAGGCCATGGAGAAACGGGAGACTTGCTACGCTGATGGGCGGTATGTAAATTGCCAACAGCCACTCTGGAGAAGCGTACGGTGTGTCCTGAAACATCTAAAAAAGTCATCTTAGAGAGCATAGGGCACTTCCACTCATGGGCGTATAAATTGGGAAACTAAAAACCAGCAAGACACAGGCACCCCAAAGTTTAGGGCTGCTCTGTTGACAAGAACCTCCACTTCGTTACACCTTAAATATCCCAGGAAAGAGAAAAATGGATAAAGAAGTTGTGGTCCTTATGTACAATGGAATATCACTCAGCCATGAAATCAACGTCATAAGGCTAGTAGCAGCATGACGAGTGGATTTAGCTACGACGATTCTGAGTGAAATAAGTCACACAGAAAAAGGCACTTATCATAAGATATCACTTATAGAGGGAATGTAAAAACCACTACCCTTGAACTGCATTACAAAACAGAACAGAGTCACACGTTTAGAAAACACACTATGGCTGCTTAACGGGAAAGGTGAGGTGGGGTGATGCATAAAACAAGGGTTTCAAATTAGCTCAGATACCGTTCCATAAACCCAATATGTACTAGACAAGACCTACTCCTTGCTCAGTGAATTGGACTCAACACCCCCGATTCACCGTCCAAGAATATATCTGACTAGTAAGAATGTTAAAACCTATGTATTGATATCTCTCTGTAAGTGAGTCAAGTGGGTGTAAAGCGGCATAAACACAGCAGTGAAAGGCAGCTAAACCCCATTATAAAAATCAATTACTTTTAAAAACCAGTGAAAAAAAGACAGTGAAAGAGAGAGAAATTCTTACAAAATTCCTTCGGGGCTGTGATGCCACCTGGATTGACCATATCTAGACCCACAGCTGACTGAGACATAAGGGTGGACACTATTGCGGCTGAGAGGTTTGGTGAGGTTGGGTGAGCAAACGCAGAGCCTTTAAGGTAATACTGCGTGGTGCCCATCCCATGGGTCCCAAATCTCAAGGTTCAAGGGCATCTTCCTACATCGATAACATGCATGAGAAACCCAGAAGATGGTACACCGTGTGTTCGGGAAAGGTTTCTAAAACGCACCTCATTTCTCATCTCCTTGTGCTCGGGTTCGCCATTCCAGCTGCTTTACTAGCAATCTCCCTCCTTGGAGAATCAGCACCTTTAACCTCTTGTTCCGTACAGGTTGGAATTTGTTCTGAGGATGAACGGGAAGAGGGGGAACCAATGAGAGACTAGCTCTAGGTGTTGGGACAGGCACAGGTCACTCTATTTTCCCATCAGGAAGAAGAAGTAACCACAGGCTCAGCCTGCCGCCCGGGACCACAATAGGGCCTGAAGCAATCCTGCGCTTTTGCGGCCAGCTCCCAAGAAAGCGAGTTGAAAAATGGAGCTCAGGGGCACTGCAATTCAGAAAGCTGCAGACTTATAAAGGATCACTCTCGTCCACAAATATATTGAGGGAAGGCAACGAAGAGGATTTGAAAGCAAGGCAGAATTGCAGGAAACAGATTTCAGGAGGGAGATTCGAATCACCTTTAAAGCACAGGAAAAGCGGCAAAACCTCGACAATGATCCCCTTGGCCAAAAAGGGCGTATGCGTTTTTTCCTGAATATATTTAGGAAAAAACGCATACGCCCTTTTTGGCCAACCAAGCAACCTGGAAAGGCAAATCAGCGCTACAAAGAAGTCTCGCTTCCCATCGGTCAAAAGGGCCATGCTGAATAAATTGTCAAAACGAGAAATGCAGGACAGGCCATGGAGAAACGGGAGCCTTGCTACGCTGATGGGCGGGAGGTAAATTGCCAACAGCCACTCTGGAGAAGTGTACGGTGTGTCCTGAAACATCTAAAAAAGTCATCTTAGAGAGCATAGGGCACTTCCACTCATGGGCGTATAAATTGGGAAAACTAAAAACCAGCAAGACACAGGCACCCCAAAGTTTAGGGCTGCTCTGTTGACAAGAACCTCCACTTCGTTACACCTTAAATATCCCAGGAAAGAGAAAAATGGATAAAGAAGTTGTGGTCCTTATGTACAATGGAATATCACTCAGCCATGAAATCAACGTCATAAGGCTAGTAGCAGCATGATGAGTGCATTTAGGTACGACGATTCTAAGTGAAATAAGTCACACAGAAAAAGACACTTATCATAAGATATCACTTATAGAGGGAATGTAAAAACCGCTACCCTTGAATTGAATTACAAAACAGAACAGAGTCACACGTTTAGAAAACACACTATGGCTGCTTAACGGGAAAGGTGAGGTGGGGTGATGCATAAAACAAGGGTTTCAAATTAGGTCAGATACCGTTCCATAAACCCAATATGTACTAGACAAGACCTACTCCTTGCTCAGTGAATTGGACTCAACACCCCCTATTCACCGCCCAAGAATATATCTGACTAGTAAGAATCTTAAAACCTATGTATTGATATCTCGCTGTAAGTGAGTCAAGTGGGTGTAAAGCGGCATAAAGACAGCAGTGAAAGGCAGCTAAACCCCATTATAAAAATCAATTACTTTTAAAAACAAGTGAAACAAAGACAGTGAAAGAGAGAGAAATTCTTACAAAATTCGTTCAGGGGCTGTGATGCCACCTGGATTGACCATATCTAGACCCACAGCTGATTGAGACATAAGGGTGGACACTCTTGGGGATGAGAGGTTTGGTGAGGTTGGGTGAGCAAACGCAGACCCTTTAAAGTAATACTGCGTGGTGCCCATCCCATGGGTCCCAAATGTCCAGGATCAAGGGCATCTTCCTAAATCGAAAACATGCATGAGAAACCCACAAAATGGTACACCGTGTGATCGGGAAAGGTTTCTAAAACGCACCTCATTTCTCATCTCCTTGTGCTCGGGTTCGCCATTTCAGCCGCTTTACTAGCAATCTCCCTCCTTGGAGAATCAGCACCTTTAACCTCCTGTTCCGTACAGGTTGCAATTTGTCCTGAGGATGAACGGGAAGAGGGGGAACCAATGAGAGACTAGCTCTAGGTGTTCGGACAGGCACATTCCACTCTATTTTCCCATCAGGAAGAAGAATTAACCACAGGCTCAGCCTGCCGCCCGGGACCAGAATAGGGCCTGAAGCAATCCTGCGCTTTTGCGGCCAGCTCCCAAGAAAGCGAGTTGAAAAATGGAGCTCAGGGGCACTGCAATTCAGAAAGCTGCAGACTTATAAAGGATCACTCTCGTCCCCAAATATATTGAGGGAAGGCAACGAAGAGGATTTGAAAGCAAGGCAGAATTGCAGGAAACAGATTTCAGGAGGGAGATTCGAATCGCCTTTAAAGCACAGGAAAAGCGGCAAAACCTCGACAATGATGCCCTTGGCCAAAAAGGGCGTATGCGTTTTTTCCTGAATATATTCAGGAAAAAACGCATACGCCCTTTTTGGCCAACCAAGCAACCTGGAAAGGCAAATCAGCGCTACAAAGAAGTCTCGCTTCCCATCGGTCAAAAGGGTCATGCTGAATAAAGTGTCAAAACCAGAAATGCAGGACAGGCCATGGAGAAACGGGAGACTTGCTACGCTGATGGGCGGTATGTAAATTGCCAACAGCCACTCTGGAGAAGCGTACGGTGTGTCCTGAAACATCTAAAAAAGTCATCTTAGAGAGCATAGGGCACTTCCACTCATGGGCGTATAAATTGGGAAACTAAAAACCAGCAAGACACAGGCACCCCAAAGTTTAGGGCTGCTCTGTTGACAAGAACCTCCACTTCGTTACACCTTAAATATCCCAGGAAAGAGAAAAATGGATAAAGAAGTTGTGGTCCTTATGTACAATGGAATATCACTCAGCCATGAAATCAACGTCATAAGGCTAGTAGCAGCATGACGAGTGGATTTAGCTACGACGATTCTGAGTGAAATAAGTCACACAGAAAAAGGCACTTATCATAAGATATCACTTATAGAGGGAATGTAAAAACCACTACCCTTGAACTGCATTACAAAACAGAACAGAGTCACACGTTTAGAAAACACACTATGGCTGCTTAACGGGAAAGGTGAGGTGGGGTGATGCATAAAACAAGGGTTTCAAATTAGCTCAGATACCGTTCCATAAACCCAATATGTACTAGACAAGACCTACTCCTTGCTCAGTGAATTGGACTCAACACCCCCGATTCACCGTCCAAGAATATATCTGACTAGTAAGAATGTTAAAACCTATGTATTGATATCTCTCTGTAAGTGAGTCAAGTGGGTGTAAAGCGGCATAAACACAGCAGTGAAAGGCAGCTAAACCCCATTATAAAAATCAATTACTTTTAAAAACCAGTGAAAAAAAGACAGTGAAAGAGAGAGAAATTCTTACAAAATTCCTTCGGGGCTGTGATGCCACCTGGATTGACCATATCTAGACCCACAGCTGACTGAGACATAAGGGTGGACACTATTGCGGCTGAGAGGTTTGGTGAGGTTGGGTGAGCAAACGCAGAGCCTTTAAGGTAATACTGCGTGGTGCCCATCCCATGGGTCCCAAATCTCAAGGTTCAAGGGCATCTTCCTACATCGATAACATGCATGAGAAACCCAGAAGATGGTACACCGTGTGTTCGGGAAAGGTTTCTAAAACGCACCTCATTTCTCATCTCCTTGTGCTCGGGTTCGCCATTCCAGCTGCTTTACTAGCAATCTCCCTCCTTGGAGAATCAGCACCTTTAACCTCTTGTTCCGTACAGGTTGGAATTTGTTCTGAGGATGAACGGGAAGAGGGGGAACCAATGAGAGACTAGCTCTAGGTGTTGGGACAGGCACAGGTCACTCTATTTTCCCATCAGGAAGAAGAATTAACCACAGGCTCAGCCTGCCGCCCGGGACCACAATAGGGCCTGAAGCAATCCTGCGCTTTTGCGGCCAGCTCCCAAGAAAGCGAGTTGAAAAATGGAGCTCAGGGGCACTGCAATTCAGAAAGCTGCAGACTTATAAAGGATCACTCTCGTCCACAAATATATTGAGGGAAGGCAACGAAGAGGATTTGAAAGCAAGGCAGAATTGCAGGAAACAGATTTCAGGAGGGAGATTCGAATCACCTTTAAAGCACAGGAAAAGCGGCAAAACCTCGACAATGATCCCCTTGGCCAAAAAGGGCGTATGCGTTTTTTCCTGAATATATTTAGGAAAAAACGCATACGCCCTTTTTGGCCAACCAAGCAACCTGGAAAGGCAAATCAGCGCTACAAAGAAGTCTCGCTTCCCATCGGTCAAAAGGGCCATGCTGAATAAATTGTCAAAACGAGAAATGCAGGACAGGCCATGGAGAAACGGGAGCCTTGCTACGCTGATGGGCGGGAGGTAAATTGCCAACAGCCACTCTGGAGAAGTGTACGGTGTGTCCTGAAACATCTAAAAAAGTCTTCTTAGAGAGCATAGGGCACTTCCACTCATGGGCGAATAAATTGGGAAAACTAAAAACCAGCAAGACACAGGCACCCCAAAGTTTAGGGCTGCTCTGTTGACAAGAACCTCCACTTCGTTACACCTTAAATATCCCAGGAAAGAGAAAAATGGATAAAGAAGTTGTGGTCCTTATGTACAATGGAATATCACTCAGCCATGAAATCAACGTCATAAGGCTAGTAGCAGCATGATGAGTGCATTTAGGTACGACGATTCTAAGTGAAATAAGTCACACAGAAAAAGACACTTATCATAAGATATCACTTATAGAGGGAATGTAAAAACCGCTACCCTTGAATTGAATTACAAAACAGAACAGAGTCACACGTTTAGAAAACACACTATGGCTGCTTAACGGGAAAGGTGAGGTGGGGTGATGCATAAAACAAGGGTTTCAAATTAGGTCAGATACCGTTCCATAAACCCAATATGTACTAGACAAGACCTACTCCTTGCTCAGTGAATTGGACTCAACACCCCCTATTCACCGCCCAAGAATATATCTGACTAGTAAGAATCTTAAAACCTATGTATTGATATCTCGCTGTAAGTGAGTCAAGTGGGTGTAAAGCGGCATAAAGACAGCAGTGAAAGGCAGCTAAACCCCATTATAAAAATCAATTACTTTTAAAAACAAGTGAAACAAAGACAGTGAAAGAGAGAGAAATTCTTACAAAATTCGTTCAGGGGCTGTGATGCCACCTGGATTGACCATATCTAGACCCACAGCTGATTGAGACATAAGGGTGGACACTCTTGGGGATGAGAGGTTTGGTGAGGTTGGGTGAGCAAACGCAGACCCTTTAAAGTAATACTGCGTGGTGCCCATCCCATGGGTCCCAAATGTCCAGGATCAAGGGCATCTTCCTAAATCGAAAACATGCATGAGAAACCCACAAAATGGTACACCGTGTGATCGGGAAAGGTTTCTAAAACGCACCTCATTTCTCATCTCCTTGTGCTCGGGTTCGCCATTTCAGCCGCTTTACTAGCAATCTCCCTCCTTGGAGAATCAGCACCTTTAACCTCCTGTTCCGTACAGGTTGCAATTTGTCCTGAGGATGAACGGGAAGAGGGGGAACCAATGAGAGACTAGCTCTAGGTGTTCGGACAGGCACATTCCACTCTATTTTCCCATCAGGAAGAAGAATTAACCACAGGCTCAGCCTGCCGCCCGGGACCAGAATAGGGCCTGAAGCAATCCTGCGCTTTTGCGGCCAGCTCCCAAGAAAGCGAGTTGAAAAATGGAGCTCAGGGGCACTGCAATTCAGAAAGCTGCAGACTTATAAAGGATCACTCTCGTCCCCAAATATATTGAGGGAAGGCAACGAAGAGGATTTGAAAGCAAGGCAGAATTGCAGGAAACAGATTTCAGGAGGGAGATTCGAATCGCCTTTAAAGCACAGGAAAAGCGGCAAAACCTCGACAATGATGCCCTTGGCCAAAAAGGGCGTATGCGTTTTTTCCTGAATATATTCAGGAAAAAACGCATACGCCCTTTTTGGCCAACCAAGCAACCTGGAAAGGCAAATCAGCGCTACAAAGAAGTCTCGCTTCCCATCGGTCAAAAGGGTCATGCTGAATAAAGTGTCAAAACCAGAAATGCAGGACAGGCCATGGAGAAACGGGAGACTTGCTACGCTGATGGGCGGTATGTAAATTGCCAACAGCCACTCTGGAGAAGCGTACGGTGTGTCCTGAAACATCTAAAAAAGTCATCTTAGAGAGCATAGGGCACTTCCACTCATGGGCGTATAAATTGGGAAACTAAAAACCAGCAAGACACAGGCACCCCAAAGTTTAGGGCTGCTCTGTTGACAAGAACCTCCACTTCGTTACACCTTAAATATCCCAGGAAAGAGAAAAATGGATAAAGAAGTTGTGGTCCTTATGTACAATGGAATATCACTCAGCCATGAAATCAACGTCATAAGGCTAGTAGCAGCATGACGAGTGGATTTAGCTACGACGATTCTGAGTGAAATAATTCACACAGAAAAAGGCACTTATCATAAGATATCACTTATAGAGGGAATGTAAAAACCGCTACCCTTGAACTGCATTACAAAACAGAACAGAGTCACACGTTTAGAAAACACACTATGGCTGCTTAACGGGAAAGGTGAGGTGGGGTGATGCATAAAACAAGGGTTTCAAATTAGCTCAGATACCGTTCCATAAACCCAATATGTACTAGACAAGACCTACTCCTTGCTCAGTGAATTGGACTCAACACCCCCGATTCACCGTCCAAGAATATATCTGACTAGTAAGAATGTTAAAACCTATGTATTGATATCTCTCTGTAAGTGAGTCAAGTGGGTGTAAAGCGGCATAAACACAGCAGTGAAAGGCAGCTAAACCCCATTATAAAAATCAATTACTTTTAAAAACCAGTGAAAAAAAGACAGTGAAAGAGAGAGAAATTCTTACAAAATTCCTTCGGGGCTGTGATGCCACCTGGATTGACCATATCTAGACCCACAGCTGACTGAGACATAAGGGTGGACACTATTGCGGCTGAGAGGTTTGGTGAGGTTGGGTGAGCAAACGCAGAGCCTTTAAGGTAATACTGCGTGGTGCCCATCCCATGGGTCCCAAATCTCAAGGTTCAAGGGCATCTTCCTACATCGATAACATGCATGAGAAACCCAGAAGATGGTACACCGTGTGTTCGGGAAAGGTTTCTAAAACGCACCTCATTTCTCATCTCCTTGTGCTCGGGTTCGCCATTCCAGCTGCTTTACTAGCAATCTCCCTCCTTGGAGAATCAGCACCTTTAACCTCTTGTTCCGTACAGGTTGGAATTTGTTCTGAGGATAAACGGGAAGAGGGGGAACCAATGAGAGACTAGCTCTAGGTGTTGGGACAGGCACAGGTCACTCTATTTTCCCATCAGGAAGAAGAATTAACCACAGGCTCAGCCTGCCGCCCGGGACCACAATAGGGCCTGAAGCAATCCTGCGCTTTTGCGGCCAGCTCCCAAGAAAGCGAGTTGAAAAATGGAGCTCAGGGGCACTGCAATTCAGAAAGCTGCAGACTTATAAAGGATCACTCTCGTCCACAAATATATTGAGGGAAGGCAACGAAGAGGATTTGAAAGCAAGGCAGAATTGCAGGAAACAGATTTCAGGAGGGAGATTCGAATCACCTTTAAAGCACAGGAAAAGCGGCAAAACCTCGACAATGATCCCCTTGGCCAAAAAGGGCGTATGCGTTTTTTCCTGAATATATTTAGGAAAAAACGCATACGCCCTTTTTGGCCAACCAAGCAACCTGGAAAGGCAAATCAGCGCTACAAAGAAGTCTCGCTTCCCATCGGTCAAAAGGGCCATGCTGAATAAATTGTCAAAACGAGAAATGCAGGACAGGCCATGGAGAAACGGGAGCCTTGCTACGCTGATGGGCGGGAGGTAAATTGCCAACAGCCACTCTGGAGAAGTGTACGGTGTGTCCTGAAACATCTAAAAAAGTCTTCTTAGAGAGCATAGGGCACTTCCACTCATGGGCGAATAAATTGGGAAAACTAAAAACCAGCAAGACACAGGCACCCCAAAGTTTAGGGCTGCTCTGTTGACAAGAACCTCCACTTCGTTACACCTTAAATATCCCAGGAAAGAGAAAAATGGATAAAGAAGTTGTGGTCCTTATGTACAATGGAATATCACTCAGCCATGAAATCAACGTCATAAGGCTAGTAGCAGCATGATGAGTGCATTTAGGTACGACGATTCTAAGTGAAATAAGTCACACAGAAAAAGACACTTATCATAAGATATCACTTATAGAGGGAATGTAAAAACCGCTACCCTTGAATTGAATTACAAAACAGAACAGAGTCACACGTTTAGAAAACACACTATGGCTGCTTAACGGGAAAGGTGAGGTGGGGTGATGCATAAAACAAGGGTTTCAAATTAAGTCAGATACCGTTCCATAAACCCAATATGTACTAGACAAGACCTACTCCTTGCTCAGTGAATTGGACTCAACACCCCCTATTCACCGCCCAAGAATATATCTGACTAGTAAGAATCTTAAAACCTATGTATTGATATCTCGCTGTAAGTGAGTCAAGTGGGTGTAAAGCGGCATAAAGACAGCAGTGAAAGGCAGCTAAACCCCATTATAAAAATCAATTACTTTTAAAAACAAGTGAAACAAAGACAGTGAAAGAGAGAGAAATTCTTACAAAATTCGTTCAGGGGCTGTGATGCCACCTGGATTGACCATATCTAGACCCACAGCTGATTGAGACATAAGGGTGGACACTCTTGGGGATGAGAGGTTTGGTGAGGTTGGGTGAGCAAACGCAGACCCTTTAAAGTAATACTGCGTGGTGCCCATCCCATGGGTCCCAAATGTCCAGGATCAAGGGCATCTTCCTAAATCGAAAACATGCATGAGAAACCCACAAAATGGTACACCGTGTGATCGGGAAAGGTTTCTAAAACGCACCTCATTTCTCATCTCCTTGTGCTCGGGTTCGCCATTTCAGCCGCTTTACTAGCAATCTCCCTCCTTGGAGAATCAGCACCTTTAACCTCCTGTTCCGTACAGGTTGCAATTTGTCCTGAGGATGAACGGGAAGAGGGGGAACCAATGAGAGACTAGCTCTAGGTGTTCGGACAGGCACATTCCACTCTATTTTCCCATCAGGAAGAAGAATTAACCACAGGCTCAGCCTGCCGCCCGGGACCAGAATAGGGCCTGAAGCAATCCTGCGCTTTTGCGGCCAGCTCCCAAGAAAGCGAGTTGAAAAATGGAGCTCAGGGGCACTGCAATTCAGAAAGCTGCAGACTTATAAAGGATCACTCTCGTCCCCAAATATATTGAGGGAAGGCAACGAAGAGGATTTGAAAGCAAGGCAGAATTGCAGGAAACAGATTTCAGGAGGGAGATTCGAATCGCCTTTAAAGCACAGGAAAAGCGGCAAAACCTCGACAATGATGCCCTTGGCCAAAAAGGGCGTATGCGTTTTTTCCTGAATATATTCAGGAAAAAACGCATACGCCCTTTTTGGCCAACCAAGCAACCTGGAAAGGCAAATCAGCGCTACAAAGAAGTCTCGCTTCCCATCGGTCAAAAGGGTCATGCTGAATAAAGTGTCAAAACCAGAAATGCAGGACAGGCCATGGAGAAACGGGAGACTTGCTACGCTGATGGGCGGTATGTAAATTGCCAACAGCCACTCTGGAGAAGCGTACGGTGTGTCCTGAAACATCTAAAAAAGTCATCTTAGAGAGCATAGGGCACTTCCACTCATGGGCGTATAAATTGGGAAACTAAAAACCAGCAAGACACAGGCACCCCAAAGTTTAGGGCTGCTCTGTTGACAAGAACCTCCACTTCGTTACACCTTAAATATCCCAGGAAAGAGAAAAATGGATAAAGAAGTTGTGGTCCTTATGTACAATGGAATATCACTCAGCCATGAAATCAACGTCATAAGGCTAGTAGCAGCATGACGAGTGGATTTAGCTACGACGATTCTAAGTGAAATAAGTCACACAGAAAAAGACACTTATCATAAGATATCACTTATAGAGGGAATGTAAAAACCGCTACCCTTGAACTGCATTACAAAACAGAACAGAGTCACACGTTTAGAAAACACACTATGGCTGCTTAACGGGAAAGGTGAGGTGGGGTGATGCATAAAACAAGGGTTTCAAATTAGCTCAGATACCGTTCCATAAACCCAATATGTACTAGACAAGACCTACTCCTTGCTCAGTGAATTGGACTCAACACCCCCGATTCACCGTCCAAGAATATATCTGACTAGTAAGAATGTTAAAACCTATGTATTGATATCTCTCTGTAAGTGAGTCAAGTGGGTGTAAAGCGGCATAAACACAGCAGTGAAAGGCAGCTAAACCCCATTATAAACATCAATTACTTTTAAAAACCAGTGAAAAAAAGACAGTGAAAGAGAGAGAAATTCTTACAAAATTCCTTCGGGGCTGTGATGCCACCTGGATTGACCATATCTAGACCCACAGCTGACTGAGACATAAGGGTGGACACTATTGCGGCTGAGAGGTTTGGTGAGGTTGGGTGAGCAAACGCAGAGCCTTTAAGGTAATACTGCGTGGTGCCCATCCCATGGGTCCCAAATCTCAAGGTTCAAGGGCATCTTCCTACATCGATAACATGCATGAGAAACCCAGAAGATGGTACACCGTGTGTTCGGGAAAGGTTTCTAAAACGCACCTCATTTCTCATCTCCTTGTGCTCTGGTTCGCCATTCCAGCTGCTTTACTAGCAATCTCCCTCCTTGGAGAATCAGCACCTTTAACCTCTTGTTCCGTACAGGTTGGAATTTGTTCTGAGGATGAACGGGAAGAGGGGGAACCAATGAGAGACTAGCTCTAGGTGTTGGGACAGGCACAGGTCACTCTATTTTCCCATCAGGAAGAAGAAGTAACCACAGGCTCAGCCTGCCGCCCGGGACCACAATAGGGCCTGAAGCAATCCTGCGCTTTTGCGGCCAGCTCCCAAGAAAGCGAGTTGAAAAATGGAGCTCAGGGGCACTGCAATTCAGAAAGCTGCAGACTTATAAAGGATCACTCTCGTCCACAAATATATTGAGGGAAGGCAACGAAGAGGATTTGAAAGCAAGGCAGAATTGCAGGAAACAGATTTCAGGAGGGAGATTCGAATCACCTTTAAAGCACAGGAAAAGCGGCAAAACCTCGACAATGATCCCCTTGGCCAAAAAGGGCGTATGCGTTTTTTCCTGAATATATTTAGGAAAAAACGCATACGCCCTTTTTGGCCAACCAAGCAACCTGGAAAGGCAAATCAGCGCTACAAAGAAGTCTCGCTTCCCATCGGTCAAAAGGGCCATGCTGAATAAATTGTCAAAACGAGAAATGCAGGACAGGCCATGGAGAAACGGGAGCCTTGCTACGCTGATGGGCGGGAGGTAAATTGCCAACAGCCACTCTGGAGAAGTGTACGGTGTGTCCTGAAACATCTAAAAAAGTCATCTTAGAGAGCATAGGGCACTTCCACTCATGGGCGTATAAATTGGGAAAACTAAAAACCAGCAAGACACAGGCACCCCAAAGTTTAGGGCTGCTCTGTTGACAAGAACCTCCACTTCGTTACACCTTAAATATCCCAGGAAAGAGAAAAATGGATAAAGAAGTTGTGGTCCTTATGTACAATGGAATATCACTCAGCCATGAAATCAACGTCATAAGGCTAGTAGCAGCATGATGAGTGCATTTAGGTACGACGATTCTAAGTGAAATAAGTCACACAGAAAAACACACTTATCATAAGATATCACTTATAGAGGGAATGTAAAAACCGCTACCCTTGAATTGAATTACAAAACAGAACAGAGTCACACGTTTAGAAAACACACTATGGCTGCTTAACGGGAAAGGTGAGGTGGGGTGATGCATAAAACAAGGGTTTCAAATTAGGTCAGATACCGTTCCATAAACCCAATATGTACTAGACAAGACCTACTCCTTGCTCAGTGAATTGGACTCAACACCCCCTATTCACCGCCCAAGAATATATCTGACTAGTAAGAATCTTAAAACCTATGTATTGATATCTCGCTGTAAGTGAGTCAAGTGGGTGTAAAGCGGCATAAAGACAGCAGTGAAAGGCAGCTAAACCCCATTATAAAAATCAATTACTTTTAAAAACAAGTGAAACAAAGACAGTGAAAGAGAGAGAAATTCTTACAAAATTCGTTCAGGGGCTGTGATGCCACCTGGATTGACCATATCTAGACCCACAGCTGATTGAGACATAAGGGTGGACACTCTTGGGGATGAGAGGTTTGGTGAGGTTGGGTGAGCAAACGCAGACCCTTTAAAGTAATACTGCGTGGTGCCCATCCCATGGGTCCCAAATGTCCAGGATCAAGGGCATCTTCCTAAATCGAAAACATGCATGAGAAACCCACAAAATGGTACACCGTGTGATCGGGAAAGGTTTCTAAAACGCACCTCATTTCTCATCTCCTTGTGCTCGGGTTCGCCATTTCAGCCGCTTTACTAGCAATCTCCCTCCTTGGAGAATCAGCACCTTTAACCTCCTGTTCCGTACAGGTTGCAATTTGTCCTGAGGATGAACGGGAAGAGGGGGAACCAATGAGAGACTAGCTCTAGGTGTTCGGACAGGCACATTCCACTCTATTTTCCCATCAGGAAGAAGAATTAACCACAGGCTCAGCCTGCCGCCCGGGACCACAATAGGGCCTGAAGCAATCCTGCGCTTTTGCGGCCAGCTCCCAAGAAAGCGAGTTGAAAAATGGAGCTCAGGGGCACTGCAATTCAGAAAGCTGCAGACTTATAAAGGATCACTCTCGTCCCCAAATATATTGAGGGAAGGCAACGAAGAGGATTTGAAAGCAAGGCAGAATTGCAGGAAACAGATTTCAGGAGGGAGATTCGAATCGCCTTTAAAGCACAGGAAAAGCGGCAAAACCTCGACAATGATGCCCTTGGCCAAAAAGGGCGTATGCGTTTTTTCCTGAATATATTCAGGAAAAAACGCATACGCCCTTTTTGGCCAACCAAGCAACCTGGAAAGGCAAATCAGCGCTACAAAGAAGTCTCGCTTCCCATCGGTCAAAAGGGTCATGCTGAATAAAGTGTCAAAACCAGAAATGCAGGACAGGCCATGGAGAAACGGGAGACTTGCTACGCTGATGGGCGGTATGTAAATTGCCAACAGCCACTCTGGAGAAGCGTACGGTGTGTCCTGAAACATCTAAAAAAGTCATCTTAGAGAGCATAGGGCACTTCCACTCATGGGCGTATAAATTGGGAAACTAAAAACCAGCAAGACACAGGCACCCCAAAGTTTAGGGCTGCTCTGTTGACAAGAACCTCCACTTCGTTACACCTTAAATATCCCAGGAAAGAGAAAAATGGATAAAGAAGTTGTGGTCCTTATGTACAATGGAATATCACTCAGCCATGAAATCAACGTCATAAGGCTAGTAGCAGCATGACGAGTGGATTTAGCTACGACGATTCTGAGTGAAATAAGTCACACAGAAAAAGGCACTTATCATAAGATATCACTTATAGAGGGAATGTAAAAACCGCTACCCTTGAACTGCATTACAAAACAGAACAGAGTCACACGTTTAGAAAACACACTATGGCTGCTTAACGGGAAAGGTGAGGTGGGGTGATGCATAAAACAAGGGTTTCAAATTAGCTCAGATACCGTTCCATAAACCCAATATGTACTAGACAAGACCTACTCCTTGCTCAGTGAATTGGACTCAACACCCCCGATTCACCGTCCAAGAATATATCTGACTAGTAAGAATGTTAAAACCTATGTATTGATATCTCTCTGTAAGTGAGTCAAGTGGGTGTAAAGCGGCATAAACACAGCAGTGAAAGGCAGCTAAACCCCATTATAAAAATCAATTACTTTTAAAAACCAGTGAAAAAAAGACAGTGAAAGAGAGAGAAATTCTTACAAAATTCCTTCGGGGCTGTGATGCCACCTGGATTGACCATATCTAGACCCACAGCTGACTGAGACATAAGGGTGGACACTATTGCGGCTGAGAGGTTTGGTGAGGTTGGGTGAGCAAACGCAGAGCCTTTAAGGTAATACTGCGTGGTGCCCATCCCATGGGTCCCAAATCTCAAGGTTCAAGGGCATCTTCCTACATCGATAACATGCATGAGAAACCCAGAAGATGGTACACCGTGTGTTCGGGAAAGGTTTCTAAAACGCACCTCATTTCTCATCTCCTTGTGCTCGGGTTCGCCATTCCAGCTGCTTTACTAGCAATCTCCCTCCTTGGAGAATCAGCACCTTTAACCTCTTGTTCCGTACAGGTTGGAATTTGTTCTGAGGATGAACGGGAAGAGGGGGAACCAATGAGAGACTAGCTCTAGGTGTTGGGACAGGCACAGGTCACTCTATTTTCCCATCAGGAAGAAGAAGTAACCACAGGCTCAGCCTGCCGCCCGGGACCACAATAGGGCCTGAAGCAATCCTGCGCTTTTGCGGCCAGCTCCCAAGAAAGCGAGTTGAAAAATGGAGCTCAGGGGCACTGCAATTCAGAAAGCTGCAGACTTATAAAGGATCACTCTCGTCCACAAATATATTGAGGGAAGGCAACGAAGAGGATTTGAAAGCAAGGCAGAATTGCAGGAAACAGATTTCAGGAGGGAGATTCGAATCGCCTTTAAAGCACAGGAAAAGCGGCAAAACCTCGACAATGATCCCCTTGGCCAAAAAGGGCGTATGCGTTTTTTCCTGAATATATTTAGGAAAAAACGCATACGCCCTTTTTGGCCAACCAAGCAACCTGGAAAGGCAAATCAGCGCTACAAAGAAGTCTCGCTTCCCATCGGTCAAAAGGGCCATGCTGAATAAATTGTCAAAACGAGAAATGCAGGACAGGCCATGGAGAAACGGGAGCCTTGCTACGCTGATGGGCGGGAGGTAAATTGCCAACAGCCACTCTGGAGAAGTGTACGGTGTGTCCTGAAACATCTAAAAAAGTCATCTTAGAGAGCATAGGGCACTTCCACTCATGGGCGTATAAATTGGGAAAACTAAAAACCAGCAAGACACAGGCACCCCAAAGTTTAGGGCTGCTCTGTTGACAAGAACCTCCACTTCGTTACACCTTAAATATCCCAGGAAAGAGAAAAATGGATAAAGAAGTTGTGGTCCTTATGTACAATGGAATATCACTCAGCCATGAAATCAACGTCATAAGGCTAGTAGCAGCATGATGAGTGCATTTAGGTACGACGATTCTAAGTGAAATAAGTCACACAGAAAAAGACACTTATCATAAGATATCACTTATAGAGGGAATGTAAAAACCGCTACCCTTGAATTGAATTACAAAACAGAACAGAGTCACACGTTTAGAAAACACACTATGGCTGCTTAACGGGAAAGGTGAGGTGGGGTGATGCATAAAACAAGGGTTTCAAATTAGGTCAGATACCGTTCCATAAACCCAATATGTACTAGACAAGACCTACTCCTTGCTCAGTGAATTGGACTCAACACCCCCTATTCACCGCCCAAGAATATATCTGACTAGTAAGAATCTTAAAACCTATGTATTGATATCTCGCTGTAAGTGAGTCAAGTGGGTGTAAAGCGGCATAAAGACAGCAGTGAAAGGCAGCTAAACCCCATTATAAAAATCAATTACTTTTAAAAACAAGTGAAACAAAGACAGTGAAAGAGAGAGAAATTCTTACAAAATTCGTTCAGGGGCTGTGATGCCACCTGGATTGACCATATCTAGACCCACAGCTGATTGAGACATAAGGGTGGACACTCTTGGGGATGAGAGGTTTGGTGAGGTTGGGTGAGCAAACGCAGACCCTTTAAAGTAATACTGCGTGGTGCCCATCCCATGGGTCCCAAATGTCCAGGATCAAGGGCATCTTCCTAAATCGAAAACATGCATGAGAAACCCACAAAATGGTACACCGTGTGATCGGGAAAGGTTTCTAAAACGCACCTCATTTCTCATTTCCTTGTGCTTGGGTTCGCCATTCCAGCTGCTTTACTAGCAATCTCCCTCCTTGGAGAATCAGCACCTTTAACCTCCTGTTCCGTACAGGTTGCAATTTGTCCTGAGGATGAACGGGAAGAGGGGGAACCAATGAGAGACTAGCTCTAGGTGTTGGGACAGGCACAGGTCACTCTATTTTCCCATCAGGAAGAAGAAGTAACCACAGGCTCAGCCTGCCGCCCGGGACCACAATAGGGCCTGAAGCAATCCTGCGCTTTTGCGGCCAGCTCCCAAGAAAGCGCGTTGAAAAATGGAGCTCAGGGGCACTGCAATTCACAAACCTTCAGACTTATAAAGGATCACTCTCGTCCAGAAATATACTGAGGGAAGGCAACGAAGAGGATTTGAAAGCAAGGCAGAATTGCAGGAAACAGGTCCCTCGGGAAGATGGCGGAAGAGTAAGACGCGGAGATCACCTTCCTTCCCACAGATACAGTAGAAATACATCTACACGTGGAACTGCTCCTACAGAACACCCACTGAACGCTGGCAGAAAACGTCCGACCTCCAAAAAGGCAAGAAACTCCCCCCGTACTTGGGTAGGGCAAAAGAAAAAAGAAATAACAGAGACAAAAGAATAGGGACGGCACCTGCACCAGTGGGAGGGAGCCGTGAAGGAGGAAAGATTTCCACGCACTAGGAGCCCCTTCGCGGGCGGAGACTGCGGGTGGCGGAGGGGGGAAGCTTCGGAGCCACGGAGGAGAGCGCAGCCACAGGGGTGCGGAGGGCAAAGCGGAGAGGTTCCCGCACGGAGGCTCGGCGCCGAGCAGCACTCTCCAGCCCGAGGGGCTTGTCTGCTCGCCCGCCGGGGCGGGCGGGGCTGGGAGCTGAGGCTCGGGCTTCGGTCAGATCGCAGGGAGAGGATTGGGGTTGGCGGCGTAAACACAGCCTGAAGGGGTTAGTGCACCACAGCTAGCCGAGAGGGAGTCCGGGAAAAAGTCTGCAGCTGCCGAAGAGGCAAGAGACTTTTTCTTCCCTCTTTGTTTCCTGGTGCGCGAGGAGAGGGGATTCAGAGCGCTGCCTAAACGAACTTCAGAGACGGGCGCGAGCCGCAGCTACCAGCGCGGATCCCACAGCAACAGGGGCGCAGAGGGAAAAACGGAGAGATTCCCGCACAGAGGCTCGGCGCCGAGCAGCACTCAGCAACCCGAGAGGCTTGTCTGCTCCCCCGCCGGGGCGGGCGGGGCTGGGAGCTGAGGCTCCGGTTTCGGTTTCGGTTGGATCGCAGGGAGAGGACTGGGGCTGGCAGCATGAACACAGCCTGAAGGGATTAGCGCACAACAGCTGGCTGGGAGGGAGACCGGGAAAAAGTCTGCAGCTGCCGAAGAGGCAAGAGACTTTTTCTTGCCTCTTTGTTTCGCGGCGCGCAAGGAGAGGGGATTCAGAGCGCCGCCTAAACGAACTCCAGAGAAAGGCGCGAGCCGCAGCGATCAGCACGGACCCCAGAGACGGGCGTGAGACGCTGGGGCTGCTGTTGCCGCCTCCAAAAAGCCTGTGTGTGAGCACAAGTCACTCTCCACATCGCCCCTCCCGGGAGCCTGTGCAGCCCGCCACTGCCAGGGTCCCGTGATCCGGGGACAAGTTCCCCGGGAGAACGCACTGCCCACCTCAGGCTGGTGCAACGTCACGCCGGCCTCGGCCGCCGCAGGCTCGCCCCGCCTCCTCTGTACACCTCCCTCCCCGCGGCCTGAGTGAGCCAGAGCCCCCGAAGCAGCTGCTCCTTTAACCCCGTCCTGTCTGTGCGGGGAATAGACGCCCTCAGGCGACCTACACGCAGAGGCGGGTCCAAATCCAAAGCTGAACCCCAGGAACTGTGCGAACAGGGAAGATAAGGGGAAATCTCTCCCAGCAGCCTTAGAAGCAGCGGATTAAAACTCCACAAACAACTTGATGTGCCTGCATCTGGTGAATACCTGAATAGACAACGAATCATCCCAAATTCAGGAGGTGGACTTTGGGAGCAGGATATATTAATTTTTCCCCTTTTCCTTTATTTGTGAGTGTATATGTATATGCTTCTGGGTGCGATTTTGTCTGTATAGCTTTGCTTTACAATAGCTTTATTTTACTTCACTATATTATAGCCTCTTTCTTTCTTTCTTTCTTTCTTTCTTTCTTTCTTTCTTTCTTTCTATTTTTTCTCCCTTTTACTCTGAGCCGTGTGGACGAAAGGCTCTTGGTGCTCCAGCCAGGCATCAGGGCCGTGCCTCTAAGGTGGGAGAGCCAACTTCAGGAAACTGGTCCACAAGAGACCTCCCAGCTTCACGTAATACCAAACGGCAAAAATCTCTCAGAGATCTCCATCTCAACATCAAGACCCAGCTTCACTCAACGACCAGCAAGCTACAGTGAGGGACACCCTATGCCAAACAACTAGCAAGACAGGAACACAGCCCCATCCATTAGCAGAGAGGCTGCCTAAAATCATAATAAGGCCACAGACACCCCAAAATACACCACCAGACGTGGACGTGCCCACCAGAAAGACAAGATCCAACCTCATCCACCAGAGCTCAGGCACTAGTTCCCTCCACCAGGAAGCCTACACAACCCACTGAACCAACCTTAGCCACTGGGGACAGATACCAAAAACAAAAGGAACTACGAACCTGTAGCCTGTGAAAAGGAGACCCCAAACACAGTAAGATAAGCAAAATGAGACGACAGAAAAACACACAGCAGATGAAGGAGCAGGGTCAGAACATACCAGACTTAACAAATGAAGAGGAAATAGGTAGTCTACCTGAAAAAGAATTCAGAATAATGATAGTAAGGATGATCCAAAATCTTGGAAATAGAATAGACAAAATGCAAGAAACATTTAACAAGGACGTAGAAGAACTAAAGAGGAACCAAGCAATGATGAAAACCACAATAAATGAAATTAAAAATACTCTAGATGGGATCAATAGCAGAATAACTGAGGCAGAAGAAAGGATAAGTGACCTGGAAGATAAAATGGTGGAAATAACTACTGCAGAGCAGGATAAAGAAAAAAGAATGAAAAGAACTGAGGACAGTCTCAGAGACCTCTGGGACAACATTAAACGCGCCAACATTCGAATTATAGGGGTCCCAGAAGAAGAAGAGAAAAAGAAAGGGACTGAGAAGATATTTGAAGAGATTATAGTTGAAAACTTCCCTAATATGGAAAAGGAAATAGTTAATCAAGTCCTGGAAGCACAGAGAGTCCCATACAGGATAAACCCAAGGAGAAACACACCAAGACACATATTAATCAAACTATCAAAAATTAAATATAAGGAAAACATATTAAAGGCAGCAAGGGAAAAAAAACAAATAACACACAAGGGAATCCCCATAAGGTTAACATCTGATCTTTCAGCAGAAACTCTGCAAGCCAGAAGGGAGTGGCAGGATATACTTAAAGTGATGAAGGAGAAAAACCTGCAACCAAGATTACACTACCCAGCAAGGATCTCATTCAGATTCGATGGAGAAATTAAAACCTTTACAGACAAGCAAAAGCTGAGAGAGTTCAGCACCACCAAACCAGCTTTACAACAAATGCTAAAGGAACTTCTCTAGGCAAGAAACACAAGAGAAGGAAAACACCTACAATAACAAACCCAAAACATTTAAGAAAATGGGAATAGGAACATACATATCGATAATTACCTTGAATGTAAATGGATTAAATGCTCCCACCAAAAGACACAGGCTGGCTGAATGGATACAAAAACAAGACCCATATATATGCTGTCTACAAGAGACCCACTTCAGACCTAGAGACACATATAGACTGAAAGTGAGGGGATGGAAAAAGATATTCCATGCAAATGGAAATCAAAAGAAAGCTGGAGTAGCAATTCTCATATCAGACAAAATAGACTTTAAAATAAAGACTATTACAAGAGACAAAGAAGGACACTATATAATGATCAAGGGATCGATACAAGAGGAAGGTATAACAATTGTAAATATTTATGCACCCAACATAGGAGCACCTCAATACATAAGGCAAATACTAACAGCCATAAAAGGGGAAATCGACAGCAACACAATCATAGTAGGGGACTTTAACACCCCACTCTCACCAATGGACAGATCATCCAAAATGAAAATAAATAAGGAAACACAAGCTTTAAATGATACATTAAACAAGATGGACTTAATCGATATTTATAGGACATTCCATCCAAAAACAACAGAATACACATTTTTCTCAAGTGCTCATGGAACATTCTCCAGGATAGATCATATCTTGGGTCACAAATCAAGCCTTGGTAAATTTAAGAAAATTGAAATCGTATCAAGTATCTTTTCCGACCACAACGCTATGAGACTAGATATCAATAACAGGAAAAGATCTGTAAAAAATACAAACACATGGAGGCTACACAATACATTACTTAATAACGAAGTGATCACTGAAGAAATCAAAGGGGAAATCAAAAAATACCTAGAAACAAATGACAATGGAGATACGACGACCCAAAACCTATGGGACGCAGCAAAAGCAGTGCTAAGAGGGAAGTTTATAGCAATACAAGCCTACCTCAAGAAACAGGAAACATCTCGAATAAACAACCTAACCTTGCACCTAAAGCAATTAGAGAAAGAAGAACAAAAAAACCCCAAAGCCAGCAGAAGGAAAGAAATTATAAAAATCAGGTCAGAAATAAATGAAAAAGAAATGAAGGAAACAATAGCAAAAATCAATGAAACTAAAAGCTGGTTCTTCGAGAAGATAAACAAAATTGATAAACCATTAGCCAGACTCATCAAGAGAAAAAGGGAGAAGACTCAGATCAATAGAATTAGAAATGAAAAAGGAGAAGTAACCACTGACACTGCAGAAATACAAAAGATCATGAGAGATTACTACAAGCAACTCTATGCCAATAAAATGGACAACCTGGAAGAAATGGACAGATTCTTAGAAATGCACAAACTGCCGAGACTGAACCAGGAAGAAATAGAAAATATGAACAGACCAATCACAAGCACTGAAATTGAAACTGTGATTAAAAACCTTCCAACAAACAAAAGCCCAGGACCAGATGGCTTCACAGGTGAATTCTATCAAACATTTAGAGAAGAGCTAACACCTATCCTTCTCAAACTCTTCCAAAATATTGCAGAGGGAGGAACACTCCCAAACTCATTCTACGAGGCCACCATCACCCTGATACCAAAACCAGACAAAGATGTCACAAAGAAAGAAAACTACAGGCCAATATCACTGATGAACATAGATGCAAAAATCCTCAACAAAATACTAGCAAACAGAATCCAACAGCACATTAAAAGGATCATACACCATGATCAAGTGGGGTTTATCCCAGGAATGCAAGGATTCTTCAATATACGCAAATCAATCAATGTGATACATCATATTAACAAACTGAAGGAGAAAAACCATATGATCATCTCAATAGATGCAGAGAAAGCTTTCGACAAAATTCAACACCCATTTATGATAAAAGCCCTGCAGAAAGTAGGCATAGAGGGAACTTTCCTCAACATAATAAAGGCCATATATGACAAACCCACAGCCAACATTGTCCTCAATGGTGAAAAACTGAAACCATTTCCATTAAGATCAGGAACAAGACAAGGTTGCCCACTCTCACCACTATTATTCAACATAGTTTTGGAAGTGTTAGCCACAGCAATCAGAGAAGACAAAGAAATAAAAGGAATCCAAATCGGAAAAGAAGAAGTAAAGCTGTCACTATTTGCAGATGACATGATACTATACATAGAGAATCCTAAAGATGCTACCAGAAAACTCCTAGAGCTAATCAATGAATTTGGTAAAGTAGCAGGATACAAAATTAATGCACAGAAATCTCTTGCATTTCTATACACTAATGACGAAAAATCTGAAAGTGAAATTAAGAAAACACTCCCATTTACCATTGCAACAAAAAGAATAAAATATCTAGGAATAAACCTACCTAAGGAGACAAAAGACCTGTATGCAGAAAATTATAAGACACTGATGAAAGAAATTAAAGATGATACAAATAGATGGAGAGATATACCATGTTCCTGGATTGGAAGAATCAACATTGTGAAAATGACTCTACTACCCAAAGCAATCTACAGATTCAATGCAATCCCTATCAAACTACCACTGGCATTTTTCACAGAACTAGAACAAACAATTTCACAATTTGTATGGAAACACAAAAGACCCCGAATAGCCAAAGCAATCTTGAGAACGAAAAATGGAGCTGGGGGAATCAGGCTCCCTGACTTCAGACTATATTACAAAGCTTCAGTAATCAAGACAGTTTGGTACTGGCACAAAAACAGAAATATAGATAAATGGAACAGGATAGAAAGCCCAGAGATAAACCCACATACATATGGGCACCTTATTTTTGATAAAGGAGGCAAGCATATACAGTGGAGAAAAGACAGCCTCTTCAATAAGTGGTGCTGGGAAAATTGGACAGGTACATGTAAAAGTATGAAAATAGAACACTCCCTGACACCATGCACAAAAATAAACTCAAAATGGATTAAAGACCTAAGTGTAAGGGCAGACACTATCAAACTCTTAGAGGAAAACATAGGCAGAACACTCTATGACATACATCACAGCAAGATTCTTTTTGACCCAGCTCCCAGAGAAATGGAAATAAGAACACAAATAAACAAATGGGACCTAATGAAACTTAAAAGCTTTTGCACAGCAAAGGAAACCATAAACAAGACCAAAAGACAACCATTAGAATGGGAGAAAATATTTGCAAATGAAGCAACTGACAAAGGATTAATCTCCAAGATTTACAAGCAGCTCATGCAGCTCAATAACAAAAAAACGAACAACCCAATCCAAAAATGGGCAGAAGACCTAAATAGACATTTCTCCAAAGAAGATATACAGATGGCCTACAGACACATGAAAGAATGCTCAACATCATTAATCATTAGAGAAATGCAAATCAAAACTACAATGAGATATCATCTCACACCGGTCAGAATGGCCATCATCAAAAAATCTAGAAACAATAAATGCTGGAGAGGGTGTGGAGGAAAGGGAACACTCTTGCACTGTTGGTGGGAATGTAAATTGATACAGCCACTATGGAGAACAGTATGGAGGTTCCTTAAAAAACTACAAATAGAACTACCATACGACCCAGCAATCCCACTACTGGGCATAAGCCCTGAGAAAACCATAGGTCAAAAAGAGTCATGTACCAAAATGTTCATTGCAGCTCTATTTACAATAGCCAGGACATGGAAGCAATCTAAATGTCCATCGACAGATGAATGGATAAAGAAGATGTGGCACATATATACAATGGAATATTACTCAGCCATAAAAAGAAATGAAATGGAGGTATTTGTAATGAGGTGGATGGAGTTAGAGTCTGTCATACAGAGTGAAGTAAGTCAGAAAGAGAAAAACAAATACAGTATGCTAACACATATATACAGAATCTAAGGGGAAAAAAAAAAAAAAAAGGCCATGAAGAACCTAGTGGCAAGACGGAAATAAAGACACAGACCTACTAGAGAATGGACTTGAGGATATGGGGAGGGGGTGGGGTGAGATGTGACAGGGTAAGAGAGTGTCATGGACATATATACACTACCAAATGTAAAATAGATAACTAGTGGGAAGCAGCCGCATAGCACAGGGAGATCAGCTCGGTGCTTTGTGACCACCTAGAGGGATGGGATGGGGAGGGTGGGAGGGAGGGAGATGCAAGAGGGAAGAGAAATGGGAACATATTGTATATGTATAACTGATTCACTTTGTTATAAAGCAGAAGCTAACACACCATTGTAAGGCAATTATACTTCAATAAAGATGTTAAAAAAAAAAAAAAAAAAAAAAAAGAATTGCAGGAAACAGATTTCAGGAGGGAGATTCGAATCGCCTTTAAAGCACAGGAAAAGCAGCAAAACCTCGACAATGATGCCCTTGGCCAAAAAGGGCGTAGGCGTTTTTTCCTGAATATATTCAGGAAAAAACGCCTACGCCCTTTTTGGCCAACCAAGCAACCTGGAAAGGCAAATCAGCGCTACAAAGAAGTCTCGCTTCCCATCGGTCAAAAGGGCCATGCTGAATAAAGTGTCAAAACCAGAAATGCAGGACAGGCCATCGAGAAACGGGAGCCTTGCTACGCTGATGGGCGGGATGTAAATTGCCAACAGCCACTCTGGAGAAGTGTACGGTGTGTCCTGAAACATCTAAAAAAGTCATCTTAGAGAGCATAGGGCACTTCCACTCATGGGCGTATAAATTGGGAAAACTAAAAACCAGCAAGACACAGGCACCCCAAAGTTTAGGGCTGCTCTGTTGACAAGAACCTCCACTTCGTTACACCTTAAATATCCCAGGAAAGAGAAAAATGGATAAAGAAGTTGTGGTCTTATGTACAATGGACTATCACTCAGCCATGAAATCAACATCATAAGGCTAGTAGCAGCATGATGAGTGGATTTAGGTACGACGATTCTAAGTGAAATAAGTCACACAGAAAAAGACACTTATCATAAGATATCACTTATAGAGGGAATGTAAAAACCGCTACCCTTGAACTGAATTACAAAACAGAACAGAGTCACACGTTTAGAAAACACACTATGGCTGCTTAACGGGAAAGGTGAGGTGGGGTGATGCATAAAACAAGGGTTTCAAATTAGCTCAGATACCGTTCCATAAACCCAATATGTACTAGACAAGACCTACTCCTTGCTCAGTGAATTGGACTCAACACCCCCGATTCACCGTCCAAGAATATATCTGACTAGTAAGAATGTTAAAACCTATGTATTGATATCTCTCTGTAAGTGAGTCAAGTGGGTGTAAAGCGGCATAAACACAGCAGTGAAAGGCAGCTAAACCCCATTATAAAAATCAATTACTTTTAAAAACCAGTGAAAAAAAGACAGTGAAAGAGAGAGAAATTCTTACAAAATTCCTTCGGGGCTGTGATGCCACCTGGATTGACCATATCTAGACCCACAGCTGACTGAGACATAAGGGTGGACACTATTGCGGCTGAGAGGTTTGGTGAGGTTGGGTGAGCAAACGCAGAGCCTTTAAGGTAATACTGCGTGGTGCCCATCCCATGGGTCCCAAATCTCAAGGTTCAAGGGCATCTTCCTACATCGATAACATGCATGAGAAACCCAGAAGATGGTACACCGTGTGTTCGGGAAAGGTTTCTAAAACGCACCTCATTTCTCATCTCCTTGTGCTCGGGTTCGCCATTCCAGCTGCTTTACTAGCAATCTCCCTCCTTGGAGAATCAGCACCTTTAACCTCTTGTTCCGTACAGGTTGGAATTTGTTCTGAGGATGAACGGGAAGAGGGGGAACCAATGAGAGACTAGCTCTAGGTGTTGGGACAGGCACAGGTCACTCTATTTTCCCATCAGGAAGAAGAAGTAACCACAGGCTCAGCCTGCCGCCCGGGACCACAATAGGGCCTGAAGCAATCCTGCGCTTTTGCGGCCAGCTCCCAAGAAAGCGAGTTGAAAAATGGAGCTCAGGGGCACTGCAATTCAGAAAGCTGCAGACTTATAAAGGATCACTCTCGTCCACAAATATATTGAGGGAAGGCAACGAAGAGGATTTGAAAGCAAGGCAGAATTGCAGGAAACAGATTTCAGGAGGGAGATTCGAATCACCTTTAAAGCACAGGAAAAGCGGCAAAACCTCGACAATGATCCCCTTGGCCAAAAAGGGCGTATGCGTTTTTTCCTGAATATATTCCGGAAAAAACGCATACGCCCTTTTTGGCCAACCAAGCAACCTGGAAAGGCAAATCAGCGCTACAAAGAAGTCTCGCTTCCCATCGGTCAAAAGGGCCATGCTGAATAAATTGTCAAAACGAGAAATGCAGGACAGGCCATGGAGAAACGGGAGCCTTGCTACGCTGATGGGCGGGAGGTAAATTGCCAACAGCCACTCTGGAGAAGTGTACGGTGTGTCGTGAAACATCTAAAAAAGTCATCTTAGAGAGCATAGGGCACTTCCACTCATGGGCGTATAAATTGGGAAAACTAAAAACCAGCAAGACACAGGCACCCCAAAGTTTAGGGCTGCTCTGTTGACAAGAACCTCCACTTCGTTACACCTTAAATATCCCAGGAAAGAGAAAAATGGATAAAGAAGTTGTGGTCCTTATGTACAATGGAATATCACTCAGCCATGAAATCAACGTCATAAGGCTAGTAGCAGCATGATGAGTGCATTTAGGTACGACGATTCTAAGTGAAATAAGTCACACAGAAAAAGACACTTATCATAAGATATCACTTATAGAGGGAATGTAAAAACCGCTACCCTTGAATTGAATTACAAAACAGAACAGAGTCACACGTTTAGAAAACACACTATGGCTGCTTAACGGGAAAGGTGAGGTGGGGTGATGCATAAAACAAGGGTTTCAAATTAGGTCAGATACCGTTCCATAAACCCAATATGTACTAGACAAGACCTACTCCTTGCTCAGTGAATTGGACTCAACACCCCCTATTCACCGCCCAAGAATATATCTGACTAGTAAGAATCTTAAAACCTATGTATTGATATCTCGCTGTAAGTGAGTCAAGTGGGTGTAAAGCGGCATAAAGACAGCAGTGAAAGGCAGCTAAACCCCATTATAAAAATCAATTACTTTTAAAAACAAGTGAAACAAAGACAGTGAAAGAGAGAGAAATTCTTACAAAATTCGTTCAGGGGCTGTGATGCCACCTGGATTGACCATATCTAGACCCACAGCTGATTGAGACATAAGGGTGGACACTCTTGGGGATGAGAGGTTTGGTGAGGTTGGGTGAGCAAACGCAGACCCTTTAAAGTAATACTGCGTGGTGCCCATCCCATGGGTCCCAAATGTCCAGGATCAAGGGCATCTTCCTAAATCGAAAACATGCATGAGAAACCCACAAAATGGTACACCGTGTGATCGGGAAAGGTTTCTAAAACGCACCTCATTTCTCATCTCCTTGTGCTCGGGTTCGCCATTTCAGCCGCTTTACTAGCAATCTCCCTCCTTGGAGAATCAGCACCTTTAACCTCCTGTTCCATACAGGTTGCAATTTGTCCTGAGGATGAACGGGAAGAGGGGGAACCAATGAGAGACTAGCTCTAGGTGTTCGGACAGGCACATTCCACTCTATTTTCCCATCAGGAAGAAGAATTAACCACAGGCTCAGCCTGCCGCCCGGGACCAGAATAGGGCCTGAAGCAATCCTGCGCTTTTGCGGCCAGCTCCCAAGAAAGCGAGTTGAAAAATGGAGCTCAGGGGCACTGCAATTCAGAAAGCTGCAGACTTATAAAGGATCACTCTCGTCCCCAAATATATTGAGGGAAGGCAACGAAGAGGATTTGAAAGCAAGGCAGAATTGCAGGAAACAGATTTCAGGAGGGAGATTCGAATCGCCTTTAAAGCACAGGAAAAGCGGCAAAACCTCGACAATGATGCCCTTGGCTAAAAAGGGCGTATGCGTTTTTTCTGAATATATTCAGGAAAAAACGCATACGCCCTTTTTGGCCAACCAAGCAACCTGGAAAGGCAAATCAGCGCTACAAAGAAGTCTCGCTTCCCATCGGTCAAAAGGGTCATGCTGAATAAAGTGTCAAAACCAGAAATGCAGGACAGGCCATGGAGAAACGGGAGACTTGCTACGCTGATGGGCGGTATGTAAATTGCCAACAGCCACTCTGGAGAAGCGTACGGTGTGTCCTGAAACACCTAAAAAAGTCATCTTAGAGAGCATAGGGCACTTCCACTCATGGGCGTATAAATTGGGAAACTAAAAACCAGCAAGACACAGGCACCCCAAAGTTTAGGGCTGCTCTGTTGACAAGAACCTCCACTTCGTTACACCTTAAATATCCCAGGAAAGAGAAAAATGGATAAAGAAGTTGTGGTCCTTATGTACAATGGAATATCACTCAGCCATGAAATCAACGTCATAAGGCTAGTAGCAGCATGACGAGTGGATTTAGCTACGACGATTCTGAGTGAAATAAGTCACACAGAAAAAGGCACTTATCATAAGATATCACTTATAGAGGGAATGTAAAAACCGCTACCCTTGAACTGCATTACAAAACAGAACAGAGTCACACGTTTAGAAAACACACTATGGCTGCTTAACGGGAAAGGTGAGGTGGGGTGATGCATAAAACAAGGGTTTCAAATTAGCTCAGATACCGTTCCATAAACCCAATATGTACTAGACAAGACCTACTCCTTGCTCAGTGAATTGGACTCAACACCCCCGATTCACCGTCCAAGAATATATCTGACTAGTAAGAATGTTAAAACCTATGTATTGATATCTCTCTGTAAGTGAGTCAAGTGGGTGTAAAGCGGCATAAACACAGCAGTGAAAGGCAGCTAAACCCCATTATAAAAATCAATTACTTTTAAAAACCAGTGAAAAAAAGACAGTGAAAGAGAGAGAAATTCTTACAAAATTCCTTCGGGGCTGTGATGCCACCTGGATTGACCATATCTAGACCCACAGCTGACTGAGACATAAGGGTGGACACTATTGCGGCTGAGAGGTTTGGTGAGGTTGGGTGAGCAAACGCAGAGCCTTTAAGGTAATACTGCGTGGTGCCCATCCCATGGGTCCCAAATCTCAAGGTTCAAGGGCATCTTCCTACATCGATAACATGCATGAGAAACCCAGAAGATGGTACACCGTGTGTTCGGGAAAGGTTTCTAAAACGCACCTCATTTCTCATCTCCTTGTGCTCGGGTTCGCCATTCCAGCTGCTTTACTAGCAATCTCCCTCCTTGGAGAATCAGCACCTTTAACCTCTTGTTCCGTACAGGTTGGAATTTGTTCTGAGGATGAACGGGAAGAGGGGGAACCAATGAGAGACTAGCTCTAGGTGTTGGGACAGGCACAGGTCACTCTATTTTCCCATCAGGAAGAAGAATTAACCACAGGCTCAGCCTGCCGCCCGGGACCACAATAGGGCCTGAAGCAATCCTGCGCTTTTGCGGCCAGCTCCCAAGAAAGCGAGTTGAAAAATGGAGCTCAGGGGCACTGCAATTCAGAAAGCTGCAGACTTATAAAGGATCACTCTCGTCCCCAAATATATTGAGGGAAGGCAACGAAGAGGATTTGAAAGCAAGGCAGAATTGCAGGAAACAGATTTCAGGAGGGAGATTCGAATCACCTTTAAAGCACAGGAAAAGCGGCAAAACCTCGACAATGATCCCCTTGGCCAAAAAGGGCGTATGCGTTTTTTCCTGAATATATTTAGGAAAAAACGCATACGCCCTTTTTGGCCAACCAAGCAACCTGGAAAGGCAAATCAGCGCTACAAAGAAGTCTCGCTTCCCATCGGTCAAAAGGGCCATGCTGAATAAATTGTCAAAACGAGAAATGCAGGACAGGCCATGGAGAAACGGGAGCCTTGCTACGCTGATGGGCGGGAGGTAAATTGCCAACAGCCACTCTGGAGAAGTGTACGGTGTGTCCTGAAACATCTAAAAAAGTCATCTTAGAGAGCATAGGGCACTTCCACTCATGGGCGTATAAATTGGGAAAACTAAAAACCAGCAAGACACAGGCACCCCAAAGTTTAGGGCTGCTCTGTTGACAAGAACCTCCACTTCGTTACACCTTAAATATCCCAGGAAAGAGAAAAATGGATAAAGAAGTTGTGGTCCTTATGTACAATGGAATATCACTCAGCCATGAAATCAACGTCATAAGGCTAGTAGCAGCATGATGAGTGCATTTAGGTACGACGATTCTAAGTGAAATAAGTCACACAGAAAAAGACACTTATCATAAGATATCACTTATAGAGGGAATGTAAAAACCGCTACCCTTGAATTGAATTACAAAACAGAACAGAGTCACACGTTTAGAAAACACACTATGGCTGCTTAACGGGAAAGGTGAGGTGGGGTGATGCATAAAACAAGGGTTTCAAATTAGGTCAGATACCGTTCCATAAACCCAATATGTACTAGACAAGACCTACTCCTTGCTCAGTGAATTGGACTCAACACCCCCTATTCACCGCCCAAGAATATATCTGACTAGTAAGAATCTTAAAACCTATGTATTGATATCTCGCTGTAAGTGAGTCAAGTGGGTGTAAAGCGGCATAAAGACAGCAGTGAAAGGCAGCTAAACCCCATTATAAAAATCAATTACTTTTAAAAACAAGTGAAACAAAGACAGTGAAAGAGAGAGAAATTCTTACAAAATTCGTTCAGGGGCTGTGATGCCACCTGGATTGACCATATCTAGACCCACAGCTGATTGAGACATAAGGGTGGACACTCTTGGGGATGAGAGGTTTGGTGAGGTTGGGTGAGCAAACGCAGACCCTTTAAAGTAATACTGCGTGGTGCCCATCCCATGGGTCCCAAATGTCCAGGATCAAGGGCATCTTCCTAAATCGAAAACATGCATGAGAAACCCACAAAATGGTACACCGTGTGATCGGGAAAGGTTTCTAAAACGCACCTCATTTCTCATCTCCTTGTGCTCGGGTTCGCCATTTCAGCCGCTTTACTAGCAATCTCCCTCCTTGGAGAATCAGCACCTTTAACCTCCTGTTCCGTACAGGTTGCAATTTGTCCTGAGGATGAACGGGAAGAGGGGGAACCAATGAGAGACTAGCTCTAGGTGTTCGGACAGGCACATTCCACTCTATTTTCCCATCAGGAAGAAGAATTAACCACAGGCTCAGCCTGCCGCCCGGGACCAGAATAGGGCCTGAAGCAATCCTGCGCTTTTGCGGCCAGCTCCCAAGAAAGCGAGTTGAAAAATGGAGCTCAGGGGCACTGCAATTCAGAAAGCTGCAGACTTATAAAGGATCACTCTCGTCCCCAAATATATTGAGGGAAGGCAACGAAGAGGATTTGAAAGCAAGGCAGAATTGCAGGAAACAGATTTCAGGAGGGAGATTCGAATCGCCTTTAAAGCACAGGAAAAGCGGCAAAACCTCGACAATGATGCCCTTGGCCAAAAAGGGCGTATGCGTTTTTTCCTGAATATATTCAGGAAAAAACGCATACGCCCTTTTTGGCCAACCAAGCAACCTGGAAAGGCAAATCAGCGCTACAAAGAAGTCTCGCTTCCCATCGGTCAAAAGGGTCATACTGAATAAAGTGTCAAAACCAGAAATGCAGGACAGGCCATGGAGAAACGGGAGACTTGCTACGCTGATGGGCGGTATGTAAATTGCCAACAGCCACTCTGGAGAAGCGTACGGTGTGTCCTGAAACATCTAAAAAAGTCATCTTAGAGAGCATAGGGCACTTCCACTCATGGGCGTATAAATTGGGAAACTAAAAACCAGCAAGACACAGGCACCCCAAAGTTTAGGGCTGCTCTGTTGACAAGAACCTCCACTTCGTTACACCTTAAATATCCCAGGAAAGAGAAAAATGGATAAAGAAGTTGTGGTCCTTATGTACAATGGAATATCACTCAGCCATGAAATCAACGTCATAAGGCTAGTAGCAGCATGACGAGTGGATTTAGCTACGACGATTCTGAGTGAAATAAGTCACACAGAAAAAGGCACTTATCATAAGATATCACTTATAGAGGGAATGTAAAAACCGCTACCCTTGAACTGCATTACAAAACAGAACAGAGTCACACGTTTAGAAAACACACTATGGCTGCTTAACGGGAAAGGTGAGGTGGGGTGATGCATAAAACAAGGGTTTCAAATTAGCTCAGATACCGTTCCATAAACCCAATATGTACTAGACAAGACCTACTCCTTGCTCAGTGAATTGGACTCAACACCCCCGATTCACCGTCCAAGAATATATCTGACTAGTAAGAATGTTAAAACCTATGTATTGATATCTCTCTGTAAGTGAGTCAAGTGGGTGTAAAGCGGCATAAACACAGCAGTGAAAGGCAGCTAAACCCCATTATAAAAATCAATTACTTTTAAAAACCAGTGAAAAAAAGACAGTGAAAGAGAGAGAAATTCTTACAAAATTCCTTCGGGGCTGTGATGCCACCTGGATTGACCATATCTAGACCCACAGCTGACTGAGACATAAGGGTGGACACTATTGCGGCTGAGAGGTTTGGTGAGGTTGGGTGAGCAAACGCAGAGCCTTTAAGGTAATACTGCGTGGTGCCCATCCCATGGGTCCCAAATCTCAAGGTTCAAGGGCATCTTCCTACATCGATAACATGCATGAGAAACCCAGAAGATGGTACACCGTGTGTTCGGGAAAGGTTTCTAAAACGCACCTCATTTCTCATCTCCTTGTGCTCGGGTTCGCCATTCCAGCTGCTTTACTAGCAATCTCCCTCCTTGGAGAATCAGCACCTTTAACCTCTTGTTCCGTACAGGTTGGAATTTGTTCTGAGGATGAACGGGAAGAGGGGGAACCAATGAGAGACTAGCTCTAGGTGTTGGGACAGGCACAGGTCACTCTATTTTCCCATCAGGAAGAAGAATTAACCACAGGCTCAGCCTGCCGCCCGGGACCACAATAGGGCCTGAAGCAATCCTGCGCTTTTGCGGCCAGCTCCCAAGAAAGCGAGTTGAAAAATGGAGCTCAGGGGCACTGCAATTCAGAAAGCTGCAGACTTATAAAGGATCACTCTCGTCCACAAATATATTGAGGGAAGGCAACGAAGAGGATTTGAAAGCAAGGCAGAATTGCAGGAAACAGATTTCAGGAGGGAGATTCGAATCACCTTTAAAGCACAGGAAAAGCGGCAAAACCTCGACAATGATCCCCTTGGCCAAAAAGGGCGTATGCGTTTTTTCCTGAATATATTTAGGAAAAAACGCATACGCCCTTTTTGGCCAACCAAGCAACCTGGAAAGGCAAATCAGCGCTACAAAGAAGTCTCGCTTCCCATCGGTCAAAAGGGCCATGCTGAATAAATTGTCAAAACGAGAAATGCAGGACAGGCCATGGAGAAACGGGAGCCTTGCTACGCTGATGGGCGGGAGGTAAATTGCCAACAGCCACTCTGGAGAAGCGTACGGTGTGTCGTGAAACATCTAAAAAAGTCATCTTAGAGAGCATAGGGCACTTCCACTCATGGGCGTATAAATTGGGAAAACTAAAAACCAGCAAGACACAGGCACCCCAAAGTTTAGGGCTGCTCTGTTGACAAGAACCTCCACTTCGTTACACCTTAAATATCCCAGGAAAGAGAAAAATGGATAAAGAAGTTGTGGTCCTTATGTACAATGGAATATCACTCAGCCATGAAATCAACGTCATAAGGCTAGTAGCAGCATGATGAGTGCATTTAGGTACGACGATTCTAAGTGAAATAAGTCACACAGAAAAAGACACTTATCATAAGATATCACTTATAGAGGGAATGTAAAAACCGCTACCCTTGAATTGAATTACAAAACAGAACAGAGTCACACGTTTAGAAAACACACTATGGCTGCTTAACGGGAAAGGTGAGGTGGGGTGATGCATAAAACAAGGGTTTCAAATTAGGTCAGATACCGTTCCATAAACCCAATATGTACTAGACAAGACCTACTCCTTGCTCAGTGAATTGGACTCAACACCCCCTATTCACCGCCCAAGAATATATCTGACTAGTAAGAATCTTAAAACCTATGTATTGATATCTCGCTGTAAGTGAGTCAAGTGGGTGTAAAGCGGCATAAAGACAGCAGTGAAAGGCAGCTAAACCCCATTATAAAAATCAATTACTTTTAAAAACAAGTGAAACAAAGACAGTGAAAGAGAGAGAAATTCTTACAAAATTCGTTCAGGGGCTGTGATGCCACCTGGATTGACCATATCTAGACCCACAGCTGATTGAGACATAAGGGTGGACACTCTTGGGGATGAGAGGTTTGGTGAGGTTGGGTGAGCAAACGCAGACCCTTTAAAGTAATACTGCGTGGTGTCCATCCCATGGGTCCCAAATGTCCAGGATCAAGGGCATCTTCCTAAATCGAAAACATGCATGAGAAACCCACAAAATGGTACACCGTGTGATCGGGAAAGGTTTCTAAAACGCACCTAATTTCTCATCTCCTTGTGCTCGGGTTCGCCATTTCAGCCGCTTTACTAGCAATCTCCCTCCTTGGAGAATCAGCACCTTTAACCTCCTGTTCCGTACAGGTTGCAATTTGTCCTGAGGATGAACGGGAAGAGGGGGAACCAATGAGAGACTAGCTCTAGGTGTTCGGACAGGCACATTCCACTCTATTTTCCCATCAGGAAGAAGAATTAACCACAGGCTCAGCCTGCCGCCCGGGACCAGAATAGGGCCTGAAGCAATCCTGCGCTTTTGCGGCCAGCTCCCAAGAAAGCGAGTTGAAAAATGGAGCTCAGGGGCACTGCAATTCAGAAAGCTGCAGACTTATAAAGGATCACTCTCGTCCCCAAATATATTGAGGGAAGGCAACGAAGAGGATTTGAAAGCAAGGCAGAATTGCAGGAAACAGATTTCAGGAGGGAGATTCGAATCGCCTTTAAAGCACAGGAAAAGCGGCAAAACCTCGACAATGATGCCCTTGGCCAAAAAGGGCGTATGCGTTTTTTCCTGAATATATTCAGGAAAAAACGCATACGCCCTTTTTGGCCAACCAAGCAACCTGGAAAGGCAAATCAGCGCTACAAAGAAGTCTCGCTTCCCATCGGTCAAAAGGGTCATGCTGAATAAAGTGTCAAAACCAGAAATGCAGGACAGGCCATGGAGAAACGGGAGACTTGCTACGCTGATGGGCGGTATGTAAATTGCCAACAGCCACTCTGGAGAAGCGTACGGTGTGTCCTGAAACATCTAAAAAAGTCATCTTAGAGAGCATAGGGCACTTCCACTCATGGGCGTATAAATTGGGAAACTAAAAACCAGCAAGACACAGGCACCCCAAAGTTTAGGGCTGCTCTGTTGACAAGAACCTCCACTTCGTTACACCTTAAATATCCCAGGAAAGAGAAAAATGGATAAAGAAGTTGTGGTCCTTATGTACAATGGAATATCACTCAGCCATGAAATCAACGTCATAAGGCTAGTAGCAGCATGACGAGTGGATTTAGCTACGACGATTCTGAGTGAAATAAGTCACACAGAAAAAGGCACTTATCATAAGATATCACTTATAGAGGGAATGTAAAAACCGCTACCCTTGAACTGCATTACAAAACAGAACAGAGTCACACGTTTAGAAAACACACTATGGCTGCTTAACGGGAAAGGTGAGGTGGGGTGATGCATAAAACAAGGGTTTCAAATTAGCTCAGATACCGTTCCATAAACCCAATATGTACTAGACAAGACCTACTCCTTGCTCAGTGAATTGGACTCAACACCCCCGATTCACCGTCCAAGAATATATCTGACTAGTAAGAATGTTAAAACCTATGTATTGATATCTCTCTGTAAGTGAGTCAAGTGGGTGTAAAGCGGCATAAACACAGCAGTGAAAGGCAGCTAAACCCCATTATAAAAATCAATTACTTTTAAAAACCAGTGAAAAAAAGACAGTGAAAGAGAGAGAAATTCTTACAAAATTCCTTCGGGGCTGTGATGCCACCTGGATTGACCATATCTAGACCCACAGCTGACTGAGACATAAGGGTGGACACTATTGCGGCTGAGAGGTTTGGTGAGGTTGGGTGAGCAAACGCAGAGCCTTTAAGGTAATACTGCGTGGTGCCCATCCCATGGGTCCCAAATCTCAAGGTTCAAGGGCATCTTCCTACATCGATAACATGCATGAGAAACCCAGAAGATGGTACACCGTGTGTTCGGGAAAGGTTTCTAAAACGCACCTCATTTCTCATCTCCTTGTGCTCGGGTTCGCCATTCCAGCTGCTTTACTAGCAATCTCCCTCCTTGGAGAATCAGCACCTTTAACCTCTTGTTCCGTACAGGTTGGAATTTGTTCTGAGGATGAACGGGAAGAGGGGGAACCAATGAGAGACTAGCTCTAGGTGTTGGGACAGGCACAGGTCACTCTATTTTCCCATCAGGAAGAAGAATTAACCACAGGCTCAGCCTGCCGCCCGGGACCACAATAGGGCCTGAAGCAATCCTGCGCTTTTGCGGCCAGCTCCCAAGAAAGCGAGTTGAAAAATGGAGCTCAGGGGCACTGCAATTCAGAAAGCTGCAGACTTATAAAGGATCACTCTCGTCCCCAAATATATTGAGGGAAGGCAACGAAGAGGATTTGAAAGCAAGGCAGAATTGCAGGAAACAGATTTCAGGAGGGAGATTCGAATCACCTTTAAAGCACAGGAAAAGCGGCAAAACCTCGACAATGATCCCCTTGGCCAAAAAGGGCGTATGCGTTTTTTCCTGAATATATTTAGGAAAAAACTCATACGCCCTTTTTGGCCAACCAAGCAACCTGGAAAGGCAAATCAGCGCTACAAAGAAGTCTCGCTTCCCATCGGTCAAAAGGGCCATGCTGAATAAATTGTCAAAACGAGAAATGCAGGACAGGCCATGGAGAAACGGGAGCCTTGCTACGCTGATGGGCGGGAGGTAAATTGCCAACAGCCACTCTGGAGAAGTGTACGGTGTGTCCTGAAACATCTAAAAAAGTCATCTTAGAGAGCATAGGGCACTTCCACTCATGGGCGTATAAATTGGGAAAACTAAAAACCAGCAAGACACAGGCACCCCAAAGTTTAGGGCTGCTCTGTTGACAAGAACCTCCACTTCGTTACACCTTAAATATCCCAGGAAAGAGAAAAATGGATAAAGAAGTTGTGGTCCTTATGTACAATGGAATATCACTCAGCCATGAAATCAACGTCATAAGGCTAGTAGCAGCATGATGAGTGCATTTAGGTACGACGATTCTAAGTGAAATAAGTCACACAGAAAAAGACACTTATCATAAGATATCACTTATAGAGGGAATGTAAAAACCGCTACCCTTGAATTGAATTACAAAACAGAACAGAGTCACACGTTTAGAAAACACACTATGGCTGCTTAACGGGAAAGGTGAGGTGGGGTGATGCATAAAACAAGGGTTTCAAATTAGGTCAGATACCGTTCCATAAACCCAATATGTACTAGACAAGACCTACTCCTTGCTCAGTGAATTGGACTCAACACCCCCTATTCACCGCCCAAGAATATATCTGACTAGTAAGAATCTTAAAACCTATGTATTGATATCTCGCTGTAAGTGAGTCAAGTGGGTGTAAAGCGGCATAAAGACAGCAGTGAAAGGCAGCTAAACCCCATTATAAAAATCAATTACTTTTAAAAACAAGTGAAACAAAGACAGTGAAAGAGAGAGAAATTCTTACAAAATTCGTTCAGGGGCTGTGATGCCACCTGGATTGACCATATCTAGACCCACAGCTGATTGAGACATAAGGGTGGACACTCTTGGGGATGAGAGGTTTGGTGAGGTTGGGTGAGCAAACGCAGACCCTTTAAAGTAATACTGCGTGGTGCCCATCCCATGGGTCCCAAATGTCCAGGATCAAGGGCATCTTCCTAAATCGAAAACATGCATGAGAAACCCACAAAATGGTACACCGTGTGATCGGGAAAGGTTTCTAAAACGCACCTCATTTCTCATCTCCTTGTGCTCGGGTTCGCCATTTCAGCCGCTTTACTAGCAATCTCCCTCCTTGGAGAATCAGCACCTTTAACCTCCTGTTCCGTACAGGTTGCAATTTGTCCTGAGGATGAACGGGAAGAGGGGGAACCAATGAGAGACTAGCTCTAGGTGTTCGGACAGGCACATTCCACTCTATTTTCCCATCAGGAAGAAGAATTAACCACAGGCTCAGCCTGCCGCCCGGGACCAGAATAGGGCCTGAAGCAATCCTGCGCTTTTGCGGCCAGCTCCCAAGAAAGCGAGTTGAAAAATGGAGCTCAGGGGCACTGCAATTCAGAAAGCTGCAGACTTATAAAGGATCACTCTCGTCCCCAAATATATTGAGGGAAGGCAACGAAGAGGATTTGAAAGCAAGGCAGAATTGCAGGAAACAGATTTCAGGAGGGAGATTCGAATCGCCTTTAAAGCACAGGAAAAGCGGCAAAACCTCGACAATGATGCCCTTGGCCAAAAAGGGCGTATGCGTTTTTTCCTGAATATATTCAGGAAAAAACGCATACGCCCTTTTTGGCCAACCAAGCAACCTGGAAAGGCAAATCAGCGCTACAAAGAAGTCTCTCTTCCCATCGGTCAAAAGGGTCATGCTGAATAAAGTGTCAAAACCAGAAATGCAGGACAGGCCATGGAGAAACGGGAGACTTGCTACGCTGATGGGCGGTATGTAAATTGCCAACAGCCACTCTGGAGAAGCGTACGGTGTGTCCTGAAACATCTAAAAAAGTCATCTTAGAGAGCATAGGGCACTTCCACTCATGGGCGTATAAATTGGGAAACTAAAAACCAGCAAGACACAGGCACCCCAAAGTTTAGGGCTGCTCTGTTGACAAGAACCTCCACTTCGTTACACCTTAAATATCCCAGGAAAGAGAAAAATGGATAAAGAAGTTGTGGTCCTTATGTACAATGGAATATCACTCAGCCATGAAATCAACGTCATAAGGCTAGTAGCAGCATGACGAGTGGATTTAGCTACGACGATTCTGAGTGAAATAAGTCACACAGAAAAAGGCACTTATCATAAGATATCACTTATAGAGGGAATGTAAAAACCGCTACCCTTGAACTGCATTACAAAACAGAACAGAGTCACACGTTTAGAAAACACACTATGGCTGCTTAACGGGAAAGGTGAGGTGGGGTGATGCATAAAACAAGGGTTTCAAATTAGCTCAGATACCGTTCCATAAACCCAATATGTACTAGACAAGACCTACTCCTTGCTCAGTGAATTGGACTCAACACCCCCGATTCACCGTCCAAGAATATATCTGACTAGTAAGAATGTTAAAACCTATGTATTGATATCTCTCTGTAAGTGAGTCAAGTGGGTGTAAAGCGGCATAAACACAGCAGTGAAAGGCAGCTAAACCCCATTATAAAAATCAATTACTTTTAAAAACCAGTGAAAAAAAGACAGTGAAAGAGAGAGAAATTCTTACAAAATTCCTTCGGGGCTGTGATGCCACCTGGATTGACCATATCTAGACCCACAGCTGACTGAGACATAAGGGTGGACACTATTGCGGCTGAGAGGTTTGGTGAGGTTGGGTGAGCAAACGCAGAGCCTTTAAGGTAATACTGCGTGGTGCCCATCCCATGGGTCCCAAATCTCAAGGTTCAAGGGCATCTTCCTACATCGATAACATGCATGAGAAACCCAGAAGATGGTACACCGTGTGTTCGGGAAAGGTTTCTAAAACGCACCTCATTTCTCATCTCCTTGTGCTCGGGTTCGCCATTCCAGCTGCTTTACTAGCAATCTCCCTCCTTGGAGAATCAGCACCTTTAACCTCTTGTTCCGTACAGGTTGGAATTTGTTCTGAGGATGAACGGGAAGAGGGGGAACCAATGAGAGACTAGCTCTAGGTGTTGGGACAGGCACAGGTCACTCTATTTTCCCATCAGGAAGAAGAATTAACCACAGGCTCAGCCTGCCGCCCGGGACCACAATAGGGCCTGAAGCAATCCTGCGCTTTTGCGGCCAGCTCCCAAGAAAGCGAGTTGAAAAATGGAGCTCAGGGGCACTGCAATTCAGAAAGCTGCAGACTTATAAAGGATCACTCTCGTCCCCAAATATATTGAGGGAAGGCAACGAAGAGGATTTGAAAGCAAGGCAGAATTGCAGGAAACAGATTTCAGGAGGGAGATTCGAATCACCTTTAAAGCACAGGAAAAGCGGCAAAACCTCGACAATGATCCCCTTGGCCAAAAAGGGCGTATGCGTTTTTTCCTGAATATATTTAGGAAAAAACGCATACGCCCTTTTTGGCCAACCAAGCAACCTGGAAAGGCAAATCAGCGCTACAAAGAAGTCTCGCTTCCCATCGGTCAAAAGGGCCATGCTGAATAAATTGTCAAAACGAGAAATGCAGGACAGGCCATGGAGAAACGGGAGCCTTGCTACGCTGATGGGCGGGAGGTAAATTGCCAACAGCCACTCTGGAGAAGTGTACGGTGTGTCCTGAAACATCTAAAAAAGTCATCTTAGAGAGCATAGGGCACTTCCACTCATGGGCGTATAAATTGGGAAAACTAAAAACCAGCAAGACACAGGCACCCCAAAGTTTAGGGCTGCTCTGTTGACAAGAACCTCCACTTCGTTACACCTTAAATATCCCAGGAAAGAGAAAAATGGATAAAGAAGTTGTGGTCCTTATGTACAATGGAATATCACTCAGCCATGAAATCAACGTCATAAGGCTAGTAGCAGCATGATGAGTGCATTTAGGTACGACGATTCTAAGTGAAATAAGTCACACAGAAAAAGACACTTATCATAAGATATCACTTATAGAGGGAATGTAAAAACCGCTACCCTTGAATTGAATTACAAAACAGAACAGAGTCACACGTTTAGAAAACACACTATGGCTGCTTAACGGGAAAGGTGAGGTGGGGTGATGCATAAAACAAGGGTTTCAAATTAGGTCAGATACCGTTCCATAAACCCAATATGTACTAGACAAGACCTACTCCTTGCTCAGTGAATTGGACTCAACACCCCCTATTCACCGCCCAAGAATATATCTGACTAGTAAGAATCTTAAAACCTATGTATTGATATCTCGCTGTAAGTGAGTCAAGTGGGTGTAAAGCGGCATAAAGACAGCAGTGAAAGGCAGCTAAACCCCATTATAAAAATCAATTACTTTTAAAAACAAGTGAAACAAAGACAGTGAAAGAGAGAGAAATTCTTACAAAATTCGTTCAGGGGCTGTGATGCCACCTGGATTGACCATATCTAGACCCACAGCTGATTGAGACATAAGGGTGGACACTCTTGGGGATGAGAGGTTTGGTGAGGTTGGGTGAGCAAACGCAGACCCTTTAAAGTAATACTGCGTGGTGCCCATCCCATGGGTCCCAAATGTCCAGGATCAAGGGCATCTTCCTAAATCGAAAACATGCATGAGAAACCCACAAAATGGTACACCGTGTGATCGGGAAAGGTTTCTAAAACGCACCTCATTTCTCATCTCCTTGTGCTCGGGTTCGCCATTTCAGCCGCTTTACTAGCAATCTCCCTCCTTGGAGAATCAGCACCTTTAACCTCCTGTTCCGTACAGGTTGCAATTTGTCCTGAGGATGAACGGGAAGAGGGGGAACCAATGAGAGACTAGCTCTAGGTGTTCGGACAGGCACATTCCACTCTATTTTCCCATCAGGAAGAAGAATTAACCACAGGCTCAGCCTGCCGCCCGGGACCAGAATAGGGCCTGAAGCAATCCTGCGCTTTTGCGGCCAGCTCCCAAGAAAGCGAGTTGAAAAATGGAGCTCAGGGGCACTGCAATTCAGAAAGCTGCAGACTTATAAAGGATCACTCTCGTCCCCAAATATATTGAGGGAAGGCAACGAAGAGGATTTGAAAGCAAGGCAGAATTGCAGGAAACAGATTTCAGGAGGGAGATTCGAATCGCCTTTAAAGCACAGGAAAAGCGGCAAAACCTCGACAATGATGCCCTTGGCCAAAAAGGGCGTATGCGTTTTTTCCTGAATATATTCAGGAAAAAACGCATACGCCCTTTTTGGCCAACCAAGCAACCTGGAAAGGCAAATCAGCGCTACAAAGAAGTCTCGCTTCCCATCGGTCAAAAGGGTCATACTGAATAAAGTGTCAAAACCAGAAATGCAGGACAGGCCATGGAGAAACGGGAGACTTGCTACGCTGATGGGCGGTATGTAAATTGCCAACAGCCACTCTGGAGAAGCGTACGGTGTGTCCTGAAACATCTAAAAAAGTCATCTTAGAGAGCATAGGGCACTTCCACTCATGGGCGTATAAATTGGGAAACTAAAAACCAGCAAGACACAGGCACCCCAAAGTTTAGGGCTGCTCTGTTGACAAGAACCTCCACTTCGTTACACCTTAAATATCCCAGGAAAGAGAAAAATGGATAAAGAAGTTGTGGTCCTTATGTACAATGGAATATCACTCAGCCATGAAATCAACGTCATAAGGCTAGTAGCAGCATGACGAGTGGATTTAGCTACGACGATTCTGAGTGAAATAAGTCACACAGAAAAAGGCACTTATCATAAGATATCACTTATAGAGGGAATGTAAAAACCGCTACCCTTGAACTGCATTACAAAACAGAACAGAGTCACACGTTTAGAAAACACACTATGGCTGCTTAACGGGAAAGGTGAGGTGGGGTGATGCATAAAACAAGGGTTTCAAATTAGCTCAGATACCGTTCCATAAACCCAATATGTACTAGACAAGACCTACTCCTTGCTCAGTGAATTGGACTCAACACCCCCGATTCACCGTCCAAGAATATATCTGACTAGTAAGAATGTTAAAACCTATGTATTGATATCTCTCTGTAAGTGAGTCAAGTGGGTGTAAAGCGGCATAAACACAGCAGTGAAAGGCAGCTAAACCCCATTATAAAAATCAATTACTTTTAAAAACCAGTGAAAAAAAGACAGTGAAAGAGAGAGAAATTCTTACAAAATTCCTTCGGGGCTGTGATGCCACCTGGATTGACCATATCTAGACCCACAGCTGACTGAGACATAAGGGTGGACACTATTGCGGCTGAGAGGTTTGGTGAGGTTGGGTGAGCAAACGCAGAGCCTTTAAGGTAATACTGCGTGGTGCCCATCCCATGGGTCCCAAATCTCAAGGTTCAAGGGCATCTTCCTACATCGATAACATGCATGAGAAACCCAGAAGATGGTACACCGTGTGTTCGGGAAAGGTTTCTAAAACGCACCTCATTTCTCATCTCCTTGTGCTCGGGTTCGCCATTCCAGCTGCTTTACTAGCAATCTCCCTCCTTGGAGAATCAGCACCTTTAACCTCTTGTTCCGTACAGGTTGGAATTTGTTCTGAGGATGAACGGGAAGAGGGGGAACCAATGAGAGACTAGCTCTAGGTGTTGGGACAGGCACAGGTCACTCTATTTTCCCATCAGGAAGAAGAATTAACCACAGGCTCAGCCTGCCGCCCGGGACCACAATAGGGCCTGAAGCAATCCTGCGCTTTTGCGGCCAGCTCCCAAGAAAGCGAGTTGAAAAATGGAGCTCAGGGGCACTGCAATTCAGAAAGCTGCAGACTTATAAAGGATCACTCTCGTCCACAAATATATTGAGGGAAGGCAACGAAGAGGATTTGAAAGCAAGGCAGAATTGCAGGAAACAGATTTCAGGAGGGAGATTCGAATCACCTTTAAAGCACAGGAAAAGCGGCAAAACCTCGACAATGATCCCCTTGGCCAAAAAGGGCGTATGCGTTTTTTCCTGAATATATTTAGGAAAAAACGCATACGCCCTTTTTGGCCAACCAAGCAACCTGGAAAGGCAAATCAGCGCTACAAAGAAGTCTCGCTTCCCATCGGTCAAAAGGGCCATGCTGAATAAATTGTCAAAACGAGAAATGCAGGACAGGCCATGGAGAAACGGGAGCCTTGCTACGCTGATGGGCGGGAGGTAAATTGCCAACAGCCACTCTGGAGAAGTGTACGGTGTGTCGTGAAACATCTAAAAAAGTCATCTTAGAGAGCATAGGGCACTTCCACTCATGGGCGTATAAATTGGGAAAACTAAAAACCAGCAAGACACAGGCACCCCAAAGTTTAGGGCTGCTCTGTTGACAAGAACCTCCACTTCGTTACACCTTAAATATCCCAGGAAAGAGAAAAATGGATAAAGAAGTTGTGGTCCTTATGTACAATGGAATATCACTCAGCCATGAAATCAACGTCATAAGGCTAGTAGCAGCATGATGAGTGCATTTAGGTACGACGATTCTAAGTGAAATAAGTCACACAGAAAAAGACACTTATCATAAGATATCACTTATAGAGGGAATGTAAAAACCGCTACCCTTGAATTGAATTACAAAACAGAACAGAGTCACACGTTTAGAAAACACACTATGGCTGCTTAACGGGAAAGGTGAGGTGGGGTGATGCATAAAACAAGGGTTTCAAATTAGGTCAGATACCGTTCCATTAACCCAATATGTACTAGACAAGACCTACTCCTTGCTCAGTGAATTGGACTCAACACCCCCTATTCACCGCCCAAGAATATATCTGACTAGTAAGAATCTTAAAACCTATGTATTGATATCTCGCTGTAAGTGAGTCAAGTGGGTGTAAAGCGGCATAAAGACAGCAGTGAAAGGCAGCTAAACCCCATTATAAAAATCAATTACTTTTAAAAACAAGTGAAACAAAGACAGTGAAAGAGAGAGAAATTCTTACAAAATTCGTTCAGGGGCTGTGATGCCACCTGGATTGACCATATCTAGACCCACAGCTGATTGAGACATAAGGGTGGACACTCTTGGGGATGAGAGGTTTGGTGAAGTTGGGTGAGCAAACGCAGACCCTTTAAAGTAATACTGCGTGGTGTCCATCCCATGGGTCCCAAATGTCCAGGATCAAGGGCATCTTCCTAAATCGAAAACATGCATGAGAAACCCACAAAATGGTACACCGTGTGATCGGGAAAGGTTTCTAAAACGCACCTAATTTCTCATCTCCTTGTGCTCGGGTTCGCCATTTCAGCCGCTTTACTAGCAATCTCCCTCCTTGGAGAATCAGCACCTTTAACCTCCTGTTCCGTACAGGTTGCAATTTGTCCTGAGGATGAACGGGAAGAGGGGGAACCAATGAGAGACTAGCTCTAGGTGTTCGGACAGGCACATTCCACTCTATTTTCCCATCAGGAAGAAGAATTAACCACAGGCTCAGCCTGCCGCCCGGGACCAGAATAGGGCCTGAAGCAATCCTGCGCTTTTGCGGCCAGCTCCCAAGAAAGCGAGTTGAAAAATGGAGCTCAGGGGCACTGCAATTCAGAAAGCTGCAGACTTATAAAGGATCACTCTCGTCCCCAAATATATTGAGGGAAGGCAACGAAGAGGATTTGAAAGCAAGGCAGAATTGCAGGAAACAGATTTCAGGAGGGAGATTCGAATCGCCTTTAAAGCACAGGAAAAGCGGCAAAACCTCGACAATGATGCCCTTGGCCAAAAAGGGCGTATGCGTTTTTTCCTGAATATATTCAGGAAAAAACGCATACGCCCTTTTTGGCCAACCAAGCAACCTGGAAAGGCAAATCAGCGCTACAAAGAAGTCTCGCTTCCCATCGGTCAAAAGGGTCATGCTGAATAAAGTGTCAAAACCAGAAATGCAGGACAGGCCATGGAGAAACGGGAGACTTGCTACGCTGATGGGCGGTATGTAAATTGCCAACAGCCACTCTGGAGAAGCGTACGGTGTGTCCTGAAACATCTAAAAAAGTCATCTTAGAGAGCATAGGGCACTTCCACTCATGGGCGTATAAATTGGGAAACTAAAAACCAGCAAGACACAGGCACCCCAAAGTTTAGGGCTGCTCTGTTGACAAGAACCTCCACTTCGTTACACCTTAAATATCCCAGGAAAGAGAAAAATGGATAAAGAAGTTGTGGTCCTTATGTACAATGGAATATCACTCAGCCATGAAATCAACGTCATAAGGCTAGTAGCAGCATGACGAGTGGATTTAGCTACGACGATTCTGAGTGAAATAAGTCACACAGAAAAAGGCACTTATCATAAGATATCACTTATAGAGGGAATGTAAAAACCGCTACCCTTGAACTGCATTACAAAACAGAACAGAGTCACACGTTTAGAAAACACACTATGGCTGCTTAACGGGAAAGGTGAGGTGGGGTGATGCATAAAACAAGGGTTTCAAATTAGCTCAGATACCGTTCCATAAACCCAATATGTACTAGACAAGACCTACTCCTTGCTCAGTGAATTGGACTCAACACCCCCGATTCACCGTCCAAGAATATATCTGACTAGTAAGAATGTTAAAACCTATGTATTGATATCTCTCTGTAAGTGAGTCAAGTGGGTGTAAAGCGGCATAAACACAGCAGTGAAAGGCAGCTAAACCCCATTATAAAAATCAATTACTTTTAAAAACCAGTGAAAAAAAGACAGTGAAAGAGAGAGAAATTCTTACAAAATTCCTTCGGGGCTGTGATGCCACCTGGATTGACCATATCTAGACCCACAGCTGACTGAGACATAAGGGTGGACACTATTGCGGCTGAGAGGTTTGGTGAGGTTGGGTGAGCAAACGCAGAGCCTTTAAGGTAATACTGCGTGGTGCCCATCCCATGGGTCCCAAATCTCAAGGTTCAAGGGCATCTTCCTACATCGATAACATGCATGAGAAACCCAGAAGATGGTACACCGTGTGTTCGGGAAAGGTTTCTAAAACGCACCTCATTTCTCATCTCCTTGTGCTCGGGTTCGCCATTCCAGCTGCTTTACTAGCAATCTCCCTCCTTGGAGAATCAGCACCTTTAACCTCTTGTTCCGTACAGGTTGGAATTTGTTCTGAGGATGAACGGGAAGAGGGGGAACCAATGAGAGACTAGCTCTAGGTGTTGGGACAGGCACAGGTCACTCTATTTTCCCATCAGGAAGAAGAATTAACCACAGGCTCAGCCTGCCGCCCGGGACCACAATAGGGCCTGAAGCAATCCTGCGCTTTTGCGGCCAGCTCCCAAGAAAGCGAGTTGAAAAATGGAGCTCAGGGGCACTGCAATTCAGAAAGCTGCAGACTTATAAAGGATCACTCTCGTCCCCAAATATATTGAGGGAAGGCAACGAAGAGGATTTGAAAGCAAGGCAGAATTGCAGGAAACAGATTTCAGGAGGGAGATTCGAATCACCTTTAAAGCACAGGAAAAGCGGCAAAACCTCGACAATGATCCCCTTGGCCAAAAAGGGCGTATGCGTTTTTTCCTGAATATATTTAGGAAAAAACGCATACGCCCTTTTTGGCCAACCAAGCAACCTGGAAAGGCAAATCAGCGCTACAAAGAAGTCTCGCTTCCCATCGGTCAAAAGGGCCATGCTGAATAAATTGTCAAAACGAGAAATGCAGGACAGGCCATGGAGAAACGGGAGCCTTGCTACGCTGATGGGCGGGAGGTAAATTGCCAACAGCCACTCTGGAGAAGTGTACGGTGTGTCCTGAAACATCTAAAAAAGTCATCTTAGAGAGCATAGGGCACTTCCACTCATGGGCGTATAAATTGGGAAAACTAAAAACCAGCAAGACACAGGCACCCCAAAGTTTAGGGCTGCTCTGTTGACAAGAACCTCCACTTCGTTACACCTTAAATATCCCAGGAAAGAGAAAAATGGATAAAGAAGTTGTGGTCCTTATGTACAATGGAATATCACTCAGCCATGAAATCAACGTCATAAGGCTAGTAGCAGCATGATGAGTGCATTTAGGTACGACGATTCTAAGTGAAATAAGTCACACAGAAAAAGACACTTATCATAAGATATCACTTATAGAGGGAATGTAAAAACCGCTACCCTTGAATTGAATTACAAAACAGAACAGAGTCACACGTTTAGAAAACACACTATGGCTGCTTAACGGGAAAGGTGAGGTGGGGTGATGCATAAAACAAGGGTTTCAAATTAGGTCAGATACCGTTCCATAAACCCAATATGTACTAGACAAGACCTACTCCTTGCTCAGTGAATTGGACTCAACACCCCCTATTCACCGCCCAAGAATATATCTGACTAGTAAGAATCTTAAAACCTATGTATTGATATCTCGCTGTAAGTGAGTCAAGTGGGTGTAAAGCGGCATAAAGACAGCAGTGAAAGGCAGCTAAACCCCATTATAAAAATCAATTACTTTTAAAAACAAGTGAAACAAAGACAGTGAAAGAGAGAGAAATTCTTACAAAATTCGTTCAGGGGCTGTGATGCCACCTGGATTGACCATATCTAGACCCACAGCTGATTGAGACATAAGGGTGGACACTCTTGGGGATGAGAGGTTTGGTGAGGTTGGGTGAGCAAACGCAGACCCTTTAAAGTAATACTGCGTGGTGCCCATCCCATGGGTCCCAAATGTCCAGGATCAAGGGCATCTTCCTAAATCGAAAACATGCATGAGAAACCCACAAAATGGTACACCGTGTGATCGGGAAAGGTTTCTAAAACGCACCTCATTTCTCATCTCCTTGTGCTCGGGTTCGCCATTTCAGCCGCTTTACTAGCAATCTCCCTCCTTGGAGAATCAGCACCTTTAACCTCCTGTTCCGTACAGGTTGCAATTTGTCCTGAGGATGAACGGGAAGAGGGGGAACCAATGAGAGACTAGCTCTAGGTGTTCGGACAGGCACATTCCACTCTATTTTCCCATCAGGAAGAAGAATTAACCACAGGCTCAGCCTGCCGCCCGGGACCAGAATAGGGCCTGAAGCAATCCTGCGCTTTTGCGGCCAGCTCCCAAGAAAGCGAGTTGAAAAATGGAGCTCAGGGGCACTGCAATTCAGAAAGCTGCAGACTTATAAAGGATCACTCTCGTCCCCAAATATATTGAGGGAAGGCAACGAAGAGGATTTGAAAGCAAGGCAGAATTGCAGGAAACAGATTTCAGGAGGGAGATTCGAATCGCCTTTAAAGCACAGGAAAAGCGGCAAAACCTCGACAATGATGCCCTTGGCCAAAAAGGGCGTATGCGTTTTTTCCTGAATATATTCAGGAAAAAACGCATACGCCCTTTTTGGCCAACCAAGCAACCTGGAAAGGCAAATCAGCGCTACAAAGAAGTCTCTCTTCCCATCGGTCAAAAGGGTCATGCTGAATAAAGTGTCAAAACCAGAAATGCAGGACAGGCCATGGAGAAACGGGAGACTTGCTACGCTGATGGGCGGTATGTAAATTGCCAACAGCCACTCTGGAGAAGCGTACGGTGTGTCCTGAAACATCTAAAAAAGTCATCTTAGAGAGCATAGGGCACTTCCACTCATGGGCGTATAAATTGGGAAACTAAAAACCAGCAAGACACAGGCACCCCAAAGTTTAGGGCTGCTCTGTTGACAAGAACCTCCACTTCGTTACACCTTAAATATCCCAGGAAAGAGAAAAATGGATAAAGAAGTTGTGGTCCTTATGTACAATGGAATATCACTCAGCCATGAAATCAACGTCATAAGGCTAGTAGCAGCATGACGAGTGGATTTAGCTACGACGATTCTGAGTGAAATAAGTCACACAGAAAAAGGCACTTATCATAAGATATCACTTATAGAGGGAATGTAAAAACCGCTACCCTTGAACTGCATTACAAAACAGAACAGAGTCACACGTTTAGAAAACACACTATGGCTGCTTAACGGGAAAGGTGAGGTGGGGTGATGCATAAAACAAGGGTTTCAAATTAGCTCAGATACCGTTCCATAAACCCAATATGTACTAGACAAGACCTACTCCTTGCTCAGTGAATTGGACTCAACACCCCCGATTCACCGTCCAAGAATATATCTGACTAGTAAGAATGTTAAAACCTATGTATTGATATCTCTCTGTAAGTGAGTCAAGTGGGTGTAAAGCGGCATAAACACAGCAGTGAAAGGCAGCTAAACCCCATTATAAAAATCAATTACTTTTAAAAACCAGTGAAAAAAAGACAGTGAAAGAGAGAGAAATTCTTACAAAATTCCTTCGGGGCTGTGATGCCACCTGGATTGACCATATCTAGACCCACAGCTGACTGAGACATAAGGGTGGACACTATTGCGGCTGAGAGGTTTGGTGAGGTTGGGTGAGCAAACGCAGAGCCTTTAAGGTAATACTGCGTGGTGCCCATCCCATGGGTCCCAAATCTCAAGGTTCAAGGGCATCTTCCTACATCGATAACATGCATGAGAAACCCAGAAGATGGTACACCGTGTGTTCGGGAAAGGTTTCTAAAACGCACCTCATTTCTCATCTCCTTGTGCTCGGGTTCGCCATTCCAGCTGCTTTACTAGCAATCTCCCTCCTTGGAGAATCAGCACCTTTAACCTCTTGTTCCGTACAGGTTGGAATTTGTTCTGAGGATGAACGGGAAGAGGGGGAACCAATGAGAGACTAGCTCTAGGTGTTGGGACAGGCACAGGTCACTCTATTTTCCCATCAGGAAGAAGAATTAACCACAGGCTCAGCCTGCCGCCCGGGACCACAATAGGGCCTGAAGCAATCCTGCGCTTTTGCGGCCAGCTCCCAAGAAAGCGAGTTGAAAAATGGAGCTCAGGGGCACTGCAATTCAGAAAGCTGCAGACTTATAAAGGATCACTCTCGTCCACAAATATATTGAGGGAAGGCAACGAAGAGGATTTGAAAGCAAGGCAGAATTGCAGGAAACAGATTTCAGGAGGGAGATTCGAATCACCTTTAAAGCACAGGAAAAGCGGCAAAACCTCGACAATGATCCCCTTGGCCAAAAAGGGCGTATGCGTTTTTTCCTGAATATATTTAGGAAAAAACGCATACGCCCTTTTTGGCCAACCAAGCAACCTGGAAAGGCAAATCAGCGCTACAAAGAAGTCTCGCTTCCCATCGGTCAAAAGGGCCATGCTGAATAAATTGTCAAAACGAGAAATGCAGGACAGGCCATGGAGAAACGGGAGCCTTGCTACGCTGATGGGCGGGAGGTAAATTGCCAACAGCCACTCTGGAGAAGTGTACGGTGTGTCCTGAAACATCTAAAAAAGTCATCTTAGAGAGCATAGGGCACTTCCACTCATGGGCGTATAAATTGGGAAAACTAAAAACCAGCAAGACACAGGCACCCCAAAGTTTAGGGCTGCTCTGTTGACAAGAACCTCCACTTCGTTACACCTTAAATATCCCAGGAAAGAGAAAAATGGATAAAGAAGTTGTGGTCCTTATGTACAATGGAATATCACTCAGCCATGAAATCAACGTCATAAGGCTAGTAGCAGCATGATGAGTGCATTTAGGTACGACGATTCTAAGTGAAATAAGTCACACAGAAAAAGACACTTATCATAAGATATCACTTATAGAGGGAATGTAAAAACCGCTACCCTTGAATTGAATTACAAAACAGAACAGAGTCACACGTTTAGAAAACACACTATGGCTGCTTAACGGGAAAGGTGAGGTGGGGTGATGCATAAAACAAGGGTTTCAAATTAGGTCAGATACCGTTCCATAAACCCAATATGTACTAGACAAGACCTACTCCTTGCTCAGTGAATTGGACTCAACACCCCCTATTCACCGCCCAAGAATATATCTGACTAGTAAGAATCTTAAAACCTATGTATTGATATCTCGCTGTAAGTGAGTCAAGTGGGTGTAAAGCGGCATAAAGACAGCAGTGAAAGGCAGCTAAACCCCATTATAAAAATCAATTACTTTTAAAAACAAGTGAAACAAAGACAGTGAAAGAGAGAGAAATTCTTACAAAATTCGTTCAGGGGCTGTGATGCCACCTGGATTGACCATATCTAGACCCACAGCTGATTGAGACATAAGGGTGGACACTCTTGGGGATGAGAGGTTTGGTGAGGTTGGGTGAGCAAACGCAGACCCTTTAAAGTAATACTGCGTGGTGCCCATCCCATGGGTCCCAAATGTCCAGGATCAAGGGCATCTTCCTAAATCGAAAACATGCATGAGAAACCCACAAAATGGTACACCGTGTGATCGGGAAAGGTTTCTAAAACGCACCTCATTTCTCATCTCCTTGTGCTCGGGTTCGCCATTTCAGCCGCTTTACTAGCAATCTCCCTCCTTGGAGAATCAGCACCTTTAACCTCCTGTTCCGTACAGGTTGCAATTTGTCCTGAGGATGAACGGGAAGAGGGGGAACCAATGAGAGACTAGCTCTAGGTGTTCGGACAGGCACATTCCACTCTATTTTCCCATCAGGAAGAAGAATTAACCACAGGCTCAGCCTGCCGCCCGGGACCACAATAGGGCCTGAAGCAATCCTGCGCTTTTGCGGCCAGCTCCCAAGAAAGCGAGTTGAAAAATGGAGCTCAGGGGCACTGCAATTCAGAAAGCTGCAGACTTATAAAGGATCACTCTCGTCCCCAAATATATTGAGGGAAGGCAACGAAGAGGATTTGAAAGCAAGGCAGAATTGCAGGAAACAGATTTCAGGAGGGAGATTCGAATCGCCTTTAAAGCACAGGAAAAGCGGCAAAACCTCGACAATGATGCCCTTGGCCAAAAAGGGCGTATGCGTTTTTTCCTGAATATATTCAGGAAAAAACGCATACGCCCTTTTTGGCCAACCAAGCAACCTGGAAAGGCAAATCAGCGCTACAAAGAAGTCTCTCTTCCCATCGGTCAAAAGGGTCATGCTGAATAAAGTGTCAAAACCAGAAATGCAGGACAGGCCATGGAGAAACGGGAGACTTGCTACGCTGATGGGCGGTATGTAAATTGCCAACAGCCACTCTGGAGAAGCGTACGGTGTGTCCTGAAACATCTAAAAAAGTCATCTTAGAGAGCATAGGGCACTTCCACTCATGGGCATATAAATTGGGAAACTAAAAACCAGCAAGACACAGGCACCCCAAAGTTTAGGGCTGCTCTGTTGACAAGAACCTCCACTTCGTTACACCTTAAATATCCCAGGAAAGAGAAAAATGGATAAAGAAGTTGTGCTCCTTATGTACAATGGAATATCACTCAGCCATGAAATCAACGTCATAAGGCTAGTAGCAGCATGACGAGTGGATTTAGCTACGACGATTCTGAGTGAAATAAGTCACACAGAAAAAGGCACTTATCATAAGATATCACTTATAGAGGGAATGTAAAAACCGCTACCCTTGAACTGCATTACAAAACAGAACAGAGTCACACGTTTAGAAAACACACTATGGCTGCTTAACGGGAAAGGTGAGGTGGGGTGATGCATAAAACAAGGGTTTCAAATTAGGTCAGATACCGTTCCATAAACCCAATATGTACTAGACAAGACCTACTCCTTGCTCAGTGAATTGGACTCAACACCCCCTATTCACCGCCCAAGAATATATCTGACTAGTAAGAATCTTAAAACCTATGTATTGATATCTCGCTGTAAGTGAGTCAAGTGGGTGTAAAGCGGCATAAAGACAGCAGTGAAAGGCAGCTAAACCCCATTATAAAAATCAATTACTTTTAAAAACAAGTGAAACAAAGACAGTGAAAGAGAGAGAAATTCTTACAAAATTCGTTCAGGGGCTGTGATGCCACCTGGATTGACCATATCTAGACCCACAGCTGATTGAGACATAAGGGTGGACACTCTTGGGGATGAGAGGTTTGGTGAGGTTGGGTGAGCAAACGCAGACCCTTTAAAGTAATACTGCGTGGTGCCCATCCCATGGGTCCCAAATGTCCAGGATCAAGGGCATCTTCCTAAATCGAAAACATGCATGAGAAACCCACAAAATGGTACACCGTGTGATCGGGAAAGGTTTCTAAAACGCACCTCATTTCTCATCTCCTTGTGCTCGGGTTCGCCATTTCAGCCGCTTTACTAGCAATCTCCCTCCTTGGAGAATCAGCACCTTTAACCTCCTGTTCCGTACAGGTTGCAATTTGTCCTGAGGATGAACGGGAAGAGGGGGAACCAATGAGAGACTAGCTCTAGGTGTTCGGACAGGCACATTCCACTCTATTTTCCCATCAGGAAGAAGAATTAACCACAGGCTCAGCCTGCCGCCCGGGACCAGAATAGGGCCTGAAGCAATCCTGCGCTTTTGCGGCCAGCTCCCAAGAAAGCGAGTTGAAAAATGGAGCTCAGGGGCACTGCAATTCAGAAAGCTGCAGACTTATAAAGGATCACTCTCGTCCCCAAATATATTGAGGGAAGGCAACGAAGAGGATTTGAAAGCAAGGCAGAATTGCAGGAAACAGATTTCAGGAGGGAGATTCGAATCGCCTTTAAAGCACAGGAAAAGCGGCAAAACCTCGACAATGATGCCCTTGGCCAAAAAGGGCGTATGCGTTTTTTCCTGAATATATTCAGGAAAAAACGCATACGCCCTTTTTGGCCAACCAAGCAACCTGGAAAGGCAAATCAGCGCTACAAAGAAGTCTCGCTTCCCATCGGTCAAAAGGGTCATGCTGAATAAAGTGTCAAAACCAGAAATGCAGGACAGGCCATGGAGAAACGGGAGACTTGCTACGCTGATGGGCTGTATGTAAATTGCCAACAGCCACTCTGGAGAAGCGTACGGTGTGTCCTGAAACATCTAAAAAAGTCATCTTAGAGAGCATAGGGCACTTCCACTCATGGGCGTATAAATTGGGAAACTAAAAACCAGCAAGACACAGGCACCCCAAAGTTTAGGGCTGCTCTGTTGACAAGAACCTCCACTTCGTTACACCTTAAATATCCCAGGAAAGAGAAAAATGGATAAAGAAGTTGTGGTCCTTATGTACAATGGAATATCACTCAGCCATGAAATCAACGTCATAAGGCTAGTAGCAGCATGACGAGTGGATTTAGCTACGACGATTCTGAGTGAAATAAGTCACACAGAACAAGGCACTTATCATAAGATATCACTTATAGAAGGAATGTAAAAACCGCTACCCTTGAACTGCATTACAAAACAGAACAGAGTCACACGTTTAGAAAACACACTATGGCTGCTTAACGGGAAAGGTGAGGTGGGGTGATGCATAAAACAAGGGTTTCAAATTAGCTCAGATACCGTTCCATAAACCCAATATGTACTAGACAAGACCTACTCCTTGCTCAGTGAATTGGACTCAACACCCCCGATTCACCGTCCAAGAATATATCTGACTAGTAAGAATGTTAAAACCTATGTATTGATATCTCTCTGTAAGTGAGTCAAGTGGGTGTAAAGCGGCATAAACACAGCAGTGAAAGGCAGCTAAACCCCATTATAAAAATCAATTACTTTTAAAAACCAGTGAAAAAAAGACAGTGAAAGAGAGAGAAATTCTTACAAAATTCCTTCGGGGCTGTGATGCCACCTGGATTGACCATATCTAGACCCACAGCTGACTGAGACATAAGGGTGGACACTATTGCGGCTGAGAGGTTTGGTGAGGTTGGGTGAGCAAACGCAGAGCCTTTAAGGTAATACTGCGTGGTGCCCATCCCATGGGTCCCAAATCTCAAGGTTCAAGGGCATCTTCCTACATCGATAACATGCATGAGAAACCCAGAAGATGGTACACCGTGTGTTCGGGAAAGGTTTCTAAAACGCACCTCATTTCTCATCTCCTTGTGCTCGGGTTCGCCATTCCAGCTGCTTTACTAGCAATCTCCCTCCTTGGAGAATCAGCACCTTTAACCTCTTGTTCCGTACAGGTTGGAATTTGTTCTGAGGATGAACGGGAAGAGGGGGAACCAATGAGAGACTAGCTCTAGGTGTTGGGACAGGCACAGGTCACTCTATTTTCCCATCAGGAAGAAGAATTAACCACAGGCTCAGCCTGCCGCCCGGGACCACAATAGGGCCTGAAGCAATCCTGCGCTTTTGCGGCCAGCTCCCAAGAAAGCGAGTTGAAAAATGGAGCTCAGGGGCACTGCAATTCAGAAAGCTGCAGACTTATAAAGGATCACTCTCGTCCACAAATATATTGAGGGAAGGCAACGAAGAGGATTTGAAAGCAAGGCAGAATTGCAGGAAACAGATTTCAGGAGGGAGATTCGAATCACCTTTAAAGCACAGGAAAAGCGGCAAAACCTCGACAATGATCCCCTTGGCCAAAAAGGGCGTATGCGTTTTTTCCTGAATATATTTAGGAAAAAACGCATACGCCCTTTTTGGCCAACCAAGCAACCTGGAAAGGCAAATCAGCGCTACAAAGAAGTCTCGCTTCCCATCGGTCAAAAGGGCCATGCTGAATAAATTGTCAAAACGAGAAATGCAGGACAGGCCATGGAGAAACGGGAGCCTTGCTACGCTGATGGGCGGGAGGTAAATTGCCAACAGCCACTCTGGAGAAGTGTACGGTGTGTCCTGAAACATCTAAAAAAGTCATCTTAGAGAGCATAGGGCACTTCCACTCATGGGCGAATAAATTGGGAAAACTAAAAACCAGCAAGACACAGGCACCCCAAAGTTTAGGGCTGCTCTGTTGACAAGAACCTCCACTTCGTTACACCTTAAATATCCCAGGAAAGAGAAAAATGGATAAAGAAGTTGTGGTCCTTATGTACAATGGAATATCACTCAGCCATGAAATCAACGTCATAAGGCTAGTAGCAGCATGATGAGTGCATTTAGGTACGACGATTCTAAGTGAAATAAGTCACACAGAAAAAGACACTTATCATAAGATATCACTTATAGAGGGAATGTAAAAACCGCTACCCTTGAATTGAATTACAAAACAGAACAGAGTCACACGTTTAGAAAACACACTATGGCTGCTTAACGGGAAAGGTGAGGTGGGGTGATGCATAAAACAAGGGTTTCAAATTAGGTCAGATACCGTTCCATAAACCCAATATGTACTAGACAAGACCTACTCCTTGCTCAGTGAATTGGACTCAACACCCCCTATTCACCGCCCAAGAATATATCTGACTAGTAAGAATCTTAAAACCTATGTATTGATATCTCGCTGTAAGTGAGTCAAGTGGGTGTAAAGCGGCATAAAGACAGCAGTGAAAGGCAGCTAAACCCCATTATAAAAATCAATTACTTTTAAAAACAAGTGAAACAAAGACAGTGAAAGAGAGAGAAATTCTTACAAAATTCGTTCAGGGGCTGTGATGCCACCTGGATTGACCATATCTAGACCCACAGCTGATTGAGACATAAGGGTGGACACTCTTGGGGATGAGAGGTTTGGTGAGGTTGGGTGAGCAAACGCAGACCCTTTAAAGTAATACTGCGTGGTGCCCATCCCATGGGTCCCAAATGTCCAGGATCAAGGGCATCTTCCTAAATCGAAAACATGCATGAGAAACCCACAAAATGGTACACCGTGTGATCGGGAAAGGTTTCTAAAACGCACCTCATTTCTCATCTCCTTGTGCTCGGGTTCGCCATTTCAGCCGCTTTACTAGCAATCTCCCTCCTTGGAGAATCAGCACCTTTAACCTCCTGTTCCGTACAGGTTGCAATTTGTCCTGAGGATGAACGGGAAGAGGGGGAACCAATGAGAGACTAGCTCTAGGTGTTCGGACAGGCACATTCCACTCTATTTTCCCATCAGGAAGAAGAATTAACCACAGGCTCAGCCTGCCGCCCGGGACCAGAATAGGGCCTGAAGCAATCCTGCGCTTTTGCGGCCAGCTCCCAAGAAAGCGAGTTGAAAAATGGAGCTCAGGGGCACTGCAATTCAGAAAGCTGCAGACTTATAAAGGATCACTCTCGTCCCCAAATATATTGAGGGAAGGCAACGAAGAGGATTTGAAAGCAAGGCAGAATTGCAGGAAACAGATTTCAGGAGGGAGATTCGAATCGCCTTTAAAGCACAGGAAAAGCGGCAAAACCTCGACAATGATGCCCTTGGCCAAAAAGGGCGTATGCGTTTTTTCCTGAATATATTCAGGAAAAAACGCATACGCCCTTTTTGGCCAACCAAGCAACCTGGAAAGGCAAATCAGCGCTACAAAGAAGTCTCGCTTCCCATCGGTCAAAAGGGTCATGCTGAATAAAGTGTCAAAACCAGAAATGCAGGACAGGCCATGGACAAACGGGAGACTTGCTACGCTGATGGGCGGTATGTAAATTGCCAACAGCCACTCTGGAGAAGCGTACGGTGTGTCCTGAAACATCTAAAAAAGTCATCTTAGAGAGCATAGGGCACTTCCACTCATGGGCGTATAAATTGGGAAACTAAAAACCAGCAAGACACAGGCACCCCAAAGTTTAGGGCTGCTCTGTTGACAAGAACCTCCACTTCGTTACACCTTAAATATCCCAGGAAAGAGAAAAATGGATAAAGAAGTTGTGGTCCTTATGTACAATGGAATATCACTCAGCCATGAAATCAACGTCATAAGGCTAGTAGCAGCATGACGAGTGGATTTAGCTACGACGATTCTGAGTGAAATAAGTCACACAGAACAAGGCACTTATCATAAGATATCACTTATAGAAGGAATGTAAAAACCGCTACCCTTGAACTGCATTACAAAACAGAACAGAGTCACACGTTTAGAAAACACACTATGGCTGCTTAACGGGAAAGGTGAGGTGGGGTGATGCATAAAACAAGGGTTTCAAATTAGCTCAGATACCGTTCCAGAAACCCAATATGTACTAGACAAGACCTACTCCTTGCTCAGTGAATTGGACTCAACACTCCCGATTCACCGTCCAAGAATATATCTGACTAGTAAGAATGTTAAAACCTATGTATTGATATCTCTCTGTAAGTGAGTCAAGTGGGTGTAAAGCGGCATAAACACAGCAGTGAAAGGCAGCTAAACCCCATTATAAAAATCAATTACTTTTAAAAACCAGTGAAAAAAAGACAGTGAAAGAGAGAGAAATTCTTACAAAATTCCTTCGGGGCTGTGATGCCACCTGGATTGACCATATCTAGACCCACAGCTGACTGAGACATAAGGGTGGACACTATTGCGGCTGAGAGGTTTGGTGAGGTTGGGTGAGCAAACGCAGAGCCTTTAAGGTAATACTGCGTGGTGCCCATCCCATGGGTCCCAAATCTCAAGGTTCAAGGGCATCTTCCTACATCGATAACATGCATGAGAAACCCAGAAGATGGTACACCGTGTGTTCGGGAAAGGTTTCTAAAACGCACCTCATTTCTCATCTCCTTGTGCTCGGGTTCGCCATTCCAGCTGCTTTACTAGCAATCTCCCTCCTTGGAGAATCAGCACCTTTAACCTCTTGTTCCGTACAGGTTGGAATTTGTTCTGAGGATGAACGGGAAGAGGGGGAACCAATGAGAGACTAGCTCTAGGTGTTGGGACAGGCACAGGTCACTCTATTTTCCCATCAGGAAGAAGAATTAACCACAGGCTCAGCCTGCCGCCCGGGACCACAATAGGGCCTGAAGCAATCCTGCGCTTTTGCGGCCAGCTCCCAAGAAAGCGAGTTGAAAAATGGAGCTCAGGGGCACTGCAATTCAGAAAGCTGCAGACTTATAAAGGATCACTCTCGTCCACAAATATATTGAGGGAAGGCAACGAAGAGGATTTGAAAGCAAGGCAGAATTGCAGGAAACAGATTTCAGGAGGGAGATTCGAATCACCTTTAAAGCACAGGAAAAGCGGCAAAACCTCGACAATGATCCCCTTGGCCAAAAAGGGCGTATGCGTTTTTTCCTGAATATATTTAGGAAAAAACGCATACGCCCTTTTTGGCCAACCAAGCAACCTGGAAAGGCAAATCAGCGCTACAAAGAAGTCTCGCTTCCCATCGGTCAAAAGGGCCATGCTGAATAAATTGTCAAAACGAGAAATGCAGGACAGGCCATGGAGAAACGGGAGCCTTGCTACGCTGATGGGCGGGAGGTAAATTGCCAACAGCCACTCTGGAGAAGTGTACGGTGTGTCCTGAAACATCTAAAAAAGTCATCTTAGAGAGCATAGGGCACTTCCACTCATGGGCGTATAAATTGGGAAAACTAAAAACCAGCAAGACACAGGCACCCCAAAGTTTAGGGCTGCTCTGTTGACAAGAACCTCCACTTCGTTACACCTTAAATATCCCAGGAAAGAGAAAAATGGATAAAGAAGTTGTGGTCCTTATGTACAATGGAATATCACTCAGCCATGAAATCAACGTCATAAGGCTAGTAGCAGCATGATGAGTGCATTTAGGTACGACGATTCTAAGTGAAATAAGTCACACAGAAAAAGACACTTATCATAAGATATCACTTATAGAGGGAATGTAAAAACCGCTACCCTTGAATTGAATTACAAAACAGAACAGAGTCACACGTTTAGAAAACACACTATGGCTGCTTAACGGGAAAGGTGAGGTGGGGTGATGCATAAAACAAGGGTTTCAAATTAGCTCAGATACCGTTCCATAAACCCAATATGTACTAGACAAGACCTACTCCTTGCTCAGTGAATTGGACTCAACACCCCCTATTCACCGCCCAAGAATATATCTGACTAGTAAGAATCTTAAAACCTATGTATTGATATCTCGCTGTAAGTGAGTCAAGTGGGTGTAAAGCGGCATAAAGACAGCAGTGAAAGGCAGCTAAACCCCATTATAAAAATCAATTACTTTTAAAAACAAGTGAAACAAAGACAGTGAAAGAGAGAGAAATTCTTACAAAATTCGTTCAGGGGCTGTGATGCCACCTGGATTGACCATATCTAGACCCACAGCTGATTGAGACATAAGGGTGGACACTCTTGGGGATGAGAGGTTTGGTGAGGTTGGGTGAGCAAACGCAGACCCTTTAAAGTAATACTGCGTGGTGCCCATCCCATGGGTCCCAAATGTCCAGGATCAAGGGCATCTTCCTAAATCGAAAACATGCATGAGAAACCCACAAAATGGTACACCGTGTGATCGGGAAAGGTTTCTAAAACGCACCTCATTTCTCATCTCCTTGTGCTCGGGTTCGCCATTTCAGCCGCTTTACTAGCAATCTCCCTCCTTGGAGAATCAGCACCTTTAACCTCCTGTTCCGTACAGGTTGCAATTTGTCCTGAGGATGAACGGGAAGAGGGGGAACCAATGAGAGACTAGCTCTAGGTGTTCGGACAGGCACATTCCACTCTATTTTCCCATCAGGAAGAAGAATTAACCACAGGCTCAGCCTGCCGCCCGGGACCAGAATAGGGCCTGAAGCAATCCTGCGCTTTTGCGGCCAGCTCCCAAGAAAGCGAGTTGAAAAATGGAGCTCAGGGGCACTGCAATTCAGAAAGCTGCAGACTTATAAAGGATCACTCTCGTCCCCAAATATATTGAGGGAAGGCAACGAAGAGGATTTGAAAGCAAGGCAGAATTGCAGGAAACAGATTTCAGGAGGGAGATTCGAATCGCCTTTAAAGCACAGGAAAAGCGGCAAAACCTCGACAATGATGCCCTTGGCCAAAAAGGGCGTATGCGTTTTTTCCTGAATATATTCAGGAAAAAACGCATACGCCCTTTTTGGCCAACCAAGCAACCTGGAAAGGCAAATCAGCGCTACAAAGAAGTCTCGCTTCCCATCGGTCAAAAGGGTCATACTGAATAAAGTGTCAAAACCAGAAATGCAGGACAGGCCATGGAGAAACGGGAGACTTGCTACGCTGATGGGCGGTATGTAAATTGCCAACAGCCACTCTGGAGAAGCGTACGGTGTGTCCTGAAACATCTAAAAAAGTCATCGTAGAGAGCATAGGGCACTTCCACTCATGGGCGTATAAATTGGGAAACTAAAAACCAGCAAGACACAGGCACCCCAAAGTTTAGGGCTGCTCTGTTGACAAGAACCTCCACTTCGTTACACCTTAAATATCCCAGGAAAGAGAAAAATGGATAAAGAAGTTGTGGTCCTTATGTACAATGGAATATCACTCAGCCATGAAATCAACGTCATAAGGCTAGTAGCAGCATGACGAGTGGATTTAGCTACGACGATTCTGAGTGAAATAAGTCACACAGAAAAAGGCACTTATCATAAGATATCACTTATAGAGGGAATGTAAAAACCGCTACCCTTGAACTGCATTACAAAACAGAACAGAGTCACACGTTTAGAAAACACACTATGGCTGCTTAACGGGAAAGGGGAGGTGGGGTGATGCATAAAACAAGGGTTTCAAATTAGCTCAGATACCGTTCCATAAACCCAATATGTACTAGACAAGACCTACTCCTTGCTCAGTGAATTGGACTCAACACCCCCGATTCACCGTCCAAGAATATATCTGACTAGTAAGAATGTTAAAACCTATGTATTGATATCTCTCTGTAAGTGAGTCAAGTGGGTGTAAAGCGGCATAAACACAGCAGTGAAAGGCAGCTAAACCCCATTATAAAAATCAATTACTTTTAAAAACCAGTGAAAAAAAGACAGTGAAAGAGAGAGAAATTCTTACAAAATTCCTTCGGGGCTGTGATGCCACCTGGATTGACCATATCTAGACCCACAGCTGACTGAGACATAAGGGTGGACACTATTGCGGCTGAGAGGTTTGGTGAGGTTGGGTGAGCAAACGCAGAGCCTTTAAGGTAATACTGCGTGGTGCCCATCCCATGGGTCCCAAATCTCAAGGTTCAAGGGCATCTTCCTACATCGATAACATGCATGAGAAACCCAGAAGATGGTACACCGTGTGTTCGGGAAAGGTTTCTAAAACGCACCTCATTTCTCATCTCCTTGTGCTCGGGTTCGCCATTCCAGCTGCTTTACTAGCAATCTCCCTCCTTGGAGAATCAGCACCTTTAACCTCTTGTTCCGTACAGGTTGGAATTTGTTCTGAGGATGAACGGGAAGAGGGGGAACCAATGAGAGACTAGCTCTAGGTGTTGGGACAGGCACAGGTCACTCTATTTTCCCATCAGGAAGAAGAATTAACCACAGGCTCAGCCTGCCGCCCGGGACCACAATAGGGCCTGAAGCAATCCTGCGCTTTTGCGGCCAGCTCCCAAGAAAGCGAGTTGAAAAATGGAGCTCAGGGGCACTGCAATTCAGAAAGCTGCAGACTTATAAAGGATCACTCTCGTCCACAAATATATTGAGGGAAGGCAACGAAGAGGATTTGAAAGCAAGGCAGAATTGCAGGAAACAGATTTCAGGAGGGAGATTCGAATCACCTTTAAAGCACAGGAAAAGCGGCAAAACCTCGACAATGATCCCCTTGGCCAAAAAGGGCGTATGCGTTTTTTCCTGAATATATTTAGGAAAAAACGCATACGCCCTTTTTGGCCAACCAAGCAACCTGGAAAGGCAAATCAGCGCTACAAAGAAGTCTCGCTTCCCATCGGTCAAAAGGGCCATGCTGAATAAATTGTCAAAACGAGAAATGCAGGACAGGCCATGGAGAAACGGGAGCCTTGCTACGCTGATGGGCAGGAGGTAAATTGCCAACAGCCACTCTGGAGAAGTGTACGGTGTGTCCTGAAACATCTAAAAAAGTCATCTTAGAGAGCATAGGGCACTTCCACTCATGGGCGTATACATTGGGAAAACTAAAAACCAGCAAGACACAGGCACCCCAAAGTTTAGGGCTGCTCTGTTGACAAGAACCTCCACTTCGTTACACCTTAAATATCCCAGGAAAGAGAAAAATGGATAAAGAAGTTGTGGTCCTTATGTACAATGGAATATCACTCAGCCATGAAATCAACGTCATAAGGCTAGTAGCAGCATGATGAGTGCATTTAGGTACGACGATTCTAAGTGAAATAAGTCACACAGAAAAAGACACTTATCATAAGATATCACTTATAGAGGGAATGTAAAAACCGCTACCCTTGAATTGAATTACAAAACAGAACAGAGTCACACGTTTAGAAAACACACTATGGCTGCTTAACGGGAAAGGTGAGGTGGGGTGATGCATAAAACAAGGGTTTCAAATTAGGTCAGATACCGTTCCATAAACCCAATATGTACTAGACAAGACCTACTCCTTGCTCAGTGAATTGGACTCAACACCCCCTATTCACCGCCCAAGAATATATCTGACTAGTAAGAATCTTAAAACCTATGTATTGATATCTCGCTGTAAGTGAGTCAAGTGGGTGTAAAGCGGCATAAAGACAGCAGTGAAAGGCAGCTAAACCCCATTATAAAAATCAATTACTTTTAAAAACAAGTGAAACAAAGACAGTGAAAGAGAGAGAAATTCTTACAAAATTCGTTCAGGGGCTGTGATGGCACCTGGATTGACCATATCTAGACCCACAGCTGATTGAGACATAAGGGTGGACACTCTTGGGGATGAGAGGTTTGGTGAGGTTGGGTGAGCAAACGCAGACCCTTTAAAGTAATACTGCGTGGTGCCCATCCCATGGGTCCCAAATGTCCAGGATCAAGGGCATCTCCCTAAATCGAAAACATGCATGAGAAACCCACAAAATGGTACACCGTGTGATCGGGAAAGGTTTCTAAAACGCACCTCATTTCTCATCTCCTTGTGCTCGGGTTCGCCATTTCAGCCGCTTTACTAGCAATCTCCCTCCTTGGAGAATCAGCACCTTTAACCTCCTGTTCCGTACAGGTTGCAATTTGTCCTGAGGATGAACGGGAAGAGGGGGAACCAATGAGAGACTAGCTCTAGGTGTTCGGACAGGCACATTCCACTCTATTTTCCCATCAGGAAGAAGAATTAACCACAGGCTCAGCCTGCCGCCCGGGACCAGAATAGGGCCTGAAGCAATCCTGCGCTTTTGCGGCCAGCTCCCAAGAAAGCGAGTTGAAAAATGGAGCTCAGGGGCACTGCAATTCAGAAAGCTGCAGACTTATAAAGGATCACTCTCGTCCCCAAATATATTGAGGAAAGGCAACGAAGAGGATTTGAAAGCAAGGCAGAATTGCAGGAAACAGATTTCAGGAGGGAGATTCGAATCGCCTTTAAAGCACAGGAAAAGCGGCAAAACCTCGACAATGATGCCCTTGGCCAAAAAGGGCGTATGCGTTTTTTCCTGAATATATTCAGGAAAAAACGCATACGCCCTTTTTGGCCAACCAAGCAACCTGGAAAGGCAAATCAGCGCTACAAAGAAGTCTCGCTTCCCATCGGTCAAAAGGGTCATGCTGAATAAAGTGTCAAAACCAGAAATGCAGGACAGGCCATGGAGAAACGGGAGACTTGCTACGCTGATGGGCGGTATGTAAATTGCCAACAGCCACTCTGGAGAAGCGTACGGTGTGTCCTGAAACATCTAAAAAAGTCATCTTAGAGAGCATAGGGCACTTCCACTCATGGGCGTATAAATTGGGAAACTAAAAACCAGCAAGACACAGGCACCCCAAAGTTTAGGGCTGCTCTGTTGACAAGAACCTCCACTTCGTTACACCTTAAATATCCCAGGAAAGAGAAAAATGGATAAAGAAGTTGTGGTCCTTATGTACAATGGAATATCACTCAGCCATGAAATCAACGTCATAAGGCTAGTAGCAGCATGACGAGTGGATTTAGCTACGACGATTCTGAGTGAAATAAGTCACACAGAAAAAGGCACTTATCATAAGATATCACTTATAGAGGGAATGTAAAAACCGCTACCCTTGAACTGCATTACAAAACAGAACAGAGTCACACGTTTAGAAAACACACTATGGCTGCTTAACGGGAAAGGTGAGGTGGGGTGATGCATAAAACAAGGGTTTCAAATTAGCTCAGATACCGTTCCATAAACCCAATATGTACTAGACAAGACCTACTCCTTGCTCAGTGAATTGGACTCAACACCCCCGATTCACCGTCCAAGAATATATCTGACTAGTAAGAATGTTAAAACCTATGTATTGATATCTCTCTGTAAGTGAGTCAAGTGGGTGTAAAGCGGCATAAACACAGCAGTGAAAGGCAGCTAAACCCCATTATAAAAATCAATTACTTTTAAAAACCAGTGAAAAAAAGACAGTGAAAGAGAGAGAAATTCTTACAAAATTCCTTCGGGGCTGTGATGCCACCTGGATTGACCATATCTAGACCCACAGCTGACTGAGACATAAGGGTGGACACTATTGCGGCTGAGAGGTTTGGTGAGGTTGGGTGAGCAAACGCAGAGCCTTTAAGGTAATACTGCGTGGTGCCCATCCCATGGGTCCCAAATCTCAAGGTTCAAGGGCATCTTCCTACATCGATAACATGCATGAGAAACCCAGAAGATGGTACACCGTGTGTTCGGGAAAGGTTTCTAAAACGCACCTCATTTCTCATCTCCTTGTGCTCGGGTTCGCCATTCCAGCTGCTTTACTAGCAATCTCCCTCCTTGGAGAATCAGCACCTTTAACCTCTTGTTCCGTACAGGTTGGAATTTGTTCTGAGGATGAACGGGAAGAGGGGGAACCAATGAGAGACTAGCTCTAGGTGTTGGGACAGGCACAGGTCACTCTATTTTCCCATCAGGAAGAAGAATTAACCACAGGCTCAGCCTGCCGCCCGGGACCACAATAGGGCCTGAAGCAATCCTGCGCTTTTGCGGCCAGCTCCCAAGAAAGCGAGTTGAAAAATGGAGCTCAGGGGCACTGCAATTCAGAAAGCTGCAGACTTATAAAGGATCACTCTCGTCCACAAATATATTGAGGGAAGGCAACGAAGAGGATTTGAAAGCAAGGCAGAATTGCAGGAAACAGATTTCAGGAGGGAGATTCGAATC